>NC_082707.1:15241119-17641119 GCF_030144855.1 Hypanus sabinus
GAGGTCTTAAAGTCCACCAATGGTTTCTCGCGTAGCTTCTTCACTTCTCCCGTGTCGTGTCTCCTCTGCTGTTATCAGACGAACGCCTCAACTTTTTATATTCCATTCCGAATTCCAACCGTGTATTAGCTCAACCACTCTGAGCTGTCACCATGACGACTTCCCAGCTCATGTCTCATCTGGCGCTGTACTCTGTCTCTTAAGGTTACAATTAAATGTGTTATCAAAACCAAGTCAGAGTCCTCTCTCTCTCTCTTTTAATTGCCTCCTTGTTCATTAGACTGCTGAATTTTCTAGCCGTTCCTCAACTGCGTGTCACCGTCTCCTTTTTGGGAAAATTTTGATCTTTGAGCAAAATGTTGCTCACTCACAGATTATACACACCAAGCACTATATTCTACTTCACTAAGTGTACATTGAGCATTTACATAGTTCATCAGCAGTTTTTTTTTACAGCGGGATAGGCAATCCACAATGACATAGTCCTTACCATATAAGTGTCTTCTCTCGACTGCAAGCTGCTGTAAACATAGGCTCCAGTTTAATATACGCCAATTTTGATCTTTGATCTTATCTAAAAACACCAAAGTGTTGTGGTCATTGTACACCACTAATGGCTCTTATGCGGCACTGACGTAAACCTCGAAATGTTGTAATGCAAAAATGAGGAACAGCAATTCTTTTTCTATTGTGGAGTAATTTTACTGGTGCATATTAAGCCTTTTGAAAAAGTATGCCATCGGAGGCTCAATGCCATCATCTCCCCCCTGTAATAGCTCCACCGCTGCAACTTCATCGCTAGCGTCGGTCGCTAGGGAGAACGGCTTAGTCAAGCCTGTAGCCTTTAGCACTGGATGGTGACACAAGATACACTTTAACCGTTCGAACGCCTTTTGGCAACGCTCATCCCACACAAATTGTTCACTCTTTCTCAACAGTTTTGTTAGTTGAAGGGTAAAATCCGCAATGTTCTTGCAAAAATTTTGATAATAGCCCACCAAACCTAAAAACCTTTTCAAGGCTGTCTTACCCGTTGGAATGGGTACATTAGCGATAGCCTGTACTTTCCGTTTCACAGGAGCCAGTTGACCCTGGCCCACCACGTAATCAAGATATATGACCCTGGCATGGTTCACCGTCAGGTTAGCTTTAGAGAGCCGGGCAAGTATTTGCTCTACTGTTTCAATTTGGTCCTTCCACGTGTCGTTCCATACTGCTAAATCGACTATATATGCCCTCGTATCCTTTAAGCCTTGAATCGCTGAGTTTATCATATGTTGTAATGTCCAAGGGGCATTTTTCATATCGAAAGGCATCGCATTATACTCGTACAACCCCGAGGGGGTGACGAATGCCGATATCTCTCGAGCCCTATCGGTTAAGGGAACGAACCAGTACCCTTTTAGCAGTTCAAATTGTGTTAGGTACTGAGCATTCCCCACCCTATCGATGCAGACAATTATTCTGGGAATAGAGTCAGCATCTGTTCTGGTTATTGCGCTGACCTTTCTATAATCTGTGCAAAATAACATTGTCCCCTCAGGCTTGGGAACTATCAGACACGGGGAAGCCCACGCAGAGGTGGATGGCCTGATAATACCATTGGCCTACATATATTCGATTTCCTGTTCCACTACTTTACTACATTCTAAGTTCATCCTGTAGGGGTGCTGTTTCACTGGAACAGTCTGCCCCACATTGACATCACATGTAGCTATACTACACTGCCTCGGTGTATCTGGGAATAGATCGGAATATATTGCCAATTAGCTCCTTTATATGTTGTTGTTGCTTCGGCTGCAGGTGGTTAATTTTAGTGTCGATGTTCTCCAAAACACTATCTTTCTTGAGTCGAGATGAAACCAGGCACTGCTCATTACACTCCCTCGTCATCTCTGAGCTAGTCTATGCAGCAGGGTCTTGTCTGGTCGTGACCCCAACTGATAAGGATTTAGAGTCAAAATAAGTTTTGATTAGGTTCACATGCACTAATTGAGTGGCCTTCCTTCTACCAGGTGTCCTGATAACATAGTTCAGCTCATGAATTATTCTCATTATTTCGTACGTTCCACTACATTGAGCCTGGAGAGGGTTATTCTACAAGGAAAACAAAACCGAAACCTTATCTCTAACCTCATAGCCTCGCTCCCTCGCATGTCTGTCATACTAGTGCTGCATATCAGCCTAGAAGTAGTGGAGATTTTGTTTCGCAAGGTCACAAGTCCTGCTCAGCCTGTCTGAAAACTCGAAGACATAATCCAATACCGCAATTCGCACGTTCTTCTGAGACCATTGCTCTCTCGGTACGGTCAAGGGTCCTCGAAGCCTATGACCGAACACGAGCTCAAACGGACTGAACAGCAACTATTCCTGGATTGAATCTCTTATTGCAAATTGGAGTAAAGGTATACTCTCATCCTAATGTTTTTCCTTTTCCATACAGCACATTTTAATCATGATTTTGAGGGTAGAGTGAAACCTCTCTATCGCTTCCTGGGATTCGGGATGGTATGCCGTGGACAAAATTTGTTTCGCTCCCAGTTGCGTAACTATCTGTTGAAATGCACCCGATGTAAAATTACTGCCCTGATCCGATTGTATCTCCCTGGGCAGACCCACTAACATGAAGATCTTAATAAGTGCCTTCACCACTGTTTTAGCCTTTACGTTCCCGAGAGGTATTGCTTCCGGTTAACAATAATTGGTGGCCATCTGCAGTCTTTGGCATTAGGCCAGCACAATCCACAATGACCATGGAGAAAGGTTCGCCAAAAGCTGGTATGGGGCGAAGTGGCGCCTTTGGGATAGTCTGATTCGGTTTCCCTGCCACTTGACATGTGTGACAGTTCTTACAAAAAACGGCCACAAACTTTCTTATACCAGGCCAATGAAATTCTTTCATAATCTTCTGCTCTGTCTTTTTAACTGGGAGAAGTCCCCCTAAAGGCATTTTATGAGCCATCTTTAAAATTTCTGTGCGGTAACCCTTCGGATCCACCACTTGGTGCACCACGGCCTAATCCTCATTGGCAGGTGCTGTCGATGGTCTCATCTTCCTCATCAATGCCCCGTCCATCACGTAGTAACCCGTTGACTCTCACTGAATTTCATCCTCAGAAAGAGCTGTCTGTTTTAAAACTGTAATCTCAGGATCCCTATCCTGCTCTTCCATAAGCTTCTGCCTGGACAATGACAAACTTCTCTTATCCACCTCGCTACCTGAGTCCTGGTCGAACACGGACGGTAGAAAAGCTTCAGATAAGTTAGTAGGATCCGTGCCCCTGTCTTTGCTATTGCGGGCACCTGACTCCTCCCGTCCAGATCGCTTCACTACTGCAGCATTCATTGTCATGCTTCTTATGACCACGCAGGCGGGATAAAGTTCACTGTCCGCGCTTGTCTCACTAACAGCCGGCCTGTTTGTCAGCTGTAACCCTGGGTATACATCTTTTCCTGCCAAGTCATTTCCCAACAAGAGGTCCACATTAGCTATAGGCAATTTAGGTCGTATCCCTATCTCAACTGGTCCAGACACTAAGTCACATTTCACAACGATTGTGTGCAAAGGCACGACCTCTGTTCCCTTGCCAATACCTTCCAGAATATTCACTTGGTCCGCTTTTGTCTCGTCACCAAACTCTAAGACATCACTTAATATCTGTGACTGAAAGGCTCCAGTATCGCGCCAGATTCTCACTGAAACTAGGTATGACTCCTCCTTCACAGACACAAAACTCTTGTTAATAAACCACTCAATCCGTTCCTCATCTTGGCCAGACCCCACCTTCCTTCGTGTGGTCTCAGCCGCCGGCGCACACACGTCTGGGGTTTTCCGCTTCTCCTGTCCCATTTCTTTCTTCCGAATAAGACAGTTGGACGCCACATGGCCAGGCAACCTGCAGTAATAACAGTTAAAACTGGAAAACTTATCTTTGGTTGGTTTCCCCTCCTCTTTACCTCTGTCACTAGCTCCTGCCTTGTTTCCTGTGTTATTCGGCGGATTAACCCGGTAACTCTTCTGATAACCCTTGCTCGGGAAAAAAAACTTAATCTTGTCCGTCAGGGCGAACCCATCCTCTATGTATCTGTATGCCATGCTGTAATACTCGATTACTCTATACCTTTATGTAATAGGGCAGATGGAGCTCTTTGTAGATACTGGACTTTTCCCGGACTTTCTACCCTGAAAACCAAACTATTTTCTCTATTTTTCTCTTTCAATTTTCTATTCTGACAAGGTTAGCTATTTCGTCACGTGTGTCTGGCTCATCAACTGGCGACAATTCTCCTTTTTTTCGAAGGATCCCAAGCAACTGTATCCAGACGCAAATTGTCAAGTGATTTGGATAGACTTCGCTGGAACGGTGAGGATCAATAACGATTAGAGTAACGTTGGGATGTAGGCCTTCACTCAGACTGGTCAACAGCTTGGCGTTTGCATTTCCTTCGCCGAAACTTATTTGTGAAAAAAAAAACATTTCTTCATGTTAGCCGCATTATACGGAGAGTGTCTACGGAAGACATGGAGTTTTTTTTTCTCTCTCGCTAAAGGCGATATGGCCATGTTATTACCATAGACCCATAGGCCATTACTGCACAGATACAGGCCTTTTGGCCTTTCTTGGCTGTGCCTAACAATTTTTCTGCCTAGTCCCACTGAGGTGCACCTGGACCATATCCCTCCATACACCTCTCATCCATGCACCTGTCCAAGTTTTTCCTAAATGTTAAAAGTAACACTTCAGCTGTCAGCTCATTACACACTCCCACCACTCTCTGTCTGAAAAAGCCACCGGCCGACGTTCCCTTTAAACGTTTGCCCCTTCACCCGTAACCCATGTACTCAGTTTTTTTTAATCCCCTAGCCTCAGTGGAAAAAACCTGCTGGCAATCACTCTATCTATACCCTTTATAATTTTATATACCTCTATGAAATCTCCCCTCATTCTTCTACGCTCCAGGGAATAAAGTCCAAACCTATTCGACCTTTCTCTCCAAATCAGTTCCTCAAATCCGGGCAACATCCTTGTAATCCTTGTTGCATTCTGTCAACTTTATTAATATCGTTCCTGTCATTCAGTAAACGAAACTGCACACAATACACAAAATTCGGCCTCATCAATGCCTTACACAACCCCACCATAACATTCTAACTCTTATGCTTAATACTTTGATTTATAAAGGCCAACTTACCTAAAGCTCTCTTTACTACCCTATCTACCTGTGACGCCACTTTTAGGGAATTGTGTATTTGCATTCCCAGATACCTCTATTCTGCTGCACTCCTCAGTGCCCTACTATTTACTTAGTATGTTCTACCTTGGGTTTTCCTTCCAAAGTGCAATACCGCACTCTTGTCTGTATTAAATTCCATCTGCCATTTTTCAGTCCATTTTTCCAGCTGGTTCAAATCCCTCTGCAAGCATTGAAAATCTTACTAACTCTCCACTACACCTCCTATCTTTGTATCATCAACGAACTTGCTTATCCAATTTACCACATTGTCATCCAGATCATTGATATAGATGACATATAACAATGGACCCAGCACTGCTCCCTGTGGCACACCACTATTCGCAAACCTCCACTCAGAGAAGCAATCCTCCACTACCACTCTCTGATTCTCCCATTGAGCCAATGTCTAATCCAACTTAGTAGCTCACCATGTATACCTAGCGACTGAATGTTCCTAATTAACCTCCCATACGGGACCTTGTCAAAGGCGTTACTGAAGTCCATGTAGACAACATCCATTGCCGTCCCTTCATCCACTATCCTTGTAACCTCCTCGAAAAACTCTAACAGATTATTTACATATGACGTACCACGCAATAAGCTGTTTTGATTCTCCATATTAAGTCCCTGTCTGTCTAAATACTTGTAGATCCTATCTCTTAGTACTCCTTTCAATAATTTAACCTCTACCGACGTTAAAGTTATAATTTCTCGGATTACTTTTACTTATTGAAATAAATTGTTCGACAAAATATTTCTGATATCTAGTAGTTAGGGAATGAGGTGTAGATCGAACATTTGTTCTCTGTCCAGAGGAAAACAAGAAGTTCGTTACTGGGGCCATCGGGATCACCAGGCGCAATATCCCAGGGTTCAAATACATTTGAACACATCTTCATCCCTCTGCCGATCTTGGTAATGCATTAATAGAAAAAATATGGGAAAAGCCCTTCGGCTGTATCCTGAAAAGAATAGACAATAACACAGGTAGCACAACGTCCGTAGCACTGTCTCTTCATTGTACGGGAACCAAGAGCCAAAATAATATGTCTCTCAACTAAGGGTGACTATAGCACATGCTACAGTCCATGTGCTCCACAGAATGTTTTCGTGTAAAAGCAACGAAAATACATTTGTCAGTCTTGAGAAGACTTCGAAAATATTCAGCCATAGTAGATTGACTAGGTAGAACGGAGCGAATTATTCGACCACATTCCAATTAAAATTATTTGTTTATAAAATATGTTAGTTGACCGATCTCATGTTGCATCGTCTGTGTCTTCCTGTGGTAGATATTGCCGTAGCTAAATATCATAAATAACTTCGCGGGAAGGGTAGATTTCGAAAAATAAGGAAATACGGTGGCAGTATATGATATTGCCAAATGGAAAGTGAATAGCAAGGGGAACACCGTTGTTTTGAGCGTTGGGCATTATGACTGATAAGGATTATCAGGGCAGCTATCAGAAAACATGGAAAGACTATTGTTTGGATTGTTGGTCGCAGAGAAGTAAAACATGTAAATATGTCTACAGTGCTAACAAATTAATTATGAAGCTTAAATGCCAATTTTATTTCTGTAGTATAGCAACTTAGTTGATGGAATAATTTAAGAACAAATAGGGAGCTCCCCAGTTTCAAAAAACTTCTTCCAGAAACGATTTGCATGTACACACCTTTCTTAACGTGTACCGCCTGGTTTACCAGGCCTATCCTTTGTCATAAACATGGCCTATTCCAGTGAAGTGACCCTTCTCGAATGTGACTTGGGATCGAAAGTAGCATTTTACTGCTTCCGGGGTGACATTGGCTTCCTGTCATTGGTTTGTTTTACCGTTGCTTTTTAGGCACCAATATTTTCAGGACAATTTTAACGAGACGAAATAGATCACATTTGGCATGCTAATTTTCTGCACTGTTTAAATATATTTCATTCTAACTTTCGTTAGTTCTCTCAGGAAAATTCATTGTGGCTGTGGAAGTGTTTGCCATTTTTGCTTCCGCTTTCGTCTTTCTTTTCCATATCTCTGCACCTAAATGTTACGTCATATTCATAAGGAAGGATAGAAATGCGTAGAACCATCTGATTGAATGTGTCTTTGTAAAAGCGTTAAGCAGCTTTGTTGTTAGTTTACTGGTATTGGTTTATTATTGCCACATGTAACAAGAGATAGTGAAGAGATAGCATAAAACCTGTCCCCATACTGTCTATATGGATCACATCATTACACAATGAAATTAAGTAGAACCGTTTAAAAAATGACAATGCACAATAAAGATTAAAAGTGGCGGAGAAAGTGCAGTTCTGGTAGAGAATAATGTGTAAGATCACATAATGCAAATATGATGATATGGCGTAAGTTTATTGACAAAGGTTACTTCTAATATAAAATATAATCCGTTATAGTGATTTTGCACTTCTTCGAATTTACTGTCATCAACGATTGTAATTGGAGAGCATTGATATTGTGTTTTGAATGAACTCAATTTGCACTCTATAAAGTATATTTTAATTCGTTACCTATCAGAAAGCGTCCGCTACTTCCTTATCGATTGGTATTTCGTTTATAAATTATTGCATTGTGTGAAAGGTGTCAGAATTATCGTGAACAGCCGCGTGTAAGTGTTTCATTACGTTGATTAAAGTGCGTTGTACTTCTATAATGATTGAACGAAATCAATCTTTCTTTGACAGCAATAAACTTTGCAGCTTCCATGGGGTTTTAATTGGTTCATTTTTTCGAATACCGCCCTCCTCCAACTATGTTTATATATTTCACAGTTAATTGTGTAATGAGTAATTCACATATGCTTTTCCATTATGCATTTGGCTTAAAAGGTCGCCTTTTTTCCTATGTGTTCACTATGTGTTCACATTCAAACAATCGTGGATACAAATTAGTTTAAGCTAAATGGAGTGAGAGCATTTAAGCATAGATTACATTACAGCATAGATCCAAACAAATTAGTGCATCAAATCCGTGCCACACTATTAGTCTGCCTAGTCATATCGACATGCACGGGGATTTCTTCCATTCATGTAAGTAATTTTCTATGAAGTGTGCAAATCGAATCCAGTTTCCGCCTGTGGCAGCAGAATCCACTTCTGCCGGAAAGTTGTTCCACCCACTCACCAGCTTCTCTGTGAAGGCGACACTTCATGCTCTCCTTTAACATAGCGCCTTTCACCTTTAACACAAAACCTCTACTTCTGCTCTGCCCAGTCCCATCGGCCTACTCTCCGAGTACAGATCTCCATAGCACTCCCACCCATTTTCCTCTACAAACTTCCCTTAAATGTTGAAGTCGGACCCGCATCCACCATTTGCACTGCAGCTGGTTTCATACTCTTGCCAGATTCTGAGTAAAGAGATTCTCCCCGTTGTTCCCATAAACGCTAACCTTTCCCACTTCACTTATGACTTCTAGTTCTAGTCTCACCCACTCAGTGGACAAAAACCTGATTGCATTTACCCGTCCTAATATTGTATACCTCTGTCACTTCTCCACTTGGTCTCTTCCGTTCTGCGGAATAAAATCCTAACTTACTGAACGTTTATCGATAGCTCTTTTCCTCAAGTCCTGACTACATCGTTGTGAATATCCTCTGCAGATTTTATTCTACTTTAACCTGCCTGGAGAGGGATGTGTTCCACTAGGTTACAGATGTCCAAGACACACTGTACGATGAACAATCACCAAAAAGATCGCTGCAAAAAACTTGGCGTGACGGCGCCCCGACGACCCCCCCTAGGAGTTAAGGATACACACGCGCGCGCACACATACAGTCTAATTTATTGATATCTCCCCTGCAGGTAATCGTTCAATGGTTCAAATAATATTCCAGCCTCGGCCTGACCACCGTCTCATAGATTTTGAACAAAACGTACCAGATCCTGTAGTCAGTACTTTGAATTATGGAGGGTAATGTGCCCAAATATTTCTGTACTACCCTAATTACTTGTGTAGGCATTTTCAAGTAATTATAGATCTGCATTCCCAGATACCTCTCATTTACCTCATTCGCCAGTGATCTGCAGTTTATTGTGTAACTCATACTCTCGTATCTCAATCCAAGGTGGAAATATTCAAACTTGCATATCTCAAATTCCATTTGCAATTTTCGGTCCATATTCTGCATCTGGTCGAGAACCCTCTGCAAGCTTTAATAGACTTCCTTGTTGTCCACTACATCCCTGAACTTGGTATCATCCACAAATTTGCTAAGTCGGTTAAATAATAAATCACTAAATCAGGAAATTTGGAAAATTTCATCAAGATCATTGATATGGAATCTATAAATTGTAATATAAATGATAAACAACAACTGACACATCACAGATCCCCGTGGCACACCACTAGTCAGACGCCTCCAATAAGAGAGGTAGCCAACTACTACCACTCTCTGACATCTCTTGGGAAACCTTTCGAGACTTCAGCGAGTAACGGCGAGTGAGAGAAAGTGAGAAGATACAGGTTGATTCTTTTCACTGTGTTTATTGATTTTACTTTATATTTGGACATTTGGAACAGAATGGACGTCGGACATCATGGTTAAATGTTCTATCTGCGGGATGTAGGAAATTTAGGAGAACTCCAGTGTGCCTGTTGACTTCATCTGCAAAAAGTGCATCTTGCTGCATGTTACAACACTCCACGGAAAGGTGCTGGAGATGAAAATTACTGAAATTTGTGTTATTCTGGATGATGAGCAGTTGATAAATACGACATATAGAGAGTAGAAATGCCTAAGGTACAAGTTGACAGTGAGGAAGACAAGGTGACTGTCAAGAAAGGGAAGGGTGTGAAGCAGCGAGTGCAGAGTACTCATGTTGCTACCACTGTTATCTGCAGGTATAGCATTTTGAACACTATTTGAGTGAAAGACCTAGCAGAGGAAAGTCGCAGTGGTCAGGGCTTTGGCGCCGAGGCCGATTTCGTGATTTAGTAGAGAAAAGGGGAAAAGAGGCAAACTCTGTTGATAGGGGATTTGTTACTTGATGAAGTAGAAAGGAACTTCTTTGGTCGAAAACGAGATTCCAGAACGGTATGTTGTTTATCGTGTCCCAGGGTCCGGGGCATATCGTAAAGAGCCTCGGCATTCTTTAGATGGTGTGTGAGGAGCCAGATATCGTGGACTCTGGAGGTACCAATGACATAGGTAGGAACAGAGTGGAGGTTCTTCAAAGTGAGTTCATGGAATTTGGCTGTAAGTTAAAACACAGGTCCCCCAGGTTTACAATCTCACGGATGCCTCTGGCGCCTGTGCTGGCTTTGCCAGACCCACCATTGCCAAATGCATTGCATACGGATGCCGGGAGAGAGGGTTTATTGGTTTTTCTGTATCAAGATCAGGGTACAGGGTTGTATTTGTCAGCCGGCGTCTTTCACTCTCCAGAAAAAAGCTGTCTCAACCAGAAGTTAAATTTACTGGCTTTGAAACGAGCTGTAGTGGATAAGGTCTGTGACTACCACTGTGGTGTCAAATTTCAGGTGCAGACGGACAGCAGCCCCTTACCTTACATCCTGACATCGGCGAAATTGAATGCCACAGGACATCAGCGGTTGGAGAACTTGTCTGCCTATGATATCAGCCTAAAGTACAGGTCCGGAAGTAGGATCGTTAACGTTGGTACTTAGTCCCGACGTGCGCATGAAGGGCTGGACAGGGACGAAAAGAGTGAGAGAGCATTCCTGCCTGGGAGTGAAAGCCATGTGCCATCACGGAGAAGGTAGAGGGAAGGCAAGGCAGGATCGAGCGGTAGATTAATGGGGGGCTTCTGCTGTTTTCGAATGAAGCCGTAGGTCGATGAGTACTGCAGGTCCTGCATTCGCAGCATAGAGAGGAAGACTTTGCCTGCAAGGGCCGCTCCGTTCTGCCCTTTGCACAGTGCGGGGCCCCTTGACCTGGTGTGTGGATTTCCTGTTAACGGAGCCAGATGCCAGCAACATGTCGAACGGCTTGATCATTACTGATCACTACACCAGATATACATGTTTTTCTAACAAGGATCAGAGGGCGTCCACGGTGGCCAAAGTAGTTCGTTTATTATAGCCAACCCAGACGGATACTTAGTGTCGATGTCGAAGGCTACTCCATTTAAATCGCAGGGTGATATGCAGTCCAAGATGTTTAATCGATCCTTGCTAGACATGCTCAGAACCTTGGAAATCAACAAGAACACGTGGATTCGACATATTAGGCATCTGGCCCACTGCTACAAATGTACACGAAACGAAGCTACAATATTGCCGCCATATTATCTGATATTTGTGCGTGAGGCGAGGTTACCCATTAATCACTGTTTTGGGAAGGGCTAGGAAGACCTACCACTAAAGAGTTATCTGAAGTATGTATCTGACATGGGAAAGCAGCCATAAAGTCTTATGAATTAGCTGATTTCGCGTCCAGCAAGTACAATCAAGGAAATAAGAGAAAGTGTGATCAAAAGGTTAAGTTGTCCCAACTCATGCTGGGAGACCAAGTCCTCATAAGCAATTTGGGACCTGGGACTACGCTTTGTGTAGTGGACAGTCAGGTGCCATATATAGCAGTTTTCCTGGTGAGTACAAAGGAGGAGAATGGGTCTGTTAAGATTCTCCATTGGAACCACCTCCTGCCTCTGGGATAGTTACCGTTTGACCGAGAGACCGACCTGGAGCTTACACCTATCCTATTAAGTGGGCTATGTAGAGCCGCGGAGTGATTGAAAGACCGACGGTAGGAGGGATATGGACTCGGATGATAAGGAAATGTGGGTATATGCCTTTTGCTACCTAACTGATTGAGGAATAGATTTCCAACCTTTGGGCTGATTCGGGTGCAATCGAGGGCACTAGCTGTTGACAGGTAGGCTGGGTTTCACCAGGGTCCTGGAAGTGATGAAAGGGGCCTCAGTCAAGTGGCAGAAGGATCCAAGTTTCAGGAAAAGTCATCAGATTTCGGCTTACGAAATGGCATTCAGGGTGTTTTTACTGCTGTCAAATGTCAAAATGGGTCAAATTTCTACCGAACAGTATGTAAGGGTTGACTGGGGGAGATGTTTGCATTCTTGTGGCAAATTAACGTGGGGTAATCTCCAGGTCATGAGAAACATGCAATAGGATGCCGTTCGAAGGAGTGTCCACGTTCTATATACTGTTTTGTGCAGATAAGTATCTCCAAGGAGGAAGGGTCAAAATCCAGAGGGAGCCAGTTCCTTCGACGTGGTCTTTGATTGAATATTAGACCATAGTAGATGCTGTCACGCAGATCGTGGTTCCAGCGCTTGAGTAAAGGGATACAACTGATTACACCAGAAATTAGTTACAAGGTTTATGTGCACATCTAGACGAGTTTAACATTAATGGGCTTTTCTAATTTTCTTTTGGTTTCCTAGAATTGTTTGCTAAATTTGAAAATTTGATTGATATATTTATTTTGTAATGTTATGCAGCTGTTAATTTTCTAGCAAAAGATAAATTTCTATGGTGAAGTACGTAAACTACATTTTCTACAATCAATCGTTCTCCGCAAAACATCTACACTTTCCTGTCTAGTTGAACCCCAGACCATAATGACCCGCGATGTACGTTGGTTTTGGAAGTTGGACTTCTCAGTGCTGAATCACTTAACTGTTTGCAGAGTTAGCTAACCAGCCAAGTTTTTAAATCAGTCCGGTGAAAGCGCTGCAGAAGACATTCTAAGGGAACGAATATATGATTAAGAATAGTCAGCATGGCTTTGTCCGTGGTAGGTCGTGCCTAACCCATCTTTCAGAATTTGTGGAGGAAGATACCAGGAAAGTTATTGAAGGCAAAGCGCAGATGTGATCTCCCATCCCCAGATGATCAATGTCGCCTCTTGCTATTATTTGTTTCACTATATCTGTAAAAGCTCCCAATAAGGAATAAGTGAGCAATGACATACAGCAGCTGGTGTGCCTTCTTTGTGATTGTTCCAATGTTTCCGTGGCAAGATTGATCTTTCTGATATGTGGCCGACCAGGAAAGTCAAATTGCACACTTTTTAAAACTTTCATACCTCAATGCGGATTGCTATTTTTGCACTGTTTTCCCCTCCTCGAAGTCAACAATGAATCCCGTGTTCATGCTGATGCTAAGGGTAAGATTTTCGTCGCGATATCGCTGAACCAGCTCATCGATATCACTAATGAACGCCTGCTCGTTGCCATCTGTAATTCAACCAGTAGATGTTGCACTACTGGTTAAGTTTTGTGAGGTATTGCAGCTGTGATTGTGGAGTTTTGTGACTGATACCTGTTTTCTCCTGATATGGAAGTTAAGGATCCAATTGCAGTCCAAACTTTGAAACTTGTTGATGTATACTGAGGGGATAATAGTGTTGAACGTTGAGCTGGAATGGATAATCAGCGCTATAGTTTATGTTTTTACTCCTTTAGTCTAGGTGATCCAAAGCAGCGCAGAAGCAGTGAAAATATGTCAATTATGACCTATAGTGTTGGAAGGCAAATGACAGCGGGTCCAGGACGTTCTACAGGCACGTGTATGTTCTACTCAGAGACAAATTCGCAAAGCACTTGATTACAGTGGAAGTAAGTGCAATTGTTATGAGCTCTATGCAGCTGCGTGGGAGTGTTGGAATGTCTTGGACCTGTCCTATTTTTCCTTAAGTAACAATCTAAAACAGCTTTTTCAGATGAATGTAAAAAATCAGACTGTATTCTTTCAAGGAAATGCACCAGAATTTTCAATTCTTCTTCCATGAGCAAAATATCTAAAAACATCGGCATCATCGTACTGCATACGCCCTAAAAGAATACTTGCAGCCGGAGGAATTCCTGAATATTCCTCCATGTGTTGATAGTAGAAACGAGCATAAAATATGTTGCTCGTTTTAATCTTCAAAACATGGAAGAAAGACGTGGAGTCCGCCTGGGAGCTAAACTTTGTTGTTACCTATATCGTTTTTTTTTGCTTTGTAGGATGTGATAAAGTTGAATCCCTGCCACAGCTGGTGAGCATCCTTCAACGATTCATGTTTCGACATGGAATTGCTCGTGATTTGGCTTTTTGGAAGTCATACAAGGAACTACTGTATTTAAATTCCTCGCCAAACTTGAACGCCACTAATCTGGCCTTAGAGATTACGGAAATCTTGGCCTGCTGATTGGGGCAGAATAAGAATGATTGTATTGCGAGAAACTCGCTAACCGCAGTCTTTATAATGTATCAGACAACTATAACACATTCGTTCAGATCCTCTGATGAGCCCGTCATCATGACCCAGTCCATCGACTCGAATCTATCCCGCAGCCGCACCTCTGCTTTCCGCAACCACCGCTTTGTTATCCTTATCCCTGGAGTCCTGCGCTTTCAGGTCTGACTCCATGCAGCTATTGCGGAATTAGGTGTATTCACAACTTCCTGAAATGTTTTATTGTTACGTGCAGCGCACTTGCAATGTCAGCTTGTGTTGCATTCAGACAGGATTCTTTCTTTGACTCATCTTTAAAAATGACAGATGTAAATTGGGGTGAGAGTGATTGATGATTGGTGTCAAAGAGTATTCTGCCATCTTGCCTACTTTTGAAATGCAATGATACAGCAATATTCTTGCTGCATGTCGCACTGTTCTGCCGTCTTAATCACGGAGGTCTCTTCTAATATAGCTGTTCCAATTTTTAAATGTTCCAATTTAAGAGGTTAGTGGCAGATATGTAAAGGGATCCAGTCGTGGACAGATTCATAGCCAGATTTCAGAAGAATGAGTTGTTTGTGTGGTAGAGTCTGGGAAGAGGTAATTGGATGTAGGTTAGAGGAGGGAATGATATGCAGATGTATCCAGGTGATGTGGTATGAAAGAGAAACGAGTAGGGATGAGTGGGAATAGTGACAGAGTTAATAGTGGAGTCAACAAAGGCCGATAACTGCTCAGTATTCAGATTTTTGTAATGCATGGTGTGTTAAAGCTCTGTGGAAACAACTCATTTTTTGTTTATTATTTTCCTATTTAATCTATAGCTAGAAACTAAAGTGATTTCTCTACAATTTCTCTCCACTATTGTGCTATCTAGTGAATTCCTGTGCAATAAGAGGTTACTCCTAGCAAGGTTATTCTGCGTACTTAACTGGTTCAAAAAACTGGTTCAAAAAGGTTGCATATAACTGGGATCAATGTTTTTAACATAAAGTTATACAGACCGCTGCGCAGTGCAAAAGTTTAACCAAGAGATGGAGTTATTATGATCCTTATGAACACCAGCTGTGAGCTGTACACAACTGGCTCTTTCACTTATTCCAACAGAGTCAACAATGCGGGATACATGTCTCCTTAGTTTCTTACAGCGTGATGCAGTTAATTGAATTTCTTTAACCACAATAAGATTAACGTGCCAATGTAGTCCCTCCTGAGAGTCATATCCTTAATCAGGTGAAGCAATATTGCTCGCACAAGCTTGCGCTCCAATATAAAACTGCATGGTCCTTTGTCAGCAAGAGTAAACACGAAAGCAAATATGAGCTATATGGTGATCTGGGGTTTACTGTTAGCTGTTACACTGTCTACTGGCAATCAAATATGTAAACGCAGAGAAATTACTTATTTCGTTAGTTTATCGAAGGAAGGAGATATCGACATCGGCGGAATTTTTGACCTGCATTCTCGTATAGAACAATCGGATTTTTCATTTAAAACCAGGGCGAGAGCTGTGAAAAATGAAAGGTCAGTTTAATGCGCCAAGTGACGGGTTTATCACTTCCATTGTGGCATTAACAAAAGTTTTTTTTTGTTTTGTTTTGTCTTTTCCTGTTCGAATAATGTATCTTTGTCCTGAAACATTAGCCAGCATCCTCTTTCCGCAGATGCTGCCTTAACTGTAGGGAATTGTTCAGCATTTTTCTGGACTGTTGTTCAATTTGTTAACTAGGGACAGGAATGTGGTTCCTGGGTGCTAGAATATTTGCGCGGTAGAATCGCTTTCAATTTATGTCTGTGTAGCTGTTTCTTGCTGGGGATCATATCTCCAAAATTATAATGCAGTATTTATTTGTATATCGCATTTGTAAGAACATAAATCGACTATCGTTGATGTAACAGAATTTTCTAGGCTAAATTCTCCATTAGATTGTGTCTGGCTGCCGGTGACCAGAGTTTTTCCAAAGCAGTCTGTGTTGGGACTGCTTCATTTTTCGTTATATATCAAGAGGAAGAAATTGATAGTTTTGTGGCCAGTATTGCGGACAATACAAAGACCGATAGCGGGGCAGATAATTCTTAAGAAGTAGAGAAGCTACAGAAACACTTTGACAGATTAGGAGAATGCGCAAAGATACGACTGATGGAATGCAGTGTTGGGAAATGTATGGTCATGAAATTAGACCGTAGAATTAAAAGTGTAGATAATTTTTCAATGGTAGTATAATTTTAAAAAGATCCCAGTTACAAGGAATTTGGAAGTCTTCCTGCAGGATTCTCTAAAGTTTAATTTGCAGGTTTAGTCGATGGTAAGGAAGGCAAATGCGATGTTACCATTCATTTTCAGAAGAATGGAATGTAAAAGCAAGTATTTGTTATTCATGGTTTATGAAGCCAGACTTGCAGTATTGTGAACCGTTTTGGCACTTTGCCTAAGAAAGGATGTGCTGATATTGGAGAGGTTTCAACGGACATTCTCCAAACTGATTCCGGGATTGAAAGATATGCCATATGAAAAGCGGTTGAATGCTCTGGACCTGCACTCACAACAATGCAGAAGAAGTCGCTAATTCATCTAAACCTATTGAATGGTGAAACGCCTCGATAAAGGGTCTGTAGAGAAGATGTTTCCTATGGTGGGGGACTCTCAGACAAGAGGAGACAGCTTCAGAGAAGACAGGCATCCTTTTAGAACGAAGTTGAGGAGGAATTTCATTTGCCAGAAGGTAGTGAATACGTGGAATTAGGTGCCATAGCCGGCTGTGAATGCCCACTTCACTGGGTATGTTTAAGGCAAATGTTGATGGTTTCTTGATTAGTCAGGGCATGAAAGGATACGGAGAGAAGGCGAGAGATTCGTGCTGAGAGCGAAAATAGATCAACCATGGTGAAATGGAGGAGCATACTCGATGGACGAAATGGCATATGTATGTTACTTGCGTTTTGTTTTCATGGAATCTCACGTTTACTACTGGAGCTCGGTGTCCTTATTGTGATGATAAAGTGAAGAAATAAGAGACAGAAAGTGCTGAACATTGCTGAATTAAAGCAAACGAGCTTTATACTTTCCGTGGTGCAGGTTGGACGACGGAGAATGTTCGCTTTTAATAAATTAATGAATCGCTTCTTCGTTTGGCTTCAGAGGACCTTTAGTTTATAGTTATTGAGTTTTCCCCAATCTTTCGCAGACATTTGCTCTTCTTTCTCCAAAAAGTCAGAAGACAGATAGGTCTATATGTGTTGTATCCATAAGCTCAAGGACGGCTAACATCCCGCTGTTATAAAACTAGTCAATAAACACCTCATACGAAAAGATGGTTTCTGAACCTCAGAATCTGCCTTGTTATGTTCTTTAGCCTTATTATCGACGTTTACTGCACTTTCTCAATAACATGCTTTATTCTGTGAAACCTGTTAAAGTTTTCTCTTGTTCTACTTCAATGAACAATAATATATTGATGTGTATGAATGGCATACAAAAGAAAGTACCAAAGCACATTTGAGAAAAAATACAATAATCCACTACTTTACTAATTTACAAAGCATCTCATTCTTACAGATTAGCATTTCGATTATTCCGCCTCGCACAGGCAATGATATTTGCGATTGAGGAGATAAACAAGAGCCCCATTCTACTTCCAAATATAACACTGGGCTACAGGATTTATGATTCATGCAGACTGGCTCGCTTTTCAGTGAGAGCGACATTCGAAATGGTCAACGGACAGGACCCAACATACCAAAAAAACGCCTGTACCCGGCAATCACTGGTTCCCGCCATCGTGGGAGACGCGGGCTCATCGGAGTCTCTGGCAGTGGCGGCGTCAATCAGTCCTTTCAAAGTCCCCATGGTAAGGTTGCCCTTTCACATTCTGATATGCAAATCAAGTGTAAGGCAGCGAAACGGGGCGCATCGAAGCAGTCATAACTAGTCTGAGAAAGGAGATGTTAGAGTAAATCAGTTAGTCAGTCGACGTTTCTGTTGGAGCCGGTTTCTTCAGTGGACAGTTCAAAGTATTGTTGCAGAAGGAGATAATGTGACCATAAGACATAGGAGCAGAATTAGGTGATCTGGCCCATCTAGTCTACTCTACCATTCAATCATGTGCGATCCGTTTTTTAAGCTCCTCCTCAAGGACAGTTTCCGGCCTTCTCCCTGTAAACTTTGATGTCAAGTCCAATCAAGAACTTATCAATCTCCGCCTTAAGTACTTTCATTGACCTGGCCGCCACAAATGCTTCTACTCCTGCATGTGGCAGCAACCTCTACAAATTCACCACTCTTTGGCTGAGGAGATTTCTACGCATCTCTGTTTTGAAATGCGTTCCTCTATCCTGAGGCTGCGCCTCCTTGTCCTAGACTCTCCCACCATAGAAGGCATCCTTTCCACATCTATTCTGTCTAGAATTTCAACATACGAAATGATTCAATAAATTACCCGTCATCCGTCTGAATTCTAGCGAGGACACACTCAGAGACATCAAACGTTCCTGCTATGTTAATACTTTTATTCCTGGATTCATCCTTCTGAACTTCCCCTTGACCCTTTTCTAAGATGAGGGGTGCAAAATTGTTCACACTACTCAAGGAGAGGCCTCATCAGTGACTTATAAAGTCGCCGCATCACAGCCTTGCTTTGCATTCTGGATCTCTTGAAATGTATGCTATCATGACATTTGCTTTCCTTACTACCTACTCAACGTGCAAGTTAACCTTCAGGCTATTCTGCACAAGGAGAAGTCCCTCTGCATCTCAGATTCCTGGATTTTCTCCCCGTTTAGAAAATAGTCTGCTCACTTATTTCTACTACGAAGGTTCATGACCATGCATTTTCCAGCGTTGTATTTCATATGCCACTTCTATGGCCATGGACTTTGTTAGTAGAAATAAATGTGGAGACTATTCCCTAAAAAGGGAGAAAAAATAAAAGTCTGTGATGAAAAGAAACTTGGGAGCCCTTGTGCAGAACAGACCAAAGGTTAATTTGCAGGTGGGGTCGATGGTGGGGAAGGAAACGGAAACTGCAAGGTTAGCAGTCATTTTAAGAGGTTTAAAATACAGGAGAAGGCTGTGGTTTTGAGGCTTTAAAAGGCAGTGGTAAGTCCTCACCTTGAGTATAGTGAACAGTTTTAGGCTCATCATCTCAGGAAAGAATCGCTGGAGTTTAAGGGGTTCAGAGGAATTTCACATGGGTGATACTGGGAATTTAATGGTTAACTTATCAGGAAGGTCGTTTGAGTTTTGATTCGTACTCGCCCATATTTAGTAGGATGAGTTGAGATCTCATTGAAACCTTGCGAATGTTGTTAAGCGCTGACGGAGTAGATGGTGAAAGGATGTTTCCGATGGTGGTGCCGTGTGGGACGGGGGGGGGGGGGGGAGAAAGGATCAGCCAGGAATGAATGGCAGAGACTACGCGATGGTCTAAATGTGTAATTCTTCTCCTATGACAGTCTTATGTTTGTCTGGTTTTCTGGTCTAAGGAATTATAGAGCAGGTATTGTCAGCAAGGAATGAATGCAAAGGAATGCTTCAGATGGAATCCAGGAGGGCTAATAGAAAGCAGAAATTTGCCTCAGCAAACAAAGTTAAGGAGAATCACAAGCACCAAAACAGAACTGTACGGAAAAAAAAAACTGATCTTCATGAAGATTAGTTTCATTATCGTTGCAGAGAGCCGAAAGAGATGGAGCAATATTGAACTGATCTTTTTGACTTTCTCATTTACTCAGGTGATTGACAGACAGACTATAAGACTGAAGTGTGGGTCGATAGGTCCAGGATTACTAACATTTCGGCACGGTCTAGATGAACCTTGTATCCCGTATCTGTGTTGTGGTACTTTACGACTCTATGGCTATGACCTCAGACAGCAGCCAGGTAAAACTGATCTTCCTCAGAAACATTCACTCCTCTAAATTAAACGTATTTGTTATCTGTACAAGTATGCAGATGTGCGTAGGTGTAGTGAAAAAAAAACCTTACTTTCAGCATAATCACATGCGCACAGCCTCAGATCAGCGGCATAAACTGAACACAAATTATTGACGATGACGAGTAAACCTGCAGATACTGGAAGAGATACTGGGAGAGGTGGAAGAAGTACAATGTGGTAGGTGCTGGTGAAACCTAGAGAAGGAGCAACTGAAAAAATAAAAGTGAACTGGAACCAGCCATCACCAGGCACATCTTCCCCTCACTCACCCCGAACTGTCCACATTCCACAGTGATCGTTCATGTCACGACTACGTTGTTCATCGTCCCTCCTCAGTGATGTCCTTCCTGGTACTTATATTTGCAAGCGCAGCAAGTGCCATACCTGCCCCTACATCTCCCCCGTCACAATTATTCGGGACCCCAAACAGTCCATCTAGGTGAGGCGACACTTCACCTGTGATTCTCTTAAGGTCGTGTACTACATTCAGTTCTCCCGGTGTGGTCCCCATAATATCGGCGAGACCCGACGTTTATTTGTAGACTACTTCGACGAACGCCTACGAGGCTGTCCGCCAGAAAAAAAAATCCCGGTGGCTACCCATTTCAATTCCCATTCTCATTTCGATATGTCAGTCCATGGCCTTCACTCCTGCCGTGATAAGCCAACACTCAGGTTGGAAGAACAACACCATATATTCCATCTGTGTCGTCTCGTCCTTGAATCATCGATTTATTGAACTTCCGTTAATCGCGCCTCCACCTTGACCATTCGCATTCCTGTTTCTGTCTGTCATCTTATCTCCTTACGTGGCACTCCCTCTAGTTCTCATCTCGGCTCTCCTGTCTGATCCCTCCCTTTCTTCAGCCCTTTATGTCATTCACCAATCAACATCCCAATTCTTTACTTCACACCGCCCCCTTTCCGGTTTCACATGTCACCCCTATCATCTTGTACTTCTTCCTCCCCTTCCAAACCTTCTTTAGCTTCTCACCTTCTTGGTGTTGACACGAAACATCGACTATTTACTATTTTCTGCAGTTGCTGTCCTGCCTGCCGACTACCTCCAGCACTTAGTGTGTATTGCTCAAATTCTGCGGCATTACCTGTTTACTTACAGCTAGTAACTCCACTAGCGTTTAGAGCAGCAAACAAGGACTCCCACATCTGTCTCTCCTTTTGCAATTTTGGTCTGGGTCGCAGCGGATATCAGGGTTTTCTTCTGTGTCCATGTGGCTTCCTCTCGGTTTTCTCAACTATCCCCCACACACTTATTGGGTGGAGACTCAGGACTACCGTTTTCCACAGATACAGAAAGATTTTGCATAGTTGTTTCTGTAATAGTTTTGTTTGATCATTTGAGGTTATCAACAAAATAGCGAGGATACAGAGAAGATTTACTAGAACGTTAACTGGGTTTCAGCACCTAAGTAACAGGGAAATGTTAAACAAGTTAGGTATTTATTCTTTGGAGCATCGAAGGTTGAGGGTGGACTTGATAGAGGTATATAAAATAATGAGAGGAATAGATCGAGTTGACGTGGATAAGCTTTTTCCATTGAGATTAGGGGAGATTCAAACAAGAGGACATAATTTGAGAGTTTGGGGGCAATAGTGTAAGGGTAACACGAGGGGGAATTTCTTTACTCGGAGAGTGGTAGCTGTGTGGTATGAGCTTCCAGTAGAAGTGGTAGAGGCAGTTTCGGTATTGTCACTTAAAGTAATATTTGATAGGTATATGGACAGGAAAGGAATGGAGGGTTATGGGCTGAGTGCGGGCCGATGGGACTAGGTGAGTGTAAGCGTCGGCACGGACTAGAAGGGCGGAAATGCCCTGTTTCCGTGCTGTAATTGTTATAAGGTTAAATGGTTATATGTTTATTAGCCCTGAGCTCAACACCGGACCTGGAGATTCGGTCGTGCACTCTGTCTAGCCTCTACTCTTTGAGCTTTTGGCATGCGTGACTACCAAGAGCCAGGGTATAAAGCCCTGACTCCAGCCAACAAAGCTCCCTAGGTTACTGAGCCATTCAAGACTCCAAACCACGACAAAGTCTTGATCTTCTTGGAGAAGACGAGCATTTGATATTTATCTGCTATCAGCTGTTTCATGCAGTAAAGTTGTCAGGACGCTGGTCAACGGTGGAGTTAAGAGGATGTTTGAAAGAATTCGGCATTCTCTCATTTTGGAGAAAGAAGTTAAATCAGAAACCCGAGTGTTGTTAATATTAGAAATTTGTAACTTATAAAAAAGAAAATGCTGGCAATATTGATATGAAAATGATTGTTA
Source organism: Hypanus sabinus (assembly GCF_030144855.1). Lineage (NCBI taxonomy): Eukaryota > Metazoa > Chordata > Chondrichthyes > Myliobatiformes > Dasyatidae > Hypanus > Hypanus sabinus. Next base: position 15,263,739 of record NC_082707.1, read on the forward strand.
TTTACCGGAAGCATCCCCACAGATTATCGGTCTGTTTGCCCGATTATTGGCTATGTTTCCGTCCTGATCTGATACATGAGACGAATTCAAAACATATGTTTACTAGATGTGACGAAATTAAGGAATACAGGTAATCGGTTTAACATGAAAAGGAAAATGTCTAACAGAATCACGGGGGGTCATTTTTTTCACGCAGAGCGCAGAGGGGAGTTGGATGGAACTCACAGAAGTAATAGTTGAGACAGATACATTACAAACATTTCGAAGCACTTAGACAGAAAAGGTTTAAATGGACGTGCGTCAAATGTAATTATATGGCACCAGCTTAATGGGCTGGTAAAGGAGGAGCAGAGCCGAAAGGCCTGTTGCTGCCCCGTCCGACACTAAGACATTGATTGTATCGGATAGGGCATGTCGGGAGTTGTTTTCGAATGGTTATTTTATCACAGAGCACAAAATAATTTCACTATTGTTCTAATTCTATTATGTTTTCTAACCAGGTTAGCTATTTCTCCACATGTTCCTGCCTCAGCAACCGGCGAGAATTCCCTTCCTTCTTTCGAACGATACCAAGCGATTACTTTCTTACTAAAGCGCTGGCTCAACTTGTCAAGCGTTTTAGATGGACTTGGATTGGAACGGTCAGAAGCGACGACGATTATGGCAACTTTGGGATGCAGATTCTCACTGAGATGGTTCAGCAGCTTGGGGTTTGCATTGCCTTCTCTGAATCTTTCCACAGGAGGTATCCGAGAGAATGGTTACTTCATGTTACACGTGTTATTCGGACAGCATCCACAAAAGTTGTGGTGGCTTTTCTCAGTAATGCGGATATGGTCAGTTTATTGAAAGAAATTGTTCGACAAAACATTTCTGGCATCCAATGAGTGGGCAGTGAGGCATGGATCAGCACTTCGCTTCTGTCTCCAGAGGAGAACAAAAGATTCGTAACTGGTGCTATCGGGGTTGCCATACGTAAAGTTAATATTCCGGGATTCAAAGAATTCTTAACACGTCTTCGTCCGTCTGCCTAGCCCGGTAATATTTTAATTGAAGAATTTTGGGAAAATACCTTCGGCTGTAGCTTGAAAAGAATAGATGTCATCACGAGGAACACAACAGCCACCTCTCAGCCTTATGAGTGTACAGGAACGGAGAGCCTAAATACTGTGACTAATACCTACATGGACACATCTCAGCTGAGAGTGACCAACAAAGTATACGAGGCGACTTATGCTATTGCTCACGCACTTCATAAAATGTTTTCGTGTAAAAGCGGCGAAGGTCCATTTGTCAATCAGACTTGTGCAACCATTTCGAATTTTCGGCCGTGGCAGGTTGGTAAGGCTGTGCAAGTGATTCGAAGGCAGTACCCTTTATATCTGTTTGTTTGTTTATGCAAACTTTTGGGTGACCGATGTCATATTCCATCGTCTGTACTTTCCTCTGGTAGGTTTTGCATTACATGCAGTCGCTAAATTTCACAACGAAGATCGGGGAAAGGGTAAATTTCGACAAAAACGGGGATTCGGTGGCTATGTACGACATTGTGAACTGGCAGGTGAATAGCGAGGGGAATGCCAATGTTTTGATAGTTGGACGTTATGACGGATCTGCGCCTTCTGCTGAACAAGTCATGATTAATGAGGGATCGATTGTTTGGACTGGTGGTCGCAGAGAGGTAATGCATGAAAATGGGGGTATACAGTACTATTAAGAAATTATTTTGAAATTTAAGAGACAACTTTCTCTCTGTAATATAGTAATATTGTAGCTGAAGTAAATTAACTGCATCATTAAAGGCGGTCTCGAGTTATTGACGAAAGGAACGAGTTCCATTAACAATATTATATTCAAATGTCTATCTTAACATCTTTGTTTTAAGAAGGGCAGAACTGGTTCACTCTTTCCGTCTGGTGTCTGTTCGCCTGTCTCTCTCATGCACACACACAGACACAGTCACAGGTACTCTTTCTCTACATATACATCTATATTTACCTTTCGCTGGGGTTTCAGAACGTCCTATTATCAGCTATGTATTTTCAACGGCATTCACTATTCACAGTGATACTGTTACGAATTCATAATTCACCTGAATTACTTGCGGAAAAAAGACCAAGTGCGTGTTACAGATTTCGCTGGATACCACTATCAAAGTCCAAGTGGGACAGAGAATTTTTGTGTTCTAAAGTCAGACAGCATCGACCGAGATGAAAGATGATTCAATTCGCTTATCATTTGACCCGCAACCCACGAATTAAATCCTCATAACAAACCTATCGAAGCGCCTATTAAATATCGTTTATCTGACTGTCTCAACCACTTACAACGGAAGACTGTTCCATATACCCATCGTTCCCTCTGGAAAAAGTTGCCCATCCGTTTTTCTTATACACAGATTTAATTCCCGTATCAGCTTAATGTTATGCCCTCAAGTTTGCTTTCTCCAACCTAGTGATATTTCTTTGAAAAATAATCTTACACGCTAACGTTCTGTGCGACGAGGTCCCTCGGGCAGTTTGTTCCAACTGCTGTTTCCCCGGAACAAGAAAAGCTGCTCGCCAAGGACAACCTATTTGTTGCTTTGATTGCATCCCGTGTGCCGAAGGAGCGATCAGCAACGCCACAGGTATGGAGTAATAACAACTTCATTGTTAAAGTATTAACAGGCGTCGCTGGTCCACTTATTACATCAACTTTCGCTTTCTTCTTTAAAGACTCAATTGTGTGCAAGATGTGCCCGAGCGATTCCTGGTCGAACCACAGGCAGGACCAATGCATACAAAAGGAGGTTGACTTTCTGTCCTTTGCCGACGTGATGGGGATCGTTTTGAACACGCTGGCGCTAATCGGAAGTTACATCTCTGCCACGATAGGCTGTATATTCTTGATCCACAGAGACACTCCGATCGTAAAGGCAAACAATTCGGAGCTCAGTTACCTTCTTCTCCTCGCGTTGAGCTTTAGCTTCCTCTGTTCAATCACATTCATTGGGGAGCCGTCGCCATGGTCCTGTATGCTACGCCACACTATGTTTGGTGTTACTTTTGTCCTTTGTGTCTCCTGTGTTTTGGGCAAGACAGTTGCTGTGGTGATGGTGTTTCAGGCAAAACTACCCGGCAATAATGTGGCCAAGTGGTTTCTTCCCCCCCCAACAACGTCTGGCTGTGTTTCTTCTTACTCTGCTGCAGGCTTTAATATGTATCGTCTGGCTCATAAAGTCCCCACCCCTCCCTGTCAAAAACATGACATATTCGAATGAAGTGATCCTTCTAGAATGTAATGTGGGATCAGAAGTAGCATTTTACTGTGTCCTGGGTTACAATGGCTTCCTGTCATTGGTTTGCTTTGCCGTTGCCTTTCTGCCACGAAGTTTGCCGGATAATTTCAACGAGGCTAAATACATTACATTTAGCATGATAATTTTCTGCTCTGTGTGGATGTCTTTCATTCCAGCTTATATCAGTTCTCCCGGGAAATTGGCTGTGGCGGTGGAAGTATTTGCCATTTTGGTTTCCAGCTTTGGGTTACTCTTCTGTATCTTTGCACCTAAATGTTACATCATATTGCTGAGGCCAGAGAGAAATTCAAAGAAATATTTGATGGGGAAAGTTTCTTCGTAAAAAAAAAACATTAAATAGTATTTATTTTGGATTATTATTGTCACGAGTATCTAGTTATAGTGGAAAAGCTTATCTTGCATTCTGTTCATAATTATCATATCACTGAAAAAGGACAAGATAACACAGCAATAACGCAGAATAAAGCGTAAAAGTAACATAAAAAGCTGCAAGGCAGGTCATCAATAAAGTTGTGTATCAGGAGGCTGTGAGGTACACGTTTCGATAAAGAACACTTTGGATATAAATGTTGTCCTTTTTAGTTACTTTGTTCTCCTTAAACGAAGTTACGGCCATTAAGGATTGTATTTGGGAAGCATTAATGATGTACTTTGAATGAACCGATGATGTCGCTGTACAATAAATATGTTTTAACTCGATCCGATTTAAAAGGAGCCTTCTGTTTTTTTTTGGTTAATGGATCCTTGCATCAAATATTGAGAATGTAATGTATCGTCTGAAAGGTGATAGATGCTTACCAAACAGCATTTTACAAAATATTTCGGATTTACTATTGTACAGGAAAGAAATACACGGGTATGTATAACAATCAGCTGTTCGTTCTGTCAAAAGTCAGGAATAACGCTCCCCATTTGTGGCAAGACAGCAGAGCTAAAATCTGTAGATTATACTAAAATATCTATGACTTCGAAAAGAATGAAAAGCTCAGCATTCAACAGATAAAAATTAGGAGACTGCCATGATAGCGCAGCAAAATACAGGAGAAATTCAGCTTGAAACGCAAAAAGAAACTTTCAATGTTTCGGCAGAAATGATATAATAAAACGATTTTCAAATTTGACTTAGGTTCCCGAGAGAGTCAGAACGGGATGATTATTTCGGGGAAATGACAGTTAAATTAATAGTTGCCTTTAATGGCGCATAAAAGCACATTTTGAATTCAAGATTCGGATCTTTTAACACGATCATCAGTTACTATTGTATTGTGATAATCTGTTCAATTGCTCTAAGAAAGTATTTATTCATTGCTACTCAGAGAAACTTCAATCATCTTTTTCAACAGTTGATTACAATGCTAAGTCGAACACACACCAACTTAAAATTTGAACGTATTTGTTTAAGAGAAATAATATTTTAGGATTGAGCAAAGCTGACAAATATATGACACTGCGCCTCACCCCCCCCCCGCCTTCCCCCCCGTGCACGCACACAAACTGTCTGTTCATTAACTGTCTCTAAAGTGCAATTTGCAGTATTTGCGAATTGATACTTTGTGAAGTAGAGAAAGCGCCGAACTGGTAAAAGACGGTGTTAGGAACTGGTCCAGAGCCGAAGGATTCTATACAAATATCTGAACAACACATGGAAAATGCCGCTGAAGTAAGAAGAATAGAAAAGTCATTCTTAGCCACACAATCAGGCAGTTCCAAACCGTCCCTTGATAAATCATGTTTGGCATGAGCAGCAGACTCATCAACCATGTGAATGAATATTTCTTCAAAATTAAATTACTTCACTCTCGGCCCTAATGTTTTCTAGCACTACCAACCCTGAACGCACTGCTCGCCACACACAAACTCCGAAGGCACCATTAACCCTGCAGACCAGAGCAAACATATTGTAGTCTGCAGGGCTTATCTATTCCATACAAAGATAAGCTAGAGGTCTTGGATAGCATTTCCTACCATGGATTTCGACGCCATCCTCAAAATTCCGGCCAGTTTGTCCCGTATGAATGCAGATCGCATCACTTCTGTGCCTGTCGTCTCCATAGCCTCCGACCTGATTGTTCCTCATCAAGGCACCCTTCCTCTCGCAATGCCTAATTTTAAGTCTTACCCTGCAAGACTATCCCCGTAGAGGCATGTCCTACCTGATTCTGCTCCATTCAACTCTTCTTGCAATCGTTTTCACGCCCATATATAGTCCTTTTACACCCATATCCGGGACTTGGTATCAGTAAATTTCATGGTGTTAACATATTAGAGGATTTGTCCTAGGACATGCAGGGTATCACAAGTAAGGCGTAACAGCCCCTTTCAATTCTAAAGGTATACATAGAGTCAGCAGGCCATTTCAAACTTTGAAAAACTTATATGGATATTGTCAGCCATTGTTTATGTATGGCTTTTCATTAATTATATTATATATTTCAATTCTCCTGTAAATGCATGCAAGAAAATGTATCTTCCTGTAGTATACAAGAGAGAATGTTTCCTATAGTGGGGGTATTCAGAACCAAAGGGCACAACTTCAAGGTGGACGGGCAACCTTTTAGAAAAGTGTTAAGGATGATATTTTTGCCAGAGAGTAGTGAATTGAAGATGATATGTCAAGGACTGCGATGGAGACCAAGTCGATGGGTATATTGAAAGCAGAGATTTATAGTTTACTCGTTGGTCAGGGCATCAAAGTATATGACCGGAAGGCAGATGTGACTCTTCGAGTGAGATCTGTTTTCGACGTGATAGAATGGATGAGCGTGCTCAATGGACTGAATGACTTTATTCTGCTCCTATAACTTATTGTCTTATATGATGCCATGTAAATACTTCTGAAAATGAATTTACGTTGAACTTTTAACCAGGTCTGACCACAACTTCTTTAACAAATTTCAATTCCCCAGCCCCATGTCATTTTACGTCAGAAAGGACGTCCACTGCCCTTATACTTCTCCATCACAAAGTACCAATAGCTCTCTGCTTCCATCTAGAAGACAGACGAAACCAGCTCACCTCTACCAATGCTCTTCTCCATCTGGCAGAACTTGCCCTTAGAAAATGATACTCAACAACAGGCCGGATCTACGGAAATCTCATATCAACTTGCATAAATCTCAGATATGTCTGTCGTTTCCTTCATGACGTAGAGAAATCCATATCTCAATTCTACTCGGGCGGCGAACACCCTTTTTCATTGACAAGAAGATTGGTGGTTGTAGTGTTCTCGCACAGGTGTAAAAAACTCTGAACTAAACACGCAGTATAAACGGAGTCAATGAGGCGCGATCCCAGTAAGGTTAACCGTTTACTGTTCACTCTTCCATATTAACGTATGGTGAAAACTGTAGATAAAACAATACAAAATACGTACAGTATTTGTTTCCTTCTTGGCATTACATTTACATCATAAATACTTGCAAAAATAAAACGACAACAACTATATTACATTACAGTACAACATACAGTCAGAATCTACCTACGCCATCGACTGCCTTCAAAGATATCAACACAAACTTTTCGAAACTCTTTGAATAACAAAGAACATAAACTATCAACCGTCATTACTTTTAACAGAATCAGCGTTAACATTTTTACTTCAACATATCGATTATCTTATGAACTTACGGCGTTACTTCTCTGATGTTTCTTGTGCGTAGAAAGAAAACTTTTCTCGCGCTGATCCGGCACACACAACCCCCTCCTTCCCATTTCCACAAACCAGTATTTTTCCACAGGACGCGGCGAAACCGGGTGTGACGTCATCGCTTGCCGCGATTTATCACAGACAACGAATGTACTTTAAACAACCTTAAATTTAACTAAAAAAAATAATTACAAATGAATTACTGAAACGAAAATATAATAAACTAAACAAATGTCTTAAAGGCAACACACTCCCAGCTTGACCTTTGTAAGGTCACTATGAACATGATACAAAACTTCAGTCTCTAAATCAGTCCTTAGGTAGAAGCAGAATGACTTCTGCAACTGGCCTTTGGTAGGTTTTCACATCACCTTGGTCAGAAGTTTTCAACTCAACCTTCCTGACATGTCCATCTCTACTAGGGAGTGTGGCAGTGATTCTGGCCATTGAATGATGAACGCAAGTCCTCTCACTAAATAATTCGAAGTGGAAAACGCTGAAAGCGTTCGTTAGTAAGTATTGATTCTTCGAGGTAGGTGAGTCCTGTTTGTATTTGCAGCCGAATTTCTGAGTCTCTTTCGGGTTCGATCAGCTCAAATGTCTCGCTCATCTGAGTTTTTTTCTGTTGATGGCTGATACCAAAAGGGGGTTCCGGTGAATCAGGAACTCTGCGCCAGACGGGATGCAGGTAAGGATCTCGATGCATTATCTGCAGGATTATCCTCTGTACGTACATAATGCCATTGTTCAGGCTTTGATGACAAGCGGATAGGTTGAACTCTATTATGAACGTACACGTAGAAACGTTTTGATTCATTATAAAAATAACCAAGCACTACTTTGCTGTCTGTATAGAACTTGATGTCGTCCAGCACTAGGTCTAGCTCGTCCTGGATATGATCCGCCATTTCCACAGCCAGGACAGCTGCACACAGTTCAAGCCTTGCAATTGTTTGCTCGGACTCTGAAGTGAGTTTCGCCTTCCCAGTTACAAATCCTACTTCAACTTGACCGCCCTTTCCCGACTGCTTTCAAGTAAGCCACAGCACCGATGGCCTTGATAGACGCATCCGAAAAAACACACAATTCCCTGTGCGCTGCCTCGGTGGGTGAGGTCGCAGTTTACCTAAGTCGGATAAGAAGCTGTTTTAGGTCTTGAAGTGAATCTCTCCACGCCTCCCATTTGCTTAGCTTGTCTTCTGGTAGGGGAGTATCCCAGTCGGAGAGCTCAGAGGTAAGTTCTCAGAGAAGGACTCTTCCCTGGATCGTAACTGGCGCCAGTAGACCCAAGGGATCGAAAACACTGTTGACAGTGGAGAGAACTCCACGGCGGGTGAATGGCTTGACTACGGTCGGTACGGAGAACGTGAATGTGTCAGTCGTAATCTCTCAAAGGATGCCCAAACTCCTTTGTGTGGGTATGGTTTCTCCATCTAGATCTAGGTCTTTGATAGCCGGAGCACAGTTATCGTGTGGAAAGGCCTTCACTACTGCCTGACAATTTGATGCGAACTTATGCAAGCGGAGGTTTGACTCAGCAAGTGAGGCTTGTGTACGTCGGAGCAGATCGATTGCTTCGTCTTCTTTCTGTTGCGATATCAAGCCGTCATCGACATAGAAGTGCCTTTCTACAAACTTAACGGTGTCATTGCCGTGCTCCTGTGCGCCCTCTCTGATGGCTCTTCGCAGCCCATAGATGGCCACGGCCGGTGATGGACAATTGCCGAAAACGTGGACTTTCATCCGGTACTCAATGACTTCCTTGTTAATGTAATTGCTTTTGTGCCATAACAAACGGAGGAAATTGCGATGGTCCTCCTGTACTAAGAAGGAATGGAACATCTGCTGGATGTCCGCTATGATTGCGACCTTCTCCTTCCGGAAGCACAGCAGGACCCCGTGAAGGGTATTGTTCAGGTCGGGGCCTGTGAGGAGCACGTCATTAAGGGAGATACCAGCGCACTGAGCACTGGAGTCAAAGACCATCCTGATCTGATTGGTCTTATGTGGGTGGTAAACCCCAAACGTTGGGAGGTTCCAGCACTCCTCGCCTTCTCTCGGTGGCGGAGCTACTTCAGCATGTCCATTACCGAAGATGTTCTCCATAAGTGCTATGTATTGTTGCTGCATCTCACGGTTCCTTTTCAGGGTTTTTTGCAAGGACGTGAACCGCTTGACTGCCTGCTCTTTGTTGTTTGGCAAGCGCTGGCGTGGTTCTCTGAAATGTAGTGCGTCAACCCAGTTATTTGCTTCCTCTCTGAAGACCTTGGTATCCATTACTTTTAGAAGATGGCGTCTTGTGCTGATGGAGCAAGTTTATTATCATGCTCAGTTTGAGAGAAGACTGACTGCCCCAACGTCTTGTCGGTTACTTTACATTTGTTAAAGCATTGTCGTGCTTGCTTGATACACATGAAACTTGTGCAGGGTTGAAAAATTGAATGGCGGCCACTCTCTAGCACATTGGTCTTGAGTGTGTAAACTGTCGGTTTGTGTACATTGCCAAGACACACCTCTCCTATCACCACCCAGCCCAGATCCAGGCGTTGGGCAAAGGGGGCGTCGTGTGGTCCATTGACCTGCTGCCTGACCTTGTGCACCTGGAGAACATATCTTCCTAATAGTAGGAGTATCTCTGCTTTTGGCCCAGTTCTAGGATGTGCTTGGCAATGTGGTGGAGATGCGGTTGGTGTAGCACTGCACTTGGCGTCGGGATCTCAGTGCGGTTTATCAAATTTCACTACACTCTAAGAGGGGAGGGAAACAGATGACAACTTTACCATCCAGGTACTCGAGCTGGAAGCCTTCTACCTTCCTTCCATAAGTTTCCACGCTGCCTGAGCAGGTTCTAAGGTAGTATGGGAACCGATTACTCTCAATGTTGAACAAGTCAAAGAACACTGGTCTATCTAGTGAGAGACTGCTCTGGTCGTACATAATTATATATGCTTTAATGGCATTGTCTTTTTCTCCCTTAGGGTATACCTTAGTGAGGCAGATCTTTGAACAAGAACGGCGTGACTAACCTTGACCGCAAACTTCTGTCCAGCTCGAGCTGACAACAGTTGTTCTGGAGTGAGCCTCTCCCTCCCCGCAGTCCTGTTGTGAGGGTGAAGGTGCTTTGTCGGTTTGCGGTAACGAGCCGGGATGCATGGCCCCGTTGTGACTAGTGCTAATGCATTCCGAGCACTTCAGGGGGATCGTACAATCTCTAGCAAGGTGAGAGGTAGAGGTAGGTAAATATTTAAAACATATTTTTTCTCCTTCAGAAGGGCCATCCTCTCTTCAAGGGGTCTTTTCCCCAAACGTTCTACATTTTTGAGGGGGTGGGGATTGTTGTGCAATGGACAATTCTTGCTCGGGTCATTGTTAGTTGTATAGACTTCGGTTTTACGCATTGAGACAGGTTTATTGATGTTACAATTATTCGAAGTGGACTTTTCTGGCTTGATGCGAATTGTACTGCTATCTTGACAGATGAAGCTACGGTCGTTTCGCTTTTTCGCCTCCTTGCCCCCAAACCTAGTGAAATACTGAAAGGGAGGAAATCGGCCATCGTTCTCCTCCCTGTATTCTGAGCCAACAGAGACCCACCTTTCCTGCAGCCCAAATGGAAGTTTGACCACGATTGGTCTAATCCCGTATGAAATATCTAGGTATGACAGGCCAGTAAAATAGCCATCTTATTTAGCGCATTCAATCTCCATGAGTAGATCTCTGAGCTCTCTTAACTTAGTGTGGTCCTTGGCTGACACCTTAGGAAAATTTTCCAGATGTCGAAATAGAGCCGTTTCAATAAGTTCAGGGGCCACAGAACACTCCCGAAGTCTCTCCCATGCTTTGCGTAAGGCTAGCTTGGGGTTGCTGATGTGCACTGAACGTATGCGCTCACCTGTTTGCATGATTCTTTTCCCAGCCATTTTGTCATAAGATTCAACTCTTGGGTTGCCCCGAGCTGGACTCCTTGGATAGCGCTGCAGAATGAGGAGTACCATGCTCGGTAATTTTCAGGCTAATCGTCAAACTGGTGTAGTCCTGAACTGACGAGATCTCGTCGTACTAAATACTGTGCCATGGGTTCAACTGCAAGTGGCATGCTGGCTGGGGGAATATGTCGACGAGTATATGACCGAGGATGTACATTTGTTCTGGGAGTTGCGGTTCAGAATTCAGTCTTTGCCCCTTCTCTCGCCAAAGCAGTTAAGTTTGGTGTCGAGAAGTATTTGTCATCAGTCCTTTCATTCTTGAATTCGTCATGGAGCTGCAAGGATAAATTGTCTTCCTCGGATGGATGTGATGCAATTGGACCTCTCTGAGACACCTCATGAGGTAGGACTTATGGAGAGGAAGAACAAATCTTCAAGTTCATTTGAGACTGGATGCAGTCGCTTTTGCGTTCCAATCTGGTCCTTTCTGAGGTAGATTTTACTTCTTCCAGAACATGCATTTCTTCAGCACTTTCAAATATCTCTGCTTCCACCCTGGCAGCTTCGACTTCTCGGTCTAGCGTCAGCACTTCTAACTCTGTCTCTGACTTACCTTTTCCAACTGGGTTTCGGCTTCTCTGGCAGCCGCTTCCATTTTCAGTTTTGCTTCCTGTTTAGCATATGTCGCTCGGACCTTAGCGGCTTCTGCTTTAGCACATGCATGGGCAGACTTATTTGTTGATGCCCTACTGCTCCTGGCACTGGATGGCAACGACTTGATGCTGGATCGTGATGCCATCGTAGCACTTGAGACACCCGGTAATGCCGCCTTTTCACTGTAGTGTTCTCGGACAGGTGTAAAAAAACTCTGAACTAAACACGCAGTATAAACCGAGTCAATGAGCCGCGATCCTATTAAGATTAACCGTTTACTGTTCACTCTTCCACATTAACGTATGGTGAAAACTGTTGATAAAACAATACAAAATATATACAGTATTTGTTTCCTTCTTGGCATCACATTTACATCATAAATACTTGCGAAAGTAAAACGACAACAACTATATTACATTAAAGTGCAACATACAGTCAGAATCTATCTACGCCATCGATTAGCTTTAATTACATCAACACAAACTATCCGCAACTCTTTAAATAACAAAGAACATAAACTATCAATCTTCATTACTTTTAACAGAATCAGCGTTAACATTTTTACTTCAATATATCGATGAACTTACGGCGTTGCTTCTCTGATGCTTCTAGTGCGCAGAAAGAAAACATTTCTCGCGCTGATCCTGCACACACAACCCCCTCCTTCTCGTTTCTCCAAAGCGGTATTTTTCCTCAAGACGCAGCGGAACCGGAAGTGACGTCATCACATACCACGATATATCATAGACCCCGAATTTACTTTAAACAACCTTAACTTTAACTAAAAAATAATTACAAGCCAATTACTAAAGCGAAAATATAATAAACTAAACAAATGCCTTAAAGGCAACACAGTGTCCTTTCCTGTGCCTGTTCTAAACATAATTTCGCTACCAACTTCAACTGCGCCTGCTAATTCTACGTGCGATATCTAACAATGCTTTCCCTTTTCTTGCTCTCGGCAGCTCCATCTCAGCAAAGAAAATATTCGCTGCCATCCATCAGATACCCAGTGACTTCCATAGACAGTATGGTCTGCACCTACTTCGCCCCCTCACCTGTTAGTGTCCTTTCATTTCCCTGACTTCAATATGCAAAAAGTTTAAAATCAAAGTTCAAATTTGTTTTGTTATCAAAGTATATATCTTTCATCTTGTACAACCCTAACATTCATTTCCTTGCGAGCAAATGCAAGAAAGCTGTGTAAAAATGCCCAAAACAGAATCGATGAAAGAGTGCACAAGCTTGAATGTTCAACCATTGTGCAAAAGACAGCAAAGTATGCAAAACCAAAATGAATACTGCTACTCTACTACCGATAACAATAGCAGCAGTAGTAGTAGTAGTAGTAGTAGTAGTAGTAGTATTAGTAGTAGTAATAATAATAATAATAATAATAATAATAATAATATAACAATAACTATGAAAAATGTGAGAGGAGGAATCATTGAAAATGAGTCCATAGGTCATGGGAATACTTTATTAATGGGACAAATGAGTTATCTGAAGCTACCCCTTCGGTCCAAGTGCATGATGGCTGACAGGTAGTAACTCTTCTTGTACCTGGGAGTATGAATTGTGAGGAACCTTTATTTTCTTTCTGATAGCAGCCGCAATAAGCGAGCATGTCCCGTGTGGTGGAAATCCTTGATGATGGATGCACCTTTCATTGACAGGTGTTTTATGCCTGTGTGCTCTTTAGTGGGGAGGGCTAAACCGTGATGGACTGGAGCATGTCCACTACATTTGTAGAACTTTATGTTCAAGGGCACAGGTGCTTATCCACACCAGGCAGTTATACATCAGTCAGTATACTGTGAGCTAAATATCCACAGAGGTTTGTCAAAGTTTTAGACGTCATGCCATTTTTTTTTTTGCAAACAGCTAAGGAAACAGAGGTCCTAGCGTGGTTTCCTTATCATTACGACCTGGGCCATTCTGTTCCTCCGACAAAAAATAATATTAAGGAATCTAACGTTGCTTGTCCTCTCCAACTCTGATCCGCCGATGTAAACTGGCCTACTAACCTCTACTTACCTTCTCTACAACAGGAATACTTATCAATAAATTATGTACTTCCCAGTAATTTGCTCGCTCTCTGTCCCTTTTCTATTTCTCCTGATCTATCCAAGACCCAACGCCATGATTCATTCCCCACCTTAGCGTTCTCCATCATTTCATCTCCCACGCACTCGACCAATGCTCCACCTCCAATTTTCCCATCTGCACTCCCCAACTCTGACCTTGATTCAATGCTCCTCTTTCTCCTCTGTCTTATTCAGCCCATGGTTGCACCCACTTATCAGCTCTCAATGTCTGGTGTCATGTGCACTCTCTCGTCTCCAATCAGACTATCAGTTATTGTACCAATTTAAGATTTGCTTCGAAAGAAACCTGGAGTGGTGACTAAATGCCTTTATCACACAGAATACTTCCCAATGAATAATGTTCTTGTTGACTGGCTAACATAGAAGCTAGGATATAGTTACTTGATGATGATATTTTGAATTGTTAAATTCGTAAATTCAATTAGTACTCTTTCATTTACGGAGGTACAGAGAAACACATAGACCTGACTGCCATCCATACCGATTATTTCAGTGGAAGAAATATATGCGGAATATTAATCTCGTTTATAAATTATGTCAAGGAAGATTTGAATCGGGGTGATTATTTATTCCACTAAAGAGCTGTTTAATGCAATTCGTCTGCTGACTACGGCTGTTTTCCGTCTTCTCACGTTCCAGTTGGAACTCTAACAACACACACAAAATGCTGGTCGAACACAGCTGGCCAGGCAACATCAATAGGGAGAAGCACTGTCGACGTTTCGGGCCGAGATCCTTCGTCAGGACTAACTGAAAGGAAAGATAGCAAGATATTTGAAAGTAGAGGCTGGGAGGAAGAAATGCAAAATGATAGGAGAAGATCGGAGGGCTTGGGATGAAGCTAAGAGCTGGAAAGGTGATTGGCGAAAGTGGTACAGAGCTGGAGAAGGGAAAGGGTCTGGTAGGAGAGGCCTCGGGAGAAATAAAGGAGGAGGAGGGAGCACCAGAAGGAGATGGAGAACAGGCAGGGTGATGGGCAGAGTGACAGAGAGAGAGAAAACAAACAACTAACTATGTCAGGGTAGGGGTAAGAAGGGGAGGAAGGGCATTAACGGAAGTTAGAGAAGTCAATGTTCATGACATCAGGTTGGAGGCTACCCAGCCAGTATATAAGGTGTTGTTTCTTCAGCCGGAGTGTGGATTGATCTTGACAGTAGATCCACCCCTCCTTTCTGCTTTCCACAGTGATCGCTCCTTACACGATTCCCTTGTCCACTTGTCTCGCCATCCCTTCCCACCGATCTCCCTCCTGGCACTTATCCTTGTCAGTGAAAGAAGTGCTACACCTGCCTTACACTTCCTCCCTCACCACCATTCAGGGCGCCTGACAGTCCTTCCAGGTGAGGCGCACTTCACCTGTGAGGCGGCTGGTGTGGTATACTGCGTCCGGTGCTCCCGGTGTGGCCTTTTATATATTGGTGAGACCCGACGCAGACTGCGAGACCGTTTCGTTCAACACCTACGCTCGGTCCGCCAGAGAAAGCAGGATCGTCCAGTGGCCACTCATTTTAATTCCACGTCCCATTCACATTCTGATATGTCTATCCATGGCCTTCTCTACTGTCAAGATGAATCATCACTCAGGTTGGAGGAACAACAACTTATCTACCGGCTGGGTAGCCTCTAACCTGATGGCTTGAACTTTGACTTCTCTAACTACCGTTAATGCCCCTCCTCCCTTTCTTACTCCATCCCTGCACATTTAGTTATTTGTTTGTTTGTTTATTTTCGCTCTCTCTCCGCTCATCACCCTGCCTGTTCTCCATCTCCCTCTGGTGCTCCCTCCTGCCCCTTTCTTTCTCCCGAGGCCTCTCGTCCCATGATCCTTTCCCTTCTCCAGTTCTGTATCACTTTCGCCAATCACCTTTCCAGCTCTTAGCTTCATCCCACCCACTTCGGTCTTCTCCTATCATTTCCCATTCCCACTCCCCCCACTACTTTCAAATCTCTTAATATCTCTCCTTCAGTTAGTCTGGACGCAAAGTCTCGGCACGAAACGTCGACAGTGCTTCTCCCTATAGATGCTGCCTCACATGCTGTGTTCCACCAGCATTTCGTGTGTGTTGTTTGTATTTCCAGCATCGGCAGATTTCCTCGTGTTTGTTCAGTTGGAACTCTATCTGGCTTGCAACACAGGTTACTGTTCACTATAAGGTACAATCTGCGATCGGGTTCAGTACTTCCCAGGGCTGACCCATGGGATCCATCGATATGATCTCTTCCCATAGGCATGTGCATCTTCACTGCACGTGGACTTTTAAGCGACAGTCAAAATGCTGATGAATCGGAGCAGTCAGCATTTGTGGCCGTGACCTTTAATTTGATCTGAAAGATTTAGAGGCAAGGATAGGACATTTAAAAAAGTGGGGATAAGGATCAATGCAGGAAATAACGACAATGGTGAAATCCCGAGTCAAAGTCGACATAAATTAATTTCCTTGCGTTAGGCTATGTAAGTGTGCTCAGTCAGTAGTCGGAAGGGCTTTTGCAGTGAGTATAACCGTATCCATCACTTTCTGTTGAAGATGGAACACGATACCTTGTAACAGAAACCAATTCCTCCATGCCACGATGTTGTGTTCACCTTTTTATAAACCTGTTCTATGATTAATCTAATATTTTAGTGTATAAAATACTTCTGAAAATGTAGCAATGTTCAACAACAATCAAGCGACTACGTCCCATATGAATACAGACCTCGTCGCTTCTGTTGCTCTCGCCTCCAAACTAATTATCCCTCTTCTCCGCTCACTTCTTGTCCCACCTGGTATTCCCCGCATCTTACCATGTTGTTACTTCTGCACCGGAAACGGTCAATTTGCACACAAATCTGGATTCAGGGTCAATAACTTTAAGTTCCTTGGTATTACCATATGAGGCGATTTGTCCCAAGGCTTGGATAACATCACCAAAGTGTCATGACAGTACCTTTACTTTCTTAAAGGCATGCATAGATTCGGCATGCCATCTACAACTTCGGTAAACATATTTATTTTGTGAGTCTTTGCTTACCTTTACACACTGAACTTTGAAACCCGCATGCCCACAACCACCTCAACAACGATCAATTCCTCAGTTTTCATCGATGAATTTCACCATGGACCTCCAGTACATTCCCATTTGCTCTTCATGAAGTTCCCATGTCTCTCTGCTTCTTTGGAGAAGACAGACTCAGTCAGCTCCCCTCCACCAACGCCCTTCTCCGCATGGCAGAACTTGCACTTACCATTAATTACAGAGCAACTCTCAACAATATGTTAAATCTACGTAAACCACTAGTAAGTTTTATAAACCACAGATACGCCTGTCATTTTGTTTGCTATGTGGAGCAGTCCTTATTTCAATTATACCAGGTTGATGATCACCAAATCATTTTTCCCTTCAACAAAAAAATTGGTGCCGCTCCCTGTGTCTTTGCCAAACATGATATAATCATATAACCATATAAAAATCACAGCACGGAAACAGGCCATCTCGGCCCTCCTAGTCCGTGCCGAACTCTTAATCTCACCTAGTCCCACCTACCCGCACTCAGCCCATAACCCTCCCATCCTTTCCTGTCCATATACCTAACCAATTTTACCTTACATGACACAACTGAACTGGCCTCTACTACTTCTACAGGAAGCTCATTCCACACAGCTATCACTCTCTGAGTAAAGAAATACACCCCGTGTTCTCCTTAACCTTCTGCCCCCTAACTCTCAAATCATGTGCTCTCGATTGAATCTCCCCTACTCTCAATGGAAACAGCCTATTCACGTCAACTCTATCTATCCCTCTCAAAATTTTAAATACCTCGATTAAATCCCCCCCTCAACCTTCTACGCTCCAATGAATAGAGAACTAACTTGTTCAACTTTTCTCTGTAACTTAATTGCTGAAACCCAGGTAACATCCTAGTAAATCGTCTCTGCACTTTCTCTAATTTATTGATATCTTTCCTATAATTCGGTGACCAGAACTGCACACAATATTCCAAATTTGGCCTTACAATGCCTTGTTCAATTTTAACATTACATTCCAACTTCTGTACTCAACGCTTTGATTTATAAAGGCCAGCGCTCCAAAAGCCTTCTTCACTACCCTATCTACATGAGACTCCACCTTCAGGGAACTATGCACTATGCACTATGCATTTCTACCAAAATGTAGAACCTCACACTTCTCAGCATTAAACTCCATCTGCCAACGTTCAGCCCATTCTTCTAACCGGCATAAATCTCCCTGCAAGCTTTGAAAACCCACCTCATTATCCACAACACCTCCTACGTTAGTATCATCGGCATACTTACTAATCCAATTTACCACCCCATCATCCAGATCATTTATGTATATTACAAACAACATTGGGCCCAAAACAGATCCCTGAGGCACCCCGCTAGTCCACGGCCTCCATCCCGATAAACAATTATCCACCACTACTCTCTGGCATCTCCCATCTAGCCACTGTTGAATCCATTTTATTACTCCAGCATTAATACCTAACGACTGAACCTTCTTAACTAACCTTCCATGTGGAACTTTGTCAAAGGCTTTGCTGAAGTCCATATAGACTACATCCACTGCCTTACCCTCGTCAACATTCCTCGTAACGTCTTCAAAAAAATTCAATAAGGTTTTTCAAACATGACCTTCCACGCACAAATCCATGCTGGCTATTCCTAATCAGATCCTGTCTATCCAGATGATTATTAATACTATCTCTAAGAATACTTTCCATTAATTTACCCACCACTGATGTCAAACTGACAGGTCTATAATTGCCAGGGTTACTTCTAGAACACTTTTTAAACAATGGAACCACATGAGCAATACGCCAATCCTCCGGCGCAATCCCCGTTTCTAATGACATCTTAAAGATCTCCGTCAGAGCTCCTGCTATTTCTACACAAACTTCCCTCAAGGTCCTGGGGAATATCCTGTCAGGACCCGGAGATTTATCCACTTTTAAATTGCTAAAGAGCGCCAGTACTTCCACCTCTTTAATTGTCATAGGTTCCATAACTTCCTTACTTGTTTCCCACACCTTACACAATTCAATATCCATCTCCTTACTGTATACCGAAGAGAAGAAATAGTTCAAAATCTGTCCCATCTTCCCCGGCTCCACACATAGCTGACCACTCTGATTCACGAAGGGTCCAATTTTATCCCTCACTATCCTCTTGCTGTTAATATAACTGTAGAAACCTTTCGGATTTACTTTCACCTTATTTGCCAAACCAACCTCGTATCTTCTTTTAGCTTTTCTAATCTCTTTCTTAAGATTCCTTTTACAATCTTTATATTCCTCGAGCAATTCCTTTACTCCATGCTGCCTATATCTATTGTAGACATCCCTCTTTTTCCGAACCAAATTTCTAATATCACTTGAAAACCATGGTGCTTTCAAACCTTTAACATTTCCTTTCAACCTAACAGGAGCATAAATATTCTGTACCCTCATAATTTCACCCTTAAATGACCTCCATTTCTCTATTACATCCTTCCCATAAAACAACTTGACCCAATCCACTCTCTCTAACTCCCTTCGCATCTCCTCAAAGTTAGCCTTTCTCCAATGAAAATCTCAACTCTAGGTCCTGTCCTGTCCTTCTCCATAATTATATTGAAACTAATGCTATTGTGATCACTGGACCCGAAGTGCTCCCCAACACATACATCTGTCAGCTGACCTATCGCATTCCCTAACAGGAGATCCAACACTGCCCATTCTCTAGACGGGAGTTCTATGTATTGCTGCAAAAAACTATTTTGCACACATTTCACAAACTCTAAACAATCCAGCCGTTTTACATAATGAGCTTCCCAGTCTACGTGTGGAAATTTAAAATCTCCCACAATCACAACATTATGTTTACTACAAATATCTGCTATCTCCTTACACATTTGCTCTTCCAACTCACACTCCCCATTAGGCTGCCTATAATACACTCCTATCAGTGTTACTACACCTTTCCCATTGCTCCATTCCACCCAAATAGTCTCCCTAGAGAAGCTCTCTAATCTATCCTTCCAAAGCACACCATAAGATTTTCTCGGACAAACAATGCAACACCTCCTCCTCTGGCCCCTCCTACTCTATCACACCTGCAGCAACTAAATCCAGGAATATTTATTTGCCAATCACACCCTTCCTGCAACCATGTTTCACTAATAGCTACAACATCATAATTCCAGGTATCAATCCACGCTTTATGCTCATCCACCTTTCTTACAATGCTCCTAGCATTAAAATAGATACATTAAAGATACTCTCCACCCCCTCCTCTCTTTTCATCCCTAACAATGCATTGAAATTTATTATCATTTTCTTTCTTCTCCCCTACATCTTCGGGCTGAGCGCATCCCTTCTCCATCACCTGCCTTTCCTTCCTCACACATTGTCTATTTACTTGCTCTACTGGTGAACTAAACTCTTCTCCCATTGTTTCCTCAACCTGATTTCTGCCCCCACCCCCATCTTACTAGATTAAAGTCTGCCCTGTAGCCCTAGCAAACCTCCCCGCTAGGATATTGGTCCCCCCCAGGATTCAAGTGTAACCCGTCCTTCTTGAACAGGTCACGCCTGCCCCAGAAGAGGTCCCAATGATCCAGAAACTTGAATCCCTGCATCCTGCTCCAATCCCATAGCCACGCATTCATCCTCCACCTAATTCTATTCCTACTCTCACTGTCGCGTGGCACAGGCATTAATCCCGAGATTACAATCTTTGCGGTCCTTCTTCTTAACTGCCTTCCTAACTCCCTATGCTCTCGTTTCAGATCCTCTGCCTCTTTCCTACCTATGTCCTTGGTACCTACGTGAACCACGACCTCTGGCTCCTCACCCTCCCACTTCAGGATATCTTGGACGCGATCAGAAACGTCCCGAACCCTGGCACCAGAGAGGCAAATTACCATCCGGTACTCCCGATCACCTCCACAGAACCGCGTGTCTGAAACCCTGATTATCGAGTCCCCTATTACTATGGTCCTCTTACTTCTATCCCTACCCTTCTGAGCTACAGGGTCGTCCTCTGTGCTGGAGGCCCGGCCACTGTCACTTCCACCAGGAAGGCTGTCCCCACCCCCAACAGTACTGAAACATGAGTACTTATTGTCAAGGGGTACAGCCATCGGGGTACTCTCTAGTACCTGCCTCTTCCCCTTCCTGACCGTGACCCACCTGTCTGCCTCCGCTACAGACTTCAACAACGCCCACGAATTGTTTGTGTCCATATCTGACACCCCTCTTAAGTTTCTTTATATTTCCGTTTCCATCTCAGCGACAAATTACCTGCCGGAATCTGATGAAAACCTATTGACTCCCACAGCAGTTTGCGTACACTTCCTGCTCCCTCTCATCTCTCAGGGTCTTTTCCAGTCACTTAGTTTCTCTATGTGCAAAGTTCAAAGAAAATGTGTTAGCAAGGTCGGTATATGCCATCATATACAACCCCAAGATTCTTTGTGTCACGGCCATGCTCTGAAAATATTGAGAATAATATCCATTACCGAATCCATGAAGAATGTACCGTCTTTGATGTTCAGCCATTGTGAAGAAGAAAATCGATGAGAGTCATTGATCGCTGGGATAGTTCAAGTACTTTCTCGAGGGCTGAAATGACTATTCCGAGAGGGCATAGTTTTAAAATGCATAGAAGTAGTTACCTGGAAGATGCGAAGGGTAGTTTTTTTTTACGCAGATAGTGGTGAGTGCTTGGAACGCACTGCCAGCAACAGTCCTGGATACGATAGTGTCTGTGAGACACTCCTGGATAGGTACATGGAGCTTAGGAAAATACATGGCTCTGGATAACACTAGGTAATTAATAAGATAAGTGCATGTTCGGAGCAGCATCGTGGGCCGAAGGGCCTCTATTGTGTTGTAGTTTTTCTGTGATTCTATGTTTCTAATTTAAACCGTGCAAATGCAAAAAAAAAAGAAGAAAATTAATGAAATGCATAAACAATTGACATCGGAAACATGAGATGAACTGTTGTTGTAAATAACTTCAATGCTCGGGTAAGTCAAGTTGAGTCAATTTTTTTCCCCCGTTTGGTTCAAGAGCATGATGGCTGATGTGCTCTAACTGCTCTGGAACCTGGTGGTGTGAGTTCAGAGGCTCCTGCAAATTCTGCGTGGTGGCGAAAAAGTGCAAGGGCTGGGCCGAGTTAGATTGTGATCTGAATAACGCAATTTCTTCCAGATGAGATCGATTTTATAGGCTTCTAACAGAGGGATAGTGGCCATCCTTGAGCCTAGTATACATTTTCTGACCAATGGGAGGGGTAGAAAATGACGTGATGAGAACGGTGATGTGGCAAATAATACATGGGATATATTGCACTCACAAATAAATTATGTCAAACCAGAGTTAAAAGAGTGAAAATTGGACAGTCAGCCTTTCAGGTTGAGACCCCTCATCTGAACTGAAATGTAGAGAGACAACGATAGCCAATTTAATGAGGTAGAGTGAAGGGGCACGGTAGGAACTAGCGTTCAAATTCAAAAGTAAAAATATATTTATTTTGTTGTTGCAGCATTACTTGTAAATGCGATCAATGATGGATAGTGTTTTGAATGTGAGCAATGGGCTGTATCCATCATTTTCTGTAGAAGATAGAACATGACGGTTTATCATTGAACCTAGGCACGACTTTGTGCTGACCATTGTTAACCTACTCTAAGATTAATCTAACGCATTCCTGCTACTTATTCCTCCAAAGTCTATCGTCCATATGTCTATCTAACATTTTCTTATATTATCCTAATATATCTGGCTCACACACAACTCTCTGTTATTAAATGACTTATCACTGACACCTCTTGTTCCTTCAATACTTCCTGCAATCATCTTAAAGTTACGAGGGATGATTGATAAGTTTGTGGCCTAAGGTGGAGGCAGAAGAGTTACACAGCTCTCGTTATATGCACGTGAAGTTCAGCTGTTTGAGTGAAAATGCAGAAAGTATGAAGTTAATAACTTATCTCCTTCTACTTTAGGCCTAAAGACACGAAAGTATCAATCACTCCTGTAGTGGACCACTTCTGGAGGTCCAAGACGCCGACTTCTACAAAGAAGAGATCCGTATGCTCCAAGACAGCTGGTCTAAGTGTGTAAATGTAAGAAAAATAAATGTGCTATGTTTTCTAACACTGAATCCTTCTGCCTTAGGCCACGAACTCAGCAATCACTCTGTCGTTTGTCTGTTTCTCCCTGGAGTTTCAACCCTAGGGGGAAAAACTATAGTTATACATTTGATCTATATCTTTATGTCATACGCCTGTTTGAAGTCTTAATCCCTTTCGCTCCAAAATGAATAGCCCCAGATGACTTAATCTTTACTCAGTTGGCCTGCTTTCTAGTCCAGGTTAAGCCTCCTCTGCACCCACTTGGATGCTCCTCGACATTCTGATAACGGGGAAACCAAAACTGAAAAAAGTATTCCAAGTGTTGGCTAACCACCGTTGTTAATGAAGGCCAAAGTGCTGTAAGTTTTCGGAAAAACCCTAAGAAATTGCACATTAACTTTTACGGATCTATGTACATGGATTTCAAGTTCCTATGCTCCTCCACGTTGCCTGATATTCAGTCATTCACATGTATTCCTCTTTCAAATATGATCAGGATTTGCTGGTGTCTCTTTACGGATCAAGGGAATTGTTAAACTTTGTTTTTATCACTTGTATTGAACTCGAGATAATTTTTAGAGCCCAGTAACGACAATGTGCGGAATCTCTACGTGATCCAGGGTGTATTTCATGGGGTCATACAAACCCTGTTTTGATTGGTCCGTTGTGTTCCCTTGTCAGGTGAAATTCAATGAGTAATTCCAGTTTGTCAATAGTTTGTATTGTTTGCTGAGCTCTTGTTCGCTTTTCTGGTTAATGTTTACAATACATCCCTAGTTTTGTTTGTAACACCGTGATTCCTGCACTGGAATTCGCTATTAATTTACGCTGTGCAATCAAATTAAAAAATAAGCTGAGCATGATTCAACGTGCATTTTGAATCTGGCAAAACAGAATGCCACGGTCAGTAGGCACGATCAAACAACAAATCCAAATGGTTGCAGATTGCTCTGCCATCTAAATATAAAAGCTCAGGAACCAGGTACGCCACGACCTCTGGGCTGGCTTAGTGAAAGTTCCGATTGCTGCCTACTCTGGAGCGCTTTATCGGGAGTCCCGGGTATTGCCAGGAATTTATAGCCCTGTGTGATCACGTGTTCGGAAGGATGCCCCACGTTTCCTACCGAACAAAGCAACGTTGCTAACATTCCTCGCCTCCTCTTGGATAAAGCTCTGTAATGCGCAACATTGAAGGGAGAGAGAGACAACCCCGAATGGTCTTTTATTGGTTCTCTACAGAGAGTGTTTAATCTGTTATGAGTGATGAACAGATCTGATGGACAATGGGGTGCAGTTACCCATCCCCCCTCCCTGAGAACCATGAACTATTGCTGTTGCAATGCTACTCATGATAGAGAGAGACGAAACACAGGCACAAACATTTGCTACAGATAAGAGAGACAGAGACTGTTGATTTACTGTATTATGACTCTTCCTGCATTATTTTACCTTCCACTATAAGCACTGTACTTTGTTCGTTAACATTCCTCAGGAGATAGCAGGAGTGGCCTGATTTGATGGACGTAGTCATTCAGAGTTCATGGATAGCTAAGACCTCATTAGTTGGGATAAAAGACAGGTCTGGAGAGACACCCTTCAGACACACCAGTGGACCCTGATTGAGGGTTGTGAACCCACAAGAAAGTTGACCGAATCAGGAGATCGGTCAATAAAACTCAGTGTGACAGCAGGGCCTGTGGGGACCTGTGTTTGTGTCCACATGCCAGAATGACGAGTCCACCACAGAAGAACGGTCTACCCGAAGGACGGATGGGCCATAGCTGAATGAACACCACAACAACGGTGCAACGGAATCAAAATGCAACAATAAGATTTGCTGACTGCAGTTGCTTAATCTCTCGCTCTCTCTCTCTCTCTCCAACGATTACCATACAACAACTATTCCTAACTCAGCTCGCGTGAAATGAATTGAACTTTATACTTTTCTATGATAATTCACTTACCCCTAGACATCGATAGAGCTTGTTTATTATTGCTTAATATTATTCCTACACTTTAGGTTTATTATTGCTAACTTGTGTTATATGTATATTTGCATTATTGGTATTGCTTTGCTTACTTTACTAATAAATTCTTTTGAATATAGTGCCACCAGACCTCAACAGATACTTCTATCTTTGCTGGTCTGACACCCAGTTACGGGGTGCGTAACAAATCATTACATCGTTGGGCAGTAGATTGCGGTGGCACAGCGATCAAGGAGAGCTGCGAACTATTTCATAGAATTCATAACTTTGGCTCTCGATAGTAGGTGGAACAGCGAAACTTTGATGGCCAAGTTCTATAAAGTGCTCGACAACAATCTTAAAGTGTAACTGGCCGCAACCGATCCTGCAGCGGACATTTAGGGTCTAATTGATTTCGCCATTCGTCTAGCCATCCATCTGTCAAAACGGCGACGAGAGGGTTGTCAGCAGTTCCCCCGCTTCTATCCTACCTGACCTCACCCTCTTTCGACCTCAGTATTTCGTCCTACACGTCTTCGCCGACCTACTCCTTGGAAGCGTTTGCACCCATGCAGTTGGGCAGGACACATCTCCCGGTTGCTGTAGGCGATGGAACATTTAAAGAAAGACGTCTTTTTTTCCGCTGAGAGGGAAAGCTGTATTATCTGGTCATATGCCTCACGAAATCGGGTGCTCCAGGGAGCCACCTAGTCAGGAGGAATCAGTGACGATCCACAGGGCTTTTCCCATAAGCACATCATGGAGGTTACATATTTACACGTGTTTGATATGGAACCAACAGGAGATTTTCATTGGGACATTTGTTGACTCGGTTTCAGCCGGTAGTAGTTTAGATGGAGGCATTGCGAAACAAATGGGTAACTATCCCTAACCTTGACCATCTGCTTACAGCCTCTGCCGTGGATGGCTAATATTTGTTCCTTTTCTAAACCTATAGGCTTTCGGATAGGTAATCACCGCAAAACATTAATTTTATTTTGAGGGATCGGTGGTTGTTCCGGTATTTTTCTGTTATTGAGTGGTCGGGGAGCGAGGGTAGGCCGTTATTACTGGTTGGTCCCCAAGTTACCATAATGTGCGTTTATTTATGGTCGGTTTTCCGGAATCGCTCGTCTGTGTCCCGTGCGCCTCAGGTACAAATGAAGATTCCTGACTTTCTGTCCGACCGGGTTGAGTTGGAAGTTAGCAATATTACTAACTGAGTTGCTCCCGAACGCTCAGATCGCCTAGAGGTTTTTCCTTTCCTTTTTGTTAGAAAGGAAAATATTACCTTGCTGCCACACCATCGTAATTATGATTGTGCCATTTAACTGAATTACTACCAGATTCCTGGCCCTCTCAGAGCAAGCTGTTCTCGCTATCTGGTCAGGAGAGACGGGCTATGGACGATTACATCACAGTGGTGTTGGCGGCAGGGAGGTCAAAAAGATTGCCATTAAGATCATTACCCTTTGCCGTTAATGAACGCAGCATTTGATATGCGACAAGTGACCAACATTTTCACTAAATTAGATCACAGAAGTGGCTATCATTTAATTAAGATTTGTTAGGTTGATGAATGGAAGATGGAATTCAAGATCCTATCGGGCATTATGAATATCCAATTAAGATCTTGGGGATTGTTAACATACCCGTAGCTTTTCAAATATTCATGAATGATGTCTTGATGGAAATGTTAAAGTCGTCTTTGTATGCCAAAATAATATTTTGATTTTTAAAATATTTTCTAGAACCTGTGTCCCATACGTTATAATACGCCAACAATGAATATAGTATTGAGACAAGTATTTTATAAACAAATAAAACATTTATTAAACACTGCTCAATTTAATAAAAACAAAAGTAAACAAGCGACTAACTTAACCGGAAGATAACTGCTATACGGCAGCTCAAACGGTTCTTAAAGTGATAAATGCGGACACAGTTCTTAAAGGGGGTAAATGCAAAAGGCCAAACGATTTACACAGCCAATTAGGAGAGACTTTCTTGAGGTAAAGACTTTTCGCGACGACGTGACGTTACTGCTGATCCCAGCCGAAATATGCCTTATGCGAAGGAAAAAGACAGATTAAAGGCATTGACCTTTCCCTGGCGAATAATGCTACGTCCACCTCTTTCTACTTTTACAATGCAGGAGCTATCTTGGTTGCAGGCTACTGATTCCTTGAACAAAGATGGCATAAGGTCGATCCTATATTACCGCCGGTGACACCAACTTTATTTCGAGCCTTCGGGTTTTCCGCACTTCCGTAAATCTTCTCTCTCTGACTGGATTGCAAATGTAGGGATTAAAACTTGCAGTGTTATGGTGAACTCTGGTGGCAATAACTTTTGAGACTTAACATGAAAGTAAAACTCCACGATAAAAAAAAACTGCGTCATGAGACGAACCCGCAGCATAACGGAGTCACTGACAAATTAAACGACGAACTGTCCTGCGTCACAACAAGCCTTTCCCGTTTTATACTTGTTAAAACAAGCCATTACATGACCTCTGAATGGCGGGAAATTACATCACACCAACATCACAAGAGAATTACATCATGCCCAGCAGAGACTCAATTACATCATGGTCATGTACCAGTCACAAGATTCCCACTGGGTATTTAACACTTATCCTACAGGTTCTTTTGCATTTATTATATAAGCTCTTATCTCACAAGATAGGGAAATGTGCATTTAATGTTCCTAAAGCCTCCTTTTAATGATTTTTGTTTAATTTCCCCGGGAGACCTATTTATGGATTTAGGTAAAACAACTGCCGTTCGACGCTGGCCCTCTGTCACCTCTGTCAAACAATTGCAGTCATTCTTAGCATTTGCTAACTTTATATGACCGCTATTAGGAACTGTAGTACCGTGGCTGCTCCACTGATTAATCTTTCCAAGAAAAAGTTGGGCCATTTCTGTTGGACGCAGAGGCGAGCTCAGCCTTTATCCGTTTGTTAGTGCTCCTATTTTGCACCCACCTAGCAGTGATCTGTTCTTTGTTGTTGAGGTATATTCCTTCGAGTGCTGATTAGGGGTAGTCATGTCTCAACGTTCCATCACCGATCAAAAGTTACATCCTGGTGATTACTTTTCCAAACAGCTGTCTCCACCCAATTCCGCTGATGATATAGGTAACCAGGTGTTGCTGGCTGTTAAACTGGTCTTAGAAGAGTGGCTGAATTGGTTGGACGGGGCGGAAAACCCTCCTATAGTTTGTACGGATCATAAGAATTTAGTACATACCAAGA
Organism: Hypanus sabinus; assembly: GCF_030144855.1. NCBI lineage: Eukaryota > Metazoa > Chordata > Chondrichthyes > Myliobatiformes > Dasyatidae > Hypanus > Hypanus sabinus. The sequence goes on from NC_082707.1 coordinate 15,291,721, forward strand.
ATGCTTATGCCAAGCCCGTTGGACATTGCCTTTATGCGCTTCAACTTTTTCATTACTTCTCTGCCCGGTTCGAAGAACACGAAGCCTGATGCTCTATCTGGTCAGTTTTATACACTCAGATCAAAATGACAGGCCGGATGCAATAAAAGTTTGGTTCCTCGCACTTGGGGTATTAATCCCACTGCAGACAAACAGTTGTTGAGTAATTGAGTTGCCAATTTAGTTTTTTACCTCCAGGTCGCATTTTTATGCCGACTGAACCTAGATCGGAAGTCCGCATATAGACAATAGACAACAGATGAAAGGTGCAGGAGTAGGCCATTCGGCCCTTCGACGCAGCACCGCCATTTAATGTGATATGGCTGATCATTCACAATCAGTAGCCCGTTTCTGCCATCTCACCATATCCCTTGATTCCGCTATCTTTAAGAGCTCTATCTAACTCTTTCTCGAAAGCAACAAGCAAAATGGCCTCCACTGCCTTCTGAGGCAGAGTATTCCACAGATCCACAACTCTCTGGGTGAAAAAGCTTTTCCTCAACTTTGTTCTAAATGGCCTACCCCTTATTCGTATACTGTGGTCTCTGGTTCTGGACTCCCTTAACATCATCATGTTTCCTGCCTCTAGCGTTTGCAATCCCTTAATAATCTTATATATTTCAATCGAATCCCGTTTCATCCTTCTGAATTCGGGTGTATTCAAGCCCAGTCGCTCTAATCTTTCAACATATGACAGTCCAGCCATCCTGGGAATTGACATCGTGAACCTATGCTGCACTCCTTCAATAGCAAGAATGATCTTCCTCAAATTTGGAGATCAAAATTGCACACAAGCCTCCAGGTGTGATCTCGCCATGGCCCTGTACAACTGTAGAAGGCCTTATTTGATGCTATACTCAACTCCCCTAATTATGAAAGTCAACATATCATTAGCTTTCTTCACTGCCTGCTGCACCTGCATGCTTACTTTCAGTGACTGCTGAACAAGGACAACTTGATCTCGTGGTACTTCCCCTTTTCCTAACCTGACACCATTCAGATTGTAATTTACCTTCCCGTTCTTGCCACCAAAGTGGAAAACCTCATATTTATCCACAACAAACTGCACCTGCCATGCATCTGCACACTCACCCAACCTATCCAAGTCAACCTACGTTCTCATAACAGCCTCCTCATATTTCACACTGGCACCCAGCTTTGTGTCATCTGCACATTTGCAAATGTTATTTTAAATTCGTTCCTCTAAATTATTAATGTGTATTGTAACTTGCTGCGGTCCCAGCACCGAGCTTTGCGGTACCCCTCTAGTCACTGAATGCCATTCTGAAAGGGACCCGTTAATCCCTACACTTAGTTTCCTGTCTGCCAATCAATTTTCTATCCATGTCAGTACCCGACCGCCAATACCATGTGTTCTGGTTTTGCCCACTAATCTCCTATGTGGGACCTTATCAAAGGCTTTCTGAAAATCCAGGCACACTACATCCACTGGCTTTTCCTTGTCCATTTTCAAAGTCACGTCCTCAAAAAATTCCAGAAGATTAGACAAGCATGAAATCCCCTTCGTAAATCCACGCTGACTCGGACCAATCCTGTTACTGCAATCCAAATGTGCCGCTATTTCATCTTTTATAATTGACTCCAGCATCTTCCCCACCACTGATGTCAGGCTAAGTCTATAATTCCCTGTTTTCTCCCTACCTCCTTTCGTAAAAAGTGGGATAACATTAGCTACCATCAAATCTACAGGAACTGATCCGGAATCTATAGGACATTGGAAAATGATTACCAATGCGGCCAAGATTTCTAGCGCCTCCTCCTTAAGTACCCTGGTATGCTGACCATCAGGCCCTGGGGATTTATTAGCCTTCAGTCCCCTCAGTGTACCCAACACCAGTTTCGACATAATGTGAATTTCCTTCAGTTCTTCCGTTACCTTAGGTCCACTGGCCACTATTACATCTGGGAGATTGTTAGTGCTTTCCCTAGTAAACACAGATCCAGAGTACCGGTTTAAATCGTCTGCTATTTCTTTATTCCTCACAATAAATTCAGCCGTTTCTGTTTTTTCGGGCCCAACTTTGGTCTGAACTATATATTTTTTCTCTTCGCATACTTAAAGAATAGCTTTTAATATCCTCCTTTATAATCTTGGCTAACTTACCTTCGTCTCTCATTTCTTTTCTCCCCGTACCGCCTGTATAAACGTACGCATCCAAGATAACAGCACACCCTCGGATTTCACGCAGCCCAGATTTCATGATTTTTTTAAGCTGGTATTAATAGGGACTTCAAATAATTTGTCCGGACATCTGTCGTCCGTGCCGATTCCAAAGATTCCAATTCTCCTCTTGAGTATCTTGTCCGGCCCCTCCTCATCCATTCCGCCCTAGCTCCCAGCTCTTGCTGGATTTTATCACTGCATGCTCCTTTCATGCTCTTTTACTGTTATTTTAGTATTTTTTGATAAATTTTCCATGACATGTAATTATTTTCACCCCATTAAATTGCCAAACCCGTGAAACCGCATATTTAATTTGTCGCAGATATTCAGAGTACATTGATTTCATTCTGATATTGTCTGTGACTGGGGCCCATAATTTACGTTCAAGTTATGGTAAACCTGTTAAACGTACGGAAGCTACTTATGGCTTTTTCCCCAAGTTATTTTACGTAGAAAGAAATGGTCAGTCGGAGATATTTAAACAAGATTTCTAACGCATTCTTCCTTGCCTTGTTTCTGGTAACCAAGCCTCTTGGAGTGAACATTTAATTTGGGCAGAGATAGCTCATAACATCCCTCGGCATCTTTCGATTAGAATGTCTCCACTTGAATGAAAGCTTCGGTTTAAGCACCCTATCTTTCTCGGCAAGCAGTTGGAAGTCGTCGAACAGAACAATTGCAGAACAATTGCAGAACAATTTGTTGAGCGTTGTAGGTCGAGATGGCTTCGACCCAAGAGGACTGTGAGCATGCTTCAGTGCGGCAGCCATTTCATGCCAAAAGGAGGAAAGCTTAAGATCCTTATTTTTGCGCATTTGGCTCTCTACCCAAGGCCTCCCCTTGAAAGCTGAGTAGCGGAAATGAGCTCATTGCTACATTGGGCCCTCCAGGGTTGCTCAGATGATCAATCCTAACCTATAAAACATTTCTCTATGTCAGGTCCTCAAGTACTGGCAACAGCTATGTAATTTTTCTCTCCACTCTTTAAGTCTTATTGCTATTTATTCTGTAGGTAGGTCGCCAGAACTGAAAACAAAACTGCAAGTTATACTTCTGCAACGTCATATGCAATTTATTTGTTTACACAGCAAAAAGATCCGATGTGTCGAATCTGGCTGCCTGTGTCTTCACAATTCCAGTTAAGCTATATTTGCTTACAGCACAGATCACTTTAAAGACAAAATGCGAACAAGTCCAGCATCTGCCAGGGCGTATACATATACTGTCGTCTTATTTTACCTCTTCACACAGATACCTGGATTTGTGCAGTACATGGAGATGTAAGCAAAAACACCTGAGGAGTTCAGCATGTCAGGCAGCATCTGAGCAAGGAAATGGACAATCCAAATTTCAGGTCGAGATATTTTAACTGCACTGAACGATAGAGGGGAATTGGCAAACATGAGCAGATGAGGCATAAGGAGTGCAGCGACAGCTGTCAGGTGATGGGCGGATCCTGGTATGGAGGGAGTAGTAGACAGCTAGCAGAAGTGTGAAAGAGTGGCAGAGGCTGGGAAGTGATAGGCGCATAAATATCAGAAGAGGGGTAGATAAGCGGATGAGGAGAGAGGAATTGAAATAATGACAGAGTTTGAGGGAAGATAGGTGAATGCTGGTGACAGGAGTTGTGTACGCTGTTATGATAAACATGATGGACAGAGGAGTGGAAATAGTGACAGAGGTGAAGTAAACAAATAACTACAGATATTCAGTCTATTTTTCTGTGTAATATATTATGCGGTGCAGTACTGTGGAAAACAGTCGAATGTTGTCCATTATTGTCTTAATAAATCCAGCGGGGAATGTATAATATGTAATGAAAGAATATCTCAACTGACATGCTCTTCTGTGCACTTTTGTGGAATAGAAGCTAATTCCGGCAATGGTATCCGCGGTTTTAACCGACTGAATGGTCGATCCGTGGTTTTCAACACTCCACTGATTTGCGGCGATACCAAATCATGGGGAAGGCTTAGAAGTCCATGGTTTTCAGTCGAAAATGAGACCACCAGCGGGGAAGGGGAAGCGGTAAACGGAGAGAGGTGAAGTTATAATGATTCCATCAAATTCTGCCTTCAGCTGGACATAACTACTTAAGTAAATTTTTCCCGGAAGTATGAATACAGCTGCACAGCTGGATTCATGTTCCCCTGTTTGCGACCATATAGCATGACACTGATAATTGCGTTTCTTTGGCGCTAATTAGATTAAAGTGCCAATTTATTCCCTCCTCGACGTCATATTTTTAATCCGGGTAAACAACATTGCTCGTCCATGCAAGAGTTCCAATACATATTTACGTGGTCCTTTGTCAGTAGGAGTCAGAACGAAAGAAAATATGTGTTGTGTGGTGATTTGGGGGTTATTGTTTCCTATTGTAGTGTCAGGTGGCAGCCTGATATGTAAACGCAGAGAAATGATTGATTTGTTTAGCTTATCGAAGGAAGGAGACATCGACATCGGTGGAATATTTGCTCTGCATTCCCGTATAGAGAAATCGGAACTTTCATTTGAAAAAAGACCTAGAGCTGTGAAATGTGAAAGGTCAGTTTACTGAGCCGAGCGGTGGTTTTATTCGCTTTTTCTGCAACTTAAATCTACTTTTTGTCTTTTCCCGTTCTAATAAAGTGTTTTCGCCCTTAAATCTTAACTCCGATTTTCGTTCCGGAGATGGTGCCTAAACTGCAAATTATATATATTCTCGCATTTCCTACTTTGGTATTGAACTTGTTAACTGGAGAAGGGAATGGGGTTCGTGGTGGCATTGCATTGTGCACATACATAATTTTATGTTTTAGTTTCTTTCTTTTTTCAGCACCACGAGTCCAAAATTATAATCTAGAATGTAATCACATATCGGCACCTATGTGAGCATCAATGGGTAATCTTCGAGGTAGCAACATTTTCTCGACTATTTTCTATATTATATTCAACAGCACGTGTCCTCTTCTCGTTAAGTATCACAACTGCTAATCGTTTTTAAGAAATGTATTTTTGTCAGTTGGTATATGGACTGTATTTTTCTCAATGTCATCTCGTGCGCATGTTTTGTCCTTGGATTGTTTGCCTTTTACGTCCAACTGATAGACTTTACATTAGCGCTTTATAACTTTTATTTTCAAGTTGTCTGTTTTGGAATCAACAGATTGCTATATCCTTACTCTCTTTAATTTGGGATAATTTAACTAGCATAGTATTTTCAGTGTCCAGAATTCCTTCGTGCTCTAGGGTGTATTTCGGGGACAGTGGGAGGGGTAGGAGGTTGTGGTACAGTTTGCCAACCACTCTCAGTTAAGTTAATGAGTCATTGTGGTTCCTTGTCGGGTGAAGCTCAGGCCGCATTATTCGGTATCAGGGATGATTTCAGTTCATGAAGGTTCTATTGTTTGTACACGCTCTCGATAATTAACTCCAGTAAATTTTTACAGTAAACCTGAAAACTTCTGATTTCCGCACTTGAGTTCGCTCGTGAACCTCACGTTAAATGTGTTTATTGTGATGATAAACAGAAGGAATTGAAAGGTTTCTTTCAAATTTATTTTAATTTCATTTCCAATAAATTCGATAAGCAGCAGAGATACGTCGAACCCTATTCTACAAACACTGTTCTCCAGGAAATTGTAATACTATTTTGAGAAATCACAACATTATATTTCTTATTGGCAGCGGAACAATCGATTCGTGCAGTAAGAAAGCTTTGTCGAGGTCCGGGAGAATCTTATAGAAAAGGAGCGTTCCGCGGTGCCCGGCAGAATAGTGGGTATGATTGCAAGTCCAGTTTTCTGTTCTAGGCATCAGTTTGAGATTTCCGGGTAAGTTCCAGTCTCCCTGATGGCCACCTCTGCGCCAGGGGCATGGAGCTGCAGCTCCTTAAATATCGAGTTAGGGAATCGAAGCTTCGGCTCTTTAGGGTGAAGAAGGTGATAGACAGGAGTTATAGGCAGGTGGTCACCCTGGAGCCACAGGACAAACACAAGTAGGTGATTCTCAGAAGAGGGACGGGAAGGCGTGAATGCGTCACTGTGGCTGTCCCCTTAACAATAAGTACTCCATTTTGAATGCTACTGGGGGTGGTGGGGAGACGACCTACCTGACAGAAGCAACATTGGCCGCACTCTGCCACTGAGTCTGGTCAGATGGCTGAAAAGATTAGGGGACAGAAGAGGAGGGCAGCGGTAATAGGGTATTCTATGGTTAGAGGGAGAGTTAGATGATTCTTCGGACGCCAAATTAAACAAGGACAGTAGTTTGCCTTCCAGGTGCCAGGGTTTGTGATATTTCTGGGCGCGATTTCCAGAAATAGAAAGGTGAGCAGTCAGAGGTCGTGGTACCTATTGGTACCAACGACATTGGCAGAAAAAGGTGGAGGTCCTGAAAGCAGACTTTAGGGTGTTTGGAAGGAAGTTGAGAAGTAGGACCTTAAAAGTAGTAGTCTCATAATTGATGTCTGTGCCACAGATCAGTGAGTATTGCAATAGACTAAGGTGGCGGATAAATGTAAGGCTGAAACATTTGAAAAGGGGGCATCGATTCAGATTTTTGGATCATTGTGCTTCAGTATTCACCAGGAAGAAAAGAACCATGGCAATTGTGGAGATGACTTACAGCGGACTAAAACGCTTGAGCACTTAGACTTTAAAAAATATAGTATGTGCAAGGGTTTGGGAAAGCACTAAGTTAGGAAAGTCGCTGGGACGGGATGAGATATAACCCGGGTTACTCAGGGAATTAAGGGAAGAGATTGCTGAGACTCTTGCGATGATCTTTACGTCATAAATAGACAGAGCAGAAGTACCGGAGGCTTGGAGGGTTGCAAATGTCGTTCCCTTGTTCAAGAAAGGGAGTAAAGGCAACCGAGGAAATTATAGACCAGTGAATTTGATTTTAGTGGTGGGCAGGTTTTTGGAGAATATCCTGAGAAGCAGGATTGTCCGCACTTGGAGAGACATCATCTGACTAGGGATGTTGAGCATAGCTTTGTGAAAGGCTGTTCTTGCCTTACGAGCCCGTTTGAAATCGTTGAGGATGTAAACAAGCACATTGATGAAGGAGAGCAGTACGTGTATTTTATATCAGTAAGGTATTTGATAAGTTTCCCCATGTAAGGTTCCTTCAGAAAACTAAAAGGCATAGGATACAAGGAGACCTTGCTTTGCCGATCCAGAATTGCCTTTCTAACAGAAGGCAAAGGGTGTTTGTGGATAGTTCATATTCTGCATGGTGGTCGGTGATCACTAGTGTTCCACAGTGATCTGTTGTGGGACCCCTCCTCTTTCTGATAGTTATAAGTGACCTGGATGATGAGGTAGAAGGTGGATTAGTGCGTTTGCTGATGACACGAAAGTTAAGAGCGTTGTGGATAGTCTGCTGGGTGGTCAGCGGTTAAAACGGGCTATCGATAGGATACAGAAATGGGCTGAGAAGTGGCAGAGGACGTCAATCCAGATAAGTGTGAAATGGTTCATTTTGGTAGCACCAATTTGAGTACAGAATATGATATAAATTGTAAGACTTCTGGGAGTGTAGAAGACTGAGAGGTCCTTGGGTCCGTGTCGACAGGACACTTATAGCTGCTGTGCAGGTTGACAGTGTTGTTAAAAAAGGCTTATGGTGTGTTACCATTTATCAACCGTGGGTATGAGTTCAAGAGTCGTGAGATAATGTTACGACTATTTAAGACGTTAGTCAGACACCTCTTGCAGTACGGTGTTCAGTTTTGGTCACTTCACTACAAAGGATGTGGATACTATAGATAGAGGGAAGATAAGATTTACAAGGATTTTGCCTGGATTGGAGCGCCTGCCTTATGAGAATAGATTATGTGTACTTGGCCCTTTTTCCTTGGAACAAAGGAGGACCTGATAGAGCTCTATAAGATGTTGAGGGGCATTTATCATGTGGGCTTTTTCCCAGGACTGAAATGGCTAACACAAGGAGGCACAGTTTTTAAGGTGCTTGGAAGTAATACCGAGGGGATGTCAGGGTTTATTTTTCACACGGAGAGTGGTCAGTGCGTGGAATGCACTGCCGGAGGAGGTAGTGGAAGCGGATACAATAGGGTATTTTAAGAGCATTTAGATTGGTACATGGAGTTAGATTGTTCCATAGTTACTCATATGATAAGGTGGTTACTTGACTTCATAATACACCGATGACGTCGCCTCCGGTCAGGGTCGATCATGGATATCACGTACTTGCTTTCTCGGTACGCAAGCGAGGGCAGTACAATATGGAAGGCAAGCTGTTGTCCATGTAACATGCTCCACTTGTCCACGCATCTGACGAAGAGAAACAGTGACTTATAATCAGTTGTAGGAGGCACCGTTAGCACAATGGCAACAGGGCACACACGCCAATTAGGGTTCGATCCCAAGTGTCTACTATCCATTTCGCCCCACAATTACTACCCGACAAGCTGTGGCCTTCCTGGAGCTCAACCTTTGCGACCAACCAGTAGTTCAGTGGCCATTATGGCAATGTTCCTTTATGTTCTAGAAGCATATAATACCTATCCATAAATTTTGAAATTCGAAATAAAAGACAAAAAGTGCTGAACCTTGCTAAATTAAAACTAAGCATGCTTTGGAATCTTTCTCTGGGCCGTTAGAGTATCATTGTCGAGTCTTCGCCAATCGTCCACGTCCACAACCTGCATAAATTATCCATCAGCCAAGTACGTGTACTTGAAAGATGCGATACTGCAGCTAAATACTCCGTGGACTTTAGAAAGGAAAATAACTGAATCTATCATCACTTCTTCGTGCCTCGTGCCTATGTAATCCCACACCTCATCCACCCCAACAAATCGCTTTCCTGACTCCCATACGTCCGAAATTAGAAAGGTCAATACGTGCTCAAGGTCGGCATCCAGTCAACTGCAACATAACTATTAAAACCCCCCCTACTACAATAAGAGACCCTTAACCTCCAAATCTGCCTCATTATAACCTTGTACCTTATTGTCTGCCTTTACTGCACTTTAATGATAAGTCGCACTTTATTCTGTGCATTCTGTTATTGGTTTCGTTTGTTCTTCCTTAATGAACTGTAATGTAATAAATTGTGTAGATAGCATGCAAAGCAAATTTTACCACAGTACCAGGGCACTTTTGACAACAATAAAACTATTTAACAAATTGCTGATTTACGAAATATGTTCTCCTTGCAGATTAGAACTCCAAATGTTCCGCTTCATTCAGGCGATGATATTTGCGATTGAAGAGATAAACAGGAGTCCCGTTCTCCTCCCAAATATAACACTGGGCTACAGGATTTATGATTCATGTAATCTGGCCCGCTTGTCAATTAAAGCGGCTTTTGAAATGATTAATGGACATGACCCAACATCCCAATGGAACTCTTGTCTCCCGCGCTCAATCGTTCCAGCCATCGTGGCTGAATCGGGATCTTCACAGTCGCTGGCAGTGGCGGCGTCAATAGGTCCTTTCCAAGTCCCCATGGTAAGGATTCTCTCTTACTGTCTCTGCCTTGTCTTTAGGGATCGTTCATTTCAAATCCTTACAGTTGATCTACGGACTCAAGATAAGAACTTGATAGAACACGTAGTGCTTTACTTTCCTCAGGATTCAATACTAAATTTTACGCTATTTTTATTGCAAGATTTCAGTTTACTGTTGTCTAGGGATTCAACACACGAATGAACATCTTTTTAGTTTATATAGCAAGCACTTAAAAAAAAACTTAATCCTACACAGAAAATAGCTATTCCGTCTATTGTGCTCGGGAATCACCGCAGCTCAATAGCTTCGCTTGCCTTAGTCTCGCCTGAATTAACCGCATTCCTGAAGTTGATAGGTACTTACTTTCTAACAGCTTCTCTTTTACCCCATGCTCCTTATATGTATTGGACAGTACTTTAAAGTGATGAATTCACCTGCATCACATTTGCGATGGGGGTGAAATTAGAGTACCCAGGGTAATGTCACCAACGATAGGAAGTTATATTAAAAAAAATCCACACGCATGTAACCGGAGGTTGACCTCAAATTAAGAGGCTTAGCAGCAGTACTAGCTGGAGGATGAAATAGATGTTGGAAGGACTAAACAGGTCATCCAGGCCCGTGGAGGGAAATGGACGGCGGTTTCTCCTGTGCAGTTCTGAAGGAGTGTTGGAAAAGAAACTAGGTACTAAAAGTGCATATGAGGCATTTTACCTCGAATCATTCTTTGTGCAAGGACTAGACAAGATAATGTCTGTCAAATAGTTTCTGGAAAAATTCCGTAATTAATAAGGTGACAGAAGTGTGTGTAGAGGAATATTTTCCAACTAGTAACTATAATACTATTAGCTTAATACTAATTATGGGAACGAGAGTCTCCCAGGTTGAAATTCAAAACTGGAAAATGGTTCTTTACCGTGACATCAGAAAAGGTCTGGCAAGTGCGGATTGGGACAGATGATTATCTGACAAGGAGACATTTGGTAACAGGGACGCCTTCAAAAGTGGAAAAAAATGAGATTACAAAGTTTGTTTGATCCTTTTAGAGTAAATCGCGATGATAACAGGTTTGGGAGCGGACGAAATAGAAGAGCCCAGTAAGGCTTAATCAAGTCACGAAGTTACAATGGCAGCCAAATGGATCCTCCTGAAGGTCAGCGTGATCATTTGTGCCTGGGGTCAGAAGTGATAGGAAATCTTAAAAGTATTTTTATTATCTTTATTTACTCAGGCAACGGATAGAGAAGTCATACCACTGAGGTGTCTGTCATCTAGACAGATGAACATTGCGGTCTAGGTGGCGCCGGGGGCCCGTTTCTGAGTTCTGGTACTCTACGGCTCTATGACTATGACGTTAGACAGAAGAACCATCCTCAGAAACATTCGTTCCTCAGAGTGTTTTGATTCTAATCTGTAAATGTTTGGTATGTTGATTGAGAAGATCCTGAGAGGCAGGATGTATGAACACTTGGAGAGGTATAATGTGATTAGGAATAGTTAGAATGGCTTTGTTAAGGGTAGGTCGTGGCTTACGAGCCTGATCGATTTTTTTGAGGATGTGACTAAACACATTAACAAAGGAAGAGCAGTAGATGTAGTGCAATGGATTTCACGAAGGCATTTGATAAGGTACCCTGTATAGCTTGTTCAGAAAGTAAGAAGGCATGGGATCCAAGGGGATATAGCATTGTGGATCCAGAACTGACTTGTCCACAGAAGGCAAAGTTAGGGTGTAGACAGGAAAATATTTAGCATTGACGTCGGGGACCAGTGGTGTCACAGTTCGTGATTTTCATATTTGACCTGGATAAGGAAGTGAAGGGATGGGTTAGTAGGTTTGCTGATGACACAGATTTTGGGTAGCGTTTTGCATAGGGTGGAGGGCTCTCAGAGTTTAGAGCGGGACATTGATAGGATGCAAAACTGGGCTGATAGGTAACAGATGGATTTCAGCCCAGAAGAGTGTGAAGTGGTTCATTTCGGTAGGTCAAATATGATGGCAGAAGATAGTATTAATTGTAAGACTCTTGGCAGTATGCAGGATCAGGTGGATACTGCGGTCCGAGTCTACAGGATGCTCAAAGCAGCTGCGCAGGTTGACACTGCGGTTAAGAAGGCATATGGTATATTGGCCTTCATCAATCGCGAACTCAATTTGGGCACCGAGAGGTAATGTTGCAGCTATACAGGAACCTTGTCAAACCTCACTTGTAGTAGTGTGCTCAGTTCTGTTAGCATCGCTACAGGAATGATGTGGAAACCATAGAAAGGGTGCAACAGAGATTTACAAAGATTTTGCCTGGATTGGGCAGCATGCCTTATGAAAACAGTTTAAGAGAACACGGTCTTTTCTCCTTGGAAAGACAGAGGATGAGAGATGACCTGATAGTCGTGTATACGATGACGAGAGTCATTGATCGTGTGGATAGTCAGAGGTTTTACTTCAACAGACAATAGACAATAGACAATAGGTGCAGAAGTAGACCATTCGGCCCCTCGAGTCTGCGCCGCCATTCTGAGATCATGGTTCATCATTCACTATTAATACCCAGTCCCTGCCTTGTCCCCATATCCCTTGATTCCCCTATCCATCAGATATATATCTAGCTTCTTCTTGAAAGAATCCAGAGAATTGGCCTCCACCATCTTCCGAGGCAGTGCATTCCACACCTCCAAAAATCTCTGGGAGAAGAAATTCTTCCTCAACTCTGTTTTAAATAACTGACTTCTTATTCTCAATCCATGCCGTCTGGTACTGGACTCTCACAACATCTGGCACATATTTCCTGCCTCAATCCTATCAAATCCTTTAATTATCTTAAACGTTTCAATCAGATCCCCTCTCAATCTCCTCAATTCCAGTGTGTACAAGCCCAATCTCTCTAATCTCTCTGCGTAAGACAGCCCTGCCATCCCAGGAATCAACCTAGTGAATCTACGCTGCACTTCCTCAATTGCCAGAATGTCCTTCCTCAAACCTGGAGACCAAAACTTTACACAATATTCCAGGTGTGGTCTCACCAAGGCCCTGTACAAATGCAAAAGGACATCCTTGCTCTTGTACTCAATTCCCCTTGTAATAAAGGCCAACATTCCATTTGCCCTCTTCACTGCCTGTTGCACTTGCTCATTCACCTTCATTGACTGATGAACTAGGACTCCTAGGTCTCTTTGCATTTCTTCCTTACCTAACTCTACACTGTTCAGACAATACTCTGCCCTCTTGTTCCTGCTTCCAAAGTGGATAACTTCACATATATTCACATTGAATGACATCTGCCAAGTATCTGCCCACTCACCCAGCCTATCCAAGTCTCCCTGTATTCTCCTAACGTCTTCTTCGCATGTCACACTGCCACCCAGTTTAGTCTCCTCAGCAAACTTGCTGATATAGTTTTCAATGCACTCATCTAAATCGTTGACATAAATCGCAAAGAGCTGTTGTCCCAATACAGAGCCCTGTGGTACCCCACTAGTCACCTCCAGCCAGTCCGAGAAACACCCATTCGCTGCTACCCTTTGCTTTCTATCTGCCAACCAGTTTTCTATCCATGTTGAAACCCTGCCCCCAATGCCATGAGCTCTGATTTTACTCACCAGTCTCCTATGTGGCACCTTATCGAATGCCTTCTGAAAATCTAGGTACACAACATCCACTGGCTTACCCTCGTCTAACATCCTTGTTACACCCTCAGAAAACTCCAACAGATTAGTCAAGCATGATTTGCCCTTGGTAAATCCATGCTAGCTCGGCCTAATCCTATTACTGCCATCAAGATGTGCCACTACTTCGTCCTGAATAATGGACTCAAGCATCTTCCCCACGACTGACGTTAGGCTAACAGGGCTAAAATGGTTGAAATGGCTGAACTTCACAGGCTGAAATGGCTGCCACAAGAGGGGACAGGGTTAAGGTGCCTGGGGTTAAGTACAGAGGAAGTGTCAGGTGTTTTTTTTTTTTTTTGTACGCAGAGAGTGGTGAATGCGTCGACTGGTCTTCCAGCATCAGTAGTGGAGACTGACATGATAGGATCTTTTATGAGATTTTTTGGATAAGTACAGGGAGCTTAGAAAATAGAAGGCTATGGGTAAGCCTCGTACTTTCAAAGGTGGGGACATGTTTGGCACAACTTTGAAGGCTGAAGGGCCTGCATTGTGCTGTAGGTTTTCAGTGTTTCTATGTAACATAGAGAAAACCGCCAGATGCTGGAAATCGAAACACCACACGCAAAATGCTGCAGGAACTCAGCAGGCCAGGTAGCATGCCCGGAAAAAATGTACAGCCGACGTTTAGGGCCCTCCTATTGAAGGGTCTCGGGCGGAAACGTCGAATGTATCCTTCATCATAGGTGCCTCCCTGCTTGTTTAGTTCGCCATCATTCTGTGTGTTTTGTGCGCGTTGCTTTTTTCTAATTGGTATAAGTATGAAGATGTGGATAGCTGCAGAGAAAATAAAAATTACCTGGAGGATGATTAAAGGCATGTAGAAGCAGATAATCGGTATTTGCAAATAATACCTGAATTCAATTCAAACTTAACACCAGTTATCCTTCTCACTCACTTTCTGTCAGCACGCCACTGACGTTTCGAGCAGCTATGAATATCCATCATATCTGTCTCTCCTTTATTTGTCTCTCCATTTTTGTCTTGATTTTTGGCTGTCTTCTGTACTTTGTGCATCGCACAATTATCTTCCTCGGTTTACACGGAAGTCAGCCATGTAGGTTTCGGATGGAAAGTCAGGAATACACCCACACACATATGTAGAGTAATTCTTCATTGTTGTATCCGTTAAGTTTTGTTTGAACAGTCAGGATTGTTAGATATAAGCTGAATTTGAGGACTTGGAGAACTCCCCACTCTCAGTCGGGCTTCTCCATTGTGGCCCGTTTGCCATGGCAGACACTACCAAGAGCCAAAACACATGGCCCTGACTCCAGCCAACATAGCTCGCCGGGTCAGTGAGCAGACAAGCCTGAAAACCACCCCAAGGTCTTGATTCTCTTGGGAGATATTAGTTAGAAGCATGTGATATTTATGTGGCATGAACTGTTTTATGTGGGAAAGCTGCCATGATGCTAGACCAGTCTTAAAACACGAGGATGGATTGTAAGAATTTTACCTTTACTCATACTAGGATAAAGAAAAAGTCAGAAACCAGGATGTTGTCGAAACTAGAAATCAGAAATTTGTCATAAGTGAGGCGAAGGGAGTGGACCCAAAAGCAAGACACCGACACTGAATTTCCAGGAACAGGACTAGGCGTGAGAAGGGAGCAAGGAAAGTGGTGAAGTAAGGACGCTAGACATGACACAGACCCCGGACGAGACAAGGATTCCGGGCCTAAACTAGGACTTTACGAGGATAGCGGAACCAGGACATGGAACTGGGAACGAGGAAAATGGGTTTTGACTCCGAGCCAGTAACTGGACAAGGACCCAGAACCTTGGTCTTGACTCGGGCTCGGACTCCAGAACCAGGCGAGGACAAGACGTGGCTACAGGAAATAGTGAGGCATAGGACAGGGCGAAGACTCCTGGACAGGACAAGGGCCCCCATCACAGGAAGAGAGAATCCCAGCACCGGGTTGGGCAAGATACTTCTGGGTTGGCCGAGGAACATTGACAAGAGGAGACCACAGAGCCTTGGTCGAGGGACAACAAGAACGTTGAACTCAAAGCCTAGGGAGAGACAGGAACATTGAACACCGAGCCGTGACCCCTCCTTGGATACGGGACGTAGGGCCGGGACTCATTACTCAGAACGCAGAGCCTGGACCCCTCCTTGGATACCCGATGTAGAACTGGGACTAATTACACAGAACGCAGAACACGGCGAAACAGTTCCCAATGCTAGGTATCGGCAAATCTGCCGGACCTACCTTGAGAAGGCGTGGACACAGACAGACAGCTCCAAACAGGGCGAGGCTCCAGACACAGGCAAGGCCAATAAGTGTCTGGTATAGGCAAGGCGAGGCAAGGCAAGGCTCCAGGCAGAGCCATGGCACCAGACACAGGTTGCAGGGCAGGACTTCGGAGGGAAGAAAGGGAACAGTCCAGCCTCAGGGTAACGGCAATGACGGCTTGACTTAGCCAATGGAGGCAAGGACCAGGAGGGACTGATCCCACCGTAGGGAAACTGCAAGGATAGCGTGATTTACCCCACTGAGGTGAGGACAGGATACGAACGGGACAAACCCACACAGAGGCAAGGACAGGATACTGACAAGCCAACCCCACAGAAACAAGGACAGAATATTGACATGATGAACCAGCCCCTACACGCGAACACGGGCCACTTAGTTCCCGGCTTCATGACAAGAATCAGGTGCCGACGATTAAGCCCCAAATGAGACAATGGACAGCCGAAAGACCCGAAGTCTGGAGTCCACGGACGGGACCTTGAGCCGGAACGTCGATTTTACGGACGGACCATGACAAAATTAAAATTATAGAATACTGTCAGGACTAAAATAAAAGTGCTTTGACCATTGACTATTATTATCGTCATGGATTGACGTGAAGTTCGTGTCTGTACTATGATTCTTACTGTATCCAATAGGGCATTTGTTGTTGTTTATAGATAATGGTCTCCGCTCTGTCATTTCCCCCAGAGACCAAATTAATTTCGCTGTTCTCCTGTTTTCCATGTGTTTTTTTTTTAACCAGGTTAGCTATTTCTCTACGTGTGCCTGTCTCAGCAACCGGCGAGAATTCCTCTCATTTTTTCGAACGATTCCAAGCGATTACTTTCAGACCAAAGCGTTGGCACAACTTATCAAGCGGTTTGGATGGACTTGGATTGGAACGGTAAGGAGCGACAACGATTACGGCAACTTTGGGATGCAGGCCTTCACTAAGGCGGTTCAGCAGCATGGAGTTTGCATTGCTTTCTCCGAGTCTTTTCACAGGAGATATTCGAGAGAAAGACTACTTCACGTTATCCGCGTTATTCGGACAGCGTCCACGAAAGTCGTGGTGGCTTTTCTCACACAAGCGGACATGGCAATTTTATTGAAGGAGATTGCTCGACAAAACATTTCTGGTATCCAGTGGGTGGGCAGTGAGGCGTGGATCGCAACATCATTTCTGTCTCCTGAGGAGAACAAAAGATTCGTTATTGGGGCCATCGGGGTCGCGATACGTAATGTTAATATCCCGGGGTTCAAAGAATTCTTAACACGTCTTCATCCGTCTGTCTATCCCGGTAATGTTTTAGTGGAAGAATTTTGGGAAAAGACTTTCGGCTGTAGCCTGAAAAGAATGGACAATAACACAGAGAACCTGACGGCCATTGCACAGCCTCATGAATGTTCAGGAACGGAGAGCCTAAAGACTGTGTCTAACACTTACACAGACACATCTCAGCTGAGGGTGACCAACAAAGTTTATGAGGCGACTTATGCTATAGCCCATGCACTTCACAATATGCTTTCATGTAAAAGCGGCAAAGGTCCATTTGTCAATCAGACTTGCGCAAATATTACTAACTTTCAGCCGTGGCAGGTACGTAGAACTAGTCAATTAATTCGAACACCGTCGAATTAAAATTACTTGTTTAAGTAAACCGTTGGGTAACCAATGTCATATTTCATCGTCTGTGCCCTCCTCTGGTAGGTTTTGCATTACATGCAATCATTAAATTTCACCACGAAGGTCGGGGAAAGAGTACAGTTCGGCGAAAACGGGATTCGGTAGCGACGTATGATATTGTGAACTGGCAAATGAGTAGCAAAGGAAATGCTGTTGTACTGACAGTTGGACATTATGACGGATCCGCGGCTTCAGCCGAACAAGTCATGATAAATGAAGGGGCGATTGTTTGGACTGGTGGTCGCAGAGAGGTAATGTGTGTAAATGTTGTTGTAGCTTTAACAAACTAAGTTTGATCTTTAAATGCCAAATTTATTTCTGTAATTTAGCAGCATAGTTGGTGAATTTATTGAACCGCAAACTACAGGCGGCCCTCCAGTTTTCAACGGCCGAATTAATTGACATCGCTGTACAAAAACGAACATTGAGATCTTTAAACATCCTATGTACTCATCATGTTTTTACGACCGGCGTAATAGTTCACTAAGTCTCTCTACCTGTCTGTCTGTCTCTTGCTCATTCTTTCCCCCCTCTCTCTCCCTCTCTTACTCATGCGCGCGTGCGTGCATGCATACACCAATACAAACACAAACGCAATCTCCAGCTATCTGTATTCCTATCTACTTCGCTTTCTCCCTAACTTTAGAACTTGATATCACAGATGTCTTTGCGATGCCATTTCCTATTCTCAATGATACTGATGTGCCCTTATACTCTCTCTGAATTATTAGAGATTTTCTGGATACAAACGTGTAGACACGATCACCATTGTAGACAAAATCAGTGCTCTCGAATGAGACCGTATCCAACAAGGAATTGGTGCCAAATGAGATCAAAGATTGCCCAATATGCCCGCCTTTGACCCATATGGCTTTAAAGCTTTCATCATTATATTCTTATCGTGGTGAATTGTAAATGTCGATATTGCACGTGCGTCAACCACTTTCCCTTGTAACTTGTTCCATTAACCCGCATTCTCTGTGTGAAAAACCTGTGCCCTATAACTTTTGCACCCCAAATGATAATTCTTTGAAAGGAAAACTAACTCGTTACCGTTCTCTGCTACAAGGTCCCCAGGGCGGTATGTTCTAACAGCTGTTCCCCTGGAACAAGAAAGGCAGCTCGCAGGGGACAGCCTATTTGTTGCTTTGATTGCATTCTGTGCGCAGAAGGGGCGATAAGTAACACCACAGGTAACGGACAAGTAATATCTCTATTATTCAAGTGATGATTGGCGTATTCAGACCTCTTATAAATCTACTTTTCCTTACCTCTTTCAAGATTCAGTTGTGTGCATGATGTGCCCCAGGGATTCCTGGTCCAACGACCGGCAGGACCAATGCATACAGAAGCGGCTGGACTTTCTGTCATTTACCGAAGTGATGGGGATTGTTTTGACCTCGCTGGCGCTGATCGGAACTTGCATCACTGCCACGATTGGGGGCATTTTCTTCCGTCACAAAGACACTCCGATTGTGAAGGCTAACAATTCCGAGCTCAGCTTCCTTCTTCTCCTCGCATTGAGTCTTTGCTTCCTCTGTTCAATCGCATTCATTGGCGAGCCGTCGGCGTGGTCCTGTATGTTACGGCACACCATGTTTGGTGTTACTTTTGTTCTCTGCGTCTCTTGTGTGTTAGGAAAGACTATCGTTGTGGTGATGGCATTTCAGGCTAAGCTGCCCAGCAATAATGTGGCGAAGTGGTTTGGTCCCCTTCAACAACGCCTCACTGTGTTTCTTCTTACACTGCTACAGTGCTTAATTTGTACAGTCTGGCTCATCAAAACCCCACCACTCCCCGTTAGAAACATGACATATTCGAAGAAAGTGATCCTTCTAGAATGTGATGTGGGGTCCAATGTGACATTTTACTGCGTCCTGGGTTATATTGGGTGCCTGTCATTGTTTTGTTTTGCCGTTGCCTTTTTGGCACGAAACTTACCGGACAACTTCAATGAGGCGAAGTACATCACATTTAGCATGCTGATATTCTGCGCTGTTTGGATATCTTTCATTCCAGCTTATGTCAGTTCTCCCGGGAAATACACTGTGGCCGTGGAAGAGTTTGCCATTTTGGTTTCCAGCTTTGGCTTACTGTTCTGCATATTTGCGCCAAAATGTTACATCATTTTGTTCAAGCCGGAGAGGAATTCAAAACGACACTTAATGGGGAAAGTGGCTTCATAAAAGCGTTAAGTATCACTTGTATTTGTATATTATTGTCATATGTACCTTGATACAATGAAAATCTGGGTTCGCATGCTTTTCAGATTGATGAAATTCTTGAATTTGAACAAGGTTAAACAAATATAATAAACAATAAAGAGTAGCAATAACATAAAAAGCTACAGTGAAGGTAAACAATAAAGTGAAAGTTCATAAATTTGTGAATTATAGACTGTGAGATATATTTTTGATAAAGAAAACTTCGGATATAATACCTTGCCGGTTATAGATACGTTATTGTCCTTTATGAAAAGTAATGTAATCGAAGATTGTAATTGGATATAGAGATTTACGAATGAATTTTGAAATACTTTAAATACATTTATTATATCACTTTTCACTATACATATTCTAAATTGAAAAGCGTCCTTGCTTTCTTTGTTAATGCATGGATCAATGAATCAAACATGAAGAATGTAATGCATTGACGGAAAGAGCAATAGAAGCACATTTAACAGGAGTTTTCGAAATATCCTATATTTTCTATTGTCCAAAAAAATTTATAAGCTTCTGTAAGATGGCCGGACAAAAGGATCGTTCTATCAAAGGACAGAAACAACTTGCCCCTCGTGCAGCTAGTTAGCAGATTTCAGGAATGTAGTTAAAACAAAATTATCTATCAGGTAAAAAAACAAGTAAAGTTCAGAATTCAACGGATGAAAACTAGGAGACTAGCAAGATAGCACAGTGTAATACAAGAGAAATCGAACAACAACCACAAAAAAGCTGCAACATTCTCGATAACAACGGTGAAAGGAAAGGATTGGCAAATTTGACACGTGTTGCCAAGTGGCACAGAAGGGGATTTTTTTCTCGAGGAAGTGTCACATCAATTGAGTAGTTAACTTCAATGGCACCATAAGGATAAATGACATTTGAACTGCAGGACCTGGATTCTATAACACTATAATATGTAGACATTGCATTCTGATAGTCTGTTCAATCACTACAAGAAACAATTTGATAGTATCAGGAATTGCAATCCAAATCTTAAAATGTTGCTTACAATGGAAAGCAGATCACGTTACAGATTCAAACCTGAACAACGTTTGTACGAATTGTGTAAGATGATCAACACCTTATGAATTGAGCAAACAGGAAAAAAAAATAATTCCCATCTCAACCCAGCGCAACGCACACTGATTGGTCAGTTCGAGTTAAAAAAATACAACGTTGTATATTATTTACACATGCACTCACACACATACAAGCGCGCGCTCGCGCACAAATTGGTTGATAAATGTCTCAAAAGTGCCCTTTGAAGTTCAAAAGAAACAGGCTTGGAAATTTTCGCGAGCACTGAACTGGTCGGTATCGTCTCACAGGAAATGACACCAGATTTCAAAGAGTTGATCCAAGTAACAAATCACGCAACATCCCAGACATCCTTAAAGTTATAGAATTGTCTTTCTAGTCAAAGCAGCAGATGGTTCCATACCAACCCTCAATGTCCGGCTGCTATAACAGATTCGCCCACCGTGAGAATGAATAGTCTCTTCACGATCAAATTACTCCACTCTCAGCTTTGCCCCACTACCTCTGAACTAACTGCTCTCCAATCTCTTCGAAGAAATCTCAAAATCACTATCAAATCTGCTGACAAGGACGAATATGCTGTCCGGAGGACATGTTACAAAGGCCAGTGACAGCAAAAAGAAAGCATGAAAGTACCTCCAGTTTTATAGAGGTATGTGCAGATTCAGTAATCCATCTAAAACTTTGACAAACTGTTATAGAGAGCTACACAAAGGCCAGTGACAGCAAAAAGAAAGCATGAAACTACCTTCAGTTTTTCAGAGGTATGTGTAGATTCAGTAATCCATCTAAAACTTTGACAAACTGTTATAGATAGCTAGTGGAGAATACCTTCATTAGTTGCAACATGTCCTAGTACAGAAGCAGTTATAACCAGTAATGTAATTTTCTGTCTGTGAAAAACAGATCTTTAACTTTCAATAAATCTGCGTTTCATGTTCTCAGTATTAGGTATTCACTTTAAAAAAAATCTAGGGTATCTCTTCTTTTCAAGTTTTTTTTTGTCATTTTTTGCTTTCCTGTAAATGACACCAAGTAAATGAATATCCATTCAGTATATCGTGCCATCTACTTATTTCTGTAAAAAAAACTTACACTTTCGAACTTTTAACTATGTATGCCCACGACCACTTTGACAACTTTCAATTCCCAATCCCCCACTATTTAATTTTTACATGGATGTCCACTGCACTTGGAGATTCCCAGCAAAAATTTCCAAGGGACTTCTGCTTATTTCTAGAACTCAGGCTCAACCAGATCACCTCCACGAACGCCCAACTTCGCTGGAAGAACTTGCCCTAACCCTCAATAACTTAAGAACTCTCAACAACATAGTGAATCTACGGAAAACTTTAATGACCTGCATTGACTCCAGATATGCATATCGATTTGTTAGCTACGTAGAGCAATCCATAGTTGAAGTCTACGTTGGCGCTTTTCCGTTGGCAAGTAAATGCGTTCCCCTACGCCGGTGAAAACTGAATAAATTGATCTTATTCGCTACCAACTTTATCATCCCCATAAAATCTCAGAATCCATATCAGACAATTCTCTCCCTTTCTTGATCTCTCTCTCTCTAGCTTATCAAAGAAATTATTCGCTGACATGAAGCGATAGCTCGCCGATTCACACAAACAGCTTGCTGACACCTACTTCCGCTTATCATCTATTTCATCATTGAAGTACTCACCCCGAAGTTGCATGAGGCCAGTAGTTGGGAGACCGTGAGAAGAAATGGAAATAGCTGTTAGAGCAGAGCACCCCTGTAGACATTTCCCTCAAAAACAAGTGTACCGCTTTAGATGATTTAGTGTGGGATGTACTCCCGGGAGAAATATCTGGCGACCGAGTGACGGTCATCGAGCATGGCTCCGTGTTGCAAAAGGCAAAGAGAGAAAAGAAGGGTCCGGTAGTGAGAGGAGACTCGATAGTGAGAGGAACAGTCGGGAGCTTTTGTGGACGTGAACGGGACACCCGCATGGTATGTTTCCTCCCAGGTGCAAGGGTCAGTGATTTCTCAGATCGCGTCCACAATATTTTGAGGAGGAAAGGGCGAGCAGCCAAATGTCTTGGTACTTAATGGTACATTGGTACATTTGCCATAGGAATTAAGTTAATTAAGTCCTGAAAAGTGAATTTGCAGAGCTAGGTAGAAGACCTAGAAGCAGAACCTCCCTTGCAGCTATTTTTTTCCGGATTGCTGCCTGTGACACGCGCCAGTGAGGAAGGAAACAGGCTGATTTTGCAGATAAATGTGTCGCTGAGATGCTGCTGCAGGGGACAGGACATCAAGTTCTTGGATAATTGGGATCTCTTCTGGAGGAGGTATGACCCGTTCAAAGGTGACGAACAAAAGTTCAATGGAACAATACCCTAGCAGGGAAGACAGTGAAATAGCAATGGCAGGTGTTTCTTGGAATAATGCAGAAGGTGCAGTATTGGTTCATTCCAAAGAGGAAGAAAGATCCTAAGGGAAGTAAGGAGAGGTCGTGGCTGACGAGGGAAGTAAAGGGCAGTATAAAAATAAAAGGGAAGAAGTATAAAATAGCAAAAATGAGCAAGAAACCGGAGGACTGGGAAGCTTTTAAAGAGCAACAGAAGATAACAAAAAAGGCAATACGCCAAGAAAAACTGAGGTACGAAGGAAAACTAGCCAAGAATATAAAGGAGGATAGTAAAAGCTTCTTTTGGTATGAGAATTGCAAAAAAATAGTTAAGACCAAAATTGGGCCATTGAAGACAGAAACGGGTTAATTTATTATGGGGAACAAGGAAATGGCAGACGAGTTGAACAGGTACTTTGGATCTGACTTCACTAGGGAAGACACAAACAATCTCCTAGATATAATAGTAGCCAAAGGAACTAGAGTAAAGGATGAACTGAAGGAAATTTATATTAGGCAAAAAAACAGTGTTGGATAGACTGCTGAGTCTGAAGGCTGATAAGTCCCCGGGACCTGATAGTCTGCATTCCAGAGTACTTAAAGAGGTGGCGCTAGAAATCGTGGACACATTGGTAATCATTTCCCAATGTTCTATAGATTCAGGAACAGTTCGTGCTGATTAGAGGGTGGCTAATGTTGTCCCACTTTTCAAGAAATGAGGGAGAGAGAAAACAGGGAATTATAGACCTGTTAGCCCGACATCAGTGGTGGGAAAGATGCTGGAGTCAATTATAAAAGAGGAAATTACGACACATTTGGATAGCAGTAGAAGGATCAGTCCGAGTCAGCATGGATTAATGAAGGGGAAATCGTGCTTGACTAATCTTCTGGAGGTTTTTAAGGATGTAGCTATGAAAATGGACGAGGGAGAGCCAGTGGATGTAGTGTACCTGGACTTCCAGAAAGCTTTTGATAAAGTCGCACACAGGAGATTAGTGGGCAAAATTAGGGTATTGCGGGCAGAGTACTGACATGGATTGAAAATGGGCTGGCTGGCAGGAAACAAGGTGTAGCGATTAACGGGTCCCTTTCAGAATGGTAGGCTGTGACCAGTGGGGTACCGCAAGGTTCGGTGCTGGGACCGCAGCTGTTTACAATATACATTAATGATTTAGATGAAGGGATTACAAGTAACATTAGCAAATTTGCTGCTGACACAAAACTGGGTGGCAGTGTGAAGTGTCAGGAGGACGTTATGAGAATGCAGGGTGACTTGGACAGGTTGCATCAGTGGGCAAATGTATGGCAGATGCAGTTCAGTATGGATAAATGTCAGCTTATCCACTTTGGTGGCAAGAACAGGAAGGCAGATGACTATCTAAACGGAGTCAAGTTAGGAAAAGGGGAAGTGCAACGAGATTTTGGTGTTCTTGTACATCAGTCAATGAAAGCAAGCATGCAGGTACAGCAGGCAGTGAAGAAAGCTAATGGTATGCTGGCATTTATAACAAGAGGAATTGAATATAGGAGTAAAGAGGTCCTTCTGCAGCTGTACAGGGCCCTGGTAAGACCCCACCTGGTGTATTGTGTGCAATTTTGGTCTCCAAATTTGAGGAAGGACATTCTTGCTATTGAGGGAGTGCAGCTTAGGTTCACAAGGTTAATTCCCGGAATGGTGGGACTGTCATATGTTGAAAGATTGGAGCGACTGGGCTTGTATACACTGGAATTTAGAAGGATGAGAGGGGATCTGATTGAAACAGATAAGATTGTTAAGGGATTGGACACTCAGAAGGCAGGAAGCATGTTCCCGCTGATGTGTGAGAGCAGAACTAGAGACCACATTTTTAGAATAAGTGTTATGCCATTTAGAACAGAGATGTGGAAAAACTTTTTCACCCAGAGAGTGGTGGATATGTGGAATGCTCTGCCCCAGAAGGCAGTGGAGGCCAATTCTCTGGATGCATTCAAGAGAGAGTTAGATACAGCTCTTATAGATAGCGGAGTCAAGGGATATGGGGAAAGGGCAGGAACGGGGCACTGATTGTCTATGATCAGCCATGATAGTGAATGGCGACTAGAAGGGCCGAATGGCCTACTCCTGCACCATTCTGCACCATTCTGTTGTCTGTTGTCTATTGAGATGCATCTGAACCCCAGTGGGACCAATATTCTCATGGGCAGGTTTGCTTGAGCTGCTAGAGTGTGTTAAAGCTAACTGGCAGGGACTGGGAAACGGCATGTTGGGATTTAGGAAAAGACAGCTGGTAGAAAAGATACTGTACAGTCAGAATGTCCGTAAGGGCAGGCATGTGTTGGGGCTCGGTAGCTGCCAGTAGGCTGAGTATCAATCATTTCAGTACGTCCAGTTGAACTCGGTTCATTTGTGTGTTTACCCTCGCTGCCAGACTGTGGTTTTGTATTGCAATGTGTTCCTGTTCCCGCTCCTGCTCTACTCCGGCCCTTGTGTTATTGAGTACTCCGTTTCTCATCTGCTTCACACTATTACCAATGTTGTTGCCATTTGTGTCTCATTGTGCTCCACTGATCATCTGCTTCTCTGTTTATTGCTTAGTGTATTTTTGTCCTGTGATTTCACCTGATTGTTGCCTTATTGTGCCAGTGAGTTTTCCCGAGCCTTACCAGCATTGGTATCTGTATTCTGTCCGTCTGAATGTCGACTCTCCCTGTTTCCGGATTCTAGTTTTTGGATTTATCTGGAAGATTTGATCTCTGCCTGAACTTTGACGCCGACCTGGTTTGCATCTCGGGATTTGTTATTGTATTAATGTCGCTGTGTGCACAGTACTGGGTCCGCAATTGGATCTCTGCTGCAGTGCCCTGACAGTACAATCTGCTCAAAATGGATCCAGCGGACCCAGTTCGTCTGCGAGCTGCCCTGGAAAAACAGGGAATAATCCTGGTGAGAATCCAGAAACAACTGGAGTCTGCGTTCAGGGCAGCAGAGTCACTTTCCGCCTATGTGGCCGATCTTCGGGTCCGGACGCAGTCACTCCAGCTATCTCAAAGCGCCCATCAACATTCTGCGACGGCATCTTCCGCCCCGTCCTCTGCGCCCTGACTGTCTCCTCCAGAAAAGTGCTCAGCTGCGTCCATAACCTGCCACACTTTTCTTTCCCAGTGTACGTTAATTTTTGAATTAAGACCAACAACATTTCCGACAGATCGAGCCAACTGTCCGGTCGGGCGAGAAAATGGGGAAGAGTCATCTGGGAGGCAGGCTCCCCTTTCTGCAGCAATTTTCAGTTATTTTCGGAGGAGATGAGAAGAATGTATGATCGCATGGGAAACAGGCTGACTGTGAACTGCTACAGATTCACCGGGGCGCAGATCAGTGTGCTAGACACCTCAAGCAGCTGGGACTTAGAGGCACAGTACGACACCTTCCTGAAAGGCTTCTCCGAAAACGTTAAAGATGAGCTGGTCACCTAGGATCTTCCTACACCTTTGAAGCCCTGGTGGATTGGACCATTCATATTGCTGTACGCCTTCAGCAGGTCCGCAGAGGGTGGAGTTCCAGAAGGTCCCTTGTGGCACTGGGTGAGTTCCAAGCTCCTCGTCAGTGTGCATTGACCTGTCGTTCGCCTCAAGCTACAATTCCCGTTCCAGAAACCGAGGCAATACATGTTGACCGTACCGGCCTGACGCCGACTCAAAGACAAAGCAGATTCTGCACTCGGTCCTGTCTCTATTGTGACCAACCGGGCAATTTCATGTCCAGCGTCCCAGTAAAAGCCAGCGCTCACCAGGAGGACGAGGAGTACTGGCCAACGTTACCCCTGTCCTACCCTTCTCGATACCACTCACTTTCTCACCAGCTCCTCTGGATTGGGTTGTCCAACGTCGACCAGTTTCTGTCTTGGTCGATTCTGGTGCGAAGGGGGGTTTTATCGATTCCAGCTTCGCTGCCCACTGGGGTACCCACATCTGCTCTGCAGTCACTATGAATGGGCAAAGCGTTGGATGTTCAGAGACTGGCGAACATCACCCATGACACGGCCCCGGTGAGTCTCAATTTATTCGGAAACCATCATGTTACTGATTTTTCTCAAGCTCCCATTACCCTGGGCCATTCCCTGTTAGTCAGACACAATCCCCACATTGACTGGCTCAGTCGCAAGATTGTAGGTTGCAGCCCATTCTGTCGCTCTCACTACACTCTTCATGCACAGATCCCCTTGTCTCCAAACCCAGATCATCCCGAGGAATTTTCCGAAATTAGTGCCATGCCTCCTGAATACGTGGACCTCAAGGCTTAGCTCAACAAGTCTGCGCCACTTCCTACCGCTTCATCGTCCATATGAATGCACCATTGACTTCTTGCCTGGCACATTTCCGGTTCAGGGACAGCGTGTATTCCTTTTCCGTACCTGAAACTGGAGCCAATAATGAATATATTCAAGAGTCTCCGGGTGCATGCACCATCCGGCTGTCTCTCTCCCCTGCTGGTTCTTGTATTTTCTTTGTTGAAGAGAAAGACGGCTTCTTGCGTCCAGGGATTGATTATCTGTGACTGAATAAAGTCACTGTTAAGAACCATTACTCTCTTCCGCTCATGACCTCGACATTTGAACGACTAGAAGGAGTCTCAGTTCTCATCAAGCTTGTTCTCCGTAACACCTACCAATTTGGCCGCATCCGGAAAACGGTTTTCAACTCCATCTCTTCCACTACGAGTATCTGGTCAGGCATTTCGACCTCACCAATGCCTCCGCCATCTACCAAGCCCTGGTAAATGACGTGCTGAGGGACATGCTGAATCAATTTTTTTTGTGCATCTTGACGACACACTGATTTTTTCTAAGTATTTTGCTGAACACAGAGGTCACGTCCCCAGGTTTCTGCAGAGCCTTGTGGACAACCAGCTCTCTGTGAATGCTGAGAAATGTGATTTTCGGCGTAAAACAGTCTCCTTCCTGGAGCATGTAATTTCAAGCGGTTCCATTCAGATGGACCAACAGGTTAAAGTGGTGGTCGAATGGCCAGAACCTTCGACTCGTCGGGAGTTGCAACGCTCCTTGGGCATCACTACCTATCACCACTTCGTCAGAAATTACAGTACAGTGGCTGCACCACTCACTGCTCTTTCCTCATCGGCTGCCAGATTCTCCTGGTCCCTGCTGCTAAAAAAAAACATTCTCTGACCTGAAGGGATGTTTCAACTCTGCCCCCATCCTGATTCAACCTGAAACTGACGGAGGTTCATTATGGTAGTGGATGCGTCTGACATTGATGTAGGAGTTGTTCTCCTGAGCGCTCTGCTAAGGATGCGAAGGTGCACAACTGAGATTTCTGTCACCTCCTCACTCACACGGAGTGGAATTACGATGTCGAAAACCGGGAGCTGCAAGCTGTGAAGTGGTGGATAAGTGGTCGCATTGGCTGGAGAGAGCAAAGATGCCATTCTTAATCTGGACTGACCACAATAATCTGGAATATATCCGTACAGTCAAGCGTCTCAACTCCCGTCAAGCTCTTTGGTCCCTGTTTTTCTCAAAATTCAATTTTACTCTGTCCTTCTGTCCCTGTTCCGCAAATGGAAAACCCGATGCCCTCTCCGGAATATTTCCTTCCTCTAGGGCGCCTGAGGTACCCGATGTCGTCCTCCCTGCTCACTGTATCGTGGGTGCAGTACAATGGGACATAGAAGTCATGGTGCTAGCTATTCAACAGACTGAGGCAGTTCCTAGTCAATGTACCAGTAACCGTGTTTATGTTCCAGCTCTGCCGCTCACAGGTATGGCAGTAAGATCATTCTTCTTGGTTATCCTGTCACCATGGAACCGAGCGTACTCAGGCCTCCATCAGTCGTTGGTTCTGCTGGATCTCTTTGGGGGAATCACATCCGCAACTTTGTCTCAGCTTGCTCGGTCTGTTCTCAAAGCAAGGACTCGAACCGGTCACCGGCTGGTCCATTATATCCCCAAGAGATCCTGGTCCCACATTGACCTATATTTTCTCTCCGGTCTTTCCCCATCGGGTGTTAATACCACCATTCCCAAAGTAGTCGATCGCTTCTCAAATCCTGTATACTTCATTCCTTTACCTAAACTCCCGTTGGCCAATGAAACAGCCAAATTGCTAGTACAACATATTTATAAATTCCATGGTTCATCTTCAGATGTTGCTCTCAATTCACATCCAACTTTTGGAGGGCATTCTGTAATCTTCTGGGTATCTCCGTGAGTGTGTCTTCAGAATCCCACCCACAGACCAATGGCCAGACCGAGCGGCCCAACCAACAGCTAGAGAGACTATTGTGGCGAATGTCCTCACAGTACCCCTCTGCGTGCGGTCAGCAGCGACCCTGGGCCGAGTACACCATAAACTCTCATCCGTCATCATCCACCGGTCTGTTTCATTTCGAGTGTTGCCTTGGCTACCAATCCCCACTGTTTCCTACTCAGGAGGAAGAGGTTGGAGTTCCATCTGCCGAGGCATTCATCCGCCGTTGTCAGCGTATGTGGAGACGCATTCGCAGTCCCTTCTCCTTGCCATGCTAGAATCAAGTTTCAAGCTGACCGCCATCGTTCAAAGGCCCCACGTTACTGCCATGGACAGCAGGGTTTTCAACCCGAGACCTAACCCTCAAGGTAGATTCCTGTATGCTCGCCACTCGTTTCATCGGCCCCTTTCCCATTGCTAAAATTATCAGCCCTGATGATGTCCGTCTCAACCTCCCATCCACTCCCCGCCGCATTAATCCCACCTTTCATTGCCCCGAACCAAGCCTTTCAAGAGCAACCCCCTGTGCACTGACCCAAAGACCTCCCCTCTGCCACAGCTTATCTATGGGTCACAGACTTTCACGGTGCGTCCTCTATTGGACATTCATCGCCGGGGCTGTAGCCTCCAGTACGTTGTGGAATGGGAGGGCTACAATCCGGAGGAGGGGTGCTGTGTCCCCACCCATAATATCATGGAAACCTCTCCGAACAGGGACTTTCATCGCCAGAACCCAGCTCACCCTGCCGTGACGGCAGGAGGCGTCCGTAGGGGGAAGATTCAGGCAGTACCTCCAGGTTAATTTCGTCTTTTAGTGTGTTTCCCCATAGCAATCAGTCTGTGGTTTTGTAATACCGTGTGGTTCTTCCGCTCCCTCTGCTATACTCCTGTCCTTGTATTACTGAGGACTCTGCCTCTCATCAGCTGCTCATTATTACCTGTATTTTTGCCATCTGTGTCTCATTGTGCTCCACCTATCATCTGCCTCTCTGTTGATTACTCAGTGTATTTTACTCCTGTGTTCACCTGCGTGTTGCCAGAGTGTGCCAATGAATTTTCCTGAGTCTTTCAAGCATTTGAATCTGTACTCTATCTGTCTGAATATAGACTCAACCTGTTTCCCGATTCAGATTTTTGGATTTCTGTGGATGTTTTGATCTTTGCCTGAACTTTGACGCCGACTTGGTTTGCAGCACGGGATTTGTTATTCAATTAATATCACTGTGTGCACAGTACCGGGTCTGCAATTAGATCCCTGCTCCAGCGTACTGACAAATTATGAGGGATGCAGTCAGAAAGGATAGCAAATACCTTTCTCAAGGTGTTGCATCTAACTGCACGCAGTATAAAGAGTAAGGCGAATGATTTTGTTGCAATATTACAAATTGCCAGGTATGATGTTATATCTACCACTGAATCGTAGCTGAATAATGGTTGTAGTTGGGAGCTGAATGTCCAAGGTTACAGGGTAGATCGAAGGGATAGTGCAGAGGGGATTGTTTGCCTCTACTGGTAAAGATTGGCATCAAATCAGTATAAAGATGAGTCACAGTATCGGAAGATGTTGAATCTCTGGAATGAGTGAAAAGAAAACTGCAAGGCAGAAAGGACGTCGTTGGCATATATATACAGGTCTCCTAACAGTGGATAGGAGGTGGACCAAAAATTAAAACATTTAATAGAAAAGGCGAGCTAATGGGGCGATGCTATGGTAGTCATGGGACATTTAAAAATGCAGATCTATTGGAAAAATACATTGGTAAATAGATCTCAAGAGAGTGAGTTTGTTGAATGCTTAAGTAATAGCTTTTTTTTTTGGAGCAGTGTGCCGTAGAGCCTACAAGGTGATCATCGATACTGGATTTTATGGTACTGGGTGTTATGTAATGAACCGGAGGCGATTTGACCCGTAGGGAATAAAGAAAAAAAAAAGAGAAAAAAAACCTTAAAAACCAGTGATACCAGTGATCACAATGTGATTGTGCTCAAATTGAAATTTGACAGGGAGAAAGTAAAGTTTGATGTAGCAGTATTTCAGCAGAGTAAGGGAAATTACAGTGGTACGAGAGAGAAGTTGCCCAAAGTAAATTGGAAGAAGCTGCTGGAAGGAATGTCAGCAGAGCAACAATGGCGTGCGTGTCTAGGGAAAAATTATGAAAGTGCAGCAAATGTGTATTCAAAAGCTGAAGAAATATTCAAATGGTAAAATAGTACAACGGTGGCTGACAAGGGAAGTCAAAGCTATTGTAAAAGCAAAAGAAAGTGCAGACCATGAAGCAAAGAAATAGTGGGAAGATAGAGGATTGGGAGGCTTTCAAAAACCTACAGAGACGAACTAAAATATCATCACCACGAAAAAGAGATAAGATATGAAAGCAAGGTCACATACAATATCCTAGTGGATCGTAAAAGTGGTTTCAAGTGCATGAAACATAGAAGAGAAAGGAGAGTGGATGTAGGACCACTAGAACGTGAGGGAGGAGAAATAATAAGGGGGGGGGGAATTAAGAGATGACTGATCAACTAAATGAATATGTGTGAATGAAGAAAAGTGAGTGTAGATACTGTTACACAAAAGGTGTTCAAAAATCTAAAAGATCTAGAGGTACGTAGGTCAACCGGACCAGCGTAACTGCACCCCAGGGTTCTGAAGCAGGTAGATTTAGATTGATGTGGCATTTGAAATGATCTTTAAAAAATAATTTGGCTCTGGCATAGTGACAGAGGACTGGAAAATTTCACATGTTACTCCACTGCTTATAAGGAGACAGACAGCAAAAAGGAAATTATAGACCAGTTCTCCTGACGCCAATTGTTGGGAAGATGTCAGAGTCAATTGTTAAGGATGAGGTTATGGAATGGTTGCTGACACGGAACAAGATAGAAGAAAGTTGGCATGGCTATCTTCAGGCAAAATCCTGCAGGTAGAATCTGTTGGAATTATTTGAGTACATTAGTAGGATAGATAAAGCGAATGCAGTTGATGTTGTATATTTGGACTTCGGCCTTTGACATGATGCGGCACATCATGAAGCTAACTACCACGTTGAGAGGCCATGGTATTACAGGGAAGTAGCTAACATGGGCAGAGCATTGGTGGATTTGTGGGAGGCAGCAAGTCGGAATAAATCAATCCTTTTCTGGCTGGCGGCAAGTGGCGAGTGGTTTTCCGCAAGGGTCGCTTTTCGGGGCACTTATTTTTCTGCTGTTTATAAATTATTTAGATGTTGGACTCGAAGGCTTTGTTGCCAATTTTACAAATTATAGAACGATTGGTGGAGGGGCTGGTATTGTTGAGGAAACAGGCATGATGCAGAAGGATTTGGACAGATTAGGAGAATGAGCAAACAAGTGGCAAATGAAATACGATATTGGAAATTGCATGGTCTTGAACTTTGGTAATAGAAATAAAAGTGTGTACTTTTTTTTTTCTAAATGGTGAGAAAAACAAGGAATCCTGGATATAAAGGGACTTGGGAACCCGGGTGCAAAACATCTTAAAGGTTAACTTGTAGGTTGAGTCGGTGGTGACGAAGCTAATTGTCATACAATACAGGATCAACGATGCGATTCTAAGGCTTTTTAAGGCATTGGCAAGACCTCACTTTGAGTATTATGAACAATTTTGGGCCCCCTTCCCTCTTAAAGTATATGTGCTAGTGTTCGAAGGGGACCAAAGGAGGTGGTTCAATGATGATTCCAGGAATTAAAGGGTTATCATACGAGGGACTTTTGACGCCTCTTGGACTGTACTCGCAGGATTTCAGAAGGATGACGTGTCACTGTGTGTCGGGGGGGCTGGGGGGGGCTGGAGTTCTCACTGAAGCCTTTCGAATGCTGGAAGGTCTAGACATCGTAGGTGTGGAAAGGATGTATCACATGGTGGGAAAGTCTAGGACATAAGTGCACAGACACAAGATAGACACAGGCAGAGGTGCAGAGAAACTTCTTTAGCCAAAGCGCGGTGAATTTGCGGAATATGTTGCCACGTGAAGTAGTGGAGGCCACATTGTTGGTGTATTTAAGGCAGAGTTTGATAGGTTCTTGATTGGACATATCATCAAAGTTTACGGGGAGAATGCCGTGATCTGGAGTTGAAGAGGAGATAGATAACGTGGATCAGCCAATGTTCAGTGATGGAGCAGGATCGATGAACCAGTTAACTGTAACCTCCTCCTATGGCTTATGGTAATATGGTCTTATTGAATTTTAAGACCTGTTCTCTCAAAGGCATTCACTCTTCATCTCCCACCGAACAAAGCCAAAAGCTTTAGCCGGTGTCAGACACAAAAATTAGAGACAAAAAAAAACGCTCTCTCGCCTTCTCTACTAATTGGATGTCTCACTTTCCGATGCTCCCGTTACCTCTAACCGTAAACCAAACACTATTTCTTTAGAAACACCAGTACATGAGATACCCTACAACGTGAGCCGTCAAACCTTTATCAGAGCGTTACACATTTGTAGAAATTTGTCGAAGTTTTAGAAGTGATGTCGAATCATCGCAAAATCTAAAATTAATCTAACAGTTTCCATTATACTTTGCCGTCTATTTTCTATCGTACACTTTTATATCTAATAGTCTCTTAAAATCTCCTAATATATTTGACTCTGCAACACCCCTGGCAC
This sequence comes from Hypanus sabinus, assembly GCF_030144855.1. NCBI lineage: Eukaryota > Metazoa > Chordata > Chondrichthyes > Myliobatiformes > Dasyatidae > Hypanus > Hypanus sabinus. Next base: position 15,325,516 of record NC_082707.1, read on the forward strand.
ATCACCCTCTGTGTAATTAGCATACGCCTGAAATATACATGCCCCTCTATACTTTCCTCCAATCACATAAAATTAAATCTACTTTTTATTAGGAGTTTCCGTCATGGGGAAAAAGGTGCCTTTATGTATCCTTTTGATATGTGCCTCCTACCATCTTACACAACTCTAATCAGCCAGCATTCATCCTCCTTCGCTAAAATAATGAAAATTTCTAGTTCGTTCAATCTGTCTTCATAAAGCATATACTCTCACCAAAACAATATCAAGGTAAATATCCTCAGAACCCTCCCAAAATTTGAACTTCCTTCTGACAATAAGGTGCTTAATACTGATCCCTGTCATGGTCCCGATCGTTAATTTCCCAAATTGCTTCCAATTCTCTTTAATGAGTTCCCAGCCGGTTTCCATCAAAGACTCAGTATAAGAACCGCTACGTTACAACCACTAGTCGCCAGTTCATTGGTCTATTCCCGTGTGATAACTTCGTTTTACAATGACTTAGTACCTCTAGTTCTAAGTTCAGCTCCAGTTTCAAGATATTCCATGAAAACGCTGACTCCGTGTCAAAATCCCATAGCAGAGCTCCATGTTAAGTATCCTCCTGTTTGCTGTTCAACTTTCACGTCTGTGCCAGCCTCACCAACTCAATCCCAATGCCTGTGTCCTGCACTTGGGTACGCCTCAATCTCTGCATGCAAGAGAACGAACTGTCAATGATGAGCAAACACATCAAATTCTCATACTATCTTTCCTTTCGGTTAGTCCTGACGAAGGGTCTCGGCCCGAAACGTCGACAGCGCTTCTCCCTATAGATGCTGCTTGGCCTGCTGTGTTCCACCAACATTTTGTGTGTGTTGTTGGCCATAATGAAACTAGCGGCGACGAATCCCCTGCAAAAAACCCTCGCCAGCCAGGGCTCCCAACTGGGCCTACACGATCAGCTGCTCCAGGATGTCATGGAGAACTTCCGTTCCCTTTCAAGGAACGGAACAGGTCAGTGAACAGGTCGACAGAGTATCCACTATTCTTACCCCGTCCACTCAGGGAACTCTTTCCGACCAGCCCGGACAGACTGTAGTGGCAACGCCCTATGTGTCGACCACACAACCGGCTAAGAGAGTCTCACGTGCCTGAACTAGAATCCTACGTTGTTCTGGGGATGTGCCGGGCCTTTCGCTGCAATGCTCCTTGGTGTTCGAGCAACAGTCATCCACGTACGCCACAAACAGATCAAAGATACCTTACATCATTGGTTGATGCGAGGAAGTGCCTTAGCGTGGGTCACTGCAATTTGGGATAATCAGCTAAAGACCTGTCCTTCATTCCTCACCTTCATCTCAGAAATGAGGAAGATTTTGACTATCCCGTTCGCGGTAAAAGATTATGCTAAGCATCTACTGCTCCTCCACGAGGGCTCAAGCAGTGTTGCCGAATACTCTGTGGAGTTCACGAAACTAGCGATCGACTCGCTGTGGAACGATGCGGCACGCCAGGAGGTATTTCAGCAAATATATACATAAATGATCTGGATGATGGGATGGTAAATTGGATTAGTAAGTATGCCGATGATACTAAGGTAGGAGGTGTTGTGGATAATGAGGTGGCTTTTCAAAGCTTGCAGGGAGATTTATGCCAGTTAAAAGAATGGGCTGAACGTTGGCAGATGGAGTTTAATGCTGAGAAGTGTGAGGTTCTCCATTTTTGCAGGAATAATCCAAATAGAACATACAGGGGAAATGGTAGGGCATTGAGGAATGCAGAGGAACAGAGAGATCTAGGAATAACAGTGCATAGTTCCCTGAAGGTGGAGTCTCATGTAGATAGGGTGGTGAAGAAGGTTTTTGGAACGCTGGTCTTTATAAATTAAAGCATTGAGTACAGAAGTTGGCATGTAATGTTAAAATTGTACAAGGCATTGTAAGGCCAAATTTGGAATATTGTGTGCAGTTCTGGTCACCGAATTATAGGAAAGATATCAATAGATTAGTGAGAGTGCAGAGACGATTTACTAGGATGTTACCTGGGTTTCAGCACTTAAGTTACAGAGAAAGGTTGAACAAGTTAGGTCTCTATTCATTGGAGTGTAGAAGGTTGAGGGGGGATTTGATCGCGGTATTTAAAATTTTGAGAGGGATAGATAGAGTTGACGTGAATAGGTTGTTTCCATTGAGAGTAGGGGAGATTCAAACGAGAGGACATGATTTGATAGTTAGGGGGCAGAAGTTTAAGGGAAACACGAGTGGGTATTTCTTTACTCAGAGAGTGATAGAAGTGTAGAATGAGCTTCCTGTAGAACTGAACGTCCAGTTCAGTTGTGCCATTTAAGGTAAAATTGGATAGGTATATGGACAGGAAAGGAGTGGAGGGTTATGGGCAGAGTGCGGGTAGGTGGGACTAGGTGAGATTAAGATTTCGGCACGGACTAGGAGGGCCGAGATGGCCTGTTTCCGTGCTGTGATTGTTATATCGTTATATGGTTAAAGCCGCTGCGGCATGGGAAAAGACGCGTTGGTGACTAGGGATGACACTAACAGCCTGGATTCATTGATCTCCCTAGACAGTAGGCTCGACAGCCGACTCCGAGAAAGTCAGGGAGAGAGGACCGGTCGTCCAACACGTTTGCTCACCCCACGGCACGCTGTACCATCTGCTTCCGGCTCTAGCCTCTCTCCTCCTCCCGCTCCTAGAATAGCTCTCTATCCGGCAGTTTCCACCACCCCGGGAGAGGAACCAATGCAGCTGGTACGGAACCATTTTTCACCCGCAGAACGGTACCGGAGATTCAGAGCAGGGGATTGTCTCTATTGTGATCAGTCTGGTCATTTCCGATCTAGCTGCCCCCTTCGGCCAAATAATAAAGGCTTACAAGTAGAAAGGGTGGCCCTGGCGAGCCTGGCAACATTCCCTTCCTTTCCCAGAACCAGGATGCAGATCCCGGCAACTTTGTTACAACAAACGTCCCTGCATCTGTCAGCTGTAGTGGACTCAGGTGATGAGTGCAATCTTCTGAAAGCAGACGTAGCTTCCCGTGCCGGAGTTCCTCGGGAGCCGTTCAGTGCCCGTCTGGAGGCCCGGACACTGGACGGCAGACTTCTGGCCCGGGTCACACACTGCACACAATCTCTGTCTCTAATTCTCCCTGGGAAACATCGGGAGCAGGTACAGTTTAACTTCATTTCTTCCCGCAAACTTGTATAGTTCTTGGGCATCTCTGGTTGGTCCGCCGTAATCCTCACACCGACTGATCCACTGGTAAGATAGCCAGTTAGAGCCCGTTCTGTTACTCCACTTGTCTTCAACCGGCCCTTTCCCCTGTGAGAGTCACCACGGCCTCTCCTGCCGCTGAGACCCCCGACATCCAAGGTTCTAGCAGAGTACCACAAACTGGGAGAAGCACTCAGCACACAATGGGCCCTTTCCCTGCCGCCACAACGCCCTTATGATTGCGCAATCGACCTTCTCCCCGGAGCCCCTCTGCCCACCAGTCGGCTGTATAACTTGTCCCGGCCAGAAAGGGAGGTAATGGGGGCTTACTTAAATGAAATCTCTCGCCACAGGTATTATCCAGCCCTCAGCTTCCCCTGTTGGCGCAGGATTCTTCCTTGTAGGGAACAAGGGCAGCTCACTGCGACACCTCATTTATTAGCAAAGCCTAAATAGCATAACTATAAAGAACAAATATCCACTGTCCCTTCTCAACTCTGCTGTTGAACCACTTCACGGAGCCACTATCTTCTCCAAGTTGGACCTACGAAGTGCCTATCACGTGGTCAGGATAAGGGGTAGAGAAGTGTGGAGATTCGCGTTCAACAACGCTCTCGGTCACTTAGAATACATTCCGCTTCACCAATGCTCCCGCCGTTTTCCAAGCCCTGAAAAACGATGTCCTTGGAGATTTCATTAAACGCTTTGTGATTTTTTTTTTAATTTGGATGATACTTTAATCTTCTCCAGCAATCTTCATGAACACACCTACGATGTCCGTCTGAATCTGCAGAGGCTTTGGGAGAACAAAGCGGAGAAGTGCGAACTTTACGTTTCTTCAGTCAGTTTCTCAGGATACATCACCGAGAGCGGGCTAGTACGAGGAGATCCCGAAAAAAATCCGGGCGGTAGCGGAGGGGCCAACACCTATGCCACTCAAGCAACTCCAGCGATTTCTAGGATTCGCAAACTTTTATCGTCGTTTCATCAGGGATTACAGCCGGGTGGTAGCACCCCTTATACGACTCACCTCTCCTAAGACACCTTTTCACTGGGACCCCAAAGCGGACGCTGCCTTCTCGGAAATGAAGAGGCGTTTTGCCTCTGCTCCCATCCTGGTTTAACCAGACCCCTCTTGTCAATTCATTGTGGAGGTCAACACCTCCGACTCTGCGGTGGGAGTGGTCCTGTTTCAACGTTCAGACCCTGACCAAAAACTTCATGCTTGTGCCTTCTCCTGTCGCCAGCCGTCCCCCGCCGAACGAAATTACGACGTAAGGAACCGGGAGTTACTGGCGGTCAGACTTCCTTTGCGGCAGTGGAGGCACTGGCTGGAGGGACCGGAACATCGGTTTATCGTCTGGACCGATCAGAAGAACTTCGCATATTTCCAAACCGCCAAACGCCTGGCTCGTTGGACATTATTTTTTGGTTGTTTCAGATTTACATTCACCTTTAGTCCGGGATCCTAGAAAGGGAAACTCGATGCCCTCTCAAGTCATTACATTGTCGAGAAGGACGGTCTGATCTCCGATACCGCCCTTCCGCCATCATGTATAGTGGCTGTCCTCACATGAGGGATGGAGGTCATAGTCAATGAGTTTCAACTGAATCAGCCAGACCCAGGCAACGGACCCTCCAATCGCCTCTTGCTGCCCGACTCTTTTTGATCTCAGGATCTCCAGTGTGGGCACAGGTCTCGTTTTGCCTGCCATCCCGGGATCCCCTGAATAGATATTTCTGGTGGTCCTGCATGGATGATGACACCCGTTTCTTTGTCTCTTCCTGTTCTGTTTGTGCCCGTGGAAACGCCTCCCACCGTCACCTGCTGGATTGCTTAGTTCCCTACCTGTTGCTAACCGCCCTTGGTCTCAAATTCTGCTGGACTTCATTCCGGGACTACCCCGAACACATGGTAACTCTACAGTACTCACCGCAGTGGACAACTTCTCCAAAGCTGTGCACTTCGTAGCCCTTTCCAACGTCCCTGCAGCTCGTGAAACAGCTGACCTTCTCGTCATTCACGTCTTCATGGGATTCCCTTGGACGTTATTTCAGACCAGGGCCCCCAATTGGTCTCTCAGGTTTGTAGATCTTTTTGTCAAGCCCTTGGAGCCACAGGAAATCTGTCGTCCAGCTTTCATCCGCAGAAGAACGGGCAAACAGAGCGAAATAACCAGGATTTGGAAGCAGCAATGCGCTGTGTACACGCCAACAACCCGTCTGCTTGGAGCACCCATCTCGTTTGGGTAGAGTATGCCCACAACTCTTTGCTCAGTACCGTCACCGGAATCTCTCCCTTTGAATACTCCCTCATGTTACTAACCCCCTTTGTTCTCTCTTCATGAAGATGATTTTGCTGTGTCTTCAGTTCAGGCCCATCACTGCCCGTGCCGCAAGATCTGGAAAGGCACATGTGCGACACTGCACCGCTCAGCAGGCCATAACCGGAGGATTGTCGATCGCCATCGTATTTCTGCACCTGCTTATTGTTATGGGCAGCAGTTTTGGCTCTGTTCTAAAGATATTCCCCTCAAGAACGAGCCCAGGATACTCACACCCCACTTCCTGAAGCATCCGAGATTGAGAGTATAATCAACCCCTCGGCGGTCCAACTAAAACTACCCAAATCCATGCATATTCATCCAAAATTCCACGTTTCCCAATTCAAGCGGGTATCTGTAAGCCATTGTTGCCCTCCTGCCGAACCCCCTCCATCTGCCTGTTCATTGACGACCACCCAGCATACACCGTCCGGCGATTACTGGCTGTGCGCCGCTGAGGCAGGGGTCTCCGACACCTGGTCGATTAGGAAGGATATGGCTCGGAGGAACGTTCCTGCATTCGCCTCTCTTTGATCTTGGACCCTACCCTCATCCACGATTTTCATCGGGACCACCCTGGTGGATCGCCTTAACGCCCCCGTTGAGGGAGGAAGGTTGTCGTGGTCCCAACCGCTATTTTCTCAAATTGCTTCCAATTCTCTTTAATGCTGGCACGCCTGGTTTCATTCAAATACTCAGTATAAGAACCCATACCTCACAACTACTAGTCGCCATTTCGTTGGTTTATTCCCGTGTGACTACTTCCTTTCCCGACCGCTTAGAACCGTTGGTTCTAAGTTCAGCTCCAGTTTTAAGATATTCCATAAAAATCCCATCTCCTCGTCAAAATCCCACATCAGAGCTCGGTGTCAAGATTCCTCCTGTTTGCTGTTGAACGTTCACGTCTGCGCCAGCATCCTCAACTCAATCTCCATGCCTGTGTCCTGCACTTGGGTTCTTTTCAGTCGCTCCGTGCAACAGAACTTAATACCCTAACTCTAATTAGTTGTTTTTTAAATAGACAGAACATCGTCTGCTCTCTTAAAAATACTACCAGCGCACGACAACCTTTCGGGATCTATGGTCGTGGACTCCAAGATCCGTATGTTCGTTCACACTGCCAAGAATCCTGCAACTACCGTCAAATGCAATCTTTTAAAGTGGATAACTTCAAACTTTTCTGGCTTGAACTCCACCTACAACATTTCAGCCCAGCTCTCCATCCTGTCGTTGTTACACTGTCAACTGCGACAACACTCTAAACGATCCACTACTCTCCAGACTTCGTGTGATCTGCAAACTTCAGCAGACAGATTCACAAATTATTGTGTTCTACTTCGCTCCTCAATGTGCTAATGCTCACGGCATAAGAAAGGCCGACGTTCGTCCTCGCAAAGTGCAGCCACTCACACGTTACTGCATCAAAATCCATCTGTCATTCCAAGATAAGACCATAGGTCCATAAGATATAGGAGCATAATTATGCCATTACGCCCATCTAGTCTGCTCTGCTATTGGCTGATCTATTTTCCTCTCAGACCTACTCACTTCCTGCTACCCCGTCGAGTATAAAGGTATGTCTTTATACCCTGACCAATCAAGAGCTATCAACCTATAGCTACACAGAGCTTATAAAAACAGAGGGTGATTCCAGGGAGATTCTAGGCAGTCTGTAGTGTAGGGTACATGTTCGATACAACATTGTGGAAGAAGGCCCTGTAATGAGCTGTAGATTTCAATGTTCTATGGTTTGTACCTTAAATATACATAAAGACGTGATCTTCACAGCTGCCTGTGATAACGTATCTACAGATCACCATGCTCTGGTTAAGGAAGACCTCACAATCTTAGTTACTAAAGGATGCATCTATACTCCCACAATGAGAAACATCCTTTCAGCATCCACTCTCAGGGCCTTTCAGCATTGGATAGGTTTCAATTAGGTCATTCCTCATTTTCCAAAACTCCACTCAATAAATGCCAAAAGCCTTCAACTCCTCTTCCTGGAATCATTTTTATCTAAAATCCATCTACCGTTGCAGTACATCCTTTCCAAGAGGAGCGGCCCTAAACTGCATACAACACCCTAAGTCAAGGATCATCAACATTGGATCCTTGTTTTATATATTAGTCCTGCTGATACATTGTTTATGCCTTCCTCATCACAGTGTCAATTTGCAGGTTAAACGTCAGGGAATCTTGAACAAGGAAACGCAAATTCATTTGGGCCTCAGATTTTTGCATTGCCTCTCCATTTAGAAAATCATCTACCCTATCACTTTTTTCTACCAAAGTGCATGACCATTCACTTCCCGAAACTGTATTCAATAGAAACATAGAAACATAGAAAATAGGTGCAGGAGTAGGCCATTCGGCCCTTCGAGCCTGCACCGCCATTCAGTATGATCATAGCTGATCATCCAACTCAAAACCCTGTACCTGCTTTCTCTCCATACCCCCGATACCTTTTGCCACAAGGGGCACATCTAACTTCTTAAATATAGTCAATGAATCTGCCTCAACTGTTTCCTGTGGCAGAGAATTCCACAGATTCACCACCCTCTGTGTGAAGAAGTTTTTCCTCATCTTGGTCCTAAAAGACTTCCCCTTTATACTTAAAAGTTAACCGCTCGTTCTAGACTCCCCAACATCGGAAGCAATCTTCCTGCATCTAGCTTGTCCAAACCCTTTAGAATATTATACGTTTCAATAAGATCCCCACTCAATCTTCTAAATTCCAACGAGTATGAGCCTAGTGGATCTAGTCTTTCTTCATTTGAAAGTCCTGAATCCTAGGACTCAATCTGGTGAACCTTCCTTGTACTCCCTCTATGGCAAGAATGTCTTTCCTCAGTTTAGGGGACCAGAAATGCACAAGATACTCTAGGTGCGGTCTCAACAAGGCCTTGTACAACTGCAGTATAACATCAGTCGATGCTAATTCCATCTTCTAATCTGCTTATTTTTATCTGTCAACTCCCTAATTCCTCGAAGCTACCCGCCCCTTAAACTGGTATCATATCGTCGTCTAACTTTGCAAGAAATCCAACAATTACATCATCCAAATCATTGACACATAATATAAAACCAATCGAACGCAACACAGACCACTGTGGAAAGCAAACGCTCACCAGCAACCAGCCAAAAAGGCTCCCTTCATTCACACGTGTTGACTCCTGCCAATCCGCCTTTGCTTTGTCCAGGCTGTAATTTTCCTGCAATGCCACGGACTCGGAGCTTGTTGTGCAGCCTTATTTGTGGTACCTTTTGACAGGCCTTCTTAAAATCCAAGTACATAACATTAACCGATTTTCCCTTGTTTACCCTGCTTGTTATTTCTTCAAAGTATTCCGACAGCTTTGTAAGGCAAGCTTTTCCCTTGAGGGAACCATGCCGACTGCGGCCAATCTTATTATGTGCCTCCGTGTACTTACAAAACACATCCTTAACAATAAACTGCAACATATTCCCAATCTCTGTCTCTCTCACGTACATGAAGATTGGAATGGCATGTGCAACGTTCCACTCTTCCAGAATCACTCCAGAATATAGTGATAACTGAAAGGTCATTATTAATTTATCCACAATCTCTTCAGGCACATCTTTCGGAACCCTGGGTTGTACCCAAGAATCTGCTTTCTAGTAATGGTAATTTCGAACATTCCATATCATCTGACAGAGGGAACTTTCACCATCCTGCTAGTGCCTTCCATAGTGAAGGCTGATGCAGAGTACTTATTCAGATCACCCGACAATTCATTGCCAGCATTACTACCTCTCCAGGATTTTTTCCAACGGTCTGATATCCACTCTGTCCTTTCTTTTATACTACATGTATCAGAAAAAAAAAGTTTGTTATCCCCATAAATATTATTGGCTTGCTTACCTCCTTTGTCATCTGTACTTTCTTAGTGACCTTTTAGTGGCCTTTCTATTGGTATTTAAAAACTTCGCAGAAATCTAAATACCCGGCAATTTTTGATGTGTTATGTTCCCCCTCTTTGGATTTTCTTTTTGATTTGTCAGTCTTTGTTTGCATTGTTTCTGTTATCCTAGATTCTAATGCAGCTTCCTCTTTGGGATATATCCTTAGTACTCTTTAGAGGTCTGTAGATATCTCCTATCAGGGTATCTTACCCTGGTAGTTCTGTACACTCTGTACACAAAAATTCAATATCTTCTGACTTGGTTACCTATTTCTAATGATTTTTTTTTCCAGCAGGGTCACATTATCCCCTCTGTTTTCCTGCTTGTCCTTTCGATACAAAAGGTATCCTTATACATTAAGCACTCAGCTATAATCCTTCAGCAATGATTCAGTGATGCCAACAACATCGTACTTGCCAATATCTAACTGTGATGCAAGTTCTGGACGTTATTCCATACACTGTGCGGATTCAAGTGTAACACCTTCAGAACTATATTCACATTTTCCATTTTTCACTTTCTTTGTTTTCGAAAACAAATATCTGCAGTGTGGTGCGATGGATTTTATTGTTACCTGTTGCAGGGCCAATTAGTGAAGACTGCTACCAGTGTCCTTAAGTGTAAAATAGGGTTTAAAACAAATTAACAGGAGCGCAAACTGAAAGGGGGAAGCAATGAAGATCGCAGCTGCAGTGAGTTTTGATTTCTGTACAGCCCTATTTTCGTATTTACCACCAGGAAGTAAATAATTACGTAAGTATGCCCATAAAGTTTCCCTTTTTGAATGCTACTTATTGCATTTCGAGTAAGATTACTATTTGCAATGTTTGGCGTTTCTCTAAGTTTTCACCAGGTGGGACAGGGGAAAAGAAATGCAAGAGTTGGAGTGATTATGATTGCAATAAATACCTGCCATCGTGTTAAGTAATTCGCTCCCGGCCGTATTTGTGCTTTACTATTTGTGAGCTTCGTAAAATGTGACAGTGTTTCTTTTTCTCTGTCTACAAATAAATTAAGTACCTACTTTTCCCTCGTTCGGCGTCACTACTTAATCAAGTGAAACATTATTTTTCAGTCCAGTATGAATTCCAGTATAAAAATCCGTTGTCTACGGAAGGAGGGGACATCGACATCGTTGGTATTTTCGCCATGCAGTTCTGTATAGAGAAATGAGAACTTTCATATGAAACCAAAGTGAGAGCTATAGACTGTGAAAGATCAATTTAGTAAGCTGAGCAAGAGTTTTGCCACTATCTGTAATTTAAAATAAAAATGGTTTTCTCTGTTTTCATATTCGGATGAAGGGTCTTTGCCTTGAGTCTTTACCACTGCTTCTCTGTCCGCGGATACTGTCCGACATTTTAAAAGTTTCCGACATGGTTTGGTTTTGTTAGCGAATTTGTTAGTTGCAGACCTGTAACATTGTTTGCAATTGAATTAAATTTAATTTTTTCTCGGTGTCTTTGTTTCTTGTTAACCTATGCAGTTAAATCTATGATTGATACGGGACTATATTGTCTGTCAAGGAGTCAACGATCCTCCCATAGATCCCATCAACACCTATAATTTTGACAATAACAATATTGATTGTGATGATAAGATAGGGAAACATGAAACATCCACAACTGATACAGTCGATGCTTAGGACGTATTTTGTGGTAGAGTCTTAAGAAATCTAGTAATTACATTTCTGATCAGTCACTTCCATTCTCACTTCAGCATAACAAAATAAACTATACCTGAGAAACAGGCACAAAATGCTAAAATAAATCAAACGGTCCGGCAGCTTCTATGGACCAACGGAGCTCTTACACCAGTTTTTTTGTCTTTGCATTGTGTGTGTGTGTGTGTGTGTGTGTGTGTGTGTGTGTGTGTGTGTGTGTGTGTGTGTGTGTGGGTGTTGCTTAACATTACCAGCATCTGCACAATTTCTTGTGCCTTTGAACAATTCATGGCAGCAACTTAATAGTTCTCTGAACAGCATCGCCTTCTGACAGTTAAACATCATTAACTGTCTATCGCCAATGTCAATTCATTTAACAGTATTAACCTCACAGTCACATTTCATATCATTTTTCAAATGAGCTCTGTTGGAAGATTTGTCGTCCAGTTTCGATGCCGGGTTCCAAATGAAGAATTTCATATCGGTATCACAAGAACTGTTAGGTTTTTGACTGGATTTCATACGATTTGCTGGACTGGTGTTTTGGAATCGAAACTCTGTGCTGAATAACTCGTTGCTGTTGTCTTAACATCAGACAAAACTATCAGCAATACAACTAAAACGTATATTGTAGAAGCGCGGCAACTGTTCCTTCCCTCAGGTTGATCGTCCCCCAACAACAGTACTCCAAAAGGAATATGCATTGTTAATGTGGTTAACCAAAGGGTTGTCTGTTGTGTCCGACTCTTGCCCTTCCCTCTCCTGAATGATACCCATTTATCTGTCTCCCGAGAAACCGGTGTGACTACTTGCCTATAGTTCCTCTCTGTCATATTCTCACTTTCCCTGAAGAGACGAAAGTAATCGAGCTGCATTTACAGTTCCCTAATCCGGTCTCTAGGGAGCTGCAGATCGACGCACCTAGCGCAGATGTGTCCGTCCAAGAGTTTGGGAGTCGACCGGACAGCCTACATCTGACACCCACTACTAACCACCCGCTTCACAGACATACTTCCTATTCATCACAAGTAACTTACCTCGCATTGACCCACGTCTCCCAACCCACGTTGAGCGAAATCCATCCTACTCGGACACCTTCGACTCTGTCACCCGCTCCTCTTAAATGAACACACATACACACACACACACACGTGTGTGTGTGTTCACCATGCTTACATACTTAATCCCACACAGCAAGAGGCCATTCTGCTTTTAATGTCCGATGAACAATTAGAACTGGGAAAACTATCGGTTGCTGATCAACTATTGTCCAAAAGCTACACTGCCAAAGGAATTTGGCGCGAAATGTTGTTAGTTGGATCCTGGTGCAAAGGTCCATACACCCATACAAGGATTGAATTTTAATTGGTCATGACGAAATAATGGGTGCTTTGACATGCAGATAAGAATACGTTACTGAGCAATAGTGGCCAGATATGTTCCACGGGCTGTTGAGCCCAATCATGAGCATTGACTGTATTAGTTATGGACGCCTCATGTTTCCATATCTTATCATCATAATCAATATTGTTATTGTCAAAACTTTATGTATAAGAAGAATCCTTAGGTATCGTATCTTCTTTGATATTATTGGTTAGCTTACCATCGCATTCCATCTTTATTTTCTCAATGCCTTCCTTTGTATTTAAAATGCTCCCGATCCTATAAGTTCGGGATAAAAGTTTCTTGGGAAACTTGAAAGCTTTCAAGGTAATTAATTCATCATTTGAATCGGGAGCAAGTTACAGCTTGAGATTTAGCTGGGAGCTCAGAGACTTCGACCGCGTAGGTAGGATTTAAGCCTACCTGGTCAATACCTGTGGAGGAGGGGGAACTGCGCAGACGCCAGTGACGCCAGTGCGTCGAGCGCGCACTTTAAAAGGCAGGACTTCTTTTCAGAGCGGGAAGCGTCGAGCGGGCAGCGGAGTCCGTGGAAGCAGAGTCCTGGGCTTCGGCGTAAGGGGACTTCGGTAAGCCTGTGTGATTGCTCGCTGAGGGGAAGAAGGTAAGGTCGCTAGGTGCTTTTTAGACATTCTATTAATCCAGTTCAGGTATGGGGGAGGCAGTCAGAGCAGTGGTGTGCTCCGTATGCAGTATGTGGGAAGTCAGAGTCAACACAGTTGTCCCTGATGACCACACCTGCAAGTGGTGCGTCCAGCTGCAGCTCCTATCAGCCCGAGTTAGGGAGTTGGAGCTGGAGCTGGAGCTGGATGAACTACGGATCATTCGGGAGGCAGAGGCAGAGATAGATAGTAGTTATCAGGTGGTAGTCACACCAAAAAAACCAAGAAGTAGGCAGATGGGTGACGGTCCAGAGAGGCAGGGGGAGCAGGCAGAGAGAGCAGAGCACCCCTGCGGCCATTCCCATTAACAATAAGTATACCGTACTGGATACTGTTGATGGGGATGACCTACCAGGAATGAGTTGTAGTGGTCCTGCCTCTGGCACAGAGGTTGAACCCTCAACTAGAAAGGGGAGGAGGGAAGAGAAGAGAGCGATAGTTTTAGGGGATTCTATAGTCAGGGGGGCAGATAGGAGATTTTGTGGGGCAGATCAGGAGTCTCGGATGGTATGTTGCCTCCCTGGTGCCAGGGTCCGGGACATCTCAGATCGGGTGCAGGCAATTCTTGAGAACGAGGGCACGAACCCAGATGTAGTGGTACATGTAGGGACCAACGATATAGGTAAGGTGAGTGAGGGGGTCCTGACTAGAGAGTTCAGGGAGTTAGGAGTGAAGCTGAAAGGCAGGACCTCCAGGGTGACAATCTCGGGATTGCTACCTGTGCCACGTGCGAGTGAGGCGAAGAATAGAATGATTATGCCCATCAATACGAGGCTGAGAGCATGGTCCAGGAAGGAAGGGTTCAGGTTTTTGGATAATTGGTCTTTGTTCCAGGGACATTGGGATCTGTTTCGAAGGGACGGTCTACATCTGAACCGGAGGGGTACTAACATTCTTGCAGGAGTATTTGCCAGTGCTGCTCGGGGGGGGGGGGGGGGGGTTAAACTAGATGTGCAGGGGGCAGGGATCCAGATCCAGAGGGTTGGTCAGAAGGAGCATGGGGTTAAATGTGTAGAGGGTTTGGGTGATCTTGAGAAGGTCATCAAAATTCAGGGTGCAATTAGCCCGATGGAAGTTCAAGGTGCTGGGTTAGGTACAGTAGACAGTGTTTTAAGCAAAGAGAGGAGGAATGGGCTCAGAATTCTATACTTGAATGCGCGTAGTGTCAGAAATAAGACAGATGAGCTTGAAGCTCAGATGAAAATGGGGAACTACGATATTGTTGTGATAACGGAGACATGGCTGCAAGGTGATCAGGCCTGGGAATTGAGTGTAGCAGCGTATACGTGCTATCGTAGAGACAGAAATATGGGAAGAGGGGGTGGGGTGGCCCTGTTGGTGAGGAATGAGATTCAGTCCTTAGCAAGAGGTGACTTGGGAACAGGGGAAATAGAGTCTGTGTGGATTGAGCTGAGGAACAGTAAGAGTAAAAAGACCCTAATGGGTGTTGTGTACAGGCCTCCAAACAGTAGCGTGGATATTGGGTACAAGTTGATTAGGGAATTAACATTGGCATGTTCTAAAGGTAATGCAGTCGTTATGGGAGATTTCACCATGCAGGTGAACTGGGAGAATCAGGTAGGTGCTGGACCCCAGGATAGGAAGTTTGTGGAGTGTCTAAGGGATGTATCTTTGGAACAGCTTGTGCTTGAGCCAACCAGGAACGAGGCTATTTTGGACTTGATGATGTGTAATGAACAGGAATTAATAAGTGATCTTGAAGTAAAGGAGCCATTAGGAAGTAGTGATCATAACATGATAAGTTTTTTTATCTACAATTTGAGAGGGATAAGGGTAGATCAGAGGTGTCAGTGTTGCAATTAAATAAAGGAGACTACGGAGCCATGAGAGAAGAGCTGACAAAAGTTAAATGGGCGGATGCCCTGGCAGGAAAGACAGTGGATCAGCAGTGGCAGATATTCTTAGGGATAATACAAAAGATGCAAAAGCAGTTAATTCCAATGAGAAGGAAGGATTCAAAGAGGGCGAAGGGGCCACAGTGGTTGACAAAGGAAGTCAGAGATTGTATAGCATTAAAGAAAAAGAAGTATGACAGGTCTAAGATGATTGGGAATACAGACGATTGGGAAAGTTTTAAGGAACAGCGGATCTTAACTAAAAAAGCAATACGGAGAGAAAAAAATCAGGTATGAGCTCAGTCTAGCCAGGAATATAAAAGGGGATAGCAAAAGCTTTTTTAGCTATGTGAAGAGAAAGAAGATAGTTAAGACCAATGTTGGCCCCTTGAAGAATGAATTGGGAGAAATAGTTATGGGAAACAGGGAAATGGCAACAGAATTTAATGCATATTTTAGATCTGTCTTCACCAGGGAGGAGATAAGCAATCTCCCAGATGTATGGATGGGCCAGGGACATAAGATATCAGAGGAATTGAGACAGATTGACATTAGGAAAGAAACTGTGGTGAGTAGACTGGTAGGACTGAAGACTAATAAATCCCCGGGTCCAGATGGTCTGCACCCGAGGGTTCTAAAAGAGGTGGCTCAGGAAATTGCGGATGCATTTGTAATCATTTTCCAATGTTCCTTAGATTCAGGATAAGTTCCTGAAGATTGGAGAGTGGCTAATGTTATCCCACTTTTCAAGAAGGGAGGGAAGGAGAAAACGGAGAACTGTCGCCCTGTTAGCCTAACGTCAGTCGCGTGGAAGATGCTTGAGTCCATTATTAAGGACGAAATAGTGGCACATCTTGATGGCAGAAATAGGATTAGGCCGAGCCAGCATGGATTTACCAAGGGCAAATCATGCTTGACTAATCTGTTGGAGTTTTTTGAGGGTGTAAAAAGGATGTTAGACGATGGTAAGCCAGTGGATATTGTGTACCTAGACTTTCAGAAGGCATTCGATAAGGTGCCACATAGGAGATTGGAGAGAAAAATCAGAGCTCATGGCATTGGGGGCAGGGTTTCAACATGGATAGAAAACTGGTTGGCAGATAGAAAGCAAAGGGTAGCAGTGAATGGGTGTTTCTCGGACTGGCTGGAGGTGACTAGTGGGGTACCACAGGGCTCTGTATTAGGACCACAGCTCTTTACGATTTATGTCAACGATTTAGATGAGGGCATTGAAAATTATATCAGCAAGTTTGCTGACGAGACTAAACTGGGTGGCAGTGTGACATGCGAAGAGGACGTTCGGAGAATACAGAGAGACTTGGATAGGCTGGGTGAGTGGGCAGATACTTGGCAGATGTCATTCAATGTGAATAAATGTGAAGCTATCCACTTTGGAAGCAGGAACAAGAGGGCAGAGTATTGTCTGATCGGTGTAGAGTTAGGTAGGGAGAAATGCAAAGAGACCTAGGAGTCCTAGTTCACCAGTCAATGAAGGTGAATGAGCAAGTGCAACAGGCAGTGAAGAGGGCAAATGGAATGTTGGCCTTTGTTACAAGGGGAATGGATTACAAGAGCAAGGATGTCCTCTTGCATTTGTACAGGGCCCTGGTGAGACCACACCTGGAATATTGTGCACAGTTTTGTTCTCCAGGCTTAAGGAAGGACATTCTGGCAATTGAGGAAGTGCAGCGTAGATTCACTAGGTTGATTCCTGGGATGGCAGGGCTGTCTTACGCAGAGAGATTGGAGAGATTGGGCTTGTACACGCTGGAATTGAGGAGATTGAGAGGGGATCTGATTGAAACGTTTAAGTTAATTAAAGGATTTGATAGGATTGAGGCAGGAAATTTGTTCCAGATGTTGGGAGAGTCAAGTACCAGAGGGCATGGATTGAGAATAAGAGGTCAGTTATTTAAAACAGAGTTGAGGAAGAGCTTCTTCTCCCAGAGAGTTGTGGAGGTGTGAAATGCACTGCCTCGGAAGACGGTGGAGGCCAATTCTCGGGATGCTTTCAAGAAGGAGATAGATAGATATCTGATGGATAGGGGAATCAAGGGATATGGGGACAAGGCAGGGACTGGGTATTGATAGTGAATGATCAGCCATGATCTCAGAATGGCGGTGCAGACTCAAGGGGCCGAATGGTCTACTTCTGCACCTATTGTCTATTGTCTATTGTCTATCATGCGTTATTCAAAACGATGCCTGATACTTCCCCTTCATTGTTACCGGATAATTCACAACGTGTACGTTAATTCATCATTTGAAAACAACCGCGCATTCAAGGTCAGAGAAGGTAGAGAAATTCGAAGTGCTAGAGTCAGACAGCATCGAAGCAGCGCCAAGATGGCGAACAAAGAGTGTTCCATTTGCCCTCATTTGACAGACATCCCTCTGAAACTTGTTCAAGTACCTTTAAAAAAAATTGCATCTGCCCCATCCAGGAGCTACTGCAGGTCTACTTGCCGATAGTTCTGTGTGATAAAATCTTGCCCCTCAATCTGTTTTTTACTTAATCAGTCCCCTCTCACCTAAACATATGAGATCTAGTTTTCACTGTCATCCAAGTGAAATTCCTTAGCTATTTTATAAGCCAACGGAAAATATTAAGCACTGTAGCAGTGTAAGTGGAAACTCCCTCTGTCTCTCTCTCTCTCTCTCTCTCTCTCTCTCTCTCTCCCATTCAGATATTGCTACAGTGCTTAATAATTTCCGTTTGCATATGAAATCCCCACACCATTCTGTCAAACATATGGCGTATTTGAAAGAAGTGATTCTAATGGAATGTGAAGTAGCATTTTACTGCGAAATAGGATTCATTGGCTGTGTGTCATTGCTTTGTATTAGCCGCTGCCTTTTTGGCACGAAATTTGCCCTGCATTTTCAACGAGGCGAAATGCCTCACATTTGGCATGCTAATTTTCTGTTCTATTTGCTTATTTTTTACCCCAGCTTATGACATTTCTCCTTTGAAATTCACAGTGTCCGTTGAAGTGTTTGACATTTCTGCTTCTAATTTTGGCTCCATATTCTGTATATTTGCGCCTAACTGTTACAACATACTGTTAACGGCGGTTTGCGCAGCGCCGCAGATTGAGTAAAAGTGTTCCCGCAGAGGTCTGCTGCGGAACTTGAAGAAACAGCGAGTTTGCAGTGAAAATCTTAGATTAGACGACAGTGGGGAGCGCAGTTGTAGGTTTTCGCGCAGGCCTGGAGCGGAGATTGGAATTGAGCTACGGTCTGGAGATGGGGTCGTCGAAGTTGTCTGAGCCACAGTGGTAAGCATTTGGCTCAAGAGGTTTCAGCAAGAAAAGTCGGAGGCGAGGTAAATTGGTAAGCGTGTTGCATATTTCCTGTTCTTGTTTAACTCTTGAAGAAGCAAGGGATTTGTCTGCAAGACCAGTTTTCTGTTCTCGGCATAATATGTGGGAATTCCAAGAGACCTCGAGCCTCCCCGGTGGCAACATTTGCATGAGTCTATGGTGGCCAGAGCTATCATGTTTGCTGTTGTGTGGTGGGGCAGCAGGCTGAGGGTAGTTGACACCAACAGACACAAAAATTCGTAAGGCCTGTGATGTTGTGGGGGTGGAACTGGACTCTCTGATGGTGGTGTCTGAAAAGAGGATGCTGTTCAAGTTGCATGTCATCTTGGGCAATATCTCCCATCCACTCCATAATGTACTGGTTAGGCACAGGAGTACATTCAGCCAGAGACTCGTTCCACCGAGATGCAACACTGAGCGTCTTAGGAAGTTATTCCTGCCTGTGGCCATAAAACTATACAACTCCTCCTTGGAGTGTCAGAGACCCTGAGACAATCGTCTGGTCCTGGACTAATTTCAACTTGGCATAATCTGCTTATTATTATTTAATTATTTATGGTTTTATATTGCTATATTTCTACACTATTCTTGGTTCGTGCGACTGTAACGAAACCCAGTTTCCCTCGGGATCAATAAAGTATGTCTGTCTGTCTGTTTGTTGGTGCATTGAGATGCAACTCTTTGGAGACTATGCTGGGGAACTGGAGCTGCAGTTCGTTGACCTCCAGTTTGTTAGGGAAAGTGAGGAGGAGTCAGACAAGGTTTGCAGAGGTAGTCATCCCAAGCCAATGGGAGGGTGATTATTGGGTGACGGTCACGAAAAGGGAGGGAAATATTACATACTGGCGAGCACCCCTGTGGCCGTACCCCTCAACAATGTAATTAATCTTGAATAATTTAGGGGGGACGACTTATACTGTGGAAGGAATAGCGAACGTGCCTCTGGCACTGTCTGGCCCTCTTGCTCAGAAGTGTAGGGAACAGAAGAAGGCCGTAGCAGTGACAGAGGATTCTATAGTTAGGGGACAGATAGGACATTCTGTGGAAGTGGAAAAGAAACATAGGTAGTACTCTCCTTCTAGTTGGCAAGGTCCGCGATGGTTCTGATCGATTCCGCAATGTCCTGAAAAGGGAAAGTGCGCAACCAGATGTCGTGTAGGAACCCAGTAACATAGTTCAAAGGTGAGGAGGTGTTGAAAACAGAATAAAGGGAGTTTGGAAAGAACTTGAGAAGCAATATCTAAAGGGTATTAATCTCATGATTGCTGCTTGCGCCACACGACAGTGAGGGCAGGAATAGAATTGAGGTGGCTGTTAAATCCAGGCTGAAGTATTGGTGGAGGAGACATGAATTCAGGGAATTCAGATGTTTGAATATTCTCTGCATTTAGTCTACACTTTTATATGTTGTAACAGTGTGTGGCCTTGCCCATTTGAAGACTATATTCCATATCAGTATTCTTTCTCCTGAACTGTCAAAGTACTTCTATAGCCCCTCTACTACTTCAAAACTACTTGCCCCTCCATCCATCATTTAATGGTCTACAAACCCGGCCACAAAGGTATGCAGTTCGTCTTCCTCGTCTTTCACAGACAGCGTAAAATATTCGGAACGAAATCAGATCCTTGTGGAACATCACTAGCTACCAGCAGTTAACCAGAAAAGGCCCACATTTTGCATCTTGCCAATGATCCAATGTTCTATACATGCTGATATCCTGCTTGTAATACCGTAGTTTCTTAACTTGTTAAGAAGTCTGAAATGCGTCTACTCGACAAAGTAATTCTGAAGATCGAACCTCTACCGATTTTCTTTTGTCTGTTCTGCTTGTCACTTCTACGGAAAATTCAAAAAGACGTATCAGATAATATTTTCCCTTTCGAAAACGTTTCTGACTACGGCTATTTTATCATGTGCCTCTAAGTACCCCAAAACTACAAACCTAACATTCGTCTTCAACAGCTTCCCAACCATTGCGTTCGGATAAACTGCCCTATAGCTTCCTTTTATCTGCATTTCTCCCTCTTGAAGGTTAGAGCGACATCTGCACTTCTGCGTTTCTCTGGAACTATGCCAGAATCAATTGATTCTTGAAAGATCACTACTAATCGATCCACAATCACTTCCGCCATATCTTTCAGACCCTTAGGGTGTAGACCATCTGGTTCACTTGACTTAACTAACTTCAGACTTTTCAATTTACCAATGGCCTTCTCCCTTGTTGTGACAAGTTCATACTCCTCTGCCCCAAACCTCAGGCATACAGCTAATGTCATACAGAGTGAAGACTGAGATTAGGTGCCTGTAAGCAGATTCCCTCTTACACATCGTTCGATAATGAATATACATTGAATTGCTCAGCCTCTAGCGAAGAACTTTGTATCATTAATAGAGCTGGATGCAGAACCACAGGATTGCAAGTTTGCAATCATTGATCCCTTGTTTACGAAAGTGACAAGAAATAACGCAGGGAGTTATAAATCAGTGAGACATACTTTACTGGTGGGCAAGTTGTTCGAGAAACTCCTGAGAGGCAGGCTGTATGAGCATTTGGAGAGACATAATCTGATTAGGGATAGTCAGTATGACTTTGTAAAGTGTAGATCAGGCCTTACGATCGCTATTGAAATATTTGAAGATGTGACAAAACACATGGATAAAAGCAGTGCAGTGAATATAGTATATGGATTTCAGTGAGGCATTTGAAAACGGTCTCCATCAGAGTCATTCAGTACGTAAAAAAGATGTTGGAACCAAGGAGACCTTGCTTTGTGGCTCCAGAATTGGCTTGACTACATAAGGCAAGAGGTGGTTGCAGATGGTTTATATTCTGCATGGAGCACCGTGACCAGTGGTGTTTCGTAGGGATCTGTTCTGGGACTTCTCCTCTTTGTGATCGTAACAAATGACCTGTATGTGGAACGAGGAAGGTGGGTTAGTAAGATTCCTGATGATACAAACGTCGGCGGTGCTATCGATTGTCTTGCGGTTGTCAGAGCTTACAGAAGGAGATCTATGGGATGCAGAACTAGGCTGAGCAGTAGCAGAGGAGTTCAACACAGATAGGTGTGAAGTGGTTCACTTCGGTAGGTCAAATTTGAAGACAGAATATAAGATTAACGATAAGAGTCTTGGCACTACGGAGAATCAGCGAGATCTTGTGGTCCATGTTCAGACGACATTCCAATCTAATGCTCAAGTTGACAGTATTGCTAAGAAGACAGATAGTGCTTTGGCCTTCATCATCCATGAGTTCCAGCGCCATGATATAATATTTCAGCATTATTAGGCCTTAGTTAGACTCCACTGAGAGTGCTGTGTTCATTTCTGGTTGTCTCATAATAGGAACGCTGTAGATGCTATAACGAGAGTGCAGAGGAGATTTTCAAGGACGTTGCCTTGAATGGAGAGCTTATTTTATGAGAGTAAGTTGATTGAACTTGGCCTTTTCTCCTTGGAGCGACCATGGATGAGAGGCCACCTAATAGAGATGTATAAGATGATGAAAGGCATTGATCGTGTGGATAGCGATAGGCGTTTCCCTGAAATGTTCAATGCGAGGGGGCAATTTGGAAGGAGCTTGGAAGCAGATATGCAGGGGTGTTGAGGTAATTGTTTTACGCAGAGAGTTGTGGATGTGTGGAAGCACTGCCAGCAAAGGTTTAGTGGCGGTTACAATAGCATGTTTTAAGAGTCTGTTAGATATGTACATGGAGCTTAGAACAATAGAGGGCTATATGGTATGGAATTCCAGACAGCTTCTGAAGTATGTTACATAGTCGGTACAAGATTGTGGGCAGAAGGGCCTGTACTGTTCTGCATATTTTCTGTGTTTCAATGTTTCTATGAATCTTTAAATCTTTAGAAATATTTATTATTCTGATCGAGCCTTTCTTTGGTCTCCATTTTTTCGTCTCCAGTATGATTTTCCTTTGGCCCAATGTCTGCTATCGTCTCTCGCTAACAATAAATGCACTTTAACTAACGTTCAGTAGAGCCTATAATATTATTGGATAGCTAGCCTTCGTATTCCATCTTTTCCTTTTTACGACACTTTTATTTCCCTTAGCATCCCACTAGATTTTTGCTCTATTATATGCCCTTCCTTTGTCTTTTTTTGCTGGTTTTCACTTCTCTTGTCAACTAGGGTTGGGATATTCTGTTTACAGAATAGTTTTTCCTCTTTCGGAGGTAGTCCTATGCCTTCCGAATTGCTCAGAAAAATTCCATCCATTGATGCTGTGCTTTCATCGCTTTCAGTGTTGCTTTCCAGTCAATTTTGGCCAGCTATTCCTCATGCCGCTGTAATTCCATTTCATCATTGTTGTACTGACAGATCAAACTTCAGCTTCACCTTCTTAAATTGTTATCACTTTTCCTAAGTGTTTCTTCTTCTTAATCTTTCGATCAATGCCAATTCATTGTACAACATATAATCCTGAATAGCTGCTTCAATAGTGGTCTCAGACGCGAGCAACTCACAAAGCCATCTTGTAAGCATTCTGGATACTCTCGGGCTTTGGATTCAGCACTGAACTGATTTTTGAATCACATAGAGAAATCCTCATGACAATTGTAACATTGTCCATTTAAAATGCAAAACAATATCGTATAGCTCAGGGTAACTCAAATATCGTAGTCTGTACGTTACCGAGCAATAAATTGCTTGCTGTATTGTGGAGCGTAGAAACTGGAATGCACTTAATTGAAAGTAGTATTTCAGTATTTCACATATGTAAATTGGTTTATTCTGGTCACATGATCCCTGGCACAGTGAAAACGTTTAGTTTTGTGTGCCATGCATGCAGTTCATTTAATCATATCAGTACCTCCAAGTTACATAAAGGAAAAATCAATACGAAAACATAGAATACAATATTTCATTTACATGAAAATTTAATGTACCAGGCAAGGTGTAGAAGGAAATTTCTGAAGTGACGAATCCACCTTGTAGGATACCACCGACTAACTATAGTACAGAGTCTGGTGGTAGTGTTTTTTTTCAAGCTTTTGTAAGTTCTGCAAGATGGGAAGAGGGGAAGTGGCCGAGAATGTATAAGAGTGATGATTAATATGTTCCTGAGGATTACAACCCTCACTTACTTATAACTTCCACTTCCAAATTATATCAATGTGGAGTAAAATCCCACGTTTATTTTTCTCCCAAAAGCAAAAATGGAGATGCGATTCCTGTGTGGAATCCGGCTGATCTGTCTTTTCTCAATTCAGTGCAAAGCTACATCCGTTTGTAACGTAGATCACTGCCGACCTTTAATCACAAAATCCGATCAGGTCCGGCTTCTGTTGAGGCTTTCGCAGATATAGTGAGTCCTCCATTAATTATTCTTATAGGCAATTTTATATAGACAGTGTGTGGACATTAAAGCACCAATAAAAACGCAAGAGGAACTTAGCAAGTCAGGCAGCATATACACGGTGAAGTGATCAGTCCACGCTTCGGATGGAGACATTCATTCAAATTTAAAGACCGAGTGCATTGACAAGACTGAAGACATATGGGAAGGAGTGAAGTAATAATTGGCAAGTGATAGGGGAATTCCGGTGAGGAGGGAAATTTAGGCATTTGGCAATTTGAATAGTGACAGAGAATAGAAGGTGATAGGGAGATATAGGCGACGAGAGTCATAGGCAGATTTGGAAGGTAGGGTGGGAGTAGTTATAGAGGCTGGAGTGGTAGGAGGATCGTAATGACCAGGAAGGATCGACAGATGGGGAATGAGATAGTGAGAATATTGACAGAGACTGGGAGGCGATAATTGGATCCTAGTGAAGAAGAGGGCTATCGATGTATGAGTTGCGAAGTTGGAAGAATGTGGATAGTGACAGACGCCGGGAGGTGACAGCTGGATCCTGGTGAAAAAGACTTAATTGACAGACTACTGAGGAATGAGTGGAGATAGTGACCGGAGTCGGCAAGTGGTTGGTGGATCCAGATGAGAGGAAGTAGTGATAGCTAGATAGGGGAAAGTAAGAATCGGGCAAGTTTGCAAGCTAAACGTCAAAGCGAATCGCCCATAGTTACTCTGCACACCGCCGACATGCACCAAATCCGATGCCTTTGATTCCTCTGAACTCAGTCCGGCTCCTGTGATACGCCAAATGGCTCTGTCAACGCACTTCCAGTAAGATGGTTGCACCTTCAGATGCAGTGACCCATCTGGGCCCAGCAAGGTTTCAGTTTTGTTTGTTAGATTTGAGTTTTTGTTTCGAGCACAAGACAGTGTTGTATTCCAAGTGTTTCGGCTGCTGTGAATCTACACCATGACTAACGTGCTCTTTCATCGGAGGAACTGGCTGAGATGTCCAGGTTGTCGGCAGAGTTAGCCGACGCTTTGGAACTGGGCCCTGCCACTGAGACAGAGGAGCTGCATTGGGTACTGAGGAGATGTCATCTGTTCAAGTCGTATTGCTGCATGTTATGGGAAGCCATGAAGGCTTTGGAGTTGGTGCACGAAGATGGTAAGCTGTGCAGCCGTAGGTGATTATCTTGGAAATTTCACATGTGATCGCAAATCCCTTTAAACATTGATAATTCAATATGTCGTAGGCCTGTTTCCGTGGTCTGTTGGCGCGGGTGCTGGCGGCTTCGTTTGTACCAAGGACTAGGCACAAGCCGCGGGCTTACCTGCTGCTTCAGCACTGGAGAAAGACTCCGGAACGATGTAGTGTGGTGACCAAGTTCTGTTCCTGACTCACCTCTCGCGATTTTGCTGTCTTCAAGTGTTCGTCTGTTGGAAAGAAAGTTCAGAGCGCAGTGGTTATGCATTCACGGTGATCTGTACAATCAATTTGCGGCACATGCTTCTCAAGATTGTGATCTAGATAAGTGGACGACATAAGAAATAGGAGCAGGAGTAGTCCATATGGCCCCACGATCCTGCTCCGCCAATCAAAATATCATGTCTGATCTGGACATGCACTTTCTCCATCTACCCAACTGTTCCCCATAACCTCAATTCCCCTATTTTAAACGTGCTCTGAATTCTTTGCAGCCTGGCCCCAGAGGAAAGCTTTCTCATTCGGTAGCCCTGTATGATTGAATGATAATTAAACTTGAACTTGATTTGATTTGATTCGGAATAGAGACAGAAGTTATCGATGGACCCAATAAACGGTTATAGATGTTCAATCGTGTGTTTCGGTACAGTATGGTTCATTACAGCTCTGTGGGAAACAAATATCGTCCATATTTTCCTATTTAATACGGCAGGAGATATATAATTAAAGTGACACCTACAAATTCTCTCCACCTCCAAGAGGTTACACTTGGGAATGATTTTCTGAGGGTTTAACCGATTCAGCATTCATTGGTTTTCTATATAAAACTATACCATGTGCTGGACAGGCGAAGAAATAAAACAAGAAATTGTGTCACTATGCTATCAATGAACAGCAGCTATTAGCTGTATCTAACTGGCTATTTCACTTATTCCAAAACAAAAAGATCGACACGGCTAGATTCATGTTTCCCTATTTGTGTTGGTATAGCGTGACACAGTTTCGGTGTCTTTGTCTCAAATTAGATTAAACTGCCTACTTATTCCCTCCTGATCGTCGTTTCTTTTGCCATGGGAAACAGCATTGATCGCCCAAGCATGAGCTCCAATATAAAACTGCGTGTTCCTTTGACAGCAAGAGTCGGGGCGAAATCAATATGTGTTGTGCACTGCTTTGGGGATTTTTGCTACCTGCTGTAGTGTCAACTAGCAGCCTGATATGCAAACGTAGAGAAATGTTTGATTTGTTCAGCTTATCGAAGGAAGGAGACATCAACATCGGCGGAATTTTTGGTCTGCATTCAAGTATAGAGAAATCGGAACTTTCCTTTGAAACCAGACCGAGGGCTATGAGGTGTGAAAGGTCGGTTTAAGGATCCGAGTGGTGGGTCTTTCATTTTCTCTATAACTTAAAACTAATTTGATTTTCTGTCTTTCTGTGTTCTAACGTAGAAATTTCCACCTGCAATCTTAACCCGGATTCTCTTTCTTGTCTGCATCTTAATGTCCAACAGTATCTGGATTGTTATTGAGTTTGTTAACTAGAGATGGGGACGAGAATGGTTGTGCTGTAACATAGTGCGCGGTTGAATTCATTACACTTTCAGGCTATGTGCCTGATGTTCAAACAGGATCATATCTATAAAATTATAAGTCAGTAATTGATTCCAATAACACCGGCTCCTAGCATTTAGTGTGTTTATTGTGATGATAAAGAGAAGGGAACAAACGGATTCTTTGAAATCGATTTTAACTTTAATTCCACCTAATCCACATCAGAAATCGCGATGCGTCAAAACGTATTCTACAATTTCCTTGAAGTTGTCCAACTATTTCGAGAATCCTATCTCGATGCATATTATCTTCCTTCGGCGACGGCTATTCCATGTGACTACAAAAGAAAAAAATCTGGAAATAAATATGAATGCACCTCATCGCATCACGGAAACCACCTTTCCCCTTACTGACTCTGTCTATACTTCATTCATCCTCAGTAAAGCAATCAGAATAATTGAAGACACCACTCTCAGATACACCTCTTCTCCCCTTTTCTGCCTGCTAAAAGATACTAAATCCTAACCGTATGTACCATCTAACTCAAAAACAATGTTTACCCTGATGTTACAAGATTTTTAAATAGTCCCTCAATACCTTACGATGGACGCTTCACCTCATAATCTATATCGCTATGATCTTGCAACTTATTGTTTTCCTGCTTTAGTACTGTTACACTGATGTTGTTTTACCTTGGTTCAACTCAATATACTGCGCAATTGAATCTGCATGATGAGCATGCAAGACAATTTTATCATTGCCCATTGATACGCATGACAATAATAAAGCAATTCCAGTTCTAAAGAAAATAATTTTACTGGTATTGTCTGCACACCCATACTGATAATTAATTTTATATTTACAAATGAATTACACCAATCGTCTACGGAGCTACTGTTTAGATGCTGGAATATTAATAAATAGCTTAAGTCTCCTTCACCGTAACAGAGAGATTTTCGACTGGATTTTAAAACACTTCTGTTTCAGTGACACACACTAGAAATTCTGTGCCGAATTACCCGTGACTGTTGCCCGAAAACCAATCAGCACTATCATAAATTTTAGAAAACATATTTAAAATTATGTTATGACTTACTTTTTAAAGGTTCAGGTTACTAAAACCAATGTCTAATCGAACTAAATTAAGGAAAACATTTTTTACTTAGTTTTAGTAGTGGGTAGCATCTTTACCAAAATGGCAGTGATCCACACAAAGCAACAGATGTTTGACCCGAAGCTCCAACTGTCTACCT
Organism: Hypanus sabinus; assembly: GCF_030144855.1. Lineage (NCBI taxonomy): Eukaryota > Metazoa > Chordata > Chondrichthyes > Myliobatiformes > Dasyatidae > Hypanus > Hypanus sabinus. The sequence continues at coordinate 15,353,202 of NC_082707.1, forward strand.
GTTTGCACAGATGCTGCCTGACTGGCTGGGTTCATCCAGTGGCTCATGTTTTGTCTCAGAACAAAGTTTCTTTGGACATTGGGGCTAAGTGGATAAACGTTCCTTCATATTCTGAGAACTAATCATCCAGACATGTTGGACATGTGAAAACAGACCGAGAGTTCTGAAAATTGCTACACTCAAACTAAAATGTTTTCTATTTTCTTTGGTGAATACCTAAAAAAAAAGTATAACTGTTAGGCTTTCAATAAGTAATGAGTACACTTTTTTTGGGCTTCATAGAACGTTATAATACCGCTATCGAGTCTTTCCCAATCTTTCCCAGCTATTTGCTCTTCTTCGCACAGGACAAAAGAAAACATATCTATATATGCTGTGCCACAGGCTCAAAGACAGCATCCATCCTGCGGTAATAGGGCAATTCCACAGCATCTTAATACGATAAGATGGACTCGTAAGCTGAAAATCTGCATCGTTCTGGCCTTGTACCTCATGGCCTGTCTTAACTGCACTTCCTCTATAACTCAAGTTATACTGTACAGTCTGAATTTGCTTTTCATTGCTTTAAGTTAATAGACTATAATGTAATGTTGTGTGATAATAATAACATAAGGTATCGATTTACTAGTTTACAAATAATCTTCTTCTTCTTTTAGATTAGAATTCCAGATGTTCCAGTTCATACAGGCGATGATTTTTGCGATTGAAGAGGTAAACAGGAGTCCTATCCTGCTTCCAAATATTACACTGGGCTACATGATTTATGATTCATGCAATCTGGCCCGTTTGTCAGTGAAAGCTACTTTCGAAATGATCAACGGACAGCAGTCAACGTCCCTAGAAAATTCTTGTCTTCCGCGCTCACTCGTCCCCGCCATCGTGGCAGAATCGGGATCGTCGCAGTCGCTGGCGGTGGCGGCATCAATAGGTCCTTTCAATGTCCCCATGGTAAGCTCTCACTTTTATTGCCATTGATTTAGTTTAAAGGTTGGTTGTTTTCAATTGTCGTAGTTGATATACGGAAGTAAAACAACGACCCGGGATATAACGCGTAGTTCTATTGTTTCATTTTGATTGAATTCTTCTAACTTTTACGCGATTTTCATGTTAAGATATTCGTTTATTGCTGTCGCGTGATTCTTCAGGCGAATGAACTTCTCTTTATATGATATCACTATTTTCTAATTTTAACCTGCACAGGAATGAGCTATTCCGTCGAGAATGCCCCGCGAATCTCATCATCATTCCGCCCAGCGTTAGACTCGCCAGAGTTCCACGTATTCTGCACTCTATTCGACATTCAGTTCCCATATCTCCCATTTCATCCTCTTCCCGCTATCTATTTTGTGAAATACATTAGAGTGACATTAGAATTCTCGTACGTCTTCGATAGTCATGTCAAAATGAGTTTCTCTTTTTTTAGGAGAGACTGTGTACTGCCTGTCCAGATGAAGGATTCTGCCCAGAAACCTCAACTATAGAATGACTAGATAAGATACTGTCCTCAAATATGTTCAGGAAACATTCCATATTTAATACAGTGGTCCTAAATAGAGAGATGAGGTACGGTTACGGAACGAGTCAGGTCAACTGACAAAGGTTTTTGTCGGATTCCAACTGGTAATCATAATGATATCAGTTTGAGTTGTGTTAGTACCATTCGCAAACATAGTTTGCATTTGATTATGGAGGAACGGAGATTGGTTCTCGGGTTGATATTCCGAACTGAAAGGAGACTAAATTCGAAAATCAGGAAGTGTGAATTCCAAAAGGTTGTTTTCATACAGGAAAAAAGCCGTCAAAATGAAGTATTGAGACTGCTGAGTTGATAGGCTCTTGTTAGAGTATATGACAAGGCTACAGTTTTGAGAACCTTATTTCTGAGGTACATAAATAGCTTGGTAAAGAAGAATGATAGATTTAGCTAGTATGTGTAGACAGGAATAAATGGGGCCTTTGAAGAGAATAAGAAATGCCAGGGAACACCTAGGAGGGAAATTATAATTGCTAAAAGAAGGTATGATGTTGCTCCGGCAGACGAGATGAAGGTATGTTAAGAATAAAAAAATAGGAAGTACACAATTGTTCCAATTGAAGATCAAGATGGCGACCTAAACATGAAGCTGAATGAGATGTGTTTTCCTTACGCTTGTATTTATTTGGGCAACAGAAAAAGACATTACCGGACTAAAGTGCGAGATGATTGGACCAAGCTGACGAACAATTCGGCACTGTCTATATGGCCCTAAGGGCTCGATTCTGTGCTGTTGTGCTCTATGACTTCGACAGCGGGTGTGCATATTTGCAAGAAAAAAATTCTTGCAGCATCAGCACAAGTACAAAATATTAGGCAAGTAGTATTAACAAGCAATACATAAAATGAACTTAAATATGCACAATTTATTTTACTCACTATCACTTACGGCAGTGGCAGTTAAGGCAGCAATGGAAGTCCTCTAGCCTTATTTCTTATTGAACAAATTTGTTCTTGGTCCATAGAGTCACAGAGTTATAAAAAAGTACTGCACATAAGCAGGTCTCTCGACTCTCTGGTCGGCGAGAAACCTTTTAAAATACCTACTCCCAAGCAGCTGCACCGGACCTATAGCCCTCCACTTCCGAACCATTTATGTACCTGGACAAACTTCTCTTAAACTTTACATGCAAGCCCGCATGAACCAAATGCCCTGGCAGCTCTGACAACCCTCTGAATGAAGTTTACCTTTATTTTTCCCTAAACCTTTCATGCTTCACCCTTAACCAATGACCTCCAGCTGCAGATCTACTAAACGTCAGTGGAATCGGCACGCTTACACTTACAATATATCGGCCATTTTTTGTATATCTCTATGAACACTCCTAAGAATTTTCTAACTTCCAGAGAATAATATCCTAACTAACTCTACCTTTACTTGTAACTCAGGTCCTCAATTACTGGCAATATATTTGTAATTTTTCTCTGTACTACTTCAATCATACTAACATCTTTCCCAAACAGCACACACTACTCCAAATTAGGACTCACCAACGTCTTATACAACATAAAACAAAAGAGCCATGGTCTCCACTTACTTTATTTCGTGAGCTTCACTATCCCAAACGCTATTTTATTTACGATTCTGTCTTCACGTGACGCCACTTTCTCCGAATTCAGGTCCTGTATTTCAATATCCCTTTATTCGTCTGCAATCCTTATTGAACTAACATTCCGGGTGTGATGGATGTTACACTGGATGTTTCTACCCATTTCCAGCACATTTGACTTATCTGTATTAAACTCTATCCGACATTTTTCAATTCAGTCTTCCAGCTGGTCCAAGATTCCACTTCAAGGTATGATAGATTTCCTTACTGTCCACTGCACAACCGATCTTGATATCATCATTAAACTTGCTGATCCAGTTACGCACATTATCAAGATCGTTGCTATCGATGACAAGCAACATTGCACCCAGCCGCAAGTCAGAATGTCAATCATTTCCTACCTTCCTCTATCTTGCTAAAGTCCATGTAGACAGCATCCACTGTTTTGACTTTATCATCTTTCCTGGTAGAGTCATCAAAAATTCTATAAGAATAGTTACACGTTCCCAACAATGCAAGATGTCATGCTACCTATTCGCATAGTCATATATCAGATGCCAGAGGAACTACTAGTAACTTTCCCACGACCTATGTCAGGTTCACTGGCCTATATTTTTTTTGTTTTATTTGTAGCATCTTTCGTAAATAAGAGCACAACATTAGGTATCCCTCGGTATTCCAATTGATCGTAAGGATGATTTTAAGATAACTTTTAGGGCCCCGAGAATTCCTTGGCAGTGTTCAGAGCTTCTTTCCTTGTCCCAGTAACTTCCTCTCGGTTTTCAATTCTATCTGCTATCCACATCCAGGGAGAACTCTAAAGAATACTGTAGCACTCAGATGTATAAGGATTTTTCGTTACTGTTTTCTTAAGATATGTATGTGAGCAGTCAGGATTGTTAACCCTGCCTGAACTCACGAACTGAGTGGACCAGTGGGCTACTCGTATTAGGGAAATAATGAGGTGACAGCTACCTATGTGGCTGAAAATTTGGATTCTGTTGCAGATATTCAGATTAATGGATACTTAGGACCTCCTCTGGGACTGGTGGGTTCTGCACAAAGGGCTGGGTTACACTTGAATCCGAGCGGGACCAATACACTTCCGGCAGATTTACTGGATCTGTTGGACGCGTTTTAAAAGAATATGGCAGTGAATGGGAAACAGTATGAAGGAGTTGAGGAGAGCCAAGGGGTTTACATGTAGATAATTGACGTAACGTGAATGTACCGATGTTCAAGCCAGTGATTGTGTACCAATGCAGACAGAGCAGACACAGACAAAATTTAAACAGGCAAAAAATGCTATACCGAAGGTCTTGTCTTTAAATGTGCGTAGCATTCGGAATAGCATAGATGAAATCATGGAGCAATTACAGACTGGTTGGTGTGACGGTGTGGGGATCAATGAGTCGTGACAGAAATGTGGCCTTAGTTGGGACCTCAATCTTTGATGGTACACTTTGCATCAAACGACTGACAGGAAGGCATTGGCGGTGGTGTGGCACTGTTGGCAAGAGATGGAGTCACATATTCAGAAAGAGGTGACATGACGTCAGAGAATGTTGAGTCTTTCTAGATGGAATTAAGAAACTGTAAGGATAAAATAAATGAATCATATATAGGCTTCCAAATAGGAGCAAAGATATAAGGTTGAGATTGCAAAGTGAGCTGGAAACAGTAGCTAATAAGTATAATAACACAATATTAGTGGGTGACTTCCATGTGTAAAAGGATTGGGAAAATCAGGTTGGTGACGGATCGCAAGAGAGGCAATTTGTGGAATGCTTAAGAGATGGCTTTTTTGAGAAGCCTGTGCTTGAGCCTACTAGGGGAAAGGTTATCTTAGATTTAGTGTTGTGTAATACCACAGATCTTAAGAGGGAGCTGAGAGCGCAGTGATCATAATATGATTGAATTCATACTGCAGTTCGAGAGGGAGAAGCCTCGATCGCATGTATCAGTGTCGCAACAGAATAAACGGAATTAAAATGGCCTGAGAGTGGAGCTTGCCTGTGTGGGTTGGTGGACAATACCAGCGACAATACGGTAGAACAGAAAAGGCTGACGTTGTTGGGAATAAGTCAGAAGGTGCACGATAGATATGTCACCATGAAGGATAAGTTATCAAATGACTGGGCTGGGCAATTGTGGTTGACATAGGAAGTCCAGGACTGCAAAGCCGCGAAGGGAAATCCAAATAATGTAGTAAAAGTGATGGAACGCTGGATAATTGTGTAGCTTTTATAATCCAACAAAAAGCGACAAGAAATCAATAACAATCGAAAAGACGAAATATGAAGGCAACAAGCTAATGAGAAAAAGCAGGATACCAAAAGTATTTTCAGCAATGTAGAGAGTAATGAGGAGATGTAAGTTGACATAGGCCACTGTAAAATGGGTCTGGTGAGGTAGTAATGGTGGGGGAAGAAATGGTACATCAACATTTTGGGTGTTTTACATCAGTCTTCACTGAAGAAGGCACTAGCTGTGTGCCACCAGTGTGTGAGTGCCAGGGAATAGGAATGAGAGCCTTTGCAATTACAAAGGAAAGCGCGTTAGGCATTAAATTTGAGAGGTCAAATGCACCAGATGGAGTTGATCCCAGAATCCTGAAAGAGGTTGCTGAAGAGATAGCGGCTGCATTGGTCATGATTGTTCAAGAATCACTTGCTTCTTTATGGACCCAGAAAACGGAAACATTGTAAATGTTACTCCACTCCATAAGAGGGGCAGAAGGCAAAAGAAAGGAAACTTTAGCATGATTTTTGATATGGGAAAACTTCATTTGCAAAGCCGTTAGAATTTTTCAAGGAAGCAAAAGTAGAGTGCACAAAGAAAAGTCAGTAAATGTCATTTACTGGGATTTTCTTAAGGCATTTGATAACGTTCCACACATGAGGTTGCTTTGCAAGATAAAATCCTATGGCTTTAAAGGAACGATACTTCTATGGATAACAGAACAGCTAGCAAGGCCAGAAGAAGCAAAAGGGAAAACAGGGCTTTTCTGGTTGGTTGCCGGACACGGCCGGTGTTCCTCAGGAGTCCGTATTGCGATTGCTATTTTTCTCGTTGCTTATCAATGTATTAGATGGATTTGATGGCTTTCCGACAAAGTTTGCGACTGATACGAAGGTAGGTGGATGGGAGCGTAATGCTGATGAAGCAATCCGATTCAGCAGTACTTAGACAAATACTCAGTAGTATTAAGCAGCACTTAGACAAATTGGACACTAGTGAACATGTGGCATACGGAATGTAGTGTTTTGAAAAATACGATAACTATTTTTGGTCGAGATAGCAGCAGAGTGGATTAGTAACTGAACGAGGAGAAGCTTCAGACATCTGACGTGCAGAGCGAGTTAAGAATTCTCGTATAAGACTCCAAGAGGGTTAATTTACAGGTCGATTCAGTGGTAAGAAGGCAAGTTCAAGGGACATAGAATATAAAAGCAAGGAGATAATTCTTTGGCTTTTAAGACACTGATCAGGCTGCTCTTGACGAATTGTCACAGTCTTCGGCCGTCTATGTCAGAAAGGACGTGTTGTCTTTGTAGAGAGTCCGCAGGAAGTTCACGAATATAATCCCGGGAATGAAGGGGTTACCATATAAGGAGCGTATGGCAGCTTTGGGCCTGAACTCACTGGAATGGAAAATATGGCGGTGGAATCTCATTTATACCTGCGGGACGTTGTAAGGACTAAATAAGGTGGACGTTGAGAGAATGGTTCCGATGGTAGGGGTATCCAGAACTAAAGGGAATATACTCAAAATTGGTGGGAGCAGTAACTTATTTTGCCTGAAAGTAGTGAATCTGTAAATGCTCTGTCACAGAATATGATGGAGGCAAAATCCGTGGGTATACTTAAGGCAGAATTTGATCGTTTCCTGATTGGTCAGAGCATGGACAGAGATGGCATGACGGCTGGTGTATCGGGTTGAGATGAGTCCCGGATCGGCCATTATCGGATGATGGTGCAGACTCGATGAGCTAAATGTCCTAATTCTGCTCCTATGTCTTCTGATGTTATGCTCTTATAACCTTAGTCCCGCCTCACCTCCTTTGACCTGTTCGGTATGGGTGACCCTATCAAGAGCGAAAGCATAAAAACCCTTACTCCAGCCAACAAAGCCCTCTGGATCATTGAGTCATTTAGCCTTAAAACCACAAGTTTGTGGTCCTACCGGAGAAGACTAATTATAAACATGTAAAATTTGTATGCCGTGAAATGATACATGCGAGTAAACGATGAGAATGCAGGATAACGGTGAAGTAATAAGTAATAAGGATGATTCATATTGGCACGGAAACCACAATGGTGACAATACGTGAAATTCGAAATTAAAAGTAGGAAATGCTGGCTGTACGAAGATAAAAGTGATTGGTCTCGAGTTGAAATATCACCACGGATTACCATACCGTTTACCTGATCTTTAACTATTCTTCCATTCTCGGTATAAAATCACGATATTATTGCTGGGGCGAATTCAAAGAATCTTTTAACACAGAGTGGAGGAAATTAGGAAATTCAGGACACTAGTTAATTGGAGAAAAGAAAGATTTAACAGGAAGCAGAGGGCCACATTTTTCACACAGAGCGCAACGGACAGATGAAAGGTGTAGAGAAGAGAAATTATTGAGCCAGGTACAATGACAGCATTTAGAACACTGCTGGACAGAGAAGATTTAAGTGGACATGGGCTAAATTCAGCTATGTGGTTCTAGATTAATGGATATGTTGCTTGTCATAGAGAAGTAAGGTCGAAAAGTCTATGACTCTAATGGCGTGGAATATGCTAGCTGTAATATGCTGTCTTCGCCCCGTCATCCCCGTTACCCGCGTGATCGGATTAATTTCGCTGTTGTTCTGTTTCCATTGTGCTTTCTGACCAGGTTAGTTATTTCTCCACGTGTGCCTGTCTCAGCAACCGGCGAGAATTCCCCTCCTTCTTTCGAACGATCCCAAGCGATTACTTCCAGACCAAGGCATTGGCGCAACTTGTGAAGCGTTTTGGATGGACTTGGATCGGAACAGTAAGAAGCGACAACGATTATGGAAACTTTGGGATGCAGGCCTTCACTGAGACCGTTCAGCAACTTGGGGTTTGCATTGCCTTCGCCGAATCTTTCCACAGGACGTATTCGAGAGAACGGTTACTTCGTGTTATCCGCATTATACAGACAGCATCCACGAAAGTCGTGGTTGCTTTTCTTGCTCAAGGCGATATGACCATTTTATTGAGGGAAATTGCTCGACAGAACATTTCTGGCATCCAGTGGGTAGGCAGTGAGGCATGGATCGCCACTTCGCTTCTGTCTCCAGAGGAGAACAAAAGCTTTGTTACAGGGGCCATCGGTGTTGCCATCCGTAAGGTAAATATCCCGGGGTTCAAAGAATTCTTAACACGTCTTCATCCGTCTGCTTATCCCGGTAATCCTTTAGTGGAAGAATTTTGGGAAAAGACCTTCGGCTGCAGCCTGAAAAGAACAGATAACAGCACAGGGAGCAAAACTACCACGGCTCAGTCTCGTCAATGCACAGGAACGGAAAACCTAAAGTCTGTGACTAACACCTATACTGACACATCCCAACTAAGGGTGACCAACAAAGTTTATGAGGCTACTTATTCCATAGCCCACGCACTTCACAATATGTTCTCCTGTAAAAGTGGCGAAGGTCCATTTGTCATGCAGTCTTGCGCAAATATTTCAAATTTTCAGCCGTGGCAGGTACGTAGAACTGATCAAGTAATTCGAATTTTAGTTAAAATTGTTTGTTTACGTAAACGTTGGGTGAGCGATGCCATGTTCTATCGCCTGTGTCTTCCTCTGTTAGGTTTTACATTACATGCAATCGCTAAATTTCACAACTAAAGTCGGAGAAAGGGTAAATTTCGACGAAAACGGGGATACTATGGCTAAGTACGATATCGTGAATTGGCAGGTGAATAGCGAGGGTAATGCCATTATTTTGACAGTTGGACATTATGATGGATCCGCACCTTCAGCCGAGCAAGTCAAAATAAATGAGGGATCTATAGTTTGGTCAGATGGTCGCAGAAAGGTAATGTATGAAAATGTGGCTGTTGTGTTTTTTTATGTTTAAGTGTCATTTTTTTCTGTATTATGGTAACATAGTTGATGTTGTAATCGAACAAGGAAACTACAGGCAGCCCTCCAGTTTCAAACGACGGTGTGATTGATATACGTACATGAAATCGAGCTTCCATAATATTGTAGTAATCAAACACTCAGTGTATACATGTTTGTTCTTATTCATGACATAACTGTCTTACTCTCTGTCTGTCTGTGTCTTTTTCTTTCTCTCTCTCACCCTTTCTCTCCTTATGTCTCTCTCACTCTCTCTCTCTCTCACACACACATACACACACACAAAGCCACAAATTAAACCTCCATCTATCGATCTCTCTGTCTATCTCTATTCAGCTCTAATTTCTGAACGGGTTAGACATGTCATTTCAATGCCATTCTTTATTACCAATCATATTGATATTCAATTGTACTTTCCCTGAATTATTGACAGGAAATTCAGCACGTGCGTTAGTGACTTCTATAGATACCATTGTGCATGTAAGATCAAATTCAGCAACTTCGACCCACACGGCAGAGCGAAAAATGGTCTTTAGAACGAACATGCCATTGTTGGCGTAGAGCAACGATCGTCCTATTTCCTATATTTGACCCATTACCCTCTATTCCGTTCTTTGGAATACACTTGTCCAAATACCTTATTAATGTCGTTCATCCAGCTGCCTCAACTACTTCCTTCAGAAGGTTGTTACATATAACCACCATATTATGTTTGAAGAAGTCATTTTATATATCTTCCCCCCTCAAATTAAACCTCCAGTTTGTGCTTAATTTACACTTCTACACCCCACTCCCGATATTTCTTTGAAAATAAAAACCCTTACACGTCTTCTTTCTTTGCCACGAGGTTCCTCGGGCAGTTTGTTCAAACAGCTGTTCCCCTGGAACAAGAAAAGCAGCTTGGAAGGGACAGCCGATTTGTTGCTTTGATTGTATTCCATGCGCGCAAGGGGCGATTAGTAACACAACAGGTATGGACAAATAATACTTTCATTGCCAAAATGCTCGCATCCATCTCTAGTCCGCTTACTAAAGCATTTTTTTCATTTCCTCCTTCAAGATTCAATTGAGTGCCTGAGGTGTCCCAGCGATTTTTGGTCCAACGACCGTCAAGACCAATGCATTCAGAAGCAACTTGACTTTCTGTCATTTGCCGAGGTGCTGGGGATTGTTCTGACAACACTGGCGCTGTTCGGAACCTGCATCACTGCCACGGTAGGTGGCATTTTCTTGCATCACAAAGACACTCCGATAGTGAAGGCCAATAATTCTGAGCTTAGCTTCCTTCTTCTCCTCGCACTGAGTCTTTGCTTCCTCTGTTCCATCACTTTCATTGGCGAGCCGTCAACGTGGTCCTGTGTGTTACGCCACACCATGTTTGGCGTTACGTTCGTCCTTTGCGTCTCCTGTGTTTTGGGCAAGACTATAGTTGTGGTGATGGCATTTCAGGCGAAAGTACCCAGCAATAACGTCACCAAGTGGTTTGGTCCCCTACAACAACGCCTGACTGTGTTTATTCTTACACTGCTACAATGCTTAATATGCACTGTCTGGCTGATCAAATCCCCACCCCTCCCTGTCAAAAACATGGCTTATTCGAACGAAGTGATCCTCCTGGAGTGTGACGTGGGGTCCGAAGTAGCATTTTACTGCGTCTTGGGTTACATTGGGTGTCTGTCAATGGTTTGTTTTGTAGTTGCTTTTTTGGCACGAAATTTGCCGGATAATTTCAACGAAGCGAAGTACATCACATTTAGCATGCTAATTTTCTGCGCTGTTTGGATATCCTTCATTCCAGCCTATGTCAGTTCTCCCGGGAAATTCACCGTGGCTGTGGAAGTGTTTGCCATTTTGGTTTCCAGCTTTGGCTTATTTTTCTGTATCTTTGCTCCAAAATGTTACATCATATTATTAAAGCCGGAGAGAAATACAAAGAAACATTTGATGGGAAAAGCGTTCTCATAACAACGTTATGCAGCATTTATATTGTGCGGTCTATTTGCTATTAAAATACTATCGTCGCAAGAGGCGATATGTTGGTAAAACATGCGTTGTATACTGTTCATATCAGAATGGAGTGTAAAAGTTACAGAGATAATGCAGTCACGATGATCAATAATATCCATAATAATTAGTTAGATTGTGTGGTTGTGTCCGTTTTAGTAATTTGTTCTACTTCATGGAAAGTATACATCGAGGATTCGAATTGGAGAATTGGGGAATATTGAGAATTTTCATTGAACGTTTTAATGTTATCACTGGAAAATAAACATATATTTTTCTCTGTTAAAACTTCCTCTATTTCCCTCTCGTTGAAAATACACTCATTGACCACTTTATTCTATGTAGAGGTCCACATTGCAAATGAATGCAAATATCCAAACAGCAAATATTGTGGCAGCAACATAATGCATAAAGGCATACAGCTATGGTCAAGAGGTTCAGTTGACTCTTTTTTTTCAGACCAAACAACAAATTGGGGCATTACGTGGTCGAAGTGACTTTGAAACATAGAATGTTTGTTCGTGCTGGACGGGGTGGTTTTCCTTTCTCGACAACTGTCAATTTTCATGCACAACAATGTGCAACCGAAACAACACTGCAATGTCTCTATTTCCTCAGGACTCAGTTGAAATTACGGTTGTCATTATAAACCTTGAGCAACTTCTATAAATGTGCGTTGGAAAGTTTGCTGACTGGCTGCATTCCGACCTAGAGTGGGAACACTAATGTCTTAGACCGGAAAACGTTACAAGAGGTATTAGATTCGGCCCGTACAACACGGACCACTCTCAACCATTGAGCACACTAGCATGAAAGGGTGCCGGAGGAATGTAGTAATCATTATGAAAGTTCGACACCAACCGGGTCATGTCCTTTTCTCGTAGCTGACATAAGGTAGATGGTGGAAGTGCCTCTGGATTCGCACCACCAGTTTAAACAACATTTTCTGCCTTCAATCATAGAAACCTAGAAAATCTAAAACATATTACAGGTCCTTCGGCCCACAATGTTATGCCGATCATCTAACCTACTCTAGAATCTGCCTGGAATATCCCTACCGCATAGCGCTTCATTTGTTGTATGCTCCATCTACTTAAGAGTCTCGTAAATTAACATTCACGTACCCACCAGACTCTGTGTGAAAAACATACATCTGATATTACCCTTGTACCTACTTCCAAGCACCTTGAAACTATAAGCCTTGTGCTAGTCATTCGGGCCCACGGGAAAAAAAAAATCTTAAATCGCGGGATCATTAAAATTAAGTAAGCAAATTAAAGCAATTCTCCACTTGCTTAACTACTCATAATGGACACCCTATAATGTGTGAATATGGGACTTATGTATAAAAAGGCTTCAGTAAAAGACATTGTTTCATTTATGTAACGCTCAGATAAAAAATATAATAACCAAGTGCATGTGAGATATACAATCAGTGGCAACTTTATTAAGTACGCCTATACACCTGCTCTTTAACGAAAATATCTAATCAGCCATTCATGAAAGAGTAACTGAATGCATAAATATATACAGACATGGTCAAGAGGTTCCGTTGTTGTTTGGACCAAATATCAGCATAGGGAATAGATTTTATCTAAATGACTTGGAATGATTGTTGGTGCCAGGCGGTATGCTTTAAGTATCTCAGAAAACTGCTGATTTAATATTTTCACGCCAACGGTCTCATGATATTATAGAGATCGGTGCATGCAACAAACGAATAAATACAACCACTGAATGGCAGTACTGCAGGCGAAAATGTATTATGAATAAGCGAGGACAGATAAGAATGGCCAGGCAGGTTGAAGGTGACAGGATGGTGACAACAACAATAACTCAAATGACCACGTTACAATAGTGATGTGTGGAAGAACATCCCTGAACCCACGTTTTTTTTCCAAAACTTGATGCATTTGGACTGCAGCAGCAGAAGACTATGAATATACTTTCAGTGACCACATTATTTGGTGCTAGTTCCCTGTCAGGTGAGATACAGGCAACTCCATTCGAGGTTGTTTAGTTTAGGTGATATATTTATAGAAAAAAAAACTGCAGTTTCAGAAAACTTTTTTAAGGGTATCTCCATATTTCATTATTAAATTATTAATCTCTGTGTATTCTTATCCGCCATGGCTGCATGACTGAAATACTAGTACGTTTATACAAAGGTTGGCTTCCAGTAATTTATTCTGACAGGATAGCGAGCTGTACAATCCCAGAACAGTGGGATAAAACTGCCTTGCAGACTTCATAGGACACCTTCAGTTCACAGGAGTCAACGATGGAATACTTTACATTCTGTAAATTCTCATTCCCTGAGTATCACTCAGTGTTTAGCTTCGAGTCATGCATGTCTGCTTTAAACGTGCAATAAAATAATGTTTCCCCAAAAGCATTTCTAAAGCTATCAGCTGAACTTGAAATTAGACTAAAATAATTTCTTTTTTTGAAATTCCGGGATTTTAATTTTGTAATTTTCAAATCCTCCGGGGATTTGAAAGCTTCCTTCCTGGACGCTTTGTAGCTGTAATCCAAGCTTCACCTGATTTCCATTGGTCCCCCATAATGTTCTGATGCAAAATTTGTCTGAGAAAATGATAAAAACCGTCCTCGGAGCAAAAGATCTGGATAAACTTTGCAACTAACGGTTTTATAGTGTAAATACATTTGAATATCATTTTCGTTGGATATGTTCTCAGCACCGTTTCCAAGGAAAGTGATGCAGCAACCACTGTGCTTCAGATGCTCAGAAAATGCCGGACCCCCGTATCGCCCGTATTTATTGTGTCCCGCAATGGCTGTAATCCAGGTCCAGCCGAAAGTCCTTACAAACAGAGTTAAACCCTTAATTTAAAATGGAAAAACAAATGCTTGGCACGGTTCTCAAAAAATGTAAGGAATTCCTGTTTGCAGCTTAAGCATGCAGAGTCTGCAGCGAATTAAAGAAGAAAAAAAAACAATTAATCGATTTTGATGCCGTTTACCAGCAATTGTTTTCTTGCTGAGTGAATAGCAAAAGAAGAGGATGCAAAATAATTCCGTTTGCACTCATTTCATGCGTGACCTTGGCAATTGTGGATGGAATAGACAGCTTCATAGATAGAGAAGTATGTGATCTTAAGGGTTGGTGTACAATCACGGATACAACCATATGTCTTACAATTTCCTTTAAGTGAGCTAGTTTGTGAATTAGAGATAATGTAGCATGGTAGTAATCTAAATTCATAAACTAACGATTTGTAATCATTTCCAAATCTTAATGTGGTTGCCAGAGAATTTGCTTTTTAATTATATAAAACTGCAATAAAATACAATTAAGCAATGATCGAGTTGGAATTGTAAATGGAATTGGCTTTGGTGTATTATTGCCACATGTACCAAGATACAGCGAGAAACAGACCTTGAATACTCCTCATACAGACAAATCATTACGCTGTGCATTGCGATATAACAAAGTAGAAAAAAAATCGCAATGCAGATAAAAGTGTGCAGATACAAAACAGTCCAGGTAAATAATAAGGTTCAAGATCATAATCAGATAGAATGTGAGATCGGGAGTAAATTTTATCATACAAGAGGCCCATACGTCTTTTAAGACTTTCTTATCTTCTGACCATTGGGACGTGTAAAAGATAGAATGTCCGGAACGAATGAGTCCTTAATTATACAGGCTGGTTTACTGAGGCAGCGATGTGATGATTTGTCTCCGTCAGACATTAATAGGTAACTGGATGCAGGGTCAAGGACAGCCCCGTGACAAATCACTGTTGGACTTACTTCGTATGTCGTTGAAATGGATAAGTGGCTATCACGTTGTGTGTTTTTGGGGTAACCTTGTCACATCTACCGATGTGTCGACCCTTGCCTGGGTGATGGTTCAATTGAAGATGGTCCCCTTTGTGATAAGCTACTGTTGGTGATATTTCCTGCGAGGAAACATGCAGGTGGACTGGGAGAATCAGGTAGGTGCTGGACCCCAGGATAGGGAGTTTGTGGAGTGTCTAAGGGATGTATTTTTGGAACAGCTTGTGCTTGAGCCAACCAGGAACGAGGCTATTTTGGACCTGGTGATGTGTAATGAACAGGAATTGATAAGTGATCTTGAAGTAAAGGAGCCATTAGGAAGTAGTGATCATAACATGATAAGTTTTTATCTACAATTTGAGAGGGATAGGGGCAGATCAGAGGTGTCAGTGTTGCAATTAAATAAAGGAGACTACGGAGCCATGAGGGATGAGCTGGCCAAAGTTAAATGGGCGGATGCCCTGGCAGGAAAGACAGTGGATCAGCAGTGGCAGATATTCTTGGGCATAATACAAAAGATGCAAATGCAGTTCATTCCAATGAGAAGGAAGGATTCAAAGAGGGGGAAGGGGCCACAGTGGTTGACAAAGGAAGTCAGAGATTGTATAGCATTAAAGAAAAAGAAGTATGACAGGGCTAAGATGAGTGGGAATACAGATGATTGGGAAAGTTTTCAGGAACAGCAGATCTTAACTAAAAAAGCAATACGGAGAGAAAAAATCAGGTATGAGAGTCTAGCCAGGAATATAAAAGGGGATAGCAAAAGCTTTTTTAGCTATGTGAAGAGAAAGAAGATAGTTAAGAACAATGTTGGCCCCTTGAAGAATGAATTGGGAGAAATTGTTATGGGAAACAGGGAAATGGCAACAGAATTTAATGCATACTTTAGATCTGTCTTCACCAGGGAGGACACAAGCAATCTCCCAGATGTATGGATGGGCCAGGGTCATAAGATATCAGAGGAATTGAGACAGATTGACATTAGGAAAGAAACTGTGATGAGTAGACTGGTAGGACTGAAGGCTAATAAATCCCCGGGTCCAGATGGTCTGCATCCGAGGGTTCTAAAAGAGGTGGCTCAGGAAATTGCGGATGCATTGGTAATCATTTTCCAATGTTCCTTAGATTCAGGATCAGTTCCTGAAGATTGGAGAGTGGCTAATGTTGTCCCACTTTTCAAGAAGGGAGGGAAGGAGAAAACGGAGAACTATCGCCCTGTTAGCCTAACGTCAGCCGTGGGGAAGATGCTTGAGTCCATTATTAAGGACGAAATAGTGGCACATCTAGATGGCAGAAATAGGATTAGGCCGAGCTGGCATGGATTTACCAAGAGCAAATCATGCTTGACTAATCTGTTGGAGTTTTTTGAGGGTGTAACAAGAATGTTAGATGAGGGTAAGCCAGTAGATGTTGTGTACCTAGATTTTCAGAAGGCATTCGATAAGGTGCCACATAGGAGATTGGTGAGTAAAATCAGAGCTCATGGCATTGGGGACAGGGTTTCAACATGGATAGAAAACTGGTTGGCAGATAGAAAGCAAAGGGTAGCAGTGAATGGGTGTTTCTCAGACTGGCTGGAGGTGACTAGTGGGGTACCACAGGGCTCTGTATTGGGACCACAGCTCTTTACGATTTATGTCAATGATTTAGATGAGGGCATTGAAAACTATATCAGCAAGTTTGCTGACGATACTAAACTGGGTGGCAGTGTGACGTGCGAAGAGGACGTTAGGAGAATACAGGGAGACTTGGATAGGCTGAGTGAGTGGGCAGATACTTGGCAGATGTCATTCAATGTGAATAAATGTGAAGTTATCCACTTTGGAAGCTGGAACAAGAGGGCAGAGTATTGTCTGAACGGTGTCGAGTTAGGTAAGGGAGAAATGCAAAGAGACCTAGGAGTCCTAGTTCACCAGTCAATGAAGGTGAATGAGCAAGTGCAACAGGCAGTGAAGAGGGCAAATGGAATGTTGGCCTTTGTTACAAGGGGAATTGAATACAAGAGCAAGGATGTTCTTTTGCATTTGTACAGGGCCCTGGTGAGACCACACCTGGAATATTGTGTACAGTTTTGGTCTCCAGGTTTAAGGAAGGACATTCTGGCAATTGAGGAAGTGCAGCGTAGATTCACTAGGTTGATTCCTGGGATGGCAGGGCTGTCTTACGCAGAGAGATTGGAGAGATTGGGCTTGTACACGCTGGAATTGAGGAGATTGAGAGGGGATCTGATTGAAACGTTTAAGATAATTAAAGGATTTGATAGGATTGAGGCAGGAAATATGTTCCAGATGTTGGGAGAGTCCAGTACCAGAGGGCATGGATTGAGAATAAGAGGTCAGTTATTTAAAACAGAGTTGAGTAAGAGCTTCTTCTCCCAGAGAGTTGTGGAAGTGTGGAATGCACTGCCTCGGAAGACGGTGGAGGCCAATTCTCTGGATGCTTTCAAGAAGGAGCTGGATAGATATCTGATGGATAGGGGAATCAAGGGATATGGGGACAAGGCAGGGACTGGGTATTGATAGTGAATGATCAGCCATGATCTCAGAATGGCGGTGCAGACTCGAGGGGCCGAATGGTCTACTTCTGCACCTATTGTCTATTGTCTATTGTCTAATTTAAAGCTAAGCGCAGTTGTGCTGCCCTCATCACTGCCTCACTGCCATTAGAGCTAAGTATATTTTACACTCAGTTAAATAGTGCCAGTGAGTAAGTGGGTCAGTAAAGGAGTGGAGCTTTGAGGCTTTGACTCGGGGGGCGGCCTTGTCGAGGGAAGTGCCTTGTGAGAAAAGTGCGAGTCTTTGGCTCGAGAGTCTTCGGCGAAGAGGCTGAGGGAGGAGACTACACCACAGCTGGAGAGGCTGAGAGGTGGGGAATAGATGACAGGTAAACTGATTCATTGTTATGCTTGCCTGATGTGGGAGGTCAGGAACACTGATGGTGCCTCCGGCTGGTAGAACTGTGAAAAGTGTGTCCAGGTTCAGCTCCTGAAGGACCGTGTTGGGGCACTGGAGAGGCAACTGGATGACCTCCGGTTCATCCGGGAAACCGAGAGATTTCTGGACAGGACATACAGCGAGATGGTTACACCAAAGTTAGTGGAGGAGAGAACGGGGGCGACAATGAGGAGGGGATGGATGCTTGAAGTACAGGAGACCCCGGGGGATGTGCCTTTGGAAAACAGGGTCACCCTCTTGGAAGCTGTCGGGACAGAAGGCACTGCCAATCTGAGAGGTGGACAGGTCTGCGAATCAGAAATTAGCACTGAAGCGTAGTCGAAGAGACAGTTGTCAGGCAGAGCCGTGGTAGCAGTGGATTCCACAGTGAGAAGTACAGAAAGCGGTTTCTGCGGCAACAGGCGGGATTTAAGGATGGTGTGTTGCCTCCCTGGTGCCAGCATCCAGGCCGTCACGGACCGATTGCAGGGCACCCTCAAGGGTGCGCGTAAACAGCCGGAAGTGGTAGTTCATGTCGGCGCAAATGAAGTCGGGAAGGAGAGGACAGAAATTCTAAAGCGTGACTTCAGAGAACTCAGAAGAAGGCTGAAAACTAGGACCTCCAGGGTGGTGATCTCCGATATGCTTCGAGTTCCTCTTGCTGGTGAGTGCAGGAACAGTGAGATATGGAGTCTCAATGTGTGGCTGAGGAGCTGGTGCGGCGAGCAGGGTTTTAGATTCTTATACCACTGGGATCTGTTTTGGGGTAAGGATGAATTGTATAAAGGGGACAGGTTGCAACTTAACAGGCAGCATTCTGGCAGACAGGGTTGCTACTGCTACACGGGTGTGTTTAAACTAATAAGTGGGGGAGGGGAGGACACAATGTGGAAATATAAGTATGGTGCCAAAAGGAAAGAGAGAATAAGAAAAGTTAAGAAATACGACAGAATTGACGCAGCAGAAAGCTCAGGAAGGGATCAAAGAGTACGGCCAAATGCATCAGGGATTGATGTGAGAAATGAGTGAAGTGATGGATTAAAAGTATTATATATGAATGCAGGAAGTATAAGAAATAAAGTGGATGAGCTGGAGGCTCAGTTGGAAATTGGCAAGTATGATGTTGTAGGAATAACAAAGACGTGGCTGCAGGAGGACCAGGGCTGGGAACTGAGTATTCAAGGGTATACGTCCTATCGAAAGGACATACAGGTGGACAGAGTGCGTCTGCTGGTGGGGAATTAAATTCAGTCCCTTGCGAGGGGTGATATAGAATCATATGTTGAATCAGTATGGATAGAACTGAGACATTGTAAGGGCAATAATAGCCTAATGGGAGTTATCTACAGGCCCCCAAATAGTAGCCTGGATATAGGGTGCAAGTTGAATCAAGAGATAAAATTAGAATGTCGCAAAGTTAATGCTACGGTTGTAATGGGAGATTTCAACATGCAGGTCGATTGGGAACATTAGTTTGGAACTGGACCAGAAGAAAGGGTGTTTGTGGAGTGCCTCCGAGATGGATTCTTAGAACAGTTTATACAGAAGCCTACTAGGGAGAAGGCAATTCTGGATCTAGTGTTGTGTAATGAACCGGATTTGATAAGGGAACTCGAGGTAGAGGAGCCATTAGGAGATAGTGACCATAAAATGCTAAGTTTTAAATTATAATGTGAGAGGGAGAAGGGAAAATCGGAAGTGTCAGTCTTACAGTTGAACAAAGGGGACTATGGAGCAATGAGGGAGGAACTAGCCAAAGTTAACTGGAAGGATACCCTAGCAGGGATGACAGTGGAACAGTAATGACAGGTATTTCTGGAAATTATACAGAAAGTGCGGGATCAGTTCATTCCAAAGAGGAAGAAAGATTCTAAGGTTAGTAGGGGCGACCGTGGCTGACAAGGGAAGTCAAGGACTGTATATATATAAAAGAGAAGAAGTATAACATAGCAAAGATGAGCGGGAAGCTAGAGGATTGTGAAACTTTTAAAGAGCAACAGAAGATTACTGAAAAGGCAATACGGGGAGAAAAGATGATGTTCGAAGGTAAGCTAGCCAAGAATATAAAGGAGGATAGTAAAAGCTTGTTTACGTATGTGAAGAGGAAAAAAAATAGTTAAGACCCAAGTTGGGCACTTGAAGGCAGAAACGGGTGAATTTACTATAGGGAGCAAGGAAATGGCAGAAGAGTTGAAAAGGTACTTTGGATCTGTCTTCACTAGCGAAGACACAGACAATCTCCCAGATGTAATAGTGGCCAGAGGACCTAAGGTAACGAAGGAACTGAAGAAATTCTTCATTAGGCAGAGAATGGTGTTGGATAGGCTGATGGGACTGAAGGCTGATAAATCCCCAGGGCCTTATGGTCTGCATCCCAAGGTACTTAAGGAAGTGGCTCTAGAAATCATTGGTAATCATTTTCCAATGTTCTATAGATTCAGGATCAGTTCCTGAGGATTGGAGGATAACTAATGTTATCCCTCTTTATTAAAAAAGGAGGGAGAGTGAAAAATCGGAATTATATACCAGTTCGACTGCGATCAGTGGTGGGGAAGATGCTAGAGTCAATTATAAAAGATGAAATAACGGCACATTTCGATAGGAGAAACAGGATCGGTCCGAGTCAACATGGATTTAGGAAGGGGAAATCATGCTTGAATAATCTTCTGGAATTTTTTGAGGTTGTAACTATGAAAATGGAAAAGGGAGAGTCAGTGGATGTAGTATACCTGGATGTTCAGAAAGCCTTTGATAATGTCCCACATTTTTAGTGGGCAAAATTAGAGCACATGGTATTGAGGGTAGGGTACTAACATGGATAGAAAACTGTTTGGCAGATAGGAAACAAAGAGTAGGGTTTAACGGGTCCTTTTCAGAATGGCAGTCAGTGACTAGTGGGGTACTACAAGGCTCGGTGCTGGGACCGCAGCTATTTCCAATATAAATTAATGATTTGGATGAAAAGATTAAAAGTGAGATTAGCAAATTTGCAGATTTCACAACGCTGGCTGGCAGTGTGCAATATGAAGAGGATATTACAAGAATGCTGGGTGGCTTGGACAGGTCCGGTGCGTGAGCAGATGCATGGCAGATGCAGTTTAATGTGGAAAAATGTGAGGTTATCCACTTTGCTGGCAAGAAAAGGGAGGCAGATTACTATCTGAATGGTGTCAAGTTAGGAAAAGGGGAAGTACAACGAGATCTTGCTGTCCTTGATCATCAGTCACTGAAAGTAAGCTTGCAGGTGCAGCAGGCAATGATGAAAGCTAAAGACATGTTGGCCGTCTGTTATGAATTGAGTAATTCAAAGAGGTCCTTCTGCAGTTTTACGGGTCCCTGACCACACCAGGGGTATTGTGTTCAGTTTTGGTCTCCAAATTTGAGGAAGAACATTCTTGTTATTGAGGGGGTGCAACGTAGGTTCGCGAGGTTGATTCCCGCAATGGTGGGACTGTCATATGTTGAAAGATTGGAGCGACTGAGCTTATATAAACTGGAATTTAGAAGGATGACAGGGGATCTGATTGAAACATACTAGAATATTAAGGGATTGGAAACATTAGAGACAGTAAACATGTTCCCCATTTTGGGGGAGTGCAGAACTAGAAGCCACAGTGTAAGAATAAGGGGTAGGTCATTTAGAACAGAGTTGACGAAAAACTTTTTCACCCAGACAGCTGTGGATCTGTGGAATGCTATGCGTCAGAAGGCAGTGGAGGCCACTTCGCTGGATGCTTTCAAGAAAGAGTTAGATGGAACCTTTAAAGATAGCGGTGTCAAGGGATATGGGGAGAAGGCAGGAACGTGTTACTGCTTGTGGATGATCAGCCATGATCACATTGAATGGCGGTGCTGGCTCGAAGGGCCGAATGACCTACTCCTGCACCTATTGTCTACTGTCTATTGATATTGTCTACATTGTGTTCGCGAGAAAAGCTGACGAAGCCACCAGCTCTTTGGTCATCTTTGAGGTTGAATTATGCAGTTGATTAATAGAAGTGGACAGTCACAACTGGCAGGTGTGCTTACAGGCATTTTTAATCTCTCCTTCTCCCACTGTAAACTGCGCTGCTGCTTCAAAACATGCACCATTGTCCCTCTACCTAAAAAGATCAAGGTAACGACAGGGGTCCTGAAGCATTCACACCCATAATAAACAAATGGTTTGAGAGGCAGTTCAAGGACTACATCAGCAACATTGTACTATTCCCATGAACCCACTAAAATTCACCAACCGACACAACCGATCGACAGACGACGCATTAGCGACAGATCTGCACACTATCCTTACACATTTAGAGGAAGAGGATGTTTATGTGAAAATGCTGTTTTGGACTACAGTTCAGCATTCAACAGCATAATTTACTCCAGCCTTGACAAGGAACTCAGAGACCCTGGCTTTCGCCCTGCCTTGTGCAGCTGGCTCCAGCACCATTGCAGATCATCGGCCGGTGGTAATAGTGGGGACACGTAACTCATCACAGGAGCACCGCAGGGTTATGTCCGAAGCCCACTCCATTGCACTCTGTATACCCATGCCCGTATCGCAACCCACAGCTCCAATCTGCGAATTAAATTTGCTGACGATTCTATACTGATTGGCATTCTCTCAGATAATAACGAAATGACGAGGCAACCGACAGAGACGAAACTACTTTCTGTGCGCCTAGTGGCGACTCGTTTAGTAGCTGAACCTTCAATAGGTACGATTAAATATTCTTTTTTCAGCTGATGCAGCTAAAAAGCCCAGTTGCTTCCAAGGTCATATAGTTAACAAAGATGTCTCAATGCGTTTAAGCCAGCTATTGCTGCTTAAAACTGATGGAAGCAATGACGGTTGGGGTGGGATTCGTCCTCGTAGGATTCCACGCAGGAAGTGTGCAGTATATCAAGGATACACGTGGTTTAAGGAAACGGGTTCTAACCTCCCAATACCGACTAGCTCAATGGCCAACGTGCAGTCTCTGGTGAGTAATATTGATGATCTCAGAGCTAGGGTGCCAAATCAGAGGGACATTAGGACCGTGTACGTCCTTTCCTTCCTGAATCCTGCTTCCCCCCCCCCCCCCATCCCCACCTCCGTACCGGATGCAGCGGTTCCAATCGACGTGTTTAGTAGATAGATCTACCGTCAGGATAGATCTATAAAGTCTCTCAATAGCAGAGGCGGAGTGTACCTCATGATCAACTCTTCTTGGCGCAGAAATATACAGTGTTGTCTCAGTTCTGCTCACGAGACCTGAAGTAACTAAATATCTAGCAGTTAAGGGCCATCATTTTTGCCGTCCGTGAGAGATATCCGGAATCATTTTGGTAGTAGTATACATTCCGCCTGAGGTCAATGTCATTCAGGTTTTAGATATTATGAGCAATGGTATGTACATGAACGAAACAGTTGACCCTAACGCCATCACCATCGTTTTGGGGAATTAGTCAGGACAGTCTGAAAAAAAACAAAGCAGTTACCTCCAACAGAACACTTGCAATACTTGAGGAAACAGCACACAAGACCGCTGTTTCAGCATAATCAAGAATGCCTACCGTGCCTCCCTCCCTCACCTCATGAGGTATGATCACCTAGTTGTACTTCTACTCCCTGTGTATAGGCAGAGACTAAAGACTTCAGTAACAGTACTGAGAACCAAGAAGGCATGGACAACAGAAGCACTGGAGCTCTGACAGAACTGTTTTGAATCGGTGTTTTCTGGGATACGTCTTTGATCCTGGATGAGTGTGCCTCAGTCAGTTGATACCAGCTTCTTAAAACCTATGCGGACGAGTGTGTGCCTGCAAAAACTTACTGTACATTCCCAAACCGAAAGTCGCGGATGAACCAGGAGGTACATCGTCTGCAGTAGGATAGATCTGTGGATCTGGTGACCCAGATCTGTACCTGTAAATCATGTATGATTTGCAGTGGGCTAGTATTATGGCGAAGAGACAATTCCAAATGAGGTTGGAGGCGACAATGGATGTACAACAACTCTGACATGGTTTGCAAGACGTTACTTCCAACAAAGCAAAACATAAATTCCAGCGATGCTTTCTTACCGAATGAACTCAAAGCCTTCTCTGCTCGCTTTCAAAGGGAGACTACAACTCCAGCTGTGAACTGCACTGCTGCACCTGACGGGCCTTTGAGCTCTGCCTTAGACGCCGATGTTAGGCTGTCTTTAAAGAGATCGAACCTTCGCAAGGGTGAATATCTCGATGGAGTCCGTGCCAAGGCATTGGAAACGTGTACCACGCAACTGACGGGAGTATTAAAGGACAATTTCAACCTCTCACTGCCACGGGCGGAAGTTGAAAATTGCTTCGAAAAGGCGATAATTGTACCAGTGCCGAAAAGAATTCTCTAAGATGCTTTAATGTCTATCGCTCGATAGCAAACACATTTACAGTATTGAAAAACTTTGAGAGGTTGGTTCATGAGTAAGCAGGACTCTTGCCTCAGCAAGGACCTGTACCCATTGCTATCTGCCTATCGCCACAATAGGTCGACAGCAGATGCAATTTCATTTGCTCTTCATTCGACTTTAGACCACCTGGACAACAGAAACACAACACGTACGTCAGAAAGCTGTCATCAACATTTAATGTCATAATTTCCACAATCCCTATTGAGAAGTTAGAGAACCGGGACCTCTCTATCTCCCCCTGCAATTGGACGCCTGACTTCCTAACCGGAAAATTCGCAAATTGGTGACAGTATCT
This sequence comes from Hypanus sabinus, assembly GCF_030144855.1. Classification (NCBI taxonomy): domain Eukaryota; kingdom Metazoa; phylum Chordata; class Chondrichthyes; order Myliobatiformes; family Dasyatidae; genus Hypanus; species Hypanus sabinus. The sequence goes on from NC_082707.1 coordinate 15,377,854, forward strand.
CTTCCTCGCTGACGATCAATACTGAGGCACCTCAGGGGTGTGTGCTCAGCCTACTGCTTTACTCTCTCTATACCCATGACTGTGTGGCTAAGCATAGCTCAAATACCATATATAAATTTGCTGATGATACAACCATTATTCGTAGAATTTCAGATGGAGACGAGAGGGCGTACAAGAGTGAGATATGCCAACTAGTGGAGTGGTGTTGCAGCAACAACCTGACACTCAACGTCAGTAAGACGAAACTGCAGATTGTGGACTTCAGGAAGTGTAAGCCGAAGGAACACATACCAATCCTCATCGAGGGATCGGAAGCGAGGAGAGTGAGCAGTTTCAAGTTCCTTGATGTCAAGATCTCTGAGCACCTAATCTTTTCCCAACAGATTGGTGTGTTTGGAAAGAAGGCAAGACTGCGACTATACTTCATAAGGAGTTTGACACCTTTTCTACTAATACACTCAAAAATTTCTATACATGTTTTGTGGCAAGCATTCTGGCAGGCTGCATTACTGTCTGGTATGCTGGCGGGTGCTATTACACAGTACCCAAAGAAGCTTGAGAGGGTTGTAAATTTAGCTGGCTCCATTTTGGGTACAAAGTACCCAGGCCATCTTCAAGAAACTATCTCTCAGTAAGTCAGCTTCCATTAGTAAGGACTTCCAGCACACAGGGAATGCCTTTTACTCATTGTTGCCGTCAATTAAGAAGTACAGAAGCATGATGGCACATACTCAGATTTGAGGAACAGCCTCTTGTCCACTGCCACCCAATGCCTAAATGGGCATTGAACCCTTGAACACTACCTCACTTTATTAGTATATATGTATATATAATCTCTGGTTTTGCACGATTTTTATTCTATTCAGTGAACGTATGGTGTGATTGATTTACTTCTTTATTTGTTATTATTGTTTTTATATATTATGTATTGCATTGAACTGCTGTTGCAAAGTTAACAAACGCCGGTGATAATAAACTTTATTCTGATTTTGATTCTGAGACGTCATTGCCCCAGCATATTGGTGGCAAGAAAACAACGTTTCTCTCAATGTCGCAAAACAAAGGAACTATTCGTGGACTGCAGGGGGAAGGTTGACGGACTAACCCCTACTGGCATCAATCGATCTGAAGATGAGAAGGTAAACAATTTTGTGTTCTTCGGCATACACATTACCAAGGATCTCACGTGGACTGTACATAGCGGCTGTGGGGTGATGGAAGTATAACAGTGCCTCTTTCACCTCAGACGCTTGAAGAAGTGCGGCATGGGTCGCCGAATCCTATGGACTTTCTACAACGGTACAATTGAGAGCGTCCTGACTGGCTGCATCATTGCTTGCTCTTGGATGTGTACTGCCTCAAACGCAGAACTTTGCAGTGAGTGGTGACGACAGTCCAGAGCTACTCTAGATGCGAACATCATTCTATTCTGGGTATTAACAGAGACAGGTGTGTAAAATGGTCTCGAAATTTCTTTGGCAATCCGAGGCACCCAAACCACAAACGGTTCCGTCTGCTATCATTTAGAAAACGGTACCGCAGCATGAAGGCCATGACCAATAGGCTCAGTGACAAGTACTTCCACCAGGCCATTAGACTGACTGATTCACACTGAAGCAATTGTATTTCTATGTTATATACACTGTCCTGTTATACAGACAATTGCATGTTGCACATTTAAACGGAGACGTAACGCAATGCTTTTTATTTCTCATATATGTGAAGGATGTAGGCAATAAAGTCCACTCAATTTCATTCAGTCTCAGAACAGAGATCACTGAATTTTTTGGTGTGTTTCACAAGATACAGGATGGACATGACCAACAGAGGTAGAAGTTCAGTTCTCAATGGTAATGGTAGGCAACCGTTGCTGATAGGGAAAAGTAACGACTCTATAAATGCCAAGAAAAGGGCATAAAACGTAGCAAGAATGAATGGAAAGATGGATGCTTTGGAAGATTTTAAAATTAAACGAAATACATCTAAAATGCTATCAGAAGGGACAAGATGAAATATGAAGGCAGAATAGTCAATAATATAAGGCAGGATACCAAACGGTTATTCAAATATGTAAAGAGTAAAACGGAAGCGAGTGTTGCTATTGGACCACTGGAAAATAATGCTGGTGAGATAGCAAACGAGGACATAAATGGCAGATGAACATCATGGGTAGTCTGCATGTGTCTTCACGGTGGAAGATGGTAGCAGTGGGCCAGAGTTCCATTACTCTCAGGGAGCAGGAATGAGTGTCATTGCTATTACAATGTGCTAGGGAGCCTCTAAGGGCTTAAGGACGATAAAATAATTGAACTAGGTGGACACCATTCCAGAGTCCAGGGAGATGTTTTTGAACATATAATCGACGCATTGGTCGTGATCATTCAAGAATCAATTGATTCTGGCATGGTCCCTAAAGGACTGGAAGATTGCAAACGTCACCCCACTCTTTATGAAGAGAGGAAGGAAAAATGATAGATTTTATAGGCCAGTTAGCCTAATCTCAGTGGATGGGAAAATTTAGAGTCTATAATAAATCATGATGTTTCGAGTCACTTGTAGATTTATGATAAAATAAGTCAAAATCGGCACTGTTTCTGTGAAGGGCAATCTTGCCTGACATAACTGTCAGAGATCTTGCAAGAAGTACCAAGCAGATTGGACAAAGGCGAAACAGAGGTTTTCATTTATTTCAATTTTCAGAAAGCGTTTGATAAGGTGCTGCACAAGAGGATGCTTAGGAAGATTAAATGCTATGACGTTACATGAAAGATACTGTCATGGATGGCAGAATGGCTGACAGGCAAGAGGCAGTGTGTGGGAATAAAATACCTTTTCTGCTTTCTCCGCCAGTGACAAATGGTGTTCCTCAGGGTCAGTACTGGGAGCACTATCTTCTACAAAGTATGCAGATGACACGAAGATAGCTGGAAGGGTAAGTGGTGCTAACGAAGCAATGCAATTGCAGCAGGGCAGACAAATTGGAAGAATCAGCAAGAATGGGAGATGTAATACAGTGAATGGAAACGCATGATACTTGTAAAAGGAAAAATAGTGCAGACTATTATGTAATGGGGTGATCGTTCGAATGGGGCACCTATGTGCCTTCCTGCAATACTCCCAGAAGTTTAACGTTCAGGTTCAGTCTGTGGTAAATAAAGCAAATGCAATGTTGCTATTTATTTGCAGAGGAGTAGAATACAGAGCATGTAGATAATGTTGAGCCTTTATGACGCACTACGTACGCCGCACAAAGAGTACTTTCATCAGCTTTGTGTCATATATATCACAAAAAAGGTCCAGCACAGATCAATGCGGATCTTCACTAATTAAAGACCTCCAGCTCGAATAGTTTATTTCAACCTCTACTATCTGTCTCTAATATTCCAGCGTACCATCGAATCTTGCATCAAAGACCTCGCAATACAATACCTTACTTAGATGATATTCTGATTATCTGGTCGATCCGACAACAACACCTGAATAATCTTCATAAAATATTTTCCCGACTGATGCAATGTGCTCTACGAATAAAGCACGAAAAATGCATCCATCTGGCGGATCATGTAGAATGTTCGGGTTATTGCATGGATTACAAAAGTAGGCATTAGGCTAAAGAAAATCTTCAGTTGAAGCTCAAATATCATCGTTTAATTTTAGATATGTTCCATTATTACTTCAGATATTTGCCTCACTCAGCGAAATGTTCTTTTCGGAGAGTGAAACAAGTGTTGACTTAATCCGAAGCATTAATGCACGTCCGACCTGCAGCGCCAATATTTTTTTGTCGTGATTCTTCTAACTATGATTCTGGTGCGGTACTCACTCAGACAGATACAGACGGTGATGAAAAGCCAATCCCTTTTATCGTCATGCACCCTTAATCTGGCCGAACGAAACTATACATATTCCGACAGGAAGCATTGGCAGTTGTATTTGGTCTTATGCGTATTCACCATTTCGTGGACGGCCAACCTTCTCGAGATTCGTACGGATCATAATCCATTGGTGAGATTGCCTGTTGCGAACCAGGCCGTGACGAAGATAGCATTAGCAAGGATGCCACGGTGGGCGCTATACCTGTCGGCTCATTAATAGACAATATCTTCTATTTATGGTAGAAACAATTACACCACGGATGCTTTAAATATCTTCCTTTCTGAGAATGTCTTTAGAACTTCCAGGTAAACCGGTACTAATGATGGACAGGGTCAACAGTCTCCAATCACCATTTCCCAGTTAAAAGAAGAATGAGCGAAATGTTATATTGGGATAATGAAGATGGTGCCCAACTAATGGGCCCAGAACTGCGCCACCCTATGCCAGACTTCAAAACAAGGTTACCCTCTATTATGGCTGTCTACAGCGGGAAAGTCGTATTGTATTTCCTATAGGATTACTTTCACCTTTCTTGGGCATTGCTCGCATCCAGGAATATCATGTATGAAGGCGCTAACCCGAAACTACGTTTAGTGGCCGAAGATTGATGGAGCGATTATGCAAATTGTTCATGCATGCCACCCATGCCAGCAGTCTGGGCCTTTAAACACTCCTGTAAATATTGTTCCATGGCATTGGCCAATGAAACCCTGCAGATGCTGAAACGTAGACTAACCAGGTTCATTGGACGGTCAGATGTTTTTGTTAGTTGTTTTTGGGCATTCTAAAAGGAGAGAGGCCAAAGCGATGAAGCTATCGACCTGATAGATGAACATAACTATTTTATGCATAATGCTTTGTACTCATGGAATGCCCGATACTGTGGTCAGTGATAAGATCTATAGAATTCTTCCAGGATTTTGTATGTGCTGCATTGTATTTCCAGCGATTGCAGATTTTCTCGTATTTGTGATAGGGCCCCTTATCAACTATTACCAAACGGTATGGCTTATTCAAGCTGTCAGATAGGATATGCAACAGCCGAAAGGGGATATGCACATCAGGATAAAAAGTTTTTTTTTCTTAGGGCACTGAATGACCACAACAATTACGAGAAGTTTCTTTGCATTTGAGCTATCGACGAGCCGCAGGTTGTCTTTCTGATTGACTTTATTACGCCCGGAGACGGATGACCAAGAATGAAACGATAAATCGACAATGGAAGTGCAGTACTTTTCAAATACGGAACATCGGACATTGAGGCAGGAGATCTAGTTTATCTTCTCTCGAACCCTGTCACAAGATCACAGGACAAAGTAACAAAAGTAGGCATTTTGGTCCATCGAGTCTGCTACGCTACTCCACCATGAGCAAAATTATTCTCCCATCAAGTTCCAATTTCCGTTTTTTTCCCCCATATCCCTTGATACCCTGACTAATTTGATATCTATCAATCCCCTCCTTAAACAACCTCAGTGATCGGGACTCCACAGCTGTATGTGGCAAAGAATTCCGTACAACCACGAAAAAAACCTTCCACCATCTCTTTTAAATGGGTTCCCTGTAATTCTGAGACGGTGCCCTTTTGTCCTGGACTCACCCACCAAGGGAAACAGCCTTTCCAGATTTACGCTGTCCAAACCTTTCAACATTCGAAATGTTTCTATGAGTACATCTCTCATTATTCTATACTCTAATGAATATAGTTCAAGAAACGACAAACGCTCCTAATAAGTTAGCCCCTGCTTTTCAGGAATCTTTCTCGTTAATCTTCTCTGAACTCTCTCTAATATCAGTACATCCCTTCGAAGATAGGGGGTACAAAACTGTACACAGTATTCCAAGAAAATGTCTCACCAGTGCGCCATAGAGACTCATTAACCCCTCCTTACTCCTTATACACTATTCCTCTTGAAATCAATACTAACATAGCATTCGCGTTCCTTACTGCCGATCCAAGCTAGTGGTTAACCTTAAGGGTATCGTGCACGAGGATCCCCGTCCATTTGTACATCCGTTTTTTTGAATTTTCTACTCGATAATAATAGATAATAATCGGTAGATAATAATCTACCCGGTCATCTCTTCTTTCAAAATGTAAAACCGTACATATTTCAACATTGTATATCATCTGCCATTTTTCCCATCTCCTAAACTGACCAAGTCTCTCTGCACCCTTTTCTGTTCCTCCAAGTCTCTCTGCACCCTTTCTGTTTCTTAAACAATTCCTGCTCCTCCACCTATCTTGGTGTCATCAATTCAAGTCAACTCAAGTCCAATCACTGTTATTGTCATTTTCACCATAATTGCTGTTAAGTCTATAGTAAAAATGAGACAACGTTCTTTTTCAGGACCATGGTGTTACCTGACACGGTATAAAAACTAGACTGAACTACGTAAAAAAAAAACCTACACTAGATAATCGACCCACCCAGGACAGAATAAAGTGCACAAAACAGTGCAGGGTTTACAATAAATAATAAACAAGACAATCGGGCAATATGGTGGCTATGGATATTGAGGATTCTGATAACTCGGGGAAGGAACTGTTACATAGTCTGGCCTTGAGAGCCTGAACGTTTCGGTACCTTCTCCCAGACAGCAGGAGAGAGCAGGGGTTGCATGAAGAGTGCGTGGGGTCCTTCATAATGCTGTTTCCTTTGCGGATGCAGCGTGTAGTGGCGGATGCAGCGCCCGTAATTGCGGGAGGAGATACCCTGATGATTTTCTCAGCTGATCTCACTAATGGCTGCAGGGCCTTGCGATCCGAGATGGTGCAATTTCCGAAACAGGCAGTGATGCGGCTGCTCAGGATGCTCTCAATACAACCCCTGTAGAATGTGATGAGGATAGGGTGTGGGGGCGGGAGATGGACTTTCTTCAGCCTTCACAGAAAGTAAAGATGCTGCTGGGCTTTCTTTGCTATGGAGCTCGTGGTGATGTACCAGATGAAATTCTTCACCAGGTGAACACGAAGAAATTTGATGCACTTAACAATCTTAAATATTAGCGGAACACCACTAGTAACCAGCAACCAGGCAGAATATATCCCTTTATTCTCATCCTTTGACTTCTGCCTATTAGCCAATGCTCGACCCATTCCAATATCTTTCCTGTAATTCCATGGGCTCTCATCGTATTAAGCAGCCTCTTAAGCGGCACCTTACAACATCCACAACCACTCACTTGTCAATCTTATTTGAGATTACCTCAAAACATTACAATAGGTTGGTGAGGCAGGATCTTCCCTTCATGAAAGCATACTGGCCTGGGCTTATCTTGACATGCACCTCCAGGTATTTCATAACCTCGTCCTTGAGGATTGATTCCAATAACTTTCCAACTACCGATGTCAGACTAGTTGGTCTGTAATTTTCTTTTTGATGCCTCCCTACTTTCTTAAACAGCGGAATTACATTTGGTACCTTCCAGTTCTCCGGTATCATGCCAGAGTCTATTAATTCCTTGAAGATCATTTCCAATGCCGCTGCAATCTCCAAAGCAACCTCCTTCAGAACCCATGAGTTCATCTCATCTGGCCCGGGAGACTTATCTATCCTTAGTCCATTTACCTTCCCCAGCACTTTCTCTCTAGTAATCTTGCATGTACCTAATTCTATTCCCTGAGACCTCTGGCTATCAGGTATGTTGCTAATATCTTTCACTGTGGAGAATGATGCAAAATACCCATTTACTTCCTGTGCCATCGCTTTGTTGCTCATTATAATTTCTCCAGCATCATTTTCAATCAGTCATCTATGTACCAGTGTCACTCTTTTACTCGTCCTGTATTAAAAAGAACTATTAGTATCCTTTTTAATGTTAATTTCCAGCTTCCTTTCATAATTCATCTTTTCTTTCCTAATGATCACGGTGTGATCATTTATTGCTCTGTCATGTGATGTCAATGGATTCGTTGTTTTCCCGGGCTTCTCCATCTATCAATTAATGTTTGACCTAGTAATTCTGTGCGGGAACGTGCTCAATTTTTCCGGGTGCCTGCGAGTCATAAGACCATCAGACCGGAATATATAGGGGCAGAGGTAGGCCGTGCGGCCCATGGAGCCTACTCCGCCATTCAATCATGGGCTGATTCAGTTCATTGTTATACCCACTCCCCTGCCTTCTCCTCATACCCTTTGATGCTACGGCTAATCAAGAATCTATCTATATCTGCCTCAAATGCACACTATGACATGGACTACACAGCCGCTACAGGCAAAGAATTCCACAGAATTACCACGCTATGCCTAAAGTAACTTCCCTGCATCTCTGTTCCAAATAAACATACTTCAATCCTGAAGCCGGGCCGTCTTATCCTGGTCTCCCCTGCCATGGGAATTAACTTCTACATATCAAATATGTTCAGGCTTTTAGCATTCAAAATATTTCTATGAGCTCCGCCCTCATTCGCCTGAACTCTAGGGAACACAGCCCATGAGTTGATAGACATTCCTCATACCATAAGCCTTTCATTCTTGGAATCATTCTCGTGAATCTTCACTGAACCCTTTCCAATGCTGGTATATTTTATCTAAAATAAGGAGCCCAAAACTGTACACAATACTCTAAGTGTGGTGTCACAAGTGGCCTATAGAGCCTAAAATCACATCCCTTCTCTTATATTCTATACCTCTAGAAATGAATGCCCGCGTTGCATTTTCCTTCCTCATCGCTGTCTCAAATTGGACGTTAATCTTCAGGGTATACTGCACAAGGACTCACAAGTCCTTTTGCATGTCTAAATGTTGAATTCTTTCCCCATCTAACAGTGCTCCCAACACCAAGCACTGTGGAACTCCACTGGTAGCCAGCAGCCATCAACAATAGTATCCCTTTATTTCCACTATCCTTTTTTTTTGTTTCTTTGCGGAACAGCGAATGCTCCATCCATATTCGTTACTCCCCTGTAATTCTATGGGGTCTTACTTTGCTAAGCTGCATTATATTTGCCAAGTTGTCAAAGAGTTTCTACAAATCCAAGTATATCACATGAACTACATCTCCTTTGCCTACTCTTCTTGTTACGTCTTAAAAAGATTGCAGTAGGATAGTCATGTAGGATTTTCCATTCAGGACACTATGTTGGCTTTGGGCTGTCTTGTGATGCGCCTCCAGGTATTCTATAATCTCATCCCTAACTATCGACCCATACATCTTCCCAACCCCAGATGTGTTTAACAGGTATATGTATTCATTTCTGCTCTCTGCCATCTTTCTTACATAACGGACAAAAATGTTCAAATTTCCAGTCATCCAGTACAATGCCAGAATCTATCGACTCATGATAGTTCTTTGTTAATACCTCGGCATTTACTCTTCAGAGCTCAAGGGTGCATTCCATCAGGTCCAGGAGATGTATGCACCCTCAGACCTTTAGGCTTCCTGAGCATCTTCTCAGTCGATAATTTTACCGCGCATACTGCACTTCCCTGAGAATGTTGAATGTCCGGAATGCTGCCGATGACTTGCACTGTGAAGACTGATGCAAAATATACATGCAATTCCTCTATCATCCCTGCATCTGTCACAAGCACAGATCTGGCAGAACATTAGCTATGACAAATGAGCTTGTGAATATGCACGTCTCATCTAATTATTATTTCATTGTGATAGTATTTAACTCCATTCGTTCCGTCGTAGTGCTTGTCGGGATTTGGACAAAGAATGGCAACGCTTCACTGCCAAGTCTTAACTTCCTTAATTTCCCAATACCAGATCAAGTACAGCCTCTCCTCTCGTATATCTACATATTGTGTCAGGAAACCTTCCTGAACACACCTAACAAGCTCGACCCTATCTGAAGCCTTTGCTCGAGGGAATGCCAATCAATACTTGAGAAATAAAAAATTCCCACCGCGTCAACCATGCTATGATTAACTTTCCAGAATCGGTATCCCGATCAGTTCTGCGATGTCTATTGTGCGGCATAGAAAAAAAAAACGCCCAGTAGAATTATTGACCCCTTCCTCTTTCTAACTTCCACCGCCGGAGATTCAGCTGACAATTCCTGAACGAATTCCTCCTTTTCTGTAGCCGTGACACTATTTATGATCAGCAGTGCCACGCCCTTACTACTTTTGCATCCCTTCCAGTCCTTTCTGAAACATCGGAAGCCTAGAATCTCAGTAAGTAACTATTCTTACCACTGATTCATCCAAGTCTCTGTATTGCCTGCAAAATCATAGCTGCAATTACTGATGCACACTCTAAGCTCATCGGCCTTGTTCAAGATGTTTCTTGCATTAAAATAGACACATCTCAAACCATCGATTCTGAACATAGCACTTCTCTATCCCCTGCCCATCGTCCATCTCGTACTGTCTCGAACCTTTCCCTATATTTGAGCAAACCGCCCCTTTCCGTCACATAAGGTCGGTTCCCAGCCCCCAGCAATTCTAAATTAAACTCTTCCCAAAAGCCAAAGAAAAACTTCCTGACAAGATATTGGTCCCCTCCGATTCAACGGCAACCCATCCTTTTTTGCAGGTCACGCTTATCGAAAAGAGGTCCCAATGATCAAGAAATCTGAATTCCTGCCCCTTGCTCCAGTCCAATCCCACAGCTACGCATTTATCATCCGCCACACTCTATTCCTACACTCATTGTAGGAGTGGCACAGGCAGCATTCCTGAGTTTCCAATCTTTGTATTCCTGCTTCTCACCTTTCTTCCTAGCTCAATGTTGTCTGTTTTCAGGAGTTCCTCCATTTTCCTGCTATTGTTGCGAGTACCAATATATACCACGGCCTCTGATTGTTCACTTTCCAACTTCAGGATATCGTGGACGCGATCCGAAACATCCAGGATCCTAGCACCTGGGAGACAAACTGCCATCAGTGTTTTTTCGTGCATCCAAAGAATCGCCTGCCTGACCCCCTAACTATAGGGTCCCCTATTATTGCTGCTTTCTTCCTTTCAGCACCCTCCTGAGATATAGGGTCAGACTCTTTGCCAGAGGCGCGGCCAGTGTTGCTTTCCCCAGTTAGGCCGACCCCCCCAGCAGTACTTAAACAGGAATTCTTATATTTAAGGGGGATAATCACAGGTGCATTCTCTAGTATCTAACTCTTGCCTATCCTTCCCCTGACTGTTACCCACTTATTTGTCTCCCGAGGCCCCACTATGACTACTTGCCTATGACTCCACTCTATCACCTCCTTACTTTCACTGGACAGACGAATGTCAGAAGATGGTACAGGGATCTCCGAACTCACTACACGATTGCTCAGGAACATGTGTTACCCTCTACCATCACTCTTTGAAGCACAGTAGTTAACCTTAGTCAATTACACTAAAATAGCCTATGGACCCACGTCCTAGGACTGTTCATCTCATGTCTCGATATTTATTGTTTATTGTTTATTATTATTATTATTATTATTATTATTATTATTATTATTATTATTATTATTATTATTATTATTATTATTATTATTATTATTATTATTATTATTATTATTATTATTATTGTTGTTGTTGTTGTTGTTGTTGTTATTATTATTATTATTATTATTATTATTATTATTATATCTGCACAGTTTGTAGTCTTATTAAACTCCTATTAACTCAATTGCGTTTCATTCTGCAATATTGCATTGAAAGCTGTGAGTCACGACTTTAACCAGCAACTCTTGACTCCAAGCTGAGAGCACTCACCCAGAGCTCATTGCATATGAACAATTTGGTGACATACATAACGTAGACGTCAGCAAAATTTCATTACTGCACGAGGAACAATAGTTCAATTCTGCTGCAGTCTTTAAGGAATCCGTATGTTTGCCTCGTCATACATGAGTTCCTCCCAGTGCTTTGGTTTCTTCCCATATTCCAAAGACCTAACGCTCGTTAATGGTTTGTAGGCTTTCTACGCTGGCTACGGAAGCTGGCGACACTTGTAGACTGCCCAGGAGAATCCTCGCTGATTTCACAGAGGTCATGCATTTTACTGCTTTCTTCAAAGTATATGTGATAAACAAAGCTCATCTTATCTCTTAAAACTACTTTTCTCTCCCCATTTCTGAAGCAGTGGTTCCCAAATATTGTGTAGGCCATGACCCAATGCTACTAAACAAGGGGTTTTTTGATTCCAGGTTGCGTACAGTGATATGAAAGGATAGTCGTCTTGAAAGGCAACCCACTTCTCCTCCCTCAAATGAGCTCCGATTTTTTCCCACGTTGCAAAACTGTACGTGTTTGAAGTTCAAAGGGTAAAGTAAACTACCTATGAAAGTATCTCTTCGTTATAGAGTCATAGAAAACATAACACAAAAACAGTCCTGCAGCCCATGTAGTTCTTGCGGAATCATTTACATTGTCCAGTCCAACCCAATTGCACTTAGACTATAACTCTCCATTCACCTTCCATTCATGCAGATATTAAAACTTCACATAGACTTTGAAATTGCACTGGCAGCGAGTTCCACATTCTTAGGATGTATTCCATTTACAAACTTCAAATTCATTTTCTAGCAGACGTGCACAGGAAATTAAATAAATACAACATAATTCACGGAACTAATCAGATATACCGATACCAGAGTCGCTGAGAAAGAATCTACAGGCAGAGGCGAGAGTTCATATCTGATATAGGGCAACAACTGTTCATTAGCCCGCTTGTGTGGTTCCCTAGAGTCATGAACCTCAACATCCTTCACCCCAATGATAGTCCCGAGACGAGAGGGTTACGTGCTTAACGCAGGCCAACGGGATGTACTGAGGTGGCGATATTGGATAGCACGAGTAATAGGGCTGAAAACTGATTCCTTTTCCTTTCTCGGGCCTTTAATTTGGTTTTAAGTCCGTTCAGAGTTTTTCTCTTTCAACTTCAAGGAGCTTTGTCTGGATTCCTGCAAATCAATTTCGGGGAGTCCTTCAGGAAATCGTAAAGCGTCAGACTACACTGTAGACGGTTGAAAAGTGCGTTACAAGTGAAATTACAGGCTGTGGATTATGTCTAATGTAGCTGAGAAGAAGTATGTTCAGCACCATATCTAGTAGACTAGAAATATTCTGAACAGCATCAGCGAACGTAGAGTGAAACTGGAAAGAGATTTCCCTTTTGGCCCGACATTCCTGTCTCCCCCTCTGCTATCGTCCATCCTTGAAAAAATCTTGTGCTGTTTTGACCAAATGGAGCTTTGCTTCCTACAAACGGATATCGTTTCATTCGCGATTCACAAAGTGAAACAGCAAAATGGGTGCTGCGGTCCGGTTTAATGTAAAAAAAATGCTTTCGTGATTGGATCAATTATTTCGTACAGACTCAGTAATAAGTGGGAACGCCGTAAGGCATTTCAGGTTACATCGGGGAAGACATCTTGATTACATCTAGAGTGCTGCTTTGTTGAAGGACCCGGTGATGCCGATAGTTCTGGGGATTGTTTTTAACTCGTGACTGTGCCATTAATCACTTCTTTGGAAATTATGCTTCAGTCCCTTGAGGAAGTGCTAAGTGGCGCCTCTGAAGGTTTACTTTGTAATGAGCCATCCGTATATAATGACGAGCTAAGGAGAGAGGCGATAGAATGAGAACAGCTCCCTTCGGCGACGATGCGTTTTCTCTATTGCGGCCTACTGCTACTGTCTGGCCTTGTGCCCATCCGATTGACAGAGGAACCGAATTGCAAGCGCTGGGGTGATTTTGGTTTGCTCGGGTTTTACAAGGAAGCTGATATTGTCCTCGGCGGAGTATTCAGTGTCCACGTCGACGTGGAAGATCAAGGCACATCTTTTCGAACGCACCCGAAAGCGGTAAAATGCACACGGTCAGTAAAAATTTGTAATTGCCTTGTTAAGGTTTTCTAATTGTTTGTCGATAGAACGTATTGGTGATTCTGAACGGAGTTTTTTTTTTTATTTTGACGTTCTGATTGTTGCACTCTACCAATTAATAATACATATAGTATAATCTTTATTTTCGCTTTGGTTTGAATGTTAAATCTTGAACCGTATGTTGACGGCGCTAACAAATTAGCAAAATATGACTGATACGTCGTTATCCATGGACAACGCACAGCTTCAGGATGAAAGTCTTAGGTGTGTTTATTTTCATATGCATAAGGACTTGTATTGCATGGTGCGAAGATAAAGTGCAGGTTTGCAATGGGCAAGTACTGGTGTGCATGGCTGCAATGCCCTTGCCTAGATCCATTTTAATTTTCATACAAGGAGAAACACTTAGGAGGGTCACGCACCCATCACGAAAACACAGCGAACAGATACAAGCAAAAGTGAATTTAAAAGTAGAGTGAAAATCAAGTGTGTGCAGTTTACAAACCTGGAGAAAAGGTTATTGGGAAAGTTAAAAGCCTGAAGGTAAATAACTCACCTGGACCTGATGTGTACACCACAGGGTTTTGAAAGAGATGGCTGAAAGAGACTGTGAAGGAATAAGTAATGATATTTCAAGAATCAATTTATTCTGGCATGATTGTGGAAGACTGAAAAATACAAAATGTCACTCAACTCTTCACGAAGACCTTAAGACCATCAGGCCTAGGATACGAATTAGGACATTTGGCCTATCGAGAAGGGCGAGAGGCAGCAGAAACTGTATTTTAAGCCAGTTTGTCTGAATTCAGTGATTCGGAAGCTGCTGGAGTCGATTTCTAAGGGTGTGGTTTTGGGAACACATGATAAAATGTGTTGTGGTCGCCACTGTTTCCTTAAGGGAAAAGGTAGCCTGACAGCTCTGTTGGATAGACAAATGGGAATCGGTTGATGTTGTGCCTTTGAACTTCCATAAGGAATTTGACAAGCTTCAACACATGAGGCTGCTTAACAAGGTTGGAGCCAAAAGTAAGTTTCTACCATGGATAAAGCAGTGGTTTCTCTGGAGGAGACAAAAAGTGGGAATAACGGAGCCTTTTCCGGTTGTCTGCAGATGATAAGTGATATCCCAAAGGGGCTATATTGGGACCGATATTTTTTTGCGTTATTTGACAATAATTTGGATGATGGAATTGATGGTTTTTTTGCAAAGTCTGCAGACGATATAAAGACAGGTGCATGTTGACTTGAGGAAGCAGAGCGGCAACAGACGGATAGACAGTGCAGAATATTTTGCAAAAATGGTAGATAGATTTCAGTATCGAGAAGTGTATGGTTATGAACTTCATTTGAAGAATTGGAAGCTAACTATCTTCTAATTCATTGCAAAATCTTTGGCGAGGCCGCTTTGGAAGTAGTGCGAGCAATTTTGGGCCCCACATCTTTCAAACGATGTGCTGAAAGAGCAAAGTGTTCAAGGAAGACTCAAGAATATTATTCTATAATTGAATGGTCTGCCATATGATTGATTCATGGATCTAGCAAGTATTCAATAGATTTCAGAAGAAGGATGGGTGACATAATAGAAAACTATCGCATACTGAAAGGCTTTGATAGATTGGATGTAAAGAGGATGGCTCTAAAAGTTGGTCTCTATAAGACCAGAGGATACAGTCTCAGAGTAGCGAGGCCAGAGCGTGGTGAATCTGCAGAATTTTAGCCACATACATCCATGGCAGCAGAGATTGATGGATTCTTGATTTCTCAGGGCATGCGGAAACCTGGGAGAAGACAACGTACTGGGGTTGACAGGAATATTGGATTAGCCGTGAGTAAATGGCGATGCAGACGTGATGGAGCAAATGGCCTAATTCTGCTCCTATATTTTGTGGTCATATGGTCCCATGCAGTTTGATAGGGAAAATTAGGTTGGCTGTGACTTTGCAGTCTAGGAGATAGAGGCTTTAGAATTCCTACGTTTTTGTTTAAGATGCCCGCTAGGAAGTCAGCTATTCGGGATTGAGTGTCATGTATGAACCGATTTGATTAGGGATTTTGAGATAATGGTAGTGATCATAATATGCTAGAATTCACCCTTCAATTTGAGAGGGAGAAGATGAAATAAAAAGTATCAGTAATATTTTCAAGTAAAAGTAATCACAGCCCTGGGTGAGGAACTGGCCAAAATCGATAGGAATGTTATAACACCAGGATTGACGGTAGAACAACAGTGGCCAGAGTTCTGATAGCAATTCAGAGTGCACAGGAGAGATATGTGTCAAAGCAGATTCATACTTGATGAAGAAGGACGTATCTGTGACTGACAAGAGAAGGCAGAGTCAACATAATGGCAAAAGTGAGGGCATATCATAAAGCAAAAAAAAAAATCCTTGGAATTTAGAAAATTGGACAGCTTTCGAAATCCAACGGATCACAACTGAATAGCCATAAGGAGGGTAAGATGAAATATGATAATCTACCCAGCAATATCAAATAAGGATAACACAATAATTGTTTTCCCGATATGTAAAGAGTAAAAGAAAGGTGAGAATAGATAATTGATTGCTGGAAATTGACGCTGGTGAGTTGGCAAATGAGGAACAGAAGTTTCGGAGTTAATTAAAAACTCTTTTGCACCAGTCTTCACTGTGGAAGAAACGAGCAGTATGCCAGAAGCTCCAGAGTGTCAGAGTGTGGAAATGAGTTTTCTTGCTACAACTATGGCGAAGGTAATTGGGAAACAGAATTGTTTGTAAGTAAGTAATTCACCTGGACCAGATTAGCTACATCTCGGTGTTGGTTCTGAAAGTGATAGCTGAAGACATTGTGGTGGAATTAGTCAACATTATACCAGAATCGATAGATTCTGAACTTGGATATTGCAAATGTTACACCGCTCTTTCAGAAGCGACGGGCACAGTCGAAAGAAAGTTATAGGCCAGTTCGGCTAACTTCAATGGCAAGGAAGATGGAGTAGTCTTTTTTTTTTGCATGACATTTCGATATACAGGAGGAGGAGAAAAAATAGAATTAAGACAGCCTGTTTTCTACAAGGAAAGTCATGCCTACTAATCTGATTGAATTCTTTGAAGAAATAACAAGCAGGAAGGACAACGATGAATCAGAGAATGTGATGTATGTACTGAGATTTGCAGAATTCCTTTACAAAGAGCCTCACAAGATGCTGATGAGCAGAAAAAGAGCCGATTACATTACAACAAATGTACCAGAATACTTAGAACGTAGGCAGATTGTCAGGAATTAAAAAAAACCTTTTCTGATTGGTTGTAAGTGACCAGTTGTTCTGTGCATAGGCCAGTGTTGGGATGGCTTCTTTTAAGTTTCTATGTCAATGACTGACATGACTGAACAGAAGGTTTTGCAGAGAAATTAGCAGAGGATACGAAGATAACCATATAACCATATAACAATTACAGCACGGAAAAAGGCCATCTCGGCCTTCTAGTCCGTGCCGAACGCTTACTCTCACCTAATCCCACAGGCCCGTTCTCAGCCCATAAACCTCCATTCCTTTCCTGTCCATATACCTATCCAATTTTACTTTAAATGACAATACCGAACCTGCTTCTACCACTGCTACTGGAAGCGCGTTCCACACAGTTGCCACTCTCTGAGTAACGAAATTTCCACTCGTGTTATCCTTAAACTTTTCTCCCCTAACTCTCAACTCATGTCCTCTTGTTTGAATCTCTCCTACTCTCAATGGAAAAAAGCCTATCCACATCAACTCTATCTATCCCCTTCATAATTTTGATTACCTGTATCAAGTGCCCCCTCAACCTTCCACGTTCCAAAGAATAAAGACCTAACTCGTTCAACCTTTCCCTGTAACTTAGATGCTGAAACCCAGGTAACATTATAGTAAATCTTCTCTGTACTCTCTGTATTTTGTTGACAACTTTTCTATAATTGGGTGACCATTGCAGAGGCTCGTTGTGTTTGGAAGCACAAAGCTGCTGAAGGAATTAAACACAATAGAATCATAATGATATAAGAAGTGACAGATGGAATACAATTTCATGAACTGTATGTTCATGCACTTTCGTGGAAGAAATAAAAGTGCAGATCATTTTCGAAATGGGGAGCATATTCAAAACTCCGAGATGCAAAGGAACTTGGGAGTCCTTTTGCAGGAATCCGATGGGATATCTTGCAGATTTGGCCCGTGATGAGGAAGGCAGGTTTGACTTTAATATTGGATTGGAGAGGAGTAGAATATAAAAACAAGGGTGTAATATTGAAGCTTATATGGCGCTGCACTCATTTAATGTATTATGAACAGTTTCCGGCACCTTATCAGACTTCCAATATAACTCTGAGTCCTGCCATGTGCTGAAGTTCGCTGATGACACGGCCATAGTTGGATGTGTCAGGAATGGTCAGGAGGAAGAGTATAGGAAACTGATACAGGACATTGTGATATGGTGTAACTCAAACTACCTGCGTCTCAATATCACCAAGACCAAGGAGATGGTGGTGGACTTTAGGAGACCTCGGCCTCATATGGAGCCAGTGATCATTAATGGAAAATGTGTGGAGCAGGTTAAGACATATAAGTATCTGGGAGTGCAGTTAGACGAGAAGCTAGACTGGACTGCCAACACAGATGCCATGTGCAGGAAAGCACAGAGTCGACTGTACTTCCTCAGAAGGCTGGCGTCATTCAATGTTGGTAATGAGATGCTGAAGATGTTCTATCGGTCAGTTGTGGAGAGCGTCCTCTTCTTTGTGGTGGCGTGCTGGGGAGGCAGCATTAAGAAGAGGGACGCCTCAGGTCTTAATAAGCTGGTAAGGAAGGCGGGCTCTGTCGTGGGCACAGAACTGGAGAGTATGACATCGGTGGCAGAGCGGAGGGCGCTGAGTAGGCTACGGTCAATCATGGAAAACCCTGAACATCCTCTGCACAGCACCATTCAGAGACAGAGAAGCAGCTTCAGCGGCAGGTTGCTGTCAATGCAATGCTCCTCAGACAGGATGAAGAGATTATTACTCCCCAACGCCATTCGGCTCTACAATTCAACCACCAGGGGCAAGACATGTTAAAGTGCCGGGGTTAGGATTGAGCTTAAGTTACCACTCAATGCACTTTAGTAACTATTTAAGAACTTTTAAAAGCTATTTATTAAAGCTTTTTGGGAGGGTGATTTTAGATGCATATCATATTTATATTAAGTTAAATACTTATGTAATTAGTTTTGCTACAATAAGTGTATGGGACACTGGAAAAATGTTGAATTTCCCCTTGGGGATGAATAAAGTATCTATCCATTTAAAAAAGGCCGTGCTGTCATTGCAGAAGAATCTGTGGTGTTTCATAACAATTATTCTGGGAATGAAAAGCTCATCGTTTCAGCTGAATTTTATTGTATCGGGCGCATTTTCAGTGGAATTTAGAATAACGAGGGGACGGGGTGTCGTTGAAATCTATGGGATTTTGAAATTACAAGATAACGTGGGTGTCAATAAAATATTTCCTATAGTGGGGGAGTCCAATACCAGATGTAATTTCCACAGAACACAGTGAACTCCATTAGGATGGATATTATGAGGATTTGCTTTTGTCGAAGAGGGGTGAATCTGTGAAATTCGTTACCACTGGCGGCTGTAGAGGCCAGATCTCTGGATTTATGTAAGGAAAATACGGATAGTTTTTTTTTTTTGATTATCGAGAGCGTGAAAGGTTATGGGGATAAGGCAGAAGAATGGTTTTCTGCGATGGATATGAAATCAACCATGATTGAATGGCGGAGCAGATTCGATAGTCAGAATGAACCAATTATTCGGCAATGTCTTATGCTCTTATGGTGTTATGATTAAAAACATGAAATTTTAGTGAACATTCAACAGTTCAAGAGCAGCCATGGAAAAGGATACATTTTATGTTTCTGTCCGGACACATTCCGCAGGGAGTGGAAGGTGACAGAATGTACAACCTCGGAAGAAATGGAGACGCATGTTGAAGAAGCTCTTAGAAAGACAATGAATCGCGCATATAACGTTCAATAGAAACATAGATGCATGGAAAACGTAGAGCACAACACAAGCCATTCGGCCCACAAAGTTATGTCGAACTTGTCCCTACCTTAGAAATTACTAGGTTTACCTATAGCCCTCTATATTACTAAGCTCCATGTTCCTACTTAAAAGTTTTTTAAAATACCCTATAGTATCCCCCTCCATCACCATGGCCAGCAGCCCATTCGACGCACTCACCACTCTTTGAGTAAGAACCTTACCCCTGACATCTCCTCTGTACCTACTCGCAGCACCTTAAACCTGTGCCCTGTCGTGCAACCATTTCAGCCCGGGGGAAAACAGCCTCTGACTATCCACACGACCAATGCTTCTCATCATCTTATACACTTCTATGAGGTCACCTCTCATCTTTCCTCACTCCAAGGGGAGAAGGCCCAGTTCACTCAACCTAATATCATAAAGCATGCTTCCCAATCCAGGCAACATGGTTGTAATTCTCCTCTGCACTCTTTCTATCGCTTCAATATCCTTCCTGAAGTGAGGCGACCAGAACTCAGCGCATAACACCAAGTGGAGTCTGACCAGGGTCCTATGTAGCTGCAATATTACCTCTCTGCTCATAAATTCAGTTCCACGATGGATGAAGCCCAATGGTGGTGCGGAGGTATATGATATGTTATCGATAGAAAGAATGGTTTGTTAGCGTAATTGTTCGTGTAATTAATCGGGCAATAGTTTGTGGGCCGAATGGTCCGTTGTTAAGCTGCACTGTTATCTGCCGTAAGTTCTGTCAAAATCGGAGAAGAGTTCAGCTTTGGAAGTACAAAGTAAATTTGTCAGCCAAGTACGTGTAAGGCATCATATAATACCCTAAGACTCAGTTTATTGCGGCTATTCACAGTAGAACAAAGAAATAGATGGAATCAATGAAGTAGTGCACGCAAATACTGACAAACAACCAAAATGCGGAAGGCAGACAGTGCAAACTACAATAAAATCAATAATAATAATCAGTAATTGCTGTCCGGATAAGATAATCCGAGATAAACAAGCAAGAGCAACGTCGTTAATAGATATAAACATCTCAGGACACTCATTATTTACAAAAATCCAGACGTGAAAAACACCAGAAATAACTAAAATAAGAAATTGAAAGACTTTAGAACACGAACAAAGTATGCATTGCCCCGCTGGTAATAACCATACCTGGTGACATCCCAAATGCAATGCACATCAGCATTAATCAATAGGGGATACACAGTAATATCTAAGTAAATCTTCAGATAACCACAATGCTAAATGTCAGCAGAATAGTCCGGAATTTTCTAGCAATCAGGAAATGAGCATACGTGATGATGCCCGTACCTCAGGTTTTAAAAGATTGAGCTGAGAAAAAAAATTAACAATTAAATAACAATAATAAATATATCATTAAATAAAGAAAATGGATATTGGGTACATTAGTTGTAGAGTCCTTGAGTGTAAGTCCATAGGCTGCGGAATCAGTGGAGTTTCAGATGAGGAAGTTATCTCCGCTGGTTCAGGACTGTTCCTGAGCTGGCTGGCAGCTGATGTGGGACCTTCTGCCCGTCGGCAGCTGCGCGAAAAGGGCATGGGGTGAAAGGCGCCTACAATCTATTGATATAGCCAATAATATTCGTTCAGAGACATAAACTCAGTTTCTCTTCCCATCAATTCCGAAAGTCTGCGGTTAATTTAAAATCCTTGTCCATTTAATTGCTGCGATTTAAATAGTTTGAAAATTTCTGTTCATTTCAGGACGGCGTTAATCTTGATATAACATTTCGTAAGTAACTTATTTTTCATTCAGAATCAGGGCATGGTAATTCGAATTGTTTTTTTTTCTGTACATGATTTATATATTATTCTATCCAAATATCGAAGTAACCTAATACTATGCAACGAACAATCGGCTTGAAAATCTCAGGATCTTTTGGAGGAAAGGAACTATCGAGTCCAAGCCCTGCTTCAGGTCCTGATGTGGGTTCTCCAGCCGAAACATTTACAATCCCTTTCCTCTCACAGATGTTGCGATCATCCAGCAGATTAACTATTTGACCTGTATTGTAGTATCTGCCTTTTATCGTGTCTCGATTTTGGTAGTAAAGCTGCTTGAGCTTGTTTTATGCAGTAATTTGGAACAGGATTCAGTCCCAATGCTTTTTTCAGATAAATATGTGTTACAGTCTAGAATTTTCGTCAAATTAAATGAAACTTTTATTTCGCAATCACATGCTCATTTTTTTCACAGCAGATCCTTCTCAAAAAAAAGAGTAAAATTGCAAATCATGTAAAACGAAAAATACAAAGACTGACATTTCGGCAGTTGAAAATTATTGATTCATTTCCGAGCAGTATATAGCAGTACTACCTGTCGCAGATAATATAGTATTTTTGTAAAAGTCTGTATACATTTTGGGAAAAGTGCTGGAGAATGATTTATCCAATCGTTCTTGCCAAATTGCTCAGCTTGGGGAATGGCATAAATCTTGAGGACTTGCCTGAGAATACGTCCATGAGACCGTAAGACCAGAAGAAAAAGGAGAAGATTTAAGCCATTTGGCCCATCGAGTGACATCCGCTATTCCATTATGGCTGATTTTTTGTTCTGCTCCTGAGCCCTACCTCGCAGCATTCATCTCATACCCTTTAATACCATGGCCAATCAAGATCTTATCTATATGCGCCTTAAATGCACCCAACGACCTAGCCTCCACAGCTGCATGTGGTAACCAATTCCACAAATGCTCCTCCCTCTGGCTAAATAAACTACTCCATATCTGATTTAAATGGATACCTAACTATGCTGACCATGTGCCCCTTTTTCGTTGATTCTCCCACCATGAAAAACATCTTTTGAACATCTGCGTTCTCTAGCCATTTGAATATTTGAACATTTTTAATGTGATACCCCTTCATCTTTCTAAATTCCAGCTAGTACAGACCCAGATCCATCAAACGTTCCTCATATAACCCTTTAGTTCTGGGAGCCATCCTTGTGAACCTTTCTGAACACTCTCCAATGACATCTTCCCTTTGCTAAGAAGCCTGTAACTATGCCCAGTACACAAGGTGAGGCATCACAAGTGACTTAAAAATTCTCAGTGTCACATCCCTACATTGTATTCTATACCTATTGACATTAAAGCTAAGATTTCATCTGCCTTCCTCATCACCGGCTAAAATTGCAAGACTACATTCCGGGTGTTCTGCATAACGATTCCCAAGTCCTGTCGCGTTATAGATTTTTGGATTTTCTGCCCATTTAGAAAATAGTCTGCACTTTTACTTCTTCTATAAAAGTGCATGGCTATGCCTTTTCAAACATTATATTTCATTTGCCCTATTTCCTAATCTAAGTGCTTTCTCAGAACTACCTGCCCCGCCACCAATCATCAAAAAACCTATAACTCTGGCAACAACACAATCTGCTCCATCATGAAAATCATTGATAAAGAGCATATAAAGTAATGGTATCAACACGGAGCACTGCGAATCACTGGCAGCCAACTGGAAATGATTCTTTTATTTACATTGCTGGTCCTTCCCAAATTGCCAATGCTATAGCCATGCTAGAAACTTTCCTATAATACCCTGAGCTCTTAAATTGGTAAGCAGCCTCATGCATGACACCTTTCCAAGGCCTTCCGAAAATTCAAATATTTAACATCCCTTGCATTCCTCATATCCATCTAAATCGTAATCTCCTCAAAAATTTCCAGCAGGTTTGTCTGACATTATTTTCCTTAAAGGGTGATTTGCTTAAAGGGTGACATTCTGGTTTTCTCTTATCTTGTCCTGTATCACCCAGTACTCCATAAACCATCCTTAACAATGGCTTCTAACATATTTTGAACTACTGAGCTCAAACGAATTGCTCAAGAATTTCCTTTCTGTTGCTTTCCTACTTGCTTAAACAGTGAAGTGACATTTAGCATTTTCCAGTTCTTTTGCATCATGTCAGAATCAAATGATTTCTGAGAGATCTTTTCTAAATCCTTCACAGTCTCCACCGCTATCTCTCTCAGAATACTATGGAGCTGTTCATCTGATCCGCTTGACTTATGTGCCCTTAGGTCTTTCAGCTTTTGGAGAAAGCAACTTCTCCCTTGTAATAGTAACTGTGCTCACTTCTTTTCCCTCACACTCTTCAACATGTGGTGGATTGTTAGTGTCTTCCACAGTGAAGACTAGTACAGCCTACACATTTACTTCCCCTGCCAACTCCCTGCAACTCAGCGTCCCCGTTGTTATTGCTCCAACTTGATTTTCTAGCATCCAATATCCACTCACATCTCTCTTTTATATTTCATATATTTGAAAAAATCTTTTCCTCTCCACCTTGAGGTTAACTGCTGGTTTGCTTAAATAATTAATATTTTACCTCTTCATGATTCTTTTAGTTGTTTTCTTTTTTTAGTACGATATTAAAAGCTTCCAATTCTGCTGCCTTCCCGCTAATTTTTCCTTTGCTGTATTTCACATTAGCTTTGACTTTGCTTGTTGAACTCGTTTGTATTGTTTTCTTTCATCTGAGTAGTTCTTTATTTTTGGAATATATATATATATATATCCATTACCTTCCTGATTTTTCCCAGAACCTCAAGCCATTGTTCCTCTGCTGTCATTCCTACTAGCATGCCTTTCCAATTTGCCTTGGAGAACTCCTTATCGACTCCACCTTAATTTCCATCACTCCACTACAATACTGTTATGTCAGGCTTTATTTTCTCCTTGTCAAGTTTCAAGTAAACATATTGTGATCTCACTCTCCGAAGGGTTACTTTACCTAAAATTTCCCAGTCGCCCACGGTTTTACAGAAAATTATAGCTATCACAGTAAGTTTTAAGGATGAGGGATGCAGAAAAAAAAGTGGTACCGGATAGAGTACTCAAAATGTTTTACCTCAATGCAGGGAAAATAACGAGTGAGGTGGATAGTAGTTGCAATTTTAACAATTAATGTGTTTGTTGATTACCGTGCTGGCAAGGATCTGTTGGTAAGTATTAGTGTTAAATTATTAGCCTTTGCTTTGACCAGCCACCCTATCATCAGTCCCATCACTCTGTTTCCAATAGCCCTCCCTAGTTAACTTAAACTATCCTCAACACATGTAACACAGCTGCCCAAGATCATATTGGTCCCTCTCGGGTTAGGTGCAATCCTCCCCTTTAGTGTAGGCCATGCCTTCCTCAGAATATATCCCGATACGCCAAGCCCCTGAACATAGTACATAGAACATAGATATCCAGAACGCATTGCAGGTCATCCGGCCTACAATGCTGTGCCAACACTGTAACCTAGGCGAGAATCTGCCTAGAATTGTCCAACCGCAGAGCCCTCTATTTTTCTTAGCTACATGTACCTATCTAATCGTCTTTTCAAAAGGCCCTATTGTATCCCTCTCTACCAGGGTCGCTGGCAGTTGATACCACACACCAACCAGTCTCTGTGTGCAGAATGTACCTCTGACAATCCCCTTGTACCTACTTGCAAGCATCTTAAATCTATCGAGTTACCCTTTTCACCGTGGAAAAATCTTTTGTCTATCTGTACGATCAATGTCTCTTATAATCCTGTAAACCTCAATCAGCACTCCTCTCACACCCCGTCTCTGCAAGGAGAAAAGGCCAACTTCTCTGAAACTATTCTCATAAGGCATGCTCTGCAATGCAGGCGATATCCTTGTAAATTTGCTATGCACTCTTTCTATAGTATCTACATCCTTTTGCAGTGATTTCACCAGATCTAAGAGTACTCGAAGTGGAGTTAACGGTGGTCTTATACAGCTTGAACACTATCTGAGAGCTCTTGAACTCAATCCTACGGTTGATGAAGACCAGCACATCATACGTCATCTGAAAACATAGTCAACCTCAATGATCTCGGTAATCCTCCGCGCTGCCAAGAGTCTTACCATAAGTAGTATATTTGACTTCAAATCCGACTTTCCAAAATGATCTACTTCACACACCTGGATTGAACTCTATCTTCCACTTATAAGCCCAGTTCTACATCCCATAAATATACGGCTGCAAGCTCTGACAGCCCATCAGACCATCGAAAACACTCCCAAATATTGTGACATCAGCAAACCTACTAACACACCGACCTTCTCCTCGTTAAGGTCATTTATAAAAATCGCAAAGCTGTGTCCCGAAACAGATCCCTGTTGAACACCAGTGGTCTCCGACCTACATGCATCAACAATTACCCTTTGCCTCTGTGGGCAAGCCACTTCTGGATTCACAAAGCAGTGTCTCCTTTGATTCCATGCCCGATTACTTTCTGAATGAGCCTTGCATGGGGAACCTTATCAAGTGCCGTAATGAAATCAAAATACACTACATCTAGTGGTCTACCTTCAACAATGTGCTTTGTTGCATCCTCAAAGAATTCAATAACGCTCATAAGGCAGGAGCTGCATTTGATAATGCCATGCTGCCTATCCCTAGACAGATTAAGTCACTCTGAATGCTCATATATTCTACTTTTCTGTATTTTCTCCAACAACTTGCCCATCACTAAAGTAAGACTATCTGGTCTGTAGTTCCTTGTGTTAGCTTTATTCAGTTTTCTGAACAAGGGCATAACATTTGCAATCTTCCAGTCCTCTGCTATTTCTCCCATCCCTATTGATGATGCAAAGATCATCGGCAGAGGCTCACCAGACTCTTCCCTCGCTTCGCACAGTAGCCTGGGATATATCTCTTCCAGCCCCTTTCTATCTAACTTAATACTTCCCAACAACCTGAGCTCATCCTCTTTATTAACGTTTATACACACAAGCGTTTCAGTCCGCTGTAAGTTATCCTCACAATTGCCAAAGTCATTTTCTCTGGTGAATGAATTCATTAAATACCTCCGCTACTTTCTCAGACTCCATGCACATGCTTCCCGTTTCGCACCTGATAAGTTCTATTCTCACACAGCGCATCCTCTTGCACTTCGCATACTTGTAGAAGGCTTTTCCTTTATCCTGCTCGACAAGGCCTTATTAAGCCCCATTCTAGCTGTCCTATGTTCATTCTGGAGTTCCCTCCAGGAACCCTTGTAAATTTCTACAACTCGAAGAGTACCAAGAGTGTTGAAACTTTCTTCTTCTTAACTAGATTTTCTACATCATTTTTACACCATAATTTTGTGAACCACCCAACCTTTCACTACCTCAATAGAACATACCTATGCAAAATGCTATGCATTTCCCCGAGAAGATCTACTTCCAATGTGCGTTCCCAAGACCCTACATTTTTCAGCATATATTACCCTACGCCAGTCGAATGCTTTCCTAAGTAATCTGTCCCCATTCCTTTAGAGTGCTATGGTAAAGTAGAAATTGTCATAAGGAGACAGGAGGCTGGACCCAAGCACAGGACGCCGACACTGACGTATTAGTGGCAGGACGGGAACAACTAAACGAGAGACTGTGGTGTGCGTGAGGGACGTGGCGTTCAAGGTAATGCTTGGGTTCCGAGGGAGTCTTAGAGTTCAGGCAGGAGATTCCCAGAGTTCAGGCAGGCAGGATCCTAGAGTTCAGACAGGGCAGGATCCCGGACTTCAGGCAAGGCGGGATCTTGGAGTTCAGGCAAGGGGGGATCTAGGAGTTCAGACAAGGGGGGATCTAGGAGTTCAGGCAAGGGGGGGATCTTGGAGTTCAGGCAAGGGGGGGGGGATCTTGGATTTCAGGCAAATGGAGCATTGGAGTTCCGACAAGGGGAGGATCGTGGAGTTCAGGCAAGGCAGAATCTTCGAGTTCAGGCAGGGACCAGGAATTCACTGGGCGGGCCGCATAACTCCTAGGCAGGGGCCAGACCTCCCAGGTAGGAACACGGGGGCCTGAGCAGGTCGAGGGACACCAGGGTAGGTTGCGGTGCACAACCCGTCAGCAGCGAGGGATGGAAATGTGCAGAGTCCCCCGCCGGGCAACGGCAGTCCGGCTGGGCTTGCCCGACGGAGGCAAGGGATAGGAAGGGAACTAGGTCCAGGGTGACTGACAGACTTACTCGAAGAACTCGTCTTTAACGAGGGGAACTCCAAGCCAGGGCAATCAGAGAAACAGGATAAGCAGGACGACTTCTCCAACTCCACTCAATCCCCGAACCCCCTGTATACACCGCCTGCCGTTGGGCATCAAGTGCGCCTCCTTGAGCCCCAGCAAGCCACGATGATCCACGGGTGTGGCTAATTGAGCTCAAGGGTGAAAGGAAGGACGGCTGCAAGATCCAGAGTCCGCGGATCGGATCAAGACCCGGAATGCGGGCTCCGGACTGTACCATAACAGAAAGGTTTGTAATCACTAACTCCAAAATGATCTCCCATCAAGGTAACTGACATCTGATCAGGTTAATTTCCCAAGTACGGCTCTCCACTAGTTTGTATCTTTACCTATTTCATAAGTAAACCTTCCTTAAGACATCTAACCCCTTTTAAACCCTTTGTTCTAAGGCGATGCACCTTAATATTAGACAAGTTGAAATCACTCATTAAACAAACCTAATTTTACTGCACCATTCCAGCATCTGTCTCCCTATCTATTCTACGATATGTCTGTTATTTTTGCGGGTTTCTGGGGGAAAAAAAAACAAACACCCTGTAGAGTTTCCTTCTTCCCAACACTATGGCTCAGTAGACAATCCCTGCTTGGCTTCCACCATTTCTGCAGCAGTAATATTATCCTTGATTAGCAAAGCTGTTCCCCATTTGACTTTCCTCCCTCCCTGAACTTTTCGAAAAACCTAATGCCCGGCACACTCAGCAGCCATTTTTCCCGAGACATCCAGGACTCTGTAATGGCCATAACGTCACAGTTCTACGCATTGATCAACACTCTGTTCATTTTCCTAGCTTCCAATACATTTGGAGTTAGAATTGTCACATCTAAAACCATCTGGCTGAGTACATGCTTGCTCTGTCAATTGATTATCCTTCCTCATAAACTTCCTACAAGCAGTCTCTACTTGTTCACCAACTGCTCTATCCTCTGCCTTTCATTTCGTTTCGCAGCTCTGCAAATCCAGTTTTCACCCTCCCCGATAGCACTAGATAGCCTCGCTCAAAAATAGTGGTTCCCCTCTAGTTCATGTGCAAACCTTCCCACCTTTGCAGGTCCCCCCTTCTGCAGAAAATTCTTCGGCGATAGACCAACTTGAAACCCTGCCCCCGTACCTTCTCCTAAGCCACTAATTCATCTGCGCTATCTTCTTGTTCTGAACTGCCCTGGCATGTAGCACCGGGAGTAATCCGGTGATTACAGCCTTGGAGGTCCTGTTCTTCAGTCTCCTTCCTAACTCCTTAAACAAACTCAGTAGGACTCTACCACTCTCCTGGAGATGTCATTGGTACATATAAGTACCTCGTCCTCAGGCTGCTGACCCTCAAGAATATTCTGCAACCTCTCAGAGACATCCAGGACCCTAGTACCAGAGAGACAATATAATATCCTGGCAACTCCTCGCTGCCGCGGAATCGATGTAACCTCTATCAATCGAATCGCCTATGAAGATTGAACTGCCTGACTGCACCCTACACTTCTGACGCTCAGAGTCGATCACAATGTTATTGGACTGGCTGCTGCTGCGGTTTTCCATATCAGTCTTCTCCTCAGCAGTATCCAGACGAGCATATCTGTTGCTAAGCGGCATGGCCACACAGGGAACCTGCACTGATTTATT
Source organism: Hypanus sabinus (assembly GCF_030144855.1). NCBI lineage: Eukaryota > Metazoa > Chordata > Chondrichthyes > Myliobatiformes > Dasyatidae > Hypanus > Hypanus sabinus. The sequence goes on from NC_082707.1 coordinate 15,407,190, forward strand.
TCTCCCTTTCCCCCTCTCGGTGTTCGCTACTATCTGAATTCCGCACACTGGGTGTAGACACCTGCTCAAAAGTCGTACCACTCAATTGCTCTGCCTCTATGTTCATTCTCTGTTCATTGCAAATCCAGATCCAGCTCCTTAATACAGTCTTTCATGAGATAGAGTTGGCTGCATTTCCTGTCATCAGGAAGGTTATCTGTTTCCATGAATTACCACGTTCTACAGCAGGAGAATTCCACTGCCATATTTACCATCCTCCCTGCACAGAACATAGGCAACCAAGACCAAATATTCTAACCTGTTTCTTTGGCCTTAGCCACTTCTTGTCGACGTCTCCTGAGACAAAGCCTAACTCTCCTACTGTCACCGCTGCCATTTTCCCATCAATGGCCGCCACATTTGTCCCTCTCTGTTTTTATTTACATCGTAGTGCTTCACTGCCGCTGCTGTTTGGGCCTCCAGAATGTCCAAAAGCCAACGAAGCTCTCTTTTTAAATAGTCTGACGCCCTGTCCAATGTACAAGCTCTCACCCTATTTCTACGCTTACTGGCGTGTTGCACAGGTGGCAATTCAGAAATAACTACTGTGGAGTTCACAGCTCTCAACTTTCTGCCTAACCCCTGAATTCTCTCTTCAGGACCTCTTTGCTTTCCATCTTACTTTATTTTTATGAACATGTACCAAGACATCTGGCTGCTCTCCGGTGCCCTCCAAACTGCTGTGGTTGCGATCGCAAATGGCCCTGTTCCCGGAACCTGAGAGGCAACATGCCATCCGGTTGTCCCGTTCACTTCCACAAATTCTCCTGTGTTTTCCTCTGACTAATGGGTACCTTATCAGTGCCGCTCCCCTTCTCAACTCTTTCCCTTATGCACCACGAACCCATGCTTATTGCCTGTAGCCTTCTTTCAGTTGCCTTCCCAAGGATGTCCTCCCAATAGCCAAAACAGTATACGAATAGTTGAGGAGCATGGCCACACTGGTGCGCTGCGCTAACTGCCTATTCAACTTCCCATTTCGTCTCATAAATGTCACACACATCCCAGACTCCGCAACTTGGAGAAACTACTTCCCAGTAACTCTGAAGGTATCCTCATAATTCCTCAGTACAAGCTAAAGCAGATGCTGCTCTAGATCCCTAACATAGTCTACAGGACGCTGGCCCACGATGCACTACACGCAGATGTAGTTATCTGGGAAAATCTGGATCTCCCAGGACTCTTGCAGTAATCTGAACTGCAACAGTTAGTCATGACGCAGTAGCAAAACCGGAAACTTACTGAAACTTTCTCGGAAAACGTACCCAGAGCCAACATCTCTTCAAAGCCGGTATCTCCTTCGATCTAAAGCTTGACACGCCAACTTTCATCTCCAGGCAACCCTTGCATAGTTTGGTCCCCCGTCCCTTCTGTACATTTATTTACTCCTCTTTGCGTTGCTCCTACCGTTGAATTGGCCGCCAGAGTGACACTGAGAGCCCGCGAATCTCTTCGTTTAAATGACTGCCGCCGACCTGCGAAAATTCTCCCAGCTGTGTGTTGCTCCGGCCGTCTCTTCGGGTGCCGGAATGACAACAAAGGCCCACGAAGTTTTCCCTTTAAACGACCGCCGCCGACCTGCGAGAAATTTTTTTGCTCTGCGCTGCTCCCATCACCAGCCAGAACGTTCGATCGGTTAAGGCAGAATTATGACTGGGTCACTGAAGGACATCAATTTTCTCCATTTGAAGCAACTTCATGCTCTGACAGTGGGCGTTCTGTCATTGTCCTGTTGAAGGACGACTCCTCCTCACTTTAACCTTTCTGGGGGAGAACAACAGGTCTTCTGCAGAATCTCTATGAATTTAGCAGCATTCATCTTTCCATCAGTCCTGACGAGATTTCACGACCCTCCTGCTGAAAAGCCTTCGTCGATCATAATATTACCCCCACCATATTTAACAGTAAGGATAGTGTTTCCTGGTTGATGTGCAGTATTAGATTTAGGCCACTCGGATCTCTTAATGATGAGGCCAAAATGTTCCATTTTAATCTCATCCGACCATAAGACCATCCACATCTTTACATTATCTCCCAATAACGCTTCGCCAAATCTTTACGGACATAATATGCTAATTTTAATCATCACCCTTCGTTGTCAGTACTCCATAAATACCCTTTTTGGGAAAGGCCTTCGAGAATGTGGAGCCAGGAACTCAAGTTCGGTTTGAGCCAATTTCTGCTGCATCTCACTTGAATGATAGTTGGCGACGCAATAGTCCTTCTTACAAATACCATTCTTCTCTGGCGACTAGGTTAGATGGGCGCAGTGACCTATGCAGTGTAGTTATGGTTTCATATTTGATTTACCTCCTTACAACGAACTTCACTGAACTGCAAGGTATGTTCAGTACCTTCGATATGATCTCATAAACCTTCCCAGATTTGTGCTTCTCTATTATAATTTCCCTGATTTGTCTTGAATTTTCTTTTGCCTTCATTTTGGTTTAGCCTATTAAAAATCTAACATACTGCTGGATCTTAGCGAGTTTGCGTGTATCTATGCCGGAGATCCATTAATTTTCTATATCAACAAACTGGGTAAGTTGCTAAAGTAATACATACCTTGCTCCCGAGGAAAGATAGCGTCGAAATTTCAAGGGCATGTATATTTTCTCGGCCTCCTAATTATAGTTTTTCATTTTTAGTTAACTGTTTGTAAGTTTTATATTTTCTTTAAGTGATTTGACATTATGTGCAATGCTTTACAGGTTAACTCAAAATCCAAATTTAACATATCTGATATTTAGTAAAAAAGGACAGTAACCAAGTATGCATAGTTATCAGAGCTGGATACCTTTTAAAGGTACTGTCTGGGTTGCGCTTTGTAACTATCACATCTTGTGAAAGGAGCAATGTTAAGATCCTCTTCACAATTGCTTTTTTATGCAGCTTCCGTTTCCGTCTGTTCCGTTTCGCCATTACGATGATCTTTGCAATAGAAGAGATTAACAAGAACACGGAACTTCTTCCAAACGTTACGCTGGGTTACTGGATTTACGATTCTTGTGGCACGCCAGAAGTATCTTTAAAAGCAGCCTTTCAGTTTTTAAACAGACTGGACGCAACAAATTCCACCTGTCGAAGAGCTCCCGAGGTTCCCGCTATCGTTGGAGATTCTGGATCATCAATGACTTTAGGAATCGCGTCATTAATTGGTCCCTTTAAGATCCCTGTGGTAAGCCAGTTGGTGAATGATAACGTTCTGAAACGGTTTCGTAAACTGGATCAGCTTTTTCCAGTAATAATCACTTAATCAGCTCCTATATTGCTGCACTTACGCAGAGCTGGTAGGAATTACAATTTAAATCTTTTTTTTTACTTAAGTCGGCTGCTTTATCTTGTTATTTGTTTAAAATGAGAATCAGAAACAAGGTTAATATCGCTTAAATATGTCAATAAATATGTCGTGTTGCGGCAGCTAAACAACGCAATACATAAAATAAACTTTGAATTTTAATAAGTTATATTTCAAATAGAGTGCACGAACAGTAAGGTAGTGACCAGTGGGTGGTTCGTTGACCGCGTAAAAACACGATGGTGCTGGGGAAGTTGCTGTTCCGAACACTGCGAATGTGCGACTTCGGGACGCCTCACTACTCTCTGATGGTAGCAAAGAGACAACGGCATATTATGAGTGATTGTGATCCTTAAGGATCAACTCTACCTTTTTGAGGATTCGACTATTAATGATGTCCTCCATGCTGTCGAGGCTAGTGCCCATGATGGAGCAGGATGTTTACAATATTCTGCAGTTTTTGTTTTACTCGTCCCATGGAGTTGCCCCTCCATACCAAACGGGGTTGCGACCTGTTCTCCACGGTACATAAGTAAATATTTATTTGAGCTTATTTTTTGCGATCTACCAAATCTACTGAAGCCGATCACAGATTCAATATATAGCCATCGCGTGTATTGTGGTATCGTGGGGCTCATCATCACAACTGAGTTCGTTGGCCATATAATGCTTTTACAACATCCCATATCACTGCTCACCTCTCGATGAATACGGGTGTGTGACGCTGGAATTTTCCCTTTCTCATATCACAACCAATTCCTTTTTCTTATTAACGTTAACTGCAATGCTCTTGTTGCGATTCCAGTCTGCCAGGTATTCCTCCTCACTCCTTTGCACCTTTTTGTTACCATCTGAGGTTCTGCGAATAAGAGTTGTGTCAGCGGGAAAGTGATCAAAGGTGTTTAAGCAAGGTCTGGTTTGAACATTTGTTTAGGTAATTAGACCAATTACTATTAAAATGAATAGTTATATCTATGTATGCGCCCTTTATTAAAATTTACTAATATTATTAGTGGGGGATGTGTGGGGATGCGTGCGGGGCTGGGTAATTAAACTGAAACAGACATTTCGTGTGCCCAGATATTGCTTGCATAGGTCTTCAGAGACCATTATTGTGGTAATCTCTCTATTTACAAGGAGCGTCATAGTCGTAGAAAATGTTCCTCTGTTCTAACTGGTCTATGCCCGCAGTCTTGCCCGGCGAGCTAGTCCCATTGGCTCGCATGTATCCAATAGCTACCTACACCTGTCCTATCTATGCACTTAATCAGGTAGGACCATATTTCTGCCAGCTCATTCCAAATACGTACCACCTCTTAAAAAGGACTGTGTGTTTTCCATCCTTTCTACGCCATTCCTGATCTTATGGTTCTTATCAGGTAGAATGCACATCAGGACTCCTGCGTCCCTGCTGTTTCGTCCACCCCGAATAGCCTCTCAGTCTACTGTAGTCTTCCATAAACTGTTGATTTACAGACCCCGAACATTGACATTTCCTCCTTACACTTATTCAAAGCCTTTCACATCTCTGTCGTGAGTTATTAAATCACTTTCAATCTCGTACAGGCTGAAGTGTAACCTCGCCAGTTAATATAGTTATAATGTTCAGGTTAAATGAATAATTATTATATATATATTATAATGTGTATTTTCCCCTCTAGGTTAGTTATCTCGCCACGTGTGCCTGTCTGAGCAACAGACTTGAATATCCCTCGTTTTTTAGAACGATCCCGAGTGATTACTTTCAAGTAAGGGCTTTGGCTGAACTCATTAAGCATTTCGGATGGACCTGGATTGGAACAATTAGGAGTGATGATGACTATGGTAATTTTGGGATGCAGGCGTTCAATGAAGCGATGGACGAGATGGGAATTTGCATTGCTTTCTCTGAATCTTTTCACAAAACGTACCCAAGGGAGAAATTACTTCAAACTATAGACATCATAAAAAAATCTTCCACAAAGGTAATACTAGCTTTCCTTGCACACGCAGACATGAGCATTTTACTACAAGAAATTGTACAGCAGAATGTCACCGGTATACAATGGATAGGAAGCGAAGCTTGGATCACCACACCGGTTCTACCTCCCGAGGAGAGTAAACTATTTGTTGTCGGTACAATTGGAATCGCGATCCGAAAAGTGCGAATGCCAGGGTTAAAGGAATTTCTAATGCACACTCACCCGTCTCTTTATCCCGGAAACCCTTTAGTGCAGGAATTCTGGGAAAAGGTTTTCAGTTGCAAGTTACGGAACACAGGAGACTCAAAACCTGATTTGGGTCTTCGAGAATGCACAGGGAATGAAAATCTACATATTGCGCACAACGAGTTCACTGATGTGTCTGAGTACAGAGTGACGTACAACGTATATAAGTCAATCTACGCTATTGCCCACGCCCTGCATGATCTGCTCAGCTGTGAAGATGGAAACGGACCATTTCCCAATCAGACTTGTGCCAATTTTTCAAATTTCCAACCGTGGCAGGTAAACGCATAAGTATATTAAACTGCCTCTTAGACCCTTGAGCTCACACTCTACCGCGTCCCACCTTGTTTTTGTCGCGCCATTGCAGTGTAGCGGTCGGCGCAATGGCATTCTAGTTCAAAGCTCGGATTTCAGTGATCTAGTCCAGATACAATTCTACGGGATATATTTGTTTAATATTTTCCATGAATGCGCAGGATTCCCTTTCACAGTGCAAAGGCGTACTGTTTAGTAGGTTAATTCTCATTTAAATTGCCCTTTGGTTAGGCTGGTGTTAAGTAGGCTGGCGGTGCGGCTCGTTCGGTGAGACAGAACTGTTGCCCCAGTAACTCAAAATAAAATAAAACCAACTTCCTCTTCAGATGCTCTGACACAGTAACACTTTATTCTGCATCAGTTACTGTTCCCCTGCGATGAAATAATGTGGTGTAATGATCTGTTTGGATTACATTCAAACGGACTTTGCACTGAATATTGGTATATGTGCAGGAATAAACCAATTTACCAATTTACCACTCACCCTACTGTGTAACGTTATTAAATAATGTTAACTGCACATTGGAAGATTAGCATTTAATTGATTTCTGTACATGTTTGTGAAACAATTCCTGCATTCACATTTAGTTTTGTAAAGTTAGGACATTCTCTGCTTTCCTTCCTCAATTGTCCAATCATACCCTACCTGGATACAACTGCGTGGAAGGCCATATTTGGCATAACTTATGGAATTTTTGAAGAGGTTACTTGGAAAGTTGACAAGGTAAAGCAGTGGATGTTGTCTATATGGACTTCACTAAGGCCTTTGACAAGGTTCCGCATGTAAAGATAGTTAGGAGGGCTCAAACTTTAGGTATTAATATTGAAGTAGTAAATTGTATTTAACAGTGGCTGGATGGGAGATCCAGAGAGTATTGGAGGATAACTGTTTCTCAGGTTGGAGCCCGGTGACTAGCTTGTGCCTCAGGTAACTGCACTGGGTCCAATGTTGTTTGTCATAAACATTAATGATCTGGATAGTGGGGAGTGTATGCAGATAAGATAGGTGGTGTTGTGGATAATGAAGTAGGTTTTCAAAGACTGCAGTGAGATTTAGACCAGTTAGAAGAGTGGGCTGAAAGATGGCAGATGGAGTTTCATGTTGATAAGTGTGAGGTGTTCAATTCTGGTAGGAATAGTTAGAATAGGACATACATGGTAAATGGTAGGGCATTGAAGAATGCAGTAGAACAGAGTGATTTAGAAATAAATCGCATAGCTCACTGAAAGTAGAATCTCATGTGGATAGGTTGGTGAAGAAAGCTTTTTATATGCTGGCCTTTACAAATCAGAGCATTGAGTATAGGAATTGGGATGCAATGTTAAAATTGTACAAGGCATTGGTAAGGCCAAATTTGGAATATTGTGTACAGTTCTGCTCACCGAATTATAGGAAAGATATCAAGAAAATAGAGAGAGTACAGAGATTTACTAGAATATTACCTGGGTTTCAGCACCTAAGTTACAGAGAAAGGTTGAACATGTTAGATGTTTATTCTTTGTGGCGTGGAAGTTTGAGGGTGGACTTGATAGCGGTATTCAAAATTATGAGGGGAATAGATAGAGTTGACATTGATCGGCTTTTTCAATTGAGATTAGGAGCGATTCAAACAAGAGGACATGAGTTGAGAGTTAGGAGTCAGGAGTTTAAGGGAACACGAGGGGGAATGTCTTTACTCAGAGAGTGCCAGCTGTGTGGAATGAGCTTCCAGTAGAAATGGTAGAGGCAATTTCGATATTGCAATTTAAGAAAAAAATGGATAGGTATATGGACAGGAAAAGAATGGAGGGTTATGGGTTAAGTGCAGGTCGGTGGGACTGGGTAAGAGTAAGCGTTCGGCACGGACTAGAAGGGCCGAGATGGCCTGTTTCCGTACCGTAATTGCTATATGGTTATATGGTTATTATATGGATATAATTACCTGCTTCAGGCTTTTGTTCGTCTCCTCTCCTTTAACTACCTCTCGCCCCTCTATCTTTCAAACCAGATACAAAATCTCGACCGGAAACGTCAATTGTCCATTTCCTGCCGACGTCTTCCAGTAATATATTCGTTTTTATTTATTTTTAACATTCACTGAACTTATTATTTTGCGAGATTTGTTGTTCATCTTGAACCCGGATATTAGACATTACTGCTCACGGCACTATGACTTTCTGATTTAGCTTCTACATTACATGAAAGCAGTAAACTTTACGACAAAGATTGGAGAAAGGATCTATTTTGATAACAACGGTGATCCAGTCCCAATATATGACATCGTAAACTGGCATCCGACAGACCGCGGCGCTGTTACTGTAACAGTAGGACAGTATGATGGAGCGGCGCCTGAAGGACAGAAATTTATATTAGGCGAGGAGACAATTATATGGACGGGAGGACAACCAACGGTAAGTGGTCTGTGAAAGGAACTTGGATTGTAGAGCTGAATCGATGACTTTGACATTAGTTTACCTTCAAAACACTATGCAATCATGAGAGCACAAAATTAAAAATTATAAAACCAATAGCTTTACATTTCCTTCTTCATGCAATAATAAGGGACAAGTTAGAGCATCAGGTGTGATGGTAGCAACGGTCTTTCCCCTACCCGAGGCTGATTCATGGGTTGTGAGCCTATCTGAAGGTGTAATGGTATTTTGATTGAGCTAAGAGAAATCCTCATTGACTGCCACGGTAGCGTAGCGGTTAACACGACGCTATGATAGCTCGGGATGTTCAGGAGCTCAACATTCAATTACTGCGCCGCCTGTAACGACTTTTTAAGTTCTCCTCTTAAAAGTGACGGGTTATCCTTGGGTGCACAAGTTTCATGCACAGTCCGAAGTTATAACGGTTAGTCGGTTAACTGGTTTAAAAAAAAACATTGACTAAATATTGAAGGCAGATCTTATTAAAAGATATAAGATCTTAAAGATCATTACAGCACCGAGATATTTCCACTGTTGGCAGAGATTCTAACTAAGCAACATGTACTCAGTGCCTAATTCAGTAGGTGCCTCCGCTATCCAATAAAGTGGCCATTGAGTGTATTTTCGTGCCCCTTTGCTGCTGTAGCGTATTCAGTTCAAGGTATGACATTTTCTGCGTTCAGGGATGCTGGACTGCACACAGGTGTTGCAGGGCGAGTTGTTTTCATTTAGTCCGGCGTTCCAGTCAGCTTGAACCAGACTGACAATTGTACTCTAACCACTTTCCGTAATATGGCATTTCGGCCTACTGAACTACCGCTCAATGTTTTTTTTTTCATGTTTCTCACGATTCTCTGCAAACACTCGCACTGTTCCTTATGACTATCCTAGAAGATTACCAGTTTCTGAGACAAATAATCCACCCGTCTGGCACCAATTATTAATTTATGGTTGATGTCAGTAAGATCACATTTCTTTCAGATTATGATATTTGGTTTAAACAATAATGTTGATCGTGCCTGCATGTTTTTTGCGCGTTGAGTTGTTGCCGCATAATTGGCCGATTACACATGTGCATAAATTAACAGTTGTACGTGTTTACACCAACGAGAGTAGCTGCAGCTTCAGAGGGCATTCATAGGAAATTTCATGTCACAGAAAGCACTGAAGCTCTGGAATTCTGTACCTCATAGGGCTCTGGAGGTTGGATCGTGGCCGAGGTTTTTTGTTCAAATATCAGACATCGAAGGGTCTATGGAACTGCCGCAGAGAAGAAAATATATATGGTAGCTAGGCTATGACTACGGTGTATATTGTGTGTTGGAGTAGTCTTCGGAGACAGACTGGCTAATTCTCACTCCTATTACTTTGTGTTTTAATATTTGAAGTAACTAGCTAATTCACCACCTCACGCCGCTCCACCTCTGTAACTTCCTTCACGAATACCCTGTTTATCCTATTAATGGCTTTGAAATTCAATTTTTCTACGTACACCCTCTCTGTGGTGGAGATAGAGAAAGAGAAGAAAGTCGAAGGAGCAGAACGGGATTGCGGCGGGTGCCATTTTGAATTTTGCTTCTCATCGGAGTTAAGAGAGGCGGGAATGCGCAGGCGTATGACGTCGGGCAGTGAAGCGGGGAGGACTTAAATAGGACACAGCCTTAAACACCGGGCAGCGTCGTTTGCGGACAGAGGAGTGAGCCGGGAGTAAAGTGAAAGCTTGAGGCTCTTTGGCTCAGCGGGCTCAGTGGGAAGCGGGCGAGTCAAGGTAGGTTTCACAATTCAGTTTTTTTTCCTGTTCTTTCGGGAAAGGGCAGGTATGAGTGTGAGGGCAGCTTTTTGTTCTCGGTGTGGGATGTGGGATGTCCTGGAGTCTCCTAGCCCCCGGACGTCCACATCTGAGCCAGGTGCACCTTGCTGGAGCTCCTAAGGGACCGTGTTTGGGAACTGGCGCTGCAGCTCGATGACCTTAGTCTGGTCTGCGAGAGTGAGAATTTGATGGAGAGGAGTTACAGGCAGGGGGTCACACCGGGGCCACGGGAGACAGACAGGTGGGTCACGGTTAGGAGAGGTAAGGTGAAGAGTCAGGTACTAGAGAGTACCCCTGTTGTTTTACCACTTGACAATAAGTACTCCTGTTTCATACTGTTGTGGGGGACAACCTACCTGGGAGAAGCAACAGTGGCCGATCCTCCAGCGCAGAGTCCGGCCCTGTAGATCAGAAGGATAGGGAAAGGAAGTGGAAGGCAGTAGTAACAGGGGACTCGATAGTTAGGGGGTCAGATAGATGTTTCTGTGGACGCGGTCCGGAGATCCTTTTCTTTCTTTTTCAATCTTTTTATTGAATTTCATATATATAAAAATAATATAATAATAAGTCGGTTATAAATGCATAAGACTTGAAATTCAATTAATAGTAGGATAACAATATCGAATTAAAATATCAACAGAAAAACATAGTACATTATCAATCAAGTCTATAATAATTATATGAAAAAAATAAAAATAATCATCAAAAGAAAAAGAAAAAATTATAAAAAATACAGGGAAAAATATAAAAAAACGAAACTAAACTAACATGGGCAATAATAGTTTATTTGTATATGATAGTGCCAAAAACTCCGGAACTCCATACCTAAATAAGAATAAGTAAAGAGAAGGTCTGGAAGAGGCCAAATTAATTCATATGAAAATGTCGAATGAACGGTCCCCAAGTTCCTTCAAATTTAATTGATGAGTCAAAAATACTGCTTCTAATTTTTTCCAAGCTCAGAAAAGAAATAGTTTGAGAGAACCACTGGAACGTGGTAGGAGGATTTACTTCTTTCCAATTTTGTAATATAGACCTTCTGGCCATTAATGTTACAAAAGCAATCATTCGTCTAATTGAAGGGGAAAACTGATTATCATCCTCATTTGGTATACCAAAAATTGCAGTAATAAAATGAAGTTGTATATCGATATTCCAAATTGAGAAAATGGTAGCAAATATGTCCTTCCAATAATTATGTAAAGTGGGACATGACCAAAACATGTGGGTCAATGAAGCCACATCTGAATGACATCTGTCATATTGAGGGTTAATATGAGAATAGAATCGAGCAAGCTTATCTTTAGACAAATGAGCTCTATGTACAATTTTAAATTTTATTAAAGCATGTTTAGCACATATAGAAGAAGAATTAACCATTTGTATTTTTTTCCCATTTTTCTATTGATATATTATATTGAAATTCTTTTTCCCATTCTTGTTTAATTCTACCTGATATTTCTGGTTGTATCTTCATAATCATATTATAAATAAAAGCCACTAATCCCTTCTGATAGGGATTTAAGGTAAAAATCATACCTAAAAGTCCATTGAAGTTGAATTGGGGAAGGGTGGTAGAATTTTATGTAAAAAATTTCTAATTTGTAAATATCTAAAAAAGTTAGATTTAGGTAACTCAAATTTGTTGGAAAGTCGGTCGAAAGACATCAAACTACCTTCAAAGATGAGATCACGAAAGCAATTTATACTTTTCCTTTTCCATATGCTAAAGGCTTGATCTGTCAAAGAAGGTTTAAAAAAAAAATAAGTAAAATAGGGCTATCAAGAACAAAGTTTTTCAGAGTAAAAAATTTACGAAATTGAAACCAAATTCGTAATGTATGTTTGACAACAGGGTTGGATATCTGTTTATTGAATTTAACTAAATCGGCAGAAAGAGAAGAACCCAGAAGGGAGAATAGAGAATATCTCTGTGCCTCATTGCATTCTAAATTTACCCACTGTGGGCACAATGGTGAATCCAAATCTGATTTCCAATAAATTAAGTTACGAATATTATTCGCCCAATAGTAAAATCTAAAGTCAGATAGAGCTAAACCGCCATCTTTTTTAGATTTTTGTAATTGCCTTTTACTTAACCTAGGATTTTTTTATTTTGCCACACAAATGAAGACATTTTTCAATCAATGTTATCAAAAAAAGATTTAGGAATAAAAATTGGTAAAGCTTGAAATACATATAAAAATTTCGGTAGAATCATCATTTTAATAGCATTAATCCGACCAACTAATGATAAGGATAAAGGAGACCATCTTGTAGTAAGTTGCTGAATTTGATAAAGCATAGGTAGAAAATTCAATGTAAATAAATCTTTATATTTCTTAGTAATTTTTATACCTAAATAGATAAAGTTATCATCAACAACTTTAAATGGTGTCCTTTCATTCAATAAAGTTTGCGCGTTTAAAGGGAATAAATTACTCTTATCCAAGTTTAGTTTGTAACCAGAAAAACTATCAAATTGAGCCAACAAGGATAAAACAGCGGGAATAGACCTGTCAGGATCAGAAATACATACCAACAAGTCATCAGCATAAAGTGATAACTTGTATAATTTCTCATTACGGGTAATACCAAAAATATTAGGAGATTCACGAATAGCAATGGCTAAAGGTTCAAATGCAATATTAAACAATAAAGGACTTAAGGGACAACCTTGTCTCGTACCACGAGATAATTGAAAAAAAGAAGATCTGTAATTATTTGTAAGAACAGAAGCAACAGGTTTATGATATATTAGTTTGATCCATGATATAAAATTAGGACTAAAATTAAAATAACTCAAAGTGTTAAATAAGTATACCCATTCAACTCTATCAAAGGCTTTTTCAGCATCTAGTGAAATAACACATTCCGGAATTGTGGGTGATGAAGTATAAATTATATTAATCAATTTTCTAATATTAAAAAAGGAATACCGATTCCTAATAAAACCAGTTTGGTCTTCTGAAATAATCTGTGCTAATACCTTTTCTAACGTAATAGCTAAAATTTTTGTAAGAATCTTAGAATCTATATTTAATAGTGATCTAGGGCGATAAGATGCACATAAAGTGGGATCCTTATCTTTTTTAAGAATTAGAGAGATATTAGCTTCATAAAAAGACTGAGGTAATCTCTTCTTAACAAATGCATCATTAAAAACTTCACATAGCCAAGTGAAAGCAAAGAAGAAAAAGTTTTAAAAAGTTCTATAATATAACCATCAGGACCAGAAGCTTTCCCTGAGTTCATTGATGAGATGGCCTCTGCTATTTCGGCCAGAGAGATAGGAGCATCAAACAAGCTACGATCTTCATCTGTCAGTTTGGGAATATTCAAATTGTTAAAAAAGTTATCCATCATGGACAGATCGCCGTCAAATACTGATTGATATAAAGATTTATAAAAATCTTGAAAAATGTTATTGATTTCTTTATGATCAGTAGTCAGATTGCCGTCTTGTTTACGAATTTTAATAATTTGTCGCTTAGTCGAAATAGCTTTTAATTGGTTAGCTAATAATTTACCAGTTCGATCACTATGGATATAAAATTGGGCCCTGGTCCTAATTAATTGATTCTCAATTAAAGAAGATAATAGTAAGCTATGCTCCATTTGAAGCTCGACTCTTTTCTTATAAAGTTCTTTGGTAGGAGTCACGGAATAAATCTTATCAATTTCTTTAATTTTATCCACTAATAAAGCAATATCTAAATATCTTTGTTTTCTTTTATCGACAGAATATGAGATAATTTGTTCACGGATAAAAGCATTAAAAGAATCCCGAAGTATTCCTCTGTCAATCTCTTCCGTATAGTTTGTTGAGAAAAACAAGTCAATTTGCTGTTTTATGTAGGTGATGAATTCTGGATCTTGAAGCAAAGTACCGTAAAGTCTCCGAGATCTAGTATTATTAGAAAAGTCCGAAATCTTGATAGATAACTTCAAAGGTGCATGATCCGAAATAGCAATAGAATCATATTTACAATCAATAACATCTGTTAATAAACGATGATCAATAAGAAAATAATCAATTCTAGAATAACTGTGATATACATGAAAAAAATGAAAATTCTTTATCTTTAGGGTTCAAAAACCGCCATATTTCAGTAATTCCCGAATCAACCATAAAATAATTAATAAGTGAGGCTGATCTATTCGGAAGAATTCGAATAGGTTTAGATCTATCCATTGAAGGATTCAAACAACAATTGAAATCTGCACCCATTATGAACATATATTCATTTAGATTAGGAAGGGAAGTAAATAAACGTTTAAAAAATTCAGGGCAGTCAAAGTTTGGAGCATAAATATTAACTAGAACCACTTTTCGATTAAAAAGTGAACCAGTTATCAACAAAAATCTGCCCTGTGGATCAGAAATAATTTCATGATGTGTAAACGAAATTGAAGGGTCTATAAAAATAGACACACCCCTAATTTTGGCGGTAGAATTCGAGTGGAATTTTTAAATCTTACCAGAACCTAAATAATTGTTGATTGTCCTCCCTCCTAATATGGGTCTCCTGTGCAAAAATAATATTAGCATTTAGTCTATGGAATACTTTAAATATTTTTTATGTTTAATCGGATGATTTAAACCATTAGTATTCCAAGAGATAAAGTTAACAGACTTATCCATCATGCCAATATTAATTGTGTATATCATAAAAGGTTAAAAAGACACATAACCCATAAATCAGGAAGAAGGAAAAATGATTCAGGAGCTACCGGAGAACATGACAACCCAACAATATTAATAATTTAAAGTCGACCCATAAACTAAAAGCAAAAAAATAAAAAGCAAAAGCGTGGAAGAAGATCCCTACCCCCTCCCCTAACACCACGGAAAAAAGCCAAGCGGCAGGCGCACAAACTAACACTAATATTAGCTCCATTTTCAAGATGGCGACTTCATGAAAAGAAAGAAAAGAGAAAGTATATAACACCAAGATATAAAAAACTGGGTTGTAAACAGAAAGAATATATATCAATCAAAATGAAAAAGTAATATAAAAAAGCAAAAAAATCATTATTGAAAAAACGATAACCATTGAAGTTTAAAATAGTGTAATATGACTTTTAAAAAAAATTCCATATTCAAATATAAGGAAATGACGTTTCAAAAACAAAGATTTATGGGAAGAAAAAACGACATTTTGAAAGGACCATATTACAAAATATAGAAGTAAATTCACCAATCATTTTTTTTTAAAGGTTATCAAAATAGAATTAAAAAGGGTTCAAAAATTCAAAACATTCGTCCCATTCTCAAATACAGCCAAATAAACGCTTACGGAAAGCAAAGTCTTATGGGAAGAAGAAACGACATCTTAAAAAATAAATCATTATTACAAAGTCTTAACATGTATATCTAATCCAGAGGGAAAAAATAATTAAGAAAAAAGACATTATAGTAAAGTTAAAAAAGCATCTGTAAATCATGATAATAATTTAAAAAAACCAGGTCTACAGACCAAATAAAAAGCCATACCGCAGCTTCATAAGTTAAAGCCTAAAACGGAATGCTGTCTTCTCTCCAAAAGTTTTTCCACATAACACATAGTTCAAGTTGGACTAGAAGAGCGATATTCTTCAACGAATTTCTTCGCTTCTTCCGGAGTATTAAAGAAACGCTGACTGTTGTCGCTCAACGTAATTCTGAGATTCGCTGGGTATCTTAAAGCTTGTTTAAGTCCAATCGAATGAACCTCCGCCATCACCGGTTTAAAAGCAATTCTCGCCCTCATTACCTCGAATGAATAGTCCTCCACAATACGAAACTTGTTGTTTTTGTGAGAAATCATACCTTTCTGACGAGCTAATCGAATTAAAAGCTCTTTCTCGCGAGGATAATGGAGACGGACAATCACAGCTCGTGGCTTGTCTTTCGCAGCTGAAAATCTCGAAACTCTGTGGGCACGATCAATAGTAGGTTTAACCCGCAATGCGTCCTCACCAAAAATTTCCCACAATAAATTAGAGAAATATTCAGTTAAGTCACCAGACTCGAGATTTTCGGGAAATCCAATTATACGCCAATTCTGTCTGCGAGACCGGTTTTCAAGATCGTTGATTTTAAACTTATACTGCTCCACTATCTTAGTGGTCGATCGTACCTTCTCCTTCAAAGTTTCGATTGTACGTATTTTTTCACAAATTATCTTGTCAAGAGCCGCAAACTTTTCTTCATGGCTTTCAATAACTGCTGCCTGCGATTGAAGCTTGATATCAAATGATTTATCGACTTCTTCAAGCTCCGATATTTTCGCAGTTAGACGATTTCTTAGGTACAGACATTTTAAGTTGGAAAAAATTAAATACAGTGTTAATTTTAAAAAGAAAAAAAATCATAAATATAAACCCATATGATTAAGCACGAAAACGTTTAATTAAAGGGTGATCATAGCTTAAAAAATGAAGAGCGCCTAAAAGGCAGATGTCTACGTCGCCATCTTGAAACTCCACCCCGGTCAGGAGATCCGGATGGTAGTTTGCCTCCCTGGTGCCAGGGTCCCCGATATTTCTGCTCGAGTCCAAGATATCCTGAAGTAGGAAGGTGAGGAGACAGAGGTTGTGGTACATGTAAGTAGGAATGACATAGATAGGGAAAGGGAAAAGTTCCTTAAAGGAGAATATAGGGAGTTAGGAAGGCAGTTGAGAAGAAGGACCGCGAAGGCAGTAATCTCGGGATTACTGCCTGTGCTACGCGACAGTGAGAGTAGGAATGCAATGAGGTGGAGGGTAAATGCGGGGCTGAGGGATTGGAACACGGTGCAGGGATTCTAGTTTCTGGTTCATTGGAACCTCATTTGGGGCAGGTGTGACCTGTACAAAAAGGACGGCTTACACTATTACACAATCCTAGGGGGACCAATATCATGGCCGGTAGGTTTAATAGAGCTGTAAGGGAGATTTTAAACTAATTTGGCAGGAGGATGGGAGCGGAGGAGAGGGAAAACAAAAAATAGATCTAAGGTAGTGAGCAGTAATGATGTCAGGAAGGACAGGCAGGTGATGGTTCAAATTTGCAGCCATTGGGATGAGTTGCAGTGCAATCAATATAAAACGTACCGAATTCTGGACTTAAGGTTTTATACTTAAATGCACGCAGCATAAGGAATAAGGTAGATGATTTTGTTGTACGGTTACGAATTAGTAGGTATGATATTGTGCCATCACCTGAGACGTGCCTAAAGGATGCATGTCTCTGGGAGCTGAACGTCGAATGATACACGGTGTATCAGAAGGATAGGCAGTTAGGTAGAGGGAGTGGCGTGGCGTTCATTGTAAGAAATGTTATTAAGTCTTTAGAAAGAGTTGACATAGGATCGGAAGGTACAGAATCTTTATGGGTTGAGCTGAGAAATCGCAGGGGTAAAAAGACCCTGATGGCAATTATCTACAGGCCTCCAAATAGCTACAGTGATGTGGACTACACATTACAAAAGGAAATGGAAAAAGCTTGACAGAAGTGCAGTGTTATGATAATTGTAGGGGATTTTAACATGCGAGTGTTTTGGGAAAATTAGGTTGGCACTGGATCTCAAGAGAAAGAATTTGTAGAATGTCTACGAGATGACTTTTTAGAACAGCTTGTTGTTGAGCCCACTAGGGGATCGTCTGTACTGGATTGTGTAATGAACCAGAGGTAATTAGAGAGATGGAAGCGAAGGGACCCTTCGGAGGCAGTGGTCACAACATGATTGAGTTCACTGTGAAATTTGAGAAAGGGAAGCCGAAATCCGATGTGTCCGTATTTGAGTGGAGTAAAAGAAAATACAGTGGCATGAGAGAGGAACTAGCCAAGTTTGACCGGGAAGGAACAATAGCGAGAAGGACGGCAGAGCAGCAGTGGCAAGAGTTTATGCGAGAAGTAAGGTGCAAGACAGATATATTCCAAAGAAAAATAAATTTTCTAATGGAAAAACGATACAACCGTGGCTGACAAGAGAAGTCAAAGCCAAATTGAAAGCAATGCAGAGGGAATACAAGGAAGCAAAACTTAGTGGGAAGACAGGGGATTGGGACGTTTTTAAAAGCGAACAAAAGGATACTAAGAAGGTCATTAAGAGGGAACAGATGAACTATGAAAGGAAGCTAGCAAATAGTATCAAAGAGGATACTAAAAGCTTGTTCAAGTATATAAAGAGAAAAAGACAGGTGAGAGTAAATATAGGACCGATAGAAAATGATGCTGGAGTAATTGTAACCATATAACCATATAACAATTACAGCACGGAAACGGGCCATCTCGGCCCTTCTAGTCTGTGCCGAACGCTTACTGTCACTTAGTCCCACTGGCCTGCACTCAGCCCATAATTCTCCATTCCTTTCCTGTACATACACCTAGCCAATGTTACTTTAAATGACAATACCGAACCTTCCTCTACCACTTCTACTGGAAGCTCGTTCCACACAGCTACCACTCTCTGAGTAAAGAATTTGCCCCTCATGTTACCCTTAAACTCTTGTCTCCTAACTCTCAACTCATGTCCTCCTGTTTGAATCTCCCCTACTCTTAACGGAAATAAGCCTATCCACATCAACTCGATCTATCCACCTCATAATTTTAAATACCTCTATCAAGTCCCCCCCTCAACCCTCTACGCTCCAAAGAATAAAGACGGAACTTGTTCAACGTTTCCCTGTAACTTAGGTGCTGAAACCCAGGAAACTTTGTTTTTTTGGAGATAAGGAGGTGGCGGAGGAACTGAACGACTATTTTGCATAATTCTTCACTGAGGAAGACCTCAGCAATATACCGGACATTCAAGGGTGTCAGGGAAGAGAAATATGCGCAGTCGCAATTACGATAGAGAAGGTACTCAGGAAGTTGGATAGTCTAAGTGTAGGTAAATCCCTTGGACCGGATGGAAAGCGCCCTCGAGTTCTGAAGCAAGTGGCAGTGGGGATTGTGGAGGTATTTGCAATGATCTTTCACAAGTAGTTAGATACTGGCCTGGTTTCGGAAGACTGGAAGTTTGCAACTGTCACTCCACTATTTATGAAGGGGGCAAGGAAGCAAAAAGGAATTTATAGACCTGTTAGCTTGACTTCTGTGGTTGCGAAGTTGTTGGAGTCCATTGTCAAGGATGTGGTTCTGAAGTACAAGATAGGCAGAACTCAGCATGGTTTCCTTAAAGGAAATCTTGACTGACAAACCTAGTGCAATTTTTTGAGTAAATTACAAGTAGGATAGTCAGGGGACATGTACTGGATGATGTGTATTTGGATTTTCAGAAGGCCGTTGACAAGGTGCCGCACATGAGACTGCTAAACATGATAAGAGCCCATGGAATTGCAGGAAAGTTACTTACGTGAATAGAGCGCTGGTTGATTGGAAGGAAACAGGGAGTGGGAATAAAGGGGTCCCATTCTGGCTGGCTGCCGGTTACCTGTGGTGTTCCGCAAGGGTCCGTGTTGGGACCGCTTCTTTTTACGTTGTATATCAACGATGTGGATTATGGAATAGACGGCTTTGTTGCTAAGTATGCTGATGATCCAAAGCTAGGAGGAGGGGCCGATAGTACTGAGGAAACATGAGTCTGCAGAGAGACTTGGATAGATTTGGAAAATGTGCAAAGAAGTGGCAAATGAATTGCAATGTCGTAAGTGTATGATCATGCACTTTGGTAAAATAAATAAACGGGCAGACTCTTATTTAACTGGGGAGATTTTTAAGTTCTGAGAGCAACGGGACTTGGAAGTTCTTGTGCAGGATACCCTTTAGGTTAACCTCCAGGTTGAGTCGGTGGTGAAGAAGGCGAATGCAATGTCGGCGTTCATTTCTATAGGAATAGAGTATAGGAGCAGGGATATGATGTTGAGGCTCTAAAAGGGATTGGTAAGACCTCACTTGGAATACTGTGTGCAGTTTTGGGCTTCTTATTTAAGAAAGAATGTGCTGACATTGGAGAGTGTTCAGAGAATATTTACTAGAATGAACCCGAGAATGAGAGGGTTAACATATGAGGAACGTTTGACTGCTCTTGGACTGTACTCCTTTGAGTTTAGAAGAATGAGGTGGAACCTCATAGAAATATCTTGAATGTTGAAAGGCATGGACAGAGTGGATGTGGCATAGTTATTTCCCATGGCGGGAGGGCGGGGGTCTAGTACGAGCGGGCATGACTTGAGGATTGCAAGGCGCCCATTCCGAACGGAGATGTGATTTTTTTTAGCCAGAGGGTGATGAATCTGTGGAATTTGTTGCCACCGGCAGGAGTGGAGGCCGGTTCATTGAGTGTATTTAAGGCAGAGATTGATTGGTATCTGAGTAGTCAGGGCATCAAAGGTTATGGTGAGAAGGCGAGGTTAAAGGGGAGATTGCACCAGCTCATGATGAAATGGCGGAGCAGATTCGATGGGCTGAATGGCCGACTATTACTCCTTTGTCTTATTGTCTATGGTCTTATGGAGAAGAGAGGTTCATTTTACTTTGCAGAGTGAGTGTAAGAGAACTAAGTAGGACAAAGAGAGGATTTGGATGACTGTATTGATGGTTTTGTGACAAATTGGAGACGATGATAGGTGGTGGATCAAACAGCATTGAGAAAGCAGGGAGTATGCCGGAGGTTGTAGACATATTTGGAGAATAGGAAATTAATTGGCAGATTAAATATAATGTATGAAAGTGTATTGTCATGCGCATTTGAAGAAGGAATAAAGGTGTAGACTATACCCTAAACGTGGAGCAAATTAAGAAATTAATTGTGCAAACACCCTGTTCCTGTACTAACTGCAGCTTAGAAGTATTGGTGGATCTCAGTTAAACCTATGGAATATTGAAAGGCTTGGATATAGCGGATATGGAGGGAATGTTCCCCTAGAGTCTGGAAACAGAGTACACAGCCGCAGAATACAAAGACTTCTTTTTTTATACAGAGATGCCAGGCATGTAATTAGACAGAAGGTGGTGAATCTGTCGAATTCATTGGCACAGTGGCTGTGGAAACACAATCATTGGATAGAATTGAAGGGAAGTTTTATAGGTCCTGAATTAGTAATGGCGTCAAAGGTTGCGAAAGAAAGAAGGATAAGGTAACTGAGAAGGATAAAAAATCGGCCATAATAGAAAATCAGAGAATTCTCGATGTGCTGAATGGCTTAATTATAATCAGTCGGCTCATGTCTGACAGAGTGAGGACAGAGTTGCCGCGAGAATATATTAGTAAGGTTAATCGAATAAACTGTTCCAAGAAATTTATGATTGTCTATCATGTCTTCATCAGCGACAACATTGATTATTATTATTTTTTTTAAAATTTTTGCCATACACTGGTTAAGAATTCGCACGATCACGGATTCTGTCAGCCTGTCTCAGCAATATATTTAAATTGTTATGTTTTGAGAGATCTCTATTAGGGTCTAACCGCCTGCTTGCATATTAGGTGCCACATCAATGAGCTTAACAAAGTCAGAACGTCTCCTTCATATCCTGACCTCCCGTGTTCTGTTCGTAGACTTTGCATTTTCTCCCAGTGACCACGCCCGTTGTTCTGGTTTCCTCTCACGCGTTAATGACGTGTGGGTTGATAGATTCATTGGTAATTGTAAATTGTCCCCAATGTGTAAGCGAGTGTGAAATCTGTTCAGAGTTCATAAAAGTATGGGGATAATGAAAAATGGATCATATTGTGCATTGATCTGAATCGGTTGCCCTTGGTCAGCAGGGACTCGGCGGGATGAAGGGTATGTTTCTGCTTGTATCTTTCAATTACTATCAGCACCTGCACGTTTAATCATTCTTACTTGAACCGAATCATCTTCACCGATTATGCTATATGAAAAAAATCACCTTGTGCCTATGAGCACTAACTGTAAGTATTCCATAAACAGTTAAGTTATTGAATTCACATTGTCAGGACCACACCAAATATTAACGCAAGTTGGAATGGTCACTTGGTAAAAGCCTGAATCTCAACAGCATTCAAGAATGCACTTTAGTTTGACATTGTACTCGGATCTAATAAGGCCCTTTGCAGCCAAAAAGTAACTTTGAAGCTATTACTCAATTTCCAATGATAGCCGCTTTGTTTATTAGGCGAAACCGCATAGTCGTCCCCCCCCCCCCCCCACGAAGTGATTGTTGTAAAAAGGATATGTTGTTTCAGTTCAGAGGTGAAACTTTACACACAAAAACGGGTAGGTATTTGGAATCAGCTGCCGTAAATAGTAGCTGAGGCAGGCACACTCAAGTATTTTAAAAAATCTGTAAGTGTTCATGGGTTGAGAGGGCTTGTAGGCTGTGGGCCATATGTGGGCAGGCCGGACCAACATATTGGGAAAACATGGTCGTATTGACAAGTTGGACGAGGGGCCTGTTTCCATGTTGTAGGACTAGCACTGGAGTGCAAACATCGGCTTTCAGACACTCAGTGAGCTCGGACCAAGTATATACTCAGTCGGCGTCTACCAATACGTCACTTTGCTGAACATCGTGCGGGGCCCCAGTGACTGGACTTGATCACTACAGCATTCCCGCGTACATCTCAAAACGCTGATTTTTGTTTTCTTTTTTAGCTTTCTTCCGTCTACGAGACCATAAAAAAGAAAATTAAAATTAATTGCCCCCAGTTAAGCCACACCGTACCCTAACGATTTACAAACCGCTCGTCAATTTCACCATTTCCACCGACTTCCGTTATTTTAAGGGTCATATGAAAACCTGTCCTGGTATCCAACATCACCCTTAAAGTTTAATCAATTTTAATCCTCATAACCTCGTTAACCACTTTGCAGGAAGATGCATCAGTTTTATTTTCTGCTTTTGCTTTTACTTTATTTCTCGTAAAAATCTTGTTGATATTCTGTTTCGTTTTCTTGTGAATGGTGTGTATCAGATGTTATGTACGTCGCATGTTGCTACAAGGTTTACGTTGCATGTGAGCATACATGCACTTGTGAATATCGCAAACAACTCAACATTGACTTCGAGGCTGCTTTCTTTGAATAGCCACGCATTAATCCCTTAAATCTCTAAAAACAAACAGGGACCCGGCTGGTCCGCCCTGCTATTCAATTTGGCACAATATATTAACCTTAAATCGCTCAACCTTTCAAAGATCAAAGTAAATTTCTTATCAGAGTACTATGTGTTACCATAGACCACAATGAAATTTATTTTCAGGCAGCCATTCACAATAAAACAGAGAAATACTGCAGAAACCATTAAAAAAAAGCTGCACACACACAAAAAAGGACTAAACAACGTGTGCCAAAGATGAACATTTCAGCAAATACAAAAGAAAAATAAAACAAATCATTAAATACTTAGAACTGAGCGGACTGCAACTGCTTAATGCTCTCAAGAGCCAGTCAATTTCATCAATTTTGCCTCCAACTTCTGCCATACCCTTAAATTCACTTGATCCATTACAGATACATGGCACCCCTTTCTCGATTTATTTGTCTTCATCTCTGGAGATAAGTTGCCTAACGACAGCTTTTATAAACTTACCAATTCCAACGGTGATCTTAAGCATACTTCCTACCTTGATTTATGTAAATATACTCATCCTTCGTCTCCGCCGCATCTGTTCCAAATAAGTACCTTTCCTTTCCAGGACCACTGATGCCACTCTCACCCGCATCTCCTCCATTTCTCAGACACTCACACTTTCCTGCCTCATTACAGAGATAGAGTTTCGCTTGTCCTCACTACCACCCGATGGACCACCGTATTAAACACACCATTCTCTTCAACTTCATCCATCTTCAGCTGGATTCTAGCCCCAAACATGTATTTGCCTCCACACCACTCTTCGCTTTCTGCACCGGTTGCTCCCTTTCTGAACCAATTGTCCATTCTTTCCTCCCCACTAAGCTCTTTCCTGCCATATAGCCCTGCAAACGACAAATATGCTATACATGCATATTTATCTACTCCCGTGCCCCCATTCAGGGCATCAAGCACCCTTCCAGCCAGGGCAACCCTTCCACGTAGAATCAGATGAAGTTTTCCACTGTATCCGCTATCACCAAAGCATCTTTCTCTACCGTGGCGTCGCCTGGCATAAGTTTGTCCATCTGCGAAACGCTCAATATCCCCGAGGCCAGCCATTTTAATCCTGTCCCCATTCCTATACTGACATGTGGGTCCATTGCTTCATTTTTGCATACTGATAAGGCCACTCTTATGGTTGAGGAGCACCACCATATATTCTGTTTAGGTAGCCTGCAACCTGATGGCACGAACATCAATTTCTCCTTCTGAAAATTTTGCACATACCCTTCTCTATTCTTCTGTTCCCAAGCCTGGTCTATTACCTCTTCGTCTGACTTACCTATCTCATGCACAGGTTACCCCTCTTTTTCTCGCTTTCCCCCATAGTTTACTCTCCACTCCAATCAAATAATTTCTTCTCCAGTTCTTTATTTCTCTCACCCATTCGGTTCCATCCGTTACCTGTTTCTTTACCCACCCTCCTTTCGCCTTTTTATTCTGGCGTCTCACCCTCCACTTGCACTTCTGAAGCGGTTGGTTAAATATTTATCAAAATGTTCACTGACCTGTCGAGATTCTCCAGCAATTTTTATGTGGTACTGAGAACATGACTTGCAAAGCCCTTTAAGTTGCCTCCATGGGTTCTGGAATGAGATCATATTTGGAGGGTGTGAACCACCTCCTCCTACTTCTACTGGGCATGGCCAGATACCGTGTTTAATCTCTCTATAGATTCCACGTGCGGTCTGTTCTGAAAGCTGTGATCCCGGAACACGGACGGCACTGCGAAAAGGACAACCGAAGTGTTGCTATGACTGCGTACAATGTCCCCAAGGAGAAATTAGCAACACCACCGGTGAGATATCTGTCTTTAATTCTATCAATTAAATGGCAGTACAAAATATAAACTTGTCTCACTCCCTTACAAATATTGATATGTTTCGTTTTAGATTCAACAGGCTGCATTAAATGCCCACCAGAGTACAAGTCAAATGAGAAACGGGTTGAGTGCATACCAAAAGAGATCGAATTTCTGTCATTTAGTGAAATCATGGGGATTATGTTGGTGTCGCTGGCGTTGATTGGAATCTGTATTACAATTCTGGTATTTGCAACGTTCTATACTCATAGAGATACACCCATTGTTAAAGCTAATAACTCAGAGCTAAGTTTCCTTCTTCTCGTTGCTTTAATGCTTTGCTTTCTCTGTTCAGTTACATTTATCGGAGAACCATCAACATGGTCTTGCATGCTTCGCCACACGTCATTCGGTATTATATTTGTTCTCTGTATCTCTTGCGTTTTGGGTAAAACTATCGTTGTTGTCATGGCTTTCAAAGCGACTCTGCCCAACAATAACATAATGAAGTGGTTTGGCCCAACCCAGCAGCGACTCACCGTCTTAAGCCTTACTGCACTACAGTGCTTAATATGTACTGTCTGGCTCACAACATCGCCGCCATACCCATGGAAAAGTACAGAACATTTTAACGAGATAATAGTTTTTGAATGCAACCTTGGGTCTGAATTTGCCTTTCATTGCCTGCTCGGTTATATTGGATTCCTGTCCTGTGTGTGTTTTTTGGTCGCCTTTCTCGTTCGACAACTTCCAGACAACTTCAACGAAGCTAAACACATCACATTTAGTATGCTTATCTTTTGCGCAGTTTGGATTACCTTCATCCCAGCCTACGTGAGTTCCCCTGGGAAGTACACGGTGGCGGTGGAAGTGTTTGCTATTTTAGCGTCTAGCTATGCGTTGCTGTTCTGCATCTTTGCTCCCAAATGTTACATTATACTCTTTAAGCGAGAACACAACACAAAGAGACATATCATGGGGAAAATGACATCCGGAACGATTGAAAAGTGAATAAGGAAGAAAGCTGGTTATGTGATTGATCCATTATTTTCTAAATTTTCTGTGTGCATTGTTTGTTTGTTGGGTTAAGGATATAGAACGTAGAACAAAACAGGTCAGGAATGGGCTCTTTGACTCGCAACGTTATTCTGAAACACTAGAGTTACTAATCAAATTACGAACTAAAATGATCTATTCTGCCTCAACAATGTTAATATCCTTACACTTTCATAACGTGAATGCACCTATCTAACGATCTCTGTAAAGGTCTCTAATGTTTCTGTCTCTGCAACCAACACAGACAGAGCATTTCAGGCACCCACCACTCTGTGTAATAACAAAATCGTAACCATCACATCTCCTTCGAAATTACACCGCCCCCCACCTTAAGTGCATGCCCTCTGACATTTCAACTCGGTCTGTCTCTCAGAATCTTATAAACCTCTAGCACAATTCCCTTCAGCCATAGCTGCAATAGATAAATAACACAAGTTTGTTCAACCTCTCTTGATAGTATATGATCTCTAATCTAGGCATAATCCTGGTAAACCACTTCTGCACACTCTCCGAAGTTTCCACGTCGTTTCCATAGTGACGTGACCACAACGGTATGCAATACTGCTGATGCAACCTAACTAAATTTTAGAGAGCTGCAAGTATTATAACGCAGTTCGGTTGTTATTTTGATTGTGTTGGTTATTATTCGCATGGGAATTGATTCACAGAACATTGCAGCATATTAAAGACTCTTTGTCTCACAATGGCTGTGCCAATCTTTATGTCAAATTAAACGGAATAAACTAATCTGTCAGACTGCAGATTATCCGTCACCCTTCGTTGCACGAATATTCATGTGCCTACCTTAATGTTTCTTCAATGAAACTACGTTGACTACATCCACCACTACGCTCTGCAGAAACATTGTGTTAACCGTGTTAAAAAGAACTGTCCCAGACAACTCCTTTAAACATTCTCCCTCTCACCTTAAAACAATGCCCTTTAAGCCTTGCCGGTTCTCTCCTGAAGGGAGGACGCGCTGGAATCCCTCAGCGGCCAATGATCCATAGAAACAACCCACTTTTTCAACACTACAGTCTGAATTCTATCCTAATGATTAACAGTTATAAATAACCTACCTAAGATAACTCCGCGTTCGTATACACTCTCGTGTGTGCACAGTGAGAAGACTTCTTACTTCGTCATGGAGACTTATTTTAATGTCAACTGTCTTCAAAGTCTGGTTACCATTCAAAAGGAATTTTGCTAAATAAGGTTCTGTATAACTAAATGTCCACGAGAAGGAGGCACGCTATCGCCTTCTTAAAACAAGTGTGTGATCACTGTTCTTAAGAATTGACTATTTCTGTCTATTCCTGCGTTAAGCTGCTTTGATTTATTTCTTCAAATTGCTCGGTTCAAAATGCTAACAATAGTGCGTAAACTGGATGACTTTTTTTTTCAAATGGGTCCGCGATCAAGTTTTAAAAGGCAAATCTTCACCTCAGTTTCTGCGATTTGGGCGAAGATTAATCAACAAAAAGGGATTCATTAGAATGGATGAATAAAAATAATGCCTGCAAGCGGATCAGTCATTCTTAAAGCAGCCATTTTCTGAGTGTGCCAGACGTGAAAGTGGGTTTGGCACTTCGGGGCATTCTCCTCAATAATAAGCGTAATACTTTAGATATTGATGAGGGGTTGGCCAATCATGGTGGGGCCAAAATGACCAGTCCATGGCACTGACCTGTGAGCCAGAAGAGAGGCGAAGTGAGGAGAACTGCAGTGTTTTGAAGGGAAATTCCTTTATGATAGGAACAGACTCAAGGTTCTGTGGGATACTCGGATGATATGTTGTTCCCTATAACCAGCGTCAGGCTTCTCTCAGATCGGACAAATGGCATTCTCAAGGAGGAGTGTGAGCAACTGTAAGTCTTGGTGCATATTGGCACAAATGACATTGACAAACAAACTGAGCAGGCTCAGAAGACGGATTTTAGGAGGCTAAGCAGAAAGATGGAAAAGCGGAACTTCAGGGTAATAATCCCTACATTGCAGGCTGTGCCACGAGCCAAAGAGGGTAACAACAAGGTGATTTGCCGGTGAACGCGTGGCTGAGGAACTGATGCAGGGTACAGGGGTTCATCTTCATGGATCATTGGCATCTGTTTAGGGGAAGTGCGCCCCGCACAAAAGGGATAGATTACTCTTACACTAATGGGAGTTTAATATCCTTCGGGCAGGTTTGATAGCGTTATTCGGGACGGTTTAAGCTAATTTGACAGCGGGGTGAAACAGGAGGCATAGTTCTGAGGATGAGCTAGATGGGTTACAAGCGAAGTGAATCACTAGCGAGGCTGTTAGTAATGAAAGGCTGATGACTTGGTAACAAAGTAGTCAACAGGCTGAGTTACAATGTAAAAGACAAACAAAACCGAGAAGGGGAATAAAGGACAGAGGGTGTTATATCTGAATGCACGCAGTATACACATAACGTAAATTTACCTGCAGCGCAGGTGATCGTAATAATATTGATTTCATACTGAAATTTGAGAAAGAACTTAATCATCTGATGTATCAGCATTACAGTTGAGTAAAGGGAATTACAGACACATGAGAGAGGATTTTTTCAAAATTGCTTGATAAGGAACATCGGAAATGGTGGCAGGATAGCAATAGCTGAAGTTTCTGAAAATAATTCCGAACGTACAGGATATATACAATGGAAAGAAGTATTCTGAAGGAAAGCTGCCACAACCTTGACTTACAAGAGAAGTCAAAGCCAAAATAAACGCCAATGAGAGGATATAATACAAAACAAAAGATAGTGAGAAGTTAGAAGGATTTGAAAGCTTCCAAAGCGCTACAGAGGACAAATAAGAAGTTATTAAGACGAAAAATATGGAACATGAAATTAAACTAACCAATAATATAAAGACAATATCCAAAGTTCCTTCAGATGCATGAAGTACAAAGGGGAGGGAAGAGTCCATATCGGACAAGGGAAAATGATGATGGCCAATAGGCCATAGGAGGGAAGCAAAATTAGGCCATTTGGCCTATCGAACTTGCTGCGCATTTCATCATGCCTGATCCAATTTTGTCTCGTTTCCAGTCTTGTACCTTCTCCCCCAGTCCTTTCATGCGCTGTGCAATTTAGAAGCCATTACATTTTCTCTTAAGTGTCACATGGAGACAGTAGGCTGGACTCAAGTGCAGGACGCGGGCACTGAAATACTAGAGGCAGTGCAGGAATAACTAAAGGATAGAAGCAAATGGGGAGGCCAGGGCGTGCAAAAGAGACGGGGCCTGCTAGGTAATCCTGGCGTTCAGAGAGAGTTCGTGGCTGGGCTGCATCCCGGAGTTCGTGGCCTGGCTGGATCCCGGAATACGGGGCTAGGCCAGATCCCGGAGTTCGGGGCTAGGCTGAATCCCGGAGTTCGGGGCCAGGCTGGGTCCCGGAGTTCGGGGCTAAGCTGGATGCTGGGGTCCGTGGCTTGCATGGGCCTTGGTGTCCGTGGATTGTCAGGGTCTTGGAGTCCATGGCAAGGCCGGAGAGTTCCCTGGGCGGCCGCATAATTCCTGGGCAGGGCCGCTTCCCAGGGAGGAACACGGAGGCCCGGGCATGACGCGGAACACCTGGGCAGGTGCGGATACAACCCGTAGGGAGCAAGGGCTAGGAAGGGAAAGAGACCTCAGGGTGGGCCGCATACTCCTGGGCAGGTCCGCCTCCCAGACGGGAACACGCAGGCCAGGCAAGACGCAGGACACCTGGGCAGGAAGCTGCACAAACCATGAGATGTGAGGAGTAGGAAGGGGACAGAGTCCCCCAGCCGGGCAACGGCATTCCGGAATACTACCCAACGGAGGCAAGGGATCGGAAGGGAACTTGGTCCGGCGTAAAGCACCGAACTTGAGGATGAAGCTATGGGCCCTCCAAGCCGGGTCGACCGTAACGAATAGAGTCGAAACACCTCGGAACATGGCAAACGAGCTCGTACAAGACAACCAGCGAAGAGGACAAAACAGGTTCAGAGCAGGATGACCAAACTTCCCCCCCCCCCCAAACTCGGCTTGGTCAGAGAGTCCTTTATATCCACCTGCCAGATGACAGGCAGAAAGTGCACCTTCTTAAGCCAAGATGATCCAATTTGGCTTAAGGGTGACAGGAAGGATGGCTGCAAGACCTGGAGATCGAGGTCCACGGACCGGATCAAGATCCGGAATGCAGTCTCCGGACCGGACCATAACATTAAGTGCACATAAAGAGTTGGACCCCACACAAACGTCCCATTGAATTCGAAATATGGAAGACTTTAGTTATCCGGAGAGTTCTGAAGGTATGGAATTCGTTTCCAAAGGCAGATGTGGAGGCCATGTCTTCCCGAATACGTAAGGCAGCAGGTCATGGATTCTTGATTGTAAAATACATGGTGAATCCAGAATATTGGTTCTGAGAATAATAACAAATCAGACATAAGGAAAATGCGGAGAACTCTCGATAGCCCAAATGAATAAATCCGCTCTTCTGTCTTATGACCTTATGGTCCTTATTGCCTTCTTGGTATCTATTGTACATAATAACGTGGTTCCAAAGTTCATGCTTGTGGACTTCGGCTGTTGTAGCCCTTTCACTTCAAAGATTAAAATATTGTACGTTAAGAGTTCTTTCTACACACAAGAGTTATAATGCATGGCTACTTGATTTAATGTCGTCGGCTTGCTGTCATCTTGAACCAATCTGGTATATTTCCACTGACCTCTATCGTTAGGGAAGAGCCTTTTGCAAACAAAAGCACCGTTCACTGAATGTTATGTTTTTTTAATGTTTTTTTCTTCTTATTTTCCCGCCATTTTCTGAAGACTTCCGAGACTGTTTTTCGTACAAATATCAGGCGATTAGTAGTTTTTGAGATGCACAAACCATCCTGCCCTTTTAAGAATAATAAATTCAGAGTCAAAGTCACTTTTAGCGTATTTAGTTCCTATCTCATGATTGGCTGATAAGATGTATGCATAAACCAAGCAGGTGTATGACACGTAACTTTTTGTCTTGCGGCAGTGGTACAGTGGCAAGAAGTACTATAAAGTCTTGCTGTTAAGTTTGTCACTCATGCAGGGGCATAGGCCGCAGACAGAGCTTGTTTGAGTGCATTCTCCTTGGCCGATGGACGATTTATCAGTTCTGGGGCCTCCGATTTCATCAGACGACTTCATAGTTTTTGAGCCGAAGGTCCTTCCTCGGCCAGGAGTGATGTCTTTCCAGCTTCTGTTGACGGATCTGTACCTCTAGGTTTTTTACGGGATGTGTTGCTAGCATTCGTGACTAACTTCCTTCCTTTTGCAGTGGGCTTGCCGTCGTCCATTGTGGAGATACCATCAATAACAAAAACAAGTTAAGATCTCAAAGAATGTAGTGTTTGTGGAATGCTGAGGAATCTAATCACAGAAAGCAAACAGCTATTCCATAATCGTAGGTCTTTAGGCTGCAGTACCTCTTCCTTGATGATAATAACGAGAAGAGGACGCACCCCAGACAATGCAGTACAGAGTGAAGGATTGTCCTTTCTTGAGGCACTGCCTGCTAAATATGACCTCGGTGGTGGGGAGCATGGTGGTCGGGATTCAGCTAGCTGTGTACATAATCCTTTGCAGCCGCATCTAAATTATGAATG
Organism: Hypanus sabinus; assembly: GCF_030144855.1. Taxonomy (NCBI): domain Eukaryota; kingdom Metazoa; phylum Chordata; class Chondrichthyes; order Myliobatiformes; family Dasyatidae; genus Hypanus; species Hypanus sabinus. The sequence continues at coordinate 15,438,752 of NC_082707.1, forward strand.
AACATAGAGAAACTGCAGCGTCAAAAAAATGACAGATCTCCAGTTTAGACTTGAATATTTCCCCCTTGAATGCAAAAGGACGGGTCGATGGAATGACACAGCGAAGGGACCTGTCCTGCAGATATAGAGAATGTGTTTTCAATTGACCGAGTTTTGACAATAAAAATAATTTAGCTTCTAGTAGACCCGATGAAGAGCTTTCAAGACGTCTTCATAGTAAAGAGGAATTTTCCACATGGAATGTTCAGGAAAGAGAATGCTATATGTTCAGGAGAGCGGGTCATGTCGATCAGGCAATTTCACGCAGGTTGAGGTTAACCTATTAGAAACATCTATCTTCTGCTGTTAGACTACTTTTCCTTTGTAGTTGTTGCCATGATTATTCTGTTTAAATGATTTCAATGATCCACTCTAAGGTAATTCCCATGTGTCTACGTGACTTCAGGCATTGAAAGTGAAGGGGATACTTGGCAATTACAGACCAACTTCTCAAATGCTGTTTCCTCGTCAGGCTGTTTGGTGCTATTTTAAAATTATCAGTTGATTGAGTTTTACAATTTTCCCAGAAAGCAGTAACTGCTGCATTCGGAGTTTCAATACAAGAGCATTAGTCCAAAACACAGAGTTCGTTCGATGGACATGTGTAGGGACCATGGGAAAAGCGATAGTTTTGATGCCTTGGGCATGTAAGCTTCTGGAAAAAAAAGAGAAAAAAAAGAAGCAACTTGGCCAGCAGCTCAGGACACACAACGTTCCATAAGGCCTTAGGATGTCAGAGCACCATTGTGACATTCACCCCATCTCGTCTGCTCAACCATTTCATCTTGGCTGTCTTATTACCCCTATCAACTCCAGTATCTTGTCTTCTACCCATAACCTAGGATACCCCTATCTAAAACATTTTTGAACCTCTGCTCGTTGTACTTCATTATTTTATTACTTTAGCTTCAATTCACAATGCAAGCATTTCATTCGTAGTGTTACGTACCCGTGACACGTGACAGTGGTGTACGTGTCACGTGACGGGTGCTGAAGCTATACTGGACTTGAGGTAATAGTCTTGTGATGGTGGAATGACGTCAGTTCCCCGCCAGTAGAGGTCATGTGACAGGTTTCTTTAAAGGGTATAAAAGGAGGACCCCTCCCTGTGAAGAGGGGCAGTTCGTGGCTGGATTTGCCATGTTGACTCCATGCCACTGCGTGATTTAGTTGAAAGATGGAGTTTTATCTAATGCCTAAAGTTTAAAAGGTCATTTCCAGCAGTTTCTTTATAATACTGCCAGTTGAGAATAGTGGAGAATGAAGAGTGGAGTTCGGGAGTTAAAAGACGAGGAAAGTCGATTTCGACGGTGAAATAGGTTCGACCTTGTTTTATCCTCTTTCGGAGGGAATTCCTTGACTGTGCTCGTGTTAATCCCGGTGAATAGCAGAAAGGATTGTGTACAGTTTTGTAAAGGAAAGGTCAGTGCCTTTAAACCGTTTTGTTTTAAATCTTCGTAAATTCTTCCTGGGAAAAGTAGATCAACTGGAAATTGCGGCAACACGACGTGAAAGAGAATTTAAATCGTCTTAAAAATCTCTCCCTTAAATGTACTGTAAGCATTTTGAAGTTTTGCAATACTACTTCGAAGAACTGTTTTTGCAACATCGCTTTCAGAACTGTTTAAGCTTCATTGCTTTAAGAACTGTTTAAGCTGCCGCACAGCAGCTGATTTCCGGTTACGTGAGTGGTTTGTTTCCTTTTGGGGTTTTGCTTTTCAGTGTTAAATAAATGTTTCATTTGTTATCAAAACCTCTGCCTCACTCATATATTTATTGTTGCTGAATCCGTAACAGTAGCAACAACAACTAAATTGCAGTGTAGTCATTCTAGTCGTGTGTGATGGTATTTCCTCCATGGATAATGCCGGTGCATTACTTAGTTTAACTTGGAAAGTCTGACGGAAGGACAGCCAACACACTTCAAGGCGACTCGGGTCCTTTCACTGCCTTAGTCTTCCTCCGCCTACATTGTCGTTGTGATATGTCATCATCTCTGCAGCGCCACCGCTGATGTCCTTGTCTTGCCTGTATTCTCCCATTGACCTTACTGGCATTGGTAACCCTCCCAGTATCTGCGTTCCAGGCGTCAAGCTCCCCGGATTTCGGGACGTCACACGTCAATCCACCACGAAAAGATCACGAACCTCGGAGAAAAAAGAAGGGCGTGTTTTATACTGTATACGTGACTCTAACAAACAAATGCTAATTAGCTGTAAAATCTTAATGAATATTTTCTTATTCAACTGTGCTTTGTACTCTCGTTATGGAAAGTGTATGAGCAGGTTTGCTGTCTTCTCTCAGCTCTTAACATCTTTACTTCAAATAATCGAAGAATGTATCCTATTTGCCTAATATACCTCTTATTGCTCCTATATCTTTCATGTTTTGCAGTCTAGTTAATTACCTCTCACCCTCCCCAACACACACACGCGCAGTTCCCTACATCCTATCATATAGCTGCTGCACTGTAGAGTAGCAGCTAGCGTATTTCAACTGTAAAATTAGGGCTTGATACCACCACTACCACACTAATCCAGCTATCCGTAAGGAGATTATATGTTCTCCCTTTGACCGCCTGGGCTTTCTCCGGGTGTTCCGGTTTACTGAAATGCGTACGAGTTAGAGTTAGTAAGATGGGGCTTGCTATGTTGACGTCGGAACCGTGATGACACTTCTGGGCTGTCCCGATAGAGTAATAGCACGATATTAATACGCAGCAGCCTCTCCGGACTCTGGATTGGGGATTGCCAAAGGTTACATGGATTTTCTGGTGTAGTCTGTTTTGTCATATGCTTTTGTGTTATCATTCTGGGGGAACATTGTCTCATTCTTTAACTGTATTGCATTTGTGGTTTCCAAATGACAATAAATTGAATCTGAATCTGATTCTGAAATGCGTTGCAATCACATCACTGCAATCGGTAATGCAGTATACCATCTGCTCCTGGCTTTCTTCGAGACTACAGTAAACATCAGGGATTTGTAATCACAATTTCCGAAGTGCATAACCATCACGTGATCGGACACTAATCCTAGTTCATGAGTAACATCAGATCTTGTAAGGTCTCTTCTCTCGTTCGCCTTGAGTAAAAGAGACACAGAACATTAGAGAACATAATCAAATCCTTTATTCCATCGAATCCTTGCCGAATTATTAAGCTGCTAAGCTGATCGACCTGCTCTCGGAGTATAGACCCCATGCCCCTCTCAAACTCGCCTTCATTCAATTTCTATTTAGCTGTTGAAATCAATCGAAAATTCATCACTTCCGCTGGCATCTCGTTCCACACTCGCATCACCGTCTGCGTGAGGAAATAGCACTGAAGAGGGGTCTCGGCCCGAAAAGTCGACAGCGCTTCTCCGTACAGATGCACCCTAGCCTGCAGAGTTCCACCAGCATTTTGTACGTGTTCCTTGAAGAACACGTCCGGGATCATTCCAGGACACACCTGACTAATTTTGCCTCAAATAAGCGTTTTGCAGAAAGGAATTGTTAATCGATTAATCAAAGTTGAAATCACACTGACTTCATTAATTAATACGAGATATTCAGAAAGATCTGTATCAAATGCAATTAAATAGCATTTGCCAAGTAGGCAACCAGTTCGACGTAGACAATGTGAAAAGAAGGCTGCTAATGGATTGTTTCAGCGCAATACAGTCAAAATGTGAAGTAACTCAGAGGTCCTGAAAGAAGACTATAGGGAGCTATGAAGGCAGTTGAGAAGAAGGAGGAGAAAGATAGTAATCCTGGGATTACTGCCTGCGACACGCGACAGTGAGAGTAGGAATAGAATGAGGTGGAGTATAAATGCATGGCTCAGAGATTGGACCAGTGGGCAGGGTTTCGATTTTCTGGATTTTTGGGAGCTGTTTAGGGGCGGATGTGACCTGTAAATAAAGGACGGGTTGCACTTGAAACCTAGGGGGGGCCAAGATCCTGGCGGGCAGATTTGCGAAGGCTACTGGGGAGATTTTCATCTAGAAAGGCTGGGGGGAGGGAATCAATTGGAAGAGACTAGGGGAGTGGAGGTTAGTTCACAAATAGAGAAAGATAGTAGACAGTGTGTGAGGGAGGATAGGCAGGCAATAGAGAAGGGAAGCGCTCAGACCGAAGTTGTAGGGGAAAAGGAAAAATAAAAATAATAAAGTTGATTGCATCGTTAGGGATAAACAGAGAGAAAGAGGTGGAAAGTTTCTTAAACGCAACTATTTTAATGCTACGAGCATTGTAAGAAAGGTGGATGAGCTTAGAGCATGGATTGATACCTGGAAATATGATGTTGTAGCTATTAGTGAAGCATGGTTGTAGGAGGGGTGTGATTGACAATTAAATATTCCTGGATTTCGTTGCTTCAGCTGTGATAGAATCGGAGGGACAAGAGAAGGAGTTGTTGCATTGCTTGTCTGCGAAAATATTACAGTGCTGCTTTGGCAGGATAGATTACAGGACTCATCTAGGGAGACTAGTTGGTTGGAATTGAGGAATGGGAAAAGTGTAGTAACACTTATAGGGGTATATTATAGACCACCTAATGGGGAGCAAGAATTGGAGGAGGAAATCTGTAAGGAGATAGCAGATATTTGTAGTAAGCACAGGATTGTGATTGTGGGAGATTTTAACTTTCCACACATAGACTGGAAAGCCCATTCTGTAAAATGGCTGGATGGTTTGGAGTTTGTAAAATGTGTGCCGGATAGATTTTTGCAGCAATACATAGATGTACCGACTAGAGATGGGGTAGTTTTGGATGTCCTGTTAGGGAATGAGGTAGGTCAGGTTACTGACGTATGTGTTGGGAGCACTTTGGTTCCAGTGATAACAATGCCATTAGTTTCAATATAATTATGGAGAAGGATAGGACTGGACCTTGGGTTGAGATTTTTGATTGGAGAAAGGCTAACTTGCAGGAGCTTCGAAAGAACTTAGAAGGAGTGGATTGAGAAAATTTGTTTTATGAGAAGGATGTAATAGAGAAATGGATGTCATTTAAAGGTGACATTCAGAGGGTACAGATTCTTTATGTTCCTGTTAGGTTGAAAGGAAAGGTTAAAATTTTGAGAGCGCCATGGTTTTCAAGGGAAATTGGAAACTTGGTTCGGAAAAAGAGGGAGATCTACAATAAATACAGGCCGCATGAGTAAATGAGGTGCTCGAGGAATATACAGAATGTAAAAAGTATCTTAATAACGAAATTAGAAAAATTAAAATAAGATACGAGTTGCTTTGGCAAGGAAGGTGAAAATAAATCCGAAGGGTTTCTTCAGTTATATTAATAGCAAAAGGATAGTGAGGAATAAAATTGGTCAGAGTGGACAGCTATGTCTGGAGCTGAAAGAGATGGGGGAGATTTTGAACAATTTTTTTACTTCGGTATTCACTAAGGAGAGGGATATTGAATTGTGTAAGGTAAGGGAAACAAGCAGGGTAATTGTAGAAACTATAACAATTAAAGAGGAGGAAGTCCTGCCACTTGTAAGGAATATAAAAGTGGATAAATCTCCGGATCCTGACAGGATATTCCCTAGGACCTTGAGGGACATTGGTGTAGAAATAGAAGGGGCTCTGAAATAACATTTCAAATGTTATTAGAAACAGGGATGGTTCTGGGGGATTTGCGTATTGCTCATGTGGTTCCATTGTTTAAAAATGGTTCTAAGGGTAAACCTAGCAATTATAGGCCTGTCAGCTTTACGTCAGTGGTGGTTAAATTAATGTAAAGTATTCGTAGAGATGGTATATATCATTATCTGGATAGACACGTTCTGGTTAGCAATAGTCAACATGGATTTGTGCGTGGAAGGTCATGTTTGACAAATCTTATTGAATTTTTGAGGAGGTTACGAGGAAAGCTAACGAGGGTAAAGCACTGGATGTTGTCCATTTGGGCTTCAGTAAGGCTTTTGACACGGTTCCACACGGAAGGTTAGTTAGGAAGGTTCAATCGTTAGGCATTAATATTGAAGTACTAAAATGGATTCAACAGTGGCTGGATGGGAGATGCCAGAGAGTAGTGGTGGATAACTGTTTGTCAGGTTGGAGGTCGGTGACTATTGGTGTGCCTCAGGGATCTGTACTGGTTCCAATATTGTTTGTCATGTACATTAATTATCTGTATGATGGGGTGGTAAATTAGATTAGTAAGTATGCAGATGATACTAAGGTCGGTGGCGTTCTTGATAATGAAGTAGGTTTTCAAAGCTTCCAGAGAGATTTAGGCCAGTTAGAAGAGTAGGCTGAGCGTTGGTAGATGGAGTTTAATACTGATAAATGTGAGGTGCTACATTTTGGAAGGAATAATCCAAATGGGACATACATTGCAAATGGTAGGACATTGAAGAATGCAGTAGAACAGAGTGATCGAGGAATAATGGTGCATAGTTCCCTGAAGATGGAACCTCATGTGGATAGGGTGGTGAGGAAAGCTTTTGGGGTGCTGGCCTTTATAAATCAGAGCATTGAGTATCGGAGTTGCGATGTAATGTTAAAATTTTACAAGGCATTGTTAAGGCGGAATTTGCAGTATTGTGTACAGTTCTGGTCACCGAATTATAGGAAATATATCAACAAAATAGAGAGAGTACAGAGAAGTTTTACTAGAATGTTACCTGGATTTCAGCACCTAAGTTACAGGGAAATGCAGAACAAGTTAGGTTTTTATTCTTTGGAGTGTAAAAGGTTGAAGGGGGACTTGATAGAGGTATTTAACATAATGAGCGGGATAGATCGAGTTGACGTGGATAGGCTTTTTTCCATTGAGAGTAGGGGAGGTTCAAACAAGAGGACATGATTTGCGAGTTGGGGGCAAAAGTTTAATGCTAACACGAGGGGGAAATTTCATTTCTCAGAGAGTGGTAGCTGTGTGGAATGCGCTTCCAGTAGAAGTGGTAGAGGCAGGTTCAGTATTGTCATTTAAGGTAAAATTGGATAGGTATATGGACAGGAAAGGAATGGAGTGTTATGGAATGAGTGCGTGCTAGTGGGACTAGCTGAGAGTAAGTGTCGGCACGGACTAGAAGGGCCGAGATGGCCTGTTTCCGTGTTTTAATTGTGATATGTTCTGTTGTATATATATATATATAATATGTTAAATGCAGAAAGGTAGATGCGGTATATATGAATATTAGTAAGGCGTTTGAAAACGCTTCTCACGGTAGACTCATACAGAAAGTCAGTAGGCCTGGAATATAAGGAGATATGGCTGCGGTGATACTGAATTTGCTTGAACTTAGAAAGCAGGAGCCGTTTGTAATGGTGTGCATTTTGCCTGGAGATTCAGATTTATTCTGTATCCTTGTGCTTTGTGATTTTTATATATGACATATACGGTAAGTAATTTGGGTATGAAGTGAAAGCAAGGGAGCGGGGATGACTGTAAGAATCAGATCAGCCCATGATTGACTGCCGGAGCAGTCTCGATGAAACGAATGGCCTAGTTCTGCTCTCAAATCTTATGGTCTTCTGGTCTTATGGACTTGGATGAGGAAGTAGGAATTGTTTATTCGTAGATTTGCAGATGCCACGCTTCTGCAAATGTCTGCAGATATTTTCAATAACATACAGAGCAGAGAGGTATGCAATACTCTAAGCATAGCATACCCACGATACTACAGATTTCTTCATTTTGTTCAATAGATTTGTGCAGTTATACCGAATGAAAACGGCCCCTTCAGCCCAAGTTGTCAATGCCGACGAGGTTGCGTCTTGGCGCTTGTCTAGCCCATATTCCTTTAAACCTTTTCTGTCCAATCATCTATCCGAAGTATTTTCAGATCTGTGATTGGACAGATTGTCAGCATGTACAGAAACCCTTCACCCTGTGTGCGAGAAGATTCTCCTTCGAGCCTCTTTAAATATATCCATCCCACCTTTTTTCCAAGATTTACTCTAGAAAGATTTAATTAGCATCAGTGAGCGAAGAGTGAATCTGCATAGCAACATGCCCTTTGACCCACAATTCCCGTTTCCGCTCTTCTCTGGACCTACCTTGCACGAACTGGTGCTGTTAGAACCATACGTAACTTAGCTCCCTACGGAACTCACATTGTTTAGTTCATGATTCACAATGAGAAGCAACAAATACCGCCCTGCGGTCGGGATTAATGCAAAATATTGCGTTATTGATTAGATGAATTAGTTCGTTGAGACTAACCAAAACTTGTGCATGCCGTGAGGCATTTCAGAATACACCGGGGAAGACAGTTTGATTAGGTCTATGGTGCTGCTCTTTGTTACGGAACCCGATGATTTACAGAGTACTTCTTTTTCCCTCAAGTGACTGTGATATTAATTGTTTTTTTTTTTGGAAATTATTCCTCAGTCCCACGAGGAAGAGTCAAGTGGCGCCTCTGAACTTTTACCTTATCACGAAACATCGGTATATAACTTCGAGGAAAGGAGCGGGGCATTAGAATGAGATAGCTTCTCTCGGTAATGATGCATCTTCTACGTTGCTGCCTGCTGTTACTCTCTGGCGTTATGTCCGCCCGATTTACGGAGGAACCAAATTGCAGGCGCCGGGGTGATTTCGGTTTGCTCGGAGTCTCCAAGGAAGCTGATATTGTCCTCGGCGGAGTTTTCAGTGTCCACGCCGACGTGGAAGATCAAGACATGTCTTTTAGAACGCAGCCTAAAGCGGTAAAATGCAAACTGTCAGTAAACGTTTATTATTAACTTGCTATGAGGATTTTAATTTTGTGTTATCTTCTGCTAATTAAAAATATATAGTACAGAATGTATTTTTTTTTAAATTTTTTGGTTTGAATGATGAATCTTGGACCTGTGTATCGGTGGTCAATCTACCCTGGGATAACACGTCATCAAATTTGACTGATACTCCGTTAACTGTAGATCAGGCACACCGACAGGATCAAAGTTAAAAACAAGTTTGTTGCCGTTTGCTAAAGTACATGCATGCATGCATGCGTGCCATGAAATAATACAGTTTGCAACGCAGAAAGGAAGATTCATTTGTTTGCGGGCATTCCCAGTAAAACAATAAAATACAACAGAATCAATTTTAAGAAGTCCACGCAAGAAGACTGCGAGTGAACTGCTGAGTTTTCGAATCGAGGGGAGTATTTCACAGCTCGGATTAAAGAGAGGCGGGGATGCGCAGGCGCGTAACGTCAGCCAGCAGAGCGCGAATGGCTTAAAAGGAAGGCAGCCATTCCGGCGGCAGCGTCGGAGTGGGTAGTGGAATAAGAGTCAGCAAGGTGTAGGGTTTTGGCTCAAAGGGCTTAGGCGGTAACGGGATGAGGCAAGGTAAGAAGCAGGTGTGTGTGTGGCCAGTTTTCTGTGCTCAGTGCCAGATGTATGGAGTCCTGGTGTCTCTCAGCCTCCTGGACGGCCATATCTGCATCAGGTGTGTCGAACTGCAACACTTGAGGTTCCGAGTTAGGGAACCGGAGATGCAGTTCGATGACCTTCGCCTGGTGAGACAGAGCGAGGAGGTGATGGAGAAGAGCTACTGGCAGGTGGTCACACCGGGGCCACTGGAGACAGACAAGTGGGTCACAGTCAGAAGGGGGAAGGGGATGAGTCAGGTACTAGAGAGTTCGGCTGTGGATGTGCCCCTTAACAATAAGTTTGAGTAGTGTTAGGGAGGATAGCCTACGTGGTGGAAGCAACAGTGGTCATGCCTGTAGTAGAGAGTCCGACCCTCTGGCTCAGAAGGGTAGGGAAAGGAACAGCAACACAGTAGTGATAGAGGAATCTATAGTTAGGTGGGCAGATAGTCGATTCTATGGAAGCAGGTAAGGAACTCGGATAATAGTTTTCCTCCCACGTGCCAGCGTTCGGGATGTTTCAGATCGCGTCCAAGTTATCCTGCAGTGGGAGGGAGTACAGCTAGACGTCGTGGTACATATTTGTACCAATGACGTAGGCAGGAAAAGAAAAAAAGGTCCTGAAAGAAGACTACAGGGGGTTAGCAAGGAAGTTGAGAAGCAGGACCGCAAAGACAGAAATCTCGGGATTACTGTCTGTGCCACACGACAATGAGAATAGGAATAGCATGAGGTGGAGGATAAATGCTTGACTGAGGGATTGGAGCAGGGGCAGGGATTCATATTTCTGGATCATTGGGACCTATTTTGGGGCAGGTGTGTTAGAGACCGCCTAAAAGTAACAGGAATATCGAGGAGCAGATGGGCAAACAGATCCTGGAAACGTGTAATAATAACACAGTTGTTGTGATGGGAAATTTTAATTTCCCAAAATATCGATTGGTATCTCCCTAGAGCGAGGGGTTTAGATGGGTTGGTGTTTGTTAGTTGTGTTCAGGTATATTCTTTGACGCAGTATGTAGATACGCATACAGGAGAAGAGGCTGTACTTGATTTGGTATTGGGAAATGATCCTGGTTAGGAATCAGATCTCTCAGTGGGATGCATTTTAGAGATAGTGATCATAACTCTATCTCCTTTACAATAACATTGGAGAGAGATAGGAACAGACAAGTTAGAAAAAATGTTTAATTGGATTAAGGGGAATTATGAGGCTATCAGTCAAGAAATTGGAGGCTTAACTTGGAAACAGATGTTCTCAGGGGAAAGTACGGAAGAAGCGTGGCAAATATTCAGAGGATATTTTTGTAGAGTTCTGTATAGGCACTCTCCAATGAGACAAGGAAGTTATGGTAGGATATAGGAACCGTGGTGTACAAAGGATGTAATAAATCCAATCAAAATGAAAGGAAAGCTTACAAAAGGTTCAGAGAGTTAGGTTATGTTAGAGTTCTGAAAGATTTTAAGACTACTAGAAAGGAGCTTAAAATGGAAATTAGTAGAGCCGTAAGAAGCAATGAAAAGGCTTTGGTGGTCAGAATTAAGGAAAACCCAGGACATTCTACAAGTATCCGCAAAAGGATCAGCTGAGAAAGAATAGGACTTACCAGCGTGACAGTGGAAATGTGTGTATGGAACCAGAGGAAATAGCAGAAATATCCTATGTATATTTTATTTCAGTATTCACTGTGGAAAAGGATGTTAGTGATTGTAGTGACGTCTTGCAGAAGACTGAAAATCTTGACCATGTAAATATTAAGAAATAGGATGTGCAAGAGCTTTTGAAAGCGTCAAGTTGGATAAGTCTCAGAGACCGGAAGAAATGTAACCCAGGCTACTATGGGAATCGAGGGAGGAGACTGCTAAGACTTTGGTGATGATCTTTGCCTCATCAATGTGGACGCGGGAGGTTCCAGACGATTGGAGGGTCGCGGATGTTGTTCCTTCATTCAAGAAAGGGAGAATTGATAGCTCAGGAAAATATAGACCAGTGAGTCTTAGCTCAGTGGTTGGTCAGTTGATAGAGATGATCTTGAGAGGCAGGATTTATGAATATTTGGAGGAGTATAATATGGTTAGGAGTAGTCAGCCTGGCTTCGTAAAGGTGCAGATTGTGCCTTACGAGCCTGATTGATAAAAGGGGAGCAATAAATGTGGTGTATATGCATTTCAGGAAGGCATTTGATAAGGTACCCTATGAAAGACTTACTGAGATGTAAGGAGGCATGGGATGCAAGCGGGGATTGCTTTGTGGATCCAGAACTGTTTTGCCCACAGAAGGCAAAGTGTGGTTGTTGACGGGTCATATTCTATATGGAGATCTGTCATCAATGGAGTGCTTCAGGGATCAGTTCTGTGACCCTTACTCGTCGTGATTTTTATAAATGACCTGGATGAGGAAGTGGAGGGATGGGTTACTAACTTTGCTGATGACGCAAAGTTTGGACGTGTTGTGGATAGTGTGGAAGGCTGTCAGAGGTTACCCTGGCACATTGATACGATGCAAAACTGGGATGAGAGCTGACAGATGGATTTCAACCCAGGTAAGTGTGAGTTGGTTCATTTTGGTTGGTCAAAAATGATGGCAAAATATTGTATTAATAGTAAGACTTGACAGTGTGGAGTATCAGAGGGATCTTGGGGTCGGAGTCCATGGGGTCCTCAAAGAAGCTCCGCAGGTTGACTCTGTGGTTAAGAAGGCGGTCGGTGTATTGGCCTTCATCAATTGTGGAATTGAATTTAGGAAGTGAGAGTTAATGTTACAGCTATATGGGACCATGGTCAGACCGCACTTGGAGTATTGTGCTCAGTTCTGGTCGCATCACTGCAAGAAGGATGCGGAGGATTGAAAAGGGTGCTGAGCACATTAATAAGGATGTTGCCTGGATTGGTGAGCATACTTGATGAGAACAGGTTGAGTGAACTTGGCCTTTTCCCCTTCGAGCGGAGAAGGATGAGAGGTGACCTAATACAGGTGTACAAGATGATAAGAGGCATTGATTGTGTGGATAGTCAGAGGGTTTTTCCTGGCGCTGAAATGGTTGCCACAAATCAACCTAGGTTTAAGGTGCAGAGGATTAGGTACAGAGGACATGTCATGGTCAGGATTTCACTCAGTAAGTGGTGAGTGCGTGGAATGGGCTGCCGGCAACAGTGGTGGAGGCGGATACGATAGGGTCTTTTAAGCGGCTTTTAGATGGGTGCATGGAGCTTAGTAAAATAGAGGGTTATAGTTAAGCCTAGTAATTTCTAAGATCGGGACATGTTCAGTAAAACTTTGTTGGCCGAAGTGTTTGTAATGTGCTGTAGGTTTTCTATGCTTCTAAGACTTACAAACAGTTGAAGTGCAGAAACAGGCAATGGAAATGCAATAACACCAATAGTAACAGTCCATAATGATTATTCTTCTATAATAATAGAGGATAAACCAACAAGAAAAATTATATAATTGATATAGCCATTCCAAACCTACATAACTTAGAGTAACGACGAGTTAAAAACACCAGAATCATACTGAATTAAAAGAGGAAATGGAAAGACTTTGGAACATGAACAAGGTGTACATTGTCCAGAAAGTAACGTCTAAAAACTGATGTCGTCCCAGGGGCACTACTCCATAGCATTAAGTACAAAGGAGAAGTCAGGTGTAGTTTTTTTTTTACGCAGAGTGTAGTGAGTGCGTTGAATATGCTGGCGACGGTAGCAGTGGAGGCGGAAACGATAGCGTGTCTTAAGAGACTGATGGAGCTTAGAAATATAGACGGCTCTGGGTAAAGCGTAGGTAGTTCTAAGGTAGGGACATCTCCGGCACAGGTTAGTGGGCCGAAGGGCATTAGTGTGCTGTAGGTTTTCTATGTTTTTTTTTTACTTTGTTACGTACCATGAAACGGGTTAAAAAGGACGAGCAGAAATTGACACACAGTTTTAAACACTATTTTATTAGTAACTACGTGATAAAGTAATATAAAACAATATTAGACAAACCGGTTAGCAGAGTATATGCAATTATAAGCGTGTACATAAAGGTCCCCGAAACTTCTTCCAGATCAGGTTGTGAAAAAAAACAGTCATACAATGGTATATAACAAATGTCAGTTCAACGCACAAGGTTGCTGTTGTTGGTAAGACAGAGAGAGAGTTTTGTAATCCAAAAGCGTATGTTGTGAGCAGGCAATTACGTCGATATTCCAAAATAACAATAGCAGTAGGTTTTATCTCCGAAGTTGTTCCACTCCGCACACAAAGTATCACCGACAGTGATCTTCACCGAATCTCCTTTCAACACAAGTGGTGCCACACCCGATTTCAGCTACGGGTCATCCCAAAGTGGTGGCCACAGGATACTCAAACAGAATCCACTTATGGATTCTCACTGAGGTACCATCTTCAAGTGATAAAACTACCAACCCAGGCCAGGATTATCACACACAGGTAGATTCCCCAAAGTTACCTCAAACACACAACTGTGATGACCACTTATCCAGTCCCACGACATACGAAATAAATTCTACATTCATTTGTCAGTGAACTACCACAGCCAAACAAGGGTAACACACAAATGGTAATCATGAAGTTTTTCCCGTCACCAAAGAACCCACTACTGTGGATTAACTACATGACAGTCACAGTTTCGTATTCGAATGGAACTCAAACTCACCCTTACGAACGACATAGGAGAGAGTCTAAACTGTGACAGCTTTGTCACTAGGTTTCTTCTGTTCTAATCCTTCCTCCCCCTACTTCTCTTCCTTTATATTCACCGAATGTGACCACAAAAACGAGACCGTCTTCTTTAGTAAGGTTTTCAACCCAGGCAAGGGTTGGACTCTCTGACAACTTCCCACCGATCACAGTTTTTCCTACTGCAAGAGCCACTGATCGATTCTCCCGACCGATCCTTCAAAACCCACCTTTCTATGGGCACAACAAAAGCTCATTCAGTGTCCGAAACCATGTGTGTCTTTCTAACAACCAGCTGACCTTATATTTATCCAAGCATGCTGAACACCGCCCTCGGCCACCATGGCGACCCCAGAGCTGCTTGCTGTCTCTCTATCTGTAAGACCTCACAAGTAGTCAGAGTCCTTGTTTAAACAAAACAAGCTTTAGAGTTCATGTAAACACCATCTCAAGGCAGGCCTCTTCCCCGTCTCGCTCTGTAACTACTCAAACAGTGCCCAAAAGGCAGTCTCATTCTACCGACATCTTAAAGTGAGAGTCCACAGAAAATATGAACCCTAGGGGTACATAACAACTTAAACATATAGTAAATGAGAAATGATTGGTTATGCCGCTACCCGAGGTTTACCCGGCTTGAGCTGATAAAAAATAAAATAATACGTAAGTAACTAGATAGGTACATAAATAAGTGACAGGTTAATAAATAAATAAGGAAATAATTAAGTGAATGAATGAATAAATAAATAAATAGATGAATGAATGAATGAATGAATGAATAGGTAGATAAATAAATACTTAAATTGATAGATATATTTATGAATGAATAAACAAATAAATTGATAAATGAATATTACTGCGCTCAGGAGTTGGGGGAAATTGGGTTTCGTTACAGCCACAGCAACCAAGAATAGCATAGAAATATGGCAACACACAACCATAAACAATTGAATAATAATAAGTTAATCATGCCAATTGGAAATAAGTCTAGGACCAGCCTATTAGCTCAGGGTGTCTGACACTCCAAGGGAGGAGTTGTAGATTTTGAATCCTTCACAATGAATCCATCGGCTGTTGGATTAGTCCTGTGTTGAAAGGAGTGAAGTTTTCCTTGCTGGTTCAGGACTTGTCCACGTGGTGTGCTACCGAAAGTTCATGTACCTCTTTCTCGACGGCAGATGAGAAAATAGGATATGAAGACTAAACAATGCACATTTACTTAGATATAGCCAATAAGATCAGATCTGAGGAATAAACTCAAATTCTCATTACATAAATTTGGTAATCCTGCGCTCCTATTAGTTCTTGGGAATTCGATTGCCACTTTTTAAATAGTTCTAAAATCTGTGTTCATTTGAGAGCAGCATTAAACTCGACAAAGCATATTGTAAGTAATGTATTATTTATTCAGAATCAGAACATGGAGATGCGATTTTGTTTTCTTTTCTACAGGAAAGAAATATTGTTCTTTCTAACTACCGAGATAAATTAACATTAAGCAACAGACCATAAGCCGTAGGATCCCAAGATCAGTGGGAGGAAGGGAATTATCGAGTCCAAACCGTGTACCAGGTTCTGATATAGGGGGCCCATCTAAAACTTCCACAATTCTTTTCACGTCACAGATGCTGAATTCATCCAGCAGATCATCTCTTGCTCCCTATCCCACTATCTGCCGTTTCTCTTGTGCCTATCTTGATAAACACATTGCTTGGTTTTACTTGAAAAAGTATCTAGCCCCAAACCTTTCTTCACATAAATTTGTAACACAACTAGGAACTAATGAAATTAACTGAGGAAAAAGTTATTTGTCTATCGCAGGCTCATTTTCCATTGTAGATTCCCCCCAAAGCGAAAAAAAATTGCAAAGCAAAATTCTGAACTGCAATTTCGACACTTCAAAAGTATACAGCCGATACAGCTAGTACTATTTTAGAAAATTTGTATTAGCCTTGAACAAGGTGATGGGACAAGATGTTCCCATTCGTCTTTGCAAAATTGCTCAAGCTTAAGGAGCGGCGGTGGACAGTAATCTTGAGGGTTTGCCAGCGATGTAAGATCATAAGACCTTAAGATCATGAGACATAGGAGCAGAATTATGCCATTAGGCCTATTGACTCTACTTCGCTATTCAATCACCCTTTTACCCCTCCTCAGCACTGCTCCATGGCTTTCTCCCTATAACCTTTGATGTCATCGGAATCAAAAACTTATCAATCTCCGCTTTAAATACCGCCAACGACCTGGCCAACAGAGTTGCTTCTGATAACAAATTCCACAAATGCATGACATTCAGGCTAAAGGAATTTATGCATCACTGTTTTCAATTAATTCTCCTGTGTCCTGAGCATGTGCCCACTTGTTCTAGACTCTCATTGCTCTTGGAAACGTCGTTTCCCCACCTTCAAATTTGTACTTTGTTTAGGCCTTACAGCATACGAACGGTTTCAATGAGATCCCCCTCCGTTCCTTCTCAATTCCAGAGAACACAGAACCAGAGCAATTAAACGGTCCTCATATAAACATTTCATTCCAGCAATCATCCTTCTGAACCTCCTGCGAACCCACACTAATATCAGCATGTTTTTTTTTGGATGAACAGCCTGAAAGTGTATAAAATACTTAACCTGAGGCCCCGAAATTTCTCTTGAATACTTTGCATCGCATCACTGCTCTTGTCCACTGGACCCCTTGAAATAAATTGGTTTTGCCTTTCTCACTAGCGCTTTAAGCTGCAAGTCAACCTTTAAGGTTTTCTGCAAAACAACACCCAATTCCCTATGCATCTCAGATATTTTGGCTATTCTACTCGTTTGGAAAATAATCTGCACTTTTATTTCTTCCACTAAAGAGTAATAACATGGAATTTTCAACAACATATTTTAATTGCAACTTTCTTGCCTATCTTCCATAATCTGCCTGAGTTCTTCAGCAGCTCTCTTCTTTCCTCAATTATTCCTGCCCCTCCAGCTATCTTCGAATCAGCTGCAAACCTAACAGAAGAATCACCTATTCCTTCATCAAAATCATTGCCGTGCAGCATAAGAAGAACCAGTTTTAATACCGCCCCCCCCCCCGTAGAAAAAAAATATTAGTCACTGGCAGCCTAACAGAAAAGGATCATTTTTTTCCCACTCGCTGTCTCTCACCAGTCATCTAATGCTCTGTTCAGGCTAGTAACGTTCCTGTAACAGCATGGGCTCTTAACATCATTAGCAGCCCAATGTGTGGCAACTCGTCAAAGGACTTCTGAAAATCGAAATCGAAATATACAACATCTACTGCATCTTCTTTATCTGAACGACTTCTAACCTCCTCAAATAATTCCAACAGATTCGGCGGGCAAGCTATTCGTTTAAGTAAATAAAGCTGAATTTGTCTAACGTTGTCCTGTATCACCAGGTACTCCATAACCTTACCTTTACCAATTGCCTCCAACGCCTTCCCTCCCACTGAAGTCAGGCTAACTGGTCTATAAGTTGCTTTCTTTTGCCATCCTCGTTTCCTGAAGAGTGTACTGATATTTGTAATAGTTCAATTATTAAGCAGCATGCTAATTCCAAATATCATTATTAATTCCTCACCAAATTCTATCACTACCCTCTTTCAGAAACCTAGGGTAATTTTCATCTGGTCCAAGTGATTTCTGCACACTTAGAATTTCAGCTTCTTGAGCACCTTCTCCCTCCTAATTGTAACTGCACTCACAGCTCTTCATTTAGATTCTTCAACAACTGTTGTTCTGCTATTGTCTTCCACAGTAAAGAATAATGCAAAACACGCATCTACCATCTCTTTCTCTCCCGATGTTGCTTCTCTGGTCAAAATTTCCAGCATTTTATACCCTTTTTCTTCAATCTCTTATTTCTATGTACTTGATAAAGCGGTTTTTGTCTACCCTGGTATTGATTGCTAGCTTGTTTTCAAATTTCATCTTTTCTCTCAAAATGACTCTATTGTTGCTAATGTATGTTTTTAAAACCTTTCCAAACTTCTGTCTTTCCACTATTTTTTTTTCTTTTTGCTTTGCTGTATGCAATCTCTGTTTATACTGCAACGTTGACTTCCCTTGTTAACCACGGTCGTCCTATTTTTAACTGAATATTTATTTCCTTTTAGAATACATCAATCCTTCACCTTCCTCACGCTTCCGAGAAAATCAAGCCATTGCTGCTTTGCTGTCATCGCTGCCACCATGGCTTTACAATTAACTTTGGCCACGTTCTCTATCATATAAGAGTAATTTTCATTGATCCACTCCAATTATGCAACGTCAGGTTTTACTGTCCGCCTATGTTTTCACGTTGAATGTAGACACATTTTGATTGCTGCTTCCAAATGGCTGCCATACATAAATCTCCATAATCACCAATATGTCTTTTCATAGCACCTCATCCAAAATAGCAGATCACGTAATAGGCTCAACAGCAAACTACTCTGAATAGCCAGAACGTCGGCATTCAACAAATTCACTCTCCAGAGATCCATTATCAACCTAATTCTCTCTATCTACCTGCATGTTAAAATGTCCAATGACTATCATAACATTGTTCTTTTGACAAGCGTTTTCTATTCTCGATTGTAAACTGCCATCCGCATGAGAGCTCTGCTGATTGGAGGCCTGAATATAGCTGCATTCAAGATAATTTTATCCATGCAGTTTCTAAACACAACACTCAAGGATTTAATATCTTCCGATTCTTTGTCGCAACTTTCTAGGAAAAATACGCTATTATTTACCAACAGAGCAACGTCACCCCCTTTGTCTACCTTCCTATCCCTCCGCTGCATTGTGTTACTTTGGACAGTTATTTCCGAACTACACAATCCTTCAGACATGATTCAGCGAATCATACCCGATAATCTGGAAACGGGCAACAGGATCATCCCCTCATTTCTTATACTCACTGCATTGACGTATAACACTTTAAGTACTGTATTTGCTACATTTTGTTTTGATTCTGCATTGCCTAGTACACTGATACCCACCTTGCTGGCTGAAATTATGTTCTATCCCTGTCTACCCTACCAGACAGTCTGACTGCACGCAATCTTTATTTTAAGGTTCGTCCTAACCTGAGTTCCTTCACTCTGGTTTTCATCACCCTACCAAATTAGTTTAAAGCAACCCCAACGGCTCCAACAAAGCTGTTTGCGAGAAGCAGCTGTTAGGTGCAACCCACTCCATTTGTACAGTTCATACCCCCCCGGAGTAGAGATTCCAATGTTTTAAGAACCTGAAACCTTGTACCCAATTTCAGCCTCTCGGCTCTGCCTGTACCTGCAAAATCATCGTGTTTCCAGCCTCACTGGTGCTTGGTACAGCTGGAAATATAGAAATTACTCCCATGGAAGTCATAGTTCTCAGCTTTCTGCCTAACACTCTAAATTCTCACTTCAGGATTACTTTGCTTTTTCTTCCTATGTTATTACTACCCATATCTGCTGCTTTACCTTGCCCTCCAAAATGCTGTGGACGCGATCCTAGACGTCCATGACGCTGGCACCTGCAAGGCAACATACCTTCAGGCTGTCCTGTTAAGATCCATAGAATTTCCAGTCTGTTCTTCTGAATACTCAGTCCCGTATCACACTCGATCCCTTTTTCTCCTTTTTTTTTCCTCCTGCAACAGAGACTTATAATTTACTCCAGTAACCTAATCGCATTTGCATTCCCCTGTGAGGCCATCTTCCTTAACAGTATCCAAAGCAGCATATCGATTAGTGAGGGGAATGCCAAAAAGGGTGCTCTGGCCTAACCGCCTATACACTTTCGTGCGAGCCACCCAGTTACCAGCCTTTGCAACTTAGAGTTGACTACTTCCATAAGACCATAAGATATAGGAACAGGAGTGGCCACTCGGCCTATCGAGTCTGCGCCGCCATTCGACATGGGCTGATCCAATTCCTGCAGCCATGACTACTCCTCTGTCTTCTCCCCATGTGCCTTAATGCCCTGGCTAATAAAGAACCTGTCTATTTCTGCCTTAAATACACCAAATGGCTTGGCCTCCACAGTCGATCGTGGTAACAAATTTCATAGATTTATCAACCTTTGACTAAAGTAATTTCTCCGCATCTCTGTTCTAAACTGACAGCCTGCAATTCCGAAGTCGTGCCCTCTTTTCCTAGAATCACCTATCGTGGAAAATAAGTTTGCAATATTTAAGCTCTTCATGCCTTTTAATAATCAGAATGTTTCTATGAGATCCCTATTCATTTTCCTGAACTGCAGGTAATACAGCACAAGAGCAGCCAGACGTTCCTCATACAGTAACAATGTAATACCTAGAATCATTCTCACGAGCATTCTCTGAACCAACTTCAATGACAGAATTTTCTTTCTAAAATAAGGAGCACGAAACTACACGGAATGCTCTAAGTGT
This sequence comes from Hypanus sabinus, assembly GCF_030144855.1. Lineage (NCBI taxonomy): Eukaryota > Metazoa > Chordata > Chondrichthyes > Myliobatiformes > Dasyatidae > Hypanus > Hypanus sabinus. Next base: position 15,459,145 of record NC_082707.1, read on the forward strand.
GGTCTCACCAGTGCCTTTGACAGCCTCAACAATACATCCCTGCTCAAATAAATATTCTATACCTCCAGAAATGAATACCAACACTGCAATCACTTTTTTCACCACCAACTCAGCCTGGAGATTAACATTTAGCGTACCCTGCACAAGGACTCCCAAGTCCCTTTGCATCTTTGATGCAGATGAACTAAATGAGTATTTTGCATCGGTCTGCACGGTGGAAAACATTAGCAATATACTTGATAGCCAGCGGTCTCAGGGAATAGAATTAGGTACAGTCAAGATTACTAGAGAGAAAGTGCGTGAGAAGCTAAATGTAATAAGGATAGATAAATTACACGGACCGGATCAAGGGAATCCACGGGTTCTGAAGGAGGTGGCTTTGGATATTGTGGAGGCATTGGAAATAATCTTCCAAGAATCAATAGATTCGGGCATGGTTCCGGAGGACTGAAAGTTCGTAAATGTAGTTCCGTTGTTGAAGAAAGGGGTGAGGCAGCAAAAAGTAAATTGCAGTCCTATAAATCTGACATTGGTAGTTGGATAGATTTTGGAGTCGATACTCAATGATGAAGTTATGAGTTACCTTGAGGTGCAGTACAAAATAGGCCCAAGACAACATTGTTTCATTAAGAGAAGATCCTACCTCACCAACCTATTGGATTTTTTTGAGGTAATCGCAAATAAAATTGACAAGGGAGAGGCTGTGAATGTTGTGTATTTGGATTTGCAAAAGGCCTTTGATAAGGTGCAGCATAAGAGCTTGCTTAATAAGATCAGGGCCCGTGGAATTACAGGAACCATATTGGAATGGGTGGAGCATTGTCTGATAGGCAGAAAACAATGTGTGGGAATACAGAGAACCTATTCTGATCGGTTTCTGGTTACCAGTGGTGTTCTGCAGGGCTCGGTGTTGGGACCTCTTCTTTTAACACTGTATATCGACGATTTAGAATAACGATTAAATGGTTTTGTGGCTAAATTTGCGAATGACACCAAGATAGGTGGAAGAGCAGGAAGTGTTGAGGAAACGGAAAGGTTGCAGAGAGACTTGGTCAGTTTAGGAGAGTGGGCAAAGAAATGGCAGATGATATACAATGTTGAGAAATTTACGGTTGTACATTTTGGAAGAAGTAACAATCGGGCAGATTTTTATTTAGATGGGGAGAAAATTCAAAAACCGGAAGTGCAAAGCGACTTGGGGGTCCCAGTACAGCATACCCTAAAGGTTATCCACCAGGTTGGATCGGCAGTAAGAAAAACAAATGCTATGTTGGCATACATTTCAAGAGGAATTGTGCATAAGAGTAAGGAGTTGTTGATAAGGCTCTGTGGGGCACTGGTGAGACCCCATTTGGTGTACTGTGTGCAGCTATGGGCCCCCTATCTTAGAAGGAATTTGCTGATTTTAGACAGAGTTCAGAGCGGATTCGCTAGGATGATTTCTGGAATGTTGGGACTAACATATGAGGAGCGTTTGTCGGCTCGTGGATTTTATTCATTAGAGTATAGAAGAATGAGAGGGGATCTCATAGAAACATTCCGAGTGTTGAAAAGGTTGGGCAGAGTAGAGGTGGAAAGGCTGTTTCCCTTAGTGGGTGACTCCAGGGCAAGAGATCACAGTCTTAGAATTAGAGGCTACCCATTTCAAACAGAGATGAGGATTTTTTTTAGCCAGAGTGTCGTGGATATATGGAATTCGTTGCCACATACAGCTGTGGATGCCCATTACATTGAGGGTGTTTCAGAAAGAGATTGACAGGTATCTAATTAGTCAGGGTATCAAGGGACGTGGGGAAAATGCCGGAAATTTGAAATAGATGGGAGAATAGTGGATTGGCGGAGCAGACTCGATGGGACGAATGGCCTACTTCTGCTCCTTTGTCTTGTGCTCTTGTGATCTTTTCATTTTGAATTATCCAGCCATCCATATAACTGTATGCTTGATTACTTCTTCCAGAAAAGTGCATGACCATACTCTTCTCCACATTGTATTTCATTTGCACCTCCTTTGCACATTCCCCTAAATTATCTATCTCTCCGCAGGCTGTCTGTTTCCTGAACACTACCAGTTCCTAAATCTATGTTTATATCATCGTCAGATTTAGCCACAAATCCATTAATCCCATCGGCCAAATTGTTGACATACATCGTAAAAAGCAGCGGTACAACACCGACCCCTGTTGAACTGCACTGATAACCGGCAGCCAGCCAGAACAGGGTCATTTTGTTATCACTCTCTGTTTTCAGCCGATGAGCCAATGCTCCAGCCATGCTAGTACCTCCCCTGTAACTCCATGGGATCTTATCTGGCGAAGCAGCCTCATTTACGGCACTTTGTCAAAGGCATTTTGAAAATTCAAATAGACCAAAACTATTGCATCTCCTTTTCACACCCTGCTTGTAATTTGCTCAAAAAACTGCAGTAGATTAGTCAGGCAGAATTTTCCTTTCATGGCAAACTATGCCATTAAACCATACCATATCTATGCTGGCTTTGGTCTATCTTTTCATGTGCCTCCAGGTACTTCCTGACTAGTGATGTCAAGATAAGAGGTCTACGTTTTCCTTTCTGCTGTCTCCCACCCTTGTTAAATAGAGTTAGCAATTTACCAGTCATCCAGTAGGATGAAAGAATCTTGGACAATGCCAGACTGAAAGATCATATTTAATGTCTCTGCCATCTGTCTAGGTACGTCCTTCAGAACCCGAGGGTGCATTCCATAAGATACGGGAGATTTATCCACCCTCAGACCATTAAGTTTCCTGAGGACCTTCTCAGTCGTAAATTTCACTGCACAACCTTCACGTCCCTGACACTCTGGAATGTCCAGTATTCAGCAGGCATCTTCCACAGTGAAAACTGTGCAATATACGCACCCAATTCTTCTGTCATCTCTGCGCCTGTCATTACAATATCTCTGGCGTCATTTTTTTATTGTTCCTTTATCTAGCCTCAATTCTCTTTTACACTTTAAGGCTTTTAGTATATTCTTTGATATTAGTCGCCAGCATCTTTTCCTTCCTATTGACCTTATTAGTTTCCTTCTGGAAATATTTTTTATAAATTCCCAGTCCTCTATCTCCCCACTGGCTTTAACTTCCTTGGACGCCCACTCGTTTACTTTTACTTTGGCTTGAGATTCACTTGTCAGCCACGGTAGTGTCCATCTTCCGTTCGGAAATTTCATCTTCTTTGGAATATGTCTGCTTTGCACTTCCTTCATTTTTCTTCAAAAACTCCATCCATTGCTGCTCTGCAGTCCTTTCTGCTAGTGTCTCTTTCCAGTCAACCTTGACCAGTTCCATTCTCATGCCATTGTAATTTCCGTTACTCCAATATAATACTGACACATTGGAATTTAGTTTCTTCTTCTCAAAATTTAAAGTGAACTGGGTCATATTGAGTTCTCTGTTCCCTGAGAGTTCCTTAAGCCTAAAGTCTCTTATTACATCCGAATCATTGCACAACACGCAATGCAGCACAGGTGATTCTGCAGTGGGGTCAACAATAATAAGCCATCCCTTAGACATTCTACAATTTCTCTCTTCAGGTCCAGTACAGACCTGGTTTTCCAAATAGAATTTAATGTTTAAAATCTCCATAGATCATCATGACAACGCCCTTCGGACACTCCTTTTCTGCCTTCTGCCGTAATTTGTAATCCACATCCCGTCTGCTGTTTAATGGCCTGTATACAGGAGCCATTAGGGTCATTTTACAGTTCCCATTTCTTAACTCAAACCATAGAGACTCTACACCTTACGGTCTTATGTCATGTATTTCTAATGATTAAGTATTATTTATAATACTCAGGACTCATACCACCCCATCTGCCGACTAACCTACCTTTCCGACTTAAGTTATATCCCTTGACGTTCAGTTACCAATAGTAGCGATCCATTAGCCAAGTTTCAGAGCTGTCATACGCCAACATGTAGCTGAATTTCAAGATCATCCATTTTATTTCTTGTGTCGCGTGCATTCTAATATAACATTTTCAGTCAAGATTTTTTCTTTTTGTCTTGACTGCACCACGCCTCTATTGCCCTGTACCATCCCACTGGCATGATTATTTATGCTCATCTCCTGCCTGTTCTTTCTATCATCTGTGTTGAATGCTGTACTTCACTTATTTCTGCCTGAAAGAAGCCCTTACTCAGCCCTGTCACTAGGTTCCTCCGCCACCCCCGACCAATTTGTTTAAACCCTCACGAAAGGCTCTATTAAACCTACCTGCTAGGATATTGGACACCTTTGGGTTCAAGTGTAACCCGTCATTAATGAACAGGTCGTATATCCCCCAAAAGAGGCACCAACATTCCGCGAACCGAAGCCCTGCCCCCTATACCGGTCTCTCAGCCACGCATTAATATGCTTGATCATGCAACTCTTGTGCTGGTTAGCACGTGACACAGGCAGCAATCCTGAGATTACTATCCTGCAGGTCCTGCTTTTCAGCTTCCAACCCGACTCCCTGAATCCTCTTTACAGGACCTCCTCCCCTTTTCAACGTGCACTAAGACTTCTGGTTGTTCACCCTCTCTCTTAAGAATACTCTGCATCCGATTCCGTACACAGGCACCTGGGACGCAACACACCATGTGTGTATCTCCATCAGGCTGCCTCAACCTACTGTGTACTTTCCTCACTATTGAATCCCCTATGACTGCCGCATTCTTCATCTTCTCATCTCGCCTCTGCACCATGGAACCAGGCTCAGTGCCAGACAGCCAATCACCGTGGTCGACCTCTGTTAGGCCACCGCCCCCTCCCCTCAGCAGCATACAAGAACGAGATAGCGATTACTGAGGGGGATGACCAGAGGGATGCTCTCTTCTCTATGATCTCTTCTCATCCCTTCCCTGAGAGTCACCCACTTGTGTAATTCCTGCAACCTCAGGGTAACAAACTCTTTGTTGCTCCTATCTATCTCTTGCTCACGTTCCTATAAAAGCTGTAGAGCATCAGGCCACAGATCTAGATCCCTATGACACTGTCTCGGATGTTGCATCTCGATGGAACTGGCCCAGATGTGGCCATTTGGAAACTACAATATTCCCAGGACTGCCACATGTGACACCCAGAGAAAAATACTAATTCTACAGATATGCTCTCTATTCTTCCCAAAATGAAAGAGGATAAAAAAAATGAAGTCCACCTACGTACATTCCTCGGCGAGGCCCAAATTATCCAAAGCCCCAACACAGGGCTTCAGATCACTAACCGATGACTGCTCCTCTAGGCGTGTCTCCCTTTTATGCTTGAACCTTCCAAGCTCCCAAACGTATAATTGATGCATTGGTTATAACCGAGTTCCCGAGAAGCTTTCCAGTTAAAATCGTTCCAAGACTTTGTGCGCCGTCTCCTCTCTCGGAGCATTCTAACTCACGATTCGTGCGTCGGTTTTATTTCTCTCTAACTCTGATTGATGATTTCCTCTTTCTTCTGTGAATACCGAAGATCATCTAGCTGCTGCTCCAGATCCCTAACATCGTCTCAACTAGCCGCCTGTAGTTCCCGGGGAGAGAATGGTTCTTCCAGGCCTCCAGCATCCGCATAATGTGAAGACAGCAGCCCTTTTAACTAAAGTGGCCCTGACACTAAAAAAAACCGGGAAACCGAACAGAAACTTATCCAGAATACTTCACCTGAACCATCACCGCTTCCCACCTGAAGCCTGCTTTGATACAAAGTCTCAGAATCCCACTCTGATCAGTGGCCCATCCCCACTAATGACCTGCCCTTGTGCACTTTTATCTACTCCTCCCTGATTAAGCCGCCAGAATCATACGGTATGCTCGCGAAGTCCTCCTTTTAAACGAGCGCCCCTGACCTTCGAGGAAGTTCCTCGGTCAGTGCTGATACCGGCGCTGACTGGACCGCAGGAATGTCCGATCGGGTTAAGGCAGAATTCTGACTGGGTCACAGAAGGACATAATTTTTTTCATTTGAACCCATCAGCCCATAATTGCTTTGGCAGTGGGCTTTCTGTCGTTCTCCTACTGAAAGAAGACCTCCTCCACAGTTTAATTTTTCTGGCACAGTCTCGCACGATTTATTCAGGATCTCTATGCATTTAGTAGCATTCCTCGTCCCATCAATCCTAACCATTTCCCCAGTCGCTGCAGCTGAATAGCATCCGCATAGCACGATGATACCACCACTACACTTTACAGTAGGAATGAGGTTACCTAGCTGACGTGTAATATTTGATTTACGCCATACGAACCATTCAATCTGAGGCCAAAAACTTCCATTTTGACATTAGCGACCAAAAGACCTGCAACATTCTTACACTATGGTCGAAGTGACACTTTGCAAAATCTTTACGTGCATGGATATGTTTTAGTCAAGGCTTTTCATTTGCTGTTCCTCCATAAATACCCTTTTCTTTGAAATGCCTTACAGACTGCAGACGTCATCGCCATTTGCAGCCATCGACTTAGGAGGCTCACCCAGACTGATTGTTGACATCACAGTATTCGCCCTTACAAGTTCCACGGTCCACTGCCCTCTAAGTTTAGAGTGACCCCGCGACCTATTCAATGTTGTTGTGTTTCCACATTTGTTCCACTTTCCTATGAGAAACTACACTGAGATTGGGGTTATGCTCAGTAACTTTGATATGATCTTGTACCTATTCCAAGATTAATGCTTCTCTGGTATAATACCCCTAGGTTGTCTTGAATACTCTTTTGCTTTCATTTTCTTTTGGTCAGTTGACAATTTGCCACACTGTTTGATCTTACATAGAGAGCATGTATTCAGATAGGTAATCCTCCAATTTTCTAGATCAGCAAATTGGGTAAGTTGCTAAGGTAATAATTATCTTATACCCGAGGAAAGTTAATGTAGTAATTACAAGGGGGGAGGGAGGGGAGGAATAGACGTTACATTTGCATCCCAATTTCAGTTTTCCAATTTTCGTCAACTAGTTAACTGTTGACATGTCTTATATTTCTTTTTGGTTTTGATTTGGCATGATGCGCAGATTTGAAGGAAAAAAATACAGTAACCAGTGAATGTAGTTGAGGGGTCTGAATTCTTTTTCAATGTAAGGTATTCGTGGCGTGTTGTAGTTGTCATATTTTGCAAAACTAGCAATATTGAGAAGTTCTTTGCAGACACACAATTGGGTTTTTTTTTCTGCAGCTTCCGGTACAGACTTTTCCGCTTCGCAATAACGATGATCTTTGCGATTGAGGAGATTAACAATAACACGGAAATTCTTCCAAACGTTACGTTGGGTTACTCAATTTACGATTCTTGTGGGAAGCCTGATGTGTCCTTAAAAGCAGTCTTTGAGTTTTTAAACAGACTGGACGCAACGAAATCCAATTGTATAAGAGCTCCCATGGTTCCCGCTATCGTTGGGGATTCTAGATCGTCATTGACTTTAGGGATCGCGTCATTAATTGGTCCCTTTAGGATCCCTGTGGTAAGTCAGTTGTTTAAGTACTATTGGCTGGCTGATGCATAACATTGTGCACCTGTTTCGTAAACCTGAACAGACTTTCAGAAATAATGTCTTGAACAACTCCTGATTTGGAATAGTTGCGCAGGGTGTTTGAGAATATAAATTAAATTGTTATTTTCACTTCAATTAGGCTGCTTTCTCATGTTTTTTTTTTTGGTTCAGATACGAATGTGAATCGGAATTAGGTTTAATGTGGCCAACACAGAACAACAAATGTGCTATTTTGCTGCAGTAGTAGAGTGTAATACATAAAACAAACTATGAATTTCAATAAGACATAGTTAAAATAGAGAGTAGAACAGTGGCTAGTGTCCACATGTTGGTTCATTTTCTGTTAAAAAATGTGATGGTTGTGGGGAATTAGCTGTTTCTAAAACTTTGACTGTGTGTCTTCGGGCTGCTGTACCTCCTCCCCGATGGTAGGAAGGAGACAGGGCATGTCCTGAGTGATTGGGAACCTTTATGATGAACGCATCCTTATTTATGGGAGGCGACTTTTCCAAATGTCCTCAATGCTGGGGATGGATCTGCTGTTTACAACCTTCTGCAGCTTTTTTCGATCCAATACTGTAACCCTTCCATACCAAACGGTGATGCAACCATTTCTAATGCTCCTTACGATAGATCTTTAGAAACTTGCTTGAGTTTTTTTTTGTGATATACTAAATCTTGACAAAACTATCATCGATGAAATATATAGCCAGAGTTTAAATCGTGGGGATCCTTATGGTCTGGTCGTTTTCTGCTTTTGGAACAACCTATTGAACTACTGATCCCTCGTCGAGGTCAGGTGTGTGTTCGCTTGACTTCCTCTTCCTCATGTCTGCAAAAAATTACTTTGTCACGCTGACGTTAAGTGCAATGTTTCTGTTACGACAACACTCACCAAGCTAATACATCTCACTCATTTGCACCTCCCCGTCACCATCTGAGAATCTGCCAACAAGAGTTGCGTCATGGGCCATTTGATACATGGTGTAAAATATATGTCTAGATGGTATATTCAGGCAATTCCACCGATCATTATTACAAGGAGCAGTTATATCTATGTTTGCGTTTTTCACTAACAGTTACCAAGGGGATGGGTGATGTGGGTTGTGGAGGCTAATAAAATTGAAGTAGACATTTGGTGCCTCTCAAGGTTACTAGCACAAATTTGGAAAGGATATTATTGTGCTAAGATCACTACTTACAAGGATGATCAGACCCATATAAAATAGACCTTCGGCCTAACTCTCCCATGCCCACTGTAGATCCCATTTGCTTGCGTTTGGCCTATAGCACTCTACACCACTCCTATCCAAGCACTTATTCAAATCAGACCAGATCATTCCAGATATGCACTGCCCTTTCCCAGTCCTACTCTGGGTAAAAAAAAAGGACAGTGTGTTTTCTATCCTGTACAGGACATTCAGGATCTCACGTACGCTAAACAGGCAGGATAGAATCGGCCTCAAATAGCTATGTTTGAATGTCACATGCATGTCAGGGATTAATTAAGTTTATTTTCATGCGGTTCAAACTGGTAGTTTTTTTTTCCTTTTAATTCCGTAAATGATTTCAATCGTTTCAGTAGTTTTGAATTGTCCACTTAATCTCAAGGAATGTATAGTAAACCATCTAAAAGAATTGCTCATCGCAGACACCCACGAACACTGAAGAGAACACCAAATAATTTATCATAATAAAAGGACAGAACCGCAAAAGTCTTTTCTCCACTTTTTACACAGAAGCAGCAGCAAAGCGTCAAGCAAACTCTAAGGAAGCAACAGCTCTTGACACCTACCAAACAAGCAATAGCAAAGCCCACCGAGAGATGTCAAGATCTGCCATCCAAGAATTGAAAAAAAGATCGCCCTTCAATTCGGCGTGTTGCAGGTTCTCCCTCTTTCTAACAAGGGCCATCACAGCGAGAGAGGAGACCAACAGAGTTTCATATTTATATGAAAAGCAAAGCAACACTGGAGATTCTGGAAAGTAAAAGTGACGAAAGCCTCCAGAATTCTCAGGATTCAAAGAACGACAGTCAACGCCGGCTACACAACTCCCCACAACCCCGAACCCGACCCACTCGCGTCCGGCAGGTCTTCCGTTGTTCTTCTCCCTTTGTCCAACCACAACAATGTTTCAGTCCCTTCTTGTCTTCCATAAGCTGTTGACAAAGATTTTCAAGATTTCCTCTTTACACTTGTCTAGCGCTTTTCAAATCACTGTCAGGGCTTACCGAAGTATTTTCAATCCTGTGCAGGTGGTCTATGAAGTTACATTGCAGAGCATAAATGAACAACTGTAATTTATCGATTGTGAACTTGTCTCCCTCTAGGTTAGCTATATCGCCACGTGTGCCTGTCTGAGCAACAGACGTGAATATCCTTCCTTCTTCAGAACGATCCCAAGCGATTACTTTCAAGTGAGGGCCTTGGCTCAACTCATTAAGCATTTCGGATGGACCTGGATCGGAACAATTAGGAGCGACGATGATTATGGTAATTTTGGGATGCAGGCATTCAATGAAGAGATGGAAGAGCTGGGAATTTGCATTGCTTTCTCTGAGGCTTTTCACATATCGTACCCAAGGGAGACATTACTGCAAATTATAGACGTCATAAAGAAATCTTCAACAAAGGTAATATTAGCTTTCCTTGCACAAGCAGATATGAGTATATTACTACAAGAAGTTGTACGGCAGAATGTCACTGGTATACAATGGATAGGAAGTGAGGCTTGGATCACCGCACCGGTTCTACACCCCAAGGAGAGTAAACAGTTTGTAGTCGGTTCAATTGGAATAGCGATCCGAAAAGTGCAAATACCAGGGTTGAAAGAATTCCTCATGAACACTCACCCGTCTCTTTATCCCGGAAACACCCTGATACAAGAGTTTTGGGAAAAAGCTTTCAGTTGCAAGTTAAGGAACGCCGAAAGTAACACGGTCGACTCCAATGGGGATTCGGGGATTCGGGAATGCACAGGGAATGAATCTCTACTTACAGCCCACAACGAGTTCAGTGATGTGTCTGAATACCGAGTGACGTACAACGTATATAAATCGACGTACGCTATCGCCCACGCTCTTCATAATTTGCTCAGCTGCCAAGATGGGAATGGTCCATTTGCCGACGAGAGTTGTGCCAATATTTCAAGTTTTGAACCGTGGCAGGTAAGCACTAAATAGATTGGCACAATAAAATCGATTCTTGTCTTTAAAATTACCATATGACGCCCTTGCACCTTGGGTTTTTTGGCATCACGGCAGCTTTGCTGTCAGCGCAGCTCTATTGTAGCTCGAGGGTCGAAGCTTTAAGTTCAATTCCGGCGCCATCTGAAAAGTTTCTTTACATTCTCCAGTGACTACGCGGCGTACCTCTCGGTGTTCCAGTTTTGTTGCACAGTTCAGTGGTGACGCGTTTAGAAAGTTAGGCGGTCATTGTAAATTTTCCCCTGCTTAGGCTACTGTTTAATAGGCTGATGTTAGGATCAGTTCTGTCCCGCAACTCTAAATAAGGAAAAACCAACATCCGCTGCAGATGCTCTGCAACTGTAACTTTTTTTTGTGCATCTGTTACTGTTTTCCGTTCAACGCACTGACGTGGTGTAATAATCTATTTGGATAGCACGCAAAGCGAAGTTATATGTGACGGCAATAAACTAATTTGCCCCTTACCCTAATGTTAATGTATGACTCTGAATGGCACCTTCAAAGGCAAGTACTTAATGGATTTCTGAACATGTTTTTGCAATGAAATCTGCATATAAAAACAATAGAAAAACTGCGGTTGCTGGAGGAACTCAGCAGGTTTTGTCCTGCGTTTATGTGCCGCTTTTCAAAATTAGTACATTTACTGCCTTGCCTTTTCAATTGTCCTTCTCACACACTACCTGGACCCAAATATCTGCTGCTAGTTATAGTTCCACTCCTCTCTTCACGGTGCCCTTCGCTCCTCTATCTTTTAACGCAGTTTAAAAATCTCGACCAATTACTGCCTGTATGTCAACTATTTTCTGCCGAGTCCCTCCAGCAACATGATCATTTTTTGTATATTCAGTGAACTTGATTGAGAGATTACCTGTTCAGCTTGAAGCCAGTGACTATGCATTAATTCTCACTGCACTTTAAATTTCTGATTTAGCTTCTACATTACATGAATACAGTAAATTTCACTACAAAGATTGGAGAAAGCATCTACTTCGATAGCAACGGTGATCCGGTCCCAATATATGACATCGTAAACTGGCAGCCGACAGACAGCGGCGCTGTTACTGTAACAGTGGGACGGTATGATGGAGCGGCGCCCAAAGGACATAAATTTATATTAGACGAAGGGTTAATCATATGGACGGGAGGACAATCCACGGTAAGGTGTGTGTGCAAAGACCAAGGATGTTACCGGTGATTTTTCGGCTCAGTCGATCACACTGACGTCAGCTTATATTAAAAGCTGTGTTATCACGGGAGTGACGGATTCAAAATGAAAAAGCCAATATCCGTATAATTCTTTCTTCAGACAGTAATCACGGACTTGTTACAGCTAGAGTTGTGGTGGCAGCAAAAGTCCTTCACCTCGATTAGATTGATTCCTAGAGTGAGAGAATTGGCAGGTCGGTATTTTTTTTCCAGTTTAGAAAACATCCCGAGAGGACACAACGGCAGTGTAGCTCTTATCACCACGCGATTAGACCTCCATATATTCTGGAGATCTAAGTTCAACGGTATGCTAAATCTTCCACCTGATTAGATATTCCACCTCACTTGTCACCCATGGTTCTTTCACCCTACCATTACTTATCTTTCTCACCGGGACAAATTTGTCCCTAACATCCTGCAAGGAATCCTTAAACATCGACCAGAAGATGCCCATAGTACATTTCCCTGCAAAAACATCATCCCAATTCACACCCGCGAGCTCTAGCCTTATAGCCTCATAATTTTCCGTTCAGCAATTAAAAAATATATTGTCCTCTCTGGTTCTATCCTTTTCCATGATAATGCCAAAGACCAGGGAGCGGTGATCACTGTCCCCCAGACGTTCTTCCCACTGAGAGATCTGTGACCTGACCCGATTCGTTACCTAATACTAGATCTAGTATGGCATCCCCCTTCAGTCGGCCTGTCAACATACTGTGACAGGAATCCGTCCTGGAGACACTTAACAAACTCTGTCCCATCTAAACGCTTGGAACTAATCAGGTGCCAATCAATATTAGGGAAATTAAAGTCACTCATGATAACAACCGTGTTATTATTGCACCTTTCCAAAATCTGTCTCCCAATCTGCTCCTCGGTATCTGTGCTGCTACCAGGGTACCTATGTAATGCCCCCAATAGAGTAACTGATCGCTTCCTGTTCCTGACTTCCATTCATACTGATTCAAAAGAGGATCCTGCTACATTACCCACCCTTTCTGTAGCTGTAATGGTATCCCTGACCAGTAATGCCTCCCCTCCTCCCCTGCCACCATCCCTTTTAAAACACTGAAATCCAGGATTATTGAGAATCCATTCCTGCCCTGGTGTCAGCCAAGACTGTGTAATGGTCACAACATCATAATTCCATGTATGTATCCAAGCTCTTCGTTCATCACCTTTGTTCTTCATGCTTCTTGCATGGAAGTGCACAGACTTTGCCCTTCTACCTTACTACATTTTCACCGATTTTTTTTTTTTTTTTGCTTCTCTTTCCCCAAAGCCTCTCTATATTTTAGATCTGATTTTACTCCATGTGCTTCTTTCACTGCTCTATCGCTCCTGGTCTCACCCCCCTGAAAATTAGTTCAACCCCCCCCCCACCCCGGAACCATTCTAGCAAACGCACCTGCAAGGATATTGCTCCCCCTCGAGTTCAGGTGCAACCCATCCAATCTGTAAATGTCCCACATTCCCCAGCAGAGATCCCAATGATCCAAAAGTCTGAAACCCTGCCCCTTGCACCAAATCTTCAGCCACGAATTCAACTGCCATCTCCTCCAGTTCTACACATCACTATCACGTAGCAATGTCAGCAAACCTGATAACGCCACCCTTAAGGTCCTGTTCTTCAGCCTTCTGCCTAGTTCCAGAAACTCACACTGCAGGACCTCATCCCTCTTCCTGCCTATGTCTTTGGTACGAACATGTTTCACAACTTCTGGTTGTTTTCACTCTCGCACCAGGATGTCATGCACTCGGTCAGAGACTTCCCAGATCCTGGCACCCGGAAGACAACAAACCATACGGGTGTCCTTCTCACATCCACAAAATCTCCTGTCTGCTCCCCTGACTATAGAGTCTCCAATAACAACAGCTCTCCTCTTCTCCGTCCCACCCTTCTTCACCACAAGGTCAGACTCAGGGCCAAAGGCCCTGCCACCGTGGCTCACACCTGGTCTGTCGTCGGCACCAACAGTATCCAGGACAGTAAACCTATTATTCAGGGAAATGGCTACAGGGGTGCTCTGCACTACCTGTCTATTCAGCTTCGCATTCCCCCATCTGACTGTCACCCAATGACCTGCTTCCGGCAGCCTAGGTATGACTACCTCCCTGTAGCTCTCATCAATGGCTGCATTATTCTCCCTTATGAGTCGAAGGTCATCCAGCTGCTGCTCCAGATTCCTCATACGGTCTTCGAGATCGCCCAGCCGCATTAACTTCTGGCAGATGTGGCTCTTCGGGAGAGCAGAGATCCCTCAAGATTGCCACATCTCACAGGAGACGCACATCACCGTCTCCGGAGGCATTGTAAAGACTAACTGGGTAAAAAACTCGTCCTCCCCCTCTTCTCGTCGAAGCCTCTCCAGTCAAAGCCTCAAATTTTCACTCCTTCCCTGGCCCACTCACTCACTGGCCTTTTTTCACAGACCGTTCGGTTTGAGCTACACCTCTATTTCCCAAAGCATCCCCTTCTACTTTGGTGAGGCCTAACGTAAATTTGAGCAGCTCCCAAAAGCGTCATTTCTCGGTGGCTTCTTCTTTCGCTACGATGAGGGTTAAGGTACAACACCTCATATTCTGTCTAATTGGCCTGAAGCCGAATGGCACGAACATCAATTTCTCCTCCTGGTAATGCTTTCACTTCCTGTTCTCTCTTTCTGTTTTCCCAATCCTTATGCCTAATCTCTCTCACCTACCTATCACCTCCCCTTATGCCCATGCTTTCAACTTTTCCCCCATTGTGCATTATGCTGTCCTACCATATTCTTCTTCTCTAGTCCTTTACATTTCCCACCAATCTAGCTTCACCTGTCTGGTGTCTCCCCATTATTTTTATTTCCATTTCCGAAGAGACATCGGTGCCCGAAACACCGACTATTTATACAGATTGCATAGATGCTGCCGGATCTGTTGAGTTCCTCCAGCATTCCCTTTGTTGTCCTGAGAACCTGACTTGTAGTGTTCTTTAAAGTAAGTCCATGGGTTGTGGAATGAATTCATATTTGGTTGAGTAAACCATTTCCTCCTACTTCGACTTGTAATGGCCAGGTCCCGTGTTTAAACTCTCCATAGGTTCCACGAGCGGTTTGCTCTGAAAGCTGTGATCCCGGCACACGAAAAGCTCTCAGAAAAGGACAACCTAAGTGTTGCTATGATTGCATACAATGCCCCCAAGGAGAAGTTAGCAACACCACCGGTAAGTTATCTCCTGGAACTTCCATCAGTAAATGCTAGGACAATAGCATTTTGAAATATGGACTTGTGCCCCTCCGTGTACAATATTAATTTGTTTCGTTTTAGATTCAACCGGTTGCCTTAAATGCCCACCAGAGTACAAGTCCAATGAGAAACGAATTGAGTGCATACCAAAAGAGATTGAATTTCTTTCATTTATTGAAAGCATGGGGATTATCCTGGTGACGCTGGCATTGGTCGGATTCTGTATTACAATGCTGGTATTTGCAACGTTCTATACTCATAGAGAGACGCCGATTGTTAAAGCTAATAACTCAGAACTAAGTTTCCTTCTTCTTGTTGCTTTAATGCTTTGCTTTCTCTGTTCAGTTACATTCATCGGAGAACCGTCAGTATGGTCTTGCAAACTTCGTCACACGTCATTCGGTATTATATTTGTTCTCTGTGTGTCTTGTGTTTTGGGTAAAACGATTGTTGTTGTCTTGGCCTTCAAAGCAACTCTACCCAACAGTTATATAATGAAGTGGTTTGGCCCAACCCAACAGCGACTGACTGTCTTGAGCCTGACTTCGCTACAATGCTTAATATGTACCGTCTGGCTCGCTACGTCGCCGCCATACCCTCGGAAGAGTACTGAACATTTTACCGATATAATATTTTTTGAATGCAACCTTGGGTCTGAACTTGCCTATTACTGCGTACTGGGTTACATTGGATTTCTATCCTGTGTGTGCTTTGTGGTCGCCTTTCTAGTTCGACAACTTCCTGATAACTTCAACGAAGCGAAACACATCACATTTAGCATGCTTATCTTTTGTGCAGTTTGGATTACCTTCATCCCGGCCTACGTGAGTTCTCCTGGGAAGTACACAGTGGCGGTGGAGGTGTTTGCCATTTTAGCGTCTGGTTATGCGTTGTTGTTCTGTATTTTTGCTCCTAAATGTTACATTATACTCTTTAAGCGTGAACAGAACACAAAGAGACATGTCCTGGGCAAGATGCCTAGCGGAAATATTGAATGATAAATATGGAAGTAGCTATATTGTGTTGTTGAGTGGTTACTTGCTTAAATTGTCAGGTGCATTGTTTTCATAAATTTTATAAGGCTCCCTTAATATCAAAGGAATGCTCGTTGGTTTAACCATATAGAACATAAAACACTACAGCTCTGGAATGGGCCGTTTAGACCACAATGTTGTGCCGAACAAATTAAGTTAGTTATCAGATAGCTAACTAAACTAATCTCTTCTGCGTAAACAATATCCTTTCAGTTTGCTGACATGCGTGCGCCTATGTAAACATCACCTTTCTAATCTTTCTGCCTCTACCACAATCCCAAGCAACGCATTACAGACACGCACCGCTGTGTGTAAAAAACTTGATCCTGGGACAACGTCTGACGCGCACGTGGATACTGGTTCGTTGATTACTGTGTCTAAAGTGGAATTCTATATTAATAAAGAACAAGCTAAAAATATAGCAAGCGCTAAACTGGTCATAAGTGTGCCAGAGGCATTGACACCAGAGTGGAAATTGTTGACCCAAGCACTAACTCAAATAACATCCCACCAACGTTAACATTATAGAAATGTTAATATAGCCATAGTAACAAATAATTCCATAGAATCCCTCAAAGCTGGACTACTGAAACAGATTTATCCACCGGTTGAATGAACAGTCTTCACACAGTCTAAGTGCTTCACGGTCTCTGGCACACTGGGACCACTCTTTTCTGAACTCTCTGCTCACCACCTTCTAATGAAAAATCCTAAATACACCATCCAACCTGCAGACACAGGCGAAAATGTTGCATTCTGGAGGACTGAGTCCTACTTTAAAGAGACTAGCGGTAGTTCTTGGGCGCTTCTTCCTACCCCTGGACTGAAACCCCATCCGCAAACGTTAGATCAACGTCTCCCATACCAGTAGAGATCCCATCAATTCTGTAGCTCTGACTTCCAAATTCACCAAGCTGATCAGTACTCAGTCCTGCACCTCTCTTTTCGCACTGCCCACTTTGAAGTCTTTTGATACAAACATCCCCTGCAGGTCCATTGTCTCTTTCTTCTCCTTCTTCACTGAGCTTAGCTTGCTATCTTATTTCTTCACCCGCAAATCCAGTCGATTCCCTCGCCCATCCGGCACTCAGAGCCAGTAATTAAAGCTCCTGACGGTAGCATGTACGAGAATCTATCTGGGGCAAGAAGACCATCGTAAATAAGACATGATCGCATTTTTTTAGAGCTATGTCTAGATTCGGCGTGCCATATAAAGCTGACGAACTGTTACAGATATGCATTGAAGAATGTCGTCACTGGTTGCAACATCGTCTGGAATGGAAACACTTATGACCAGGACAGGATTTTTCATATTTTTCCACCTTCAAGGTGTCTGCAATTCTTATTCTCCGATTTGTTACTTACATTTTTTAAAGCAGGATTTGTCTTTTTTATTTACACATTGGTAGTTCGACAGTTCTTGCTTTCAAGTAAATACCTGCAGGAAAATGAATCTCCTTGTAGTATAAGCTGCCATGTACGTACCTGGATATTAAATTTAGTTGAACTTTGAACTTTCAAGGCCGCATGGCCAAAGGCACTTCAACAACCTTCAATTCCCCTGTTCCTCATCATTTACTTTCTGCATGGAAGTCCAGTATTCATTTATTATCCTTTTAGAGATCTCCCAGGCCACTCTACCTATTTCTGGGACACAGACTCAACCGGCTCCCCAGCACAAACGTCCTTATTAACGTAGCAGCTCTCAGGAACATGGTGAAAACTCTGCAAACGTACATAAACCCAGATATGAAAGTTTCGCTTGTTACGTGAAGCAAACCATAGGTGCACTTGTGCCATGCTTGTTAGTGCCATCTTCGTAGCTACCAGCTTCAACCACGCTCACAAATTCTCTGGATCTATATCTCTCCACTCTATGCCTATTCTTGATCTCACTAATCCCTAATGAAGACTCATCGATTCACACAGACAGCTTGGTGACAAATTCAACTCCCTCTCATTTTAAGGATTAATTCCTTTTCCTTAGTTATTACATGTTCAAACCTCAATGTGAATATTTTATTAAACAACATTTCTATCACCAGATTCATTGTCTTGCGGTCATACTCAAGAAATCCGTAGAATAATACTAATAATCCACTACATCTACCAGAAATATATCTACAAGGGCTTTGTTGTTTTCATACTAGGTCATAATGTAGTCAGACAACATATTTACTACTACACATCTATAAACGATTGCCAAAGTTGTAGGTGTCCTTAAGACCATAAGACATAGGAGCAGGATTAGATCACCAGCCAATCGAGTCTGTTCCCACATTCCATTATGACTGATGCCAGATCGCCCTCAATCCCATACACCTGTCTTCTTGACAAATCCTAGATTCCCTGACTGATCAGAAATCTATAAAATTCCTCCGTAAATATACCCAGGGACCTAGTACCCTCCACATTCTTTGGCAGAACATTACAAGATTCAACACACTTCGGCTAAAAAAAAAGCCTTCTTACTTCCTTCCTAAAAGATTGTCCTTCTAGATCTGGACACCCTCACCTGAGGGAGCATCCTCTCCACATTCACCTAATTCAGTGCTTTCAACATTCTGCTAAATTTCAGTGAGAGCAGGTCCAAACGTTCCAAAAGCTCCACATGTGTGAAATCCTTCATTACTAGAATCATCCTCCTGATCCTTCTATGGAGTCTCTCCAATGGCAACATGTCCTTTCTGAAATAGGAGCCCCAGAACTATTGGTCATACTCCCTGCGGCATAAGAAGTTCCTTATAAAGCCTCAGAAGTATCACCTTGCTTTTATTTTCTATTACCCTTGACTAAAAGTCAACATTGCATTTTCTTTTTTTCCCCCCCACGGATTTAACATCTAAATTAGAGTTCTGGGAGTCTTGTATGAGACTACACCTCTGATGTTTGAAACTTCTCCCTATTTAGATAATAGTCTACATTGGCGTTCCTTTTGCCAAAAATTGTACATTTCCCAACAATGTACTCCTTCTACCACTTTTTTAAGATTCTGCATGGAGGTTTTAGATCCTTAATGGCCCGCAGGGATCTTTCCAGGGACCGCTCTTCTTTGTGTTTTTTTTTAACATAAATGACCTAGATCATAAATTGGAATGCTGGTTTGTTAAGTTTGCTGATAACATAATGGCTGTGGCGCTGGTGTGTTGTCAATAGTTTGTATGGTTATCAAAGATTACAGTGGGACATCAACAGAATTCAGAACTGGGCTAAGAAGTCGCAGATTGGTATCAACCCAGAAAAATGCTAAGTGGTTCATTTTGTGTGGGTTAATTTTGACGACGGAATATAGTATTGATGGTAAGAGTGAGGAATATCAGAGAGATCTTGGGGTGTGTTCTTGGGACGTTGACGGTGTTCGTAAGGTGAATAATGTGCAGGCGCTCATTAACCGTAGGATTGAATTCAAGAGCCATGAGTTAGAATAGAAACTAGAAAAACTACAACACAATAGAGTCCTTTCGGCCCACAGAGAGTTGCCGAACATGCCCTTAATGTTACAGCTGTGAGTATTGCTACAAGCAGACCCCACTTGTAGTACTGTCTTCAGTTCCGGTCACCTTACTACTGCAAGGATGTGGATACGATAGAATGAATCCAAAGAAGATTTATAAGGATGTTGCCTAGATGGGAGAGCATGCCTTATGTAACTCGGTAGAGTAAACTTGGCCTTTTCTCCTTTGAGAGACGAAGGATGAGAGGTGACCTGACGGAGATGTATAAGATGATGAGAGGCATTGATCGCGTGGAGAGTCAGAGTATTTTTCCTAGGGCTGAAATGGCTAACACAAGGGCGCAAAGATTTTCTATGGAAGTAGATACGGGAGAAGATATCAGGGTACGCTTTTCACACAGAGAGTTGTTGGTGCGTGGATTGCAGCCAGATAGGAAAGTCCCCTTTAGTCCAACTCGTTACTTCCTGCCTGACAGCCATTAATCTATTCATGCCAGCATCTTTCCTCTAAAACCCTAGGATTTTATCTTGCTAAGGAGCCTTATGTTTGGCAGCTTATGAAATGCCTTCTGGAAGTCCAAGTACAAGACATCCATTGCCTCCCTTTTTTCCAGCCGGCTTGTTACAGCTTCGAAGAATTCTAATTGATCTGTCAGTCAAGATTTTCCATTGCAGACTTTAACTAATGTTAACATTAGTCTCCAAATACCCCAAAAATTCGTCCATGATAATGAACTCCAACACTTTCCAAACCACAGAGGTTCAGCCAACTCGCCTAAAATATCCTTTGTTTTGGCTTCCCTCCTTTCCTGAGGAGTGGAGTGATATTTGGTCTCAGAGACCATGGCTGAATCAAACGATTCTTTTTTTTTTTAACTTTTTTTACTGCATTTTTAAATGGTTACAAAGTATGAAAAAAAACAATATATATAACCCTTACCCCCTCCCCTTAACCCCTCCCCCCTAACTGCATTCTTGTAACATCATGACACAAGTATACGTTGTGTCTTTAGCAACAATTTTCAGGCCACCGGGTTGTAATCCATCTGCTCAAGGTGATTTGTTCACCTTAAGACCTTTGAGTTGATCTGTCATATTTTATTTTGTGATAGCAATGACACTCACCCCTGCTCGTTGACACTGATGTGCCTCTGGCACTCTGCTAGAGTCTGCCACAATGAGCCATGATGCCAGGTACGCATTAAATTCATCTGTCACTTCTTTGTCCCTCACTACTCTCTCACCCGTATCATTTTCAGTGCACTAATATCAACGCCGACCTCCTTTTTTTCCTCTTCATATAACTGAAAATAAATAGTATCGCACTTTATGCTTGTTATGCCGAAAATCCGCAAACTCCAAAGGAAGTAGAGACGTATCGACGGTTTCTTTGTACCTGTACTGACGTGCCGTTAACATAATAACACCGCGGAATTTAAATTTGCTAACCCCACCCACCTCTGATACTCCGATGCGGATTGATTCAAGGTCCTCTTGATTCGTTCTCCGGAATTCTATAATGACTTCCTTCGTCATGCTGACATTGAGTAAGTGGACGTTATCGTATTACTGAGCTAGATTTATCTGACTATTTGTGTGAAAATGCACTATTCACAATGCCTTTGCTTTCCTCGTTCTCCTCCTCTGCTAAGATGGGGCTAAATTAAGGGATCATAACCAAATTACCACCGTTAGTTGTCTATAGCCCACAAGCGTTAACACTAAAATCTCCAGTTTCTGGTGGACTACCCACTTTCTGTGCATTCTCATTCGCATTCTTACTGATCTACCCAACACCATTATACTGTCTTGCTTTCCTCCTTTATCCAGTCCATCTTTCCAACACCCACATACAGGAACCTCTATTCCTGTTTCCCCACCGTCCCCAACTGCTCTACCCCACCTCTCTCCTTGAATCTATTAACCGCCTTCCTCTCATGTCAGAATCTATCTTCCTCACATCAGCTCCGAAATTATGATGTTAGTCGGCATCCATCGTCTTCCAATCGCTTCTCCTTATCGTTTGTTCTACCTGCTTCAGTTTTGCTTCTGGCAGGTTCTTTGAATATAGAAGCTGGAAGATACTTATCGGCTCGTGATATTTCCAAGTGTTCAATTGTTTAAACTGCTTTACTGCTCCGACATGTACCATGATAGAGTGAAACATTTACTTTTATCTGAATTCCCCATCGATCATTTCATCAGATCAGAATATGGAGGTAGTTTAAAGAAACAAAAATAACAGAATACAGAATGCGAAACAGCTGCAATCTAAATGCCGTGCAGGCTGACAATTAAGTGCAAAGGCTGTTTCGGGTTAGATTGTGAAACAATCAAGGAAACAAAATATTCAACTTGAATTATCCAACTTGAGATTGGTTTCATAGTCGACTTGTACTGGGATAGCAGCTGCCTGGTGTACTCCTTCAGCGTGATGCGGAATGGAAGTGAATTTCCGCTGTGGGAAGTAATATTATTCTCGCTTATATATTCAGACAAATAAAAGATAAATTTGACTACTTATTTATTCCAGAGGGTTAGATGACACTCCTATGTTAATCCTGCGGGTCTGTATCCTCTTGAGCAGCAGTTTGAAGTCTATCCGGTTTATATATCACTGCACATCATAAGTGCAAACTGTTATCTAAAGGGCATACGTCCGTCTATACTAGCTCTTCCCACAGGCTCTTGACTCTTGGCTCTTCACTGACAATGGAATTTTAAGCAAAAGTCAAAATTCTAGCGAAAATCAACGAGTCAGGCAACATCTGCGGGCAATCGACCTTTAAGGGCGAGATCCTTTATTTGAACTAAAACACTGAGGGTGAAATAAAGGAATTTTAACGATGTTGAGGGAGGTGCCACAGCAGGATCTAGCGTGTGATTGGCGGACTCAGTGAGGAGTAAAAATCAAAGTCAAACTAAATTTCTTTACTTATGGTGGCGCTCCTTGCAAATATGCTCAATAGTGGGGAAGTCTTTGCCTGAGAGAAATGGACGACATGCATCACTTTCTGCAGAATAAAGAACTTAACATTTTATGAAGTGAACAGGCTGTTCGGACCACAATATGTGCCGATCGTTTGTTCCTTATCGAGGGTTAATCTAACATTCTCACGTACTTTTCCCTCTGTCAACCAGCTGCCTATCTGACAGTTTCTTTAACCACCGAAGTTTCTTAAATTCCCCAAAAGTATATACCTCTGCAAGACCCGCTGGAGGCTGTTCCACGCGCACACCAGAATTTGTGTAAATAACATACGTTTCTTTATATACCCCCCTTTTCATTTCAGCAAGCATCTAAAAACTATGCCCTGACTCAAAGGCCAATTGCTATCCATTTCATCTGCATGTGATATCATATTATTCACCTCTACCATGTGACCTCTTTTCCTCCTTCTCTAAAAAAGAAAAGTCCTAGTTCGCTCATTCTGCCTCCATTAGCCATGCCCACTAATCCAGAAAGCATCCGGGTGAACCTCTTCTGAATCCTCTCGAAGGCTTCCACAACGAGGCGAGCAATTCTGAACACAGCTTTTTAAAAAAATATTGGCAAAATCACTGTACGATTTCTTAAAAAGAAACCCCTATTTGTGCACGGTAACCTTTACGAATCTGTGGTCGTGGGCTACAACTCACTTCAGTTGATTCTCACTTTCAGCAACCCCAACACTAACCCTGCATTTCAAATTAAAATGCAATCTTCCAAAGTGAATAACTTCCCACTCTTCTGGCTAGAACACCCTTTGCCACATATAGACAATAGGCAATAGGTGCAGCAGTAGGCCTTTCGGCCCTTCGAGCCAGCACCGCCGTTCAATGTGATCATGGCTGATCATCCAAAATCAGTACCCCGATCCTACCTTCTCCCAATATCCCTTCAATCCGCTATCTCTAAAAGCTCTATCTAACTCTTTCTTGAAAGCAAAGATCATCAATGTAGCCAAAAGGAAACGTTTCCCTTCCTTGACATTGGTGTTTCCAAACGATACCGGCATATAGCCAGTCCGGATACTCTGCACCTTGCATCTATATGAATCTGTTAATCTTTTTAGATGACATCTCAAATCTACGCAAACCTTTAAGAAAGTACAGGTGATGTACATTATTTGTGATGGTACTTGCGTGCAACTGCCAAGATCGATCCTCTGATATGTTAAGGCCAAGTAATCAGCATTTATGGATCTTCTCCGCGACCCATTCCTGAACGATAATTGCCTCACGAACCTGCGGATATTTTGTCTTGTTGTTAATCACCGCTTTGGTGCTGCTGACGGTGAGTGACAGCTTGATGTTGAGGCACAATTGAACCAGGTTTTCAGGATCCCTCCTATATACTCATTCATCACCAACTCGTATTCGCCCGACAATATTAGTGTCGTCATCAATTTTGTATGATCATAAATAGAACGCGATCAGAGCGCGAAACTAATCATGTAGCCTTGCTGTGCTAAAAGGGAAGGGAATACTGTTGCTAATCCGTGCTTACTGGAGTCGGCAATTGAGGAAATCGAGAATTATTTTGCACTGCGAGGTATTGTGCCCTTGTTCTAAGAACACAGTCATTAGATTCCAGTGCGGAATTGTAGCTAATAAAGATCATACTGATGTATTGATGTTCATTGCCCATATGGTCCAAATATGAGTGAAAGACGAAAGGAACTCCAACTGGCCGATCGAATTCACTACCCAAGAAAGAGCTGAGACGCCTCAGGGCCAAACGTCTGACCTGTATAATCTTTCACCATGTCTCAGGTTCTCAAGTCCTACAGCAGTTCTGCACTCTTTCCCGGAGGTAGATGAGCAAAATTGGATACTGTCCTCCAAATTAGGCATTCAGAATGTATTATAGAACTTCAATATAATATGTTCTCAATACTTTGATTTATGACAGCGGTATCTCAAAAGCTCTCTTCACTATCTTATTTACTCGGCTGCCACTTTCAAGGGGACATGCATATGTATTCTCAGATCGCTCTGGTGCACTACACATCCCAGAGTATTGCCATTCACTCCCGAAACTGGAAACAACCTTTCCGTATCCAACTTAGCAAGACCTTGCTTCATTGGATAGTTTTCAATTAGGTATCACTCATTATTCTAAATTTCAGTGAGAAAATGCGCAGAGAATTCAAACGCTCTTCATATGACACGGCTATTCATTCTGCAGATATTTTCTTAAACCACCTCTAAATCGGGTATAGTTTCAGCATATCCTTTAAAGAAAGGGGGCCCAAAAGTGCACACAACACTGCAAGCGAAGCGACGACGTTCTTACATTCTTACATCTTGGCTTTTAAATGTCAGTTCTCGTAAAATGAATGTTAGCATCGTATTTAGTTTTATCACAACTGACTCAACCTGTATTAACCCTTAGGGAATCAGGAACAAGGAAACACAAACCTTTTTGCGCCTCAGATCCTTGGATTGCTGTCCATGTAGAAAATAGTTAATCCATTTATTTTTCTACCAAGCGGCACGACCACACACTTCCCGAAACTACAATCCATCTTCTAATTTTTGCTCATCGCCTTAACATGTTTAAATCCATGCTTACCTTCCATATTTCCCCAAAACTTTCTACCCCTTCACCTATCATCGTATCGCCTACTAACTTTTCAAAACCATCAATTTCTTCATTCACATCATTGACATATAACATAAAAATAATCGGACACAGCTTAGATCTACTGTGGAATATCAATAAACACCAGCAGCCAAAAAAAATGCTTGCTTGATTCCCACGCTTTTTCTGCTATCCATCAGCCACATTTTTATCCATGCTAGCATCTCTCAAGCAATATCTTGAGCTTGAAGCCTCATTCGTGGTACCTTGTCAAAGGATATTAGAAAATCCGGGAACTTAACATCGACTGACATTCTCGTGGTTATCCTGCTTGTTAATTCCCCAAAGAATTCCAACCGTTTTGTCAGGCAAGACTTTCCCTTGAGAAATACATGACGAAAGTGGCCAAATATATTACGTGCCTAAAAGAAGCCCGAAACCGCAACTTTACCAATCGACTACCTCTCCCTCTCCCTCTTCTAAAGTAGTACAATGTCAATCGCAATTGTCCAATCTTTCGGAATTATTCCAGAATATAGTGATCAGTGAAAGAACATTACTCATGCCCCCACAATCTCTTTAGCCATCTCTGTTTGACACCGTGTGTCCGGGTATTTCCAAAAATACTCAATTTAATAATGGTGACTTCACACATTTCATGATTCCTGACACCAGGATATTCTACTCGTGTCTTCCAGAGTGACGACTGAGTAGAGTACGTATTCAGTTGATCCACCCGTTCCTTCACCCAATTACTTCCTCTCGATGATCGTTTACCAACGGTCCATGATCCACTCCAGCTTCTCATTTACACTTCATCTATCTCAAGAAACTTGTGTTATCCTCTTTAGTATGATTGGATATCCTACTTTCGTATTCCATCTTTACCTTCTTACTGACCGTTTTAGTTGCCTTCTGCTTGCGTCTAAAATCTGCTCATACCCCTGACCCACTTTTTTTTTTCTTTTTATTTTCTCATTATATTACCTCTCTTTGACTTTTTTGTTGGCTGTGACTTCCCTCGTTCACAATAGTTATGTCACCTTGCCTTAAGAAAAAAAAAAGATTATTTCAATTCAGAAATAAAAGAAAAGATGCACTGTTATGAGAGAGAATCAAGAGGCGGTTCTCGAGGAGGATTCCTGGAATGAAGGGGTAGAGCGTTTGGCTGCTTTGCCTCTGCACTCATAGAAATTTAGAAGATTGCGGTATAATCTCATTGAAACGTACGGAATGTTGAAAGGATCAAATAGTGTGCATGTATAGAAGATGCTTCCTATGGTTGGCGCACCCGAACTAGAGGGTACTGCCTCAAAATTGGGGGGCGAACCTTTACAGCCCAGGTAAGAAGGATTTTAATCACCATAAAATAGTATATCTGTCGAAGACTCTGCCACAGACTGCGGTGATGGGTAAGTCAGTGGCTAATTTTAAGACGGAAGTTGACCGTTTTTTGATTGGTCAATACATCAAAGAATATGGCGAGAAGGTAGTTATATGGGGTTCAGTGAGGTTTGGTATTAGCCATGATGGAACAACGGAGCAGACCTGAATGAGCTGAATGGCCTAATTCTGCTTATATGTCTAACGGTGTTATCTTCGGTGAATAAAACAAACGACAATGTAGACTAAAGGACCAGGTATTTCCATACTGGACCCGAAAATTTAACGGTCCATTTGCCTTCATAGATGCTGCCTGATCCGTTGACTTATCCCAGCATTTTATTTGTTCCTTCAAACTAAAATATGTACATTCGTTTGGGTTTGCATTAAAGGGTATGACAGACGCTGTCATATTTGGTTTAAAAATGGTTTTGGGGCAAGATATAGGATACACCGCTTGTACTGCACAACTAATTGGATAGAACAACTGAAAATAAAACTTAGCAAAAATATTCTGGCATCACAGTCTATGGGTTGCTATCTGTACAAGTGTACAGTATATATGCACGGGTTCAATGGAAACCCTCCATATAGCAACATCGCATTGAGATAGCACTTGAAACAAAACATTAAGCCTAAAAGAAAACAAAAAAAAATACTTACATATATATATATATATATATATATATATATATATATATATATATATATATATATATATATGTATTATTCACAGTTTTGTGTTGGTGCATGACCATGTGGTTAAGGCGTTTGTCTAGTTACCTGAAGGTTGCGAGTTTGAGTCTTGGCTGCGGCCAAGTGGTAATTGTCCCTTGACCCTAAAAGTTTCCCTGGATTCACTCTCTGTTTGCCTGACCTTGAACTGATTCCCTCAATCTTTGCACAAAGCTGAGATATTATCAATACGGAGCTTCCCCATGTCCTTCCCCGTCCTCCCCCCACCACAGAGTGGGAGAATCAAGAATTAGAGAACATCAGTTTCAGATAGGAAGGAAACAAATTAAATGGAATATTGGAGGAGTTTTCACACAGAGTGCAGGGGATATCTGGAAATATAAACCATAAGACCATAAGAATTAAGCCACACGGCTCATTGAGTCTATTCCGCCATTCAATTTCAGGTTGATCCAATTCTTCCAGTCATTCCTGGTCCCTTGCTTTCACTCAATACACTTTGATGCCCCGATTAACCAAGAGCATATCTATCCCTGGCTTAAGTACACCCAATGACTTGGCTTCCTCAGACGCTCGTGGCAACAAATTACCCAGGCAATTGAGGAAGTGCAGCGTAGATTCACTAGGTTGAGTCCTGGGATGGCAGGGCTGTCTTACGCAGAGAGATTGGAGAGATTGGGCTTGTGCACGCTGGAATTGAGCAGATTGAGAGGGGATCTGATTGAAACGTTTAAGATAATTAAAGGATTTGATAGGATAGAGGCAGGAAATATGTTCCAGATTTTGGGAGAGTCCAGTACCAGAGGGCATGGATTGTGAATAAGAGGTCAGTTATTTAAAACAGAGTTGAGGAAGAGCTTCTTCTCCCAGAGAGTTGTGGAGGTGTAGAATGCACTGCCTCGGAAGACGGTGGAGGCCAATTCTCTGGATGCTTTCAAGAAGGAGCTAGATAGATATCTGATGGATAGGGGAACCAAGGGATATGGGGACAAGGCAGGGACTGGGTATTGATAGTGAATGATCAGCCATGATCTCAGAATGGCGTTGAAGACTCGAGGGCCGAGTGGTCTACTTCTGCACCTGTTGTCTATTGTCTATTGTTTACTATCCTCTGACTAAAGTAATTTATTCGCACCTCAGTTATAAAAGGACGTCCTTCAATCTAAAAGAGGGTCCACTTGTCATATAATCCCTTACCTTTGGAAATCACTTCGCCAAATATAATCCAAACATAATCATGCATATTAACATTAGGACTGCGTCTAAGGGATATCCCCTCATTCTCCTGAACTCAATGGAATATAGCTGAAGATCTGCCGGATATTCCTTAGTCCTGGAGCCATTCTCGTGAATCTTCAGTGTCAGTGTATCCTTTCTAAAATAAGGAGAACAAAAACTGCACACAATACTCCAAACGTTGTCGCACGAGTACCTTAACATAACATCCCTTATCCTGTGTTCTATACCTCTAGATTAGAATGCCGGCATTGCATTCGGATTCTTCACAACCGTCTCCACCTGGCAGTTAAGTTTTATAGACAATAGACAATAGGTGCAGAAGTAGACCATTCGGCCCCTCGAGTCTGCACCGCCATTCTGAGATCATGGCAGATCATTCACTATCAATACCCAGTCCCTGCCTTGTCCCCATATCCCTTGATTCCCCTATCCATCAGATATCTATCTAGCTCCTTCTTGAAAGCATCCAGAGAATTGGCCTCCACCGTCTTCCGAGGCAGTGCATTCCACACCTCCACAACTCTCTGGGAGAAGAAGCTCTTCCTCAACTCTGTTTTAAATAACTAACCACTTATTCTCAATCCATGCCCCCTGGTACTGGATTCTCCCAACATCTGGAACATATTTCCTGCCTCAATCCTATCAAATCCTTTAATTATCTTAAACGTTTCAATCAGATCCCCTCTCAATCTCCTCAATTCCAGCGTGTACAAGCCCAATCTCTCCAATCACTCTGTGTAAGACAGCCCTGCCATCCCAGGAATCAACCTAGTGAATCTACGATGCACTTCCTCAATTGCCAGAATGTCCTTCCATAAAGCTGGAGACCAAAACTGTACACAATATTCCAGGTGTGGTCTCACCAGGGCCCTGTACAAATGCAAAAGGACATCCTTGCTCTGGTACTCAATTCCCCTTGTAACAAAGGCCAACATTCCATTTGCCCTCTTCACTGTCTGTTGCACTTGCTCATTCACCTTCATTGACTGGTGAACTAGGACCCCTAGGTCTCTTTGCATTTCTCCCTTACCTAACTCTGCACCGTTCAGACAATACTCTGCCCTCTTGTTCCTGCTTCCAAAGTGGATAAATTCACATTTATTCACATTGAATGACATCTGCCAAGTATCTGCCCACTCACCCAGCCTATCCAAGTCTACCTGTATTCTCCTAATGTCCTCTTCGCATGTCACACTGCCACCCAGTTTAGTATCGTCAGCAAACTTGCTGATATATTTTTCAATGCTCTCATCTAAATCGTTGGCATAAATCGTAAAGAGCTGTGGTCCCAATACAGAGCCCTGTGGTAGCCCACTAGTCACCTCCAGCCAGTCCGAGAAACACCCATTCACTGCTACCCTTTGCTTTCTATCTGCCAACCAGTTTTCTATCCATGTTGAAACCCTGCCCCCAATGCCATGAGCTCTGATTTTACTCACCAATCTCCTATGTGGCATCTTATCGAATGCCTTCTGAAAATCTAGTTACACAACATCCACTGGCTTACCCTCGTCTAACTTCCTTGTTACACCCTCCAAAAACTCCAACATATTAGTCAAGCATGATTTGCCCTTGGTAAATCCATGCTGGCTCGGTCTAATCCTACTTCTGCCATCAAGATGTGCCACTATTTCGTCCTTAATAATGGACTCAAGCATCTTCCCCACGACTGACGTTAGGCTAACAGGGCGATAGTTCTCCGTTTTCTCCTTCCCTCCCTTCTTGAAAACTGGGATAACATTAGCCACTCTCCAATCTTCAGGAACTGATCCTGAATCTAAGGAACATTGGAAAATGATTAACAATGCATCCGCAATTTCCTGAGCCACCTCTTTTAGAACCCTCGGATGCAGACCATCTGGACCCGGGGATTTATTAGCCTTCAGTCCTACCAGTCTAATCTTCACAGTTTCTTTACTAATGTCAATCTGTCTCAATTCCTCTGATATCTTATGACCCTGGCCCATCCATACATCTGCGAGATTGCTTGTGTCCTCCCTGGTG
Source organism: Hypanus sabinus (assembly GCF_030144855.1). Lineage (NCBI taxonomy): Eukaryota > Metazoa > Chordata > Chondrichthyes > Myliobatiformes > Dasyatidae > Hypanus > Hypanus sabinus. The sequence continues at coordinate 15,489,629 of NC_082707.1, forward strand.
AAGACAGATCTAAAGTACGCATTAAATTCTGCTGCCATTTCCCTGTTTCCCATAACAATTTCTCCCAATTCATTCTTTAAGGGGCCAGCATTTTTCTTAACTATCTTCTTTCTCTTCACATAGCTAAAAAAGCTTTTGCTTTCCCCTTTTATATTGCTGGCTGGACTGAGCTCATACCTGATTTTTTCTCTCCGTATTGCCTTTTTTAGGTAAGATCTGCTGTTCCTTAAAACTTTCCCAATCATCTGTATTCTCACTCATCTTAGCCCTGTCATACTTCTTTTTCTTTAATGCTATACAATCTCTGACTTCCTTTGTCAACTACTGTGGCCCCTTCCCCCTCTTTGAATCCTTCCTTCTCATTGGAATGAACTGCTTTTGCATCTTTTGTATTATCCCCAAGAATATCTGCCACTGCTGATCCACTGTCTTTCCTGCCAGGGCATCCGCCCATTTAACTTTGGCCAGCTCTTCCCTCATGGCTCCGTAGTCTCCTTTATTTAATTGCAACACTGACACCTCTGATCTGCCCTTATCCCTCTCAAATTGTAGATAAAAACTTATCATGTTATGATCACTAATTCCTAATGGCTCCTTTACTTCAGGATCACTTATCAATTCCTGTTCATTACACATCACCAAGTCCAAAATAGCCTCGTTCCTGGTTGGCTCAAGCACAAGCTGTTCCAAAAATACATCCTTTAGACACTCCACAAACTCCCTATCCTGTGGTCCAGCACCTACCTGATTCTCCCAGTTCACCTGCATGGTGAAATCTCCCATAACGACTGCATTACCTTTAGCACATGCCAATGTTAACTCCCTATTCAACTTGTACCCAATATCCACGCTACTGTTTGGGGGCCTGTACACAACACCCATTAGGTTCGTTTTACCCTTACTGTTCCTCAGCTCAATCCACACAGACACTACTTCCCCTGTTCCCAAGTCACCTCTTGCTAAGGACTGAATCTCATTCCTCACCAACAGGGCCACCCCACCCCTCTTCCCATATTTCTGTCTCTACGATAGCACGTATACCCTGGTACACTCAATTCCCAGGCCTGATCCCCTTGCAGCCATGTCTCCGTTATCTCAACAATATCGTAGTTCCCCATTTTCATCTGAGCTTCAAGCTCATCTGTCTTATTTCTGACACTACGCGCATTCAAGTATAGAATTCTTAGCCCATTCCTCCTCTTTTTTCTTAAAACACTGTCTGCTGTACCTAACACAGCTCCTTGAACTTCCATCGGGCTAATTGCACACTGAATTTTGATGACCTTCTCAAGATCACCGAAACCTTCTACACATTTAACCCCATGCTCCTTCTGACCAACCCTCTGGATCTGGATCCCTGCCCTCTGCACATCTAGTTTAACCCCCCCCCCCCCCCCCCGAGCAGCACTGGCAAACACTCCTGCGAGAATGTTAGTACCTCTCCGGTTCAGATGTAGACCGTCCCTTCGAAACAGATCCCAATGTCCCTGGAACAAAGACCAATTATCCAAAAACCTGAACCCTTCCTTCCTGCACCATGCTCTCAACCTCGTATTAGTGTGCATAATCATTCTATTGTTCGCATCACTCGCACGTGGCACAGGTAGCAATCCCGAGATTGTCACCCTGGAGGGCCTGCTTTTCAGCTTCACTCCTAACTCCCCGAACTCTCTAAGCAGGACCCCCTCACTCACCTTACCTACATCGTTGGTCCCTACATGGACCACTACGTCTGGGTTCATGTCCTCGTTCTCAAGAATAGCCTGCACTCGATCTGAGATGTCCCGACCCTGGCACCAGGGAGGCAACATACTATCCGAGACTCCCGATCTGCCCCACAAAATCTCCTATCTGCCCCCCTGACTATAGAATCCCCTAAAACTATCGCTCTCTTCTCTTCCCTCCTCCACTTTCTAGTTGAGGGTTCAACCTCTGTGCCAGAGGCAGGACCACTACAACTCATTCCTGGTATGACATCGCCATCAGCAGTATCCAGTACGGTATACTTATTGTTAATGGGAATGGCCGCAGGGGTGCTCTGCTCTCTCTGCCTGCTCCCCCTGCCTCTCTGGACCGTCACCCATCTGCTTACTTCTTGGTTTTTTGGTGTGACTATTTCCTGACAACTCCTATCCATCTCTGCTTCTGCCTCCCGAATGATCCGTAGTTCATCCAGCTCCAGTTCCAACTCCCTAACTCGGGCTGATAGGAGCTGCAGCTGGACGCACTTCTTGCAGGTATGGTCATCAGGGACAACTGTGTTGACCCTGACTTCCCACATACTGCATACGGAGCACACCACTGCTCTGACTGTCTCCCTCATACCTGAACTGGATTGATAGAATAAGTCTAAAAAGCACCTAGCGACCTTACCTTCTTCCCCTCAGCGAGCAATCACACAGGCTTACCGAAGTCCCGTTACGCCGAAGTACACTTAGCCAAAGCCCAGGACTCTGCTTCCACGGACTCCTGTTGCCCGCTCGATGCTGCCTTTAGGGTATATTGCTGAAGAACCCCGAGCCCCTTTGCATCTGTGCATTTTGAATTACCTTCCCATCTAAATAATAGACTGTCCGTTTATTTCTTCCAGCTAAGTGCATGACCATACACTGTCCCATAATGTATTTCATTTGCCACTTATTTGCCCATTCCCTTAAATTTCCTGTCTCTCCGCAGGCTGACTGCTTCCTCAACACTACCCGCTGCTCCACTTATCTTTATATCATCGGCAAATGTAGCCACAAATCCATTAATACCGTAGTCCAAATCATTGACAAACATCGTAAAAAAAAGCAGCGGTCCCAACACCTACCCCTGTGATCTCTACTGATAACCGGCAGCTAGCTTCAATAGGGTCCGTTTAGTCCCACAACGACCAGACAATGCTCCACCCACGCTAGTAATTTCCCTGTAATTCCATGGGCTTGCCAAAGATCTTCTAAAATTCCAAGTATACCATGTCTACTGCATCTCCTTTATCTAACCTGCTTGTAATTTCCTCAAATAATTGCAGGAAGCTTTACAGACAGGATTTTCCATTTAGGAAACCATGCTGGCTTTCGCTTATCTGTCATGTGCCTCCAGTTACTCCGTAATCTCACACATTACAATCGATTCCAACAACTTTCCATCCACTGATGTCAGGCTAATAGGTCTACATTTACCTTTATTGATTCCTTCAACCTTTCTTAATTATCGGACTAACAATTTCAATTTTCATGTCACCCAGTACAATTCCAGAATATATTAATTCTCGAAAGATCATTGTTACTTCCTCTGTAATTGCTTCAGCTACTTCCTTCAGATCCCAAGGGTGCATTCCATCAATTCTAGGAGATTTATCCACCCTCAGGCCATTAAGCGTCCTGAGCACCTTTCCAGTCATAATTTGCACTGTACAAACTTTACTTCACTGACACCCTTGAATGTACGGAATAATGTGGACGTCTTCCACCGTGAATACTGATGCAAAATATGCATTTAGTTCCCCTGAAATCTCTGCATCTCTGATTACAGCATCTCCAGCGTCAATTTTGATTGGTCCAATATCTACCCTCGACTATCCTTTGCCATGTATTTACTTAAACAATCTTTTATTATCTCCTTTGATATTTGTCACAACCTTCCTCACATCACCCATCTTTTCCTTCTGAATGGCCTTCTTACTTTCTTTTTCCGAGTTTTTAAAAGCTGCCCAATCCTCAATCTTCGCACTGGCTCTGGTTTCCTTGTATGCCGTCTCTTTTGCTGTTACTTTTGCTTTGACTTCACTTGACATCCACCGTAGAGTTCTTCCTCATTTGGCAATTTCTTCTTATTTGAAATATTTTTTTCTTGCACTTCCCTCATGTTTCGCAGAAACTCCAGCCATTGCTGCTCTGCTGTCCTTCCTTGAAATATCCCTTTCCAGTCAACTTCAGCCAGATCCCATCTCATGCCATTGTAATATCCTTTATTCCACTGAAATAACGACACATTGTATTTTTCCCTCTCAAATTTCTGGATCGTATTGTAATCACTGTTTCCTAACCTTAATCTTAAACCTTAATATGTTTTATCGCTTCCGGATCAGCGCACAACCCCCAATCCAACACAGCCGATCATTTACTCGACTCAACAACAAGTTATTCTAGAAAGCCATTCCTTAGACATATTACTAATTTATTTCTTGGTGTCTAGTACTGACCCGGTTTTCTCAATCCACTTTCATGTTAAAATCCCAAACAATTATCATGACATTGTCTTTCTGACGCGCCTTTTCTATCTCCTGCTGTAATTAGTAATTTATATCCCGGCCACTATTTCGAGGCCTGTATACAATTGCCGTTAGGGTCATTTTTACCCTTGCTATTTCTTCACTCAACCCATAGAGATTCCATACTTTCCAATCCTATGTCTTCTCATTCCAATTATTTAATATTGTTTCTTATAAACAGAGCGACAACACCCTCCCCCCCCGCCAACTAACCTATCTTTCCAATACACCGTTTATCTTTCCCCGATCAGTTTCCAATAGCAGCCATCCTTTAGCCAAGTTTGAGATGACCACAACATCATATTTCCCAATATGTCGCTGAATTTCAAGATCATCTATGTTGTTCTTTATGCTGTATGCATTCAAATATAACATTTTCAGTTCAGTATTTTTTGCTTTATGATTAAACTGTATCACTCCTCTGTTGCCCTGTAACTCATGCCATTGGTTTTGATTAAGCCACATCTGCTGCTGTCCTTTCTATAATCTCTGTAGATTTATTTATGTTTTCCTCTTCCTCAGCTAGATGCGAGATGAATTGTTTGAGCCAGGTAAAATTAAAACGTTGAAAAGTAAATTGGACAGGTACAACGGCTTAGGCAGATAGAAGCTAAAAACAGGTAAGTGGGACTACTTAGTCGACATATAAATTTGCATACTGGAACGGGACCTAGAAGTCATGGCCCTATAACTTTATGGAATAGGCTAGTTGTATAATTCGTTACATTAAGGTCTTTCACCAGACTTTGTAACCTGAGATCAAAATACTTATTCTGTTTTCTTTTTATTTTTTTCAGTGTAGTTTTTAAGCAGATTAGCCGATTTCAGTTACTGACGAGACTCCTCCCCTCCCCCCCCCTTCATTCAAACGATCCTAAGCGTTGGCCAACTTGTTGAGCACTTTGGATTGACTCAGATTGGAACGGTAATAAGCGACACGCGTTCCGGCAACTTTCGGGTGCATGCCTTTACTGATCGGGTTCTACATCTTGGAGCTTTGAAATTGCCTTCTCGAGTCTTTCCACAGGACTTTTTCGGAGATAGGTTCACACCCGCGTTATACGGGCAGCGTCCACAAACGTCGTGTTGTTGTTGTTGTTGTTTTTTTCTCAGCCAATGCAATATGAATTTCATTCAAGGAATTTGCTCGAAAAGATATATTTGACAACTAATGGGTCTGGAGTCTTCGCTTCTGTCTCCAGAGATGAATAGAATATTTGTTAGATGTCCGTCGGGGTTGCCATACGTGAATACTCCGGAGATCAACGACTTCTTAGCCCGTCTTCATTTGTCTGTCTCTCACGTGAAAACATTAGTTCAAGAATGTGAGAAAACAATTTCGTCTATGGTCTGAACGAATACACAGTAACACAGATAGCAAAACGTTTGTCACGCAGCACAATCAATGTACAAGAGCGGAGATAGTAAAGACTGTCTAATATCACAACTTTCTGAGGTTAGGTATGCAATTGCTCATACACCTCATATCTGGTTTCTTTGTTAAAGCGGCTAAAGTCTATTTGTCATGCAGTATTGCGCAAATATTTCAAATTCTCTGCCTCTTTACAGCGCACCATCCTCTGCGACCAGCCTATAATTCTCCAAACTTCTGCTACCTCCAGTTGGATTCTATCATCAACGACATCTTTCTCTCAACACCCACACACCCCTGCACACTTTCTGCTTTCCACAGGGATCGTTCCCTACTTGACTCCTTTGTCCATTCACCCTTCCACACAGATCTCCCTCCTAACACTTATCGTTACAGTTACATCTGCCCCTACATCTCCGCCCTAACGACCATTAATGATCAGAAACCGTCCTTCCAGGTGAGACGAAATTTCACCTGGAAGTCCACTGGGGTCATATACGGTGGACGTTGCTTCCGGTGTGCTCTCCTGTAACTCAGTGAGACACAACGTGGTTTGGAAGGTCGCTTCACCAAGCATCCACGCTCCTTTCGCCAGAACATGCGGGAACTCGCAGTGGCCACCCAGTTTATTTCCACGTCCTATTTACTCTGAGGTATAGCCATTCATGGCCTCCTCCACAACTGTGATGCGACCATACTTAAGTTGGGAAAACAACACCTTATATTCCGTTTGGGTAGTCTCCAACCTGATATCACAGACGTTAATTTTCTCAAACTCGCAGTAATGCCCCCATCCATTTCCTTATCTATCATCTGATCTTCCTTCCACTTTTTCTTTCTTTTGTCCATGATCTGCTATTTCTTTCACCAATCGACGTCCCAGCACTTCACTTGATACTTCCCCCTCCTGGGTTCACCCAGGTGTTTCCAACACGTGGTGTTTCTCACACTCCACATTTTTGTTCAGTCCTGCTGAAAGGTTTCGGCCCGAGAAGTCGACTGTAGATTTATTTTCCTCTCATTGATGCTGTCTGGCCTGCGGAGTTCCTTGAACATTTTGTGTGTTTCCCTCATTTTTCGTCGTTTTTGTCTTTAGGTATTTCATTATATCATTCGCTAAATTTCACAAAACGCCTACCCGGTGGCTACGTACAACGTTGTGAATAGGCAGGTGAATAGGAAGGGTAATGGCACTCATCTAGTGGATAGACATTATAACCGATTAGCATCTTCACGGCAACAATTCATGATTAATGAAGGGTCGATTGGACTATTAACCCAAGGGGTGCGTTAATCAGGACAATGCATCGCGGCAGTTTTTTTTTTCTCTTTCCAGGTTTATGTGCGATTAACCAGCAAGAGGCAAAGCCTAGAAATAGCTAATTTTCAGCTAAGTCTGAATTCAAGATTGATAAGCACAGCTTCTAATCAGTTTTCCCTGAGTAGAATAATTTACACCAGGGGTGGGTGAAGAGCGTTCCTCTTTAATCAGGGCTGCGTCAAAATTTTAAAAGCAGTTTCTCAAACAGTGCTTCTGAGTTGAAGAGGGATCAATGAGAAAGAGCCCATAACCACATTTCGAGAGCAAGTGGAGCGTCGTGTCTTTGTGGAGCCATTCTTCGGAAGTGTCCTTGTCTTTAGTTCAGAGTTGCTTTGGTTCATCTGGCTTACTCCAAGTCAGGCTTGGTTGAGGTAGATTGCTTGTGAGTTATTCTCTCTCTCTTTCTTCATTTATTTTTTCCACTGTATAGTGTAAATAGCTGCAAGACAGTTTCCAGGACTGTCTATGGTGTTTGAGAAGTCCGGGAGACGTGCAGTCTCCCAGATAAACACATTTGCACCAGGTGAGCAGAGCTCCAGGTTCTGAAGAAAGGTTTTCGAGAACTGAAGCTGCAGCTTGATGGCTCTTGACTCCTCGACTCATACAGGAGTCTGGGGAGGTGAGAGACAGGAGCTACAGGGAGGCAGACACCCAGAGATTGCAGGAGACAGGTAAATAGATGACTATCAGGGGAAAGTGTGGAAATGCACAGCCAGTGCAGAGTACACCTGCGGTCGATCCTTAAATAATAAGCATACAGATTTAGGTACTATTGAGGGGAACAACCTGCCGAGGCAGGAGTGGGGGAGTGGTGCGCACTGATCTTGGCTTTGGCTCTGAATGTGACGCGGTGGCACACAAATGGAGAGAGGCATAGACGTCTGTAGTGTTAGTAGGAAAGTCCTACTTTAGGGGAACAGAGAATAGGTTCAGTGGCCTCATTACTGACAGCCCGTTGGAATGAGTCCTCGTTACTCCTAGCATTAGGCATGCTTCGGATCCTGTCCGTGGCATACTTAAGTGCAAATATGAGCACTCTACTCTTAGTAAATATAGCAAAAATGACATTGTTGAGTCGATCCTGAAGAGAGATTTGTCTACGACTTGACTTTTAGGAGCAGCTTGTGAATGAGCCACTAAGGGATCACTTATTCTGGAATGCGTGTTGTGCAATGACACTCCAATGTAAAAGAAATGTTAGGGGAAAGTGATCATAACGTGATGTTATTCATCATAAAATTGAGAAAGATAAATTAAATTCGATGTATATGTGTTAAGGTGCAGTATATGAAATTTCACTGGCATGACGGAGAATTTTGCCAGAAATAATTGGAAAGTAATAGTGGCAGTGACGCCGGAAGAGCAGCAATGGCTGGGCATCGGGAAGCAGTTCGGAAGTCACAGGATATATACATCACAAAGTGTAAGACGTATTCCGAAGCAAAGATGGCACATCCTTGGCTATTAAGTGAAGCCAAAGCCAACATGATAACCTAAAAGAGAGCATATAATAAGGCAAAAATAGTGGGTAGTTATGGGATTTGGGAGACGTTTTAAATGCCAACAGAAGGCTACTGAAAGTCATTAAGAACGCAAAGATGAAATACGAAACTAAGAGATGTAATGATATTAAAGGGCATATCAAACGGTTCTTCTGATACAATAAAGCTTAAAACAGAGGCGAGAGTAGAACTCCGACTGCTCAGAAATGATGCTGGAGACGTAGTAATGGGGTCGAGGAAATGGTGGAAGAACTGAAGATGTGTTTTATATCCGTTTTTACTGTGAAAGACACCAGAGATATAGTGGAAGATACCGATGTCAAAGGTCATGACGCGTATGACTTTACGGTTACTAGACAGAAGGTTCTTGAGAAACTAAGAGGTGTTCAGTTAGAAGGTGTTCAGTTAGATCAGTCACCTGTACCCAACGTTGTACACAACATGGTTAAGAATGGGGTGGCTGAAAATACCGTGGAGGCATTTGTTATGATCCTTCAAGTATCTCTAGATTCTGGAATTTTTCCAGCGGACTGGAAAATTGCACGTGTGTCTGCGCTCGTCAAGAAGTGAAAGAGGCAGTAGAAATCAAACTATGGGCTAGGTAGTAAAACGTCAGATAGGAAGATGTTGGAGTCGGTTATTAAGGATGAGGTCTCAGGATACTTGGAGGCACATGATAAAATAGGCAGTAGTAAGAATGACTTCCTCATGGAAGAACTTGCCCGACAGATGTATCGGAATAATTTGAAGAAATGCCTGTGAAAGAATATGCTGGAATTGAAGAAGGTCCAATGGGTGTTCACAAAAATATCTCCAGGTTTGAATCGTTTTTCGTATGAAGATCGAGTGATCGCTCTCGGGCTGTATTCATAAGAATTCAGAAGAATGAGTGATGGCCTCTTTGAAACGGGTCGAATGGTGAAAGACGTTGCGAGATTGGGTGTGGAGTGTATACTTCCTATGCTGGAAGTGTCTAAGACCTGAAGACGCAGCCTCAGAATAGAGAGGCGAACTTTTAGAACAGACGCTATCAGCTGGTGAGTGGTGAATATGCGGATTTCGTTATTACAGGCAGCTTTGGTAGACACGTCTTTGTGTACTTAAGGCAGAAGTTGAAAGATTCTTGATTGATCAGGGTATCAAGCGATTCGAGGAGAAGGCAGGAGATCGGGGCTCAGAGGAAAATTTGATCAAACCATGATGAAATAGCGATGGAGACTCATTGGACCAAATGGGCTGATAGTGCTTCGATGTGTTACAGTTTGGTCTCACGGTCACAGAGGTATGTATGAAAATATGGTTGCACTTCTAAGAAAATATTTTTGGGGCATACTGTATTATATGAGTGTGTTTGGTGAAACAATTTTCCAACAGAATTAGGGCTTATCCCCAGCTTCTAACGACCAGGCTATTGACAGACCTACGCAAAAGCTCTGTTAACAATTGTTATAGATAAACATCCAACATGTACATATTTGCAGTTAGAAGGTCTTTCTATCTGCCTGACGGTCTCTCTCTCTCTCTCTCTCTCTCTCTCTCTCTCTCTCTCTCTCTCTCTCTCTCTCTCTCTCTCTCTCTCTCTCGCTCTCTCTCCCTCTCTCTCTCTCCACTTTTAGAACTTCCTGTTATCAGTCAAGTGTTTTCGACGCTATCTGCTATTGACCATGACGCGCTGAATTTCTGTCGGATAATTCAGGACACACAGTAAACTTCAAAGTAGGGCTTTTAGCCTATCACCTCCCCGCCGAACAAATTGACAATTAAAGTTTGCCCCATCAGCCCACTTTTGACAGATATCCCTCTGATCCATTTTCCTCTATATATGCGTTCAGGTACCTTTAAATATTGATATTGCATCTTCTTAAATCACTTACTTCTGTAGGCATAGTATCTCTGTATATCCAGCATTCTCTGTCTAGTCCTTTCTTGAAACCATTTCCTTCTCACCCTCCAGTTTTTGTTTCCTCCCGAGTGAAATATCTTCAAATTGAAAAGATAGCAAAAATGTTATCGTTCTTTACTATGAAGTCGAACACGCAGTTTGTTCCAAATGGGAAAAAAAAGTAGTTCGCAAGGGACTGCCGATCTGTTGCTTTGCTTGCATTCCGTGCGGGCAACGGGCTGTAACACCAGAGGTTTGGGGAGTAATATTTTCATTATCAAAGCGTTCCCGGGCCTCTGGAGCCTGTTTATTACATTAGTATTTCTTTCCTCTTTCAAGATTCAGTAGAGTGCATGGGGCGCCACAACGATTCCATGTCCAATGACCGGCAAAACCAAAGCATACAAAAGGAACTGTGCTGACTGCACTGACGACGCTGGTGCGAATCGGAAGTCCTATCAGTGCCACGATAAGTAGCATTTTCATCCGTCACAAAGATACTCTGATCGAGAAGGTAAACAATTCTGACGTCAGAGTACTGAACCTTTGCTTCCTTTGTTCTGTTACATTCGTTGTCGACCCTCCGGCATGGTCCTGTATGGTACGCCATACCAGGTTTAGCGTTAGTTTCGTCTTTCGTCTCTCCTGCGTTTCCCGCAAGACAATAATGGTATTCAGTCAAAACTACCCAACAGTGACGTGGCGAAGTGGTTTGGCGCACCAAAACAACACCTGGTTTTGTTTCTTCTTACACTGTAGTTCGTTTGATATGTACTGTCTAGCTCATCAGATTACCAGCGATCAGATCAATACCATGGCATACTCGAACGAAGTGATCCTTCTGGAAAGTAATGTTGGGTCCGAAGTCGCATTTAATTGAGCCCTGGGTTACATAGGCTGCCTGCCATTGGTTTGCTTAGCCGTTGCCTTGATTACGCAAAATTTTCCGTCAATGTCAACGAGGCGAAATAGGTCGCACTTAACATCCTAATGTTCTGGGCTGGTTTGAATATCGTAAATTGCAGCTTATATCAGTACTGACCGGAAGTTCACTGTGGCCATCGAAGCGTTTGCCATTTTGGTTTCGAGTTCTGGCTTACTCTTCTGTTTCTTAACGTCTGAGTGTCACATCGCATTGTTAAAGCCAGATAGGCAGATCCGGTGGATAATGATAAGAAATTAGACCATAAGGTATATGAGCAAAAGTATACCATTCGGCCCATCGAGTCTACTCTCCCATTCAACCAAGGACTGATCCGATTCCTTCATTCATCTCCGCTCCTCTACCTTCAACCCAAACGCTTTTCATGCGTAGGCTAATAAAGAACCTATATATCTCTGCCTTAAATTCACCCAGTAACCTGGCCTCCCCAGCCGCTCGTGGCAACAAATTCCATAGATTTACCACTCCTTGACTCAAGTAATTTCTACGCATCTCAGTTCTAAATGAACATTCTTTAACCCTGAATCCGTGCCCTCTTGTCCTAGTAACCCCTAACATGTCTAATGTGTTCAGGCCTTTTAACGTTTAGAATGTTTCTATGAGATACTCCCCCCGCCCCACCCCCATTCTCCTGAACTCCAGGGAATACAGTCCAAGAGCTACAATACTTATCTCATACAGTAACCCCTCATTCCTGGAATCATTCTTATTAATCTTCTCTGAATCAATGTCAGTATATCTTTTCTACAATAAAGGGCCCAAACCTGCGCACAATACTTCAGATGTGGTCTCACGGGTGCTTCATAGAGCCTCAACATCACATCTCTGCCCTTAATTAATATAATTCTAGACATGAATGCCAACATTGCATTCGCCTTCTTCACAACCGACTAAACCTAGAAGTTAACGTTTAGGGTACCTTGCACAACGACTCCCAAGTATCATGGCTGCATTTGGAATTCTCTCCCCATCGGAATAATAGTCTGCCCGTTTATTTCTTCCACCTAAGTACATGACTATATATTTTCCAACATTGTATTTAATTTGCTAATTCATTTCCCATTACCCTAAACTATCTATTCTCTTTGTAACTCTCTGTTTCTTCAAAACTATCCGGACCTCTGCCTATCTTTGAATCATCGGCAAATTTACCCAGAAATCCATTAACATCGTAGTCCATATAATTGACACACATGATAAAAAGCAGCCGTCCCAATCACTCTGTAATTTCACTGGTGACCGGTCGCCAGCCAGACGAGGATCTCTTAATTCCCACTCTCTGTATTGCGAAGACCAGCCAAAATACCACCCATGCTGGTAACTTCCCTGTAATTCCTTAGTCCCTTATCTTGCTAAGGAGCCTTACATGCGGCACCTTGTCAAAGGCATTCTGCAAACACAAATGCACCAAGTGTACTACGTCTCCTTTGTGTACCCTGCTTGTAATTTCTTCAAGACATTGCAGTCGATTTGACAGGCAGGGCATTCCCTTCCAGAAGTCATGCTGGCTGTGGCCTATCTTGCCATGTGCCTCCGGGTACTCCGTAATATCATCCCTAACAATCGATTCCAAGTATCTCGAAACCAATGATGACCTCCATGGTTCTGCCTAGCGAAATGTTGTCATGGCTTTGCCTCAGCTGGCTTTGACGCAAACAAGCGGACGCGAGCAATGCTGGTAAGTTCATTTCATAGTTATGTTCCTTATCTGAACCATGAAAGAATGGGACGTATGTTTGCAGGGTCATTGTCCATTTTTGGTTTCAGATTTGGGATTTCCAGGAGGTTTACAGCCTGCCCGAACCCACATCTGCACCAGGAGAATCGAGACGCAGGTCTCTGGGACAGTGGTAGTTAGACCGTGATGGGGCAGCTGGATGACCTTCGGCTTGTTAGGGATAGTGAGGATAGTAATGCCTCTGACATTCAGTCCGGCACTGTTTTGTTCAGAAAGGTTTGGAACTGAAGAGGATGCTGGCTGCAATACGGGTCTCTCTTATTAGGGGACAGATGGGCGACACTTTGGACACGGAAATAGAACACGGATGTTTTTTTTTCTCTTTTTGCTTGCCAAGTGCATCAACATTATCCTGCAAAAGGAGAGTTGGCGATCCATATTTTACCGTCGACATAAATTGAAAAAAAAGAAGAATGTTCAGGAAACAGAATTCAGGAAGGACGTTTAAAAGCAAGACCTCAAAGGTTACTAACCATGGGATTGCTTCGCATGAAATGCGACAGTGAGCAACACAATGAGAAGGCAGATAAATGAGTGGCTGATGATTTGGTGCAGCGAGTAGTTTTTCATATAGCTGGGTCATTGGGAACTCTTGGGACAGGTCCACTCTATACAAAAGTGACGTGTTGCACTTGAATCCCATGTTTAATACAATTCTTGTAGGCAGGATTGCTAATGCTGTTGGGAGAGATTTAAGCAAATATGGAGGGTGGAGGGAACCAGTATGATAGAATTAAGGATGACGCAGTAGATTTACAAGTAGATGATGGGTGTAATATGAATGTTAGGAAGGACAGGTCAATAATTGCGTGCAAATGCAGACGGTGCAAAAAACACAACAAAGGCAAAATAGCCAGGACTGAATGCGCTGCAGATAAATCCACATCGTATTCGGAATAAGGTGGATGAATTCCTGGCACAGTTTGAGATTGGTTGGTGTGGCGCTGTGGGCATCATTGAGTCGTAGCTAAGAGATGATCATCGATAGGAACTTAACACAAAAGGATATACTTTGTATCAAAACGACAGGCAGGAAAGCATATGTCAGTTAGAGATCGAATTATATCTTTAGAGAGAGCCGACATTCGGTCAGAGAATGTCTATCGTTGTGGGTGAAGTAAAGAAACTGCAAAAAAAAAACAAAAGTGGGTATCGTATATAGGCCTCCAAATAGTAGCCAGGATGTGGCATTGAGATTGAAAGGGATCTGAAATGGGCATGTAATAAGAGTAATGACACGTACTGCAATCGGTGACTTCGCTATGAAAGGGTATTGGGGAAATTATGCTGGTGTCAGATAACAAGGGAGAGAATTTGCTGAATGCCTACGAGGTCGATTCATAGAGTAATTTTTTTTTGAGCCTATCAAGTGAAAGGATGTTCTCCATTGGGTGCTCTGTAATAATCCAGATTTTATTAGGGAGCTTCAGTTCAAAGAACTCTTAGGAGCAGGTGATAACAATATGATGGAATCATACTGCAAATTAATAGGGAGTAGTTTAAGTCAGATGCATCAATATCACTATGTTATAAACTGAATTATAGAGGCTTTGTAGAAGAGCTTGCCAAGCTGGATTGTAGAGTGATACTGGCGGGGATGTCGGCTACCTCAGGTGGCTGAAGATAATGGGAAAAGTTTAAAAGGCGGAGGATAGACACGCTGCACAAAAAGTAGTTGTCATGTGGCACGCTAGTCAAATGACGTTGATAAGTGAAGTTAACGACTGAATAAAAGCCATTGAAAAGTGGATATAATACAGAATAAGTGAGCGAAAAGTTAGACGATTGGGATTCTTATAATATCGAACAAAAGGCAGCAAATACTGGAAGGGAGCAAAGATTAAATTTCAGAGCATAAGAACCAATAATATAATGAGGATAGCCAGTTATTTTCAGTTACATGAAGAGTCAAGGTGAGCTGAGAGTTGAAATTGGACCATTGGAAGTTATGCCGTTGAGGTCGAAATGGGTGATGAACATAAGAAGTACTTTGCATCGGTCTTCACTGAGAAATACCCGAGAAGTGTGCGATGTGTCCGTGAATGTCAGGGTTCAGGTGAGAGTGTCATTGCTACTACAGCACAAAAACTGATCGGCTAATATTGAATGGCACCTGATTAGTTCCAATGGATTAGATGGGGCAGAGTTTGTTAAGTGTGTCCAGGACGCAATCCTGACACAGCATGTTGACAGGCCCACTAGGGGAATACCATACTGGATCTAGTATTAGGTAACGAACCGGGTTAGGCCACAGATCTCTCAGTGGGTGAGCATCTGGGAAACAGTGACCACCGCTCCATGGCATTTAGCATTAGCATGGAAAAGGATAGAATCAGAGATGACAGGATTTTTTTTAATTGGAGAATGCCAAATTCTGAGACTATAAGCCTGGAACTTGCTGGTGTGAATTGGAATGATGATTTTGAAGGGAAATGTACTACAGACATGTGGTCGATATTTAGGGATATCTTGCAGGATGTGAGGGATAAATTCGTCCCGGTGAGGAAGATGAAGAATGGTAGGTTGAAGGAAACATTGGTGACAAGTGAGGTGGAACATCTAGTCAGGTGGAAGAAAGCAGTATACATGAGGTTCGGGAAGCAAGGATCAGATGGGGCTATTGGGGAATACAGGGTAGCTAGAAAGAAGCTTAAGAAGGGGCTGAGGTGAGCAGGAAGGGGACATAAGAAGGCCTTGGCGAGAAGGGTAAAGGAAAACCCAAAGGAATTCTTCAATTATGTGAGGAGCAAAAGGATGAGAGGAGTGAAGGTAGGACCGATTAAAGGTCAAGGAGGGAAGTTGTGCCTGGAGGCTGTGGAAGTGAGCGAGGTCCTCAATTAATACTTCGGTATTCCGCACTGAGAGGGAACTTGATGGCGGTGAGGACAATATGAGTGAGGTTGAAGTTCTGGAGCATGTTGATATTAAAAGAGAGGCGGTGTTAGAGTGGTTAAAACACATTAGGGTGGATACGTCCCAGGGGCCTGATGGAATATACTCCAGGCTGCTCCAGGAGACAAGGGAAGAGATTGCAGAGCCTCTGACAAGGATCTTTATTTCTGGCTGTCCACGGGAATAGTACTGGAGGATTGGAGGGAGGAGAATTGTGTTTCCTTGATCAACAAGGGAAGTTGGGATAGTCCAGGTAATCAAAGATCTGTGAGCCCTATGTCTGTGGTGGGAAAGCTGTTGGAAAATATTCTTATATATGTGATCTATGGGCATTTAGCGAATCATGGTCTGATCAGGGACAGTCAGCATGGCTTTGTGAAGGCCAGATCGTGTCTCACCAGTCTGCTAGAGTACTTTGAGGAGGTAACCAGGCATACAGATGAGGGTAGTGCAGTGGATGTGATCTACATGGATTTTAGTAAGGCATTTGACAAGTTCCCACATAGTAGGCTTATTCAGAAAATCAGAATGCAGGGGATCCAGGGAGGTTTGGCCAGGAGGACTCAGAATTGGCTAGCCTGCAGAAACATTCCGATTGGAAGGTTGTGACTAGTGGTGGCCCACAAGGATCGGTTCTGGGACCCTACTTTTTGTGATTTTTATTAACGACCTGGATGTTGTTAGAAGGGTGGGTTAGCAGGTTTGCAGACGACACAAAGTTTCCTGGCGTTGGAGGATTGTCGAACATTGCAGAGACACATTGATAGGATGTAGGCTTGGGCTGAGAAGTGGCAGAGGGAGTTCAACCCGTAAAACTGTGAAGTTGGACACTTTTGAAGGACAAACTCCAAGCCAGAGTACAAAGTAAATGGCAGGATACTTGGTAGTGTGGAGGAGCAGGGGATCTGGGGTACATGTCCTCAGATCCTTAAATGTTGCCCCACAAGCAGATAGGATAGTTAAGAAAGCTTATGGAGTGTTAGCTGTCATAAGTCGAGGGATAGAGTTTAAGAGTAGCGAGGCAATGATGCAACTCTATAAAACTCTGGTTCGTCCACACTTGCAGTATTGTGTCCAGTTGTGTTCACCTCTCCATAGGAAGGATGTGGAAGTATTCGAAAAGGTAGCTGGGAGAATTACCAGGGTGCTGCTTGGTTTAGCGAGTATGCATTATGATCGGAGATTAAGGGCTTTAATCTTTGGACAGAAGGAGGATGAGAGAAGACATGATAGAGATATACAGGATATTAAGAGGAATAGATGGAGTGGACAGTCAGGCCCGCTTCCCCAGGGCACCGCTGCTCAATAGAAGAAGACATGGCTTTAAGGTAAGGATGGGACGTTAAAGGGGGATATTAGAGGAAGGTTTTTTACTCAGAAAGTAGTTGTTGCGCGGAATGCACTGTCTGAGTCTTTTCTGGAGGCATATGCACAATTGAAATTTTAAAAACTACTAGACAGGTATATGGAGGTATTTAAGGTGGGGGGAAATATGCGAGGCAGGGTTTAAGTGTCGGCACAACATTGTGGACCGGATGTCCTGTATTGTGCTGTACTATTCTTTGTTCTATGTTCTAAAACGAAATGTCCGGATGTGGATAAGCCACTGGCGGCATATAGACTACATCATAGATGACAGAAAGACGTTTCTAAAGTGATAGCAGATACATTGATCATGATCCTTAAAGAAACATCGAAGACTGTCATGGTTCCGAAGGAGTGAAACATTGAAAATGTCAATCTACGTTTGAAGGATAGAGGAAGGAAAATGCAAATATTGTAGGTCAGAAAAATATCTTCAGTGGTTGGGAAATGTTACAGTCCATTAATAAGATGAGTACTCTGGTTAACTGAAGACTAAGTATAAAATAATCAAAGTGAGCACGGATTCTGTGAAGGAAAGTCTTGACTGAAAAATCTGTTTGGGTTCTTATAGGAAATAAGAAATATGATTTACAAAGGGGAGGCAGTGGATGTCATTTACCTGTATTTTCAGAAGGCTTTGTGAAACTTCTTAACAAGATAAAATCGCAAGAGAATACAATACAGGAAAGATACTGGTACAGATAAACGAATAGCTGACAGGAATGGGGTAGCATATAACAATAATTGGGCGCTTTATGTTTAGCTGCCAATGGCTACTGCTTTTCTTCATTGGTCGCTACTGGGACCGCTACTCCTCACATTGTATTTCGAATTGATGGCTTTGTGCCAAAGTTTGCAGACGAAAGGAAGGAGGAGGAGTAGTTAGGACAGAGGAAAAAATGCGATTTCAGAAGAAAGAAAAATTGGAAGATTTGGCAAAAAATATGGCAGATGGAATGCACGTGCGATATGTATGATGATGTATTTTGGCAAAATGAACAGAAATGCAGAGTATTATGTAAATGGGGAGAAAATTTAAAAAAAATTGTAAAGAGACAACAGTTTTGGGGCTCGTATCTCAAAAGGTAAGTGTCGTTAATGGAGAGTCCACAGGATGTTGAAGAGGACGACTCCATGAATAATGGGGTTGACATATGACAACCCATTAGCAGCTTTAGGCATATATTTACTGGATTTTAGAAGAATGGACAGGGGGAAACTTCCGAGTGATGAAAGGTAAAGTAGCTGTGGAAAGGATGTAACCTATGTTTAGGGTGTCCAGAACTTAATGAGACAGACTCAAAATTGAGGGGCGACTCTAGTAAACAGAAGTAAGCAGGTATATTTTTATTAATTTGTTTTATCCCGAGAGTAGCGAATCTGGGGAATTCTCTGCGGCAGACAGCTGTGGACGTCAATACAGTGGGATATTTAAAGCGAAAATAGAAAGTTTCTTCATGATCAGGGCTTCATACGTTATGGCGAGTAGACAGATGTCTAGTTTGACTAGTAATGTGGTCAGCGATGATGGAACGGCGAATCAGACACAATGGACTGAATAGCTTAATTCTGCTCATATGTCGTCTGGTCATGGTCTAAATACGAAGAAATATTTGATGGGGAAACGTCTTCGTAAAAGCATTAACTAGTATTTGTATTGGTCTGCTGCTTAATTATTCTCAATTTGTCGTGTTGCAGAGAAAAAACTCTCTTGCATATTGTGTTATACGGATTACATTATTATGTATTGCCTTCAGGTGGAACAATGGAAAAAATGTCATTGCACAATAAAGTTGAATAGCCGCAGAGAAAATGCAACGCAGGAGAATAATAAAGTCAAGAACATAACGGAATTAAATATGGAACTGTTATTTTTTTTACAAAGCGTAGTTATACTCTAACATCGTCCCCTTCTGAGTCATTTTCTTCCTTTTCAAAGTTACTGCCACCGAGGATTGTTACTTGTGAATATTGATATCGTACTTTGGGAGCACTGATGCTATCATTATCCGACAAATGAATGTTTAAATCATTTCGAATCATAAAGCTTTGTCGATTTTCTTATTGTTGGATGGATCCCGGATTCAAACATTGAGAACGTACAGCATTTTCGGAACAAGGATGGAGTTATAATGAGCGGCTACTTTCGAAATATATTTCAGCATTATCATGTTGCAAAGGAATGTGCAAGGTGACACAACCAAACAGATCAACTATGGCAGAAAATAAATAACAGAACAGTTTCCATGGATGTTAAATAGTCTCACTTGTTGAATAACGCCCTCCTCTGCTTTTGTTTGCTAATAGTCCATTGTTTAGTAAACTATAGAAACACGGAAACATAGAAATATAGAAAAGCTACAGCAGAATACAGGCCCTTCGGCCCACAAACCTGCGCCGAACGTGTCTTTACGTTAGAAATTACCTAGGATTACCCATAACCTTCTATTTTTCGGAGCTCCATGTACCAATCTAGGAGTCTTTTAAAAGACCCTATCGTATCCGCCTCCACCACGGTTGCCGGCAGCCCATTACACGCACTCACCAATGTCTGCATAAAACACGTACCTCTGACATCTCTGTACCTACTCTGTATAGACTTTTATAAAAGGTCCACTTCATTAAAAAAGTAATCGTAGATAGCGATTCACTTCCTCCAAGGAAGTAATAGATTCATAGAAAACTGCTGCACAGAGACAGAACAATTCGCCCAACAAATACCGGTCAAACTATTAATCTGCCTTATCCAGTCGACATGCTCCCGGAACTCTTCCATTTATGCAAAAATCAATATTTCTATAAAACGCAGGCGTCACTTCTGCTAGCAATATGTTCCATGCTCTCACCAATCTCAGAATGAAGAAATACCTCCTCATGCTCTCTTAAAATATGTCATCTTTCCTCCTTAAGTCATGACCTGTAAATCTAGTGTTGGCCTAGCCCCATCGACATGCAGCCTGATGAAAGCTTCCCATACTCATCCCATGCATTTAACTCTACGAATTTCTCTTAAATATTGAAATCAAACCGGTATACAGCACGAGCACTACAGCTCCTTGCAAATTCTCGTCACACTCTGCGTGAAGAAGTTCCCCCTGGTGCTCCCCTGAAACGTTAAACTTTAACTTCTCACCTTTAAAACCTCACCTATATTTCTAGTCTGAACCAACTTCAGTGGAGAAAAAATCGGATTACATTTAATCTGCCTGTATAGTTTCAAATAGATATATCTGATCTGAAGTAGGAAAATATTTCAATAAGAAAATTAGGAAAGCCATGTAATGCCATTGCGTGGTAGGACTGCAGACAATCCCAGGTCATTTATAGTTAATTCAGGAACCAGAGAATAACAATGGAGACGCTGCGACCACTCAGCATAACGATTGTGGTGGGGGACGGGTGCAACCGAACATATGTTTGGATTCAGAGGATGTTAGCGAAGTGCATAATGAATAATTTACATCAGCATTTATAAAGCAGAAGAATTTGCAAAGTATGGAGATGCGTGCTGAGAGTATTAATATTCTAGGGGTGTTCGAAGTTAAAGACTAAGTAGTGTTGGGTCTCTTAAAGAACACAAAGGTTGATAAGCCCCCAAGGCCTAATGAAATATACCCCAGATTGTTAAGAGAGAGACAATTGAAAAAATCCCTGAACCATTGTGCAAAACATTTGTGTCCTGCATAACCCATGTCGGGTCCCAGAAGACTGGCGAGTACTTAATGATGCTTCATTATTCAATAAGCGAACCCTGGCTATTCCTGGAAACTGCAGGCCGATGAATGTCATGTCACTAGTCAGGAGGTTATTAATAATACTATTACAAATCTGATATATGAGTATTTAAGGAAAATCCCCTAATTAGGTAGCGGCAACAGGCTTTGTGTGGGGCAAGCTGTGTTTTACAAAATTGTTTGAGTGCTTTGACGAGTTGGCCAGGGTGGTGACGAAGGTAGAGATGTGGAAGATGTCCACATGCATTTTAGTAAAGCGTTTAACATGATCGCTCGTGGAAGGCTCGCAAAGAAGATTATGATGCACGAGATCAGTAGTAAATTCACCAATGAATTCAGAACTGCCATTCCATGGAAGACAGAACATCGGGATTGAAAGGATATAATCTTGCTTGGATTTTGGGACTGTTAGCGTTCCACAGGGATCTATCCTGGGACCTCTGCTGTCAGCAATATATATATATATCAATGATCTGGATGAGACTGTAGATGGTGGGTTAGTAAATGTGCAGATTTCACGAGGTTTGGTAGTGTTGTGGCTAGTTTAAATGACTGGCAAATATATCGTGATGGAGATAGTTGCAGATATAGGCTCAGAAAACGCAGATGGAGTTTAATCCAAATAAACATGAGGTGCCTCACCCTTGAAGAGCAAATGCAAGGTGATAGTATACTGTACAAGGAAGGTCCTTAACAGTGTTGCAGAGCAGAATAAAAATCTTGGGATCTAAGTACGTACCTTTTTGAAAGTGTGTCCATAATTGGGTACACAAGGTCGACAAGTGGTTAACAAGATTTATGCAATGCCGACTTTTATTCGGCGAAGCATTAAGTTCAAGAGTGAAAAGGATATGTTGCATCTTTATAAAACCCCGACTTGGCCACATCCGAAATGTTGTGCACGTTTTTGGTTGCCCATCTATAGATGAGCTTTAAAAAAGGAGTATAAAAGTTATACCGCGAGGTTGCCTGGGTTAGAGGCATGGACTATCATTAGATACCGGGTAAGGTTGAGTTGTTCTCTCCAAATCGTCGGAGATTGAGAGGAGATCTGATGGAGGATCACACGGTTATGAGAGAAATAGCAAGAGAGGATATGAATTACCTGTTGGAGTATTGTGCGCAGTTCTGGTCACCTCACTACAGGAAGGATGTAGAAGACATAGAAAATGTGCAGAGGAGATTTACAAGGATGTTGCCTGGATTGGGGAGCATGAGTTATGAGAACAATAGACAATGGACAATAGGTGCAGAAGTAGACCATTCGGCCCCTCGAGTCTGCACCGCCATTCTGAGATCATGGCAGATCATTCACTATCAATACCCAGTCCCTGCCTTGTCCCCATATCCCTTGATTCCCCTATCCATCAGATATCTACCGAGCTCCTTCTTGAAAGCATCCAGAGAATTGGCCTCCACCGTCTTCCGAGGCAGTGCATTCCACACCTCCACAACTCTCTGGGAGAAGAACCTCTTCCTCAACTCTGTTTTAAATAACTGAACTAGTATTCTCAATCCATGCCCTCTGGTACTGGACTCTCCCAACATCTGGAACATATTTCCTGCCTCAATCCGATCAAATCCTTTAATTATCTTAAACGTTTCAATCAGATCTCCTCTCAATCTCCTCAATTCCAGCGTGTACAAGCCCAATCCCTCCAATCTCTCTGCGTAAGACAGCCCTGCCATCCCAGGAATCAACCTAGTGAATCTACGCTGCACTTCCTCAATTGCCAGAATGTCCTTCCTTAAACCTGGAGACCAAAACTTTACACAATATTCCAGGTGTGGTCTCACCAGGACCTTGTACAGATGCAAAAGGACATCCTTGCTCTTGTACTCAATTCCCCTTGTAACAAAGGCCAACATTCCATTTGCCCTCTTCACTGTCTGTTGCACTTGCTCATTCACCTTCATTGACTGGTGAACTAGGACTCCTAGGTTTCTTTGCATTTCTCCGTTACCTAACTCTACACCGTTCAGACAATACTCTGCCCTCTTGTTCCTGCTTCCAAAGTGGATAACTTCACATTTATTCACATTGAATGACATCTGCAAAGTATCTGCCCGCTCACCCAGCCTATCTAAGTCTCCCTGTATTCTCCTAACGTCCTCTTCGCATGTCACACTGCCAGCCAGTTTAGTATCGTCAGCAAACTTGCTGACATAGTTTTCAATGCACTCATCTAATTCGTTGGCATAAATCGTAAAGAGCTGTGGTCCCAATACAGAGCCCTGTGGTAGCCCACTAGACACCTCCAGCCAGTCTAAGAAACACCCATTCACTGCTACCCTCTGCTTTCTATCTGCCAACCAGTTTTCCATCCATGTTGAAACCCTGCCCCCAATGCCATGAGGTCTGATTTTACTCACCAATCTCCTATGTGGCACCTTATCGAATGCCTTCTGAAAATCTAGGTACACAACATCCACTGGCTTACCCTCGTCTAACATCATTGGTACACCCTCAAAAAACTCCAACAGATTTGTCAAGCATGATTTGCCCTTGGTAAATCCACGCTGGCTCGGCCTAATCCTATTTCTGCCATCAAGATGTGCCACTATTTCGTCCTTAATAATGGACTTGAGCATCTTCCCCACGACGACGTTAGGGTAACAGTGCGATAGTTCTCCGTTTTCTCCTTCCCTCCCTTCTTGAAAAGTGGGATAACACTAGCCACTCTCCAATCTTCAGGAACTGATCTTGAATCTAAGGAACATTGGAAAATGATTACCAATGCATCCGCAATTTCCTGAGCCACCTCTTTTAGTACCCTCGGATGCAGACCATCTGGACCCGGGGATTTATTAGCCTTCAGTCCGACCAGTCTACTCATCACAGTTTCTTTCCTAATGTCAATCTGTCTCAACAGGTTGAGTGAATTCTGCCTTTTCTGATTGGAGCTACGGAGGATGAGACGTGACCTGAAGAGGTGTATGAGTTGATGAGGCATTGATTGTGTGGATAGTAAGTGGCTTTTTTCCAGGTGTGAAATGGCCAACACGGGAGTGCACGGATTTAAGGTGCTTGGAAGTAGGTTCAGAGGATATGTCAGCGGTCTTTTTTTACACAGAGAGTGATGAGTGCATGGCATGGGCTGCTGGCCGCACTGATGGATCCGGATACGATTCAGTCGTTTATGAGACTCTTGGATATGTACATGGATCTTAGAAAAAATAGAGTGATATGGTTAACCCTGGATATATTTTGCACCGCTTTGTGGTCCGAAACGCCTGTATTGTGTTGTATGCTGTTTCCGTTTCTGTTTTTCTATTAATGCACGTCTGGTGCGGGGCGGCAATAATTTTGTACTATGATTCCTTCCCTTAGGCGTAGGTGTAGTGCTAACCCAGACGAATAGCGATGGTAATAAAAAGCCTATCGATTTCACATCATGCACATTTAAACTGACCTAAGGAAACAAGACACAAGCAGACAACGAAGCATTGGCAGTTATCTTTTTTTGGGGGGCTCATGTCTTTTCAATATCCCCTGTACGAGAAAAGTTTCGATACTCATCGGGAATACAATCCATTAGTGAGATTGTTTGGTGAGAGCATGGCTGTGCCGCAGATGTTGGGTATTTTTCCTGTCTGCTCATCAGTACAAAATATCTAAACACCAAGCACACTGCAGATGCTGTGGTCAATTCAAGACGTACAAAAATGCTGGATGAACTCAGCAGGTCGGGCAGCATCTGTTGACTGCTTCTTTCAACGGATGCTACCCGACCTGCTGATTTCATCTAGCTTTTTAGTGCAAAATATCTGATGTTCCCGGTAGAAACAATTACAGAACAGTTGTTTTAAGTTGTCTTCAATTACGAGAATATCTTCTTGATTCAAAACTTCCAGGCGAAAGCATACTACTAATGCATTGGGTCAGCATTTCCCGATCATATTTTGTCAGGGGAAAAAAAAAAAGAAGTAACTGAGTGAGAGGTAGTACTTGGACAAGAAAGCATGGTGTCCAACTACTGTGCCCGAAACCGTGCTGGACTATGCTGGATATCAATCCAGATTAGCATCTATGGTGGTTGTCTAATGTTCGGAATTTGTATTGCAAATCGTACAAGGTTATGCGCCCCCCATTCTGGAATAGTTACATTGTGCATATCCCAAAATATCACTCATTAATACACTAGTCAGAAATTCCGTTTGGTGGCCGAAATTTGATTAAGTCACGCAGCAGCTGATAGTAATTGCGACCCCTGGAAGAATTTTTGAACTTTAAACCCTCCTGTAGCAAAGGTTCCATGCAATTGGCAAACCAAACGCTGACGCCGTTGACACGTAGACTACGCTAGTCAATTGGAGGTGATATGCGCTCGATTGCTGTCTATGCAAATTCAGAATGGATCGAAGCCAAAGCGGCAATGATTCCAACCAGCCAGACGACGATAAACGTTTTACGCACAGTATATTGTACGTATGGAATCCCAGATACCATGATCGGTGCTAAAAGGCTGTTGAGTTCCTCCAGCATTTTGTGTGTGACAATTTGTAATTATATTATCTGCAGATTGTTTCGTATTTGAGATATGGCCTCTTATCACCCATTATCAACCAGTATGGCTGAAAGCTGTTCATGCTGTCAAACTGGATTACAACAGTTGAAAGGGGATATACATACCAGGATAAACCTGTTTTCGTTAGTATAGGGAATAACCCAACAAAATATCACAGTTTTTTTCCCCATAAGAGCTATTAATGCGTCGCAAGTTGCGTTGGATTTAGTGAGCCTCGAGCGGGAAGACCAAATACGAGATAGACAACAGACAAGGAAAGAGCGGTACTTGCAAATAGAGAACATCGAACATTTGAGGTGGCAGGTCCAGTTAATACTGGCACGTACCCTGAGAGCCAAGTTGAATGAAAGTTGTGTTGAAATAGGGTCGATAGGTTACTTTTGCACTTGAGGATGTTAGTGTATGCCGGGGACAAATCTTATATAACAGTAGACAACTAAGTGAATTATTCGTCCCAGAAGGAGCTTGTGAAAAATTCGGATTAGCAGATTTACCCTCTGAAGCAGAATCCCCAGGTTAAAGCACTGAATCCTGACCAACTCTCGATCCTGGGGGTTTTCATTTGGGCCGAAGAGAAAGGAGCAGAAAACCGGAGGAAATTCTCCAGCTGGTCTCGCCAGCTGTAGATTTAAGCTGTGAATTAAAAATAAATACCAAATATTAATTCATTTAGTTTATTTCATGGAACAGCAAGGGCCAGGCTTTTCCGGCTCAACATGCCACACGGCTTGCGGCCCACTTGTTTACACTTGCCGAAGTCACAGGATAATTTGCGATGATCAATTAACCTACTAACCAAAACGTCTTGGACTGTGGTGGGGGGGGGGGGGGGAAACAAAAGAGCTGAATGTTTTGGAAACCGGGAGGATCAAGCAATTATGCGCATAATATAAACTTCTCACAAACATCATAGAAATGCTGCGATCTGTAATAGCGTTACGTGAGCCACTACACTACCGTGGTGCCCAATCCAGAGTAAAACTAGATTTGACTTTAGTAAATATTCCTAGAAAATCCAGATAGTTAATGAACTTACGAATGTTATAAAGTTATTAAGTAAGTAATGGAATTGCAATTAAATTCGGATATTAAATGCTTAAAAACATTGCATTTGGTCGCCAGTTTATTTGGTACATTCTGTTGTTTTTCTTCACACAACTAGCAAAGTGGTAATTGTGTACCTGTCGACTCCATGTCATTTAGAACTAGTCTGACCATTCGCTTCTGACCTATCTCATTAACACGCCATTTTCGCCCGGCTAAATGTACTTCACGGGATGTTTTTGTTTTAAACACCATTCTTTGTAAACTCCAGAAAAATATGAGAGTGTATATCCCAAAAGATTATGATCGAGTCACAGACTTTTTCATCAGCAATCATTTCACGCTCAAAGTCACTAAGATCAGAATTCTAAGTTGAGGTTTTAAACTAAATATACATTGGGATGGGTACTGTACAGACAGAAGGAATGCATTGTCAGACTCCGAGAAAGCAGAGAATGATGACAGGGCAAAATTAGACTGAATATGATTAGTAGCAATGCAAAAGGTAGGAACAATCGAAAATGATGAATACAAGACTGACTTTGCTATATTTGAACGTGTACAGTATGCGGAAGAGGAGAGACAGACATACCACAGTAACAGTTTGGAAAGTGTGATGCTCTCGGCAGCACGGAGTCATGGCTGGCGGTTTAATGTATAAGGATAGATATAGTACTGAAAGGACAGGCCGGACGGCAGAGGAAGTGGCTTTGTCCTATTGTTAAAAAAGAAATCGTCTGTACAGAGTGATGACATAAAGTCGGAAGGTGCAGAGTAATTGCTAATAGAACGAATGATCTGCAAGGGTAGAACGACCCTGATGGGAGTCGTATGTAAACTAAAATACAGTAGTAAGTTTGTGGAACAACACACACAAAATGCTGGTAGAACACAGCAGGCCAGGCAGAATCTATAAGGAGAAGCACTGTCGACGTTTCTGACCGAGACCCTTCGTCAGGACTAACTGAAAGGAAAGATATTATGAGATTTGAAAGTAGTGGGGGGAGGGGGAAATGCGAGATGATAGGAGAAAACCAGAGGGGGTGGGATTAAGCTAAGAACTGGAAAGGTGATTGGTGAAAGTGATACAGAGCTGGAGAAGAGAAAGCATCATGGGACGGGAGGACTCGGGAGAATGAAAGGGGGAGGGGGAGCACCAGAGGGAGATGTAGAACAGGCAGAGTGATGGGCAGAGAGGGAGAAAAAAGCATACAACTAAATGTCGTCAGGGGTGGGTAAGAAGGGGAAGAGGGCCATTAAGGGAAGTTAGAGAAGTCAAAATGTTTATGTCATCAGGTTGGAGGCTACCCAGCCAGTATATAAGGTGTTGTTCCTCCAACCTGAGCGTGACTTCTTCTTGACAGCAGAGGAGGCCATGGATCCACATGGATAGACATGAATAGATAGTAAGTCTGTGGTCTACAAATTGCAAAGGAAGATAGACAATGCATGCCAAAAATTCAATGTTACAAAATTATTGGAGATTTCAATATGCAGGTAGGATGGGAAAATTGAAACAAGTTTTTGCTGGATGCCATACATGAATTTCGAGAATGTCTACGAGATGTTTCCTGAGCCTTGGTTGAACCCTCCAGGGAATCATCTATTGTGGACTGAGTGTTGTCTTATGCACAAGAAATGTTAACAGACGATAAAAATAACCCTAACGGGAAAGTATAAATTCTGATCAAATTCACCATAAAATTTGAGGAGCAGCTAAAGTCAGATGTAGCAGTATTACAGAGGAGTAAATAAAATTACATGGGACATCAAATCTGTACAGTATCTTAACAAGGAAAAATGTTCTTTAGAAACTGAAAGGCCTGACGGCAGATATGTCATCTGGACTGAATGGTGTACACCATAGTCTTCTGAGAAAGGTGGCTGAAGAAATTACGAACGGGTTAGTAATTATCTTTCAATAATCAGTAGACTCTGGAATTGGTTCTGGAAGACTGGGACATTGCAAATGTCACAGTCTTCAAAAAGTCAGAGAAGATAGAAAAGGAAATTATAGGCCAGTTAGCCTGAACTCAGCTTGGAACTTTCTCGGAGAGTTGTCCCATTATGAGCTGAAGAGACTGCACACCAATTTTCCATGTGGTATGGAAACAAGGGTCAATCATTTTCAGCAGTTATCCTAATCATCGGAAGATCAGATGTATTCACATCGATATGAAGCTTCTCCGAATAAGAAACAATCAATCACAAAGAGAAAAAAAATCAAACTTAGGTTGATGAAATGCTCAAGAATTTGTGGCACACAATCAATAGCCACAGGCAGCCTCCACCTAAAGAGTAATCTTCTCGCTTCCCTTGATATTTACCAACAAACTACTGCCATCTCTAGGAAAGTGGAAGAGAATCATAAAAGTGTAAAACACGAATGCACAAGAACAGGCTCTTCGCTGTGACGAACTATTATGCTATCTAGTTCTATCGAAATGTACCGAACTATAGCCCGCCATACATCTTCATCCATGTACCAGTCAAAAGTTCTGAGTTACAACTGATCTGATTTGCATTTCTTGTATTCCTGAAATCATCCATTCAAAACGTGCCTGTCCCTTCTCCCCATCTCCAAATGCTTTCAATAATATACCGATGAGAAATCTATGCAGTACTCTAAATATAGCTTAACTGAGTTTCTACAAAACTGAAGGGACACTTCAAATTTCTCAATGGATTAATGGAGCGACGGCAAGACAGCAAGAAAGCATGAAAACACAGCCCCTTTTTAGCCCAACTCGTCAATGCTGACCAAGTTGCGTATAAGTGTGTCTTGTTTGCCTGTGCCCGAACTATATCCTATTAAACCTAACATCCAAAGCAGATGTCTGAAAATATTTTAAATTTTGTTCTTGGATCCGCTGACAACATATTTATTTACCCCATTGTGAACAGGATTCCCCTACAGGTATCTTTAAATATCCCCATATAATCTTTAATCGAGATTTTGAGGAGGAAGACTGCTGCCAGTATAAATGAAAGGAGAGAAAAACTGGATAGAAATATGCCGTTTATTGCAACATTTCCCTCTCTCTCCTATTCCTTTGTAAAACGTTGCACGAACTGGTGCTATTTAGACTATATGGAAGGTTGGTCCCTAACTAACGGTTATCGGTTATTTCACGATTCACAAAGCGAAGCAACAAATTCAGCTCGGCAGTCCTGATTAAGGTAAGATGTTGCCTTACTGCTGGGAGCAATTAATCCGTTGAGGCTCCGCAAGAACTGTCACGCCGTGAGACATTTCAAATTACCCTGGGGAAGACAGCCTAATTAGATCCAAGGTACTGTTCTTTGTTACGGAACCCACTGATGTAGAGAGTACTGGGGTTTCAGTTTCACTCGTGGCTGTACCATTAATTGCTTATTTGCAAATAATGAATCAGCCCCTTGAGAAAGAGCCATGAGTTACCTCTGAACGTTTACTTTGTCACGAATCGTCAGCATGTAAAGATGAGTTAAGGAGCCGGACGTTAGAATATGATAGCTCCTCTCGGTGACCATGCGTTGTCTACATTGCTGCCTGCTGTTACTGGCTGGCCTTATGTCCGCCCGTTTGACAGAGGAACCAAATTGCAAGCGCAGGAGTGACTTCGGTTTGCTCGGGTTTACCAAGGAAGCTGATATTGTCCTCGGCGGAGTTTTCAGTGTCCACGCCGACGTGAAAGATCAAGACATATCTTTTAAAACACAGCCTAACGCGGTAAAATGTACACTGTCAGTAAAAGTTTATAACTATCTTGCTTACATATTTATATTTATATTGATGTAAAGTATTGACGATTTTGGTCTAAACTTGTTTTTTTTTTACTTTGAGATTTTGAATGTTACATTCCACTAACTAACAAAATGAATAATATAAAGTGCGTTATCGCCTGCATTCTTGAACCTTGAATCTTGGACCATATATCGGCTGTTACTGTACCCTTGTCTATCACGTTGGCAACGTTTGACTGATGCTTCGTTGTTTTGAGACACTACAGAGTTTGATGATCAAACCACAAAATCAGAGTCGAGTTCATTGTCAGAAGCAAAAATACATGACTTGCATGGGTGCAACAGAGAACTACAAATAATTATTGCTTTAATGTTTTTTGTTAACGAACAATTGATTGTAGAGCGTACAATCATCACAGCGAAAATTGATTCTGCGCTTCGAGCTCGCTAGAGTACAAATCAATAGTAAATATAATAAAAATTTAAATTATAAATAATATTTTAAAAAAAACATAGGAAAGGGAAAGTAAGGTAGTGTAGAAAAGTAAACGATGGACAGGCCCGGATATTTGGAAGGTATGGTCCAGATCCAGGTCAAGATATGTTTAGCAGTCTTATCAGTGTTGGAGAGAAGCTGTTCCCAAATCTGATCTTCCGAGTCGTCAAGCACCTGAACCTTCTCCTGGAGGGAAGAGGGACAAAATGTGTGTTAGCTGGGTGGGTCAAGGCCTGGTAGCACTGCTCCGACAGCGTGCGGCGTAAAGTGAGCTCCAGGACGGAAGATTGGTTTGTGTAATCTGCTGGGCTGTGTTCACGATCTTCTGCAGCTTCTTCCGGTTTTGGACAGGGCAACGTCCATACCAGGTTGTGATGCACCCTAGAAATAAGCACAAATGCATTGAGAAAGCAATGGTACGCACAGCTGCAATGCCCTTTTCTAGATCCGATAGAAATTTCACTCAGTGAAAGGCTCTGAAGGATTATGTCAATATCAGGAAAGCAAACGCACAAGATACAAGCTAAAATGTATTTAAAGTTAGTGTAAAAGTAAAGTTTGTTAGTTTACCATGTCTAGAGAGACGGTTTCTTTGAAAATGAAAGATTTGAAGATGGAGAACGCAGTTGGAGCAGATAGTGTGCACTACAGGGTTTTAAAAGAAGTAACTGGAAAGATTGTGGAGGCGCCTTTAATGACCTTTCAAAAATTAGTGAATTCTTGCATGGTTCTGGAAGACAGGAAAATTGCAAATTTCAATCCAGTCTTCAAGAAGACTAT
Organism: Hypanus sabinus; assembly: GCF_030144855.1. NCBI lineage: Eukaryota > Metazoa > Chordata > Chondrichthyes > Myliobatiformes > Dasyatidae > Hypanus > Hypanus sabinus. Next base: position 15,521,208 of record NC_082707.1, read on the forward strand.
AAGGCCAACTGGTGAGTCGTGAAGGGAGAGAGAGACAGAAAAAAAAAGAACTTTCGGCCGGTAAAGCTCACCTCAGTGATTGGGAAGATGTTGGTGTCGATTGATAACGGTGTGGTTTTGCGGTACTTGGAGGCATCTGATAATATAGATCTTGCTCAGCATGGCTTCCAAAGGAAAAGCTGGGCCGGCCAATATCCTCGAATTCTTTGAAAAAAACAACGAGCAGGACGGACAAATGATTTTCGGTCGATGTTGTGTACTTGGATTTTCAGAAGGCCTTTGACAAGGTGCAACACACGAGACTTCTTACCAAACTACGAGCTTCCGGTATTACATGAAAGTTCCTAGCATGGATAAAGCAGCGGTTGCTTGGCAGGAGAGAAAGGCTGGGAATAAATGAACCCTTACCGGTTAGCTTCAGATGATTACAAGCATTCCACAGAGGTCTGTATTGGCGCTGATTCTTTGTACATTTTTTTATCAATGATTTGGATGATGGAATTGAAGTTTTTTTTCGCATGTTTGCAGACGATATGAAGATAGATGGAGGAGCAGGTAGTTATCAGAATATAAGGAGGCTTCAGAAGGACAAACAGATCAGGAGAACGTGTAAAATGACAAGTGGAATACAGTGTCAGGAAGTGTATGCTCATGCACTTTTTTTTTAGTAGAAATTGAATCATAGACTTTTCTAAAGTCTATGATTTCTAAATGGGAAGAAAAGACAATACACCATCCCATTCCTTCTCTCCAGCGTGAGCCAGCAACCCAGCCGCACAACTTGGGTGGGTGTGACTACATCCGTGTACATCTCTTCACTCTTCCATAAAGGTCGAAGGTTACCCCACTTCCTGTTTTAAAGAAGATTCCCCATCGATTCATGTTGCTGTCGTTCCCTCGGAGTGGCTGAATCTCTCAGGACTCTCAGCAGGCGCAAGAAGAACATACAACGGTCATTTAAATTACACAACGTACCCCTGGCACAATAAGAAAAGAAAAGGAAACTTAACAGAAATATACCCGGACATCATATTCAGAGACAACAGCCTTTCACAGAAGAAGCTTCCTTTGATCGAAAATCCTGAAATCCCCACTCCCATCGCTGGCCCAACCCCAACAATGGCCTATCCATTCTGTATTTTCATTTACTATTATCTATGTTATTGCTGTCACAGGTTAGACCGCCACAATGACTCCATACACACGCAACGCTCTTCTTTCAAAAGAGAGCCATCGCCGGTGAAGACGCTCCTTCCTGTTCGCTGCTCCCGCCGTCTATCAGGATACCGCAAGTGACACCGATGGTCCGTGCTTCTGTCGCTCATTGGAACTCCTCTTCGGTTTAAATGTTCGTATATGCTCGCATAATTTATCCAGGATCTCTAGGTACTTAACAGAATTCATCTTCCCCTCAATCTTGACCAGATTTCTAGTCCCTGCTCCTGAAAAGCATCCAAAAAACATGCTTCTACTTCCATCCCAACATCCTTCAGAGTAGGGATCGTGTTACCTAGTTGATGTGCAGTATTTGTTTTACGCCACACGGAACGTTTAATATTGAGGTCATCAAACATCCGTTTTATCCTCTTAATACCATAAGAACTTCCGCTTTCGTACAGTATCTTCTAAGTAACACTTTGCATCATCTTTACAGGCAAGGATATGTTTCTGTTGATGTTTTTGGTCAGGGAATTTTTTTTTTGCACCCGTCCAATAATACCCTTTTTTGAAAGGCCCTCATGATTGTTGATCTATCATCGTCATATTTAGTGGCAGCAAGTGAATTCTGCAGCTCACTCAGAGTGATTTAAGGCATCATACTAGCCTCTCTTACAGGTAACATTATTCTCTGGCGACTAAGTTTAGAGGGTCACCGTGGACTATGCATTGTGGCTATATTTGCATATTTGTTCCAATTTTTGGTTGTACTGCACTGAGTTCCGGAGTATGTTTTGTACTTTTGCTATGATCTTGTACTCTTTCCGAGATTGATGCTTCTCTATTATAATTTCCCTTAATTGTCCTGAATATTCTTTTGCCTTCGTTTTCTTTTGTTCAGTTAAAACTCTACCGTACTGCTGCATCTTCCAAAGACAACATGCACTTTTTGAGGTGGAGCTCCAATTTTCTAGTGCTGCATACCCCGTCGGTATCTTATGACTGTCTTATGACCATGATGTAATTGAGTATCTGGTGAGCATGATATAATGGTCTTGTGATGGTGGGGTGATGCAATTTCCCACCAATGTGAGTTCACGTGATGACGGGTTCCGACATGTATAAAACAGGGAAGCCAGCTGTGAGGCAGGAGTCTTAAGTTCAGTCGTCCTTTAATTCGGCAGTTACTCCGTTATGATGCGTATTTGGTCTCATGACGCAGTTTTGTTTTAAAGTGCAGTTTTACTTTCTACTGTAAGGTACAGAATTGTTGTGCCGGCAGTTTTGGCCAATCGCTGCCAGTTTTTGTTTGATGTATCTTTGATTTAATTTTAAAGTCTGAGTATTGAAAGTGAAGATCTTACCGAAGAACGGGAACCCGAAGGATGGAGTAAAGTTGGTGTCTTCTGCGGTTTACATCAGTATCGACCTTATTGAATCTTCGTTCAGAAGTGGTGACCTGATCTGAGATAACCTATACCTGTAAGAGTAGAAAGGGTGTTCATTCGCCAAGAAAAAGTTCAGTTCCTTCAAGCGGTCTTCATTACTTCCGTCGTGAATCCTTCAGGCAAAGCATTATTTGGCTAGGATCAATAGGAACGTCATGTTTGGCGAGGAATTCGTTACTTCAGGAAAGTCTGTCCTAATTCAAGGTATAAATAATTTGTACTTCCGCATTTATCACTTTAAATCTGTGTTCGCATTTACCACTTTAAGACAGTGTTCCAGAGTTGCCGTTTCGCTATTAACTTCCGGTTAAATTAGACTTTTGTTTACTTTTCATTTGTTTTGAGCAGAGTTTAATAAATGTTAATTTGTTTATAAACCTCGACTCAATTCTATGTTCATTGTTGTCGGAGACGTATCATAATAAATGAAATTCAAAATGTGTAAGTTCGTAAGATAATAACTATCCTGCAGCCAAGGAACATTAGCCTGGTAATTACAAAGTGGATGAATATTTCGTCTGCCTCCCAAATTTAATTTCCCATTTTTAGGAAACTGTTGACAGGTTTTGGATTGTTATCTTTTCATTTGGCATGATTCGCAATGTTTTACAGCTTAGCTCAAAATCCCACTTAAATAGATTTCAAACTTAAGAAAAAAAAAGACTGAAACCAATGAACAAAGTTGTGGGCTGAATATTTTTCAAGGTATTGTTTGTGTTTTAAGTGTTATTTTTTATATTTTGTGATATGAATAATATTGAGAACCCCTTCATGGACACTCAATTCTTTTTTTTTTCTGCAGCTTCCGGTTCAGACTTTTCCGTTTTGCAATGGCGATGATCTTTGCAATTGACGAGATGAACAAGAACCAGGAACTTCTTCCAAACATTACGCTGGGTTACTCAATTTACGATTCTTGTGGCAAGCCTAATGTATCCTTAAAAGCAACATTTGAGTTTTTAAATAGGCTGGGCACAACAACTTCCAACTGTAGAAAAGCTCCCATGGTTTCCGCTATCATCGGGGATTCTAGATCATCAATGTCTTTAGGGATCGCATCGTTAATTGGTCCATTTAGGATTCCTGTGGTAAACCAGTTGTTGATCTACTACTCGGTGGCTGATGTGTAACTTTCTAAAGCTCTTTCGTAAATATGATCAGATTTTCAGAAATAATGACTTGTACTGCTCCTATATCGCTGCATTTGCTCAGGGCTGGCAGGAAATATAAATTAAATCTTGTTTTTTTTTTACTTTAACTAGGCTGCTTGCTCATGTTCTAAGGTCAGAATGAGAATTAGAATCACAATAGACGTGAATATCCCTGAATTATTTCAAAAAATATGTAGTTTTGCCGCTGTTGTGATGACAAAACATAAAACTAACTATGAATTTCAATAAGATATAGTTAAAATAGCGAGCAAGAACAACAGGTAAGGTTCATGGGTTGCTTCATTGACCATTCAAAAATCCGAGGGCGGTAAGGAAGTAGCTGTTCCTAAAATGTCGGTTGTGTGACTTCGGGCCCCTCTACCTCCCCACTGATGATAGCAATGAGACAAGGGCATTTTCTGTGTGATTGGGGTCCTGTATGATGAACGCTGCTTTTTATGAGGAGTTGAATTTTGAAGCTGTACTCGATGTTGCGGAAAATATTGTTCATGATAGGCCTGGCTGCTTGCAACGTTCTGCAGCATTTTCCGATCCCCTTCGGCGGCTCCTTCATATAAGACGGTGATGCATCTGAACAGTACATTCTCCATGATAAATTTGAAGAAATTTGCTTTTTTTATTATATAATATACCAAATCTTCTGAAATCCAACGTGGATACAATATATAGCCGTAGCATGAACGGCGGTGCTCGGCATGACAGCTAATTACAGTGGTCATTTTATGCTTTTGAATCAACCCATTAGACAGCTGATCCCTCAATGAGGACTAGTATGTGGACCCTGGATTTCCCTTCATAAAGTATGCAATCACCTCCTTGGTCATTCCGTCGTTAGGTTCAACCAGCTAATTCACTCCTTTGCATCTCCGCGTCTCTATTTGAGATTCTGCCAACAAAAGTTGTGTCATTAGCAAATTGACGCATGGCATGTTTCGATGGTTTCAATTGTTCCATTTCATGTCAGAGAATGTATACAGTGTACAATCTAAAATTATTACACATTCAAGACATCCAGGTAAACAGAACAGAACTCAGAGCGAGAAGGATGCGAGAGAACTGCAGATTTTTGGGAGCGAAGGGAGTTTTTTTTTTACTACTTGGGTTAAAAAAAGGCGAGATTGTGCATGCGCGTAACATCATCCCGTAAAGCGCAAAAAGTTTAAAAAGAAGGCAGTCATATCCAAAGGGTAGCAGAATGAGAGGCGACCAGGTGATCCGGCTTTGGCTCAACTGGTATAGCCGGTAACGGGACGTGGCCAGGAAGAAATTATTTGCGTGAGGCAAGTTTCTGTGCTCAATGTCAGATGTCGGGGGTCCTGGAGTCTCACAGCCTCCCGGACGGTCACATCTGTACCAGATGGTGTCGAGCTGCAGATCCTGAGGGACCCAGTCAGAGAACTGGAAACGCAGCTCAATAACTGTCGCCTGGATAGTGAGAGCGAGCGGTTGATAGAGAGGAGCTACAGGCATGTGGTCACACTGGGGCCACGAGAGAAGACCAGTGGGTCACATTCAGGAGATGGAAAGGTAAGAGCCAGGTACTAGACAGTAGCCCTTTGGCTGTACTCCTTGATAATAAGTACTCCTGTTTGAACTGCCGGGGGGCGGGGGGGGGGGCAGCCGACCAGGGGGATTTGGCAGTTGCAGGCCTCTGGCCTTTGGAGCCACAAGGCCAGACACTGTAAGGGTAGGGAAAGGAAGAGAAAGGCAGTACAGATAGTGTACCTTTAATGCAAGAGTTTTGGGGAAAAGCTTTCAGTTGCAGGTTAAATAACACAGAAAGTAGCACAGTCGGCTACCACCCAGATTCCTGGCTTCGAGAATGCACGGGGAATGAAAATCTACTTACAGCGCACAACGAGTTCACTGATGTATCTGAGTACAGAGTGACCTACAATGTTTATAAATCGACCTACGCTATAGCCCACGCTCTCCATGATATGCTCAGCTGCCAAGATGGGAATGGACCATTTGCCAACCACAGTTGTGCCAATATTTCAAATTTCCAACCATGGCAGGTGAGCACAATTAAGACTATTCAACAGGCCAGTGGTACGGTAAGATGGACTCATGAGCTCACAATCTGTCTTGTAATATCTGTCAGTGTAACTTAGTATATGTGACTGCAATAACCAGTTTACTAATTTACCACTTAACCTAGTGTGGAAGGCTATTATATGAATGTTAATGTCACGTTCAGAAGTAAGTATACAAATAATTTCTGAGAATGTTTGCCAAACAAATCTTACATTCATGTCACTAACAAGAGAAAGTCTGCAGCTGTTAGAAATTCAATCAACACGGAAAAATTGCTGCAGAAAATTAGCAGGCCAGACGGCATCTATGAAAAATAAAAATGTCTATATTTCGGGCCGAAACCCTTTATCAGGAACATTACTGGGTGCTGCTGAATGGTGTCAGTCTGAAACGTCGACGGTACTATTTTCTGCCGATACTGTCTGACCTGCTGAGTTCCTCCAGAATGCTATATGTGTTTCTGCATTAATTTGGCGCTTTTCAAAAAATTAGGACGTCTCCTGCCTTCCCTCCTCAATTTTCCTCTCACCCCGTGCCTGGGTGTAACTATCCGCTACTGGCTTCTCTTCCGCAGATCTGTTTATCCTGCCTGTCGCCTCGCTGTCTTTCAATCCAGGTGTAAGTTATCGACCGGGATCTTCAATTGTCCATTTCCTTCCGAGTTCTCCCAGCAGTGTATAGAATTGTTGTTGTTTTTTTTTAACATTAGCGAACTTGATACAGAGTTTTCCTCTTTATCTTGGAGCTGGAGACTAGACATTAAAATCTCACTATGGTATGGATTTCTGATTTAGCTTCTACATTATATGAAGACAGTGAACTTCACGACAAAGATTGGGGAAAGGATTCATTTCGATAGTAACGGTGATCCGGTCCCAATATATGATATCGTAAACTGGCAACCGACAGACACCGGCGCTGTTACTGTAACAGTGGGGCAGTATGATGGAGCGGCGCCCAACGGACAGAAATTCATATTAGACGAAGAATCAATCATATGGGCAGGAGGACAATCCACGGTTAGTGGTATATGATGTTACACGTGATTTTTCCTTTCAGTCGATCATTCTGAAGTGAGTTTAAATTCAGAACAGTGTGTAATCACGACAGTACCAAATTCAAGATGATAAAACCAATAGTTCAACATTTCTTTCTTTCTTCAGGAAATAATAATAATAATAATAATAATAATAATAATAATAATAATAATAATAATAATAATAATAATAATAATAATGCTGGCGGTATTGTAGCAGCAACGGTCTTAAACCTGCCCGAAGCTAAATCCTGGGATGAGAGCAATGACCAGTCTCAAAGCAGTTCGCTATTTTGTTTAAGTTTAGTAAAATCTTCTGTGGGCTCCACGGCAGCGCAGCGACCCGCACGACGCTATTACACAAGGGATATTCTAAAGATCAATGTTCAATTACGGCGCGATCAGCAATAATTTGTATCTACTCCTCATGAGTTCCTTGGGTTGCCTGGGATGCTGCATTTTCCTGCGCAGTCCAAAGACGTAACTGTTCGTAGCTTATTTGGTAAAATAAAAATTACTAAAGATTGAAGACGGATCTTATTAAAAGATATAAGATCATTACAGCACAGATATAATTCCACTGGTGGCAGAACTCCTAACAGAGTTATGTCCACTCTGTGGCCTCTTTTTTTCTAGTTACTTCATTTGATCAATAAAGTCCCCCTGACGTGAGAGTTGTCCACCTGGAACGAGGAAGGCTGTATAAATGGACAACATGTTTGTTGCTTTGACTGCATCTAATGTGCTTCACGTGATGTCAGTAATGCAACGGGTTATTGGATAGCATTAAAGAGAGATTTTTGGACCTACACAGAAAGCCCACTACATTAGGTACCGTATTTCCCTAATAAAGTAGCCACTGAGTGTACGTTCGTTCTACTTTGATGCTGATGCCGATCCAATTTAAGACACGAAACAATGTGTATTCAGAATATGCTCATTTGTGCGTAGTTGTTGCAATGCGCGTTATTTTGCATTACAGTAGCGTTCCTGTTAACTCGACCCAATCTAGTTATTCAAGGAAACAGAGAAAAATAGAAAACCTACAACAGAACCGAGGTTTTACCGCCCATAATGTTGTGCCTAACATGTACTTACTTTAGAAATTACGTAGGCTACACAAAGCACTCTATTTTTCTAAGCCCATGTACCTATCCAAGAGCTTCTAAAAAGACCCTATTGTATCCGCCTCCACTAGTGTCGCCGGCAGTCCATTCCACACACTCATCAATCTTTGAGTTAAATATTTACCCCTGATATTTAGTCGGTACCTACTTCCAAACACCCTAACAATTTGTCCTCTCGTGTTAGCAATTTCAGCCTTGGGAAAAAGCCTCTCAATATCCGCACATCAATGCCTCTCATCAGCTCTATCAGGACTTCTCTCAACCACCGTCACTCCAAGGAGAAAAAGCTAAGTACTCTCAAACTATTTCACAAGGTATGTTTCCTAATCTAGGAAACATACTTGTAAATCTCCTCTGCACCCTGTTCTATAGTTTCCACATTGTTCATGTAGTGCGTTGACTGGAAATGAGCACAGAATTCCAAGTGGGGATTGACCAGGGTGTTATATAGCTGTAACATTACTTCTCGTCTCTTGAACTCAAGCCAACGGTTGATTATGGCCAATATACCGTATACCTTCTTAACCACACAGTCAACCTGCGCAGCTGCTTTCAGTTTCCTATGGATTCGGAGCAAAATATCTCTCTGGTTCTCCACACTGCCAAGAGTCTTACATTATATTCATCCATTATATTTCACCTACAAAATGAACCACCTCACAATTATATGGGTTCAACTCCACCTGCAAATTCTCTGCCAGATTGCGTATCCTATCGATGTTGCACACAAACCTCTGAGAGCCCACCACAGTATCCACAACAGCCGCAACCATTATTCTTCAATGGATTTACTAACCGATCCCGTCGCCTCCTCATCCAGGTGATTTATAAACATCACGAAGAAAATGGGTCCCAGAACAGATCCCTGAAGCACACCACTGGTCACAAACCTCCGTGCCTAATACGTCCCGTCTACAACTACTCTTTGCCTTCTGTGGACAAGCCCATTCTTGATCGACGAAGTAAGGTCCCCTTGGATCCCAAGCCTCCTCACTTTCTCAGTAAGCCTTGGTGAACTCCTTATACAGTGCACCGACTGCTCTACGTTCATCAGTGCGTTTAGTCACATCCTCAAAAAATTCAATCAGGCTTGTAAGACACGACCTCCCCAAATTATGCCTCTCCGCATTTTCATAAACCCAGTCAGTCTGGATCAATTCCATCAGCTTACCAACCACTGAAGTAAGACTCACTGCTATATAATTTCCTGGGCTATCTCTACTCCCTTTTTGAATAAGGGAAGAACATATGCAACCCTCCAATCTTCTGGAACCTCTTCCGTCCCCATTGATGATGCAAGTATTACTGCCAGTGTCTCAGCAATCTCTTCGCTCGCGTCCTACCACATCCTGGAGCATATTTCGTACCGTTCCGGTGCCTTATCCAACTTGACGCTTTCTAAAAGATCCAGCACATCCTGTTTCTTAATGTCTATATGCATAATATTTTCAGTCTGCTGTAAGTCGTCCCTATAATCGCCAAGATCCTTTTTTTTTGCCATGAATACTGAAGCAGACCATTCATTGTATTCCTCCGCTAAGTCCTTCGGTTCCATACACATTTTTGCCTGGCGCACTTGATTGGTCGTATTCTCTCACGCCTTATCCTCTTGCTCTTCACACTCTTGTAGAATGCCCTTGGGTTTTCCTTAACCCTGCTCACAAAGGCTTTCTCATGGCCACTTCTGGCTCTCCTTATTTCATTATTCAGCTCCTTCCTGCCAGACTTACTATATTCTAGATATCTATCATTACCCAGATTTTTGAACCTTTCAGAAGCATTTCTTTTTTTTTTACATGACTAGATTTTTTACAGCCTTTGTACACATGCTTCCTGTACACTACCGGGCTTCCTCTGTCTTATTGGAACTGCTCTCCCACTGAGAGACCTGACACCTGTCTCAAGATCATTTCCCAATACAAGATCAAGTACAAACTCTTCCTGTTGTAGGCTTATTGACATATGTTGTCACAAAACTTGCTGAACAGACATAACAAACTCAATGGAAAAGCCAAAAATATTTGGGAAAGTGAAATATACAATCACGTCAGTTTTTTATGATTACACCATTCCAGAATCTGTTTCCCTGTCAGTCCTCGATATCCCCTTTACTATTGAGTGGTCTATAACAACACGCAGTAGAGTTATTAAACCTTTGCTGTTTTTAATTTCCACCCACAGAGACTCAGTAGCCAATTCCTCCACGACTTTCTCCTTTTCTGCAGCCAAGACACTATATCTGATCAGCAGTACACGTCCTCACCGCTTTTTCCTCCCTCCCAGTGTTTCCGAAACATCTAAAGCCTAGCACTCTTAGTAGCCATTTTGGCCTCGGAGCCATCCAAGTCTCTGTAATGGCCACAACACCATGGCTCCAAGTGCTGCTCCATGCTCTGAAGTCATCCGCTTGTTGATGATACTCCTTGCCTTAGAACAGACACATCTCAGAACATTAGTCTGAACGCATCCTTTTCTATCACCTGCCAATTCCCCATCTCGCAGTACCTATATTCTTTTTCTATTTGTGAGCCAACTATTTCTGTGTCCGTTCCTCAGTCATTTTTGTCTTCTCTCATTAGCATGGTAGTTTGGCCCACGAAACAACCACAAACTGAACGTTTTATTTACGTGTTTTTCACCATTCTCTGTAAATTCGAGAATCTGTTCTATATGGAAACCCATGGATATCAGAGCTTTCAAAGACATCAAATCCAAGTCTGACACCAACGAGTATTCTACGGTTGACAACTCTTTGATGACATTTTTCTGCATTCTGATATTTAATCTGAACAACAGTATTGATCATGTCTGCATGCCTTTTGTGCATTAACGTGCTGTCAAATGATTGGCCGATTAGATCTTTGCATTAACGATCAGATGTACAGGCCTAACTGGTACAGTAGACATTGAGATTAGCTGCAACTTCAGGCAGCAATCAATGAAAAAAAATGGCCAGGAATTACTGGTCATAGGGAGTAGTGCAGCTCCGAAATTCTCTACACCAGAGGGTCTACCTTTGAGCTGCACCTTTGGTGGAAGAGGACATATTTTGTTTCCACTAGGCCAGGCAGCTGTGGGCTATGTGAAATGCCACAACTGATTAGATAAATGTGGCAGATAAAGCATGACTCTATGTTTGTTGAGGTATGCCTTTGGGATTGACTATCCAGTCCAGCTGCTATTCCATTGTCTGTTAGTTTTCAACAATTAAGTTCATTCACCTTGCTTCACCTCTGAAGCTTCCTTTAAGTTTACTTTTCCTCAGAAGGGCTCTCAAAGCTGCTGTGCAGTTTGACCCTATAGTTAAGAAAGCTTACGGTTCATTGGCCTTCATCAATTCCGGGATTGAGTTTAGGAGCCGGCAGGTAATGTTATAGCTATATAGGACCCTGGTCAAACCCCACGTGGAGTACTGTGCTCAGCTCTGTTCGCCTCACTATAAGAACGTCGTGGAAATCATAGAAAGAGTGCAGAGGAGATTTACAAGGATGTTGCCTGGTTTGGGGAGCAAGCCTTATGTGAACAGTTTGAGTGAGCTCGGCCTTTTTTCCTTGGAGCAACGGAAGATGAGAGGATCACGTTTTCGGACCACTTTCCCTTCAATATATCTAAATCTAAATGGTCACAACTTGAGAGAAATCTATATATTAGGGATAAAATGGCAGAGTTGCTTATTCTGTGCCTTATCCATGAGTTTAACAGGGGCAAAACCGCTGCTTCACAGAGTCAGACACTGGAGGTCAATCCTGTCCTCCCCTGCTCACTTTATAGGCTTTGAATGTCCTCCACGTCCGACACCGGCTGCTCTGCTCCCCTCTGACACGCGATAGACACGTGCGTTGATAGATTAACTAGTCGTTGTAAATAGCCCCCAAAGATTCGGCGAGTGTGAAATCTATGGGGACTTCTTTAGAATATGGTGATAAGCATAAAAAGATCCTTTAGCCGTTGGTGTATGTGGGTGGCTGCTGGTCGGAACAGACTCGGTGAGTTGAAGGGTATTTTTCCGTGCTGTTTCTTTCAATGACTATCTGCATGTTTGCTCGTTCTTACTGGAAGCAAATTGGCTAAAGTGGTAAAGGTATCGGGAAAAAATACGCCGTGTCTGTGGGCAGTATTTGGATGTAGTCCATAAACAGCAACGTTATTGAAAATGCATTCTGAAGACGACTCCTAATATTAGCTCACTATGGGATAGTCACCGTAAAAGCCTGAGAATATAAGTACAGCCTCCAGAATAAAGTTCTGTTTGATATTGTCCCGGGATATAATAGACATCTTTTCAGGTTCACTTTCGTTATTCAATTTGGCACAATATAAATCGCTCAACCTTTCCAAATTCAAAGTAAACATTATTAAAGTACATGCATGTTATCGAATACTACCGTGAGATTGATTTTCTTGTACTCAAACAAAGTAGAATAAAGAATTACTGTAAAAACAATGAAAACTACGTATAAAAACAACCTGCCCCAAAGAACAGTAGTTGAAGAAATAGAAATAGAAAAAAATACTCATAATACCTAAGTAAGCAAATAATGCCGAACCAATTATTACTGCTTTATGCGTCCAAGCTAAGTTAGCCAATATCATCAACTTTGCTTCCAACTGCCAGCCTGCCCTTAACTTCACTTGATGCATTTCTGAGGCCTCCCACGCCTTTCCCGATATTTATGTCTCCATCTTTGAAGAAAAATGCCAACCTACAGCTATTATAAACCTACGAACTTCCACGGTTACCTTGACAATACTTCCAATCCTGTCTCTTATAAAATGCTATTGCATTTTCTCAGTCCCTTCGCCTCGGCTGCATCTGTTCCTAGGATGACTCTTTAGTTTCTAGATGTCCATCTTCAAAGGCCGGAATTTCCTTTCCTCCAGCGTTGATGATACCATCACCCACATCTTCTTCATTTCCCAGACATTCACACTCACCCCATCACCCTACCGCCTTGAAGGGATAGAGTTCATCTTGTCCCATCTGCTACTTCAGGAACGTGAGTACTCAACACGACATTTTCTGCACATTCGGCCCTCTTCCACTGGGCCCTGCACACTAAAGTATCTCCACACAGTCTCCGTTTTCAATGGGGTTCACTTACTTTGTGATTCCTTTGTGCTTTTGTCCCGCCTCATTAACCATCCTCCTGGCATATATCCTTGCAAGCGACAGATACAAGTATGCGACAGTTGCCAATTTATCTCCTCCCTTACCTTCATTCCGAGTTCAAATCAACCGTTCAATCTGAGGCAAACCGTCACTTGCGAATAGTTTGGAGTCGTTTATGGCATTCAGTACTCCCGAAGCATTCTTCCCTACATTGGTGAGTCCTGGCGTGCGTTTGTCCATTTGCTAAAAAAGTAATTTCCTGGTGGCCAGCCATTTTAAATCCATCTCCATTCCCGTTCCGACATGTCGGTCCTTGGCCTCGTCCACTTTCGTGGTTGTGGAGAACCACCTCATACTATTTGTAGGTGGCCTGCAACCTTATGACATAAATGTCGGTTTCTCATTCTGGTAATTTTCTTTCCCCATTCTTTAATACTAAAACTGAACTCGTATTTATACTTCTAAACTACCCATCAACTCCCCTGTTTTGACTAAATTTTTCTGCTTTTCCCATGGCTTCCACCGCTATCAGACTCCTTCCTGTCCATTACTTTACCTTTCCCACTCAGCTGGTTCTTCTCTCCCATCCGCTTCATTCTCATTTTTATACTGGCGTCCCTGCTATATTTTTCAGAAGAGGAGTCGCGGCCCGAAACGCTGACTGTCTCACCTGTTGAGTTCCTACAGGATTCTGTGGGTGATACTGAGACCATAACTTGTAGAGTCCTTTAAGTGAGACAAGAGGTTGTGGATTGAGTAATATTGTGGTAAGTGAACTGCGTCCTTCCATTTTTACTTATGATTATCACATCACGCGTTTAATCTTTCCGTAGGTTCCAAAAGCTGTTTGTTCAGAAAGTTGTGATTCCGGAACCCGGAAGGCACATAGAAAAGGACAACCTAAGTGTTGCTATGATTGTACGAAATGTCCACAAGGAGAAATTAGCAATACAACAGGTAAGACATCTCTCTGAAATTCCATTAATTAATAGTGTGTACATAATTAGTTTTGAAATATAAACTTGTCCCCGTCTCTGTCCAATATTGATTTGTTACATTTCAGATTCAACCGGTTGCCTTAAATGCTCAGCAGAGTACAAGTCCAATGAGAATCGGGTTGAGTGCATACCAAAAGAAATCGAATTTCTATCATTTGATGAAATCATGGGCATTATCTTGGTGACCCTGGCATTGGTTGGATTTTGTATGACATTGCTCGTATTTGCAACGTTCTACACTCATAGAGAGACGCCGATTGTTAAAGCTAATAACTCAGAACTAAGTTTCATACTTCTTGTTGCTTTAATGCTCTGCTCTCTTTGTTCAGTTACATTTATCGGAGAACCATCAACATGGTCTTGCACGCTTCGCCACACTTCATTCGGTATCATATTTGTTCTCTGTGTGTCTTGTGTTTTGGGTAAAACGATAGTTGTGGTCTTGGCGTTCAAAGCGACTCTGCCCAACAATAGTATATTGAAGTGGTTTGGCCCAACTCAGCAGCGACTGACAGTCTTAATTCTTACTTCGCTACAGTGCGTAATATGTACTATCTGGCTCGCCACATCGCCTCCATACCCTCGGAAGAGTACGGAACATTTTAACGAGATAATAGTTTTTGAATGCAACCTTGGGTCTGAACTTGCCTTTCATTGCGTGCTCGGTTAAATTGGATTGCTCTCCTGTGAGTGTTTTGTGGTCGCCTTTCTAGTTCGACAACTTCCTGACAACTTCAATGAAGCCAAACACATCACATTCAGCATGCTGATCTTTTGTGCCGTTTGGATTACCTTTATCCCAGCCTACGTGAGTTCTCCTGGGAAATATACGGTGGCAGTAGAAGTATTTCCCATATTAGCGTCTAGCTATGCGTTGCTTTTCTGTATTTCTGCTCCCAAATGCTATATTATACTCTTTAAGAGAGAACAGAACACAAAGAGACATGTCATGGGCAAAATGCCAAAAAATTAAGTATATATAACGAATTATCTAGATTGTACGATTGAGTCGTTACCTCCTTAAATTTTTCGTGTGCATTGTTTGATTTAACATTATAAGTATCCCATTATATCGTAACAATGTTCGTTGGGTGAACCATACATTGCGCAGTAAAATAAATACAGCGAAGAATAGGCTCGGCGGCCCACGAAGTTTTTCTTTTCGAACCATTAACATAGTTATCAAATGGCTAACTAAACTAATCCCTTCTGCCTACAAATATCCATAGCCTTCCATTCTCCACCCATGCATTTGCCTATCTCAATCTCTCATAAAATTTTCTAATATTTCCTGCCTCCCCCCCACTAACCCCCCAACCAAGGTAACACATTCCAGGCACCCACCAACTTGCGTTGCCCGGAGCCAACCGGATGTAATACTTGATGGTCGCAACTCATTTGAAATTACCCTCCCTCACCTTAAATACTTGTTCTTTGACATTTTCAGGCCTGGAAACATGCACTGCTTGTCCACGGAATCATCATCGTATAAATTAAAATACCACTCCTCAGCCACCGCAGATCTGGAGAAAGAATCCAAGTTTGTCCAGCCTCTCATTATGACACATCACCTCTAATCCAGTAAGCATCCTGGTAAAGCTTTTCTGCATAATTTCAAATTGTGCACATCCTTGCTATAATGGGGCGACCAGAGCGGTATGCAAAACTCCTGAGGCAACATAAGGAAAGTTTTCTGAAGCTGCAAGCAATTAACACATTTTTCAGGTCTCTTAGTAGTTTTCGCATCGTTAACTTTCGCCTGTGAACTGATATAAACAGATAACCATATGACAATTACAGCACGAGATCAGGTCATCTCGGACCTTCTAGTCCGCGCCGAAGGCTTACTCTCACCTCGTCCCACCGATCTGCATTCAGCCCATAACACTCCATTGTTTTCCTGTCTATATTCCTATCTATTTAAAAAAAATGACAAAATCGAACCTGCCTCTACCAGTTCTGCTGGAAGCTCTATTTGATTTATAGAATGGCATAGCATATAAACAGGCCATTTGGCCGGCTATGTCTGTGCCAGCCGTCATGTCAAATTAAACTGATTTAACAATCTAACTTCCTGAAAATGACCCATACCTCTGCATTTCATGCATGTTCATGTGGCTGTCTAAATGCCTCTTTAACGACACTATTATGACCGCTACTACCGCTACCCCTGCGAGCACTTACGCGAATCATATTATTCCGTGTGAAAAAAGTGCGAAACTGCTCCTTTAAACTTTCCCGCTTTCACCTTAATGCAATGTCCTTTAAACTTCGTCATTGTTACTCGAGGGATTTGGGAAAGGGGTAGCACCTTTCTCCTACGTTCGTAGTTATCTTACAAAGCTGCATCAGATCTCCACTTAACGTGGAACTCCATTTTCCCGGCTTTACAGCCGGAGTTAAATCCTATTGGGTTGCATATCTAATGAACCTTTCTGAGACACGTCTCCCATCAGATCTACTATGTGGTTCGCTCAGTGAGAACAGATCCAACTTTACCGTGAATGGAAAACTTAATGCAAAGTTTATTCAAAGTCATCTTAATTTTCAAAAGGAACTTTACGGAACCATATTCAGAAGTTCTGTACAATGCCCGCAAGAAAGCGGCACAACTCGCCATCTTAACACAAGGGTGCAGTAACTGTCCGAAACAACGTATTATTCGCATCCATTCCCTTGCCAATCTGATTTGATGCGCCTCCATGAATTTCTCGGTTTCAAACTATTAATAACACGCTAATAGTATAAATATTATTATCGTTGAGTAAAAATATTATTAATGGAATGCTAAACATTCTGCAAGTTAGGCGTCCTGCAATCAACAGAGAGGGAGTGCATTAAAAGGACGACAGCTTTTTTTCAAATAGGTTCGCCATCAAGGTATAAAAGGCAGAGCTTCGCGTCAGTTTCTTTAAGTTAGTCAGCGATCAATCAACAAAAAGGATTCTTTAGGACGGGTGAATGGAAAATTGCATTCGAGTATGGAAGTTTGTAGGGTAGTGTTGACTCTTCTGGCTTAGGCGAGATCATTCTCTGGCGAGGTACAGTATCTGGAAACGTGCTCTTTTTTGAAACATAAAACATAAAAAAACCTACAGCACAATACAGGCCCTATGGCCCACGTTACTGTACCGAACAGGTACGTACATTATAAATTACCTAGGGTTACCCCTAGCTCTCTATTTCTGTAAGCTCCACGTATGCATCGAGAAGACCCCAAAAAATAATTTATTGCATCCGCCTCCACCACAACCGCCGGCCCATTCCACGCATTCACCACTCGCTGCGTAAAAAAAAGCAACTCACACCTGACCTCCCATCTGTACATATTTCCAAACACCTTAAAATTACGCCCTCTCTTGTTATCCATTTCAGCCCTGGGAAAAAAAAAAGAAACAACGGATTATCCACATAATCATACAACGCTATCAGGTCACCTCTCATGCTCCATCGCTCCGTGTTCACTTAACCTCATCTCTTAAGGCACGTTCCCCAAATCCAGGCAACATTCTTGTGAATCGACTGTGCACACTTTGTAGAGCTTCCACATCCTTCCTGCAGTTAGATGATCACAATTGAGCACGGTACTCCACGTTCATCATTTTTTATTCCTCGTCTGTTACAGTATATTGATGCAGTGGGAATGTTCCAAGGGCAGTGTTATGTACTGGCTGCAGGAAATACGAATACTGGGAGACTTCCAGTCTCCAGCATAAACATCTCTACACCGGGGTGATGCTGCAGCTCATGAGAGAACATGTTAAAGAACGGGAGCTGAAACTTGATAACCTCAATTTATTGGGGAGAAAGGGGATGTCATAGATACGTGCTAAACTGAGGTAGTCAAGCCTAGGTTAGAGGTGACAGGAAGCTGGTTGTTTGCCAATTGAAGGAAGAGAAGTGCACTATCAGTGCAGAATACACCTGCGGCCATTATACGTAATAATAAGGATACTACTTTAGAAATTTTGAGGTGCACTGGGGGCAGCCACAGTGACCGAGTGCCTCTCGTTAGTTGTGGCTCGGAAGAGTAGAGAAGTAAAGAGGACTGCAGTGCTGAAAAGAAATCCTTAATCAGGTGAGCGGAGTCGAGATCGTGTAGGCTTTTCAGAGACACACGGAAGGTATGTTGCCTCTCTCATGCCAGGGTCAGGGTTGTCTCAGTTCGGGTCCATGGCATTTTCGAGGGTGAGCAGCTGGAAGACTTGCTGCATATTGACAGAAAAGACATATGTAGACAAGGTGAAAATATACTGAATAGTGATTTTAGGGAGATATGTAGAAAGCTTGAAAGCAGGACCTTCCTGGCAGTACTCGCCGGATTGTAGCCTGTGACATATGTCAGCAAGTCTGCGAATGGGATGATTTGATAGGTGAACGCGTGGCAGAAGAACTGGTGCAAGGAGCAGTGGTTTCGATTTATGGATCGTTAGAATATCTTCTGGGGAGGGTACGCAGTGTACAAAAGGGACGGATTACACTGACACGCAAGGGAGTTAATATTCTTGCGGGCAGGGTTTAAACTAATGTAGCAGCAGGGAGAGAACTGGAGTGAAGGTGCGGAGGATGAGATAGTTAACTTACAAATAAAATGTTATTCTCTAGCAAGACTTCTGGTAAGAAAATACTGATAACGGGGCAAAGATACAATTAACAGATTGAGTAACAATGTAAAAGGCAGACGAAACCAAAATAGGCAAATACAGGACTGAAGATGTCGTAGTCAATGGCATGCAGTATACGGGATGAGGCAGATGTACCTGTAGTATGTATGCTGTTATAAGCATCAGTGGATTATGACTGGCAGAGTATTGTAGCTGGGAGCTTAACGACCATAGATACACTTCGTATCGAAAACCCAGGCAAGTAAGCGAAGGGGAAGGCGTGTCTCATTTGGTTAAGAATAAAATGAAGCCGTTTGAAATAGGTGACATAATGTCGAAAGGTGTTGAATCATGTTGTTAGAGCTAAGAAAATGCAAGGGTAAAGCGATCCCGATTGGAGTTATGTACAGACCACACACTGTGGGAAAGATGCGCATATCAATTAACAAAAGGAGATAGAAAGGGTAATTTTAGAATAGGCATGGGGAGCTTTCAAAATGCAGATAAATTGCAAATAAATCAAGTTGATGCTCGATCGCAAAGGAGGAATTTCTAGAATGTCTGTGCTTTGGTTCTTAGAGTAACTCATGGTTGTGCAGAGCAGCGGTGCAGCTATTCTGGAATAGGTGTGAGCAATGAGGCGGACGTTATTGGAGAGCTTAACGTGAATAACCCTTTCGGGCAAGTGATCATAATATGACTGAATTCATCATGCAATTTGAAAAAGAGACGCTAAATTTAGACGTATTTGTATTACGGTGGAGTAAAGGACATTGTAAAGGCATGGGAGGGGATCTGGCAAAAATTGATTGGAAAACAACACACAGAGATGAGGGCAGAACAACAATGGCTGATTTTTTAAAAAAGAAATTTGAAAGGCATAGCATATATCATCTAACAAGGAAATAAGTATTATATAGGAATGATAACGCAACCGTGGCTTACAAAGGAAGACGAAGCCTACATAACGATAAATACATAAATACATACATACATACATACATACATACATACATACATACATACATACATACACACATACATAAATAAGCAGATGGATAGATAGATAGAAACACTTTGGAAGCTTCCAAATAGCAAACATTGATCACTAGGAAGTTATTCAGAAGGAAATATGGGACACGAAAGTAAGGTAGCCAATAATATTAAAGATGATACCAGAAGTTTGTTCAGATTCATAAAGTGAAACAAGGGAAGCGAGAGTGGATGTCGGACAACTGGAAAACGACGATGGAGAGGTAATAAGACCAGAAGACGATAAGAGATTGGAGCCGAATTAGGCAATTTGTCCTATCCAGTATTCTTCACCATTTCATCAGGGCTGAACTATTTTTCCTCTCAATTTACACCGTAATGCTTCATGCTCTGAACGATCCAGACTGCATCAATGTTAGATTTAAATGTACACAAATAATTGTCCTCCACAGCTCCACCGAGGCCGCCTTTTAGAAAGCGTTTGTGGAAGAACTTCTGTGAAGTAGTGAAGCTGTGTAACTATTTCGCAGGGAGATATGGATGCCAGGCCTTTATTAATACCGGTACTCAAGGCAGCGGTTGATCTATTCTTAATTGGCCAGGGCCTGAAGAGATTCGTGATGAAGTCAGGGCATAGGTGCTGATAGGAAGACAACGCTGGATGGACGTTTCGATCGGGCAAATTAAGGCAAGGTGGATGAACATGACTAGGGAATCAAAATAGAATAGGCCTGTGGGTCCGGAGTTCGGAGTTCAATTGCAGTGTCCTCCATAAGATTTTCCCATATCATTCCCAAAAGCGCGTGTTTTTCTCCGAGTGCTCAAGTTGTCAGCAATATTCCAAACAGTATTGGAATTAGTAGATAAAATGGTCACTGAAAATTGCCTTGTCACTAGGCTAGAGCTGAATTAGTGGATTTCTGGGCTGTACGGTTTGACGGGCTTAAAGGCACTGTGCTGGAGAAAGGGGAATCAGACAGGAGAGGACAGAAATCCATTGAGAAAAAAAGTGGGAGGAGCACAGGAGGGAGATGATGGGCAGGTAAGTAGATACGGTGATAAAGGTAATTGGGAATGGGGAATGATGTAAGTGGGATGAGGCATTACCGGAAGTTCGAGAAAGCGATGCTATTCTATCAGGAAGGAGGATATCCGAATGGATAAAAAGGTGTCATTACTCCAAGATGGTTGCGGACTCATGGTGACAGTGGATGAGGCCATCGGAAGAGAAATTAACATGGGTGGACACTGGAATATCCCGTTTTTATTTCTGGAAGTCAGACAGTGGCTGGTCATCGAAGTGGTCTACCAAACTAAGACGCGTCTTGTCGATATGAATCCGGCCACAACGGGAGCACCAGTTACAGAGGCTGACCGCAACAGACTCACAGATGAGCTGTCGTATCACCTGGAAGGGCTGTTTGTGTTCCTGAAAGGTAGTGAGAGAGTATGTGTAGGGAAGGTGTAGCGCTTGTTCTGCTTGAAAGAATGAGTGCTAGCAGGGAGACCTGTCGGGAGGGCAAAATAGAGAAGGGAGTTAAGTAGGGAGCGATTTCTGCACACAACAGAAAGTGGGATGGAGGAGGGAAAGGGTTAATCCCGTTGGAGTTGCCGGGAGGGAAAGTGAATTATGTGCCGGACGCAAAGGCCAATAGCGTGGTAGATGGGGAAACGAGGATCCCTATCCCTGGTGGCCTGGTAGAACAATGGCCTGAGGGCAGACAAGTGAGAAACGGAGGAGATCCTGTTGCGGCCAGCGTTAATTTTGCAGGGAAGGAAGCCCTTTCCTTTGAATTAGGAGGACATCTGCTTAGCTCTGGAATGAAAATTATTCTAGAGCAAGTGCAGCGGAAACAGAGGGATTGTGCGAAGGGGATGGCATTTTTATAAGGAACAGAGTGGGAAGGGGTAGTTTCAGGTCTGTGGAATTATAATATAGATCAATAGGTAAGCTGTCTCCAAAGAGAGTGACAGAAAATCGAGAAAGGCGAGAGAGGTGTGGGAAATGGACCAGATAAATCTGAGGCCCGGTAGCAGCACTAATGCAGTCGTCGATGTAGCGTTAAAAAAGTTGTGGAGAGATACAAATGTAGACTTGGAGCATAGACTGATCCTCAATAAAGTGACAGACATAGCTGAGACACACAATAGTGCCCTATTCTTTCAAGCAAACGGAAGAACCGAAGAGAATTTACTGAGAGTTAGGATGAGTTCCGATGGACAGAGGAGAGCCGTAGTGGAAATAAACTTAGTGAGTCTGGTGTCCAGAGCAGATGGTATATTCGGAATGAGTGAGATTCTAATTGGAGAGAAGACCGGTGATGTCGAGATGGTTGATGCCCTAACTGCAGTTAGAATTTTAAAAAGATCTAGAACAGACACAGGGAAATAACAGGGTACGAGGAAGAGAAGGAGGAGAAAAGGTGGGAGAAAAGGTCATCGGTGCATGGTTTAGAGACTTTGCCAACGAAATACGCACAGAGGCGGAGGCGGTAGAAGAAGAGCTCAGCGTCATGGTGGGCACGGATCTCACTGAGCGCATGCAGTTGGCTAAGATCTCCCAGTGGCCAGCAATTTCAATTCCACTTCTCATTCCCATTCTTCCATGTTGGTCCATAATCTCCTATACTGTTGCGATGACACCACACTGAGGTTGAAGAGAAACACTCAGCTTCCATGAGGGTAGGCTGCAACCAGTTTATTGTCCTTAATTGGTCGGGGGAATAGGTTCAATAGTTGAGAGTTAGTGTTGCAATTCTATGATACCCTGTCCTGGGCCTAGCCAATAGTGAGGCTTTATTGGCAAGAGACAGAATTACTTCATTAGAAGGAAGTGACATAGGGTTTAAGAATGTTTTGAATCTTGGTTTGTGGAGTTATAGAATGGCTGGGTGAAAAATACGTTATTGGAATTATATATAGGCCTCCAAATAGTAGCCAAGATGTGTTTTGAGATTGCAAAGGGAGCTGGAAATGGCATATATTAAGCGTAGTGTTTCAACTTTAATGGAGAACTGCAATATGCAAGGGGAGTGAAAAAGTCAGCTTGGTGTCGGATCGCAAGAGGGGGAATTTGCTGAATATCTTGGAGATGGCTTTTCAGAGCTGCTTATGTTTCAGCCTTCTCAGGGAAATGCTATCTTAATTAGGGTATTGGTGTAAGAACACGGATCCTGTTAAGGAGCTTAACGTGATGCATCCCTCAGTGAGAGTGTTCATAATATGATTGAATTCCTACTGCAATTTGAGAAAGAGAAGCATACGTCATATATATCAGCATCACACTGGAATAACGGGAATTACAGAGACATGGGAGAGGAGCTTACCCAGGTGGATTGGAGAAGGAGACTCCTGAGGATGAAGGCAAGTAAGAAATGGCTGAATTTTCTGAAAATGGTTCATAAAGCGAGGAAGAAAGCAATGAGCATAACCAGAGGCACCACACACCTCGGTCACTCCCTGTTTGACCCGCTGCCGTCCAGCGAAAGTTCAGGACACTAAAATCCAGAAGAAATAGACTGCGGAACAGGTTCTACCCCAGAGCTGTAGCCTCCATCACACCACTCCCACAGAACAATGACCGAAACTGTGAGCACACACATGCACACAGAAGGACTCAAATCCTTGCACTAAGGGCACTTTGCGCATTACTGTCATATTCTGGTGCTGCTGCAACATAGTTTCTGCTACTTATCTATTTAATACTGCTTTATTATTACTGTCTTGGTTTTATCTACTTTAGTTAATTGCCTGAGAGGAATCCAAACAGAGTTTCATTGTATCTTTGTATAATGATAATAAAGATCATTCATTCATTCGAATGATAGATATGTCCCACAGAGGAAGAAGTTCTCAAATGGCAGGGGTAGTCAATCGTGACGGGCAAAGGAAGTTAATGATAGCATAAAAACCAAGGAAAGGGCTTAACGTTGAGAACTGTGTGGGTAGGTAGATGATAAAGAAGCTTTTAAAATCCAACAAAAAGGAAACTAAACAAGTTAAAGGACGAAACAATATGAAATACGAGGGCAGACTAGCCATTTGTCAGATACATAAAGAGTAAACAGAGAGGTGAGAGTGGATATTGGATCACCAGGAAATTATGCTGTAGATATAATAATGGGGAACAAATGGGGAAGAGGAAGTTAATGCAGACATTGCATCTGTCCTCATGGTGGAAGGCAGACGCTGTCTGCCAGAGGTCTCTGAGTGTTAGGGAGCAGGAGTGAGTGTCATTGCTATTACAAAGAAAACAATCCCGAGGCAAACTCAAAATGTCTTAAAATGCATAAGTCACGGCCTGTCAGTATACATCTCGTGGTTCTGAGAGATGTTGCTAAAGAGATAACGTTTGCATTGTGCATGATCTTTCAAGAACCACTTGATTCTGGCATGTTGCAGAAGAACTGGAAGATTTCGATCGTTCAGCAGAGAGGTAGATAATTTAAATGAAATTAATGGCCAGTTAGCCTATCCTCCGTGATTGGGAATGTGTCGGAGTCTTTTATTATGGATGAAGTTTTAACGTACTTGGAGTCTAATGGTAAAATATGTCAAAGTCAACATTGTGTCTGTGAATGAAAACCTTGCATGTCCAATCTAATAAAGTTCTGGCAGGGCATCAAGGTATTTTGGGAGAGTGCAGGTGCGTGAGGTTGAGTAGGACCGGGATCAACCATCAAGGAATTACAGAGCAGCTTCAATGAGCTGAATGTTCTTATTCTGCTCCTATGATCATCCTATGATCTTTTTTCGTAAGTACTGCGCAGCACTATAGTATGTTGTATCCATGACCACAATATTTTCCGTGAATACTGGAAGTCTTCAGTACACACACCAAATACTTGATAATGGCAGCAGGTCAGTCAGCATCTACAGTGGGGTATAAACGATTGACATTTCGGGCCGACACACTTTATCAGCAGTGGCCAAGCTGGAATAAGAAGGCTAGAGGAATATAAGTTGGTGGATGCTGGATTACACGAAGTTAGAGTGGAGCCCAGTGATTGTATATATGTGTGTTGGGGGGTGGTGATATTAGAAATTGTCTGGCTTTAGGTGGATGAGGCAAAGAACTGCAAAGAGGGAATACCGTATGAGAGTGTAGTGGAACATGAAATAAAAGGAACGACGTTTGGGTCTTGTTAGCTGCCCTGCACTACCTTCACGTGCTCATTTCGTTCCCTTTATTTTTTGATCTTTCTGCCTTATCTATTGAGTCCCTCTGGCGTTTTCTATGCACTTCACATCTCCAGCATCCGCCGTTATGATCTGCAAACTAGTGTAATAATGATCACGCATTCTCACTCCCTGACTGTCTTCAATGTTCGGTATACAACAGATGCCTTCCACTGTGAAGGATGATGCAACATACACATTTGGTTCCTCTGCCATGTCTGCACCTACCATTACGATATCTCCAGCATCATTTTGTATTGTTCCTATATCTACCTTCGAATCTCTTTTACCATTTACCTACTATGTAAACAGCTTTTATTATCGGCTTTGATATTAGTCGACAGCTTCCTCTCATATTTCAGCTTTTCCTTCCGATGACGTTCTTAGTTTCCTTCTGCAAGTTGCTAAAAGCTCCTCAATCCTTTATCTCCCGCTAGCTCTGGCTTCGTTGTATGACCTCTCTTTTGGTTTTACTTTGGCTCTAACTTCTCATGTCACCCACGTTATTGTCCTTCTTCCCTTTGAAAACTTGTTCCTTTTTCGGGTCGCCTGTAGTGTGCTGGCTGGGGTGGGGATGGAGGAGAAGTAAGTTCTAAAGTAGCATTTTACCGTGTCCTGTGTTACATTGAGTGCCTGCGATTGGTTTGCTGTGCAGTGTCCTTTTTGTCACGAAATTTGCCGGGTAATTTCAACGAGGAGAAATACGTGATTTTTAACATGATACTTTTCTGCGCTGCTTCGATAATCTTTCATTCCAGCTTGTATCAATTCTCGCTAAAAATTCACTGTGGCTGCAGAGGTGTTTGCAATTTGGCTTCCAGTTTTTGCTTACTTTTTTGTATCTTTTCGCCTAACTGTTCTGTCGTATTGTTAAAGCCGGAGAAAAATACAGAAAGAAACATTTGCTCGTTTAAGTGTCCTTATAAGAGCATTATGTAGCATTTGTTTTGCGTGGTCTATTCGGTGACAGATTATTATCGTTGAACGAGGCGATTTGCAGTCTGAATCCTGTTTTGCAAACTGTGCATTCAACGAGTTACAATAACGTAAGAAATGTAAAACCTTTACAATTCAGAATAAAGTGTAAAATTTACAGAGAAAATGCGGTCCGGATGATCATTAAAGTGCACAATAATAATGATTTGTATTGTCCCGTTGTGTCCACTTTGGTTCTTTGTTCTCCTTCATGGAAAGTATCCATCGAGGATTATAGATGGGTGGATCTGTCTATCATTGAGAATAATTGACAATACACTCAGTGACCAAGTTAATCCTTGCGCATGTCTACTTGCACGTTGATGCAAATATCTAATCTGCGAATCATGTGGCAGTAACACAATGCATATAAGCATTCAGACATGGTCAGGAGGTTCGTTGATTTTCAGACCAAACATCAGGAAGGCAAATGTGATCTTAGTGACTTTAAACTATGGAATGTATGTTCGTGTTAGACCGGTGGTTTGAGTATAACTGGAACTGTTGATTTCCGTGCACAACAGTGTGAAATAGAACAAAAAACAGTTCAACAGTGTGTCTTTATCTTCAGAAATTTGTGGAGATTCAGAAAGTCATCCGAACATCCTTGGCAATCTTCTCTCAGTGTGATGCTAAAAGTGTGCTGACTGGCTGCATTAAATCCTGGTGTAGGAGTACCAATGTCGTTGACCGGAAAATGCTAATAAATTGTATTAATACGGCTTCGTAGCTCACGGGTAAAATGCTAAGAACTATTGAGCACATGTGCACATCTAAGTGAGACGTTGCCATAGGAACGGAGCATCCATTATCAAAGATCATCACCACTCAGGTCATGCCTTCTACTTGCTGTTGCCTTCAGGTTGAAGGTTCAAGGGCCTCAAGACTCGTACCACCTGTTTCAAAAATAGTTACTACCATCAATCATGATGTCCTTGAACAAACTGGGATAACTACACTCTTTTAAGGAATCCTTTAACTTGTTATTCCCTCCTCGTTATTTATTTCTATTAATTTACATATTCATATGCAAAGTTTATTATCCATTGATCCTCTTTACAGGGACTGCTCTATAGAATTGCTACGGATGCCCACAGTAAACAATCGCAGATTGGCAACCATGCACTCCGATAATAAATTATACTTTGACTTTGAATTAGACATCGAGTGATCAGTAGACCAGCGGGTTAAATACCCTGTTGTTGAGAGAGATCAAAGGAGTATGGCCAGAATAGTTCGAGTTTACAGGAAGGTAATATTAACTCATAGCAGGTTCAGGAGGTAACCTGACAGAGGCGTAGACTGGTGAGAGTTCTTAACCCTTTTTTTCCAGGGAAGGTGGCCAATTACAAGAGGGTACAGGTTTGATATCAGAAGCGAACGATTTAAAAGGCATTAGTGGCGGCTTCTTCACAAAGGGTGTGGTGCGTATTTGGAATCAACTGCCAGAAATAGGATTGAGGCGAGAAGCACTGCAGCAATTAAATGTCAACTAGATAGGAGCATGAAGTGAGAGATTTATTTCCTTACTTGTTTGCAAAGGATCGGAAGTGCATCTAAAGATCATGTCAAATCAAGGAACATTTATTGCAACTGAACGACATATGCGTATAACTGTATATGTATATGGAAACGAGATGAGGTTTCTCTGAGCTAAGGTGGAAAGCACTTAGTACATTTAACATTCATATCGCACAATAACTTATGAAGCCATGCTTAAAATCTGCAGATGAATCACATATAATGACAAGCAAAATAAAGTACATTAATATTAATTATTGTAAGATACAGGACAGATTAACCAGTGACGCTTTGAATATGACGCGGCGTGGAGTTTAGCAGAAACTTTGCGGAAGACATTGATTCACATCTTGATCTTTCTTGCTTTCATGCAGTGTAGCCTACGGATACAAAGTCAAAAAGGATGCCGGATGGATGGCTGGGATTCGTATTCAGATCAAGGGCCCTGCGTGAGCAACACTCCTGCTGATTGTTCCCGGTGGATGGCAGGAGACCGCTCTGATCTTCTTGGATGTTCGCACATTCCTTTGTAGATTGCGATCCTACCTGTCCTGATACATTCAACAGTGCTTCACTATTTCACTGTAAAACTCATCTTAGATGTGGTGGACCATGCTTGCCTCAATATTCTTGGGAAGTGAAAGCTCTGCTGTGTGAATGTGTGGTGCAGAGTAGATTTAATAGCTGCATCACAGCCTGCAAATACCAAACCATTTGAACGGAAAATCCTACCAAAAATTAGTGGATACGTCCGATCCATGATGGGTAAAGCCTTCCCCACGATTCACAACATTTACTCCAAACGTTGACTGAGGAAAATAGCATCCATCATCAGAGACTCTCAGCACCCACGACATTCTCTCTTAAAGCTGTTGCCATAGGAAGATAGTACAAGAATCTCAGAACATGCAACGCTAGGTTTAGGAACAGTTAGTATCCCTCAACAATCAGGATTTTGAAGCACAAGTGTTAACTTCAGTCAACTTCACTGCAATGTCTCTTAAAACTTCGGACACACTTTCAAGGACTCTTCATTTTATGTTCTCGATATTATTGCTTATTTACTTAGTATTATTATTTTTGTAGTGGCAAACTTATTGTCATTTCAACACCGGTTGAGCGCCCACATTGGTGCTGTCATTAATGGATCTGTCGTGGTTAATATTCTATTAAGGCATTATTAAGTATGCCGGCAGGAAATGAATGCCAGAGCTGTATACGGAGACATATAGTGTATGAAATGTGATAGTAAATTTAAGTTAAGCTTTGAAATGCGAGGAAATGAAACCTGCTCACAGGGCAACAGAGCTGGCGTGGACGAGTTGGGCTGAAGGCCTCTTTCTGTAAGACACAATCAGTCAGGAAATCGTCTTTCCCCAACATGAGTCTGTGATACTGCCACAATGAAGACATCGCACTAAGCTCCTATTAATTCAAACGACCAGCAGCCAGAAATATTATAATTATAACTCTGAGCAGGGTCGAACCAATAGTCTCTACTCTAAATTGAGAGCACTGGCAGAGAACTCATTGCATACGGACAATTTTGGCGGCAAACTTAACCTTTATCACAGTGCGAGGAACAATGGTTTAGTTCTGATGCTATCTTTCAGGAGTTTGTACGTTCTTCCCGTGACCACATGGACACCCCCCCCCCCCGGTGCCTCGATTTCGTCCACATTCCAAAGACATACAGTTGGGATTAATGGGTTGTGGGCATGCTACGCTGATTTCCCCAGGATGGCGTCACTTGGCCAGCACAAACCTCGCTAACTTGACAGAAACGACGCATTACACTATAGTTTTTAAACGTGCATATGATAAGTAAGGCTAATGTCATATCTTTTAAAACGTATTTTGTCTGTCCATTTCTGAAGAAGAGGATCGCAACCGTTTTTATTCCATGGACCGTTAAGCAATGGGCCCGTGGATCCTAGGTTGGAAAATCCTGTCTGAAAGATTCTTCAAACTGAAAGGTGTGCCACGTCTCCTCCCAAACACGCAGCCTGACCTGCTGACCTCCGATTTTCTCCCACATTCCAAAGCTGTGCGTGTTTGAATTTCAAAGGACAAAATAAACCTACTGTAATAGTATACCTTAATCATAGAGTCATTTAAAAGTACATACATAAATAGACCCTGCAGCCCAACTGGTACGTGCGGAACTATTTAAACTGATCTATCCCACACATTTGGACCTAGACAATAACACACAGACCCATACGCTTCTCATCAGTATACCTTTCAAAACTTCTCATCAACGCTGAAATTGAACACGCACCCATGACTTGCGTGCACAGCGGGTTCCATGTTCTCAGGATATATACCATGTATATCGTTGAGGCTCATTTTCCTGCAGACATCTAAAGAAAATTAAAGGAATACAACGGAATTCATGAAAAAAACAGACATTGTAAATCTAGAATCCCTGAACATGAGTCTATATGCAGTGGAGAAATGGACATAGGGCAACAACTGTTCATGGACCCGTTGGTTGGGACCCATGACTCCTGAACCTCAAACCGACTGTAGTAGCGAGAAGTGAGGGAGACGTGTCGGACGCAGGCAGACGGGACGGGTTCAGTTTGTGATTTTGGCAGTCACGGAATACTGGGGCTGTTTACTGCTTCTTTTCCTCACTAGGTCCTCGACGTTTTAATCTGGCTTGAGGTCCAATTAGACGCGCTCATTCACCGATAGCCGATCTTTGTCTGCTTCAAGGTGTTGCATCTGCATTCCTGCGAGTTAAGTTCATCGAATCGTTCAGGAAATCATAAGAACACTGGTCTACACAGTCTACAGTTCAGAAGTAAGTTGCTCAGTGAAATTACAGGCTGCCGATTGTATCAACCATAGGTGAGAGGAAGTATGTATAGTGGCATATCTAATATTTTTGTGATTTGCCCGCGTCAGTGCTCCCATCCAACGCTAGCGCTATTTGTAAGTAGGATTAGTAGTTAAATGGGTGTAATTACGCGGCTTGGGCTCGTTGGATTGAACGTCCCTATCAGTACACCATATATCTAAATAAATAATAAAACATGGCCAATATGAAATAGAGAAGAATCATATAAAGTCTAACCTAACAGGAGATGATTGCTGGAGACAAGTCAGATCAGAGCACCGCTGAGCACTTTTGTGGATCGAAGGGCCGGTACAGTGATCCACTGTTCCTTGTTGTTATCAACCGAGAGTCAATCATTTTTTCAGCAGTTTCCCAACATCGTAAGATCAGAGTTGGGAATTGTCATTGTAGTACGCCCTGTGTTCAGATTTAGACGAAGCTTCTCTGAATAAGAAGCAATCCATTACAAAGAAATAAAAGGATAATATTCAAAATAAGATTGATAAAGTGTATAAATACCTGCGGCACGTAATCAACCTCCACAAACAACCTTCAGCACGTAAATCTGCTCGCTTCTCTTGATACTTACCAACAAACCATTTTCATCTCTAGGAAAGTGGAGCAGAATCAGAAAATAGGCGTCAGACAATAATGCACGGAAACAGGCCATTTGGTCTTACTAGTCTCTGGCAAACTGTTAGGCTGTGTCTTCCTGTCGAGTGCACCCGAACCAAAGCCTTGCATACCTTGAATTCCACGATCCTGTCCAAATTATTGATATGCATCTGCTGTGATTTGCATTGCTTGTATTGCTGAAATTATCCATGCCCACACACCCTGCACCTTCTTCTCGTCTCCAGATGCTTTCAATAATAAACTGATGAGAAATGCATGCTAAGTGTAGCACAACCAAGGTTCTAGAAAGCATCAGGGTGACTTCAAATACAGGGCCGAATTTGTACCAGGTTGTACTTCAGGGTACCACACGGTAGGCTTATTCAGAAAGTCAGAAAATTTTGGATCCAGGGAAATTTGGCCAGGTGGATGCAGAAAGGGCTTGCCTGCAGAAAGCTGAGCGTCGTGGTGGAGGGAGTTCATTCGTATTGTAGGGTTGTGACTAATGGTTTTCCACAAGGATTGGTTCTGGGACCTCTACTTTTCGGGATTCTTATTAACGATCTGGATGTGGGGGTAGAAGGACGGGTTGGCAAGTTTGCAGACGACACAAAGGTTGGTGCTGTTGTGGATAGTGTAGAAGATTGTCGAAGATTGCAGAGACACCTTGATAGGATGCAGAAGTGGGCTGAGAAGTGGCAGATGGAGTTCAACACAAAGAAGTATGAGGTGGTACACTTTAGAAGGACAAACTCCAAGGCAGAGTACAAAGTAAATGGCAGGATACTTGGAAGCGTGGAGGAGCAGAGGGATCGGTGTACATTTCCACAGATCCCTGAAAGTTGCCTCACAGGTAGATAGGGCAGTTAAGAAAGCTTATGGTGTTAACTTTCGTAGGTCAAGGGATGAAGTTTAAGAGTCGCGGGGTAATGATGCAACTCTATAAAACTCTGGTTAGTCCACACTTGGAGTAGTGGGTCTAGTTCTGGTCGCCTCCCTATAGGAAGGATGTGGAAGCTTTGGAAAAGGTACAGAGAGATTTACCAGGTCGCTGCCCTGTTTAAAGAGTTTGCATTATGATCAGAGATTAAAGGAGCTAAGGCTTTACTGTTTGGAGTGAAGGAGGATGAGAGGATATATGACAAAGGTATACAAGATATTAAGAAGAATAGATAGAGTGGGCAGTCTGCGCCTCTTCTTCAAGGCACCATTGCTCAATACAAGAGAACATGGCTTTAAGGTAAGGGGTGGAAAGTTCGAGGGGTATATTAGAGGAAGGTATTTTACTCAGAGAGTGGTTGGTGCGTGGAATGCACTGCCTGAGTCAGTGGTGGAGGCAGACACACTAGTGAATTTTAAGATACTACTAGACAGGTATATGGAAGAATTTAAGGTGGGGAGATATATGGGAGACAGGGTTTAAAGGTTGGCAAAACATTGTGGGCCCAAGGGCCTGTATTGTGCTGTATCGTTCTATGTTCCACGTTCTAAACTCCTCAATAGACAGAGTTACGCAGCATGGGGTCAGGCCCCTTCAGCCCAATTCGTCAATGCCTACCATATTGCATATGTACGCGTGAACTCTTTGCCTGTGTCCGGCCAGTATCCCTTTAAACCATCCTATCAACGTATCCGTCCGAAACAAATCTAAATGTTGTACTTGTACCAGCCGGCATCATGTTCATATACAGAACAATGCCCTTCAGACCCCTTGAAGTATCATGATCTCACCTTTAACCTAATTTTAGTCTTGAAAAGCTGTGATCAATATCAGCGAACATAGAATGTAATAAATGGGTCGACGCCAACCCTTTGGCCCGTCTGCTCCCGCCCAACCTTGCACGAACTAGTGCTGTTTAACCCACATGGAGTTTTGCTTCCAATCGAAAGGATATAGTTCAATCCGCGATTTACAAACCTAAACAAAAAAAAAAAATCCGCTCCAAGATTCGGATTAATCTAGAATATTGCATTACTGATTGGATCAGTCAGTTCGTAAACAGTCACCAAGAAGAGTGCACGCCGTAAGGCATTTTCGATTACAATAGGGAAGACGTCTTAATTAGATCTATGGTGCTGCGCTTTGTTACGGAACCCGGTGATTTAGAGTGTACTGAGGATTCTTTTTTTTTAAACTTGAACTTGAAACTGTGCCATTAATCCTCTCTGGAAATTACGCTTTTGTCCCTCGAGGACGAACGAAATGGTGTCTCTAAATCGTTTACTTTCTCATAAACCATGAGTATATAAAGACGAGGAAAGGAGCGGGGTGTTAGAATGAGAATAGCTCCTCTCCGTGACGATGCGTTGTCTACGTTGCTACCTCCTGTTACTGTCCGGCCTTTTGCCCGCCAGATTGACGGAGGAACCAAATTGCAAGCCCTGGGGTGACTTTGGTTTGCTCGGCCTTACTAAGGAAGCTGATATAGTCCTCGGCGGAGTTATCAGTGTCCACGTCGACGTGGAAGATCAAGACATATCTTTTAGAACGCAGCCGCAAGCGGTACAATGTGCACTGTCAGTATAAGTTTCGTAATGATGTTATTGAGGGGTTTCAATTTTATGTTGATGTAAAGTATTCGTGACACTGGAAGACGCTTTTTATTTTATGATTATGAATATTATAGTCTAGTAATTAACAAAATGTATCATATAATATTTATTTTCGTTTTGTTTTCTATCTTGAACCTTTAACCGAATATGGGCTGTCAATTTACCAAAGGCTAACACCTCAGTAAAATTTGACTAATATTCCGTTATTCTTGGACCATGATCAGTTTCAAGATCAAAGTTAACGAAGTTTTATTGTCATATGCATAAGTAAATATATTGCATGGTGGTATGAAAAAGTACAGTTTTGCATGGGTGCAAACAAAAAGTGCAGGTTTGCAAAGGGGAAGAACCATTATGCAGAGTTGCACTGCCCTTACGAGAGACCATTTTAATTTTGACACGAACTGTTCTCTGCAGTCGGAACAACTGCCAATCCGAAAAGCATAACCAGTACAAACAGACGAAAATCTATTTATAATTACTTTTAAAATAAAGTGTGTGAAGTTGTCATAACTAGGGAAAAGGTTCTTGGAAATGTGAAAAGCCTGGATCAGATGCTGTAAACCCCGGGGTTTAAAAAGGCGTGGCAGAAAATATTATTGACGTATTTGCAATGATCGTCCAAGAATCAACTGTTTCTGGTACGGGTCCGGAACACAGGAGAAATTCAAATATCACTCCAGTAATCAAGAAGACCATAAGACCACAAGACATAGGAGAAGAATTAGGCGAGTTAGCTCGTCGACAAAGGGGAGAGGCAGAAGAAAGGCACGTATAGGCTAGATAGCCTGATCGCAGTGTTTGTCAGGTTGTTACAGTCATGTGTTAAGGATGTGGTTTTGGGTATCTCGGACTGACATGATAAGGTAGGGCGTGGTCAGTATTTTATTCTTAAGGAAAAAGTTTGCCTGACAAATCTGTTGGAATTCTTTGAAGAAACAATGAGAAGGATAGACAACCGAACAACTTTTGATGTTTTGCGTTTGGATTTTCAGAAGGAATTTGATATTGTGTAGCACATGAGACTGCTTAACAAGTTTCGAGCCAATAGTATTAAAGGAAAGATTCCAGCATGGAAAAGCCGTGATTGCTTGGCAAGTGGGAATAAAGGAGCTTTGCCGATTGTCTACAGGT
The DNA here is from genome assembly GCF_030144855.1 of Hypanus sabinus. Lineage (NCBI taxonomy): Eukaryota > Metazoa > Chordata > Chondrichthyes > Myliobatiformes > Dasyatidae > Hypanus > Hypanus sabinus. The sequence continues at coordinate 15,555,712 of NC_082707.1, forward strand.
GATTATTAGTAGAGTGTACGGTATTCCGACCGATTCTTTTTAAGTCTATGATTAGGAATTGATGCCTTGTTGCAAAGTTGTCAGACGATGTTGAGATTAGGGCAGTGGCAAGTATTTTGAGGATTTACAACGGCAACCGAAGGACATAATGAAAATGTTGAATGTTGAAGAATTATCGAAGATATTAGGAGAGTGAGCAAACAAGTGGCAGATGCAGACGAATATGACCCTTCGGTGGCAGTTTGGTGGAATAAATAAAAGTGTAGTCTATTTTCGAAATGGAGAGGAAATAAAATAATCCGATCTGCAAAGGGACTTGGGGAGTCCACTTGCAGGATTGCCGGTGAAGAGGAAGGCAGGTGAAAATCATTGATTTCGAGAGGAGTAGAATATGAAGAAACAAGGATGTAATATTGTGGTTTATATGACGCTGGCCTCTGTTGGAGCACCGTGAAGAGTTTTGGGGCCCATATCTGAGAAAGGAAGTGCAGATTTCCCAAAGATTCACAACAATGGTGGTTCACAACAATATTTCTGATTATGAAGGATATATTGCTTGAGCAGCATTTAATGGTTCTATGCCTATATTGACTGGCATTTAGGAATATGGGAAGGGGGGATCTCACTGAATGTTGAACCTAAAATATAGTTTGGGTGTAGAGGATATTTCCTAGACTGGGGGAGTCTGAGACCAGATGGTGCATCCTCGTGATAGACTGAAATCTGTTTAGAATGGAGATGTGGAGAAATTTACTTAGCCAGATGGTGGTGTATCTGTGGAATTATTTGCCACTGGCGGCTAGGGAGGACAGGTCACTGATTTCTTGTAAGGCAGATGTTGATAAGTTCTTGAATGTTAACGGCGTGAAAGAGTATGGGAAAAAGCAAGGAAAAATGGGATTGGCAGGTATTATAAATGAATGGCGTAGCAGACTCGAAGTGCCGATTTATTTTCCTATGCCTTATGCTCTCATGGTGTTATATTTTAACAACAAAATTTTCAGGAAAAACTCAACAGGTTAGGCAGTAGCCACGGAAATTGAAGTCTTTTGTGTTTCAGGCCAGATACCTTGCTTACGGAGTGGAGACTGACTCAATGTGCTACCGGGGTAGGAATGGAGATTCCTAGAATAGTGCAGATAATTCGTCATGTTGGTGGGGAGGATTTGTTATTTTATAGTTTGAAGGGCATAGTTTAGAAGAGGTATTATTAAGAGTAATTCGTAGAGCAGTAATTTGTGGGCAGAATGGCAAGTTCATATGCTGCACTGGTTTACGTCCTTTGTTTTGTCAGCAACCAGAAAGAGTACAATGCCTAACTATGAGTAAATCACCAGATAATACCCGGAAATTCACTTTCTTTCGGACATTCGCAGCAGAACAAATAAATACAATGCAATCAATTAAAAAGTACACACAAAGACTTATAAGCTACCAAGGTGCAGATAAAGACAATTTAATAATAATAATAATAATAATAATAATAATCATCATCATCATCATCATCATCATCATCATCATCATCATCATCATCATCATCCATAAAACCGTCTGATATAATAATATAAGGTAAACAGGCAGGAGCAATTATTTAATAGATATAGCTGTCTCAAGCACAGATACCATACGGAAATCAAGATGTGAAAATAAACAGCGAAGTGCTGAATTTAAAGAGAAATTGAAAGACATGACGAAGGTATATATTTTTCCGATATTATTGTCTATAACTGATGTCATCCCAAATAGAGTACACAATAGCTTTAAAGAATTAGGTCTATACAATAATATCTGTGTGGATAGACATAAAGACAGAATATTAATCACTAGAATAGTCCGGAAGTTTCTATCATTTGAGAAATGAGCATGCATGGATATGCCAGTACCTCAAGTTTTACCATCCTGAACTGAAGTAACAAAATAAAATATACATAAAATAATTATATATGTGAATTAACAATATCCAATAAACGAGTTGTTGAGTCCTTGAAGCGAATCCATGGGCTGCAAAATCAGTCCAGTGTTGAGGTGAGAGAAACTATCCCCCTGGTTCAGGTCTGTTCCAGATCCAGCTGGTATAGTACCTAAGACTCGTGTACTTCCTTCACAATGGCAGATGCGAGCAAAGTGCTTGGAACGAAAACAATGCTAATCTACATAGATATAGCCAATAACATTCGGTCTGAGAATAAATTTAGTTTCTCTTTCCATAAATTCTGAAGTCTTGCTCCCTTATCATAATTCTTGTTCCATTTTCTTGCTGAGTTTTAAATAGTTTGAAAACCTTCGTTCATATCAGAGTGGCATTAATCTCGATAAAAATATGTTGGAAGTAATTTCTTCTTCATTCAGAATCAAGGTATGAGGATTCGATTTATTCCCGTCAGTTCCTGAATTAAATATTATTCCCTCTAAATATCTGGGTATCTTAATATTAAGCAACAAGCAATAGGCTGTAGGATCTCAGGATCTGTGGGAAGAAAGGAATTATGTAGTACAAACATTGCCTCAGGTCCTGATATGGATGATTCTACACGAAACTTATACAATTCCTTTCTTCTCACAGATGCTGAATTCCTTCAGCAGAGAATTACTTTTTTTGCTCCGTATTCAAGTATCTGCAATATGTCGTGTGTCTATCTTGATAGTAATGCTTCTTGGTTTTGCTTTATACATTGCCTTAGAAAAGCATTCAGCTCCCAATATTTTGCTCATGTAAGTTTGTATTACAACCAGCGATTTCAAGCAAATTAGATGAGAACTTTTATTTTTAAATCACATGCTCCTTTTCTAACCATATATGTCACCCAAAAACAGTAAAACTGCAAAGCATGAAGAACGAAAAATTGAAAAACTGGAATTTCCACACTTGAAACATATTCACACCTTTCTCATCAGTACGTAGGACAAATACTTCTCGCAGGTAATAGAGTCAGTAGTATTTTTGAAAACGTCTGTATAAGCTTCGCAGAGTGTTATGGATTAAGTTTTTCCTATCCCTTCTTGCCAAAATTGCTCAAGCTTGAGGAACAGATGACTACAGCAATTTTGAGGTCTTGCAAGTGAAGACTGATGCAAAATATTCATTTAGTTCATGAGGCACCGCCTGGCCCGGATTACCATTTCTCCTATTTCACTTTCAAGCGTTCTGTATGGACTTTCATCTCTTTTATTTTTTACATACTTGAAAAAGCTTTTTCTTTCTACCTTGATATTGATTGCTAGCTTACTTTCATTCTTCATCTTTTCCAACTTATGATTCTTTTAGTTGCTCTCTGAAGGTTTTTAAAGTCCTTAAATCCTCTAACATCCTGCTAATGTTAACTTTTCTGTATGTCCTCTGTTTTGCTTTTACTTTCACTTTGCTTTTACATTCACTTTCATTTTTCTTACAATCCACGGTTAGACCTTTTTTTGTCTCTATTTGAGCATCTCGTTCTTTTTGGAATACATCTGATCTACAGCTCCCTCATTTTCCCTAGAAACTCAAGCTATTGCTGCTCTGTTGCTATTCCTGTCAGCATGTCATTCCAATTTAATTAGGCCAGCTCCTTTCCCACACCATTATAATTTCCATTACTCAACCGCAATATTGCTATGTCAGACTTTACTTTTTCCCTATCGAATTTCAAGTTGAACGCAAGCATCTTGTGACCATACGTTCCTAAGTGTTCCTTTACTTTAAGTTCCCAAATCGTCTTTCATTCTATGCATAACACACAGTCTAATATAGTAGATAACATGGTAGGTTCAAGGACAAGTTGCTCTAAAATCCATCCCATAGTCATTCAACAATTTATCGTTCTTTAGATTCATTAACAGCCTGATTTTTCCAATTTAACTGTATGTTAAAGTTTCACAGGACTGTAATAAAATTGCCCTTAGGACACGCCTTTTTTTATTTCCCATTGTAATCTGTAATCTACGTCCAAATTACTGTTTGGATGCCTGGAATAACTGCATTGACGTCCTTTTTGCGCCTGCAGTGTTTTAACACAACCGACAAGGATACAACATCTTCCGACCCTATGTCGTATCTCCCTATTGATTTAAATCTATTACCTATTTTTTTAATCTACGGAGACATGCCAACCCCACTGCCAATCTTCCTATCCCTCCGATACGTTGAGCAGCTTTGGATATTCAGCTCCCAACTACAATTATCCTTCAGTCACGATTCAGTGATTGCCACAACAACATACCCGACAATCGGTAAAAGTACAACAAGATCGTCCACCTCAATTATTATACTATCTGCATTGACACGTAATACTTTGAGTACGGCATTTTCTACATTTTTTTTGCTTCTGCAACCCTAATGCACTACTACCCACGCTGTTGAATGTAGTGTTTTTTAACCTATAACCTGCCTGCCATTCCTGACAGTCAGTCAGTCAGTCTTTCTTTCTTTCTTTCTTTCTTTCTTTCTTTCTTTCTTTCTTTCTTTCTTTCTTTCTTTCTTTCTTTCTTTCTTTCTTTCTTTCTTTCTTTCTTTCTTTCTTTCTTTCTTTCTTTCTTTCTTTCTTTCTTTCTTTCTTTCTTTCTTTCTTTCTTTCTTTCTTTCTGTCTTTCTTTCTTTCTTTCTTTCTTTCTTTCTTTCTTTCTTTCCATGCATCCTATTCTAAATCCCTTCATTCCGGCTCCTACTCCCATGCTAAATGAACTTAAACCATCCCTAACGGGTCTGACAAAGCTGCCCGCGAGAACATTGGTCCCATTCAGATTAGGTGTAACCCTTCCCTTTTGTACAGTTCATGCCTCACCAGAAGAGATCCCAAAGATCTAAGAATCTGAATTACTGTCCCCTGTACCAGCTCCTCAGCCATGCATCTATTTACACAATCATCCCGTTTTTATACTTACTGGCCCGTGGCACAAATAGCAATCCAATAATTACTACGTTATACGTCATACCTCTCAGTTTTCTGCCTAACTCTCTATATTCCCTCTTCTGGATGCTTTGCTTTTCCTTCCTGTGTCATCGTCATCAATGTGTAACAAGACTACTTTCCCTTTCCTTCCAAAGTGCTGTGGACACGATGAAAGTCGGCCCTTACACTGGCACCTGAAAGGCAATATACCATCCGTGTGTTTCGTTCAGGTCCACAGAATCTTCTGTCCGTTCCTTTGATTATTGAGTCCCTTATATCGACGGTTCCCCTTTTCTTTCTCTCTCCCTTCTGCATCACGGGCCCGTGCTCACTGTCAATAAACTGGTCTCCGGTGTATTCCATTGTGAGGTCACTCCCACAGCAGTATCCAAAACAGCACTCTGATCACTGATGGCAATGGCCACAAGCAGAAACTTAGTGGAACAACTTACCCAGAGGCAATTCCTCTTCAAAGCCAATTCTTACTTTGATGCAAAGCGTGACAATCCAACTCTCATAACTGACGCACTGGCCTACACCTATTTGCGTTGCGTCTGCCCCTGAATGGGCCGCCGGAATGTCATGGAACGCTCACGATATTGTCCTTTTAAACCAGTGCCGCGAACCTGGGAAAAAGATCTCCGCTGTGCGCTGCTAGCGCCGTCAACCGGGGCAGCGGTGTGAGACCGAAAGCTCTGAAGCTCTCCCTATAAACGAGCATCCACGACAACGAGAAAACTCCTCGCTGTCCACTGCTCCTGTCTCTGATTGAATCGGATTAAGGCAGGATTCTGACTGGGTCACTAAATGACATCAATGTTCTACAATTCAAACCACTCCACGGTGGCTTTGGCAGTCATTGTGGTTTAAAAGACGAGCTTCTCCCTAGTTTAAGTTTTTTGGCAGTCGGTAGCAGGCCTATCCAGGATATCTATGCATTTAGTAGCAGACATCTTCCTCCCAATCCTGTGCGGTTTTCCATTCCCTACTGCTTTAAAGCATCCCTATAGCATGATGCTACCTCCACCGTACTTTACAGTAGTGATGGTGTTACCCGGCTTCTTTGCAGTATTAGATTTATGCAACACATACCGTTTATTGTTGAGGTCAAATCTTACATTTTAGCCTCAACCTGCAATAAGACGTTCCAAGTCTTTACAGTAACTTCCAAGTGACACTTGGCAATGATTTCTTTTTTTTTACTAATAGTTTCATCCTTTGTGAAAGGCGTGCGAGATGGTTGAGCCATGATGTACGATATCTTCAGTTTCAGCCACTGATCTGTGTAACTTTATCAGAATGAATGTTTGCGTTACGGTATCCCTCTTTCAAGTAACATTTTTCTCTGTCGACTCAGTTAAGAGGAACACAGTCTGGTTGTGGCTTCATATCGTTTACACTTTCTTACGATGGACTGCACTGAGATCTGGGGTATGTTCAGTACCTTCGATATGATCTTGCACGCATTCCCGGATTTGTGCTCCTCTATTATAATTCCAATGACTTCTCTTGAATGCTGTTTGCCTTCATTTTAATTTTATTCTTTTTATGAATATCCTACTGTTGATTGTTACCGATAGTGGGTGTATTTCTTGAAGTGATCCTCTAATTTTCAACGTCAATAAATTGAGTGAGTTGGTAAGGTAATCCTGCACCGGCAGAATTTTGGCATGGTATTAAAAGAGGAGATAAATATTTCGTCTGCCTCTCAACTTCAGTTTTTCATTTTTCGTAAACTGATGACAAGTTTTAGATTTGTTCGTTTGATTTGACATGACGTGTAATGTTTTATAGCTTAACTCAAAATCCTACTTTAATATTTTTCAAATTTTCGATATAAGAGAGCTACACTGAACATAGTTGTGGGCTGAGTATGTTTTCAGCGTACTGTATATGTGACGTTTTGTAATTGTCATATTTTGTCAAACGAACATTATTGAGACCCTCTCCATGAATACATAAGTGCATTTTTTTGCAGCTTCCGTTTCAGACTTTTCCGTTTCGCGATAACAATGATCTTTGCTATTGAGGAAATTAACAACAACAAGGAACTGCTTCCAAACGTTACGCTGGGTTACTGGATTTACGATTCTTGTGGCACGCCTGAAGTATCCTTAAAGGCAGCCTTTGAGTTTTTAAACAGGCTGGACGCAAGCAATTCCACCTGCAGAAGAGCTCCCGTGGTTCCCGCTATCGTCGGGGGTTCTGGATCATCACAAACTTTAGGGGTTGCGTCTTTATTTGGTCCCTTTCAGATCCCTGTGGTAAGCCATTTGATAAACTAGATGAACTTCTATGAACTGGCTAATAGTTAACTTTGTGAACTAGTTTCATAAACATCATCAGACTTTCAGAAATAATCATTTAAACAACTGTAATATTGTTGTATTTGCACAGTGCCGGTACCAAATATTAATTAAATCGTTAGTTAATTTGTTTCTACAGGCAGTCTGCCTTCTCATGTCTTTTTGTCAGAATCAGAATCAGAGTTCATTTTGCTGGCATATGTCAATAAATGTGTTGTTTTCTGGCAGCAGTCCAGTGCAATAAATGACACATGCTATGAGCTACAATAGGATATATTTCAAATAGAGAGTACAAACACAAAGGTAGAATTCTAGTATTCATGGTTTTGTTTATTGACAGCTCAAAAATCAGATAGCAGTCGGGACGTAGCTGAGACTGGAACATCCAGAAAATCTCAGGACGTCAGGTGGTACCTGTGTAGGAAGAGAACAACAGTCAACGCCCCTCCGCCCCCACCCACAAGTCTATCCCTTCCGCGTGAGCTCCGTAATAGCCCGTCGCTTTGTCCGCCCTCAACAACCTCTCAGTCCTTCTTAAAGTGTTGACGAGAGTTACCGACCCCGAACATTAATATTCCTTTTGTACACTTGCACAGCGCCGATCACATCTCTCTCATGAGTTACCAAAATCGTTTCAATCCTGTACGGCTGATGTATTTGCTCGCTGGACAATACAGTTATAGTGTAGAGATTAAATGAACAATTGTAACTTATCGATGAAAACTTGTCTCCCTCTAGGTTAGCTATCTCGCCACATGTGCCTGTCTGAGCAACAGACGTGAATATCCCTCGTTCTTCAGAACGATCCCGAGCGATTACTTTCAGGTGAGGGCTTTGGCTCAACTCATCAAGCATTTCGGATGGACCTGGATCGGAACAATTAGGAGTGACAATGACTATGGTAATTTTGGGATGCAGACGTTCAATGAAGCGATGGAAGAGATGGGAATTTGCATTGCTTTCTCTGAGGCTTTTCACAAAACGTACCCAAGAGAGAAATTACTTCAAACTATAGACATAGTAAAGAAATCTTCTGCAAAAGTAATATTAGCTTTCCTAGCGCACGCGGACATGAGCATTTTACTACAAGAAGTTGTACGGCAGAATATCACCGGTATACAATGGATAGGAAGCGAGGCTTGGATTACCACGCCGCTTCTCCCCCCGCAGGAGAGTAAACTGTTTGTTGTCGGTGCACTTGGAATCGCGATCCGAAAAGTGCGAATACCAGGATTGAAAGAATTCCTGATGCACACTCACCCGTCTCTTTATCCCGGAAACCCTTTAGTGCAAGAGTTTTGGGAAAGAGCCTTCAGTTGCAAGTTAAGCAATACAGAAAGTAACACAGTCGACTACAAATCCGATTCAGGGCTTCGAGTGTGCACGGGAAATGAAACTCTACTTACAACGCACAACGAATTTACTGATGTATCTGAGTATAGAGTGACCTATAATGTTTATAAATCGACATATACGATCGCCCACGCTCTCCATGATATGCTCAGCTGTCAAGATGGTAACGGACCATTTCACAAACGGACTTGTGCCAATATTTCAAACTTCCAACCGTGGCAGGTAAGCACTGATAAGTCTATTGAACTGCGTGCTGGTATGATAAGATGAACCCTTGACTTCACAATCTATCTTACACCTTGTTTTCGTGTGGTCACGGCCGTGCAGCGATCATATCGCGACGCTATTAGAACTCGAGGCTCGGAGTTCAATTCCGGCGCTATCTGTAAGGAGTTTGAACGTTCTCCCATGATTACAAGGGGTTACTCCTGGTGTTCCGGTTCGTTTTCACAATGCAAATGTATGCCGCTTGGTAGCTTATCGTCATTGTAGCTAGTCCTGTGTTTAGGCTGTGTTACATAGGGTGAATCATTCCGCCAGAACAGCCAATTCCGTGCCATGTATCTAAATGAAGTAAAACCATCCTCAAATGGGGATGCTATGTATCTGTAACTCTTTGTCTTTCATTTTGTTACTGTTTTCTCATCAATGCACTAATGTAGTGTAATGATCTCTTTGAATAGCATGCTAAGCAAAATTTTCACTGTATCGCTGTATATGTGGCAAGAAATAAACAAATGTACCAATTTATCATTTACCCCAGTGGGAAAGGTTATTAGGTAATGCTAATGGCACGATCAATGGTAAGCATTTAATTGATTTCCGAATATGTTTGTGAGATATATCCTGCATTTATTCCGTTGTTGCTTTTTGTTCCCCGCATGCCTTTAACTTAGAACCTTAGAACCAGAGAACATTACAGCACAGGAACAGGCACTTTGTCCCTTCTTGGCTATGCCGTACCATTATTCTGCCTAATCCCACTGATCTGCACCTGGAACATATCCCTCCAAACCTCTCTCATCCATGTCCCGGTCCAGGTTTTTCTTAAATGCTAAATGTGAGCCCGCATTTACCACTTCACCTGGCAGCTCATTCCAAAATCCCACTACTCTCTGTGTGAGGAAACCCCCCATGTTCCCTTTAAACTTTTCTCCCTTCACCCTTAACCCATGTCATCAGTATTTTTTTCTCCTCTAGCCTCAATGGAATAAAATACTCAGTCTATCTATACCAATCATAATGGCATATACCTCTATTAAGTCTTCCCTCATTTCTTCTACACTCCAGCGAATAAGGTCCTATCCTATTCAACCTTTCTCTGTAACTCAGTTTCTCAATTCCCTGCTATATCTTCCTAAACATTCTCTGCACTCTTTCAACCTTATTAATATCCTTATTGTAATTAGGTGACCAAAACTGCTCGCAATACTCTGAATTCGGTCTCACCAATGTTTTATACAACCTCACCATAACATTCCCACTCTTATAATTAATACTTCGATTTATAAAGGCCAATGTACCAAAAGCTCTTTACGACCCCATCTACCCACGACGCCACTTTTAGGGAATTATATCTCTGTATTCCCAGAACCTCTGTCCTACTGCACTCTACAGTGTCCCACCATTTACCTTGTAACATTTATCAATTTACCATTAATCCTGCATCTCTTCCCTCTGTCTTTCACTCCAGATGAAAACTCTCAATCGGAACTGCAACTGTTGTTTTCCTGCCGTGTTCTTTCAGCAGTCTGTTCAGGTTTATTGTAACATTCAGTGAACTTGGTTGAAAGCTATCTAGATCATCTTGAACCCGGACACCATACATTGCTTCTCACTGCACTATTATTTTCTGATTTAGCTTCTACATTACATGAAAAGAGTAAACTTCAACACAACGATTGGTGAAAGGATCTATTTCGATAGTAATGGTGATCCAGTCCCCATATACGACATCGTAAATTGGCAGCCGACAGACACCGGTGTTGTCACTGTAACAGTGGGACAGTATGATGGTGCAGCGCCCGAAGGACAGAAATTTATTTTAGATGAGGAGTCAATCATATGGACGGGAGGACAATCCAGGGTAAGTGGTGTGATAAAAGACCTTGGATGTTGCAGCTGATAGTTTAGTTGAGTCGATCACTCTGAGAAGAGTTTCGATTTCTTACAGTGTGTAATCACGAGAGTACCAGATTCACAATGATAAAACCAATAGCATTAGAGTGCTTTCTTCATGCAATAGTAAGGGAGAAGTTAGGGCTTGATGTGTGGTAGCAGCAACTGTCCATCCCCTGCTCTAGGCTAATTTCTAAATTGAGAGCATTCACCTGCCTTAACGCAGATCTGTATTTTGTTTGAAGTTTAGAGTAAACCTTGACTGGACGCCACCATCGCGTAGTGGTTAGCACTACACCATTACAGCTCAGGATATTCTGGAGAGCAAAGTTCAAATATGGTGTCGTCTGTCAGGAGGCTGTACTTTCACCTCGTGAATTGCTTGGATTTCCTCGGGTACTCCAGTTTCCTGCACATTCCAGGGACGTAACTGTTAGTAGGTTAATTGGAAAAATCACTAAATATTGAGGGAAGATCTTATTAAAAGATATGAGATTATAAGGGGTCATTAAATTACACGAGGTATTTCCTCTGCTGGTAGAGATTCTGACTAAGAAATATACACCCGGGACCAATTACTTAAGTGACTTCCTGAAATTAATAAAGCTTACCTGCAGTGAGAGATGCCCACCTGGAACGAGGAAAGCTATATAAGATGTGCAACCTTCATGTGCAGTTCACAATGTAACAGTGCATGGAATTTCTTGGAAAGATCTCTGAATCCACTTCATTAGATGCCTAATATAGTGCCCACTGGATGTACGTTTGTACTCCTTTGCAACTGTAGGCCATCTAGTTCTAGGTAAGATATTTTATGCGTTTAGAGATGTTGGCTTGTAAGCAGTGATAGTGATGGTAAGAATTGAAGGAGATGGCAGTTGAATGAGTGGCTGAGGAGTCGGTGCAGGGCGATAGGCTTTAGACGTTTAGATCATTGGGATCTGTTCTGGGGAAGGTGGGACCTGTACAGATTGGATGGGTTGCACCTGAACTCGATGGGGAGCAATATCCCTGCAGGTAGGTCTGCTAGCATGGTTCGGGAGGGTTTAAACTAATTTGCAAGGGGGCTGGGACCCAGAGCGATAGAGCAGAGAAGGAAGTGCATGGACTAAAGCCAGATGTATCATATAGAGAGGCTTTGATGAAAAAGAAGCAGAATAAAGGGTGTAAGGGTAGTAAGGTAGAGGGGCTAAAGTGTGTGTACTTCAATGCAAGAGCATCAGGAACAAAGGTGATGAACTGAGAGCTTGGATGCATACATGGAATTATGATGTAGTGGCGATTACGGAGACTTGGCTGGCACCAGGGCAGAAATGGATTCTCAATATTCCTGGATTTCAGTGCTTTAAAAGGGATAGTGAGGGGCGGTAAAGGGGAGGAGGGGTGGCATTACTAGTCAGGGATACTATTACAGCTGCAGAAAGGGTGGATAATGTAGCAGGATCCTCTTTTGAGTCAGTATGGGTAGAAGTCAGGATAATGAAAGGAGCAGTTACTCTACTGGGGGTATTCTATAGCCCCCCCCCCTGGTAGCGGCAGAAAAAGCGAGGAGCAGATTGGGAGGCAGATTTTGGAAAGGTGCAAAAAAAACAGAGTTGTTACCTTGGGTGACTTTAACTTCCCTAATATTGATTGGCACTTGTTTAGTTCCAAGGGTTTAGATGGGGCAGAGTTTGTTAAGTGTGTTCAGGATGGATTCCTTTCACAGTATGTTGACAGGCCGACTAGGTGGAATGCCATACTAGATCTAGTGTTAGGTACAGAACAGGGTCAGGTCAGAGAACTGTCAGTGGGTGAGGATCTGGTGGACAGTGATCACCGCTCCTTGGCCTTTAGCATTATCATTGAAAAGGATACAATGAAAGAGAACAGCAAAACTTTTAATTGAGGAAGTGCAAATTATGAGGCTATAAGATTGGAACTTGCGGGTGTGAATGGGAATGATGTTTCGCAGGGAAATGTACTATGGATATATGGTCGATGCTTAAGGATCTTTTGCAGGAGTTTAGGGATAAATTTGTCCCGGTGAGGTCGATAAAGAATGGTAGGAAGAAGAAACTATGGTTGACAAGTGAAGTGGAAAACCTAGTCAGGTGGAAGAAGGCAGCATACATGAGGTTTAGGAAGCAAGGATCAGATGGGTCTATTGAGGAATATAGGGTAGCAAGAAAGGAGCTTAAGAAAGAGCTGAGAAGAGCAAGAAGGGGACATGAGAAGGTCTTGGCGAGTAGGGTAAAGGAAAACCCCAAGACATTCGTCATTTATGTGAAGAACAAAAGGATGACAGGAGTGAAGGTAGGACCGATTAGAGATAAAAGTGGGAAGATGTGACTGGAGGCTGTGGAAGTGAGCGAAGTTCTCAATGAATACTTCTCATCGGTATTCACCAATGAGAGGGAACTAGATGACGGTGAGGACAATATGAGTGAGGTTGGTGTTCTGGAGCATGTTGATATTTAGGGAGAGGAGGTGTTGGAGTTGTTAAAATATATTAGGACGGGGAAGTCCCGGGGGCCTGAAGGAATATTCCCCTGGCTGCTCCGCGAGGCGAGGGAAGAGATTGCTGAGCCTCTGGCTAGGATCTTTATGTCCTCATTGTCCACGGGAATGGTACTGGAGGATTGTAGGGAATCAAATGTTGGCCCCTTGTTCAATAAAGGTAGTAGTGATAGTCCGGGTAATTATAGAGCAGTGCGCCTTACGTCTGTGGTGGGACAGCTGCCGAAAACGATTCTTAGAGTTAGGATCAATGGGCATTTACAGAATGATGGTCTGATCAGGGACAGTCAGCATGGCTTTGTGAAGGGCAGATCGTTGATAACAACCCTGATAGATTTCTTTGAGAAGGTGACCAGGCATATAGATGAGGGTAGTGCAGTGGATGTGATCTACATGGATTTTAATAAGGCATTTGACAAGGTTCCACATGGTAGGCTTATTCAGAAAGTCAGAAGGCATGGGATCCAGGGAGGTTTGTCCAGGTGGATTTAGAATTGGCTTGCCTGCAGAAGGCAGTGGGTTGTGGTGGCGCGAGTACATTCAGATTGGAGGTTTGTGACTAGTGATGTCCCACAAGGATCTGTTCTGGGACCTCTACCTTTCGTGATTTTTATTAACGACCTGGATGTGGGGGTAGAAGGGTGGGTTGACAAGATTGCAGACGACATAAAGGTTGGTGGTGTTGTAGATAGTGTAGACAATTGTCGAAGATTGCAGAGAAACATTGATAGGATGCAGAAGTTGGCTGAGAAGTGGCAGATGGAGTTCAACCCAGAGAAGTGTGAGGTGGTACACTTTAGAAGGACAAACTCCAAGGCAGAGTACAAAGTAAATGGCAGGATACTTGGTAGTGTGGAGGAGCAGAAGGAACTGGAGGTAAATATCCACAGATCCCTGAAAGTTGCCTCACAGGTAGATAGGGTAGTTAAGAAAGCTGTTAGCTTTCATAAGTCGAGGGATAGACTTTAAGAGACGTGATGTAATGATGCAGCTGTATAAAACTCTAGTTAGGCCACACTTGGAGTACTGTGTCCAGTTCTGGTCGCGTCACTTTTGGGAAGGATGTGGAAGCATTGGAAAGGGTACAGATGAGATTTACCAGGATGCTGCCTGGTTTAGAGAGTATGCATTATGATCAGATCTTACGGGAGCTAGGACTTTACACTTTGGAGAGAAGGAGGATTAGAGGACACATGTTAGAGGTGAACAAGATATTAAGAGGAATAGACAGAGTGAACAGCCAGCGCCTCTTTCCCAGGGCACTACTGTTCAGTACAAGAGGACATGGATTTAAGTTAAGGGGAGCGAAATTCAAAGGGGATATTAAGGAAGGTTTTCTCACTCAGAGAGTAGTTGGTGCGTGGAATGCACTGCCTGAGTCAGTGGTGGAGGCAGACACACTAGTGAAGCTTAGGAGACTACTAGACAAGTATATGGAGGACTTTAAGGTCGGGGGGGTTGTATGTGAGGCAGGGTTTGAAGGTCAGAACAACATTGCGGGACGAAGGGCCTGTAATGTGCTGTACTATTCTATTCTATTCTAAGCTGTTGTAATGCGCGTATCTTTTTCAATTACTTCCGCGTTCTTGTCCTCTTTGCGCCAGTCTAGCTTGTTGCAATGAGCGACTGAAGCGAACCTGAGTGCAGGACAGAGGGACAGAGATTGAGTTCGGATGTTTACACGGGCGTAAACGCCGAACAGCAAGCAGGAGGGATCTTGACATGGAGCCCTGATATGGAACCTTGACACGGAGCTTTGACTGAGAGCCTTGCCACGGAGCCTTGACTCAGAGAAACGGTACCTTGAAACTGAAGCGAAACTTAGAATAAATTATTCTAAGCGATCAGGAAACGTACTTTACACACAGGAGAGAAAAGACCAACGAACTGGCGACTAGTGGCTGTGACGTAGAAGTCTTATACTGAGTCTTTGATGGAGACCAGGTGTGCCATCATTAAAGAGAATTGAAAGCAATTTGGGAAATGAACGATCGTGAACATGGAATAATCGAAGAAAATTTGGAGCAAGATAGGGAATTAACGATCAAGGCCATGACAGTATCCATCCCCACCCCTCAACGGGAGCCTCCTTGCGATTCACCAGGCCTGTCCGGATGTTCACGCAGGAAATCACGAATGAGGGAAGGGTACAAGATGAAGGAGAGGGTAATCCAGGAACGTTTCTCCGTGCCGTATCCTTCCCGATAGACCAGGTATTGGAGGCCTCTGCCTCGGCAGCGCACAACCAGTAATCGCCGGACCGTGTACGCTGGGTGGTCGTCAATATCCCGTGCGGGTGAATGAGATTCAGCAGGAAGGCATAATGGCATGACAGATACCGGGCTCAATTGGAAAACGTGGAATGTAGGATGAACGTGCAGATATTTGTATGGTTTGAGTCGGACCGCCGAGGGGTTGATAATACTCTCAGTCTTGAATGGTCTCAGGAAACGGGCGGCGAGTTTCTTGATTTCGTTCTTGAGGGGGGATGTCTTTAGTAGAGGGCAAAACTTCTGTCCAGGTCGATAATCAGCTGCAGGCATCCGATGGGGATCGGCATTCCTCCTGTTGCGCTCCGCTGAATGGAGCATGTCCGCGCGTGTGTTTTTCCAGATCTTACGGCAACGGTGGAGATGGGCTTGAACAGAAGGCAATACACTATCATCTCCAGGAGTGGATAACAGAGTGGATTAGTAACCGAGGGAGAATTCTAAGGGAGACATTCCGGTGGAGGTGCTGACCATGGAGTTTTGGGTGTACTCTACCCAAGCAATTTGGGTGTTCCTTGCAGACGGGTTGTTAGCGATTACGCAGTGCAGTGCTGCTTCCAGATTCACGTTGGATCGCTCTGTTTGCCCGTTCGTCTGTGGATGAAAGCGGACGACAGAGTTACAGAGGCTCCAAGGACTTGATAAAAAGATTTCCAAACTTAAGAAGCGGATTGGGGGCCCCGGTCAGAAATGATGTCCGAGGGAATCCA
The DNA here is from genome assembly GCF_030144855.1 of Hypanus sabinus. Classification (NCBI taxonomy): domain Eukaryota; kingdom Metazoa; phylum Chordata; class Chondrichthyes; order Myliobatiformes; family Dasyatidae; genus Hypanus; species Hypanus sabinus. The sequence goes on from NC_082707.1 coordinate 15,571,836, forward strand.
ATGAAGGCGGAAGACGTCATGGACACGAAGGTCGGCTGTTTCACGAGTTCTAGGGAGTATGGGGAGAGCTACGAATTGGACAGCTATGGAGAAAGTGTCCGCCGCGGTGAGTACGGATGTGTTCCCATCTGAAAATCCGTTGCACATCGACGGCTCCTTGGTAGAGATCGTAAAATGCACCAAATGTATTGGTGTTCACCTGACGGAGAATCTCACCTGTTTATTCAGCACCAGCTCCATAGTAAAGAAAACCCAGCAGCGTCTCTACTTTCTGCGAAGGCTGAGGAAAGTCCATCTTCCACCCCCCCCCCCACCCTCATCACATTCTACAGGGGTTGTGTTGAGAGCATCCTGAGCAGTTGCATCACTGCCTGGCTCGGAAATTGCAAGGTCGGCGTGGCGGCAGGGAAAGGGCCCGTTGTTTGCTGAATTATTTTCCCAGTTTGTGGTACTCCTCTGGATACTTTCATAGGTCGGGGGTTTCACAGCCTAAAGGGCCGATTTAAGACAAGTGAAGTGACAGTACTGGCTCCTGCTGGCTATCCTCCCAGTACACCAGTCGATTTGAGGATTATGGCGGACCAACGAGGGATACCCAAGAGGTATAGGGACTTGAAAGGATGAAATGAAGTTAAATTTTACCTGCTCCCGATGGTTCCCGGAGAGAATTAGAGACAGGGGTGTTGTGCAGTGTGTGACCCGGACCAGTGGTCTGCAGTCCAGTGCCCGGGCCCCAAGAAGGACAGTCAACAGTTCCCGAGGAATTCCACCCTGTGAAGCTATTTCTGCATTCAGAAGATTTCCCTCAGCACCGGAGTCCACTGGAGCTGAGAGGCTGAGATAGTTCGTTGTAGCATAAATTGGCCGGAATCTGCATCGGGGTTCTGGGAACGGAAGGAATGTTGTTTGTCTCACCAGAGTACCCCTTCTACTGGTGAGCCTTCCTTCTTTGGCCGGAGGGGACAAGTAGCTCAGTACTGGCCGGACTGTCTACAATGTAGACAATCACCCGCTCTCAATCTCCGGCGTCTCTCAACGGGAGAGAGGCTGTTCCGTCGCAGCTGCATGAATTCCTCTACCAAGGCAACGGAATTGGTCGGACTGGGCGCTACTCTTGTAGCAGGAGGAGTAGAGGGACTTGTTTCTTGCGGAATGCAGAAACGAGTGTTGTGGTGTGGCCAAAGGTCCTGGACGTCCAGATCTGTTCCTATAGTGTTCTTGAAGACGGTTGTCCAGCCTGGTGGCCAGGGAGATCAATGGATCCGGGCAGTCGGTGTCAACCCTTGCTGCCAACTCGCCCTTCTCCATGTTGACGAGGCCATTCCGGAAAACCCATTGGAGCGTCTCATCATTCCACCCCGAGTCGACCACTGGCGTCCAGAACTGCACAGAACACTCGACGACACCACGTGACCCTGACGGGGGGTGAGTAGACGCTTAGCAGCATCTTTGCCACGGACTGGATGGTCAAAAATCTTTCTCCTCATTATGGGGACTGACAAGCAGATGTCCAGCTGATTATCCCAGACTGCTGTAGTCCACGCTAAAGCACTTGCCCGCAACAACCCCATGATGATTAACTACTTTTGACTTGTCCGTTGAGTAAGTGGATGACTGCTGATCGAACATTGCAGAAGGAAGGCCCGGAACTGCCCCAAATACCCAGCGTAGTATTCAAGTTCAGGTATGTTCCGCTCTCTTGGCGGGGGAGTTGCTGACACGTAGGGGGTTCCCACTACAAACTATCTGGACTGGTTTGACTGAGTTCCAGGAGAAGATTGGGTAAGATTAGTGGATACGCGGTGCACCTGGTCTCCGATATTCGTTATGTTAGCGACAGGGAACGGACGTTGTCCACGATATCCCGGAGGAGTTGATCGTACAGACCCAGTAGGAAGCCTGGCTGGCGAGGACTTCTTTCAGGGCCTTCGTTTCCGCTGGGTCCATAGTGGCCAGTTCGCTCCGATGCAATGAGTGACTGAAGCGAGCTCAAGTGCAGGGCACAGGCAGGGAGATTGAGTTTGGATGCTTACAAGGGCGTAAACGCCGACCAGCAAGCAGGAGGGATCTTGACATGGAGCCCTGATATAAAAGTTTAACCCGGAACTTTCATTCAGAGACTTGAAACGGAGACTCATAGATACTTTGAAGCTGAAGCTAAATTGAGAACAAACGGTTCTAAGCGATGTGGAAACGTAGTTTACTCAGAGAAAAAAAAAGACTAACGAACTGGCGACTAGTGGTTGTGACGTAGAATTCTTATACTCAGTCTTGGATAGAAACGGGCTGGCCCATCATTAAAGAGAATTGGATGCAATTTGGGAAATTAACATAGAAACATAGAAAATAGGTGCTGGCGTAGGCCATTCGGCCCTTCGAGACTGCACCGCCATTCAGTATGATCATGGCTGCTTTCTCTTCATACCCCCGATCCCTTTAGGCATAATGGCCATATGTAACTCCCTCTTAAATATAGCCAATGAACCGGCCACAACTGTTTCCTGTGGCAGAGAATTCCACAAATTCTGTGTGAAGAAGTATTTCCTCATCTCTGTCCTAAAAGGCTTCCCCTTTATTTTAAACTGTGACCGCTCGTTCTGGACTTCCCCAAAATCGGAAACAATCTTCCTGCATCTAGTCTGTCCAATCCCTTTAGAATTTTATACATTTCAATAAGATCCCCACTCAATCTTCTAAATTTCAGCGAGTATAAGACTAGTCGATCCAGTCTTACTTCATATGAAAGTCCTGCCAACCCAGGAGTCAATCGGGTGAAACCTCTTTGTACTCCCTCTATGGCAAGAATGTCATTCCTCAGATTACGGGACCAAAACTGCACACAATACTCCAGGTGTGGTCTCACCAAGGCCTTGTAGAACTGCAGTAGAAACTCCCTGTTCCCGTACTCGAATCCTCTTGCTATGAATCCCAACGTACTATTCGCCTTTTTCACCGCCTGCTGTACCTGCATGCCCACTTTCAATAACTGGTGTACAATGGCACCCAGGTCTCGTTGCACCTCCCCTTTTCCTAATCGGCCACCATTCAGATAATAATCTGTTTTCCTGTTCTTGCCACTACAGTGGATAGTCTCAAATTTATACACATTAAGTTTCATCTGTCATGAATTTGCGCACACACCTAACCTATCCAAGTCACCCTGTATCCTCTTAGCATTCTCATCACAGCTAACACTACCGCCCAGCTTCGTGTCATCCGCAAACTTGGAGATGCTGCATTTAATTCCCTCGTCTAAATCGTTAATATATATTGTAAACAACTGGGGTCTCAGCACTGAGCCTTGCGGTACCCCAGTAGTCACTACCTGCCATTCTGAAAATGTCCCATTTATTCCCACACTTTGTTTCCTGTCTCCCAATCGATTCTCTATCCACATCAATACAATAACCCCAATACCGTTTGCTTTAAGTTTGCACACTAATATCCTGTGGGGGGCCTTGTCAAAAGCCTTTTGAAAATCCAAATTTACCACATCTACTGGTTTTGCCCGATCCACTCTACCAGTTACATCCTCAAAAAAGTCTATAAGATTCGTCAGACATGATTTTCCTTTCACAAATACATGTTGACTTTATCCGATGATTTCACCGATTTCCGAATGTGCTGTTATCACATCTTGGATAACTGACTCTAGCATTTTCCCCTCCACCGATGTCAGGCTAATCGTCCTATAATTCCCTTGTTTCTCTCTTCCTCCTTTTTTAAAAAGTGGGGTCACATTAGCCACCCTCTAATTCCCTGGAACTAATCCAGAATCTAAAGAGTTTTGAATAATTATCACTAATGTATCCACTATTTCTTGGGCTACTTCCTTAAGCACTCTGGGACGCAGACCATCTGGACCTAGCGATTTATTTGCCTTTACTCCCTTCAATTTAACCAAAACCACTTCCCTCTAACATGTATTTCCCTCAGTTCCTCCATCTCACTAGACCCTCTACATCCTCTATTTCCGGAAGAATCTTTTTGTCCTCCTTAGTGAAGTCAGCACCAAAGTAGTTATTCAATTGGTCTGGCATGTCCTTGTTCCCCATGATTAATTCACCTGTTTCTGACTGTAAGGGTCCTACATTTGTCTTAACCAATCTTTTTCTTTTCAAATATCTATAAAAGCTTTTACAGTCAGTTTTTATGTACCCTGCCAGCTTTCTCTCATAATCTTCCCCCCCCCCTTTCCTAATTAAATCCTTTTTTCTTCCTCTGCTGGACTCTGAATTTCTCCCAGTCCTCAGGTGTACCGCTTTTTTTTGGCTAATTTGTATGTTTCTTCTTTAGAATTGATGCTATCCCTAATTTCCCTTGTCAGCCACGGGTGCACTAAATTTCCTGATTTATTATTTTGTCAAACTGGGATGAACAATTGTTGTAGTTCATCCATGCGATCTTTAAATGCTTTTCATTGCTTATCCACCGTCAACCCTTTAAGTATGATTTGCCAGTGTATCTTAGCTAATTCAAGTCTCATACCTTTAAAGTTAACCTTCTTTAAGTTCAGAGCCTTTGTTTCTGAATTAACTCTGTCACTCACCATCTTAATGAATAGTAAAGCCATATTATGGTCACTCTTACCGAAGGGGCCTCGCACGACAAGATTGCTAACTAACCCTTCCTCATTGCTCAATACCTATTCTAGAATGGCCTGCTCTCTAGTTGGGTCCTCGACATATTGGTTCAGGAAACCATCCCGCATACTTTCCAAGAAATCCTCTTCCTCAGCACCGTTACCCGTTTGGTTCACCTAATCTATATGTAGATTGCAGTCACCCGTTATAACTGTTGTTCCTCTATTGCACGCTTTTCTAATTTCCTTTTTAATGCCATCCCCAACCTCACTACTACTGTTAGGTGGCCTGTACACAACTTGCACTAGCATTGTCTGCCCCTTAGTGTTATGCAGCTCTACCCATATCGATTCCACATGCTCCAGGCTAATGTCCTTCGTTTCTATTGCGTTAGACTCCTCTCTAACCAGCAACACTACCCCACCTCTTTTTCGTTTCTGTCTATACTTCCTGAATATTTAATATCCCTGGATGTTGAGCTCCCATCCTTGGTCACTCTGGAGCCATGTCTCTGTGATCCTAAGTATATCATATTCATTAATAACTATCCGCACATTGAATTCATCCACCTTGTTACGAATGCTCCTTGCATTGACACACACAACCTTCAGGCTAGTTTTTACAACACTCTTAGCCCTTATACAATTACGTTGAAGAGTGACCATTTTTTGATTTTTGTCCTGGATTCGCCTGCCTGCCACTTGTACTTTTCACCTTACTATTTTAGCTTCTACCCTTATTCTGCACACCTCTGTCTCTCTGCACTTGCTCCCATCCAGTTTAAATCCACCTGAACAGCAGTAACAAACGCCCCCCCCCCCAGCGCATTGGTTCCAGTCCAGCCCAGGTGCAGACCGTCCTGTTTGCACCAGTCCAACATCCCCCAGAACTGGTTCCAATGCCCCAGAAATTTGAATCCCTCTTCCTGCACGATTTCTCAAGCCACGTATGCATATGAAATATCCTCCTATTTCTACTCTGACTAGCACGTGGCACTTGTAGTAATCCAGAGATTATTATCTTTGTGGTCCTACTTTTTAGGTTATCTTGTAGCTCCCTAAATTCACCTTGTAGGACCTCATTCCGTTTTTTACCTATATCGTTGGTACCTATGTGCACCACGACCACTGGCTGTTTACCCTTTCCAGAATGTCCTGCAGCCGCTCAGAGACATCCTTCACCCTTGCACCAGGGAGGCAACATATCATCCTGGAGTCTCGTTTGCGGCCGCGGAAACGCCTATATATTCCCCTTACAATCGAATCCCCTATCACTATAGCTCTCCCATTCCTTTTCCTTCCCTCCTGTGCCGCAGAGCCACCAATGGTGCAATGAACTCGGCTGCTGCTGCCTTCCCCTGATGAGACATCTCCCCCAACAGTATCCAAAGCAGTATATCTGTTTAGGAGGGAGATGAGCTCAAGGGACACCTGCAGTACCTGCCACTGCTACGCTGTCTAGTCGCCACCTATTTCCTTCCTGCCTGTGTAGCTTTTACCTGCAGTGTAGCCAACTCACTGAACGTGCTATTCACGACTTTCTCAGCATCGCGGATGCTCCGGTATGAACCCAATCACAGCTCCAGCCGCCCAATGTGGTCTGCCAGAAGCTGCAGCTGTACACATTTCCTGCAGTCATAGCCGTCAGAGACTCTGGAAGTATCGCTGATTTCCCACATGTTGCAGGATGAACAAACCACCGGGCCGATCTCATCTATCATGACCTATCCAGTACGTTGCCTCAACTTTTGAAACGTTCTCCTTTTAAAGGACCCTACTCCCTTGGAGTGAAGCTCGTCCTCAGCCTCTGCTTGCCGAAATCTCTGGAGACAAAGCCTTCCTACTCTGTCTCCCTCTACTCAGTTGCCCGCTACAATGTCGCCACGACGATCGGGACCATCGCATAAAAAAGAAAATTAGGAGCAAGATAGGGAATTAATGATTGCGATCATGACATATCCATTGTTCTCTGACCTTTCTCGCTAACGTGGCATTTTGACCCAGCGAACTACCGTTGAGTGGATCATTTTTTTTCGTGTTTCTCACCATTATCCGTAAACTCCAGATGTGGTTCGTCATGAAAATCTCAGAATATCAGCAGATTCTCAGACACAGTATCCACATAGTCTGGAATCAACAATTATTCCACGATCAATGTCAATTTGATCACATTTGTTTCCCATTCTCATATTCGGTCCGAATAGCAATATTCAACATGTCTGCGTGCTTTATATAACATTACGTTGGTGCCACGTGATTGGTCGATTAGAGCAGGTGTAGTGGTTTAACTAATAAGGAGGCCACTGAGAGTAGATGCAGCTTCAGAAGGCAGTCATTCAAAAACGGAATGGCCATGAATTTTGAGTCACATATAGTAGTGAAGCTGGGAGAATCACTAATTCAGAGGGCCGTGGAAGCCGAATTTTTGGTGGGGGGGGGGGGATAAATATTATTTCCAAAAGGCCAGAGAGCTGAGGACTATGGGAACTTCCAGAAACTAGGAGGTATATGTGGTAGATCGACTATGACTACATTCAATGTTGGGGTAGTCATCAGAGACTATCTGACCAGCTCCTGCTCCTATTTCATTGTCTTCTTAATGTTTGAGCAATAAAGTTCATTCGTCACCTCATCCTTCTCCATTCTGAAACTTCCTTCACGTCTACCTTTTTCTCCAGTTGACGGCTTTGGACTTCAATTATTCTGCTACCACCCTCTCTCTCTCTGGTGGAGGTAGAAAGAGAGAGAGAGAGAAAAAAGACAAGATCGTTTTAATTTGCAGAAACGGTATCTCAGAAATAAGTCGTACATAGGGAAGATTTGAATGGCAGAATCGATGGGCGTTTTTCTCCAAGTTTGCCGACGACTTTAAGTGGTGGATCAGAGAGCGTTGAGGAAGAAGGGCGTCTGCAGAAAGACGTAGACAGATTGGGACAATGGGCAATAAATTGACAGATAGAATGTAATATATGGAAGTGTATTATCCTGCACTTTTTCAGAAGAAATATAGGTGGTGTCTATATTCTACATATGGAAAAAATCAGAAATCAAAGCTACTAACTGCCTTCCTGCACTCTTTGCAGTTTAGACCAATTCGGTGGGGGGGCGGGGTTGTAGTGGTCTCATTGAAACCCATCGAATATTGTGAGGCATGGATAGAGTGGATGTGTATATAATGTTCACATCGTGGGGTTGTGGGGAGAGTCAAGGACCAGAATACACAACCTCAGGATAGAGGGACTTTCCATTAGAATTGAGATGCTGGGAATGTCTTCCCAAACAAGGCTGTGAATCTGTGAAATTCATCGTCTCAGTCGGCTATGGAAGTGAAGTTATTGGGCATACTTAATGCGAAGTTTATTAGCTTCCAAACTAGTTGTGGCGTCAAAGTTATGCAAGAATGCAGAATAATAGAACTGAGAGGATTTTTTGAAAAAAACGGCCAAGGTAGAAATGTGGAGCAGAATCGATGGAGCGAATAACTTAATTTTGTCCTTTGGCTCATGTTCGTAATATCGCCAGAGGACAGAGATGGCCCTGAAGTATGTAGGCGGGCTCAATCGAATGATCTTTTTGTTTTAAGAGTGTTTATTTCGTCATCAGTGGTAACATTGAAATACTATTCCAGATAATGATAAAAAATGCACAGGATCACAAATTTCCAAATGATTCCTGTTTCAGAGAACTCCAAATATTCAAGACAAAGTGCCTAACGAAATATTCTGGTCCTCATCAACGAGTTTAAGTAGGGCGGAACTGCTGCTTCGGAGCGCCAGAGACTGGGGTTCAATCCTGACCTCCCGTGCTCTCCTCATAGAGTTTGCATGTTCTACTCTTGACCACGCTGGCTGCTCTGATGTCCACTCACATGCCGAAGATGTGCGGGTTGATAGGTCAATCAGTCATTATATATAGCCCACGACGTGTTGGAGAGTGTGAAATCTGTAGTGAGTTCAAGTAAATATGGGGATAATGAAATTGGATAATTTTGTAATTGGTGTACATGGATAGCTTCTGGTTGGCACAGACTCGGTGGGTTGAAGTGTATGTTTCCCTGTTGTATATTTCATCGACTGCCATAGCAACTGGACGCTTCGCCGCTCTTATTGGAACCGAATCGTCTTAAGGTATATGAAAAAAATATACTTCGTGCCTATGGGCACTGTTATAAGTATTCTATAAACGGATAAGTTATTAAAATACATTTTACAGATCATCCTTAATCTTAACTCAGTACGGTATGGTCGCCAGGTAAAGGTCTGAAAAAAACACAACGGTATTCAAGTTCACATATGACTCACAACCGTCGAACTCTCTCATTCCGTTTAAGATTGTCCAGCTTAGCTCTTCAGATTCATCAACTTTGCCTACAACTTGCATCCTGTCCTTAAGTTCCCTTGATCCACCTCTGATACTTCGGAACCCTTTCTCGTTCTCTGTGTCTCCATCTCTAGAGACAAAGTGCCGACGGACAACCGCTCCGACGTTGCCGACGGGCAACACTTCACCTGAAAATCAGCTGGTATAGTTTATTGCATCCAGCGCACCCAAAAATCCTCCATAACAACGGTAAGGGCTGAAGTATGTTTCTCCATCTGCCAGATGAGCAGATGCCCGGCCAGTTCAATCCAACCCCAGTCCCGTACCGATATGTTGGTCCACGGCCTCCACTTTTGCAACGATGAGGCCACTCTCAGGAGTTCTCAGGAGAACTTGCTGGCGTAAAGGTAGCCTGCAAACTGATTGCACAAACATCGAGTTTCCTCCTGGTATTTTCTCCCATCCCTATTCTCTCTTCTTAAATTCCCATACCGTGCCTCTCATCTCTTCCTCCCTCATACCTATCAACCCCCCTGGTGTCCCTTCTTTTTCCGTTTTCCCTATAGTCCAGTCTCCTCTATTACTATCTTTTCCAGCTCTTTACCTTTCCCAGTCACTTGGTTTTACCTCCAAACTGTTAGCTGGTTCTTCCACTACACTTCCCCTCTCTTTTTATTCTGGCCACTCCTCCGTCATATCCAGATCTGAAGGGATGTTGCGACCCGAAACGATGGGGCTTTGTATATTTCCCTTGCAGGCTGCCTGACCTGTTGAGTTCCTAAACTATTAAGTAAGCGGTTCTGGGAACATGACAATTAGAGTCCTTGAAAATTACTCCTTAGGTTGTGGAATGAGTTATATTTGGGGTGAGTGAACCACTTCTTCCTTTTCTACTTATAATGGCCAAATCCTAGTTTAAACTTCCCATAGGTTCCACGAGCGGTCTGTTCTGAAAGCTGCGATCCAGGAACACGGAAAGCTCCCAAAAAAGGACAACCCAAGTGCTGCTACGATTGCGTACAATGTCCCAGAGGAGAAATTAGCAATACCACCGGTGAGACATCTCTGTGAGCTTCTATTAATTAAATGTCAGTACAGAAGCATTCTCAAATATAAGCTTGCCCCTCCGTCTCCAACATTGATTTGTTTCGTTTTAGATTCAACTGGTTGCCTTAAGTGCCCAGCAGAGTACAAGTCCAATGAGAAACGAGTTCAATGCGTACCAAAAATGATCGAATTTCTATCATTTAGTGAAATCATGGGAATTATCCTGCTGACGCTGGCATTGGTTGGATTTTGTATGACAATGCTGGTATTTGCAACGTTCTACGCTCACAGAGAAACGCCGATTGTTAAAGCTAATAACTCAGAATTAAGTTTCCTTCTTCTTGTTGCTTTAATGCTCTGCTTTCTCTGTTCAATCACATTCATCGGAGAACCATCAACATGGTCTTGCATGCTTCGCCACACGTCATTCGGTATTATATTTGTTCTCTGTGTGTCTTGCATTTTGGGTAAAACGGTCGTCGTTGTCTTGGCGTTCAAAGCGACTCTGCCGAACAATAACATAATGAAGTGGTTTGGTCCAAGTCAGCAGCGATTAACCGTCTTAAGCCTTACTTCGCTGCAGTGCTTAATGTGTACCGTCTGGCTCGCAACATCGCCGCCATACCCTCGGAAGAGTACAGAATATTTTACCGAGATAATAGTTTTTGAATGCAACGTTGGGTCTGACCTTGCCTTTTATTGTGTGCTGGGCTACATTGGATTCCTGTCCTGTGTGTGTTTTGTCGTCGCCTTTCTAGTTCGAAAACTTCCTGACAACTTCAACGAAGCTAAACACATCACATTTAGTATGCTTATCTTTTGTGCAGTTTGGATTACCTTCATCCCAGCCTACGTGAGTTCTCCTGGGAAGTACACGGTGGCAGTGGAAGTTTTTGCCATTTTAGCGTCCAGTTATGCGATGTTGTTCTGTATTTTTGCTCCCAAATGTTACATTATACTCTTTAGGCGAGAACAGAACACAAAGAGACATGTCATGGGTAAAATGCCATCCAGCAAGCTTTAATAATGAAGAACTATGTAACTATGTTGTGTGACTGTGTATCACTATCTTAATATTTCAGTGTCCATTGTTTGCTTTAATTTTGTAATTCTCCCGCTGTATCAAATAATGTTCATTGCATTCAACATATAGTACGTAGAACTGTACAACACAGTTGGGATTGTTAAGGGTGCTCTGGAGTGTTGGCTGAGTTTACATTTACAGCGGGAGGTTAATAGGATGGCTAACTGTGCTGAGATTTGGCAGATGGAGTTCAACCCAGAAAAGCATGCAGTGGTTCATTTCTGGAGGCACAATATAATATTAATGTTACGACTATGGGCAGTTTGGAGGATCAGTGATATCTTAGTTTCTATATCCATAGGTCACTCGAAGCTGCTGCACAGTTTAACAGTGTTGTGAAGACATTGTATGTTGTTGAGGCCTTCATTAACCGTGGCATGGAGTTCTAGAGCCCTGAGGTCATGTTAAGGATAAAAACCTTAGTTAGACCCCACTGAGGATTACTGTTTTCATTTCTGGTTACCTCACCACAAAAAGGATACGGGTTCTATAGAGAGTGCAAAAGAGATGAACAGAGATGTTGCAGGGATTGGAGAGCATGCCGTATGAGAAGAGATTGCATAAACTTTGACTTTTCTCCTTCGAGCGACTTAGGATGAGAGGTGACCTGATTGAGGAGTACACGATAATGAGAGGCGTGAATAGTGAGGATAGAGAGTCTTTTTTTTCCCAGGACAGAAATTGCAAACACGAGGGGGCTAAAGTTCTAAGGTGCTAAGTAGTAGGAAGAAGGGGGATATCGGAGATAATATTTTCACGCATAGGGTGGTGGGTGAGTGGAATCCACTGCCAGCGGCTTTGGATGCAACATGGTCTTTTAAGAGACTCTTAGGTTCACGTAACTCAGATTAATAAAAGGCTATTAGGTAGGGAAATTGTAAGCAGTTTCTAGAGTAGGTTACATTATCGGCACAACATTGTGGGCCGAAGGGCTTGTAATGTGCTGCGGATTTCAAGGTTCTAGCGCAGGAATGTGCTCTTCGGCCCACGATGTTGTGCCGAATCAATTAAATTAGTTATCCAAAGGCTAACTACACTTAGCTCATCTGCTTACGCCATGCGAATACCCAATCATTACTTTTGCATGCATTTCTTAATGGTTTGTAATGTCTCTGTCTCTATCAGCAAACCAGGCAGAGCGTTCCGGTCATCCACCACTCTGTGTAAAAACGTGGCTCGCACATCTCCTTAGAAATAAACCGACTCTCAGTTTAAATGCACGCCCTCTGAAATTTCAACCCTTGGAAAACAATATTTTCTGCCCACTCGATCTATTCTCTCATAAACATCTAATCCTCTAACACATCTCTGCCCAGCCTTCGCAGCTCCGGAGAAATAATTCAATCTTGCCCAGCCTTTCATTATAACACATGACCTCTAATCCAGCAACATCCTCTTCTGCATACTCCCCAACGTTTCCACGTATTTCCTATCATGGAGTGATCAGAAAGATTTGTAATACTCTTAACTGGAGTTTTTTAAAACTTCAAGTAATTGGCTTATTTGGCATTTCTGTTAATATTTTGATCTGTATGCTTAACTTTCGAATGAAAACCGATTCATAGAACAGTACATAATAACGTCATTACAAACTAAACTGATGAAACGAATTTATCTCCATGCATCTGATACATTTCACGCATGTTCGTATGCCTGTCTAAATGCTTCTTCAACAACACTAGCATGACTGTAAAAATCACTACCTCTGCTGGCACTATTTATTAATTACCTCACACCGTATGAAAGAAAACTGTCCCAAGCAATTCATTTAAACTTACCTTCTTTAACCTTAAAGCAATGTCCTTTAAACTTTGACATTTCCACTGCGGTGGCTTGGGGACAGGTTGGAATACCTCATAGACAGCAATTCAATTTGTTTTGGAACTTCACAGTCTGTGTCAACTCCTAATGAGTTACAGATCTCATGAACAAGGCCGAGATACCTGTCCCGTTATGTGTATTCCGCGTTGCGCATAGTGAGAAGAGTTCCTGCATTAAAATGAATATTAATTTTAACAAAAATTGTCTTCGTAGTCCTGTTAACTTTCAGAAGGGATTTTTCTAAACCCGTTTCAGTATAACGAAACACCCGAGAGAAGGGGGCACTCAGCCCCCGTGTAGCAGAAAGGATGTTATTACTGTCCTAAACAGTGGGTTATTACCATCTGTTCCTGCGTCAAGTTGAGTTGATGAATCTCATAGAAATGCTTGGTTCAAAACTGATAATAAAATGGTAACAATGTTGGTAAGATTTGCATTGGATTGGAACCAGAGAGCACTACAACACAGTAAACAGGTTATTTGGCCCTTCTAGTCTGTGCCGAAATTAGCACTAATGACTTAGGCAGACAACGTGAAGAGGACCTGACGAATGATTTTACGGTGCATTTATAAAACTGACAACGGGACTTTCAGAGTAGCAATCGCTGGATTTCAGCCTGTGCCACGTGCCAGCGAGGATAAGAATAGAATAACTTGAGAAAATAACTTTTGGCTGAGGAGCCTTTACGTCAGCGCTAGTCTGAACAATATCAGAGACTTTGCAAGGCATAATATCAAACCTCCCACGCACAATCGTAACTTTTCCTACAGCTTTAACCGTTCTTAAAATGCGATTTAACAATTCATCAGGGTATCACGAATGTCTACCCAATTCAGCACGCACGGTTTCGTTGCCAGTAACCCAATGGATTCGCACCAACCCTCAACCCCAGCAGCATCCATATCTACGTATCGTAATTACTTTACCGGACAATAGTTTAGCACAGACTTAACCACGCCACCCATTAGCTCAGTGCTCAGGGCAACCGTATAGCATCAACTTCCGGACGAGCGCACACAATTGAAGCACCCCAGTTACATCTAGGGAAGACAATTTCGGGCTCCGCCAAATGTGGGAGTTTGAAGCGCAAACCCATCACAACCGGCTGTTTATATGGATGATGGATGATTCGTTACTCTGTTACAAATAAAGACCACGAAATAACAGACTGTACACCGCGTACAATTAAACGATGTAGCTTTCTAATTCTTAATTTGACTAAACAGCCCATTAGTAAAATACAAAGAAAAAAATGAAAAGAAAAGAGTCCAACTTCATGAAACAGTCTAATGTGCACAGATTGGAGCTCGCAGTTTCCCCTTTGTTGATCCTCTTTGGATCTCGCCACACTTCGTCGAATCATGGACACGCTCCGAGTCGAGTCCTACAACTTCTTTTCTCCGACGTCTTCCCCCTCCATCTTCTACCGAAAAGAATACCTCGCTCACACCGGGATCACGCACACAACACGAAAACCGCACTCCCTTTATTAGAGGTCTTTTATTCCAAAGTACCCGTTATTTGTAACCATAATCCAAACACGGCTTCTACAGAAAGACAATTACGTTAGCAATGAAACTTTTCCCAGCATGTCACTGAAGATTATAGCTGGCAGTTTTACGCCTATACAGTTTTGCGTCTATAGAAGGGCCAGAAAGGTAGAAAGAGGGGATGGCTCGGCTCTGTTGGTTAAAAAAAAAGAAATAAATCATGAGAAAGTTTTGACGTAACGTCGGAAGGTGTTAAACCGTTGTGGGTACAGCTAAAGAGCTGCAAGGGTAAAATGATCCAGAATAGTTAAACCAAACGATTAAAGGGATGTTGTCTACAATCAGCAATAGGAGTTAGAAAATGCATGCAAAAAGGACAACCTTACAATAGTCATTGGGATTCCACTATGCAGGTAGACTGGGAAACTCAGCTTTTGTGGTGTATGCTGAGAGGAAGAACTTAGAGAATGACCACCACATGCCTTTTTCGTGCAGCTCATGGATGAGCGGTGTGTCGGGGAACAGCTTTTCTAGATTGAGTGTAGTGCAATCAAACAGGAAGTGATTAGATAGAGTAGGGTTAAAGAACCACTTTGGGTAGGTGACCATAATGTGATCGAATTCACACTGAAATTTATGAAGGAGAAACGCATGTCAGTTGTATCAGTATTACAGTGCAGTAAAGACAATTGTATTGGAAAGGAGTGAGCTGAAATAGATCACTCGGAGATGACGGCAGAACGGCAACCGCTGAAATTTCTGAAAGCAATACAGAACGCATAAAACATACATATATCAAAAGGAAATAACTATTCTGATGGAAAAATTACAAAACTGCGGCTAACAAGATAAATCTACGTCAACATAAAAGCAAATGACAGGGTGTATCATAGACCAAAAACAAATGCGTAATTAGAGAGAACCTTTAAGTTCCAACAGAAGACAACTGACGTCATTAAGAAGGAAAATATGAAATACGAATGTAAGCAAGCCAACACAAATTAAGGAGGATACCAATGGTTTATGCAGATGCATAAAGCGTGAAAGAAGCGGTACATTATATCGGACCAATGTAAAACCATAATTTAGATGCATTAAGATCATACAACCATAAGAGATAGGAGAAGAAATAGGCCTTTTCGCCCATTGAGTCTGCTCCGCCATTTCGTCATGGCTGATCATTTTTTTTAACTCTCAGTTTCAATCTTCTTCCTTCTACAGCTCCTGGAATCCAGGAGATCTATGATTATGTCTATCAGCTTCTCTTCTGCTGTGGTATGATTGTTGAACAGTCTATTACGAAGAAATAGACTCCTTGCACACTTGACCTCGCAGTCTGACGCTTATGTTACATGAAGTAGATTGGGAAACAGATATCCGCAGGAATAAAAGTAAATGTCATTTCAGTTCGAAATACTTCATGGCTTCTGATGAAGGATTAAGGCGCAAAATGTCTACTCCTTATTCCTTTCCATATTTGCTGCCTGACCTGCGTTTGAATCGTTTTCAATATCCAGCATATGCACAATCTCCTGTATTTTCCTTTATGACTTACACCATGATTGTGTTCCTGCACTGCATGTTCTCTGTTCATTCCTCATTCTGTTATTGGTAAACTTGATACCAGTTCCAGGCATTATTGCGATGAAAAAAATCTGAATGAAAGGAATGTAAAAATCAGTATTTGTTTGCACATCAGTGCATTTGAGGACAAGACTCTTTTCTTTTTGTACTAGAATAGTATTTGAGGAAAAGTCTTTATTCTTTTAGTTCAATGGTTTCATAAAGTTGGTTTCGTACTTTATCAAGTGCATTCTCCAACATCTACCTGCTAAAAAAATATCCTTCTCAACTAAAAGAACGTCCTTGTATTTAAATCAGGACCGGATGGATAACTTCTTCATGCAGAGGATGAGGTATATATGGAACATTCTACTAGAGACAGTAACAAAGAGCCTGATCCCGCAGATAAGGTTGTAAAGAGTGCTTTTGGCCTCTATAAATCAGTATTGAGTATAAGAGTTGGAATGTTATGGCGAGTTTGTATAAGGCATTGGTGAGGCCGAATTTGGAGTATTGTGTGCAGTTTTGGACACTTAATTACAAGAAGGATATTAATAATGTTGAAAGAGTGCAGAGAACGTTTACAAGAATATAGACGGGACTTGAGAAACTGAGTTACAGGGAGAGGTTGAATAGGCTCGGACTTTATTCCCTAGAGCGTCGAAGAATGTGGGGAGATTTGATAGAGGTGTATAAAATTATGATGGGCATAGATAGAGTGAGTGCAATCAGGCTTTTTTTTCCACTGAGCCCAGGGGAGAAAAAAAAAACAGAGGACATGGGTTAAGAATAAAAAGGGAAACGTTTAAAGCGAATATTGGGGGAGCTTCTACACACAGAGAGTAGTGGGAGTGTGGTATATGCTGCCAGATGAAGTGGTGAATGCAGGCTCGCTTTTAACATTTAAGAAAAACATGGACATGAATGACAGGGGAATGGAGGTATATGGTCTAGGTGCAGGTCAGTGGGACCTGGCAGAAAAATGGTTCGGCACAGCGAAGAACGGCCCAAAGGCCTGTTTCTGTACTGTAATGTTCTATGGTTCTA
This sequence comes from Hypanus sabinus, assembly GCF_030144855.1. NCBI lineage: Eukaryota > Metazoa > Chordata > Chondrichthyes > Myliobatiformes > Dasyatidae > Hypanus > Hypanus sabinus. The sequence goes on from NC_082707.1 coordinate 15,588,791, forward strand.
TGGTTGTATGTTCCCTGTTCAGTAATGTTTTTACGACAGAATGTCATCGAGAAGCACAACACAGAAAAGGCTGCTTTAACACAGCTTGTCCGTGTCGTAAACACTTATACTGCCTACCCCCATAAACCTACGTGCCGACCGTATCCTTCCATTCCACTACTATCAATATACCTATCAAAACTTCTATCAATGGTTAAAATTAAGCTCTCATGCACCACTTGTGCTGGCAGCTCAGTCCAAACCCTCAGTCCTCTGAGTGGAGATGCTTCCCTCATGTTACCTTAACTTCAACTTTAACTGCACCTTTCAACTTCAACGCATGGCCTCTGGCTGTAGTCCCACGTAACCTCAGTGGAAAACGCATGGTTGTATTTCCCTTTCTATATCCCGCATAATTTTGTACACCTCTATCAGAGCTCCTCGCGATGTTCTCTGTTCTCAGCGATACAGTCCTATCCTAGTTATTCTTTCCTTGTAACTCAGGTCCTCCATACCCGGAAACGTTTTTGGAAATGTCTGTATTCTTTCAAACTCATTTCCACCTTTCCTGTAGGTAGGTGACCAAAACTGCAAACAATGCTCCAAATTAGGCCTCACGAAACTCTTCAAAACCACAACTATTCCATCATCTGTACTCAATACATTGATTTATAAAGGACAATATACCAAAAGCTTAATTTACGATCCCATCTACTTGTTACGCCACTTTACGGAATTAGCTGGCAGTATTCACAGATCACTTTGTTCTACAACACTCCTCCGTGCCCATTCGTTCAATGTGTCCAATCTAGGCTCACCTAACGAACTGCACACCTTACGCATGTCTACGTTAAATTCTATCTGCCATTTTAGCTATTTTTCTGGATAAATCGGATCCCTCTACAAGTCATGATAGCCTTCCCAGCTGTCCAGTGAACACCCAGTCTTGGCGTTATCTACAAACTTACTCATCAAGACAAACGTGTTATCGTCCAGATCATCATAATAGACAGAGTAGGGATCCTTGTGCCGCACAACTATTCAAAGGTCTCCAGTCAGAGAGGCAAATATCAACGACCATTCTCCGGCTTCTGCTGCAAAGCCAATCTCTGTTCCAACGTAACACCTGAACATCCGAAGTGAAGAGAAATTGAATGTTCTTGACAGTCCCTTTGGTTCGCAAAATAACGTCATTGAGACAGATACAATGACGACATTTAAACGATATAATCTATGTATCGATAATGCATGTCTTTGTGAAAGGCAGGCACTGCCTTAGGAGCCTGATTTTTTTTTTTGAGAATATGACAAAATACATTGATGAAGGTAGAGCAGTAGATGTACTGTACATGTATTTCAGCAAGGCATTTAACAAGGTACCCCATACTAGGCTTATTGAGAAAGTAAGGAGGCATGGGATTCAAAGGGACATTGCTTTGCGGATCCGGAATTAGCTTTCCTACGGAAGAAAAGGAGTGGTTCTAGACGGGTCATATTCTGCATGGAGGACGGTCACACGTGCTGTGCCTCAGGGATCTGTACTGGGATTGCTCTCTTCATGAGTATTGCCAATGACCTTGTTAAGGAGGTAGAGGGATGGGTTACTAAATTTGTTGATGACGCAAAGGATGGAGGGAACACACACAAAATGCCGGTGGCACACAACAGGCCAGGCAGCATCTATAAGGAGAAGCACTGTCGACGTTTCGGGCCCAGACCCTTCGGCAGAAACGCCGACCGTGTTTCTCCTTATAGATTCTGCCTGGCCTGCTGTGTTCCACCAGCATTGTGTATGTGTTGCTTGAATTTCCAGAATCTGTAGATTTGCTCGTGTTTGCAAAGTATGGATGTGTTGTGGATAGTGTGTAGGGCCGTCCCAGGTTATACCGGGAGGCTGATAGGATGCAGAACTGGTCTGAGAAATGGCAGATGGAGTTCAATACGGGTAAATTTGAAGTGGTCGTTTTTGAGGGACAAATATAATGACAGAATATAGTATTAATTGTAGGACTCTTGGCAGTATGAGGAATCAGAGGGAACTTGTGGTCCGAGTCCATGCGACATTCAAAGCTGCTGCTCAGGTTGACACTGTGGATAAGAAGGTATATGGTACTTCAGCCTTCATGAATCATGGGATTGAGTTCAGAAGCCGACAGGTAATGTTGCAGCTCTATAGGATCCTGTTCAGACCCCACTTGGAGTACTATGCACTGTTCTGGTCGCCTCACTATCAGAAGGATGTGGAAACCATAGAAAACGGGCAGAAAATATGTAGAGTTATGTTGTCTGGATTTCGGAGCACGCCTTTTGAAAACAGTTTGAGTGAACTCGGCCTTTTTCACTACAGCGATAGAGGATGAGTGGTGATCTGATAGAGGTGTATGCGATGATGAGAGGAATTGATCGTGAGGATAGTCAGAGGCTTTTTCCCAGGGTTGAAAGGGCTAGCACGAGAGAACACAGTTTTCAGGTGCTTGGTAGTAGGTACAGAGGAGATGGCAGGGGTAAGTTTCTTTACGCAGAGAGTGGTAAATTCGTGGAATGGACTGTTGGCGATGATGGTGAGGCGGATACAATAGGGTATTTTAAGATTCTCCTGGACAGTTTCATGGATCTTAGAAAAGTAGAAGACTGTGTTTAAGTCTAGGTAATTTCCCAAGTAAGGACATGTTCGCCACAGCTTTATACTTTATATAACTACAGTATAGTTAATTAAGTTGAGTAGCGTTGCGGGCAAGAATTTTTCTTTCACTTAACTAATTCTCTGACATCACACCAAATGCTGGAATATTTCAACAGGCCTGAAAGCAATTATGGAAATTAATAGACACTCGAGGATTCGATGCTTGACCCTGAATCAGGACTGGAACGGGAGTGGAAAGATGCCAGAAGAAGAAACTGGTAGGAAGACAACTTGCTTCCCCTCTCCCACCATCTCATTCTGTCTTATTCTCCTATATTTCCTACAGAATGCATCGACGTTCCCATGAAGAGCACTTCTTACAATATCACTCCAGACTGTACAAGGATCAACGTGCATCCAGTGCCTTCTGTGAGTTACGTAGAATCATAGAAAACCTACAGCACAATACAGGCTCTTCGGTCTACAAAGATGTACCGAACATGTCCCAACCTTCGAAGTTACAACACTTGCCTGGAGCTGACAGCTTTGCTTGACTTTTTCCGATTTAGATGTTTCACCTTGTCTGCTGCTTTCCGTCAATCTGTTTCTGGACCTCAACCTTGCCCTTGACATAGTGTTTCTCAGAAGAGCTTAAACATTATTTCTTCAAGCTCCTGTCTGCTGAAGAACTTCTGCACAGGAGAGACCATGCTGATTTAGGATGGTCACCTTATCGCTACTATGCTCACTCTTGCCAATGTGTGTCAATTATTTGAACGTATTTGAAGATTAAGCAGTCACGTTTGGCAAACACACACCCTTTTGTTTGGTTGTCATTTAACACATAAAAAATCTTGGAGAATTACAGCCAGCCAGCAGCATCAATAAAAAAGATAAAACAGTCTAGACCCTTTCTCAGGACGGGAGTAAAAGATGAGAAGTCAGAGAAAGAAGGTGGGATGGGTTAAGAGAGATACTATTTCATAGGTAAAACTGGAATAAATTTGAGGATGAAGTAAACAGCTGCGATGCCATTTGGTGAAAGAGTGAAAGGGCTGGAGAAGGTGGACTCTGATAGCAGAGTACAGAAAGTCAGGGTAAAAAAAAAGCGGGACGAACAACAGAGGTAGATGATGGGCAGGTTAGGAGATAAGGTGAGAGAGGGAAATGAGAATGTGGAACAGTGAAGGAGGATGTTACATTACTAAAGGTTCGAGGAATGGATATTGATCCCAACAGGTTAGAAGCTAACCAGACGGAATTTTATGTATTGCTCCAGAAACCTAAGTGTTGCCTAATCGCAGCAGCAGAAGAAGCCAAGTAGAGACTGGGAATGGGAAGTGGAATTAAAATATGTGACCTCTGGTAAATTCCACTTTTTTTTTTCTAGTGGATGGTCTATAGGTGCTCCACGAAGTGGTCTGCCAATATACTTCAGGTCTCACCGAAAAATAGGCCACTTCGTGGGCACCAAACAGCATAGATGATATCAAAAGCCTCAAAGGTGATGTGCCGTCTTCCCTGCAAGGACTGTTTGCAACCATGAATAATAGTGAGCGATAAGGTGTAGGGACAAGGGTAGCCTTTGTTCTGCTCATGATTATTCCAGTTGCCTTTCCCCCAGTTTCATTTTTTCTGCATCCGTTTTCAGTAACCCAGTTTAGTGTTTTGGTTTTTTTAAAACTTATTTTGTCATTGATCATTAACGCGGTTCTGTTATATTTATTAAATCATGCACTGAAATATTTTACGAACAAGTTACTCAGGTTTCTTTTAATTTAAATGACGGTCTATTGCCTCATATGCTATCCCTTCCAACAGAATACAGAGGTTTCCCTGCAAATTTTCCTTTTGTCAAAATGAATGATCAGAAATCTAAAATGTGCACTTTTTTACTGACACACTATTGCAGAACACAAAGTAGAAATCTAAATCATCTCTGAACATTTCTGTTCTAACAGATGTCTCTTTAATCTGAGGCTGTGCTGTCTGGTCCTAAACTCAACCACTATAAGAAACATCCTCCCTAAATCCATGTTATTCAAACTTTTCAGTATTCGGTTAATTTCCATCCCAACATATCCTAACATACCCCAACTACCACGCCCAGAATTCTTCTAAACTTTAGCGAATCAAACGTTCTTCAACTGTTCTTCCTTTCACTTTCGGATCATTTCCGTGACCCTCCTTAGTAGATTCGCCAGTAGTTTTGATGTCTGCAAAACTTTTTGCTTTATATTGGATACATTGTATAGAATAATGCGAAGCACACAAAGATATAGCAATCTAGGGACAGTTGCAGGAATCATACTTCAGGAGAGCAGAAAAATACCTGGAAAATCTAGATTTGCACAAAAGTTTGCAAAGATTTTGAAATAGAATGTCTAGTCACAATGTTGTGGATATTCTGAATAGTAATAGCTGACCATAAACACAAGCTACAAAATATACGCAGCAGCCCTTATTTCGGATAAATACGGCATTATGGGAAATGCAGACAAACTGATTGATACTTCTATCCTTGTGAAGAAATTACATCAAATTATTTGTTTTTGACCTTTCAAGGCATGCACTCTGGGAGCGCATCTTTGGGTGCACTTGCTCGTTCATGCAAATATATAAGCAGCAAATTATGCAGCTTACATGCAAACCTCTCGGCCCATGAAGTTATGCCGACATTAAACCTTCTTCAAGATCAAACTAATCTTTCCCAGGTACATAGGCCTCCATTTTGCTATCGTTCATGCACCTTTTAAGATATTCTTAAATGTTCCTAAAATAAAGTATATGGCCCTGTGGGGTTTTTCAAGTACCCAAAAATGTGATTCAGAACAAAATTCTCCTTCGCTCCAAACAGAAAAGCCCTAGCTTTAGCTCGCTCAACCTATCCTCATTAGACATGCTTTATCATCCAGGGTTAATCCTGGTAAATCTCCTTAGCACTGTCTCTAAAAATTTGAATACTCCCTTTAGTTTGAATCATCCCTGCGTGATCTAAGAAGAGTATAATGGATCTGCAACATTGACTCATAGCTCTTGAACTCAGTCGCCCGAATAATGAAGGAGAATACTCCAAACATCTCCTTAAACAGCCTTTCAACTTTAAGTAATCTCTTGATATGGACTTCAAGATCAATAATGCCATTAATAAAAGCGTTATTCCTTTTAAAGGAAATGACTTCTTGGTATTTTGGAAAAGGTTAGAAGATTACTTTCTTTCTGATCTGGAATGACCTTCCTGCAAACAACGTCACCTGGACCAGATGCTGTTTTAGTACAGCGTTCTGAAAGAGGTAGGGAGGATGTTTCCTATGGCACTAGCGTCTACGACCGTAGGACACAACCTGAGAATGGAGGCATTGCCTTTTAGAATACAGGGAGGGTAAATTTGTTCTGTGGTGAAACTTTAACATTCCTTCCCACAGGCAGCCGTGCAGGCCGGGTGTTTATGTATATTTAAAGCACAGGTTGATAGATTCTTGTTTGCTCAGTGCATGAAGGGATTTGGGGATGTCAGGAGATTGGGGCTAAAATGAAATGTCTATCAACCATGATGCAATTGCGGAGAAAGGCACAATGGGATAATTGGCCTAATTCTGCTCCGTTATGCTGTGGTCTTTAGGACTTATTCCCGATTCCAATATGTGAACTGAACAACAACTCTTGACCATGTCTGCATGTCTTTATGCCTTGAATACTGCCATGCAATTGACTGACTAGATATTTGTATTAACAAACATGTAGACCTGCACAGTGATGCCCAAAAAAGTGGTCATTGAGTCTGTACCAGGATATTTCCTGGATTCTGCTGTTCGTGTTAGAAGGAGAGGATGTGCAGAATAGAACATTATCTAGAACGTATCAGAATAAGGGGCTAATCTAGCAGAGTCGCAGACACGGTGGAAGCTCTTAACGTTTATCCCAGGGAAGGTTGTTAAATACAAAACGGTACGGGTTTAATATCAGAAGCAAAAGATTTAAGAGACATTAGGGGCGGCTTCTTCATGCAAAGTGCGGTGCGCATTTGGAAGCAACTGCCAGAAATAGAATTGAAGCAGGAAGAGCAGCAGTATTTAAGTGCCAACGAGATAGGAGAATGGACGGAGAAATTTACTTCCTTAAGTGTTTGCAAAGAATTGGCAAGTTATTTAAAGATCATGTCAAATCAAGTAACGTTTATTTTCAGTTAACCATATACGTGTCTAACGGCATAAAGTATATCGAAACGAGATAGGGTTTCTCCGAACTAGGGTGTAAAGCACGTAATATATTGAACATTCATAACGCACAGCAACTTCTGAAGCGATGGTTAAAACCTATAGTCAATCACACAAGCAAACTGAAATATGTTAACATTAAATATTATAAGATACGGAACAGATTAACCAGTGACACTTCGAATATGATCCGCAAGGAGTTCAGAAGCCGAAGTACCTCGGGAAAGAGACTGCTTAAAAGTTGACCGCTCTTACTTTCATGCATTGTAGTCTACCCGATGATAGAGAGTCAAGGAGGATGCCGGATGAATGGGTGGGATCCGTAATCACATCAAGGGCGCCACGTGAGCATCTCTCCTGATAAATGTCCCCAATGGGTGGCAGGAGACTGCTATGATCCTGTGCGATCGATCATGGGTAAAGCCTTCCACACTACTCAGCACGTTTACACGACACGTTGACGCAGGAGAGCAGCATCCAGCATCAGAGACTCTCACCAGCTACGGCAATGCTCTCTTATAGCTGTTGCCATAAGGAAGATAGTACAAAAATCTCTGAACATACAACAATAAGTTCACGAAGAGTTAGTATCCTTCAACGCTCAGGCTTTTGAAACACATGGGTTAACTTCAGTCAACTTCACTGTAATGCTTCCTTAACCTACGGACTCACTTTCAAGTACTCTTCATTTTACTTTCTCGATATTGTTCGTTTACTCAGTATTATGATTCTTTATTTTTATATTTGCACACTTTTTGTCATTTGTACAACGGGTGAGCACCCAGGTTGGTGCTGTCATTAATGGAATCCGTCGTGGTTACTATCCTATTACGGAGTTATTGAGTATGCCCGCAAGAAAATAAATCCTAGCGCTGTATACGGAGACATATGGTATAAGTAATGTTTTAATACATTTAATTTGAACTTTTAAATGCGACGAAATGAGACCTGTTTATTGGGCAACAGTGTTGACGAGGCCGACTTGGGCTGAAGGACTCTTTCTGAAAGACACTAACAGTCGGGAAATCAACTTGAGTCAGTGATACCGCAACACTAAAAACAACGGTGTTTCATTAATAGCACTAAGCTCTTATTACTTCAAATGAGTATCATCTTGAAATATTATGTTTAAAATTCTGAGCAGGGACGAAGCAATAGTCCCAAATCTAAGCTCAGAGCACTGACCGAGAACTCATTGCATACGGACAACTTAGGCGGAAAATTAGGCGCTATTTACAGCGCGAAGAACAAAGGTTCAATTCTGCTGCTATTTTTAAGGAGTTTGTACGCTCTTCCCCTGACCATGTGGGCACCCTCCCCGTGCCTCGATTTCTTCACATATTCCACAGAAGTACAGTTAGAATTAATGAGTCGTGGGCTTGCTACGCTGACTTCATCAGCGTGGCCAGCACATTCCTCGCTGATTTGACGGAAACGACGCATTTTCTGTTTCTTTTTCAACGTACATGTGATAAATAATGCTAATCTCATATATTTTAAAACTTATTTTGTCTCCCCATTTCTGAAGCAGGGAATCCCAAACATTTTTTATGCCATGGACCAATACTATTAAGCAAGGGGTCCGTGGATCCTAGGTTGGGAACTCCAGTCTGAAAGGATCTTTGAACGGAAAAGTAAGCTACTACTCCTGCCACACATGCAGCCTGACCTGCTGACCTCCGATTTTCTCCCACATTCCAGAGTTGTACGTGTTTGAATTCAAAGGGAAAGGTTGTTACGTTCCCTGTAACTGGGTTTACAGACCAGCAAAGATAGAAGTATCCGGTGGAGTCTGGTAGCACCAAAACTATAAGTGTCTGTTAGTAAACTGCACAATACAGTATCAAAAATGCAAATATACATAGAAAACAAGTTAGTAGTAATAAACATAAAAGTGTAGGAACAATAATAAGCAATAATAAACAAGCTCTATCGATGTCTAGGGGTAACCAAATTTTCATAGAAGAGTATAGCGTTCAGTTCGTGCGTGCTCTGGTAGTTATGGTTGTTGTCTTGTAATCGCTGAAGAAAGAGAGAGAGAGAGAGAGAGAGAGAGAGAGAGAGAGAGAGAGAGAGAGAGAGAGAGAGAGAGAGTAAGAGATTAGGCAAACTTTATGTTGTTTTCTTGTTCTGTCGTGTCATTGTGGTCATTCAGCTATGACCCCTCTGTTCTTCAGCTAGACCGTTCTTCGGTGCTGGACTCGTCACTCTGGCATGAGTGGGCAGAAACACAAGTCCCCACTGGCCCTGCCGTCACACTGTGAGCTTTATTGACCGATCTCCTGATTCGGTCCTCGAACACTCCACCTTCCTGTGGGTTCCCAACCCTCAGTCAATGTCCACTGGTGTGTCTGATGAGTGTCTCATCAGATCTGTCTTCTGTCCCTACTAACGGGGTCTCAGCTATCCGTCAACTCTGAATGACTGTGTCCATCAAATCAGGCCACTCCTGCTGTCTCCTGAGGAATGTTAACGAGCAAAGTAAGGTCCTTGTAGTGAAAGATAAATAATCCAGGAAGAATCAAAATACAATAATTCAACAGTTTCTCTCTCTTTCCCTCATATCTGTAGCAGATGTTCCTGTCTCTGTGTTTCATCTCTCTCTCTCCCATTAGCAGCATAGCAACAACAATAGTTCCTAGTTCGCAGGAGAGGGGGTTAACTCTGGTTAACTCTGCACCCCATTTCCATCAGGTCTGTTCATCACTCATAACAAGGTAAACTTACTATCATAGTATGCCTTAATGATAGAGTAAACCCAACAGCTCAAATAGTATGCTTGAAACCATATAAACTGACCATACCCACACACTTGCACCAAGCCAATAACTCCCCCTTCCCATACTCCTACCATTCATGTACTTTTCGAAACTTCACATAAATTTTGAAATTCAGCTCGCATTCATCACTTGCGCTCGCAGTGTGTTCCATGTTATCAGGATGTATATCACTTACATCCTTGAGATTTAGCTTTTTGTAAAAATAAAAAAATAAAGAAAAATAAAGATATAAAGGAATACAACAGTATTCATGGAAAAAAAAACAAATATAGCAAAGTCAGAGTCCCTGAAGACGAGTGGAGATATGGATATAGAACAACAGTTCGTGGGCCAGCTGGTTTGGGCCCAGGGCTTCTGAACCACAGCCCGATGGTAGAAGCGAGAAGAGAGGCCGACGTGTCAGATGCAGTCAGAGGGGACGGGTTCCGGTGGAGATTCTGGCAGGCACGGAGTGCTGGAGCTAAACACTGCTTCTTTCCCACTGCCGGTGCTAGACATTTTAACCTGTTTTGAAGTCAGATTTTAACCTGGCTTGAAAGTCTGCGATCAATATCAGCGATCATAGAATTAAACTGGACAGACACCACCCCTTTGGCCCAACATTTCAGTCTCTCCTGTGCTCCCGCTCAAACTTGCACAAACTGGTGCTGTTTAGACCACATGGAGCTTTGCTCCCAACCGAAAGGATATCGTTTAATTCGCGAGTTACAAAACTAAACAACGAAATCTGCTCCCCGGCGCGGATTAATGTAAAATATTGCATTACTGATTGAATCGGTTAGTTTGTATATTCACTGGAATTTGGAAGAATGAGGGGTGAACTCATTGAAGCCTATCGCATATTCAACGTAAAGTATAGTGTGAGTTTCTAGAGGATAGTTCCTACAGTAGGAAAGTTTAAGAGCAGATGGTACATTCGCAGGATTCAGTGACAATCACTAAGAAGAGTGCGCGCCGTGAGGCATTTTAGATTACATTGGGGAAGACGGTTTGATTAAATCTATCGTGCTGCGCTTTGTTATGGATCCTGGTTATTTAGAGAGTACAGGGGATTCTTTTTTTTTTAAAACCTCTTTGGAAATCACGCCTCATTCCCCCGAGGAAGGGCTAAATAGTGCCTCTGAACGTTACCTTTCATAAACCATCAATATATAAAGACGAGGTAAGGAGCGGGGTGTTAGATGAGAATAGTTTTTCTTGGTGACGATGCACTGTGTACATTGCTATCTGCTGTTATTGTCTGGCCTTTTGCCCGCCAGATTGACGGAGGAACCAAATTGCAAGCCGTGGGGTGATTTTGGTTTGCTTGGCTTCACCAAGGAAGCTGATATTATCCTCGGCGGAATTTTGAGTGTTCACGTCGACGTGGAAGATCAAGACGTATCTTTTCGAGCGCAGCCGAAAGCGGTAAAATGTACACTGTCAGTATAAGTTTTGTAATGGTGTTATTGAGGGGTTTCGAATTTATGCTGATGTAATATATTGCTGATTTTGGACGATTTTTTTTATTTTGTGATTATGAATATTATATTCTAACAATTAACAAAATATATCGTATAAAATTTATTTTCGTTTTGTTTTATATCTTGAAACTGGAACCGTATGTCTGCTGTCAATTTACCAAAGGCTAATACGTCAGTAAGATTTGATTGATACTCCGTTATACTTGGACCATGCATAACTTCAGGATCAAAGTCAATAACGTTTTTATTGTCATTTGCATAAGTACATATAATGCATAGTGAAATGAAAAAGTACAGATTTGCAGTGGTGCAAAGACTAAGTGCAGGTTTGCAAAGGGAAGCACTCGTAAGCAGAGTTACAAAGCCCTTACCTCAGAACATTTGAATTTTCACTCAGCGTGAGTGGCTCAGACGGTCTATCTGCCCATCTGAAAAGCACAACCAATACAGATAGGCGAAAATGTATTTGGCATTAGTGTTAAAATTAATTATGTGAAATTGTCATAACTAGAGAGAAAGCTCTTGGGAAACTGAAAAGCCTGGGCCTGATGGTGTCCACCCCTAGCTTTTGAAAGACGTGGCTGATAACTTTGTTGAGGCATTTGTAATGATCGTTCAAGAATCAGTTGATTCTGGTATGGTAATGAAAGACTGGAAAAAATCCGATATCACTCCACTCTTCAAGAACATCATAGGTCCATAAGACAGGAGAAGAATTAGGCCAGTTAGCACATCGAAACAGGAGAGGCAGAAGAAAGGAACTTATAAGACAGTTAATCTAATCTCAGTGTTTGAAAGGATGTTATAATCGTGTGTTAAGGATATGATTTGGGGTTCTTGGAGTCACTTGATAAGGTATGCACTGGTCAGCATTTTATTCCCAAAGAAAAAGCTTGCCTGACAAATCTGTTTGAATTCTTTGAAGAAACACTGAGAAGAATAGACAAATGAGGTTGATAATTTGCACCTGGATTTTCAGAACGACTTTGGTAAGGCGCAGCTGATGAGGCTGCTTAACAAGCTTCAAGCCAATAGTTTTACAGGAAAGATCGTAGCATAGATAAAGCAGTGTTTACTTGACAAGTGGGGGAAAAAGGAGCTTTTCCGGTTGTCTGCAGTGGTAATACGCAGGGTAAAACGACTGATTCTTTTATGTTATCAGTCGATAATTTGGAATTGATGTCTTTTTGCAAAGTTTGTAGACGATGTTGACATTGAGAGAGGGGCAAGTCGTTTTCAAGAAGTAGAACGTCTACCGAAGGACTTGCACAAACTGCTGCGGAAGTAATTAGAGATATCAGGAGAATGAGCAAACAAATGGCAGATGTGGACGAGGGTGGTCCTATGGTAGCAGTTTGATAGAATAAATAAAAGCGCAGTCTATTTTCGAATAGGGAGAATATAAAATAATCATATCTGAGAAGGGACTTGGGAAGTCCTCTTGCAGGATTTCTATAGTTTATCTTGCAGGCTGAGATCGTGAAGAGGAAGGCAGATGTGGTGTTAACAATGATTTCGAGAGAATTAGAATAAAAAAAGCAAGGATGTGATATTCGGTTTTATATGACCCTGGTCTCAGTTGGAGCACCCTGAGCTGTTTAGGTGCCCTTATCTAAGAAAGGAAGTGCAGATATCGCAGAAAAGTCAAAGGTGTTTCACAACAATATTTCTGAGAATGAATGGTTTATCATTCGAGGAGCATTTAATGGTTCTGCTCCTATATTCAATGGAATTTTGAAGAATGAGGGTTGATCTCATTTAAACCTATCGAATATTCAACATTAAATATAGTGTAGGTGTGCAGAGGATATTTCCTACAGTGGAAGAGTCTAAGATCAGATGGTACATCCTCAGGATACAGTGACATTCATTTAGAATGGAGAAGAGGAGGAATTTCTTTCGCCAGAGGGTGGTGTATCTGTGGACTTTGTTGCCACTGGCGGCTGGGAAGGACAGGTCAGTGGACTTTTGTAAGGCAGATGTTGAGGGCGTTAAGGTTACGGGGAGAAGCCAGGAAAATAGGATTGTCAGGGATTATAAATCAGTCATAATTGAATGGCAGAGAAGGCTCAAATAGCCGAATTATTCCATTATGTCTTATGCTTTTATGGTGTTATGCTTTAACAACATAAATTGCAGGAAAGCTCAACAAGTCAGGCGTCAGACACGGAAACAGACATATTTTGTGGTTCAGTCGGGATACATTCCTTAGGGAGTGGGGAGTGACTCAATGTACTACCAGGGTCGGAATGGAGATATACGTTTAAGAGATTCTGAGAGTGGTGCAGATGAATGTTGTAGATGATTGGTGATGGTGGTGGGGAGGATATGTGATGTTATAGGTTGAAGAGAATAGTTCAGAAGAGTAATTATTAAGAGTAATTCGTAGGTCAGTAATGCGTGGGCCGAAGGGCCTGTTCATATGCTCCACTGTTTTACTTCCTGTATTTTGTCAGCAATGGGAAAGAGTGCAATGTCCAAGTAAATGTATGTCACCATATAATACCCTGAGATTGACTTTATTTCGGACATACATATTTGAACAAAGAAGTACAATGGAATCAATGAAAAAGTACACACAAAGACTGACAAACTACCAAGTTGCAGTAGAAGACCGTGTGAATATAATAATAATAATAATAATAATAATAATTATTATTATTATTATTATTATTATTATTATTATTATTATTATTATTATTATTATTATTATTATTATTATTATTATTATTATTATTGTTATTATTATTATTATTCCATTAAAGAATTTGAGCTGTACGAAAATATCTGTATGGACAAACCCAGAGACACAATACTAACCACAACTAGAAAAGTCCGAAATTTACTTTCATTTCAGATATGAGTGTGCCTGGCTCTGCCCGTACCTCAGGTTTTACCAGCCTGAGCTGAAGTAAACAAAAAAATAAAATATACATAATAAAGCAATATACAAGTGAATTAGTAATATTCAATACACGAGTTGTTGAGTCCTTCAAGGGAGTGCATATGCTGGGAAATCAGTCAAGTGTTGAGATGAGTGAAGTTATCCCTAATGTTTCAGGTCTGTTCCTGAGCCAGATGGTATGGGAGCAATGGCTCCTGTGCCGCCTCCCCCACGGTGGCTGAGAACAAAAGGCATGCAGAGAAAACAATGCTAATCTAAAAGGACACAGCCAATAATATTCGTTTTGAAAATAAAGTCATTTTCTCTTTCCATAAATTCTGAAATCTTGCATCCTTATCGTAATTCTTGCTCATTTTATAGCTCATTTTTAAATAGTTTGTAAACGTTTGTTCATATCAGAGCGGCCTTAATCGCTATAAGACATATTGAAAGTAATTTCTTCTTCATTCAGAATCAGGTCATAAAATTCGATTTATTCATCTCAGTACCTGAATTAAATATTATGCTCTCTGTATACCGATGTATCTTAATATTAAGCAACAAACAATAGGCTGCTGGATCTCAGGATCTGTGGCCGGAAAGGAATAATGAAGGCCAAACCACTTATCATGTCCTGAATTGAATCTCTACCCAAAACATACACAATTCCTTTCCTCTCTCAGTTGCTGAGTTCCTCCAGCAGATTATTTCTTGCTTCGTATTCTAGTATCTGTAAATTGTCGTGAGTCTATCGTGGTTGTAAAGCTGCTTGTATTTGCTTCATACATTACCTTGCACAAGTACTCAGCCCCCAAAAGATGAGGTCAATATTCTCATCCTTATGGCTTCACTGTAGAAGTTCCTTTGAGAAGCGTGCTAGGTCGAACCATCTTTCATCAATGACCTTCCTTCCGTCATGAGGTTAGAAGTGAGGGCGTTCGCAGGTGACTGCACAATGTTCTGCACCATGTGTGATTCGTCAGGTAGTGAAGCAGTTCATACGCAAATGCGTCATGACCTGGACAATATCCAGGCTTCGTCTGACAAGTGGCATGTAACATTTGTGCAACGCAAGTGCCAGGCAATAACCATCTCCAACAAGAGATGCTCTAACCATCGTCCCTTCACATTCATTTCATCACCATCAATGACTCCTTTAAATAAATATCCTAGGTGTTATCATTGTCAGGAATCTGAACTGGTCGAGCTATAAAATGAACATGGCAACCAGAAATGGTCAAAGGCTTGGAATCCTACGGCGTATAACTCACCTCCTGACTCCCCAGATACTCTCTACTGTCTCCAAGTCTGTTAGGAGCCTATGAAATACACGGCGTTCGGCTGTATGAGAACAGCTCCATCAATACGCAAGCATCTTGACAGCATCCTGTACAAGCCTCCACACATGATTGGTACACTTTTCACAGCATTCAATTCCTCCACTGTGGACGAACATTTGCAGCAGTGTGTGCAAACTACATGGTGCACTTCAACAGCACACCAAAGTCTCTAATGCAGCAGCTTCCAGACCCACAACCATTGCCATTTAAAAGGTCAAGTACAGGAGAGACCTGGGATCACCACCACCGGGAAAACCCTTTTAATTTACTCACCACCCTGACTTGGAAACATATCACTCTTCTTTCTTTTCCGCCGGTTCAAAATCAAGGAACTCCCTGCCTAACAGCACTGAGGGTATACCTACAGTTCGGGGAATGCAGCGGTTCAAGAAGACAGCTCAATACCACCTTCTCAAGGGCAGCTAGGGATGGGCAATAAATGCTAGCTTAGCCCACATGCTGTAAGTGAATATTTTTATTAAAAAGTAGCCATTTAAATATGCTCTACCAGTCAATCATGGGTAATTAATTTTACTTCCCCAACACTAGTACATGGCTCTCTCCCTATAATGTTTAATGTCATTGTCAATGAAGAAGTTATCAATCTCCGCTACATATACAGCTAATGGCATGTCCTTCACAACTGTACGTGGTAATAAATTCAACCAATTTACCACCCACTGGTTAAAGACATTTCTCCACACCTGTTTAAGATCGGCGCCCCTGTGTTCTGAAACTGTGCCCTGTTTTCCTAGACTCCCCCTCTATCAGCAACATACTTTCAACCTCTACTCTGTCGAGACCTTTCAGTATTCGAAAGGATTTAATGAGATCTCCCTTTATCCTTCTAAACATCAGCGGGTACAGACCCAGAGCAATTAAAAGTTCCTCATATAACGCTTTAAATTTAGCAAACAACCCTGTGAACCTCTTTTGAACCCTCTTCAATGCAATCACATATTTTCTTCGACTGGAATCTATTAACAGTAACCAAGGTGAGGCATCGCCAAAGCCTTCTAAAATCTCAGCATCACGTACATGTTTAGAAATTATAATCTTGATATTAATACTGACCTTGCATTTGTCTTCATAGCCATCGGCTTAACTTGCAAGTTTACCTTGAGGTGTTCGGTACTACTCCTGAATCCTTTTGCATCTGAGATTTGCGGATTTTCTCCCTGTTTAGAAAATATATTCTTCACATATATGTTTTCTACAAAAGTGCATGGCCTTTTCATTTCCCACTTTCCAGCTCATCCCCCTAATCTGTTTATGTCTTTCTGCGGCCTTCCTGTTTCTACAACGATATCTTCGCGGCCACCAAACTTCGAAATATCGTCAAACCTGGCAACAAAGCCATATATACCATCTTCAAAATCATTGAGCATCTGCATAAAAAAGTGGTCCCAATATCGACCGCTACGGAACACCACTCGTCACTGCCACCGACTGGCAGAAAAGGATTCTTTAATTTCTAATCACTGCATCCTACCAATCTTTCAATGCTCTAACGGTGCTAATAACTTCCCTGCAAAAGCATGGACTCTTAATATGGTCAGCTGCCTCATGTGGGACACTTTTACCTTCTAAAAATTCAAACACACAACATCCACTGAATCTCCTTTATGATTCATACTTGTATTCTCCTCAAGGGATTCCAACAGGTTCATCAGACAAGATTTTCCCTTACGGAAACCATACAGAATTTGCCCTGTCTTGTCCTGTGTCACCAGGTACTCCATAAGCGCATCCTTAACAACTTTCTGCAGCACCTTCTCAACCACTACGTCAGGCTAATTGTTCGATAATTTGTTTTCTATTCTCTTCCTCCTTCTTTAAAGAGTGTAGTGACATTTGAAATTTCCTGCTCCATTCACACCTTGCAAGAATCCAACAATTTTTGAGAGATCATTACTACTACCTCCACAAACTCTACCGGTCTCTCTTTCAGAACCCGAGGGTGCAGTTCATCTGGTTTGGGTGACTTATGTAACCTTAGGTCTTTCAGATTTTTGAACACCATCTCTCCTGTAACAGTAACGGCACTCACTTTTTTCCCTCACACTCTTCAACTCCTGGCGCACTGTTTGTGTTTTCCACAGAGATGACTGATGCAAAATACTCGCTGAGTTCATCTGCCATCTCCTTGTCCCCATTATTATTTCTCCCGTTTCCTTTTCAAGCGTTCTATATCTATCCTCATCTCTCTTTTATTATTTTATATTCCTGAAAAAGTTTTTTTTCTATTAACCTTGATATTGATTGCTAGCGTGCTTTCATAGTTCATCTTTTCCCTACTAATAATTGTTTTAGTTGCTTTCTGTAGGTTTTTAAAGTCCTCAAATCCTCTATCTTCCAGCTAAAATATTCTTTACTGTATGTTGTCTCTTATGCCTTTATGTTCACTTTGCTTTTACGACCTCTTTCATTTCCCTTACAATCCACAGATTCACATTTTTTTCTCTATTTGAACATTTCGTTCTTTTTGGAATACATCAGCCCTGCGGCTTCCTCATGTATCCCAGAACCTCAGACCATTTCTGCTCAGCTGTCATTCCTACAAGCAAGACTTTCCAAGTAACTTTGGCCAACTCCACTCCCACACCCTTGTAATTTCCATTACTCGACTGTAATCCTGCTATGTCAGATTTTACTTTTTCCCTATCAAGATTCAAGCTGAACTCAAACATCTTTTAAGCATACGTTCTTAATGGTTCCTTTCCTTTAAGTTCCCAAATCGCCTTTGTTTCTATACAAAACACCCAATCCAATACAGCGGGTGCTCTCGTAGGCTCGCCGACAAATTGCTCTAAAATTCATCTCGAAAGCATTCAACAAATTTTCTCTGCTTAGATTCATTACCAACACAATTTTCACAATTTAAGGGATTGTTAAAATCTCTTATGACTGTCATAATATTGCCCTTAAGACACACTTTTTTAAATTTCCCACTGTAATCTGTATTCTACATCTAAGATACTGTTTGGACGCCTGGAATAACTACCATCAACGTCCTTTTTACTTTGCATTTTTTAAACTCAACCAACAGGGATTCAACATCTTCTGATCCTATTTTGTATCTTCCTATTGAGTTAACGTTAATTTATTTTTTTATCAGCAGAGCCATTCCAACTCCTCTACCTTCTTTCCTATCACTCCGTTACAATAAGCAACTGTGGATATTCAGCTCCCAACTACAATTATCCTTCAGTCATCCAACATTCGATTAAAATGCAACAAGATAGTCCAACTTATATTTCTGCATTGAGATGTAATACTTAGTGTACTGCCTTTGCTACGCTTTTTGATTCTTCATCCCTAAAGCACTACTATCCACTCTGTTGGCTGTAGTGTTTTTTTTTGCCTATAACCTGCTTCCCTTCTTGACAGTCTGACTGCACGGTAACTTTCTGTATTTTTTTCCATCCATCCTATTCTGAATCTCTTCACTCTGGCTCCAATTCCCCTGCTAAATTAATTTAAACCATCCCTAACAAGTCTAACAAAGCTGCCCGCGAGAACATTGGTCTCTCTCAGATTAAGTGCAACCCTTCCATTTTGTACCGGTCATACCTCCCCCGGAAGAAATACCAATCATTTAATTATCTGAAGCGCTTTCCTCTGGGCCAGCTTCAAATCCACACATATATCTACCTAATCATCCTGTTTTTATCCTTACCGGCTCGTAGCGAAGGTAGCAATCCAGTAATTACTATGCTATACGTAATTCCTCTAAGTTTTCTGTCTAACTCTCTATATTCTTTCTTCAGGACCGCTTTGCATTTTCTTCCTATGTCATCGTTGCCAATGTGTATCTGGACTACTCCCACTTGCCCTCCAAATGCTGTGGACACGATCCAAGTCGAACCTTACCCTGGCACCTGAAAGGCAATAAACCATTCGGGTGTTTCGTTCAGGTCCACAGAATTTCCTGCCTGTTCCTCTGACTATTGAGTCCCCTATCAATATGGCTCCCTTTTTATTCCTCTTTCCCTTCTGCACAACGGGAACATGCAGATTATCAGTAACATGGTCTCTGTTGCATTCTACTGGGAAGTCACCCCCACAACAGTATCCCAAACAGTACTTCGACAAATTACGCTGAGCCGTCACCTCTTCCAAGCCAATTCCTGCTTTGATGCAAAGCGTGACACTCCCACTCTCATCACTGAGGCACTGGTCCACTCCACTTTGCGTTGCGCCTGCGCTGAATAGGCCGCCAAAATGCCATATAATGCCTACGATGTTTTCATTTTAACCCAGCGCCGCCGATCTGCGAAACATCGCTGTGCGATGCTGCCGCCGTCATCTGGGGCAGCGGAGCGAGACCGAAAGCCTATGAAGCTCTTCCTTTAAATGAGGGCCGCCAACAGCGAGATAAGCCCTCGTTGTCCGCTGCTGAAGTCGCTGATTGGATCTGATTAAGGCAGAATTCTGAATGTGTCACAAAAGGACATCAATATTCTTCATTTCAAGCCACTCCACGGTTGCTTTGGTAATGGACTTTGTGGCATTGTCCTTTGAAAGACGAACTCCTCCCTAGTATAATCTTTCTGGCAGTCGGTCGCAGGTCTTATCCAGGACCTATATGCATTTAGCAGCGGACACCTTTCTCTCAGTTCTGCACAGCTTTCCATTCCCTGCTGCTGTAAAGCATCCCTATAGCATGATTCTACCCCTACCATACTTCACAGTAGTGATGGTATTACCTGGCTTATGTACAGTATTAGATTTATTCAACACATAAGGTTTATTACTGAGGCCAAATCTTCCATTTTAACCTCAACGGACAATAAGACGTTTCAAGTCTTTACAGTAACTTCCAAGTGACACTTAGCAATGATTTCCATTGTTTTAGTCAGAGCCTGTTCCTTGCCAGTCCTCCAGAAATACTCTTTCTTGTGAAAGGCTTTCGAGATGGTTGAGCCAAGTGCGACATTTTTAGATGCAACCACTGAACTCTGAAACTCACTCAGAATGAATGTTCACATTACGGAAATCCCTCTGGCAAATACAATATTTCTCTAGCACTTACGTTAAGAGGAATGCAGTCAGATTGTGGTTTCATATCTGTTTTACACTTGCATACGATGGTCTGTACTGAGCTCTGGGGTGCGTTCAGTAACTTTGCTATGATCCTGTACGCATTCTCAGATTTAAACATAGAAAAATAGAAAATAGATGCTGGAGTAGGCCATTCGGCCCTTTTAGCCTGCAACGCCATTCAGTGCGATCATGGATGATCGTCCAACTCAGAACCTTGTACCTGCTATCTCTGCATATCCCCCGATCCATTTTGCCGCAAGGGCCATATCTAACTCCTCTTAATTATAGCCAATAAATTGGGCTCAACTGTTTCCTGTGGCAGAGAATTCAACAGATTCACCACCTTGTGTGAAAAAGTTTTTCCTGATCTCGGTCCTAAGAGGCTTCCCCTTTATCCTTAAACTGTGACCCCTCGTTCTGGACTTCCCCAACATCGGAAACAATCTTCCTGCATCTAGCCTGTCCAATCCCTTTAGAATTTTTTTACTTTTCAATAAGATCCTCCCTCAATCTTCTAAATTCCAGTGAGTATAAGCCTAGTCGATCCAGTCTTTCTTCATATGAAAGTCATACCATCAGAGGAAACAATCTGGTACACCTTATTTGTACTCCCTCTATGGCAAGAATGTCATTCCACAGATTAGGGGACCAAAACCGCACACAATACTCTAGCTGTGGTCTCCTCAAGGCCTTGTACAGCTGCAGTAGAACCTCCCTGCTCCCGTACTCGAATCCTCTTGCTATGAATCCAAAATACCGTTCGCCGTTTTCACCGCCAGCTCTACCTGCATGCCCATTTTCAATGACTGTTGTACTATGATACCCAGGTCTCGTTGCACCTCCCCTTTTCCTAATCGGCCACCATTCAGATAATAAACGGTTTTCCTGTTCTTCCAACCAAGACAGATAACTTCACATTTATCCATATTACATTGCATCTGCCAGGAATTTTCCCACTGAGCTAACCTATCCAAGTCACCGTGCATCTTCTTAGCATCCTCCTCACAGGAAACACTGCCGCCCAGCTTCATGCCATCGGCAAACTTGGTGATGCTGCATTTAATTTCCTCGTCTAAATCATTAATATATATTGTAAACAACTGGGTTCCCAGCACTGAGTCTTGCGGTACCCCACCAGTAACTACCTGCCATTCTGAAAAGGTCCCATTTATTCCCACTGCTTGATTCATGTCTGCCACCCAATCCTCTATCCACATCAATACTATACACCCAATGCCATGTGCTTTAAGTTTGCACACTAATCTCCTGTGTGGGACATTCTCAAAAGCCTTTTCAAAATCAAAATATACCACATCCACTGGTTCTCCCCTATCAACTCTACTAGTTACATCCTTAAACAAAATTCTATAAGTTTCGTCAGACATGATTCTCCTTTCACAAATCCATGCTGACTTTCTCTCATAATCGTTTTTCCCTTTCCTAATTAAGCCCTTTGTCCTCCTCTGCTGGAATCTGAATTTCTCCCAGTCCTCAGGTGTTCCGCTTTTTTTGGCTAATTTGTATGTTTCTTCTGTGGAATAGGTACTAACCCCAATTTCCGCTGTCAGCCACGGGTGCACTAATTTCCTTGGTTTATTCTTTTGCCAGACTGGGATGAACAATTGTTGTGGTTCATCCATGCGATCTTTAAATGCCTGTCATTGCTTATTCGCCGTCAATCCTTTAAGTATGATTTGCCAGTGTATCTTAACTAATTCACGTCTCATACCTTCAAAGGTATCCTTCTTTAGGTTCAGAACCTTTGTTTCTGAATTAATTATGTCACTCTCCATCTTAACGAAGAGTTCCACCATATTATGGTCACTCTTACCCAAGGGGCCTCGAATTGCTAACTAACCCATCCTCATTGCTCAATATCCAGTCTAGAATGGCCTGCTCTCTAGTTGGCTCCTCGACATGTTGGTTCAGGAAACCATCCCGCGTACATTCTCTTCCTCAGCACTGTTACCAATTTGGTTCACCCAATCTATATGTAGATTGAAGTCACCCGTTATAACAGCTGTTCCTTTATTACACGCATTTATAATTTCCTTTTTAATGCCATCCCCAACCTCACTACTACTGTTAGGTGGCCTGTACACAACTTGCACCAGAGTTTGCTGCCCCTTAGAGTTATGCAGCTCTACCCACATCGATTCCACATCCTCCAGGCTAATGCGCTTCCTTTCTATTGAGTTAGACTCCTCTCAAACCAGCAACGCTACCCCACCTCCTTTTCTTTCCTACCTATCCCTGCTGAATATTGACTATCCCTGGATGTTGAGCTCCCATCCTTGTTTACCCTGGAGCCATGTCACTGTGCTTCCAACTATATCTTATTCTTTAATAACTATCTGCACATTCAATTCACCCACCTTGTTACGAATGCTCCTTGCATTGTCACACAAAGCCTTCAGGCTTGTTTTCACAACACTCTTAGCCCTTATGCAATTATGTTAAAGATTGGATTTTTTTTTATACTTGCCCTGGATTTGCCTGACTGCAACTTTTACTTTTCACCTTACTACCTTTAGCTTCTACCCTCACTTTACACTCCTCTCTCTCCCTGCACTTGCTTCCATCCCCCTCACCCCCCGGCCACATTAGATTAAATCAGTCTTACTTCAAAATTATATTAGTTCAAATTAGTTTCACTTGTCATATCTGTGCTTCTCTGTCATAATTTTCATGATTTGTCTTGAATGCTCGTTTGCCTTCATTTTGTTTTGATTTTAAAAAAATCCTACTGTTGATTCTTACCGAGAGTGCGTGTATTTATTCAATGCGATCCTCTAATTTCCAACATCTGCAAATTGAGTACGTTGATAAGGTAATGCGCATCCTGCACCTGCAGAAAATTACCATAGTATTAACAAAAGATATGGATATTTTGTCTGCCTCCCAATTTTAGTGTTTTCATTTTTAGTAACGACTGAAGACAGGATTTAAATTTGTTCTGTTGCTTTGACACGATGTGCAATGTTTTACAGCTTAGCTCAAAATCCTACTTTAACATATTGCAAATTTTGGAAATAAGACAACAAACACTGAACATAGTTGTGGGCTGAATAGGTTTTCAAGGCACTGAATATGTGGCGTATTTTAATTATCATATTTTGTCAAACGAGCATTATTGCTACCCTCTCCATAAATACACTATTTCATTTTCTTTAGATTCCGGTTCAGACTTTTCCGTTTCGCAATAACGATGATCTTTGCAATTGAGGAAATTAACAGGAATCCAGAACTTCTTCCAAACGTTACGCTGGGTTACTGGATTTACGATTCTTGTGCCACGCATGATGTATCCTTAAAGGCAGCCTTTGAGTTGTTAAACAGGATGGACGCAACAAATTCCACCTGTAGAAGAGCTCCCGTAGTTCCTGCTATCATCGGGGGTACTGGATCATCACAGACTTCAGGGGTTGCGTCGTTATTTGGACCTTTTCGGATCCCTGTGGTAAGCTAATTCATAAACTAGATAAACTACCATTTGCTGGTTGATGCGTCACTTTGTGAACTTGTTTCATAAACATCATCAGATTTTCAGAAATAATCACTTAAACAACTGTTTATTCCTTAATTCCCGCAGAGCTGGTACCAAATCTTAATTATATCGCCATTTGTTCTTCAGGCAGTCTGCTTTCTCATGGCATTTGGTCAAGAAGTGAATGAGAATCAGAATAAGCGTTAATATCGCTGACATATTGCAACAAATGTGTTGTTTTGTGGCAGCGGTACAGTGCATTACTTGAAACATATTATGAATTGCAATGGGATATAGTTCAAACATACAGCACAAACACTGAGGTAGTAGTCATGTGTTTGTTTATTGGCCGCTCAAAAATCTGATGACAGCGCGGACGTAGCTGAGACGGAAACCTCCAGAAGATCTCAGGACATCAGTCGGTACCTGTGGGAAGAGAAATACAGTCAATTTTCTTCCGCCCCCGGCTCCCCACTCAGTCTCCTTCGGCGTGATTTCCCGTCGCTTTGTACACCATCAACAACCTCTCAGTCACTTCTAGTCTTTCTTAAAGTGTTTACGACGAGTTACTAACCCCGAACATTAATCTTCTCTCTTCACAATTAACCAGCGCCTATCACATTGATATCATGAGTTACCAAAATCCTTTCAATCCTGTACGGCAAATATGCTTGCTCGCTGGACAATATAGTTAAAGTATAGAGATTAAATGAACATTTGTAATATGTCGATTACAAACTTGTCTCCCTGCAGATTAGCTATGTCGCCACGTGTGCCTGTCTGAGCAACAGACGTGAATATCCCTCTTTCTTCAGAACGATCCCGAGCGATTACTTTCAGGTGAGGGCGTTGGCTCAACTCATCAAGCATTTCGGATGGACCTGGATCGGAACAATTAGGAGCGACAATGACTATGGTAATTTTGCGGTGCAGACGTTCAATGAAGCGATGGAAGAGATGGGAATTTGCATTGCTTTCTCTGAGGCTTTTCACATAACCTATCCAAGGGAGAAATTACTTCGAACTATAGACATCATAAAGAAATCTTCCACAAAGGTAATATTAGCTTTCGTTGCGCAAGCGGACATGAGCACTTTACTACAAGAAGTTGTACAGCAGAATATTACCGGTATACAATGGATAGGAAGCGAGGCTTGGATCACCACGCCGGTTCTACCCCCGCAGGAGAGTAAACTGTTTGTTGTTGGTGCACTTGGAATCGCGATCCGTAAAGTGCGAATACCAGGATTGAAAGAATTCCTCATGCACACTCACCCGTCTCTTTATCCCGGAAACCCTTTAGTGCAAGAGTTCTGGGAAAGAGCCTTCAGTTGCAAGTTAAGCAATACAGATAGTAACACAGTCGACTACAAATCCGATTCGGGGTTTCGAGAATGCACTGGGAATGAAACTCTACTTACAGCGCACAACGAGTTTACTGATGTGTCTGAGTACAGAGTGACCTACAATGTTTATAAATCGGCCTACGCTATCGCTCACGCTCTCCATGATATGCTCACCTGTCAAGATGGTACCGGACCATTTCACAAACGGAGCTGTGCCAATATTTCAAATTTTCAACCGTGGCAGGTAAGGACTGGTAAGACTATTGAACTGTGCCCTAGTATGATAAGATGGACTTTTGACCTCACAATATGTCTTATAATGGCCTTACACCTTGTTTTCGTTGGGTCACGGCAGCGCAGTCGTCATATAGAGACGTTGTTGCAACTCGAGGTTCGGAATTCAGAGTTCAATTCCGGCGCCATCTGTAAGGAGATTGAACGTTCTCCCATGATTACGAGGAGTTACTCCTTGTGTTCCGATTCCCAATAAAACTAACCTCAACTGAAGATGTTCTGCAACTTTAACTGTTCGTTCTGCATTCCGTTACTGTTTCCCCTTCAATGCACTGATATAGTGTAATGGTCTCTTTGAACAGAATGCAAAACAATTTTTTCTCTCTATTTCTGTGTATGTGACAACAATAAACAAATTTACCAATTTATCACTTTCCCCAATGTGGAAGTTTATAAAATAACGCTACTGGCACGTTCAATGGTAAACATTTAATTGATTAGTGAACATGTTTGTGAAACATATCCTGCATTTATCCAGTTCTTTCAAATAACTAGGACATTCCCTGCCTTCCCTTCTCAATGTTCTCCTGTGTCATGGGTCAAATTCCGTTCGCTGCTTTTTGTTCTGCACATGTCTTTATCCTGCATCGCGTTCCGTTAACTTTCAATCCAGATGAAAAATCTCCAGCGGAAATGCAATTATCGTTTTCCTACTGAGTTCTTCAAGCAGTCTGTTCAGATTTCTTGTAAAATTCAATGAACTTGGTTGAGATCTATCAATATCATCTTGAACCCGGAGACCATACATTTCTTCTCACCGCACGTTTAATTTTTGATTTAGCTTCTACATTACATGAAGTCAGTAAACTTCAGCACAAAGATTGGCGAAAGGATCTATTTCGATAGCAACGGTGATCCCGTCCCAATATACGACATCGTAAACTGGCAGCCGACGGACAGCAGTGCTGTTCCTGTAAGAGTGGGACAGTATGATGGAGCAGCTCCCGAAGGACAGAAATTTATTTTAGCCGAAGAGTCAATCATATGGACGGGAGGACAAACCAGGGTAGGTGGTGTGCTGAAAGACCTTGGATATTACAGGTAATATTTCGTTTGAGTCGATCATTCTGAGAAGTGTTCAGATTTATGACAGTGTGTAAACACGAGAGCACCAGATTCAAAATGATAAAACCAATAGCTTTGGAGTTGTTTCTTCATGCAATAATAAGGGACACGTTAGGGCTGACGTTGTGATGGCAGCAACTCTCCCTCCCTTGCCCCAGGCTAATACCTAAAGTGAGAGCATTGACCTGCCTAAAGGCAGATCAGTATTTTATTTGAAGTTAAGAATAAATCGGGACCGAGCGCCACTCTAGCGGTTAGCACCGTAGGAGCGGTTAGCACGACACTATTACAGCTCGGGATATTCTGGAGAGCAAGTTCAATTACGGCGTCGTCCTTCGGGATTTTATACATTCTCCTCGTGAATTGCTTGGGGTTCCTCGGACACTCCAGTTTCCTGCACGGTCTAATGACGTAACGGTTAGGAGTTTAATTTTTAAAAATCACTAAATGGTGAGGGCAGATCGTATTAAAAGATATAAGATCGTAAGGGGTCATTAAAAAAATGAGATATTTCCACTGGTGGTAGAGATTCTATCTAAGCGATATACACTCGGGACCAGTTAGTTAGTTGACTTCCTGTAATTAATAAAGTCCATCTGCAGTGAGAGCTGCCCACCTGTTACGAGGAAAGCTGTACAAGATGGGCGAATTTCAGGTGAAGTTAACAATGTAACAGTGAATGAATTTTCTTGGAAAGATCTCCGGAACCAATTCATTAGGTACCTAATAAAGTGGCCACTGGGTGTACGTTCGTGCTCCTTTGCAACTGTAGCCTATCCAGTTCGAGGTACGATATTTTATGCGTTTAAAGATGCCTGTCTGCAAACAGCTGTTGTAATGCGCGTTGTTTTCAGTTACTTCCGGGTTCCTGTCGACTTGAGCCAGTCTGGCTATTGTTCTCTAACCTTTCTCGCTAACGTGGAATTTTGACCCACCCAGCTACCGTTGAGTGGATTTTTTTTTCGTGTTTCTCACCATTATCCGAAAACTCAAGACACGGTTTGTCATTAAAATCCCAGGATATCAGCAGTTTCTCAGACACGAAACCCACCACGTCTGACACCAACTATTAGTCCACAGTCAATGTCAATTAGATCACATTTCTTTCCTATTCTCCTATTTGATCTGTACAACAATAGTTATCATGCCTGCATGTTTTTTGTACATTAAGTTACAGCCACATGATTGGCCGATTAGATATTACGTTATCGAGCTGGTGTACTGGTTCACCTAATAAAGTGGCCACTGAGTGTAGATGCAGCTTCAGCAGGCAGTCATTCAAAACCGAATTAGGCATGAATTTTTTGTCACATGGAGTAGAGAAGCTCTGAGATTCTCTACCTCAGAGGGCCGTGGAAGCCGGATCTTTGGTGAAGGAGGATAGATATTGTTTTCAAAAGGGTAGGCAGCTGAGGGCTATGGCAACTTCCAGAAACTAGGAGATATATGTGGTAGATCAACCATTACTATTTTGATTGTTGGGGTAAGCATCAGGAACTGACTGGACAGCTCCTGCTCCTATTTCATTGTCTTTTTTATGTTCAAACAATCAAGTTCATTCTTCACCTCACCCTGCTCCAGTCTGAAACTTCCTTCACTTCTACCTTTTTTGTATAGTTGACGGCTTTGGAGTTCAATTTTTCTGGCACCACCACGTTTCTGGTGGAAGTAGAAAGAGAGAGAACGGGAGAGAGAGGACTAGTTCGTTTTAATTTGCAGAATCGGTAATTGAGAAATAAGTCGGAAAAAGTGAGGATTTAAATGGCAGAATCGATGGTTTTGTGGCCAGATTTGCCGACGACTTTAAGTGGAGGATCAGAGGGTGTTGAGGAAGAACGGAATCTGCAGAAAGACGTAGACAGTTTGGGAGAATGGGCAATGAATTGACAGATAGAATGTAATATATGGAAACGTGTTGTTCGGCAATTTTGCAGAATAAATAAAGGCGGTGTATATGTTCTAAATGGGGAGAAAAATCAGACGTCAAGGCTGCAACAGTTATCTCCCTGCACTCTTTGAAGTTTAGAAGAATTCGGGGGGTGGGAGCCGTGTGGTGAAACCCACACCGAAACCCACCGAATATTGAAAGGCATGGATAGAGTGGATGTGAATACGATGTCCTATCACGGGGGTGTGGGGAGAGCCTGGACCAGAATGCATAACCTCATGATAGAAGGACATTCCTTCAGAAATGAGATGCTAGGAATGTCTTCCAACACAAGGTTGTGAATCCATGGAATTCGTCGTCTCAGTCGGCTATGGAAGTGAAGATATTGGGCATATGTAAAGAGAAGTTTGATAGTGTCCGAATCAGCAGTGGCGTCTAAGTAACGCAAGAATGGAACTGAGGGGATTAAAAAAACAACGGCCAAGATAGAAATATTCAGCAGAATCGATGGGGAGAATAAGTTAATTTTGCTCCGTTGGTTCATGTTGTTATATTATTAATAGGATGAGGCCAGAGGTACCGCGGAATATATGTTGGCGAGGTCAAACGAATGATCTTTTCAAGTGATTTAAGATTGTTTATTTCGTCTTCATCAGTGGTAACCTTGAAATACTTTTGTCAGGTAACGTTTACAAATGCACAGGATAAGAAATATCCAAATGATTCCTGTTTCAGTGAACTCCAAATATTCGAGACAATGTGCCTAAGGGCATATTCTGGACCTCGTCAACGAGTTTAAGCAGGGCGGAACCGCTGTTTCATAGTACCAGAGACTGAGGTTCAATCCTGACCTATTGTGCACTCTTGTAGAGCTTGCATGTCCTACCAGTGATCACGCCGGCTGCTCTGGTTGTCCACTCACACGCCGAAGAAGTGTGTGTCGATCGGTCAATCGGTCACTGTAAATAGCCCCCGAAGTATTGGAGAGCATGAAATCTGTAGGGAGCTCAAGAAAATATGGGGAAAATGAAAATAGATAATTTTCTCATTGTGTACATGAATAGCTGCTGGTTGGCACAGACTGGGTGGATTAAAATGTATGTTTCCCTGCTGTATATTTCATCGACTGCCATAGCAACTGGACGTTTAGTCCTTCTTACTGGAACCGAATCGTCTACAGAGGGTAAAGGTATATGAAAAAAAATACTCCGTGCCTATGGACACTATTAAAAGTATTCCAAAAACGGGTAAGTTATTAAAAATACATTTCCAAGATCTTCCTTATTCTTAACTCAGTATGGGATGGTACCCCGGTAAAAGCCTGAAAAAAGCACAACGGCATTCAAGTTCACATATGACCCACAGCCGTATAACCCTCTCATTCTTTTTAACATTGTCAAGCAGAGCTCTTCTGTTTCATCAACTATGCCTACAACTTCCACCCTGCCCTTAAGTTCACTTGATCCACTTCTGATACCTCGGAACACTTTCTCGATCTCTGTGTCGCCATTTCTAGAGACTACGTGCCGACCGACAGCTTTTCTAAACCTCCTTATTCCCACGATTACCTTCAACTATATTCAGCTGGATTCTACCCCCAAATGCATCGTTACCTCCACAACACTCTCCAGTTTCTGCAGGGATCTCTCCCATTGTGAGCCCCTTCTCCATTCGTCATTCCTCACCAACCTTCTTCAAGCAGCAGATCTGCTACACTTACCTATTTATCTCCTGCCGTAACTCTATTCCGGACCACGAACAACCGTTCCAGCTGGGGCAACACTTCATCTGGAAATCAGTTGGTGTAGTCTGTTGCATGCAGTGCTCCTAAAGCATCCTCCACTACAACAGTGAGGCCTGGCGTAATTTTTCCCATCTTCCAGATATGCAATTGTCCGGTGACCAACGATTTTAGACCATCCCCAGTCCCATTCCCATATGTTGGCCCACGTCCGCCACTTTTGTAACGATGAGGCCACTCTCAGGATTGAGGAGCAACAAGCAAACTTAGTTGTGTAAAGTTACCTGCAAACCGATGGTCTGAACATCGATTTTCCTCCTGTTTTTTTTTTGTTCCAATGCCCCATTCTCTCTTCTTCTATTTCCATACCATGCCTCTTATCCTTTCTTCCCACATACCTAGCAACTCCCCTGGTGTCCGTTCTCTTTCTTTTATCCCTTTGGTCCAGTCTCCTCTCCTACAATGTTCTTCAGTTCTTTACCTTTCCCACTCAACTGGTTTTACCTGCAACGTTTTTAGCTGGTTCTTTCCCTACCCTTCCCCATCATTTTTATTCTGGCGTCTCCCCCTTCCTTTCCAGTTCTAAAGAGGCGTTATGACATAAATCGCTGGCTGTTCATATATATTCCCATACTTGCCGCCTGGGCTGTTGAGTTCCTCTATCAGTCGATAGGTTGTGGAATGAGTTTATATTTGGGGTGAGTGAAGCACTTCATCCCGTTTCTACTTAAAATGGCCAAATCCTTGTTTAAACTTTCCATAGGTACCACGAGCGGTCTGTTCTGAAAGCTGTAATCCCGGAACACGGAAGGCTCCGAAAAAAGGACAACCCAAGTGCTGCTATGATTGCGTACAATGTCCCAGAGGAGAAATTAGCAATACCACCGGTGAGATATCTCTGTGAGCTTCCATTAATTAAATGCCAGTGCAGAAGCATTTTGAAATATAAACTGTCTCTCCCTCTCCAAAACTCATCTGTTTTGTTTTAGATTCAACCGGTTGCCTTAAGTGCCCAGCAGAATACAAGTCCAATGAGAAACGTGTTGAGTGCATTCCAAAGGTGATCGAATTTCTATCGTTTAGTGAAATCATGGGGATTATCCTGGTGACGCTCGCATTGGTAGGATTGTGCATGACAATGCTGGTATTTGCAACGTTCTACAATCATAGAGAGACGCCGATTGTTAAAGCTAATAACTCAGAACTAAGTTTCCTTCTTCTTGTGGCTTTAATGCTCTGCTTTCTCTGCTCAGTTACGTTCATCGGAGAACCATCAACATGGTCGTGCATGCTTCGTCACACGTCATTCGGTATTATATTTGTTCTCTGTGTGTCTTGTGTTTTGGGTAAAACGATAGTTGTTGTCTTGGCGTTCAAAGCGACTCTGCCAAACAATAACATAATGAAGTGGTTTGGCCCAAGCCAGCAGCGATTAACCGTCTTAAGCCTTACTTCGCTGCAGTGCTTAATGTGTACCGTCTGGCTCGCAACATCGCCGCCATACCCTCGGAAGAGTACAGAATATTTTACCGAGATAATAGTTTTTGAATGCAACGTTGGGTCTGACCTTGCCTTTTATTGTGTGCTGGGTTACATTGGATTCCTGTCCTGTGTGTGTTTTGTAGTCGCCTTTCTAGTTCGACAACTTCCTGACAACTTCAACGAAGCTAAACACATCACATTTAGTATGCTTATCTTTTGCGCAGTTTGGATTACCTTCATCCCAGCCTACGTGAGTTCTCCTGGGAAGTACACGGTGGCAGTGGAAGTTTTTGCCATTTTAGCATCCAGTTATGCGATGTTGTTCTGTATTTTTGCTCCCAAATGTTACATTATACTCTTTAAGCGAGAACAGAACACAAAGAGACATGTCATGGGTAAAATGCCATCCAGCAAGCTTTAATAATGAAGAACTATGTAACTATTTTGTGTGACTGTGTATCACTATCTTAATATTTCAGTGTCCATTGTTTGCTTTAATTTTGTAATTCTCCCGCTGTATCAAATAATGTTCATTGCATTCAACATATAGAACGTAGAACTGTACAACACAGTTGGGGTTCTAATGGGTTGGAGCGTTGTCTGAGTTTATATTTACAGCGGGAGTTTAATAGGATGCCTAACTCTGCTGAGAATCGGCAAATAGAGTTCAACCCAGAAAAGTGTGAAGTGGTTCAATTAAGGAGGCACAATTAATTGTACGACTGTGGACAGTTTGGAGGATCAGCGATACCTTAGGTTCTATGTCCATAGGTCACTCAAAGTTGCTGCACAGGTTAACTGTTGTTAAGATGTCGTACAGTGTGATAGCCTTCTTCAAACTTGGGATGGAGTTCAAAAGGCTTGAGATAATGTTAAACATATAAAAGACCTTTGTTAGACCCCGCTTGAATTACTGTTTTCAGTTCTGGTTACTTCACCACAGAAAGGATGTGGGTTCTTTAAAGAGTTCAAAAAAAATCATCAGATACAATAGTGTATTTTATGAGATTCTTGGGTTCATGGAGTTAAGAAAAAATAAAGGGCTATACGGTAGGGAAATTCTAAGCAGTTTCTAGAATAGGTTACATGATCTGCATAACGTTGTGAGCCGAACGGCCTGTAATGTGCTGTAGATTTCTATGTTCTATATTCTAGCACAGGAATGGACCCTTCGACCAACACCTGTTCTCCCTTAATATCAACAAACTCCAGAACATCAATCTCACTCATATTGCCCTCACTATCAACAAGTTCCCTCTCATTGTTGAATACCGGAGAGAAGTATTCATTGAGGACCTCGCTCACTTCCACAGCCTCCAAGCACATCTTCCCTCCTTTATCTCTAATCCGTCCTATCTTCACTCCTGTCAACTTTCTGTTCTTCACATAATTGAAGAATACACTGGAGTTTTCCTTTTCCCTACTCGCCAAGGCCTTCTCATGCCCCCCCCCCCCATTCTTGTTCTCCTCAGACCCTTCTTATGCTCCTTTTTTGCTAACCTATATCCCTCAATAGACTCATCTGATCCTTGCTTCCAAAACCTCACTTATGCTGCCTTCTTCCATCTGAATAGATTCTTCACCTCACTTGTTACCCATGGTTCCTTCACCTTACCACTCTTGATCTTCCTCACAGGGACAAATTTATCCCTAACGTCCTGCAACAGATCCCTAAACATCGATCACATGTACTTTGTACATTTCACAGCAAAAACATCATCCCAATTCACACCCTCAAGTTCTCGCCTTATAGCCTCATAATTTGCCCTGCCCCAATTAAAAATGTTCCTGTCCTCTCTGATTCCATCCTTTTCCATGATAATATTAAAGGCCGGTGAACGGTGGTCACAGTCCCCCTGATACTCACCCACTGACAGATCTGTAACCTGGCCCTGTTCGTTACCTAATACTAGAACTATTATGACATTTTCTTTAGTCGGCCTGTCAACATACTGTGACAGGAACCCGTCCTAGACACACTGAACAAACTCTGCCCCTTCTAAGCCATTGGAAATAATCAGTTGCCAGTCAATATTAGAGAAGTTAATGTCATCCATGATAACAACCGTGTTATTTTTGCACTTTTCCAGAATATGCCTCCCAATCTCTCGGTATCTCTGCTGCTACCAGGGGGCCTATAGAACACTCCCAATAGAGTAATTGCTCCCTTCCTGTTCTTGACTTCTAACCATACTGACTCAAAGGAGAATCCTGCTACATTACCCACCCTTTCTGTCGCAGTAATTGTATCCCTGACTAGTATTGTCACGCCTCCTCCCCTCCCCCTCGCCTTTTAAAGAACGGAAATCCAGGAATATTGAGAATCAATTCCTGCCCTGGTGCCAGCCAAGTCTCTGTAATGGCCACTACATCATAATTCCATGTATGTATCCAAGCTCTCAGTTCATCACCTTTGTTCCTGATGTATTTGCATTGAGGTACACGCACTTTAGCCCTTCTGCCTTATTGTCCTTACACCCTTTATTCTGTTTCTCTTTCCTCAAAGCCTCTTTATATGTTAGATCAGTCTTTACTCTATTCACTATACTTGCATTTCTCGCATGACCTTTACCCTCCTCCACCTCACTAACTGTTCTAACACTCAGGTTCCCCTCACCCTGCAAAATCTAGTGTAAACCCCCCCTCCCCCGGAGTAGCACTAGTAAACCTTCCCGCAAGGATGTTAGTCCCCCTCCAACTCAGGTGCAACCCGTCCCGTCCGAACAGGTCCCATCTTCCCCAGAACAAGGCCCAATTGTGCAGAAACATGAAGCCCACTGTCTTCCACCAACTTTTTAGCCAGGTATGTAGTTGCATTTTCTTCCTATTTCTAGCCTCACTAGCACGTGGCACGGATTGCAATCCTGAGATTGCAACCCTGGAAGTCCTGTCCTTCAAATTTGCTCCTAATTCCCTAAATTCTATTTGAAGGACCTTCTCCTTCTTCCTATCCACGTAATTGCTCCTTGCATGGACCACGACATTTGGTTGTTCACCCTCCCGCTTGAGAATACTGAGAAATAGATCGGAGATATTTCGGACCCTAGCACCAAGGAGGCAATAGACCACCCGGGATTATCGATCTCTTCCACAGAACATCTTATCTGTCCTCAGAACTATCGAATCCCCTATCACTGCTGCTCTCCTTTTCCCTCCTTCCCTTCTGAGATGAGGGTCCAGTCTCGGTGCCAGAGACGCAACCACTGCAATTTGTATACTTATTATTGATGGGAACGGCCACAGGGCTGCTCTGCTCATTCTGACTATTCCCCTTTCCTCTCCTGACAGTCACCGAGCTGTCTGTCTCCTGACTCTTAGGGGTGACTACCTTCCTGTAACTCCTGTTTATTTCTGCCTCTGCCTCCCAAATGATCCGAAGTTCATCCAGCTCCAGCTCCAGTTCCCTAATTCGGTTTGTCAGCGGTTACAGCTTTATGCAACGTTCGCAGGTGACAACCGTGCTCGCCCTGACTTCCGGCATATTGCAAATGGAGCACTCGACTGCCCTAACTAATACCTCCATTACCTACTCCTAGGTTAATTGGATTAATAAAAGGAGCTTACACGGTCTTATCTGACTGGGAGAAAGCTCCTACTCAGTCTCTGCTGGGCAAAGCCTCTTGAGCCAAAGCCTTTCTACCCTGCCTGCCACGACTTCGTCGACCGCTACTATGCCCTCAGAAATTTCAACCCTTGGAAAAAGATACTGTTTGCCTACTCGATCTATTATCTCATAAACTTCGAAACTTCTAACACATCTGCACTCAGCCTACGCAGCTCCAGAGAAATAACCCAAGCCTGCCCAACCTTTCATTATAACACATGACCTCTAATCCAGCAACAACCTGGTAAACCTCTTCTGTACACTCTCCAAAGTTTCCACATATTTCCTATCATGGGGTGACCAGAAAGGTTTGTGATACTCCTAATTGTGGTTTTATAAAACTCCAAATAATTGGCACATTTAGCAGTTCTTTTAGTATTTTGACTGTATGCTTCTTTCGCATGAAAACCGATTCATAGAACAGTACAGCTTAACGTCATTACAAAATAAACTAATTAAACGAAACTATCACCCTACATATGATCCATACCCCTGAATTTCACGCATGTTTGTGTGCCTGTCTAAATGTCTCTTCAACAACACTATCACAACTGCTACCATCACTGCCTCTACTGGCACATTTTATTGATCAACTCACCCCACTTGAGAGAATACTATCCGAAATAACTGATTTAACCCCCCCCCCCTTTCACCATAAAGCAATGCCCTTTAAACTTTGTTGTTTCTACTCTGGTGGTTTGGGGACGGGTTGGAATCCCTCAGGGGGTGACACACCATAGACAGCAATTCAAATAGTTTTCCAACTTCACAGTCTGCGTTCACTCCTAATGAGTAACAGTTCTGATGAACCGAGTTGAGATACCTTTCCCGTCATGTCTATTCCATGCTGCACATGGCGAGAAGAGTTCCTGCTTTACCGTGAATGCTATTTTTAACACAAATTGTCTTCAAAGACATGTTAACTTTCAGAAGTGATTTTGCTAAACCAAGTTCAGTATACCTAAATATCCGAGAGAAGGCGGCACTGAAGACCTGTGTGGCAGAAGGGTGTGGTAACTGTCCTAATCATTCGATTATTATCATCAGTTCCTGCCTCAAGCTGATTTGATGAATCTCATAGAAATGCTTGGTTCAGAACTGTTAATAAAAGGTTCATATTTTCAGTAAGATTTGCATTAGAACCATAGAACACTACAGGCTAATCAGCCCTTCTAGTATGTGCTGAAATTGGCAGCTATGACATAGGCAGACAGCGTGAAGAGGACCTGAGGTAAGTTTTTAGGGTGTAATTAGAAAGCTGACAACAGGACCTCCAGGGTAGCAATCGCTGGATTTCAGCCTGTGCCACGCGCCAGCGAGTATAAGAATAAATGACGGATTAACACTTGACTGAGGAGCAATTACGTTAGCGCTAGACTGAAAAAAACATAGTCTTTGCCTGGCACAATATCAAACCTCTGACGCACAATCGTAACTTTTCATACAGCTTTAACTGTACTTACAATTGGAATTAACAATTCATCAGGTATCATGAATGTCTACCCCACTCAACACGCACGGTTTCGTTACGAGTAACCCAACTGATTCGCACCAACCCTCATTCCCGGCAGCATTCAAAACCACGGATCATAATCACTTTAACGGAAACTAGTTTAGGACAGACGTAACGACACAACCCATTGCTTCAATGCTCAGGACAATCACACTGCATCCAATCCCGGACGAGCCCTCACAATTGAAGCACCCCAGTTCCATCCAGAGAAGACAATCTCGGGCCCCGCCAAAAGTGGATGGTTGAAGCGCAAACCCATCAGAACCAATTTTTTATGTGGATGCTGCGTGATTCGTTACCCTGTTACAAATAAAGACCACGAAATAACAGAGATTTATCTTTCTAATTCCTAATTTGACTAAAGTACAAAAAGAAAAAAAGGAAAGTGTCCAATTTAAAGACACAGTCTAATGTGCACAGGTTGGAGCTCGCAGTTTCCCCTTTGTTGATCCTCCTTCGATCTCCCTGAGCTTGTCGAATCATGGACATTCTCCGAGTCCAGACCTCCAGCCTCTTCTCTCCTACGCTATCTGCCTCCATCTTCAACAGAAAAGAAGACCTCTCTAACACTGGGATCAGACACACAACACGAAAAACGCACTCCCTTAATTAAAGGGCTTACATTCCAAAGTACCCGTTATTTGTAGCCATAATCCAAACACGCTTCTGCAGAAGTACAGTTATGTTAGCAGTAAAACTTTTTCCAGGGTGTCACTGAATATTATAGGTGGGAGATTTACGTCTATGGAATTTTGTGTCCATAGAAGGGCCAGAAAGGTAGACAGAAGGGATGGCACAGCTCTGTTGACAAAAAAAGGAAATAAAATCATTAGAAAGATGTGAAATAAGGTCGGAAGGAATTAAACCTTAGTGTCTACAGCTAAAGAGCTGCAAGTGTAAAATGATCCAGAATAGAGAACTTAAATCATTAGAGTTATGTAGTCTATAATTAACAATCAGAGATAGAAGATGCATGCAAAACGGACAATGTTGCAATAGTCATGTAGGTAGTCTAGGAAACTCAGGTTTTGTGGTGAATGATAGGAGGAAGAATTTAGAGAATGACTGCCAGCTGCCTTTTTCGTGCAACTCCTGGTTGAGCCGTGTCGAAAAACAGTTGTTCTAGATTGGGTGTTGTGCAATGAACTGGAATTGATTAGACAGGGTAGGGTTAAAGAACCACTTCGGGTAGGTGACCATAATGTGATCGAATTCACAGTGAAATTTGAGAAGGGTTTCAATGTATGTTGCTTCAATATCATAATCAATTGCTTGCCCAGCAGTTAAAGCTGCATAAACTTTTGTGCCTTACCTTTAATTACACTCTATAACATCACTAACCTTTTCTCTCTCGGCCACTCTAAAATCAGAGCAACATTTTCAAAATGTTGAAAATATTTATCCGCTTCTGCTTCATTAAATGGAGGAACCAATTTAATATCCTGACTAACATCAAAAGTTTTTCTAGAGCCAGAGGGCTGATTTGGCCATCGCAAGTTCAAATTCCCTCTTTTCTGCTATGGTCCAGTCCGGAACCCGCATTCTGTGTCTTGATCCGGTCCATGGACTACAGACTCTGGGTCTTGTAGCCATCCCTCCTGTCACCCTTGAGACCAATTAGTCGCAACTCAGGATCCTCGTGGCTTGTTGGGGCTCAATGAGGAGCACCTGATGCCCATCGGCTGGCGGTGTATATAGGGGGCTCTGGGACTGAGTGGAGTTGGGAGGTCCTCCTGCTTATCCTGGCTCGGTGTTCCCCTTGTTAAAGACGAGTTCTTCGAGTAAGTCTAGCAGTCACCCAGGCCTAGATCCCTTCCTATCCCTGTAATAGCCTTTCAACTTTAAGAGATTTCTGAATATGGAATTCAAGATCAATAATGCCAATAATAAGGACGTTATTTATTTTAAAGGAAATGACTTCTTGTTATTTTGGAAAAAGGTTAGAAGATTACTTTCTTTCTGATCTGGAATGACCTTCCGGTAAACAACTGTGACTTTAGCGTCGGTGAATTCATGGTCCTGAGATGTCGGTATATGACACGCGATTTTCTCACTTGTACTCATTCACAATGATGTGGCAGTTCACCATTTCATATTTCCCAATAGATCTCCGTTCAGCTTCTTCGATTTGCTGATGGAAGTGTATCCTTGAAGTACTGCAAAAGCTTTTTCAAAGGGAAGGGTATGAAAATAGCGGAATCATTAGACAAGAACGATGGAGTTTATTTTGAACTGCCGTATTTGGGCGAGTTCTCATCTAACTTATGGAGGGTGGCTCAAGATCGACTGCACAGAGTACAGGGCAGGTACGCTCCTGTAAGGATGGACAAGGATGGCAATGGAAGATAACTGGATGTCGACGGTGTGATGAGTAAGAGGAAAAAGGAGAAGTAAGCGAATTTTTGGAAGTTATAATCAAAAAGAGCACTTGGGGATTGTAAAGATTTCAGAAAAGAACTCAAGAAGGGACTTAGCATAAAATGTTATTTGCACGTACGATTAAAGGGAATCCTAGGGAATTTATCCTCAATTCAGAAGAAAAGGGATAACTATTGAGAGGGTAAGAAACCATCGATGATAACGTTAGATGGTGGAGGGCATTTGATTGGATGCAAAGGTTGTTGGTCAAGTCCATACTGAGTACATTGCTGCAGTATTTAGCAAAGAGAAGGATATGGAGGACAAGGAGGTGAGTACCGAGAATACTAATATGTTAGCACACTTCAAAGTATAAAAGGAATAGTGCCGTGTCTGTTAAAGAGCAGTAAGATGAATACGTTCCGAGGGCATGATGAGGTACACACCAGGTTGCTGAAAGAAGCAAGTGAAGAGATTGCTGCGGCATTGGCCAGTACCTGCGTCCTCTCTAACTATATTTGAGCTCTGGCTAGTAATAATGGTATTTCATTATTCCAGAAGGGAATCAGGGATAATCCTGGAAATTATAGATGGTTGAGACTCACGTTAGTAGTAGGGAGATTACAGGAAATAATCCTTAGGGATATGATATATGACAATTTGGAAAACACAGCCTAATTAGGGAGAACCAGCATGGCTTTGTGTGGGACAACTGATGTCTTAGGAACTTCATGAGTTTTCTGACGATTTCCGAAGTTCATTTGATGATGGTAGACATGGGGATGTTGTCTTCATTGATCTTAGTAAGGTGTTTGACAAGGTACATCATGGGACGCATATCCAAAAGATTATGATGCAGGCAATCAGTGGTGAATTCACCGTTTAAGTTTAGAACTGGCTTGCCCATGGAAGAGACAGCGTAGGGATCAAAGGGACCTAATCTCCCCTGAGATCTATTGTTACTGCTGTTCTGCTGGGATCTGTACTAGAACCTCTGCTGTTTGTGATTTATATATAAAGGACCTGGATGCAAACGTCGATGAATGAGTTATAATTTGCTGATTATCTAAAGATTGGTGGCATTGTGCGTAGCGTAAGTAATATAGCAGGATCGACATCTGTTACTGATTTGGGCTGTGAAATGGCAAATGAAGTTTAAACTAGATCAATGTAAGGTGTTGAACCACAGTAGGGTAAAATCGAGGAGATACTGCACTCTCTGGATGCTTTCAAGAAGGAGCTAAATAGGTATCTTATCGATAGGGGGATCAAGGGATATGCGTACAAGGCAGGAAACGAGTGTTGATAGTAGATGATTTGCCATGATCTCAGAATGGTTGTGCAGGCTCGAAGGGCCGAATGGTCTATTTCTGTGTCTATTGTCTATTGTCGTAAGGGCAAATTACTAAACAGTATCGCAGAGCAGGGAAATGATGGTATCCAAGTTGACAGCTTTTTGAATGTGGCTAGACAGATTGTTAAGGTGGTTAAGAAGGTTTAAAGAATGCATAGATTCATTAGTCGAGGCATTGTATTTAAAAGTGAGGAGGTTATCTTTCAACTTTACGAAGCTCTCGTTTGGTCATATCTGCAGTATTACGTATATGTTTGGTTGTCCCACAGTCGGACCGATTTTGAGGTTTTGAAAAATGTGTAGAAGAGGTTTACCCGAATGCTGCTTGTTTTAGAAGGCGTATAATATAAATAGAGTGGACAGATAGTATCTGTTCTTCAGGGATTAAATATCAAAAAAACAGATGGCATGCATGGAAGGCCAGACGGGGTAGGTATAGTGGGGTAATGAGCCGTCAGTTCCATTGTGCTCAGAGAGTAGTGGATGCCCGGAATCAGCTGCCTGGTATAGCGGTAACAACAAGCACATTACAGGTGTTCTTTTTTATATAATAGACGGTTGAATAGGCACATGAATGGGCATTGTGTAGGTAGCAGGGATTCATTTTCGTTTTGCTTTTTAGCTGGTTCGGCACAAATTTGAGTACCGAATGGCCTGTTTTCGTGCTGTACTTTAGGCCATTTATATACATTATTAATGGCAGAGGTTCCAGCACAAGTCAGTACTGAACTCCACTAATAACATAACTCCAGCTCGAACTCTTTCCTTTAATCAAGACCATCCGCCTTCTAATTTTCCAACGTCCCATCGAGTGCTACCATTAACGACCTGCCCAATATAACAGCTTTCTAAGATGATGTTCTGAATACCTGATCGATCCGAGAAGACCACCTGAATAATTTTGATAAAACCATCTACCGACTGTTGCAACTTGGTCTACGACAAAATCGCGAAAAATGCATCCTTCCAACCTCGTTTTTTGATTGGATCTCAAAGGTATACAAACCGGTCAATGAAAAGCTTCGTCTCATTCTTGATGCCCCGGCACTAATGGATCTTCCTGTATTCCGCTCGGTTTCAGGCATGTTCAAACATTATGCTGGACTTTGCCTCACCCAGCCACGTTTTCCTTATGCCGCTTAATGATCTACTGAAAAAAAGGTATGAGCTGGCGTCGAAGAACGAGCAGAGGAATCTGCTTTTCAGAAAGCCAAACAAATGTTGTTTCAATCCCAAGCACTAATGCACGCGATCGCCGGGGCGCCAATAGCTTTGTACTGTGATTTTCCCCCGCATGGTGTTGATGCAGTGCTCACCGAGAATAATACGGGCGGTGACGTAAAG
This sequence comes from Hypanus sabinus, assembly GCF_030144855.1. Lineage (NCBI taxonomy): Eukaryota > Metazoa > Chordata > Chondrichthyes > Myliobatiformes > Dasyatidae > Hypanus > Hypanus sabinus. The sequence continues at coordinate 15,630,599 of NC_082707.1, forward strand.
CCTATCGCTTTCGCATCAGGCACCCTTAACCTAGCCGAACGAAACTATACACATTCGGCCATGGAAGCATCGGCAGTTATTCTGGAGTGTCATGCGTTTTCGTGATCTCCTGCACGGCCAACGCTTCATACCGAATATAGTTATTGTAAGGATTGCTTGGTGAGAGCAAGGCCGTGCCGCAGCTGGCGTTACCAAGGAATCCGCCCACCAATTCCCATTATCTTATGTTCTCAGTAGAAACAATTACACAGCGGGTACGTTAAATCGTCTTCAGTTACATGAATATCCTTGTAGGCAGAACTTCCAGGCAAACTGGTACACATATAGTCTGAATCAAAGCCTCTCCGATTACCAGTTCTCAGGTAAAAGAAGAAGGTGACCAAGATGTAACACTAGAACGGGTAATATGGATGGCCGAGTAGTGTGCCCGAAACTGTGTTACGCTGTGCCAGACGCCAAAACGAGCCTACCATCTAAATGGCTTTCTAGCGTCGGGAAATTATATTCAACCCCACACGATTACGGTTCCTGATCCTGGAATAGTTGCATTCTGCGCATCCAGGAACATCACATATGAAGGCGTTAGCCAGGAATTACGTGACGGAAGTTGATTAAATCATTGAACACATTGTTCGTGCATGCAAACCATACCAGCAGTTTCGACCTTTAAACGCTCCAGTACCTATGGTTCCATGATATTAGCCAAACAGGCTCTGGAGACGTTGACATGTAGACTACGCAGGACAATTAGACAGTCATATCCTATTGAAAGTTGTTGATGTGTACTCTAAAGGGATTGAGGTCAAAGCGGTGAAGAGTTCGACTAGCCAGACGACGAGTAACATTTTACGCAAACGATTCTGTACGCGTGGAATCCCCGATACTGCGTTCTGTGATAACGGCCTGCTGAATTCCACCAGCGTTTTGAGTGTTTTCCTTTGGATTTCCAACATCTGCAGATTTTCTTGTCTATGCGATATGGCCCCTTATCAATCATCATCAAACAGTATGGCTGACAGTGTTGTTCAGGATGTCAAGCAGGGGACCACATGTTGAAAGGGGACATACACACCAAGATAAACCGGTATTTGTTGGAGTACCGTATAAGCCAACAAAGTACCATAGGTTTATCTCAATTAAAGCTATTGATGGGCGGCAGGTTGCGTTCCCGGTTGGATTTCTTGCGCGCAGAAACGACAGACTGATTATGAGATTGACAACAGATAATGAAAGTGCGGTACGTTTCAATATGCAGAATGTCGGAACTTTGATGTTTGATATCCACGCTATTTTCCTCCGAGCCTGAAAGCCAAAAGTTAATGAAAGGAGAAGTTGTAGTGAAAGATGATGAATAAATTACTTCGACACTTGAGGATGGTGGTGTATGCCCCGGACAGATAGTCCACATCAGGAGATGGCCAATTGAAAATTCGACCCAGACCGAGCTAGTGAACAATTCAGCAAACTACTGAAGAAGGATCTGCAGTTGAAAGCATCGAATCCGGGCCAACACTAGATCCTAGGTCTTCTGGTCTGTGCCGACCTGAACCGACCAGAAAATCCGCAGAAAATTATCAAGCAGGTTTTACGGAATAACTTAGGGGTGGAGAGCTTTCCTATCAATATTGTACGGTTTTGTTTTTGGTCTGTCATGGGTCATCACGGGATTGTTTGGTTTCGGGGGCTTTTCCATCAGTCATTTAACATTTGAACTACTAATTCTGTGTGGGAACGTATTAGTTGTTTCCGGGTGACGACAAGTCGAGGACCCGATTCGGCTGCACTGGACAGGGAAACGTTCATTTCCAACCTTTGGATCTTTCCTTTAATTGTAACAATTTAATAACTAACTTATTTCTTTCGGCACAATATTGTGGTCCGAAGAGCTTGTCGCCGTCCCGTACAGTTCTTGGTTCTGTGTTCTACATATGTGCAGGCAGGTAGATTGCGTTAATCTGGGCATCATGGGTTGAAAGGTCTGTTGCTGTTCCACAGTGAAACAACTTGAATGTTATTCTCCTAAGAGGGTAGTGAAGGAAGGAGAAGATCATCCTGAAAGTCATTCAATGTACTGAACTACATGTGAAGGCCCTGCCCCGAAGGAAGCTACAATTATTACTAAGCAACGCAATGGTTTAATTATTGAAATGCATACGTTTCTTAAGTGTTTTATATGCATAGAAAGGTAAAATAAATAATATATACTAAGACAAAGGTTTGACAAACTGACGCTAAATAATACTGAATGAAGCTGTTCCGACTTCGAGAACTTCCGTTATATTTCGATTCCCGATACGCGGTAACTTATGCACATCCTCCCGTCATATCCCCCCGTATATATTAAATGATCACTAGGTTACTTATAATACTTATACAATGTAAATGTTATGTAAATAGTTGTTGTACTGTATTGCTTAGGGAATAAAGACAAAAAAATTATGTACATAATCAAGCAACAAGGCCTGGAGAGAAAACTTCCGGGTTTTTGCCGATCCGCCGTTGGTTGAATCGGCGCATGCGAACCCGCGGACTGTACATAATTTCTGTTGACTGTACGATCCCATGATCTTCAATGGCTGCTCAGCGCACGAGGGAACTGCAGGAAAAACAACCATTCTGTGTTGCTTTCCCCGCGACTGAAGTGATTATCGATAAATAGAAACGTATAAAATAGAGTCTTGTTTTTATTTTTGCAATCTATGATTTCAGACAAAATTCTAAATATTATCTGTTTAGTTTTATTTTGTAGTACTGCAAGGGACAGAGTTCTCCGGCCCAGTGCGCTGCATCACTAGCAACCTGCCAATTAATGCTAGCCTAATCACGGGACTATTTACAAATTAGAACCATAGAACATTAAAGCACAGAAAAGGGCCTTTTGGCCCTTCTTGGCTGTGCCGAACCATTTTTCGGCCTAGTCCCACTGACCTGCACTTAGACCATATCCCTCCATACCCCTCTCATCCATGTACCAGTCCAAGATTTTCTTAAATGTTAAAAGTGACCCTGCATTAACCACTTCTACTGGCAGCTTATTATACCCTCCCACCCTCTGTGTGAAGAAGCTACCCGTAATGTACCCTTTTAACTTTTCCCTTTTCACCCTTAGCCCATGTCCTCTGTTTTATTTTTTTCTCCCTAACCTCAGTAGAACAAGCCTACTTGCGTTCACTCTATCTATACCCACCATAACTTTATACGCCGCAATCAAGTCTCCATTCATCTACGCTTCAGGGAATAAAGCCCTAACCTATTCAACCTTTTCCTGTAACTGAGTTTCTCAAGGCCTGGCAAAATCCTTGTAAAACTTCTCTGCCCACGATCAACTTATTAATATCCTTCCTGTAATTATGTGACCAAAGCTGCACAGAATACTCCAAATTCGGCCTCCAGAAAGACTTACACAACCTCATCATAATATTCCAACTCTTATACTTAATACTTTGATATATTAAGGCCAATGTGCCAAAAGCTCTCTTTACGACCCTATCTACTAGTGACGCCAGTTTAAGGAATTATTTATCTGTATTCCCAGATCCCTTTGTTGTACTGCACTCCTCAGTGTCCTATCATTTACCTTGTATGTTCTACCTTAGTTTGTCCTTCCAAAGTGCAGTACCTAACACTTGTCTGCATTAAGCTGCATCTGCCATTTGTCAGACCATTTTTCCAACTGGTCCAAGATCCTCTGCAAGCTTTGAAAACCTTCACACTGCCCGGTAAACCTCCAATCTTTGTATCACCAGCAAATTTGGTGATCTAATTTACCAGATTATCATCCAGATCATCGATATTATTGACAAATAACAATGCACCCAGCACTGATCCCTGTGGCAGACCACTAGTCAAAGGCCTACTTGTGGAACTATGAAATGGTCTGTCTCAGAAGGCCGTGGAGGCTAATTCTCTGGATGCTTTCAAGAAAGGTTTTGATAGAGCTCTGAAAGATAGCGGAGTCAAGGGACATGGGGAGAATTCAGGAACGGGGTACTAATTGTGAATGACCAGCCATGATCACAATGAATGGCTGTGCTGGCTCGAAGAGCCGAATGGCCTGCTCCTGTAACTGTCTACAGTCTATTGCCTACATTCAGAGATGCAATCCTCCATTACCAATGTCTGGCATCTCCCGTTGAACCAATGTGTAATCCAATTTACTCCTTCACGATGTATACCTAGCGACTGAATCTTCCTAACTAACCTCCCATGCGGGACCTTGTCAAAGTCCTTATTAAAGTCCATGTATACAACATGCACTGCCTTCCCTTCTTCCACTTTCCTGGTAACCACCTCGAAAAACTCTAATAGATTGGTTAAATATGACCTTTCACGAACAAAACCGTGTTGACTTTCCCTAATAGTTCCCTGTATATCAAATACTTATAGGTCCCGTCTCTTAGTACTCCTTCCAATAATTTAACTAATACTGACGTCAAACCTATTGGCCTAAAATTTCCCGGATTACTTTTAGACTCTTTTTTAAACAACGGAACAACATGAGCTATCCTTACAATGCCCATTTAACCCACTAACCTGTATGTCTTTAGACTGTGGGAAGAAACTTCTGCATCCGAAGAATACCAGGAGGAAAGACACACAGTTAGGAGCAGGATGTAAACTTCTCACAAGGACGGAATAGAACTCTGAACTCTGGAATGCTCTAATCTGTAATCGCGGGACAATAACTGCAATGCCAACGTGGCGCCCATATGCACATTAAAACTGGAACTAATCTTTGTAAACAGTTGTATAAAACTAAAATATTTTCATGAACTTACGTAAGTTATAATGGCATTAATTGAGTAATAAACTAGTTATTAAATTAAGTCATTAAATGTTAAAAGTGCACACAGTGGTCACTTTATTCGGTACATCTTGTGCTCTTCTGTACATCACTGTAGCAACGTGGAGTTATTTGAGTTAATGTTACACGTGAACCAGTCTAACCATTCTCTTCAGACCTATCTCATCAACAAGCATTTTTTCATGAACTGAACTGCGCCTCACAGGAATTTTTTGTCGACCCAATTCGCTGTAAACTCCAGAAACATCTGAACGTGAAAATCCCAAAAAGATTAGCAGTTCCTCAAATACTCAAACTCACCCGTCTGGCATCAACAACTATTTCAGGGTCCAAGTCACTTTTAAGTGCAGGGCTTAAAAGTAACTAGAAAGGGGGTAGGACCCGTAATGATTATGTTGATAATGCGATAGTTGCTTTGCAGACAGAGGCCACGTGCACTCAGACTCCGAGAAAGTAGAGACAGATGACATGGGCAAAATTGCGGTGAACAGAATAAGTAGCAACGGAAAAGGCGGACAAAATCGAAAAAGCTTAATTTTGAATGCAGGTGGTATGCCGATGAAGGGAGTTAAACGTGTAGCACATGACAGATTGCCATGCAGGACATTATAGGCATCACTAAATAATGGCTGAAAGAGGCTTACAGCTACGACCTTAATGTCCAACGATAGACATTGTATCGAAAGGACAGGCATAGGGGCTTAGGATATGATGTTGCTCTGTTGCTAAGATATAAATCACATCATTATAAAGAGGTGACATCAGGTCAGAAAGTGTAGAATCATTGCGAATGAAGCTATGGAACTGATTGGGAGTGTTATGTAGACCCGCAAACATTAGTAAGGAGGTGGTCTACAAATTTGAACGGAGATAGAAAATGCATGCCAAAAGGACTGTGTTAAGATAGTCATTCGGGACTTCAATATGCAGGTGGATTTGGAGATTCAAGTTGGTGCCAGATTCATTGAGAAGCAATTTCGAGAATGCCTACGAGAAGCCTTACCTATTTATTTATCTATCTATCTATCTATCTATCTATCTATCTATCTATCTATCTATCTATCTATCTATCTATCTATCTATCTATCTATCTATCTATCTATCTATCTATCTATCTATCTATCTATCTATCTATCTATCTATCTATCTATCTATTCATTTGTTTGTTTGCTTGTTAGGTTGTTTATTTATTTATATTTAAGCCATCTTGTGGTTGAGGCCTCCAGACCTCTTGAGCTACTGCGGACTGTGTGTTGACCGGAATTTATTAAATAGCCTATGGAAAAACAACCCTTAGGGGAAAGACAACAGAATGCAATCAGATTAATCCTGAAATGTGAGCAGGAGAAGCCAAAGTCAAATGCATCTCTATTACAGTGTGATAAAGGAAATTACAGAGGCATGGGTGAGGATTTGGCCAAAATCCTTTCGAAAGGAACACTGGCAAGGATAATGAAAGATCAGCAATGGCTTGAATTTCAGGAAGCAATTAGGAAAGGACAGAATATGCACCGTACAAAGAGGAAGGAACATTCCAAATGCAAGTTGACACAACTGTGGCTGACAAGAAAACGTAACCCAAAGCCAACGTAAGCGCCAAAGGGAAAGCATATAATATAGCAAAAGATAGTGGGATGTCGGGTGGTTGTGAAACATTTAAGAAATAATACAAGGCAACTAAAATGTACTTAATAAGATATCGATGGAATAAGAAGGTTAGATCGCTAATAATTTAATGAGTTTAATTTACGTTTCTACGGATACATATAGTATAAAGAGGGACGAGAATGGATACTGTACCACTGGAAAATGATGGACGACATTGGGAGCGAAGGATATGGCGAACGAATTGAATACGTATTTTACATAATACTTCACTTCAGAAGACACTAGCAGTGTGGTGGATGTTCCAGGTTTCTGTAGACATGAGATGTGCGAAGTTATCTTAACTAGGGAGAGGCTTCTTGGTAAGTAGAAATGTCTGAAGCCAAATACTTCCCCTTGATAAGATGGTGTACACAGTAGCGTTCCAAAAGATGTCACTGAAGAGGTCGTCAAGAATTAATAATAATCTTTGAACAATAACTATATTTTGGAATGGTTCCTGAACATTGGACAGTTTCAAATGTCATTACTCCTCAAGAAAGGAGTGAAGCAGGCAAAAGAAAGAAAAATGTTGGCCAGTTACTCTGACATCAGTATTTGGGAACCTGTTGGAGTCGATTATTAAGGATGTACTTGGAAACACGAGATAAAATAGGCCTTCATGACCTTTGTTTCCTCAAGGAAATATCTCCCCTGAAAATCTGTTAGGATTTTTGAAACAATAGCAATCACGATAAAGGGAGACTTTTATGGTTGGCTGCCAGTGGCGAGTGTGTTCCACAGACGCCTGTGGTAGTACGAAATCCTTTGACTTGGATGATGGATTTTTTTTTTACACGGTATGCAATCGAAACGATAACAGGTGGCGTAGCAGGTAATTTTGACGAATTAGAGAAGCTACAAAATAACACTGGCAGAGTAGGAGAATGAACAGAGAACGGGCAGATGGTATAAATCTCAAGAAGTATACAGTCATGCAGTTTGACTGAGGAAATGAAAGTGTTGACTATTTTCTAAACTTAGAGAAAATAGGAAAGTAACTGAGGCGCCAAGGGGCTTAGGGGTCGCAAAGTACAACTTTGCACAGAGAGTCAGTGGTAGCGGGTGCAAACACAATGTTTGCATTAATATCAAGAGTACTAGACTGTAAAAACAAGTATGTAATGTTGAATCCCATTCCCATTCTGATATGTCTATCCATGGCCTCCTCTACTGTCAAGATGAAGCCACACTCAGGTTGGAGGAACAACACTTTATATACCGGCTGGGTAGCCTCCAACCTGATGGCATGAACATTGACGTCTCTAACTTCCGTTAATACCCCTCCTCCCCTTCTTACCCCATCCCTGATATATTTAGCTTCTCCCCTCTTATTGTTCTCACTTTCTGCCCATCACTCTGCCTGGTCTCAATCTCCCTCTAGTGTCCCCTCCCCCTTTATTTCTCTCTAGGCCTCCCGTCCCATGATCCTTTCCCTTCTCCAGCTCTGTATCCCTTTTGCTAATCACCTTTCCGGCTCTAAACTTCATCCCACCCCCTCCGGTCTTCTCCTGTTATTTCAGATTTTCTCCTCCCCCTCCTACTTTCAAATTTCTTACTATCTTTCCTTTCAGCTTGTCCCGACGAAGGGTCTCGGCCCGAATCGTCGAATGCCCTTCTCCCTATAGATGCTGCTTGACCTGCTGCTTTCCACCTGCATTTTGTGTGTGCTGCTTGAATTTCCAGCATCTGCAGATTTCCTCGTGTTTGCCATGTAATGTTGAGTATTTATAAAGCACAGGTGAGGCCTCAATTGGAGTACTGTAAGCAGTACTGGTCTTATATTATAATGAATGTCCCTGCATTGGGGAGGGTTCAAAGGAAGTTCACGATAATTATTACAGGACTGAAGCACTGGTCATATGAAGAACAACGTTTTGGCACTGGTCTGTATGCCCTATAATTCAGAAGAATGGCGGATGAACCAATTGAAAGCTATCGAAAGGTAAAATAGCCTTGATAGAGTGATGCGGTGAAGATGTTTCATATGGCTGTTGCGTCTACGGCCATAGGACATAGCCTCAGTGTAGAGGAGCGGCCATTGAGATGAGGGGACGTTTGTTTTGCAAGTGATTGGTGAAAGGATGGAACTCGTTGCCACCGGCAGCACTGGAGGCCAAGTCTTTATGTATATTTAAAGCAGTAGTTGGTTGATCCTTGATTCATCAGGGCATGAAGGGATTCGGGGTAAGGCAGGAGACCGGGTCTCGAAGGAAAATTAGATCAGTCATGATGAATTAGCGGAGCAGACTCTGTGCAACAAATGACCTAATACTGCTCCTGTATCTTTTGGTCTTCAGGTTTTTTTTCCCCGTTGTAATGTTTAGTCTGAACAGAAGCATTTGCTCATTTACATATGGCTTCATGCGTTCAATTGCTACCATACGTTTGGCTGACTAGATCATTGTATTAACAAGCAGGTATACCTGCTCATGTAAACTTAATAATTTGGCCATTAATTTGGCATGTTGCCTGCACTTCAGGCTTATGTTACAAGGAGAGGATGTGCATACTAAAAAATCATTACCTGGGATATAAGAGGATAAGGGGGTGAACTGAGAGAGGCGTAGACAGGGTGAAAATTCTTAGTTTCTATCCCAGAGAAGGATGTTAAAAACAAGAGTGCCCTGTTTTAATATCAGAAGCGAGATATTCAAAATACTTTAAAGGCGACTTCGTCACATAGAGTGTGATGCGCTTTTGGAATGAAATGCCACAAACAGGAATCAGGCAGACACATTAGCAACATTTAAAACCCACCGACATAGGATCATGAATAAGAGACATTTTCATCCTTACGGGGTTGCAAGCATTCGGCGTGACATCGAAAACTTCGTCAAACGTCTCTAAATCAGGTCAAGTAATTGTTTATAAAACTGTTTAATGTATATAGAAAAAAACGTTTCCCCGAATCAGGATCTAAATCACCGTAGTGCAAGTAACATGCATAACACAAGAAAACCTATGAAGGTAAGGATAAAATCCACAGACAAGTCACACAAAATAACAAACAAGCTAATGTGCATTTTAATTAAATATTTTAATATACGGAACACTTCGAATGCGATGCACCAGTGAGTTTAGAAGCCTCGTGGCTTCAGGAAAGAAACTTACCCTCACCCTGACCATTCTTCTTTTTAAGCATCGCAGTCTCCTGCCTGATGATAGGAAGTCAAAGATGATGCTGGATGGATGGGTGGGATCTGTAATAATACCAAGAACCGTGCGTACTCAGCACTCCTGATATGTGTCCCCGATGGATGGCAGGAGACAGCTATGATGATCTCAGCTGTTCTTATAGTTCTTTGTAGGGACATCGGCTGCAATGCTCGACTGCTCTCATACCAGAGAGAAATGAAACTTGTCAGGATGCTCCCAATTCTGCTACTCGAATATGCAGTAAAGATGGGACTGCCTTGCTTGCCGCCATCTTCTTAGAAAGTGTAGAAGTTGCTGTGTGAATGAGTACTGGAGAGTATATTGACTAGCTACCTCACAGCTTGATATTGAAATACCAATGCCTTTGAACGGACAGTCCTACAGAATGTACTAAATACACCCCAGTCCATCACGGATAAAGTTTTACACACCATTGAGCACATATACACTGAACGTTGTCGCAGGAATCAGCATCCATCATTAGTGACCCCTATCACTGCTCTCTAGTAGTTGTTGTCGTAAGCAAGAATATACAAGAATATGAGTTAACTCATAATATCAAGTTAACAAACATGTAATACTCCTCCACTAACAGGCATTTGGAACAACGCGGTTAACTTCAGTCAACATCACTGAAATGTTTCAACATCCTAGACAGTCACTTCCAAGGACTCTAAATTTTCTCTAAATTTATTGGTGATTTACTTATTGCAGCATTGTGACCGTTCATACAAGCTTTTCTCTCTCCTGCCATATAGCAAAAGATACCGAAGCATCCGGGGTCTCACGACCAGACTGTGTAACAGTTATTTCTCCAAGCCATTAGACTCCTCAATCCCCGGAGTCTAATTTGACACCAACCTACACACACACACACACACACACACACACACACGCGCGCGCGCGCGCACGCGCGCGCACTCAACTGGACACCACTGCACTCCCTTTGCCATTTTTGCTCATTTCTGTCTCAATTCCTGCTAAAATGTTGTTTACATTTACTTTTACATCATTTATTATTTTATTGTAGTTTGTCCTTTACTGTGCCTGTTGTCTTGTTCATTGATTATTGTACTACCTTACACTTTTATGCGCACTTTTATGTAGTCCCGTGTAGGTCTTAAGTCTAATGTACCTTTGTGTTATTTCACGTAGTCTAATGTAGTTTAGTGCTGTTTAACGTACCACCATGGTCCTGGAGACCTGTTGTTTCGTTTTTACTGTGTACTGTACTAACATTTATGTTTGAAATGACAATAAAAGCGAGTGGACTGGACTTGTTATGTTTTTTAATTGTGTAATTTGATAATACATTTAATTTGAACATTGAAATTCACTGGAGATGAGGCAACTAACCGGGCAACAGGCTTTGCATGCACGACTTTGGTTGAGAACCTGTTTCTGTACAATAGTATCAGATTATACACCATGTTTCTCGACAATGAATCAGTGATTCCATAACATTAAAAACAACTCTGTTTCATCAATTACACGAAGCTCCTATTAATTCAGTTCAGTGTCAATGTGAAACATTATGTTTAAAACTTTGAGTAAGGACTTGAAACCAATAACCTCTGTCTGTAAGCTGGGAGCAATGAATGGAGACTGATTGCATGCGAATTTCTTAAGTGGCAAAAGGAGCGTAGGCGTAGGCATAACGCTATTATAGAACAAGGAGCAAAGATGGAATCCTGCTGCTGTTGTTTAGGAGATTTTGCGTTCTACCCGTGACCACATGTGTTCCCTCCTGGTAAGTCAGTGTCTTCCAACTTTCCAAATAGCTAGAGCTAGATTTAGTGAGTCGTGGCAATGCTACGCTGGCTTCGGAAGGGAGGCGGCACTTGTGGGTTTCCCAGCACAATCCGCGTTAATTTGACAGAAACGACACATTCTACTATACATTAGAAACATAAGAACATAGAAACATAGAAAATCTACATTACAATACAGGCCCTTCAGCCCAAAATGTTGTGCCGAACTTCCCTACCTTAGAAATTACTATGCTTACACATAGCTCTCTATTTTTCTAAGCCACATGTACCTATCCAAAAGTCTCTTATAAGTCCCTATACTATCCTTCTCTACCACTATTGCTACTAGCCAATTCCACGCACTGACCGCTCTCTGTGTAAAAAAACTTACCCCTGATATCTCCTCTGTAAATGTTCCCCAGCACCTGAAACCTGTGTCCTCCTGTAGCAACCATTTCAGCCGGGGGAAAAAGCCTCTGACTATCCACACTATCAACGCCTCTCATCTTCTTTTACAGCTCTATCTGGTCATCTCTCATCCTTCTTCGCTCCAAGGAGAAAAAGCCGAGTTCACTCAACCTGTTTTCATAAGGCATGCTCCCCAATTCAGGCAATATCCTTGTAAATCTCCTCTGCACTCTTTCTACGACTTCCACATCTTTCCTGTAGTGAGCCGGCCAGAACTGAGAACAGTGTTCTAAGTAGTGTCTGACCAGGGTCCTATATACCTGCAGCATTACTTCTCCGCTTCTAAATTCAATTCCATGATTGATGAAGGCCAATGCACCGTATGCCTATTTAACTACAGAGTCAACCTGCGCAGCTGCTTTGAGCGTCAGATGGACTCGGACCCCAAGATCCCGCTGATCTTTCACATTGCCAGGAGTCCTACCATTAATACGATATTCTGCCATCATATTTGACCTACCAAAATTAAGCACTTCACACTTATCTGGGTTGAACTCCATCTGCCACTTCTCAGCCCAGTTTTGCATCCTGTCAATGCCCCGCTGTAACGTCTGATAGACGTCCACACTATCTACAACACCCCAAACCCCAATTTTCTATGTGCATGCCATAAATAATCATATGTGTTTTAAAACTCCATTTGTCGCCCAATTTCCGAAAAAGGGGTTCCCAGCATTTTTATACCATGGAACAATATCATTAAGCAAGGTGCCCGTGAACCCCTGTCTGATACGATATTTGGCCGTCTCCTCCAACAAATGCAGCCTGGACCTGCGGAGCTCTGTTTGTTATCGCATTTCAGAGCTGTACCTGTTTAAATTTCAAAGAGCGAAGTAATCTTTATATCCAATTATATCTTAAGGTCATGGTGTCATAGAAAATAGAGCATACAAACAAGCCCTACAGCCCATCTGGTTCGTGCCGAACCATTCAGCCTGCCCAGTCCACCCACCTGCAACCAGCTCATAACCCGCCATATATCCATTCATATATCTATCCAAACGGCATATAAACGTTAAAATTACGCATTCTCAGGATGTATACCATATACAAATTTGAGATTTATTTTCTTGAAGACATCCACAGGAAAATAGAGAAAGACAACAGAATCCGTGAAAAACAGGCATGACAAAGACAGAGTCCCTGAAAGATGAGTCTACGGACAGTGGACAGCGTTCAGAGCTGAGGGAGGAAAGTCACCCATGTCCGTCTCAGGGACCAATGGGTATAGAGCAGCAACTATTAACGAACCAGCTGGTGTTGATCCCAAGACCATTTCGCCCATAATCGTAGTCGCGAGAAGAGAGGGAGACTTGACAAACGCACGCAGAAGGATTATGCTCAAGAGGCACTATTGGCGAGCACAGCGTAGTGGAACTGAACACTGGCTATTTTTGGTCCTCTCCAGCTTCAACCCTTTCATCTGTCTTGAAGTCAGCCCAGACGCTCTCTTTTTCGTTCGTAGCCGATCGTTGTCCGTGTGCAATGTCTGCATTCCTGCGAGTCAAGTGCGTGGAATCCTTCAGGAAAACATAAGAACCAGTCTGCTATCTAGACGATTCAAATTTGCGATACTTCAGGTGAAATTGCAGGCTGCGGTTAACATTAACCGTAGCAGAGAAGTAGTATGTATAGTAGCATATCTAATAGTTGTGTGAGCTTCCCGCGTCGATGACCCCGTATATCGATAGCGCTATCTTCGTAAGTAGGATTAGTGGTTAAATGGGTGAATTGAGCGGCGTGTGATTGTTGAATCGCAACGGCTTATTACTACACTGTGCATCTAAATATATAATAAAAAGTCAACAATTAAAAATAGAGAAAAATATATAAAATGTAAAACAAGAAAAGGTGTTTATTGGAGATCAGTCAGCTCAGAGCACCGCTGAGCATTCCTTGCAGCAATGAGCCATTGTGGGCCAAAGGGTCTGTATTGCCTTCCACTGTTCTTTGTTATAAACAATTTCGGGTAAATGATTTTCAGCAGTTTTCGCAATCACCGTATGATCAGAGGTAGGAATGTTCATTAATAGGAGCACTGTGTTCAGATTCAGATGAAGTTCCGCTGAATAAGAAACTATCCATCACAAAAAAATGAACAATGTTCAGAATTAGGTTGATAAAAAGCACAAACATCTGTGGAACATAAAAAGCCACAGGCAAACTCTTTCAAAAGAGAATCTGCTCGCTTCCCTTGATATTTGCCAACAAAGCCCCCTATCTCTCGGAAAGTGGAAGAGAGTTATGGAAAAGTTGTAAAACACGAAAGTACAGAAACAAGCCATTCGACCTATCTAGTCTGTACAGAAGCTTTTATGCTCCTAATACTATCGAGCTGCCCGTGAACCATAACCATTCATCATCAATCTTCTAATCATATACCTGTCCAATATCTGATTTGTAACAGGTCTTATTTGCCTAGCTTGTATGCCTGAAATCATCCAGGCACACCCTAATGAGACTTTGCCCAGTCTCCAGATACTTTCAATAATATAGCTATGAGAAATGCATGCACTATTCTAAGTGTAGCATAACCAAGTTTCCAGCAAACTTAATGGTGATTTCATTTTTTTTTCAATAGAACCACGCAGTTTACAGCAGGAAAAGAGGCCTCTTCAACGCATCTCAGAATGCCGGCCAAATTACATACCTGCGCGTGTCCCGTTAGCCTGTGTCTGGTCCATGACCCTTTAAACCTTCCTATCAAGGACCTGCCCGAAACTGTATTAAATCTTGTAAATGTACCCCCCGGGTGCACGTTCATATACCCAGAACCCTGTGTGTGAAAAGATTGCACGTCAAGTCTCTTTAAATATCACATTTTACCATTACTCAAGATTTATACGAGAAAGACTGTGATCAATATCAACGAACTAGAGTGAAACTGGACAAAAACTTGCCCTTTGGGCAAACGTTTACGTTTCCCTTCTTCTCTCACCCAACCCTGCACTAACTAGGGCTGTTTAGACCATATGATGTTTTACACCCTTCCGAACAGATATCGTTTCATTCGGGATTTACAAAGCAAAAAAGCTAATTCTACTCTCCGTTCCGGATTAATGTAAGTTATTGTTTTGCTGATGGGATGAATTAGTTCGTTTAGACTCAACAAAGAGTATGTACACCGTGAGCTACTTCAGATTACGCTGGGGAATACAGCTTGATTAGATCTAGGGTGTTACGAAGCCCTGTGGTTCAAAGAGTACTGGGGATTATTTTTCAGTCGTGAGTGTGCCTTTAGTTTCTAGTGTGGAAATTACGCTTTAACCCCGCGAGAAAGAGCCAACTGCACCGTTAGATGTTTACCTTGTCAAGAACTATCAGAATATAAACATAAGGAAATGAGCAGGGCGTTAGATTGAGAACAGATCCTCTCGGTGACGATGCGTTGTCTATATTGCTGCCTGTTGTTACTGCCTAGCCTTGTATCCGCGCCATTGACAGAGGAATCAAATTGCAAGCGCAGTGGTGATTTCGGTTTGCTCGGGTTTTCCAAGGAAGCTGATATTGTCCTCGGCGGAGTTTTCAGTATCCACGCTGACGTGGAAAATCAAGACATATCTTTTAGAAAACAGCCTAAAGTGGTAAAATGCACTTTGTAAGTAACAGTCTGTAATTATCTTGTGAAGGTTTTCTAATTTTGTGTTGATGTAATGTATTGTTGGATTTGGACGAGGCTCTTTTTTTCATTTTGAGATTATGAAAGTTACATACTACTAATTAACAAAATGTATCGTATACAATGCATCTACGCTTTGGTTTGGATCTTGAATCTTAAATCATACTTCTGCTGTCAATGTACCATAAGCAAACGCGTCAACAAAGTTTGATTGATACTCCTTGGAACATGCAAAGCTTCAGGATCAAAGTCAAAGACGAGTTTATTGTCACATGCAAAAGTACATGTATTGTCTGGTGCAATGAAAACGTAAAGTTGTGCATGGGTGCAATGAAAAAAATGCAGAAGAATAAATAGGCATGGTTGCATTTAGAAAGTACCAGTATGCACAGTTACAGTAGTCTTACCTGGATCTATTTTCAGTCAAAGAGAAAGGCTCAGGGGGATCTTGTGCTCATGTGGGAAAGCACGCCCACTAGATAAAAGCGAAAATGTAATTTAAATTAGTGTGAAAATTAAGTTTGTCAAGTTAACATAACAAGGGAGAAGGATTTTGGGAAACTGAAAGTTCTGAAGGGAGATAACTGAACTGGACGAGAGGGTTTACACCACTAGGTTGTGTAAAAGCTAGCTGAAAGCCCGCCTAAATTTGAGAAAGGTGAAGAAAGGAAACGGTAGGACAGTTAATCTAATCTCAGTGTTTGTGATGATGTTTGCCTGGCAAATCTGAAGGAATTGTTGGAAGCAGCAACGAAGAGAGTAGACAAACGCCAGTCAGTAGGTGTTGTGTACTTAGATTTTCAGAAGGCCTTTGACGAGGTGAACAGGAGGCTGCTTAACATACTACGAACTCATAGTATTACAGGAATAAATCTAGCATGGATAAAGCAGTGCTTATATGACACGAGGCAAAGGATGGGAATAAAGGAACATTATCCATTTGTATTGGTCTGCATTAGGACCATTTCTTTTTATGTTAATTATCTGTTCATTGGACGATGGAAATGACGGCTTTCTTGCAATGTTTTCAGACGATATAAAGATACTTGAAGAGGCAGTCTTGAGGAAGTAGAGCAGCGACAGAAAAGAAGACAGATTAGCAGAATGAGGAAAAATAGCAGATGGAATACGATGATAAGAAGTGTATGGTCATGCAGTTTCCTGGAAGAAATGAAAACATATGATATTTTCTAAATGGAAAGGAACTAATGCGCAAAGGCATTTGCGGTTCATTATGCAGGATTCCCTAAAAGCAACTTACAGTTTGAGTCTGTAAGGAAGCTAATACGATGTTAGCATTCATTTCGAGAGGACTAGCATATTAAAAAAAGGATATAATGTTGAGATTTTATACAGCATTTGTGAGCCTCACGGAGTATTGGGAACAACTTTTTGCCCTTATTTTGGGAAGGATGTGCTGACGCTGGAGAGGTTTCAAAGGAGGCTCAGTAAAATGATTTCGGAATTTAATGGTTGGTCATATGAAGAACGTTTCGTGATTCTAAACTTTTAGTCAATAGAACTCAGAACAGCGATAGATGACCAAATAGAAAAGTACTGAATGATGAAGGGCATTGACGAGACGATGCTCCGATTTTGGAAGAATGTGAGACCAGAGGACGAAATTTACGGCATTGAGAGGCCATAGGGTGGTGAATCTTTGGATTTTTTTTGCCACAATCAGCCGTGGAGGCCAGGTCTTTTATGTACATTTAAGACGGAGTTTGATAGATTGGTCAGGTCATGAAGGAATACGGAGAGAACGTGGGAGACTGAAGCTGAGAGGAAAATTGGATCAGCCATGATGAAATGGTGGAGACGCGGTGTGGCCAATCGCCTGGTTCCGCTCTTATATCTCATGACCTTATGGTCTCATGCAGGTTGATTGCTAAAATCAGATTTGTGGTGACTTTGGATTCCAGGATAGACAGGTTATAGCATGCATACGGGGTGGCTCTTTAGAGAGGCTTATAATTCAGCCCAACAGGGGGTCAGCTATTCTGGATTGGGTATCGTGTAATGAATTGCATTTGATTAAAGTTTAAAGCAATGGCAGCCTTCGGAGGCAGTGATCATAATGTGATAGAATTCAAACATCAACTTCAAACGGAGAAGCTAAAGTCAAAAGTATCAATATTACATTCGAGTAAAGGGTATCATCACAGTCCTGAAAGAGGAGCTGGCCAGTGCTGGTTGGAAGGATATAGCAGCAGGATTGACGGCAGAAGAGTAATGACTGGAGTTTCTGGGAGTAGATCAGAAGGCCCAGGATAGAAATATCCTCATGACAATAGGTATTTTGAGGGCAGAATGATATAACCGTAGCTGACAAGGGAAGCCAGAGCTAACGTAAAAGCAAAAGAGAAGGCATTTCATAGAGCAAATGAATCCTGGGAAGTTAAAAGATTGGGCAGTTTTCCAAAATCAAAGGACGGCACCTGTAATGCGATAAGATCGCTTAAGATGAAATATGATAATCTAGCCAGTAATATCATATGACAATACCTATTTTTTCCAGAGATATAAGGGGTAAAAGAGAAGCAAGGATAGATATTAGGACGCTGGAAAATCACGTTGGAGAGAGGGAAATGGGGTACAAAAAGAGCAGAGTAAATTGACAAGAATATTGCACCAGTCTTCACGATGGAAGGCACCGGCACTGTGTGAAATTTCGAGAGTGTCAGTGTGCTGATGTGAGTGTACTTGTTATTAACAGGGCGAAGGTGCATAAGAAACTGAAAGGTCTGGACGTCGATAAGTCACTTGGATCAGATCCCCCACAGCTCAAGGTTCTGAAAGAGCTAGCTAAAGAAGTTGCGGAGGAATTAATAATGATTTTTCAAGAATATGTCATGATTCCGGAAGACTGAAATATCGCATTTGTCATTCTGATAAGGGAGGGAGCAGAAATAAAGAAGTTGTATGCCAGTTACCTGACTGCAGTGGCTTGAAGGACGATGGAGTGGATTGTTTAGTATGAGCTTTTGGGGTAATGGCGATACATTATAAAATAAGGTAAAGTCAGCAGGGTTTTTCAAGCGAATTCTTACCTGACTAATCTGATGACTTATTTGACGAAATAGCAAGCTGAATGGACCACCCTGATTCAGGGAATATGGTATACTTGGATTCCAGAAGACTTTTGGCACGGTGTCACACACGAAGCAAGTGAGCAACATTAAGGCCCATGATATTGCAAGAAAGATACCAGCATGGATAGCACACTGGCCGATGGCAGGAGTTAATTTTTGGGAATGTATTAACTCTTTTCTGATTGGCTGCGGATGACCAGATGTGTTCCACAGGTGTCAATTTTTTCATTGCTTCTTTTTAACCTTCGGGATCAATAAATGGCATGACAGAATAGATGCCTTTTTGGCCAAGTTTACAGACAATACGAAGATCGGTGCAAGGGCTTGTAGTGTTGTGGAAGCAGGGAAGATGCAGAAGGGATTATAGAAATTAGGAAAAAGGGTAAAGAAGTGGCAGAGAGAATACAATGCCCAGAAGTGTATGGTCATGCCCTTTGGTAGAAGAGGAAAAAAACATGCTCTATATTCGATAATGGGAGAAAACTCAAATTTCCGTGCTGCAAAGGTACTCGTGAGTGCTTTCGGCCATTTTGCTGATCGAACGCTTCGTGAGGAATTCTGATGTTAGCGTCGAATTCGAGAGGAGTAGAATATTAAAACAACGATAGAATTTTGAGGTTTATATGGCACTGGTGAATCTCAGTTGGAATATCGTCAGCGGTTTTGAGCCCTTTTCTAATAAAGAACGTCCTGACATTGGAGAAGGATCAGTGGAGGTTTACGTCAATAATTCGGAGAATGAAAGGTTTGTTTGCGGAGCTTTAATGGTTCCGCGGCTATATTCACTGGAATTTAGAAGAATGAGGAAATATTTAATTGAAATGATAGAGAGTGTTGAAGGGAATATATAGCGGGGAAGTGGAGACGATGTTTGTAACAGTGGGGAAGTATAAGGCTTGATGGCACATCCTTAGAATAGACTGACAACCATTTAAAATGGAGAGGAGGAGCAATTTCTTCAGCGGGAGTTGCGGGCGGGTGGTGGATAAATGCAAATCTTTGCCATTGCAGCTATGCAGAACAGGCCATTGATTTTATATAAGGCGGAGATTGATCGGTTCTTGAATGCTGAGGGCATGAAAGGCCATAAGGAGAAGGCAAGAGAATGGGATTGTGAGGTATACTTTATCAGTCATGATGGAATGACGGAGCAGACTCGATGGGCAGAATGGCTTAATTATGCTCGTATGGTGTTACGTCTTAAAAACAGAAATTTCAGGAAACACTCAACCGATCAGGCAGCCGCGATGGGAATGGATATTTTTTTGCGTTTCAAGCCTGATACGTTTCTTATGTCGCGGAGAGTAACTGAGTGTGCTACAGGGGTAGTAATATGGACGCGTGTTTATAAAGCTCTAATAAAGGCACATGAATCGTGCAGATAATTGATGATGAGGGTGAGGAGGAGATGATATCTTACGAGCAGAAGAGAATAAATTGTGTAATTAGATGGGTAATACATCATGGTTGGCAGGGCCTATTCGTACCCTGCAATTTTTACGTCCGTTATTCAGTCAGCGAGAGGAAAGAGCTCAGCGTTCAAAGTAAATTTATTATCCAAGTCCGTGCATGTCACCAAATGATACTCTGAGATTCATTTTGCGGGCATTCAGAGTAGAACAACTAAGTGCAATAGAATCAATGAAAAATTCCAGACAAGGGCTATCAAACAACCAAAGTGCAGAAGAACACGTATGTTACAATTCTTGCCTATTTCAAAATTTGAAAACCGTATTCATTTAAGAGTAGCTTAATCTGGTTAAAACATATTGTACGTAATAATTTCTTCATTCAGGATAAGGGCGGGGAGATTCGATTTGTCTCCGTCAGTACATGAATAAAATACTATTCTTCCTCAACATCGAGGTAACTTAATTTTAAGAAACATACAACAGGCTGGAGGATTTCTGGATCCGTGTGAGGAAGGGGATTATTGAGACCAAATCCTACACCAGCCCTAACATTGGGTCTCTACACGACACGTGCATAATTCCTTTTTTCTCTCACAGATGTTGTGCTCCTCCAGCAGATTTTTTGTTAGCCCGTATTCCAGTATCTGCCGTTTCTCGTATGTATATCTTGATAAATAAGGCTGACTGGTTTTGCTTCATGCCGTAGCTTGGAATAGTATTCAGCCCCAACCGTTTGTTCACATAAATGTGTATATCATGCAGGAATTTTCAACAAATTAACAGAGAAATGTTATTTGCTAACAACTTACTATGTTTTCCCCGTAGATCACCCCCACAAAAAAAGACATAGCAAAGCATAAAAAACGAAAAAATTCAAATGTAATTTCCACACTTCAATGGTATCCATCCCCTTCTGATCAGTACATAGCCGAACCACCTCTCGCAGATAATACAGGCAGAATTATTTTTCAAAAAGTCTGTTTATCCTTTGCACAAGGTGATGGAGCAAGATTTTCCTATTCCTTTTTGCCAATATTGAGGAAAGATGGTGGACAGCAAACTTGAAGTCTTGCCAGAGATGTAACACCATAGGTAGGTAGGTAGGCCTCCATTAGTCTCGACAGACCGTAGATTTGTGCCTTGGGTTTCCAGGGCGTAAACCTGGGCAAGGTTTTTTTTATGGAAGCCCGACAGTTGCCCAAGCTGGGAGTCTCCCCTCTCCACGACAGCGATGTTGTCGAAGAGGAGGGCATTAGGACCCATGGAGCTTGGAACCGGTGATATTGTGGAGCAATGTGTAGTTAAGTGTCTTGCTCAAGGACACACACGCAGTTCGATCACTAGACCTTTAGATAATTAGACGAAAGCCTTAACCACTTGGCCACACGCCTACACTATAAGACCATGTCTATTAGTCAACGTAGCAGTATTAGGCCATTTAGCCAATCGAGTCAATTCCACCATTCATTCTTCCTTTTCTTCCCCTCCTGTGTCGTACCTATAGGTGCCTTTCTCCCCATAAGCTTTGATGTTATAGCCAATCAAGAATTTATAAATATCTGCCTTAAATGCACAAAACAACCTGGACACCACAGCTGCCTGTGGAAAGAAATTCCACAAGTTCTCCACCCTCCAGTTAAATAAGATTCTCAGGTCCCCTTTCAGCTTTATAATTTCAATCGAGTACGGACTCAGAGCGATCAAAGTTTGCTCGTATAACTGTTTCATCAGAGGAACCATCCTTAGGGACATTCTCTGAACCCTGTTCAAAGTAAATACTTCCTTTGTTGCATGAGAACCCCAAGAGTGTTCACAATACTCAAGCTGAGACCTTCCCAAAGTGTTATAAAGACTCGGCATGACATTACTGCTCTTGTCTTCTCGATCCCTTGAACCGAATGCTAACGTTGCATTTCCCTACCTCACCACAGACGCAATAGACAATTAATCTTTTGGGGTTTCTGCACAAAGTCACGCAAATTATTTTGCTTCTCTGAATTTTGGATTTTATCCCTATTTAGCAAATAGACTGCACACGTATTTCTTCTACTAAAGTGCATGAACAGCGTTTGCCAAAATTGTATTTCATTTGCCAATTTCTTGCGCTTTCTCTTACTCTCTCTAACACCTTCTGCAGAATTCCTGATTCCTTAACACTACCGGCTCCTCCACCAGTTTTCGAATCATCTGTAAACATGGCAACTATCATCATAAATCTTTAATATGCAGCATTAAAAAAGCTGACCCGATACCGACCTGCGCAGAACACCACTAATCACTGTCAGCCTGATTGGAAAGTATTATTTTATTGCACTCACTGCCTCAACCAATCAGCCAATATTCTAACCATGCTATTAACATTCCTAATGCCATAAGCTCCTACCTTGGTAAGCAGCCTTATGTGTGGCGCCTTATAAGGAGACTTGTGAGAATCCAAATATACAATTTTTGTTACATCCCCTTTATCTGCCCTACTTGAATCTCCTCAAAGAATTCCAACACGATCGTCAGGTAAAACTTTTACTTAATGAAGCCATGCTCACTTTGGCCTGCCTTGTCCGATGTCACGAAGTACTCCATATCCTCATGTTTAACAATTGCCTCCAAAAATTTCCCAAGCACTAAAGTCAGGCCCACTGGTCTATAATTTCCTGGATGACGCCATCCGCCTTTCCATGTTAACCACGGTTATACTACTTTTTTTCTGTGTGGGGATTTATTTGCTTTTATAGTACATCTATCCTGCACATTGCTCATTTTTTCCTAGAAGCTCAAGCCATTGCTGATCTGATGACATTGCTGCTAGGATCTCTTTCCAATTAACTTTGACCACCTCCTCTCTGACAACACTAATTTACATCACGCCACTGCAATACTTCTAGGTCAAACTTATCTTTCTCGCTGCCAAGTTTCAAGTTGAACGCAAAACATATTGTGATCACTGTTTCCAAAGGGTTCTTTTACTTTTTGTTCCCTAATCGCCTCGGGTGCTTTACATAATACCCAGTCAACATACTGGATCCCTTAGTAGTCTCAACGACACATTACTCTAAAAGGTCTTCACTCTCTTGATATGAATTACTCAGCCTGATTTTCCCAATACACCTGCATGATAATATTGTCCTTTTGACAGCTCTGAAAAGGACCTCGGTCCTTTTGTCCCGTTGTATTCTATAGCCCATATTGCAGGTCTGCAGTTTGGAGGCCTGAATATAACTGCCATTAAGGTCCTTTTACCTTTGCAACTTCTTAACATAACCCACAAGAATGTAACGTCTTCCGATCCTGTGTTTCATCTTTCTAATTATTTATCGCCGTTCTTTACCAATAGAGACACGCCACACCACTCTGCTTACGTACCTATCACTCCGATACAGTGTGTAACTTTCGACATTCATCTCCAAACTATAATTGTACTTCAGGCACGGTACAGTGATGGCCAGAACATCATAGCTAATAATCTGTAAAGTCCAACAAGATTATCCACCTCATTTCTTATACTTCCTGCTTTAATGTATAATATTTGTGTACCTGATTTGCTACCATTTATGATTCTACATCCCAAGTGCACTGATACACATCCTGCAGGATTCGATATTGGTCTATAACTTGTCTGCCCTTCCTAACAGTCTGACTGCATGCTTTTTTTTAACCATTGGCCCTATCCTGACTTACACCCCGCCTCCGGTTCCCATCTGTTAATTAGTTTTAACCCGCCCCAACACCTCTAACAACTTTGCCCGCAAGAATATTGAGGTGTCCCTGCTGTACTCGGCTTAAGTGCAACCAGTCCCGTTTGTATAGGTCATACCTTCCCCAGAAATGATCCCACAGATCCAAGATCCTGAAGATCTACCCCATGCACTAAGTTCTCAGCCTCGCATTTATCTGCTAAATCATCCTGCTTCAGTCCTCAGTGGCGCAGATAGCAATCAAGAAATTATTGTCAGGATAGTCATACATCTCAACTTTCTGCCTGACTCTCTAAATT
This sequence comes from Hypanus sabinus, assembly GCF_030144855.1. Taxonomy (NCBI): domain Eukaryota; kingdom Metazoa; phylum Chordata; class Chondrichthyes; order Myliobatiformes; family Dasyatidae; genus Hypanus; species Hypanus sabinus. The sequence goes on from NC_082707.1 coordinate 15,654,539, forward strand.
CTGTCTTGAGGACCTCATTGCTTTTCCTTCCTATGTCATTCTAACGAATAGGTACCAAGATATTCTGGTTGCTCTTCCTTGCCCACAAAAATCTGTGAACGCGATCAGAGACATTTCTGAGCTTGGAACCTGAATGGCAATGCGTATATCATTCGGGTGTCCTGCTCAGGTCCAGAGAATCTCCAGTCTGTTCCTCTGACTACTTAGTCCCCTTCCAGAACCGATTCCCTTTTCTCCGTCTTTCCCTTCTGCAACACAGACCGACGCTCAGTGCCAGTAACCTGGTCTCCATTGCATTCCCCTGGGAGGTCATCTCCCAAAACAATATCCAAACCAGTATATTGATTAATGGGGGAAATAGCCACAGGCGTACTCTGCGCTAACTACCTCTTCACCTTCACATTTGTTCTTCTGAGAGTCACCCGTCTACCCACCAGCGCAGCTTGGAGAGACTACATCCCTATATCTATGGTCGATGATCATCCTTTCAAGGAAGCCCAATGTCATCCTGCTACTGGTCACCATCCATAACACGGTCTTTAGGAAACTGCCTCTGGCTGCACCTCACGCAAATGCTGCTCCCTGGGAGACTCTGGACATCCCAGGGTTCCAAAATCCGCACGAAGAACACATATCGGTCATTTCAACAACACTAAGTACCCAAAACACAGTAGGAATAAAGGAAAACTTAATAGAAGCTTACCTGGCCAACCTATTCAGAGCCAACAGCACCTGAGCCGAAGCTTCCTTTGATAAAAAAGCCTGACAATCCCACGCTTATCACTTACCTACGCCCAACAATGGCTGCTCCGCCTGTCCCTTCTGTATTTGTATTTCCTCCTCTCTGTTTTGCTCCTGCTGCTGAGTAGGCCACCAGAATTAAGCCGAACGCCCGTGAATCTCTATTTTTAAACGAGCGCCGTCGACTATAAGAAATCTCCTCACTGTACGCTGCCCCCATCTTGGCTATTCGGCTGCCGGAATGACACCGAATACCCGCAAACTTCTTAGTTAATCGGTCGGCTCCGATCTGCGAGAAACCTGCTGGCTGAGCGCCGCTGCCCCGCTGATTGGACAGTTTAAGGCAGAATTCTGACTTAGACACTGAAAAACATCAATTTTCTTCATTTTATGTAACTTCGTGGTTGCTTTACACTTGGCTTTGTGTCGTTGTCTTGTTGAAAGACGAAGTTCTGTCCAGTGTAAGCTTTCAGGCAGAGGCTAGCTGGTGTTATCCTGGATCGCTATGCATTTAGCAGCATTCGCCTTCCCATAAAACTGAGCAGATGTCCAGTGCCTGCTACTGAAAGGTTGATGCTACCCGAACCATGATTTACAGTAGGAATGGTGTATTTTTTACTGCTATGTAGCATTTGTTTTATGCCGCATGTACCGATTAATGTTGAGGCCAACATACTTTCATTTTGAACTTTCGCATTCCGAACAAAAGACCTTCCATATTCTTACCATGGCTTGAAAGTGACACTTTGCAAAATCTTTATAGGTAAGGATATTTTTTTTTTCAGTTAGGGCTTCGTCCTTGCCACTGATCCATTAATATTATTTTGTGAAAGTCTTCTGAGATTGTGGAGCCATGAACCTCACCTTCAGTTGCAGCCTTTGACTGCCGCAGCTCCCTCAGACAGATTATTAACGTCACAGTAGCCTCTCCTGCAAGGACCATTCGTCTCTTGCGACACCGGATAGGTGGGCGCCATGACCTATAAAGAATACATGTGGGTTCATAATTGCTCCACTTTCTTACAATGCAAGGCACTGATCTCTAGGATATTTTTTCGTGCCTTTGATATGATCCTGTACCCATTCTGAGATTGATGCTCTCCATTATAATTACCTGATTTGACTTGAATGACCTTTGCCTTAATTTCCGTTTGTTCAGTTGAAAATGTACCATACTGCTGGAACTAAGAGGCGGGGGGGGGGGGGGGAAGAGAGAGAGAGAGAGAGAGAGAGAGAGAGAGAGAGAGAATGTACTTAGTCATGTGATCCTCATATTTCCCTGATCAATGAATAGGATAAGATAGTATGGGAATACGTACCGGAGGAATGTTACAAAATAATTACAAAGGGGATGAATATTTTGCCTGCCTCCTAATTTTAGTTTTTCCTTTTTGGTATAATGTTGACGGGTTTTGGAAATTTTCTTTTGATTTTACATGACGCTCAATGATTTGTGGATTAGCGCAGAAATTCTAAATTAATATATATCAAATTTAGTAACTGGGACAGCAACCAGTGAACATAGTTGTGGGGGCTTAATACTCTTTCAAGGGACTGAATGTGTGGAATTTTGCAGTTGTCATATTTCCTGTAACGAGCAATATTGAGACCCTCTTCAGGAATACACAATTTTATTTTTTGCAGCTTCCGGTTCAGGCTTGTCCTTTTCGCAATAACGATGATCTTTGCAATAGAGGAGATTAACAAGAAACCGGAATTGCTTCCAAACGTTACGCTGGGTTACTGGATTAACGATTCTTGTGGCACGCCTAATGTATCCTTAAAAGCAGCCTTTGAGTTTTTAAACAGTCTGGACGCAACAAATTCCACCTGTAGGAGAGCTCCCGTGGTTCCCGCTATCATCGGGGATTCTGGATCATCAAAGACTTTAGCGATAGCCTCATTAATGGGTCCCTTTCGGATCCCTGTGGTAAGCCAGTTGCTGAACTTCTATTAGCTGATGTGTTACGTTGTCAACCTGTTTCGTAAACATGATCAGATTTTCAGAAGTACTCACTTAAGCAAATACTATGTTGGTGCATTTGCGCAGGACCGGCAGGAAATATAAATTACATCGTTATTTTTATTTAGGTCGGCTGCCTGCTCATGATATTTGGTCAGAATGAGAATTAGAATCAGAATCAGTGTTAACATCGCTGACAACTGTGCTGTTTTGTGGGAGCAGTACATTGCAACACATAAAACAAACAATGTATTACGATAATATATAATTCAAATTGTAGCAGAAACATTGGATATTGTTCATGGCCTGGTTAATTTTCCGTTCAATAATCGGTCAAGCAACTGTTCGTAAAACATCAAATGTGTGTCTTCCGGCTCCTGTTCCTCCTCCCTGATGCTAGCAAATAAACAAGGGCATGTCCTGGGTGATTGGGGCCCTTAATGATGAACACTGCTTTTCTGTGTATTCGACATTTGAGCATCTCCTCGATGCTGAGGAGGCTAACGTCCACGATAGGATTGGCTGTTTCAAACATTCTTCAGCCTTTTCCAATCAACTACTGTAACTCTTCCATACCAGACGGTGATACAATACTCTCTACGGCAAATTTGTAGAAATGTGCTTGAGGTTGAGCTTTTTTTTTTGTGATTTACTAAGTCTTCTTAAACTGTTCATGTATGCAACATATATCCATAGCGTGGATCGTTGTGCTGGTCATGACACCTGATTGCTTCGGTCATAAATGTGTTTGGAACAGAACGTTCCACTGACGATCCTTCCATGAGGACTGGTTTGTGTTCCCTGGACTACCCTTTGCTCAAGACTACACACAATCCCTTGGTCTTATTGATGATAAGTGTAATGTTCTTGTTGCGACACCACTCAACCAACCAAGTCGTGTCACTCATTTACACCTCTTTATCACCATCAGAGGTATTGCCAACAAGCGTTTTGTCATCGGCAAATTGATACATGTCGTTTTAGCTATGCCTAGTTTGAACATTTATTTCGACAAGTCGACCGACCATCATAACAATGAGCAGTTATATCTGTGCCTGATATAACTACTGCAAGCTTGCAAAGAGTATTACGGTGAAGATCTCGCTACTTACAAGGACGATCGTACCCATAGAAAACGACACTTCGGCTGAACTCGTCTATGCCCGGTGCCTTCCTCAACAGCCTAGTCCTATTAACCGGCTTTTAACCTAGTCCCTCTACGCCTTTTCTATCTATGTACTTAACCAGATAAGACCACTGCTTCTGGCGGCTCATTCCAAACACGCACAACCGTTTTACCAGTCCTTCTCTGGGATAAAGGACAGTGTGTTTGCCAACCTGTCTGCGCCTTTCATGATCTTGTGACCCCCTTTCTGTTAGAATGCGAAACTGAACAATCGGCCTCTGATGTCTGTCGTTCCAGATCACCCATGATGCCAAGCCTGATTCTTGTACTGCTGTTCAAAAGTGTGTATCTGTTTAATAGTTTCAAGCATTTCAAACGTTCAATTTATTATCAGAGAATGTATACAGTATACAACCTAAAAATCTTGCTTTTCGCAGACATCCAAGAAAACAGGAAAAAAAATCCCCAACGAATGAATTTCATTTAAGCGTTAGAATCCCAAAGTACCTTCTTCGGCTTCCACGCACAAACAGCAGCAAAATATCAAGCCCCACCACCCCCCCCCCCCCCCGTCCCCGTCCCCTTCACTACCCCAAGCATTTCAGCAGGAAGCATCAGCACTGGACACTCACCGAGCAAGCAAAAGAAAAACCTACAGAGATATCATGTTTTGCAGACCAAGGTAAAATGTAATTGACCACTCAACTACTGGGCGTTATACAGTCCCTCTCTCTTGCTGACAAGGGACAGAGAGGTGTTACCACAGCGAGATAGCAGACCAACAACAACTTACATTAATATTGAAACCAAATGCAAAACCCTAGATTCTGGAAAATAAGAGATCAAAACATCCAATAGTCTCAGGAAGTCAGGCTGCATCAGTCCGGAGAGAACACCACTTAATGCCTGCCCCCCACTCGGTTCCCTCCAGAGGGACTTCCATATGTTCTTGTCGTTTTGTCCCCCTCAACAGCGTGTCAGCCCCCTCTTTTTTTATACATTGTTGACGAAGAGTAACAGACCTAGAACATTGTCCCTTCCTCTTTCCACTTATCGAGCCCCATTCACATCTCTTACATAACTTACCTAAGTCATATTAATCGTGTGCGGCCAGATGTATAGCTCGTTAGACAATACAGTTACAATGTGGAGATTAAACAATTGTGATATGTCAGCTATATACTTATCTCCCTCTAGGTAAGTTATCTCGCCACATGTGCCTGTCTGAGCAACAGACGTGAATATCCCTCGTTCTTTAGAACGATCCCGAGCGATTACTTTCAGGTGAGGGCGTTGGCTCAACTCATCAAGCATTTCGGATGCACCTGGATCGGAACAGTTAGGAGCGACGACGACTATGGTAATTTTGCGATGCAGGCGTTCAATGAAGTGATGGAAGAGATGGGAATTTGCATTGCTTTCTCTGAGGGTTTTCACACAACGTACCCGAGGGAGAAATTGCGTCAAACTATAGACATCTTAAAGAAATCTTCTACAAAGGTAGTAGTAGCTTTCCTTGCGCAAGTGGACATGAGCATTTTACTACAAGAAGTTGTACGACAGAATGTCACCGGTATACAATGGCTAGGAAGCGAGGCTTGGATCACCACGCCGGTTCTACCCCCGCAGGAGAGTAAACTGTTTGTTGTCGGTGCACTTGGAATTGCGATCCGAAAAGTGCGAATACCAGGGTTGAAAGAATTTCTCATGAACACTCACCCGTCTATTTATCCCGGAAACCCTCTGCTGCAAGAGTTTTGGGAAAAAGTTTTCAGCTGCAAGGTAAGGAATACAGAAGGCAACACAGCCGACTCCAAACTCTATTCGAGTCTTCGAGAATGCACAGGGAATGAAACTCTACTTGCAGCTCACAACGAGTTCAGTGATGTGTCTGAATACAGAATGACGTACAACGTTTATAAATCGATCTACGCTATCGCCCACGCTCTTCATGATATGAATAGTTGTCAAGATGGGGATGGACCATTTCCCAATCAGAGTTGTGCTAATACAACAAATTTTCAACCGTAGCAGGTAAGCACTTGTAAGAGTATTGAATGGTCCTCTCGTGTGATAAGATATGCTTTTGACCTTACAGGGCCTTGCACCTTGTTTCGTGGCGTCACGGCAGCACAACGCTCAGCGCAACTGCAGCTGCAGACTCGGAGTTCAGAGTTCAATGCCGGTGCCGTCTACAAGGAATTTTTCCGTTCTCCTATGACTACGCAGGGTTTCCCCCGATTTTACGGTTCCCTTTCACAGTCCAAAGACTTCCCGCCTAGGAAGCTAATCGATCAATATGAATTGTCCTCTGTTAATGCTAGTGTTAATAGGCTAGCGGAGCGACTCGTTTGGCCGGAACAGCCAGTTCAGAGCCGTATCTCTGAATAAAAAAAACAGACCCCACTGCAGATGCTCTGCAACCGTAACTTTTTATTCTGAATTGTGTTACTGTTTTCAATGTACTATTGTAGTATAATAATCTCTTTGAATAGCATGCAAAATAAAGTTTTCACTGTACCTCGGTATGTGTACAGCAATGAACCAATTTACCAATTTACCACATACCCTAGCGTGAAAGATTATTAAATAATATAAATGGCACGTTCAATAGTAAGCATTTAATTGATCTCTGAACATGTTTGTGAATCGTATCCTGCATTTATAAAGCGCCTTTGTAAAATTAGGACATTTCCTGTCTTTGCTCATCAATTTTCTATCACCCTTACTTGTCTCCAATTATCCACAGCTGGCTTCTGTTCTATTCATTTCCTTATACTGCCTGTCGCTCCTCTATCTTTCAGTCCATGTAATAAATCTCGACCAGAAACTTCTACTGTCCATTTCCTGTCGAGTTCCTCCAGCAGTATGTTCTTTCTGTCTTCCTATCTTTCTTTTTTTTTTAACATACAGTGAACATTTTTGAGAGATTTATTGTTCATCTTGAGCCCGGAGAACAGGCATTACTTCTCACTGCACTATGCATTTTTGATTTAGCTTCTACATTACATGAAAAAAGTAAACTTCAAGGCAAAGATTGGAGAAAGTATCTACTTCGATAGCAATGATGATCCAGTGCCAATATATGACATTGTAAACTGGCAGCAGACGGACACCGGCGCTGTTGCTGCAACTGTGGGACAGTATGATGAAATGGCACCCGAAGGACAGCAATTTATATTAGCCGAAGAGTCTATCGTATGGACGGGTGGACAACCCACGGTAAGGGGTATGTGAAAAGCCCTTGGATGTTACAGAAGATTATTCGGTTGTGTTGATCACCCAGGCGCGAGCTTAGATTTAAAGCAGTGTGCAATAAAGTGTGTACCAGATCCAAAATGATAAAACTAATCACATTTCTTTCTTCAGGCAATAATAAGGGTCACGTTAGAGCTACATGTGCGGTGGCAGCAGCTTTTCTTCCCCTCCACCAGTCTAACACCTGTCTAACACCTGAGGATATTAAACGGTCTAAAGGCAGATCAGTACTTTGTTCCAAGTTGAGAAAAAAAAAACACATATATCAGTGGGCGCCACGGTAGCGGAGCAGTCAGCACGACGCTATTACTCCTCGAGGTACTATGGAGATCAAATTGATATTATGGCGCCGTCTATTTGCACGTTCTCCTCGAAAATAACTTGGGTTTCCTCCGCTGCTCCAGTCTCCCGCACAGTCTAAAGACGTAACGGTTGTTGGGTTCCACGAGAAAATCTGCAGATGTCGGAAATTCAAGCAACACACAAAACGCTGGTGGAACACAGCAGGCCAGGCAGCATCTATAGGAAGAAGCTGTAGGACTAACGTTAGTCCTGACGAAGGGTCTCTACCCGAAACTTCGACAACATCTTGTAGATGTTGCCTGACCTGCTGTGTTCCATCAGCATTTTGTGTGTGTTGCGACGGTTATTAGTTTAATTGCTGAATATCTGAAAATAGTGAGGGCGGATCTTATTAAAAGATATAAGATACTAGTTGGCTATTACAGCACTGAGATAATTCTACTGGTGGCAGATTTACACTCTGGAACCAATTTATTCGGTTATTTCCTGTGTTTGATAGCATCCGTCTGCAGTGAGAGCTGAGACGAAGAATTCTGTACAAAATGGAGAACCTGTTTGTTGTTTTGATTGCGCTTTATGTGCTGCAGATGAAACCAACTATGCATCAGGTTAGTGGATAGCAAAGATCTTTGAAAGATCTTTGGAACCTACCCGGTGCCTACTTCATTAGGTACCTCGTGTACCTAATAATGCGGGCACTGAGAGTACGTTCGTAGCACTTTGCTGCTGTAGCCCATCCAGTTCAAGGTACAACATTTTCTGCGTACAGGGATGTCGTCTGCGCACAAAGGCAGGCGGGAATTTGGTATCAGCTGCCAGAAATATTAGTTCAGGCGGACACATTTAAAAATAATAAAAAAAACGACAATTCGATAAGTACATGGATAAGAAAGGGTGAGACGGCTGTGGGCCACAGGTGGGCAGATGGGACCAGCACGTCGGTAAAACATAGCCGCACGGACGAGTTAGGCCTAAGGGCCTATTGCTATGTTGTATGACTAGGACTGGAGTCTTAAGAAACATCATGATGTTTCCCGGTTGCAGCCAGTCTTTCCGGGTGCAACCGGAAAGGATCGATATTCAGCCACCTATTGAGCCAGGACCAGCGATATACTCAGCCGGCGTTTATCAACATGGGTCGCCTGGCTGAACTTCGTGTGAGGTCCTGCGATTCCGCCAATATTCCCTGGTATATCTCAAGCCGCTGAACTCTTTCTGATCTATCGTTTTGTCTCCGAGACAATGACAAACAAAATAACGATTATTTGTTCCAAATTAAGCCACGCCCTTTTCTACCGTTTTATAAACTCGCTGATAAACCCTGCCAATTCCACTGACTTCCGTTATTACAGGGGGCATATGTAACCCCTTTCTGCTATCCGTTATAAGACTCAATGTTTTGTCAGTTGCAATCACTATGACCAAGTAAACCACTTTGCACTAAAATGGACTACAGTTTATTTTCGGTATTAACTTTTATTTTTTTCTTATTAAATTTTAGCCTAATTTCGTTTTTGTCTTTCAGTAAATGTTGTATATCTGATGCGATGTGCGTCTGATGTTGCTGCAAGTTTTTTTTTATATATTCCACCTGTGAGTACATACACTGGTGTATATGACTTTCAACTCAAATTTGACTTTGAAGCTTCTTTCCCTGAACAGTCATGCTCCTAATCCCTTAAATCTCTAAAATATGGGACTCGGCCGTTTCGCCTTTGCAATTCTGTTTTGCACAAACGTTTGACCTTGAATTGCTCAACCTTTTAAAGTTCAAAGTAAATTTATCATCAAAGTGTGTACGTGTGGCCAAATCCTACATTGGAATTTAGTTCCTTGCAAGAATTACACACAAAACAGACAACCTGCTCCAAAAAACGCATGGTCTTGCACACGTGAGCAAATACAAAAAGAAATGAAGATGCTAATAATAAATAAGTAAATAAATATTACAGTGTACATTATTGATGCTCCATGCGACAAAACTGAGGTAATCAATGCCACCTTGTCTTTTAATTCACTTGATCCTCTTCAAACGACTCCCACGGCCTTCTCAAGCTCTTTGCCTCCATTTTTGGAGACAAACTTCCGACCGACAGCTTTTATAAACGTATCGATTCCCACAGTTAACTTTACAATACTTTGCAGTCTGTCTACTGTAAAAATGCTATTGCATTTGCTCAGTTCCGTCGTCTCCGCCGCATCTGTGCACAGGATGAGCTTTCTCTTCCAGGTATATGAGCACTGTCCTTCAAAGAGCGGAGCTTCCTTTCCTCCGACATTAACGTGTTGAGTCCCTCCAGCATTCAGCCTTATGCTGCTGAGAACATGACAGGCCTTGATTCCTTGAAAGCGACTCTATGGGTTGTGGAAATAATTCACATTAGTGCTGATTGAGACATTTTCTTACATTTCTATATATATTGGGCATATCTTGTGTTTAATCTCTCCATAGGTTCCAAAGGCCGTTTGTTCCGAAAGCTGTGATCCCGGCACACGGAAAGCTCCCATAAAAGGACAACCAAAGTGTTGTTACGGTTGCGTGCAATGTCCCAATGGAGAAATTAGCAACAACACCGGTGAGATATCTCTGTGACAATCCATTAACTAGATGCCAATTAATTAAATACAGAATTACCTTTTAAATATAAACTTATCCCACTCCCTCCCTAATATTCAATTGTTACATTTTAGATTCAACCGGTTGCTTTAAGTGTCCAGCCGAGTATAAGTCGAATGAGAAACGGGTAGAATGCATACCAAAAGAGATCGAGTTTCTGTCATTTAATGAAGTCATGGGTATTATTCTGGTGACGGTGGCATTGGTTGGATTCTGTATTACAATGCTGGTATTTGCAACTTTCTACACTCATAGAGAGACGCCGATTGTTAAAGCTAATAACTCAGAACTAAATTTCCTTCTTCTCGTTGCTTTAATGTTTTGCTTTCTCTGTTCAGTTACGTTCATCGGAGAACCGTCAACATGGTCTTGCACACTTCGCCACACATTATTTGGTATTATATTTGTTCTCTGCGTGTCCTGCCTTTTGGGTAAAACGATAGTTGTTGTCTTGGCATTCAAAGCTACTCTACCCAACAGTAGCATAATGAAGTGGTTTGGCCCAACCCAGCAGCGACTGACTGTCTTGAGCCTTACTTCGCTACAGTGCTTAACAAGTACCGTCTGGCTCGCAACATCGCCGCCATACCCTCGGAAGAGTACTGAACATTTTACCGAGATAATAGTTTTTGAATGTAACCTTGGGTCTGAACTTGCCTTTTATTGCGTGCTGGGTTACATTGGATTTCTGTCCTGTGTGTGTGTTTTTGGTCGCCTTTCTAGCTCGACAACTTCCTGACAACTTCAACGAAGCTAAACACATCACATTTAGTATGCTGATCTTTTGCGCAGTTTGGATTATCTTCATCCCAGCCTACGTGAGTTCTCCTGGGAAGTATACGGTGGCGGTGGAAGTGTTTGCTATTTTAGCGTCCAGCTACACGCTGCTGTTCTGTATTTTTGCTCCCAAATGTTACATTATCATCTTTAAGCAGGAACAAAACACAAAGAGACATGCTATGGGAAAAATCACATCCGGAAATTCTTAAGAACGAACAAGGAAGTAACTATGCTATGTGATTGAGTTATTAAGTTTAAATGTTCAGTGTGCATTCTTTGCTACAATTTTGTAAGTTTCTTTGAGTTAACCATATTGAACGTAGAACAATACCCGCACCAATTAAATTCATTATCAAATGACTACACAAATCTCTTCTGCCTACACATGGTACATATCCTTCAATTTCCTCGCATACATGTGCCTTTCTAAAATTAGAATCTAGAATCCATCTCCTTTGTAGGTAATAATCTAACAATTTCATGTGGTCTCCACTCAACGCTTGACGCTTTATAGAAAACAATCCATTTTACCAGAAATAGTCGGTCTAATTTAAGTCATAATGAGTCACAGTTCTAATGAACATGGATGAGATACCTGTGCTATTACATCTAATCCGTGGTTCGCACAGTAAGAAAAGATCCTGCTTTACCGTGATTGTCAATATCAACGCAAAATTACTTCAAACTCTTGTTAATTTTCAATACTGACTTCACTGAACAAATTCAGTGCAAGCAAGTGCTCGCGAGACAGTGACACAAATCGCCTTCTTAAAACAAGCAACTGATTCATCTCACCTGTGTATTCCTCACTTCTGTGACTGAAGTACGCAAGTGTTACCGAGGAGTGGACAGTCACAAGGCTGCGTGACCCTGGGAGGGTACATAGCATGTGCGCAGCACAACGTGCAGATGTGTTTACAGATATTTTAAGCACTCCCTCTCCCACCAGTGAGTGCCCTCCTGCTTCAAAACAGCCAGCATTGTCCCTACGCCTGAAGAAACCAAGGGAACATGTCCGAACGACTGGCATCGTGTCATGCTCACCTCAACTCTAAGCAAATACTTGGTCAAGGACAACAACTGCAGCATGCTACCACCCACACTTGACGAACAATATTATTAACAGAGTTCTAAACTGTCTGCAAGTTTGGCAACCAATCAACCGAGGGGTAGTGTGTTAAAAAAGCGACTGTTTTCCAATTAGGTGCGCAATTAAGGTTACAAAGACAGAACTTCGTGTCAGTTTTCTTTTTTCAGTTGGTCAATGACTAATCAGCAAAATGGATTCATTAGAAAGGGCGAATAAAAATAATGCAAAATAGGCTATTTCCATTGAGAGTAGGGGAGATTCAAAAGAGAGGACATGGTTTGAGAGTTAAGGGGCAAAAGTTTAAGGGAAACACGAGGGGGTATGTCTTTACTCAGAGAGTGATATCTGTGTGGAATGAGCTTCCTGTAGAAGTAGTAGAGGCCAGTTCAGTTGTGTAATTTAAGTTAAAATTGGATAGGTATATGGATAGGAAAGGAATGGAGGGTTATGGGCTGAGTGCGGGTAGGTGGGACTAGGTGGGATTAAGAGTTCGGCACGGACTATGAGGGCCGATATGGCCTGTTTCCGTGCTGTGATTGTTATATGGTTATAAACACTTCTGCACCAGGTGTATTTGCTGCAGCTTCTAAGAGAACGTATTAAGGAACAAGAGCTGCAGCTTGATAATCTTCGACTCAGACAGGAGCATGGTGAGGTGACAGATAGGAGCTGGAGTGAGATAGTCACCCATAAGTTGCAGCTGAGAGGTAACTGGGTGAGTGACAGGAGGAAGCGAAATGCACAGCCAGTGCAGAATACAGCTGTGGCCAACCCCTTAATAATAAGTGTATAATTTCAGGTATTATCAAGGAGATGACCTAACGTCTTTATGGTATACGCCGCAGAGTGACTCTCGCCTGAATGGACCGAACGGTCTGTTTCTATGCGGTACTTATTTATGACTCTAACCTACTAATCCACACGGTTTGGAAATGTAGGTCGAAACTGGAGTACCCGGAAGAATTCCACGCGGTTAAAGGGAAATGATGCCAACTCTTTATAAACAGAATTGGGAAAAGAACCCGGTCGCTGGCATTGAGGCTTTGACAGCATTCCGCTAACCACGATGCTACCGTACTGTCCCAAATCCATGAAATCTGGTTGTAGTCCCAGCCAACATGTTCATAAACAAGAATGCAGCATTGGGATCTGGAGCAACAAATAAGATGCCGGACCAAATCAGCGAGCCAGGAAGCATCCACGAGGAGAAATCGGCAGTCGAAGCGTTCGGTCAAAACCTTATATCGGTACCGGCAACGCCTATTTCGACAACAAGCAGTTTAACCGAAAAGCCGAGGTCGATTCCTTTCACAAACGCCGCCTACCGCACAGGGTTCCTCCAACATCACGACTGATTCACCGGTTAGTGCTGCTACCTCTCACTGAGGTTTGATCTGGACCTGCAGTGCTGTCTGTGTGTAGTTTGTAGGTCCTGCCCGCGTGCTTTCCTTTGCCTTCCATCTCTTTAATGTGGTGTCAATGAAGTCGGCACTAGATATTATGCCTTAATGCAGATGAGTAGCAGTAGGATCAATTGAGACCTAATATGGTTATGAGAATGTGAGTAGATTGAAGGAACGTGGGCAACTGAGGTGCGAGGGGATGGGACTGATGTGATTGATCTGTTGAGATCAGGCAGTGAATCATGGGTAGAACAGACACTTTCCGTGTAGGAGTTGGGAAGTAATCATGGCGATTAAATTAGAATTAAGAGAATGCAATTCGATCGTTGAATTACTCGGCAGCAATAACTGAACATGGTGTTAAAGCCTGGAAGTAAACATGAAGAACAGAAAGGTAACTAATATGTGCGAGAATCAATCAGGAATAAAAGAAGCAACATGTGTCTGGAGTCGGAGAAGACAGGCAGTCCTTATCAATACTTGCTTCAGTACTCACCAGTGAGAGGGACCTTGACAATGTGAGGACAGAGTACATATATTGATATGCTAGAATATGCTGACTCCAAGAAACAGGATGAACTGCAAATTTTGAACCCTAAGGATAGATAAGTCAGTGTACCAGATATAATTTTCCAACGGGAAACCTTGGAAGAGAATGCTACGCCAATGGCAATAGTGTTTGCAGTTTCACTGTGCACAGGTGTAGTACTACATAATTGAAGGACAGTAAATATCATTCAATCGTTCAGGAACGAGAGTAGGGATAAACCTGGGAATTATACTCCAGTGAGCCTTTATTAAATTATGATCAAATTATGGGACAAGATCCTCAGAGACAGAAGTTACAAGAATTTGGAGAAGAATACTCTGATAACGTATAGTTAACCTGGGTTTGTGAGAGTGCCACGTACACGCAAACCTGTAAAAGTATCAGCAGCAATAGAACACCCCTTTGCTGATAACAAAACACTAATTTATTAGTACCTAAGTAATATAGTAACTTAAACCAGGAAAATCAAGAGGTAACGGCATTATGCATTTCTCGGTGTAAATAAAGTTCCCGAGAGGCAGAGGGGAGGGAGAGGGGGGGAGAGAGAGAGAGCGAGACCTGTAATCTGAATAAATTGGTACCGTCGCTCCTCCTCCATGTCCTCCAAATCTTCCTAGTCAGCGAAAAGTGACCAAACTAAAAGCGCTGTCTTCAAGTAATAGTCTACCAACCGAGGCAAGGGTTAGACATACCGGTAGATTCCACAGGGTCGCCGTTTACATGCACTAACAGTCACAGATCGTTTCCTCTTAATCGATCCTTAGCCCCACCCCACATTTGTGGGTACTTAAAAGTTCAGTGGCTATTTCTGCCACCATCCGTCGTACCTCTGTGTCCTATTTAAATATCATTGATATCATTGATATAAATATAATTAATATTGATAATATAACGCTCGTTTAAATATCATTGAGCTGAACATAAGCTGTCAAACATGTTGCACCTCTCTCTCTCTCTCTCTCTCTCTCTCTCTCTCTCTCTCGGAAATAAGCTGCTGGTGCCGTCTTGCAGACATAGTTCTTAAAGGCACAGTCCATAATGAATAAAACTTAAGATTCTATCACACCTCCCTTCCTTCGGGATAAATTTTGAACAATTAGCATTTCAGTTCCCATCTACAGTTTATAAGGTGTAAAGCAATACATATGTAACTACCAGGTAACACGTTACAGAAGCGTGTACAGACTTTAACTTAACACCGGGACAAACAATCTGCTATAATGTTCTCAGTACCTTTCCATGTCGTAGTCCTACAAGATCAGACTCCAGTTCAATTACCTGCTGTTCTTATCCTTCATCTTATTCATAAATACTAATGGATTATGATCAGTGTAAATCACAAGTGGGTTCTGCCCAGGGCAAATATAGACAACAAAGTGTTGTAAGGCCACAAGGAGGGATAACAGCTTTTTTTTCAACAGCGGCAAAATCCTTCTGATACTCATTAAATTTCGTACAAAAGTAAGCTACAGGATGTTCAATATCACTTTCACTCTTTTGCAGCAATACTCCGGCAGCGTCGCCACAGTCATCTACAGCTATAGAAAATGTCTTTGTAAAATCAAGTGCTTTGAGCACAGGTTGATAACATAGAATCGTTTTCAGTCGTTCAAATGCCTCTTGACAGCACTCATTCTAAACAAACCTACCTTTTTAGTAGGTTCGTCTGGGGAAGAGTGATATCGGAGACTTACGATATTACCCAACCATACCCAAAAATCTTCTCAAGGCTTGCTTGCCCGTCGGAACAGGAACCCCAGCAATACCCTGAACCTTGGTTTGAATAGGAGCCAATTGTTCATGGCCTACTACGTAGCCAGAATAAGTAACAGTGGCAAGGCCAAATTCACTTTTAGCTAGGTTAACAGTAAGATTGGCTATGGAAAGCCTATTGAACAGTTTCTCTACTGCCGAGAAATTCTCTTCCCACGTGTCACTCCATAGAACCAAATTGTCAATATAAGTCTCTGTATTTTCTAAACCTCGAATCACAGAATTAATCAACCTTTGGTATGTCCCTGGAGCATGTTTCATTCCAAAGGTTAAAACGTTATACTCCATTAAAGGCTGCCCCCTTTCTCCGTTTTTGTTTGCAGTTGTCATTGAGCCACTGGCTGTTAACATCAGACAGGACCCTTTGATATCTCCCATTGATATGCATGAACATACATCACCTTTCATTATACGCTGACGATGTCCTTTTATATATCTCCAGCCCACAAACATCAATACCCGTCCTTCTGACTCTTATTAATAATTTTGGTAGTTTCTCAGGCTTCTCTATTAATTGGGATAAGAGTGAACTAATGCCTGTCACTGCAGTGGTTAATACAGAGTATTTACAGTCTATTCCCGTTAAAATAACTTATGATAATCTTTCCTATCTTGGTGTACCTATTACAAAAAAAAACCCAGATGACCTTTTGCAAATGAATTAGCAAAACAAAATTGAACAGGTTAAACGCAGTATTGACTTTTGGAAAACCCTCCAATTTCTTTGGTGGGGAGGGGTAACGCAATAAGGATGATTGTACTGCCACGATTTCTTCATCTTTTCCAGTCAATTCCATGTTTTATTCCTCTGTCATATTTTAAGCAATTGGATTCGATTATTATACCATTATTATTTGTGGTTGGAAGCACTATAAGCATTCGGAAGCAGATTCAGCTATACATTAAGGCACAAAAAACTTATATTGACACTCCGATTTGTGACAATCATTCCTTTTTGCCTGGCCTGAATGATACTGTTTTTTCTTCCTGGAAACAAAGTGGCATCTGTAGTGTAGGTGGCCTGTATATTAATGGAAACTTTGCCTCATTTGCGCGGATACAAACAGTTTCCAATGTCCCTGTAGCTAGTGTTTTTAGATATTTACAAATTTGAGATTATGTTAGGAAATATATACCTAATTTCGGAGTTCTAGACAAACATGAGTCCCTAGATG
Organism: Hypanus sabinus; assembly: GCF_030144855.1. Lineage (NCBI taxonomy): Eukaryota > Metazoa > Chordata > Chondrichthyes > Myliobatiformes > Dasyatidae > Hypanus > Hypanus sabinus. The sequence continues at coordinate 15,671,318 of NC_082707.1, forward strand.
CAATAAATAAATTTGATACGGTTTTGCCTTTATATTATTCATATTATATTATTCTGTCTTTTGCTGCCCAATATTTAATTTGATTTTGTTAGGTTGGTGTTATTTTTTTGTGGATGTGCTGTATTTTTTTGTTGTTTGTAGAAAAAAATAAACAATATATTAAAAAAGAAGCTCGCAGGGTAAACAGTATGCATGGTAATAATAAATACTAACAATAACTATAGTATTGAGCACAAAAAAAACATTATACTCATACAATCCAGAGGGTGTTATAAAGGGTACACACTGGTATCCTTTCAACATTTCGATCTTCGTAAAGTATTTAGCCTTCCGAACCTTATCTATACAGTCATACACCCTAAGCGTAGTGTGAGCATCTGTCTTTGTCACTGCATTTACTTTCCTGTAATCAGTGTTCAATCTCACGCTGCCATCCGGCTTTGGGACGATAACACATTGCGAAGCACAATTAGATATAGATGGCCTAATGATACCATTTTTCAACAAGTATTCAATTTCTTGTTCAACCAATTCTCTCTTTTTTAATTTATTTTTTAATTGAAGTTCATCATCAATCATTTCCATAAGATATATTTCAGATATTATACATATATATCATGTATATCGCAAATCTCCACAAAGTATTTATCTGAGGTATACACTTATAGAAAAGAGTGGAAAGAAAATAAAAACAAGCAAACGGAAAGAACTATGTACAAGTAGGGAGTGATTTTTTAACAACATATTCATTGATTTCTGTGAATAAAATTAGGCCTATGAGGCATTACGTAGTTAAACCATTTTAACCAGTATGAATCAAATTGTTCCAGCTTATGATTAACAGATGTTGTTATCTTCTCTATTTTGTAGATGTTCATTGTAATTTGCACCCATGTATTTAACGTTGGGCTCTCCTGTGATAACCATTCTCCAGTAAGAGTCTTTTTACCAGCCACCAACAGTATATTCATTAAATAAGTGTGTTGCTAAACTAGGTCAGCTTGACCTACAATTATTTAATGCACAGCTGTTGTACATTGTTTTGGTACATCGGAAAATAATTTCTCATACTTAAAAATGAGTCCCTTTAATTGTTCTTGCTGCTCAGGCTCCAAATGTTTTACTTTATGTCAGTCAGGTAGGAACCATTTTCGACTTGTTAAAGTTATCTGTTACCACGTTCCCAGTCTCCACAACCCCATTTACTTTCAGAACAATACTCATAGGTGCCGTCTCTGAGCCATGATACGGCTTTAACATATTGATGTAAACCAGCTGAGTTCCCTTCCTACGATCGGGTGTTTTAATAACATAATTCAGTGAGTCATGTTTTTATTATCTGGTATGCAACACTAAGCTTCGCTTGAAGGGCGTTGGTCAAAACTGGTAACAAAACAAGGACCTTACCTCCTACATGATAAATCTGTTCCCGCGCTCGTCGATCATAACAAAGCTCCATCTTCTTTTGAAAACTCTGCAAATTCTATTTTGCAAAGTCACAAACCTTGTGAAGTCTATATTTGAATTCCAAAACATAACTTAATAAACTAACTTGTACCTCCCTATCAGACCATTGTTCTTTGAGCAGGGTCAAAGTTCTCCTCACTTTGTGACCAAATATTATTTCAAACGGGCTAAACCACTAGGGTTCTTGGATCGAATCTCTTACAGCAAACAAAAGCAAATACACACTCTCATCCCTGTCTTTTCCATTCTCAATACAATATTTCATAGTCTTAAGGGTAGAACGAAATCTTTCTAATGTTCCTTAGGATTCTAGGTATTATGCAGATTATACAATATGTTTAGCTCCCAGGGCACAAACTATCTCTTGGAATATCCCCTAGGTAAAGTTACTGCGATGGTGAGATTGAATCTTTTTGGGCAGACCAACCATACTAAGAAACTTGATTAGAGCTTTCACTACAGTTTTAGCCTTAAGATTTCTGAGAGGAATCGCTTCGGGGAACCTAGACGCAGCGCACACGTAATGGTAAGCAAACACTGATGGCCAGCTGTAGTCTTTGGAAATGTGCCAACACAATCCACTATGATTCTGGAAAAAGGTTCATCGAAAGCAGGTAATGGCCGAAGTGAAGCTACGGGGTTGGCCTGATTAGGTTTCCCCACAACTTGGCAAGTGTGACAAGCTCTACAAAAAGTCACAATATCTTTCCTTACATTAGGCCAGTAGAATTCTTTTATAACCGGTTCAGTGTCTTATTCACTCCAAAATATCTACCTAAAGGTTATATTATAAGCCTTGTTCAGACTTTCAGCCCTGTAAGCTTTCCGGACCACAACGTGGTGCACAACGGCACAATCCTCAGTTACAGGTACAGTAGGTGGTCTCCATTTCCTCATTAAAACCCCCTCTTTAAGATAATAGCCCACTGACTCTCTCTGAACCTCTTCCTCGGAGAAATCTGGTAATTTTTTAAGCCACAATCTCAAGATCTCGGTTTTGTTCTGCTATAAATTCTTTCCTGGACAAAGATAAACCTTTCTTTGTAACTGTAACTCAGTTTCTCAAGTCCCCCAACATCCTTGTAAACCTTCTCCGCATACTTTCAACCTTATTAATATCTTTCCTGTAATTCGGTGACCAAACCTGCACACAATACTCCAAATTCGGTCTAATACAACCTGACCATAACATTCCAACTCTTATACTCAGATTTACAAAGGCCAATGTACCAAAAGCTCTCTTACTACCCTACCTACTTGTGACGCCACTTTCAGAGAATTTTGTATCTGTATTCCCAGATCCCTCTGTCTCACTGCACTTCTCAGTGCCCTACCATTTACCTTTTATGGTGTATCTTGTTTTTTTGCTTACAAATGCATTACCTCACACTTGCCTGTATTAAGCTTCATCTGCCTTTTTTCAGCCTATTTTTCTAGCTGGTCCAAATCCCTCTGCAATAATTGAAAATCTTCCTCACTGTCCACTATACCTCCACTCTTTGTATCATAAGCAAATTTGTTGATCCAATTTAGCACATTATCATCCATATTATTGATAAAGATGACAAATAACAATGGATCCAGCACTAATCCCTGTGGCACACCACTAGTCACAGGCCTCCACACATAGAAGCCATCCTCCAGTAACACTCTCTGACTCTCTCACTGAGCCAATGTCTTATCCAATTTACTACCGCACCAGGTATACCTAGCGACTGAATCTTCCTAACTAACCTCCCATGCGTGACCTTGTCAAAGGCTTTACTCAGGTCCTTGTAGATAACATCCATTGACTTCCCTTCATCCATGTTCCTGGTAACCTCTTCGAAAAATTCTAATAGATATATTAAATATGACCGATCACGCACAATGCAGTTGCTGACTCTCCCTAATAAATCTCTGTCTATCTAAATACTTGTAGATCCTATCTTTTAGGACTTATTCCAATAATTTACCTACTACAAACCTGTAGTACCATTTAGGTGTGTATCTAAATGGTAAACAGATTTACCATTTTAAACTAGCTCCAAACAGTTTGTTCATATCCGGACGAGCCACCCAATTTAAGGATACATACAAACAACACTGTAAAAGTATCAGCAGCAATAGAACACACCTGGAGTCTGGTTTTGCTGTTAATAAAACTCTATTTTATTAGTAACTAAATAATATAGTAACTTAAACCAGCTAAATCAAGAGTTAACGGTGTTATGCATATATAGCTGTGAATAAAGTTCCAAAACTTATTCAAGCTCAGGTGGCAAGAGTTACAGTCTTACGATGGCATGTCAGAGAAGTTCAGTTCAGCTGCATGGAATTGAAGTGCGACAGAGAGATACTTGAAATCTGAATAAACAGTTGTTGTCGATCCTCCTCGATGTCCTCCAAGTCTTCTAAGTCAGCCAAACGTGAGCAACTTAATAGCGCCGTCTTCAAGTGATAGTCTACTAACCCAGGCAAGGGTTAGACACACAGGTAGATTCCATAGAGTCGCCCTTTACACGCACTAAAAGTCACGGATCGTTTCCTCTTAATCGATCCTCAGCCCCACCCTTTGTGGGTACTTAAAAGTTCAGTAGCAATTTCCACCCCCAGCCTTCGTGCGTCTTCCTCCTGTGAAACAAGCAGTGACGAAAGTTGCAAGAGGTGTTTCGATGTTCATGTTGACAGTTCATAATGCAAACCCGCCAATCTGTGTAAAAACCAAGATCGCAAGGATGAGCATACTCCTGAGCATCATTGCTATCTGTGCCCTAATGCTGAAATAAAGTAAAGCAGCGCAGGTTTTAAAAAGAGCAGATTTGGTTCAGAGGAAGATAAAGGCAGGAAGAAATAGACAGGGGATCAAGAGGAGTTCTTCAGTAAACTTTCACCAAAATTGGCCAAACAATGTCGCAATGTATTTTCAAACACTGCATCCAGAGCCTTCAGAACTGTGAAAGATAAACCGGGCCTTCTGGTGGAAGGTGGATTACAAGATCTGCCAGTGACCATTATGCTTCTCGAAGTCACAGCGAATGCTGGACAATACATCGGGACGTTAATTGACTTGTTTTTCAGCAACATTTATATAACCCACAAGGCTGCAAGCAGACTAAACCTCAGAAGTGAGGAATCACTCTCTTCGTCCATGGAGTTGGGGGGGGGGGGGGGCTGAAGATTCAGGAGGAGACAAAGCGCACCTTCTAAATATCAGAGTAAACACTCCCAAGGGCATATTCAAATCACGCCGTTTGGTTTGTTATGGACCAGACAGCATTGCAAATGTCCACAAACATATAACACGGAAGCAACTGCAGAAATTCTTCCCAGACATACCGCTTGATGAACTTGTGAGACGCAGAGAAATGGATTTACTCATAAGCCATAGAGAAGGTCAGCTAGCGCCTCAGAGAACCAGAGCTGTTGGAGGTCTCGTGCTGTGGGACGGACCACTGGGGTAGATATTCGGAGGAGCACATCCTGATCTCTTTGAGCAGCTGTCTGCGTCGACCCACATGTCCAAGACACATCTTGCAAGGTCAATGAGAGCGGCTGCTGTAAAGACCGAAGGGCTGACTAGCAGAGTCCCAGAGCAACTTCCATGAAACAGACAGGATAGCATCAAGCTTCCGGAGTCAGGTACGTCAAACACCAACCAGGACTTCCTAGAGAAGTGGAGGTGGGATGGTTAGAAGATTCAGTTTTGTTGTCAAACAATAAAACAACAGTCGAGGCTACTTTTCTAGGCCATGTGTTTCATGCCAGGACGGAAAAACAACTCGCCAAAGAACCTGAGTGGAAAGCTGCCTACACTGCTGAAGTGCATCACCTGGTCGATCGAAGGGCTGCAATGAAATTGTACAAAGACACGGTCATCAACTAGAACGGGCCAGTCTGGTACGTGAGTCACCGTATTTCTCCTAACCCGCACTCTGTCACGGCCCCAGAGAGACACGTGTGGAACAGCAGTCAAAAGTTCAGAGGCGTGAGCTTGAATTACCTGCTAATGAAAGGTCCAGATGTCCTCAACCAGATTCGCACTGTCCTACCCAGTTTCAGGGGTGGACTGTACGTTGCTCAGGGTGGCATAAAAAAGATGTACAATTTAGTTTGGATGGAAGATGGAGAAGTGCACCTGCATAGATTCCTCTGGCGAGACTCCGAGGACGAGGGGCTGGGGGAATATGCAATCACAAGATTGAACATCGTAGATAAACCAGCGGGGTGAATTGCGCAGCTAGCAATGCGCGAAACTGCTCACCTCCGTTCTTTCACCCACCTTGAAGAGGATCGGCAGGTGCTCCAACACGACTTCTACGTTGATGACATTCTCACATCCCACAACAACCTTGACCAGTTGAAATCCATAACTGCAAACGTGGAGCAGATACTGAAGTCCGGAGGTTTCAAGCTAAAGCCTTGGGTCTTTTCCGGGCAAAGTGGGATGTAAGAGTGCAACGACAAGCTGAAGAAGTGCAAGGCAGAAACCATGATTTGCAAAACAAATGCGCAATGATAACAACAAGGCACTTGGCCTGGGCCACATAGTAGAAGCGGAGAAGCTCCATGTCATGATTGCAATCAATTTCTCGAAAAGAAAGAAAAAAATTCGGACTTGGCCAAGACATTCTAAAAGAGTATATCAGAGACCAGACACCAAACCCACTGACACGAAGAGAACTGCTCAGCCAAGTATCAAGGCTGTATGACCCAGTTGGTCTGGTAGCTTCTGCTAAGCGGAAGAGTGCAAGTCTGGTACAAAGGGCGTTCTAAGAGGTAAAGGGCAAAAGGTGACCAGTCAAAGACACATGAGATATAGCACTTTCAGATGGACTCAGGGAGGATGCAATTAAGCTCTTGGAGGAGTACGTTCAACTTGGCAAGTTAAATTTCTCCAGGGCACTGACTCCCCCATGCTTAACTGAGGAACTCTGGGCAATCACGTTCTCTGATGGAAACGAGCACGCCTATGAAGCAGTGATATACCTAAGGTGGAACTCGGAGCAGGGCTTAATCGTCAGGCTAGTGGAGTCTAAAGCCAAATTAACTCCCTTGAATCACAAAGGTGATGCTGTCAAAGAAGAGGTGTGTGGATCAGTGTTGGTCTCATGCCTGAGAAAGTACTTTGAGCTGCTTAGCCGAATCCATGTTGGGCCATTTCGTTGATAGCCAAACAGTCCTTGGTACAATACAGCGTGAAAGCTATGTCTATTAAACAATCTTTGCAAATACGATCGGAGAGATTCAAAACAGCACAGGAATGGCAGTGGATTCCTCGTCCTCAAAATAATGCTGATGTAATCACCAGAGGTGCCAGCCCTCAAGACCTGAATGAAGACTCAGAGTGGCAAAATGGGCCAAAGTTTTTGAGTTTGCCAGTGAATAAGTGGCCAATGAACTCAGCCAAAGAACTAGCAGCCACTGCTAGGAAAAGCATCAACAAGTTGTAAAAGCAGGCATTTGTTGGTGCTTAGACAAGGGCCAAAGCAAAGAAACAAGAACTAGCACAAACACAGTAACAGGTCAAAACAGAACAACGGAGACCGCCTGCAGCGTCAGCCATCCGAAGCCTTGTGGACATCAAGTGTTTCACTGTTGTATCTCGACTAATCAAAACAGTTGTATGGGTCTGGAGAGCATCAAAATATTTCACTGGCCAAAATCAAGCCGTGGACAGTCGAAAGTGGGAGGCAGTTTCTTTCGCAGGAGTAATCTCAGTAAGGGAACAAGAAGCTGTTCTAAGAGACATTTTTCTAGTAGCACAAGAGGGCGCAACCTTCCCAAGCACCACCACAGAGAGCTGGTAGTCTACAAAGACCAAGACTCTGGGTTGTTAGTTTGCAGTGGCCGAATGCAAATCTTCAAATAAGATCAAGTTGGTGTCCCTATCTTGCAATATGATGCCTGGGTGTCCACACTGGTAACTCGGGAGGCCCACAATGAGAGTCATGAAGGAGTGGCCGGAACCTTGCTCAAGGTGAGAATACAGACATGGATCATAAGGGGAAGGAAAACTGCCCAAGAAGTTGTTGATGGCTGCATGTTCTGCAGGAAGGCAAAAGCAAGGAAATGTCCACAAGTAATGGGTGACTTGCCGCCAGAAAGAACTGAAACTGCTGCACTGTTCCAGTTCACAATGGTGGACCTCTTCGGACCCTACAAGGTAAAGGATGACATCAAGAGACGAGTAAGACTGAAAGTCAGGGGAGTTGTCTTTTGCTGCATGGCCAGCAGGCCATCGACTCAGATTTAGAAAACACCCTATTAACTGAAGGATTCCTGAGAGCCTATCAAAGGTTCACAACAATCAGGGGACATCCAAGAAAGATCTGGTGAGATCCAGGCACCAATTTCCTTGGAGCAAAACCACTCTTGGAGGAGCTGTACAGATTCTTCGATGGCCTGAACGAAGCAGCCCTGCAAGAGACCATGGCAACAAAAGTGGACAGTGTGGATGTGGAAAATCCATCCGCCTCATTCTCCAAACGAGAATGGTGCTGTGGAAGCCACTGTACGCATTGTGAAGAGAGCACTCCATCGTCTTGGGAAGGAGACTGGGCTCAGTTATAGCGAGTTCCAGACAACTCTTCACATAGCAGCTAACCTTACCAATAAATGCCCAATTGACGCCAGGGTACAGCGCCGAGATGACTGAATTCAGTATGTCACACACAACACTCTACTACTCGGTCGAGCATCACAAAGCAGCGTTTTCAAAACCTTTGACTTTTCAACCTACCCCTACAAAAGACTCCGAGCAATGCAGTCAGAGGTGACCAAGTTCTGGAGATGCTGGAGCCAACTCGCTGGTCCTAATTTGTCAGGAGCAAGTGGCATACTGCACAGAGAAACGTCACTGTTGGGGACATCGTTTGGTTATGCGACCAAAATGCACTGAGGGGACATTTCAAGCTTGGTATAGTCGTCAGGACTAATCCAGACAGCAAAGGCATCGCGAGGGACGTCAACGTCAGGATCTTCCCAAGCTACAGTGTTCCTGTGCCAAAAGATCTGAAAGTGACAACAAGGCATTCAATTTCTGATGGGAAAAATGACAGGATCCAAGCCACCATCCTTCACAGGGACGTCCAGCGGCTGGTTGTCTTACTACCTGCTGAGGAACAGATGGAAAGTCAAGTCAACAATATATCGTAAGAACACCGAACTGGGACCACCAAGTTTGCCTTTGAAGCTGGCGATCTCCCTAGAGTTTCCATGGGATGATCGAGTGGGAGGAATCAAGTCAAATTTGAGTTTCTGTGAAGTACTGGGACCTAGAGGCAAAAGAAAATAAAATTTCAATGTGATAGCAAGAATCCACTGATAGACCGGATGGAACCCATTGCCTGAGTGCTGCTACTGCTCCGAGCATTGGGGGGGGGGGGGAATCCCTGCAGCGTCACAACGTAAAATCCGTGGTAAAATGCTGAACTCTAAATAACTTGAGAGCCTGTTTCATGGAAAGCAGTGTTTCTGTCACTGTGTTTGGGTTAGCGCTAACTTCGCCATGGGGATCATTGCGTGCAGGCGCTTCTCAGAAACAGCATGAGGTTTAAGAAGAGTTCGAGAACCTTCGGGAAGGGCCGCTTATTTTGAAACATAACGGTCGGAGGCCATAACGGTCCATTAGTGAAACGGAGGTGCGGGTCCGAATTCGTCTACAAATTCCGAGATGCAGGCAGTTTTTTCACTATATGACTAACCTAATGACTGACTTGTGACTAATGACTAAGGACTAGTGACTGATGGATCTAATGGTACTATCAAACTGCTGCACTTGCGAAAAATAAATGGAGAATAAAAAAGGAAAATGTGTTTGTTCATTGAGTGGAATCCGGTTAAAAAGCCTTCGCATTTAATCCCTTTCAAGTGGGAAAGCTGCACATGTTCAAACAAGAATTCCGACTTGACAACTACTCTTGACCATGACTGCACGGTTTTATGTATTGAATGCTGCCATACGATTGGCTGACTAGATACTTATATTCACAAACAGGTAGACCTGCACAGTGATACCCAATAAAGTGTCCATTGAGTCTGTACCAGGATATTGCTTGGATTCTGGGGTTTATGTTAGAAGGAGGGGATGTGCAAAATAGAACTTCATTACCTAGAACGTATCAGGTTAGGGGGTAATCCGACAGACGCGCAGACATGGTGGAAGATCTTAAATTTTATCCCCGGGAAGGTTGATAAATACAAGAGGGTACAAGTTTAATATCAGAAGAATAAGATTTAACAGACACTAGGGGCGGCTTCTTCAGGCAAAGTGTGGTGTGCATTTGGAATGATCTGCCAAAAATAGGATTGCAGCAGGAAGAGCAGCAGCATTTAAATGCCAACTAGATAGGAGATTGGATGGAGAAATTTACTTCCTTACTTGGCAAGACATTTAAAGAACATGTCAAATCAAGTAACGTTTTTTGTCATTTAACTATATACGTGTCTAACTGCATTATGTATATAGAAACGAGAAAAGGATTCTCCGAGCTAGGGTGTAAAGCAAATAGCACATTGAACATTCATTACGCACGATAACTTATGAAGCGATTGTTAAAATCTACAGATGAATCACACAAAATAACAAGCAAACCATGGTACATTAATTTTAAAAAATGTAAGATATGAACAGATTAACCAGTGACACTTTGAATGTTATGCATAAGGAGTTCAGAAGCCTTAATGGTTCGGGGAAGAAACTGCTTCACATCATGATCATTCTTGCTTTCTTGCATCGTAGTTCCCTACCTGATGATAGAAAGTCAAGGAGGATGCCGGATGGATGGATGGATCAAGAGCCCTTCGTGAGCAACCCTCCTGATAAATGTCCCCGATGGATAGCAGAAGACCTCTATGATCCTGTCCAATCCATCATGGGTAAAGCCTTCCTCACTATTCGGCACATTAACACGAAACGTTGACGCAGAAAAGCTCCATCATCAGAGATTCTCAACCACCACGGCCTGCTCCCTTATAGCTTTGCCATAAGGAAGATTCTACAGGAATCTCAGAACAATCAACACCAGGTTCACGAACAGTTAGTATCCTTCAGCCATCAGGCTTTTGAAGCACAAGGGTTAATTTCAGTTAACTTCACGGTAATGTTTTCTTAACCTAACGACTCACTTCCAAGTACTCTTCATTTCATGTTCTCGATATTGTTCATTTACTTAGTATTATAATTTTTTTATTTCTGTATTAGCACATCGTCATTTGTACACCGGGTATGCGCCCACATTGTGCTGTCTAATGGATTCTGTCGTGGTTATTACCCTATTACGGAATTATTCAGTATGCCCGCAAGGGAATGAATCTCAGAGCTATATAGAGAGACAGATAGTCCATGAACTTTGATAATAAATTTAATTTAAACTTGAAATGCGAGGAAGTGAGACCTATTTACTGGGCAACAGAGCTGGCTTGGACGACTTGAGCTGAAGGCCTCTTTCTGTAAGGCAGAGTCGGGAAATCATCTTTACTGAATATGAGTCAGTGATACTGCAACAATAAAAATAACGGTGTTTGATTAATAGCACTAAGCTCTTATTAATTCAAACGAGTACAGGCCTGATATATTATATTTAACACATTGCCAGGGACGAAACAATAGTCTCTACTGTAACCTGAGAGCACTGGGAGAGAACTCATTGCATGCGGACAATTTAGGCCGGAAAATTAGGCGCTATTTCAGCGCGAAGAACAATGGTTCAATTCTGTTGCTAGCTTTAAGGAGTTTGTACGCTCTTCCCGTACCACATGGGCACCCTTCCCGTGCCTCGATTTCTTCCCACATTCCACAGACGTACAGTTAGGATTAATGAGTTGTGGCCATGCTAGGCTGACTTCACAATCGTGACCGCACTTGCCCAGCACAATCCTCGCCAATTTGACAGAAATGACACATTACACTGTTTTTTTTTACAATGTACATGGGATAAATAAGGCTAATCTCATATATTTTAAAACTTGTTTTGTCTCTCCATTTCTGAAGCAGGGGATGCCAAACTTATTTTTTATACCATGGACCAATACTATTAAGCAAGGGGTCCGTGGATCCTATGTTGGGAACACCTGTCTAAAAGGATCTTCGAACTGAAAGGTGTGCCTCTTCTCCTCCCACACATGCGGCCCGACCTGTTAAACTCCGATTTTCTCCCATATTCCAAAGTTGTACGTCTTTTAAATTTCAAAGGGAAAAGTAAACTTACTATCGTAGTATGACTTAATCATGGAGTTCATAGAAAAGTAGAGCACGGAAACAGACCCTACAGCGCAACTTGTATGTGTGGAACCATTTAAACTGCCCAGTTCCGCACACTTGCGCCCAGACAATAACTCACCTCAATCTCGTCCTATTGATGGACCTTTCAAAACGTCTCATAAACTTTGAAATTGAGGTCACATTCATCACTTTCGCTCGCAGTGTGTTCCAGTTTATCAGGATGTATATCATTTACATCCCTGAGAATCATTTTTTGCAAACATACACAGAAAAGTATAGGAATACAACAAAATTCATAAAAAATAACAGACATAGCAAAGCCAGAGTCCATGAAAATGAGTCTATTGGCAGTGGAGAGATGGGTAGAGAACAACAAGTGTTCATGGACGAGCTGGTTCGGACCCATGACTCCTGAACCACACCCCCAATGGTAATAGCGATAAGAGAGGGAAACGTGTCAGACTCAGGCAGAGGGTACGGGATCAGGTGGCGATATTGGTAGGCACGGAGTACTGGGGCTGAACACTACTTCTTTTCCACAGTCGGTCCTCGACGTTTGAATCTGCCTTGAAGTCAGATTTCAATCTGGCTTAAAAGACTGTGATCAATATCAGCGAACGTAGAATGAAACTGGACAGACACAACCGCTTTGGCCCATATTTCAGTCTCTCCTCTGCTTCCGCCCATCCTTGCACGAACTGGTTTAGACTACATAGAGCTTTACTCCCAACCGAAAGGGTATCGTTTAATTCGCGATTTCCAAAGCTCTCCGGACCGGATTAATGTAAAATATTGCATTACTGATTGGATTAGTTCGTATATTCACTGGAATTTGGAGAATGGGGGGTGATCTCATTGAAACCTATCGAATGTTGAACGTGAAATATAGTGTGGATGTGCAGAGTGGGAGAGTCTAGGACCAGATGGTACATCCTCAGGAATCAGTGACACTCAATAAGAAGCGTGCACGCCATGAGGCATTTTAGTTTACACTGGGGAAGACGGCTTGATTAGATCTATGTTACTGCGCTTTGTTATGGAACCCAGTAATTTCGAGAGTACTGCGGGCTCTTTTTTTTAAACTCGTGACTGTGCCATTAATCCTCTTTGGAAATTACGCCTCAGTCCCTTGAGGAAAAGCCAAATAGTTCCTCTGAACGTCTACTTTCTCATAATCCATCAGTATATAAAGACGGGGAAAGGAGCGGATTGTTAGAAAAAGAATAGTTCCACACGCTGATGATGCGTTGTATACATTGCTGCTTGCTGTTACTGTCCGGCCTTTTGCCCGGCAGATTGACGGAGGAACCAAATTGCAAGCCCCGGGATGATTTTGGTTTGCTCGGCTTTACCAAGGAAGCTGATATTGTCCTCGGCGGAGTTATCAGTGTCCACGTCGACGTCGAAGATCAAGACATATCGTTTAGAACGCAGCCTAAAGCGGTAAAATGCACACTGTCAGTATAAGTTTTGTAGTGTTCTTATTGAGGGGTTTCGAATTTATGTTGATTTAAAGTATTGATGATTTTGGACGAAGCGTTTTATTTTGGGATCATGAATATTATATTCTAACAATTAATAAAATATATTGTATAAAATTTGTTTTCATTTTGTTTTGTATCTTGAAACTTGAACCGTATATCGGTTGTCATTTTACCAAAGGCTATCACGTAAGTAAAATTTGACTGATATTCTTGGACCATGCACAACTTCAGGATCAAAGTCAATTAATTTTTTTATTGTCATACATAAGTACATATATTGCAGGGTGAAATGAAAACGTACAATTTTACATGGGTGCAAAGTAAAAGTGCAGGTTTGCTAAGGGGAAGCACTGGTATGCAGAGTTGCAATGCCCTTCCTTAAGACCATTTAAATTTTCAAGCAATGAAAACGGCTCAGATGGAACATCTGCCCAACCGAAAAGCACAAGCAATACAGACAGGCGTAAATGTATTTGGAATTAGTGTTAAAACGAAATGTGTGAAGTTGCCATAACAAGAGAGAAAGCTCTTGGGAAACTGAAAAGCCTAGACCAAATGGAGTCCACCCCGGGGTTTTGAAAGGCGTGGCTGAAAACTTTGATGAGGCATCTGTAATGATGGTTCAAGAATCAACTGATTCTAGTATGGTTCTGAAAGACTGCAAAAATTCAAATGTCACTCCACTCTTTAAGATGACCATAAGACCATGCCGATTAATGAATTCGTGGCCGAAGTAGAATGAGTCAATTTTAGAAAACCTAGCACATTTATTTTTCAAAATAGCGCCGCACCCCACCCCCCTACATTTACGCACTGAGTCCAGCGGTCGTGGTGCATACGGATCTTGGACCTCCAGAAAGTGTCCGCAGCAGGAGTGATTCATAAATTCGTGGCGTAAGGTAGGAGATGAGTAAAAAAGCTCTCGGTACATGCACGTACAGTTCAACTTTTTGAGTGATTATGCAGAAAGTTTAAAGTTAATAACTCATCAGGGTGATTGATAAGTTCGTGGCCTAGGCTAGAAGAAGATGAGTAATTAACTTCATACGTTCTTCATAAGCACTCAGCGCTGGTAATGAGAGCTGTATAACATCTCCTTTTACCTCAGGCCACAAACCTATCAATCACATCTCTTAAGACATGGGAGCAGAATTAGGCAAGTTAGCCCGTTGACAAGGGAGAGAGGAAAAAGAAAGGAACGTATAGGCCAGTTAGTCTGATCTCAGTGTTTGACAATGTGTTACAGTCGTGTGTTAAGGATGTAGTTTGTGGTACTCGGAGTCACATGATAAGGCAGGCTGTGGTCAGCACTTTATTCCCAAGGAAAAAGCTTGCCTGACAAATCTGTTTGAATTCTTTGAAGAAACAATGAGAAGGACAAACAAATGAGGTTGATGTTTTGCACTTGGATTTTCAGAAGGACTTCGATAGGGTGCAGCAGATCAGGCTGCTTACCAAGCTTCGAGCCAATAGTATTACTGGAAAGATTGTATCATGGATCAAGCAGAAATTGCTTGGCAAATGGAATTGAAGGAGACGTTCCAGTTGTCCGTGGTAATTATTGGTATTACGACCGATTCTCTTACGTTATTTGTCAATAATTTGGAATTGATGCCTTGTTGCAATGTTTCCAGTCGATGTTGAGATTTAGGCAGGGGCAAGTTGTTTTGAAGAAGTAGAGCGGCTACTGAAGGACTTACACAAAATGTTCCAGAAGTAATTGGAAATATTAGGAAATGCGCAAACATGTGGGAGATGTGGACGAATATGGTCCTTTGGTAGCACTTTGGTAGAATAAATTAAAGTGTAGTCTGTTTTTGAAATGTGGAAAAAATAAAATAAACTGATCTGCGAAGGGACTTGGGGAGTCTCTTGCAGGATTTCTTGCAGGCTGAGCCCGTGAAGAGGAAGGCAGATGTGACGTTAACATTGATTGCGAGATGAGTATACCATATATAAAAAAACAAGGATATAATACTGCTGTTTACATGATCCTGGCTTCAGATGAAGTACCGTGAGCAGTTTGGGGGCCATTATCTAAGAAAGGAAGTGCAGATATCGCAGAAAAGTCAAAGGTGGTTCACAACAATAATTCTGAGAAAAATGGTTTATCATTTGAAGAGCATTTAATGGTTCTGCGCCTATATTCACTAGAATTTGGAAGAATGGGGGGTGATCTCATTGAACCCTATCGAATGTTGAACGTTAAATATAGTGTGGGAATGTAGAGGACATTTCCTACAGTGGGACAGTCTGAAACCATATGGTACATGCTCAGGATACAGTGATATTCATTTAGAATGGAGAAGAGGAGGAATTTATTTAGCAGGAGGGTGGTGAGTCTGTGGTATTCGTTGCCTCTGGACGCTGGGAAGGACATCACTGAATTTTTGTAAGGCAGATGTTGATAGGTACTTGATTGTTGAGGGTGTGATACATTACGGGGGGAAGCCAGGAAAATGGGATTGTCAGAGATTATAAATTTGCCATAATTGATTGGCAGAGCAGACTCGAAAGGCCGAATTATTCTCCTATGTCTTATGTCCTTATATTGTTAAGCTTTAACAACAGAAATTGCAGCAAATACTCAACAGGACAGGCAGCAGCCATGGGAACAGAAGTCTTTTCTGTTTCAGGCCAGATACCATCTTTAGGGAGTGAAGAGTGACTCAATGTGCTACCGGGGTCGGACTGGAGATGTACCTTTAAGAGATTCTTAGAATGGTGTAGATGATTGGTGATGGTGGTGGGGAGGATAAGTGATTTTATAGGATGATGGAAATAATTTAGAAGAGTAATTATTATGATTAATTCATAGGGCAGTTACTTGTGGGCCAAAGGTCCTGTTCATATGCTGCACTGTTTTATGTCCCGTATTTTATCAGCAACGGGAAAGAGTTGAATGTCCGAGTACGTGTATGTACTTGTATGAAATACAATGGAATTAACGAAAACGTATACACAAAGACTGACAATTTTATAAACCAGAGAAGAAGACAGTGTGAATATAATAATAATAATAATAATAATAATAATAATAATAATAATAATAATAATAATAATAATAATAATAATAATAATAATAATAATAATAATAATAATAATAATCAATTAAACCGTCTGATATAATAATATAGGATAAACCAGCAAGGACAACGTATTTAATCGATATAGCTATCCCAAATACAGATAACGTACAGAAATTATTATTATGTGATAAAAGCAATATGCTGAATTAAAACAGGAAATTGAAATATGACTACGGTATATATTGGCCCGATATTATTGTCTATAACTGGTGTCATCCCAAATGCAGTAAACAATATCATTAAAGATTCAGAACTGTACAAATATATCTGTGTGGATAGACGCAATGCCACAATATTAACCGCAACTAGAATAGTCCGAAATTTACTATCATTTGAGATACCAGCATCTGTGGCTGTGCCCATACCCCAGGTTTTACCAGCCTGAGTTAAAGTAAACATAACAAAATGTACATAATAAATAAATATTTAAGTGAATTAATAATATTCGAAACACGAGTTGTCGAGTCCTTGAAGCGAGTCTGTAGGTTGGGAAATCAGTCCAGTGTTGAAATGAGTGAAGTTATCCCCACTGGTTCAGCTCTGTTCCTGAGACAGGTGGCATGGTACCTCAGGCTCCTGTACCTCCTCCCCAACGGCAGCTGAGAGCAAAGGGCATGTAGAGAAAACAATGCTAATCTACATAGGCATAGGCAATAACATTCGATCCGAGAATCATCTCATTTTCTTCTTCCATAAATTCTGAAATCTTGTGCCCTTATCATAATTCTTGTTCATTTTATTGTTGAATTTTAAATAGTTTGAAAACCTTTGCTCATATCAGAGCGTCGTTAATCTCGATGAAACATATTGAACGTAATTTCTTCTTCATTCACAATCAAGGCATGACGGTTAGATTTATTCCCGTCAGTACCTGAGATAAATATTATTCCCTCTAAATATCGAGCTATTTTAATATTAAGCAACAAGCAATAGCCTGCGGGATCTCAGGATCTCTGAGAGGAAATGAATTTCGGAGTCCAAACCCTGCATCAGTTCCTGATATGGGTTACTTTCCTGTAACAGATGCTGAGTTCATCCAGCAGATTGTTTCTTGTTCCGTAATTTAGTATTTGCAATTTGTCGTGTGTCTATCTTGATAGTAACGCTGCTTGTTTTTTTGCTTTATACATTACCATAGAACTATAGAACACTACAGCACAGTACAGGCCCTTCAGCCCTCCATGTTCTGCTGACCCATATAATCCATAAAAAGTACTAAACCCGCACTACCCCATAACCCACCCCATAACTAAAGGTATGTTCAGTGCCTTTCATATGGTCTTGTACGCAGATTTGTGCTTCTCTATTATAATTTCCATGATTTGTTTTGAATGCTCTTTGCCTTCATTTTGCTATGATTCTTTTTTTTTTTGAAAATCCTACTGTTCATTCTTATGGAAAGTGTATGTATTTATTCAGGTGATCCTCTATTTTTCAACATCAACAAATTGAATAGATTGATAAGGTAATATGTATCCTGCACCTGCAGAAAGTTAGCATAGTATTAAAAAAGATGAATATTTTGTCTGCCTCCCAATTTTAGTTTTTTTTTCATTTTCATTAACTGAAGCCAGGTTATAAATTTGTTCGTTTGATTTGACATGATGTACAATGTTCTACAGCTTAGTTCAGAATCTTACTTTAATATATTTCAAATTCTGGAAATAAGACAGCAAATACTGAACGTAGTTGTGGGCTGAATACGTTTCAAGGTACTGAATATATGGCGTATTGTAATTGTCATATTTTGTTAAACGAGTATTATTGATACGCTTTCCTAAATACACAATTGCATTTTCTGCAGATTCCGGTTCAGACTTTTCCGTTTCGCGATAACGATGATTTTTGCAATTGAGGAGATTAACAGGAACCCGGAACTTCTTCCAAACATTACGCTGGGTTACTGGATTTACGATTCTTGTGGTACGCCTGATGTAACCTTAAAGGCCGCCTTTAAGTTGTTAAACAGGCTGGACGAAACAAATTCCACCTGTAGAAGAGCTCCCGTTGTTCCTGCTATCGTCGGGGGTTCCGGATCATCACAGACTTTAGGGGTTGCGTCGTTATTTGGTCCATTTCAGATCCCTGTGGTAAGCCATTTGATGAACTAGATGAACTACTATTAGCTGACTCATGCATAACTTGGTGAACATGATTCATAAAAATCATCTGGCTTTCAGAAATAATCACATGAACAACTGATATATAGCTGCATTTGCGCAGTGTTAGTACAAAATATTAATTATATCGCTATTTTTCTTTAGGCATGCTGCTTCCTCATGGTATTGGGACAGAATGAGAATGATGATCAGAATCAGTGTTAATATCGCTGACATATGTCAATAAATGTGTTGTTTGCGGCAGCAGTACAGAGCAATACATGAAACATACAGTACTATGAATTACAATTGGATATATTTCAATTAGAGAACACAAACACTAAGGTAGAATTCATAAGTTTGTTTATTGACCGCTCAAAAATCTGATGGCAGTGGGACGTAGATGAGACGGAAGCCTCTAGAAAATCTTAGGATGTCAGTCGGTACCTGTGGGGAGAGAACAACAGTCAACGCCCCTCCGCCCCCCGCCCGCCACTCGGTCTCTTTCGGCGTGAGTTCCATAAATTTCCGTCGGTATGTCCACCGTCAACAAACTTTCAGTCACTGTTTTAGTGTTTTTTAGACTGCTTTCGAAGAGTCACTGACCCCGAACATTAATCTTCCTTCTTTACACTTAACCGGCGCCTATCACATCTCTATCACGAGTTACCAAAATCCTTTCAATCCGGTACGGCTGATGTGCTTGCTCATGGACAATACAGTTATAGTGTAGAGATTAAATGAACAATAGTAATATATGGATTATAAACTTGTCTCCCTGCAGGTTAGCTATGTCGCCACGTGTGCCTGTCTGAGCAACAGACGTGAATATCCCTCGTTCTTTCGAACGATCCCGAGCGATTACTTTCAGGTGAGGGCCTTGGCTCAACTCATCAAGCATTTCGGATGGACCTGGATCGGAACAATTAGGAGTGACAATGACTATGGTAATTTTGCGGTGCGGACGTTCAATAAAGCAATGGAAGAGATGGGAATTTGCATTGCTTTCACTGAGGCTTTTCACAGAACGTACCCAAGGGAGAAATTACTTCAAACTATAGACATAATGAAGAAATCTTCGACAAAGGTAATATTAGCTTTCCTTGCGCAACCGGACATGAGCATATTACTACAAGAAGTTGTACAGCAGAATATCACCGGTATACAATGGATAGGAAGCGAGGCTTGGATCACCACGCCGGTTCTACCCCCGCAGGAGAGTAAACGGTTTGTTGTTGGTGCACTTGGAATCGCGATCAGAAAAGTGCGAATACCAGGGTTGAACGAATTCCTAATGCACACTCACCCGTCTCTTTATCCCGGAAACCCTTTAGTGCAAGAGTTCTGGGAAAGAGCCTTCAGTTGCAAGTTAAGCAATACAGAAAGTAACACAGTCAACTATAAATCCGATTCGGGGCTTCGAGAATGCACGGGGAATGAAACTCTACTTACAGCGCACAACGAGTTTACTGACGTGTCTGAGTACAGAGTGACCTACAACGTTTATAAATCGGCCTACGCTATCGCTCACGCTCTCCATGATATGCTTAGCTGTCAAGATGGTAACGGACCATTTCACAAACGGAGCTGTGCCAATATTTCAAATTTCCAACCGTGGCAGGTAAGCACTGATAAGACTACTGAACTGTGCCCTAGTATGATAAGATGAACTCTTGACCTCACAATATATCTTTTAATGACCTTACACCTTGTTTTCGTGCAGTCACGGCAGCACAGCCGTCATATAGCGACGCTGTTGCAACTCGACGCTCGGAATTCAGAGTTCAATTCCGGCGCCATCTGTAAGGAGATTGAAAGTTCTGTCATGATTACGAGGGGTTATTCCTGGTGTTCCGGGTCCCAATAAAACCAACCTCAACTGAAGGTGCTCTGAAACTCTAATTCTTTGTTCTGCATTCTGTTACATTTTTCCCTTCACTGCACTGATGTAGTCTAACGTTCTCTTTGAATAGCATGCAAAAGTATGTTTTCTCTCTAGTTCTGTGAATGTGACAACAATAAACAAATTCACCAATTTGTCACTTACCACAGTGTGGAAGTTTATTAAATAATGCTAATGGCACGGTCAATGGTAAACATTAATTGTTTCCGGAAAATATTTGTGAAACATATCTTGCATTTATACAGTGCTTTCAAAAATGAGGCAATCTCTGTCTTCCCTTCTCAATTTTCCAATCACCCCTGTGTCTTGGGTCCAATTCCGTTAACTGACACATATGTCTTTATCCTGCCTCTCGTCCCTCTGTCTTTCAATCTAAACGTAAAATCTCGACTTGAGATGCAACTGTCGCTTTCCCGCCGAGTTATTCAAGCAGTCTGGTCAGATTTCTTGTAACATTCAGTGAACTTGGTTGAGAGCTATCTCGGTCATCTTGAACCCGGACACCAAACATTGCTATTCAGCGCACTTTCAATTTCTGATTTAGCTTCTGCATTACATGAAATCTGTAAACTTCAGCACAAAGATTGGCGAAAGGATCTATTTTGATAGCAACGGTGATCCGGTACCGATATACGACATCGTAAACTGGCAGCCGACGGATACCAGTGCTATTCCTATAACAGTGGGACAGTATAATGGAGCAGCTCCCGAAGGACAGAAATTTATTTTAGCCGAAGAGTCAATCATATGGACGGGAGGACAAACCAGGGTAAGTGGTGTGATAAAAGACGTTGGATATTACAGGTGATATTTCGGTTGAGTCGATCACTCAGAGCAGAGTTTAGATTTATGACAGTGTGCAATCACGAGAGCACCAGATTCGAAATGATAAAACTAATATCTTTAGATTCAAAATAGCTTTAGTTATTTCTTCATGCAATAATAAGGGACAAGTTAGAGCTAGGGGTGTGGTGGCAGAAACTGTCTCTCTCCTGCCCTAGTCTAATTCCTAAGGTGAGAACATTGACCTGCCTAAAGGTAGATCGGTATTTTTGTTTGAAGTTTAGAATAAATCTTGACTGGAGGCCACCATAGAGTAGCGGTTAGCACGACGCTATTACAGCTTGGGATATTCTGGAGAGCAAAGTTCAATTATGGCGCCGTCTGTCAGGAGTCTGTACTTTCGCTTCATGAATTGCTTGGGGTTCCTTGGGAACTCCACGTTCCTGCACAGTCCAAAGACGTAACGGTTAGTAGGTTAATTAGTAAAAGTCTCTAAATAGTGAGGGCAGATATTATTAAAAGATATAAGACCATTAGGAGTCATTAAAACACTGAGATATTGGTACTAGTGGTAGAGATTCTAACTAAGCAATGTACACTCAGGACCACTTAATTAGGTGACTTCCTGTAATTAATAAATAAAGTCCATCTGCAGCGATAGCAGCCCACCTGGAACGAAAAAAAAACTGTACAAGATGGGCAACCTTCAGGTGAAGTTAACAATGTAACAGTGAATGGCATTTCTTGGAAAGATCTCTGTAACCGATTCATTAGATACCTAATAAAGTGGCCACGGGATGTACGTTCGTGCGCCTTTGCAACTGTAGCCCATCCAGTTCTAGGCACGATATTTTATGCATTTAGCGATGCCGGACTGCAAAAGGCTGTTTTAATGCGCATTGTTTTCAGCTCCTTCCGTGCTCCTGTCAACTTGAGCCGGTCTGGCTATCGTTCTTTGATCTTTCTCGCTAACTTGGCATTTTGACCCACCTAATTAACTTTGAGTGGAATTTTTTCGTGTTTCTCACCATTATCCGTAAACTCTAGATACGGATCGTCATTAAAATCCCAGGATATCAACAGTTTCGCAGACACGGAACCCACCTCGTCTGGTAACAACTATAACTCCACAGTCAATGTCAATTCGATCACATTTCTTTTCTATTCTCATATTTGGTCTAAACAACAATATTTTTCACGTCTGCATGCTTTTTATACTTTACGTTGCTGCCACCTGATTAGCCGATTCGGTATTTACATTATCGAGCTGGTGTACTGGTTTACCTAATAAGATGGCCACTGAGAGGAGCAGCAGCTTCAGGAGGCAGTCATTCAAAATCAAATTGGGCATGAATTTTGTGTTTCACGGAGTAGTGAAGCTCTGAGATTCTCTCCCTCAGAGGGCAGTGGAAGCCAGAATTTTGGGGTGGAAGGATACATTTTGTTTTCAAAAGGCCAGGCAGCTGAGGGAACTTCCAGAAATTAGGAGATAAACGTGGTAGATCAACCATGACTATGTTGAGTGTTGGGGGAGACATCAGAGACTGACTGGTCAGCTCCTTCTCCTAACTGATTGTCTTTTAATGTTTGAACAATCTAGTTCATTCTTCATCTCAGCCTGCTCCACTCTGAAACTTCCTTCAGGTCTACCTTTTTTCTGTAGTTGACGGCTTTGGAGCGCAATTTTTCTGACATTTTCTTCTGGAGATAAAAAAAAGAGACAGAAAGAGAGTAAATGTGTGTGTGTGTGTGAGAGAGAGAGAGAGAGAGAGAGAGAGAGAGAGAGAGAGGGCAATTTCTTTTTAATTTGCAGAATCGGTATCTGAGAAATCAGTCGGACAAAGGGAAGATTTGAATGGCAGGATTGATGGTTTTGTGGCCAAGTTTGCTGGCGACTTTAAGTGGAAGATCAGATACTGTTGAAGAAGAAAGGGATCTGCAGAAAGACTTAGACAGATTGGGAGAATGGGCAATGAATTGGCAGATAGGATGTAGTATATGGAATTATATTATCCTGCACTTTTGCGTAAGAAATAAAGGCGGTGTGTTGCAATGAGTGGCTGGAGCGGACTCAACTGCAGGACACAGGCATCGAGATCGGGTTAGGTTCTCAGGTGGATTTGAACGTGCACAGGAAACAGGAGGAATCTTGACACGGAGTTTGGACACGGAGACCAACTTGGACTGGACTTGGACTCATAGCCAGCACTTGGGCTTGAATTGAACTCGGAGCCTGGACTTGGACTTGTCTTGAACACGGAGCCAGGACTCGACCCTTGGACACGAAGTCGGGACTCGAACCTATAACCATAAAACCAAGCAACTGCAGACAATTCGTTTGGAGTTGCGGCAAACGACGTGCAATTCTCAGCTGCTCTCGGAAACGACAAAATTCGTATCTTAATCCGGAGCAGCGGCAAACGGCCGGAAAAAAAAAGGATCTGATTAGGAGTAGCCAGCATGGATTTGTGCGTGGAAGGTCATGTTTGACAAACCTTATTGAATTTTTTAAAGAAGTTACGAGGAATGTTGACGAGGGTAAGGCAGTGGATATAGTCTATATGGACTTCAGCAAAGCCTTTGACAAAGTTCCACATGGAAGGTTAGTTAAGAAGGTTCAGTCGTTAGGTATTAATGCAGGAGTAATAAAATGGATTCCACAGTGGCTAGATGGGAGATGCCAGAAAGTAGTGATGGATAATTGTTTATCGGGATGGAGGCCGGTGACTAGCGGGGTGCCTCAGGGATCTGTTTTGGGCCCAATGTTGTTTGTAATATACATAAATGATCTGGATGATGGGGTGGTAAATTGGATTAGTACGTATGCCGATGATACTAAGGTAGGAGGAGTTGTGGATAATGAGGTGGGTTTTCAAAGCTTGCAGGGAGAGTTATGCCGGTTAGAAGAATGGGCTGAACGTTGGCAGATGGAGTTAATGCTGAGAAGTGTGAGGTTCTGCATTTTGGCAGGAATAATCCAAATAGAACATACAGGGTAAATGGTAGGGCATTGAGGAACAGAGAGATCTAGGAATAACAGTGCATAGTTCCCTGAAGGTGGAGCCTCATGTAGATAGGGTGGTGAGGAAGTCTTTTGGAACGCTGGCCTTTATAAATCAAAGCATTGAGTACAGAAGTTGGGATGTAATGTTAAAATTGTACAAGGCATTGTTAAGGCCAAATTTGGAATATTGTGTGCAGTTCTGGTCACCGAATTATAGGAAAGATTTCAATAAATTAGAGAGAGTGCAGAGACGATTTACTAGGATGTTACCCGGGTTTCAGCACTTAAGTTACAGAGAAAGGTTGAACAAGTTAGGTCTCTATTCATTGGAGCGTAGAAGGTTGAGGGGGGATTTGATCGAGGTATTTAAACTTTTGAGAGTGATAGATAGAGTTGACGTGAATAGGCTGTTTCCATTGAGAGTAGGGGAGATTCAAACGAGAGGCCATGATTTGAGAGTTAGGGGGCAGAAGTTTAAGGGAAACACGAGGGGTTGTTTCGTTACTCAGAGAGTGATAGCTGTGTGGAATGAGCTTCCTGTAGTAGTAGTAGAGTTCAGTTGTGTCATTTAAGGTAAAATTAGATAGGTATATGGACAGGAAAGGAGTGGAGGGTTATGGGCTGAGTGCAGGTAGGTGGGACTAGGTGAGATTAAGAATTCGGCACGGACTAGGAGGGCCGAGATGGCCTGTTTCCGTGCTGTGATTGTTATATGGTTATATGGTTATACGGTTATATGGACACGAAAACGACAGAATACCCAAAGCAACTTAGAGTCCACTATTCTCGGCGGCCTGAAACGGACATTGCCGCTCTGTCTGAGGTGCCGATCCAGCACTGAATAGATGTAAGCCGGAGTTTTTATGCTGCCGGTACGGATGAGGATCAGGTCCCCAGTGGAACACGGGGAAAAGGGAATTAACAGAAAATGAGGAGTCAACGGACCGAACAGCGTCAGGGTCTGCATATTCTAAATGGAGAGATAAATCAGAAATCAAAGCTACAAATATTGTCTTCCAGTACTCGTTGTAGTTTAGAGGAATTCGAGAGCGGGGTGGGGGGTGGGGCGGTGGCGGTGTGGTGGTCTCAATGAATCCCATCGAAAGTGGAAAGGCATGGTTAGAGTGGATGTGTATAGTATGTTCCAATCGCGGGGGTGTGGGGAGAGTCAAGGACCAGAATGCACAACCTCAGGATAGAAAAACTTTCCTTTAGAACTGAGATGCTAGTAATATCTGTCCACACAAGGCTGTGAATCTGTGGAGTTTGCCGCCTCAGTCAGCCATGGAAGTGAAGTTATTGGACCTTTCTAAAGTGAAGTTTGATAGGTTCCGAATTAGTAGTGGCGTCAAAGCTACACAAGAATGCAAGAGAATGGAACTGAGGGGATGAAATAAAACGTTCAAAATAGAAATGTGGAGCAGAAGCGATGGGGCGAACAGATGAATTTCGCTCCTTTGGCTCATGTTCGGAGTATCACTGATAGGATGAGGCCAGTGATACCCCGGAAATATGTTGGCGAGCTCAATCGAATGACCTTTTCAAGTAATTTAAGATTGTTTATTTCGTCTTCATCAGTGGTAAGGTTGAGATACTTTTGCCAAATAATGATTAAAAATGCACAGGATAAGAAATATCTAATACTGATTCCCACGGTTACCTTCAACCATTTTAAATGGATTCTACCCCCAAATACATCTTTACCTCCCCACCACTAACCGCTTTCTGCAGGGATCTCTCCCTAGGTGAGCCCCTTATCCATTCGTCCTTCTTCACCAAACCCCCTTCCCTATTAATCTCTTTCCGTACATCTATTCTGTTCCAGCTGGGGCAACAATTCATCTGCAAATCAGTTGGCATAGTTTACTATATCCAGTGCACCGGACACATTCTCCGCAACAACAGTGAGGTCTGACGTAATTTTTTCCATCTGTCAGATGTGCAATTGCCCAGTGGCCAGCCATTTTAATCCATTCCCAATCCCGTTCCGATATGTTGGTCCATTGCCTCCACTTTTGCAATGATGAAGCCAATCTCAGAATTGAGGAGCCACAACCCATATTCCGTAAGAGTAGGCAGCAAACTAATTGCACGAACATCGATTATCCTTCTAGTAATTTTTACATCCACATTATCTCTTCTTCTATTCCCACACCATGCCTCTTATATTTTCCTCCCAAATACCTAGCACCTCTCCTGGCGTCCGTTTTTTTTTCCTATTCCCCTATGGTCCAGTCTCCTCTCCTACCACCTTCTCCAGTCCTTTACCTTTCCCACTCATCTAGTTACACCTGCAACCCTTTAGCTGGTTATTCCCCTACCCTTCCCCTTCCTTTTTATTCTGACGTCTCCGGTTCTGAAGAGGCGTTGCGACCCGAAACGCCGGCTGTTTATATATTTCCCAAACATACTTCCTGACCTGTTGAGTTCCTCTATCATTCTGTATGTGGCTTTGAGAACATAACAAATAGAATAATTGGAACTGACTCTATAGGATGAGGAATGTGTTTATATTTGGGGTTAGTGAACCACTTTTCTCCCTTTTCTACTTATAATGGCCAGATACTCTGTTTAAATTCTCCATAGGTTCCCCGAGCGGTCTGTTCTGAAAGCTGTGATCCCGGAACACGGAAGGCTCCTAAAAAAGGACAACCCAAGTGCTGCTATGATTGCGTACAATGTCCCAAAGGAGAAATTAGCAATACCACCGGTAAGACATCTCTGTGAGCTTCTATTAAGTAAATGTCAGTGCAGAAGCATTTTCAAATATAAACTTGCCCTCCCTCTCCAAAACTGATTTGTTTCGTTTTAGATTCAACCGGTTGCCTTAAGTGCCCAGCAGAGTACAAGTCCAATGAGAAACGTGTTGAGTGCATACCAAAGCTGATCGAATTTCTATCATTTAGTGAAATCATGGGGATTATCCTGGTGACGCTCGCATTGGTAGGATTGTGCATGACAATGCTGGCATTTGCAACGTTCTACAATCATAGAGAGACGCCGATTGTTAAAGCTAATAACTCAGAACTAAGTTTCCTTCTTCTTGTTGCTTTAATGCTCTGCTTTCTCTGTTCAGTTACGTTCATCGGAGAACCGTCAACATGGTCTTGCATGCTTCGCCACACGTCATTCGGTATTATATTTGTTCTCTGTGTGTCTTGCGTTTTGGGTAAAACGGTCGTCGTTGTCTTGGCTTTCAAAGCGACTCTGCCTAACAGTAACGTAACGAAGTGGTTTGGCCCAACCCAGCAGCGACTGACCGTTTTAAGCCTTACTGCGCTGCAGTGCTTAATATGTACCGTCTGGCTCGCAACATCGCCGCCATACCCTCGGAAGAGTACAGAATATTTTACCGAGATAATAGTTTTTGAATGCAACGTCGGGTCTGACCTTGCCTTTTATTGTGTGCTGGGTTACATTGGATTCCTGTCCTGTGTGTGTTTTGTAGTCGCCTTTCTAGTTCGACAACTTCCTGACAACTTCAACGAAGCTAAGCACATCACATTTAGTATGCTGATCTTTTGCGCAGTTTGGATTACCTTCATCCCGGCCTACGTGAGTTCTCCTGGGAAGTACACGGTGGCGGTGGAAGTGTTTGCCATTTTAGCGTCCAGTTATGCGATGCTGTTCTGTATTTTTGCTCCCAAATGTTACATCATACTCTTTAAGCGAGAACAGAACACAAAGAGACATGTCATGGGCAAAATGCCATCCGGAAAGTTTTAATAATGAATAACAATGTAATTATGTTGTGTGATTGTGTCCTTACTGTCTCAAATTTTCTGTGTAAACTGTTTGCTTTAATTTTATAAATCTCACGTTGTATCATATAAATGTCCATTGCATTCAGCATATAGAACGTAGAACTCTACGACGCATTTGGGGGTATTATGGATGCTCTGGAAAGCTGGCAGAGTTTAGAGTTACAGCGGGAGATTATCAGGGTGCCTCACTGTGCTGAGAATCGGCAGATGCAGTTCAACCCAGAAAAGTGGTACGTGCTTCATTTCTGGAGGTTAAATTTGAAAGCACAATATAAAATTAATGGCACGACTGCCGACAGTTTAGAGGATCAGTGATATTTTAGGTTCTATCTCAGTAGGTCACTCAAAGCTGCTGCACAGGTTAACAGTGTTGTTAAAAAGCCATTGCTGTAATGGCTTTCATCGACCGTGGGATGGAGTTCAAGAGCCGTGTGGTAATGTTAAATACATAAAGGAACCTTATTTCGACGCCACTTGGATCACTGTGTTCAGTTCCGGTTCCACACCACAGGAAGGACGTCGATTCTTTAAAAAGTGCAAAAGAGAACAACAAAGATGTTAATATAGATACATAGAAACATAGAAAACCTACAGCATAAAGCAGGCCCATCGGCCCACAAAGTTGTACCGAACATGTCTCTACCTTGGAAATTACTATGTGTACCTATAGCCCTCTCTTTTCCTGAGCTCTATGCAGTTATGCCGGCCACCCATTCCCCGCACTCACCACTCCCTACGTAAAAGAAAACTTACGCATGACATTTGCTCCGTACCTACTCCCCAGCACCTTAAACCTGTGTCCCATTATGGCAACCATTTCAGCCCTGGGCGAACGCCTCTGACAATCCACACGATCAATGCCTTTCATCATCTTATACACCTCTATCAGGTCACCTTTCATCGTCCGTCGCTCCAAGCAGAACAGGCCACGTTCACTCAACCTATTCTCAAAAGGCATGCTCCCCAATCCATGCAACATCCTTGTAAATCTCGTCGACACTCTTTCTATAGTTTCCACTTCCTTCCTGTAGGGAGGCGACCAGAACTGAGTGCAGGACTCCAAGTGGGGTCTGACCAGGGTCCTACATAGCTGCAACATTACTTTGCGACTCCTAAATCCATTTCCACGATTTATGAAGGCCAATACAACGTAAGACTTTTTAACCACAGAGTCAACCTGCGCAGCTGCTTTGAGCGTCCTATGGACTCCGACCCTAAGATCTCTCTGATCCTCCACACTGCCAGGAGTCTTAACATTAACATTAATACATATTTTCTGCCATCATACGTGACCTACCAAAATGAGGCACTTCACATTTATCTGGGATGAATTCCCTCTGCCAATTTTCAGCCCAGTTTTGCATCCTATCAATGTCCCCTGTAAACTCTGACAGCCGTCCACACTTCCACAACACCCCCAAACCCCAACCTTACTTTATCAAATGCCATGCTGAAATCCAGATACACTACATCCACAGCTCTTCCTTCATCAATGTGTTTAGTCACATCCTCAAAAAATTCTATCAGGCTTGTAAGGCACAACCTTCCCTTGACTAAGCCATGTTGACTACTCCTAATTATAGTATACCTCTCCAAATATTCATAAACACTGCCTCTCAGGAGCGTCTCCATCAACTTACCAACCACTCAGGTAGGACTCACTGGTCTATAATTTGCTGGGAGAAATCTACTTCTTTTCTTGAATAAAGGAAGAATATTCGCAACCCTCCAATGCTTGAGAATCTCTCCAATCTCCATTGATGATGCAAAGGCCATCGCCAGAGATTCAGATATCTCCTCACCTGCCTCCCACAGTAGCCAGGGGTACATATCATCCGGTTCCGGCGATTTATTCAACTTGATGCTTTCCAAAAGATCCAGCACATCTTCTTTCTTAATATCTACATGATCAAGCTTTTTAGTTTGCTGCAAGTCATCACGACAATAACCAAGATATTTTTTCTATAGTGAATATTGAAGTATTCATTAAGTAAATCTGCTACTTAGAACCACAGAACCTTAGAACATTGCAGCACAAAAACAAGACTTTTGGCTCTTCTTGACTGTACCGAACTATTTTTCTGCCTGGTCCCACTGACCTGTAGATGGCCCATATCCCTCCATACACCTCTTATCTATGTCCCTGCCCAAGCTTTTCTTAAATGTTAAAAGTTAGCCCGTAATTACAACTTCATCTAGCAGCTCATTCCACAATCTCACTACTCTCTGTGTGAAGAAGCCCCCCCAAATGATTCATTTAAACTTTTCCTCCTTCACCCTTAACCCATGTCCTCTTTATTTTCTTCACCGTGAGCCTTAGTGGAAACAGCTTGCTTGCATTCATTCTATCCATACCCATCATAATTTTATATATCTTATCAAGTCTCCCCTCATTCTTCTACGCTCCAGGGAATAAAGTCCTAACCTATTCAACCTTTCCTTGTAACTCAGTTTCTGAAGTCCTGCAACATCTTTGTAAATCTTCTCTGCACCCTTTCAACCTTATTAATATCCATCCTGTAATTCGATGAACAAAACTGCAGACAATACTCCAAATTCGGCCTCACCAGTGCCTTATACAACCTAACCATAACATTCCAACGTTTGTACTCAATACTTTGATTTATAAAGGCCAATGTACCAAAAGCTCTCTTTACTACCCTATCTACTTATGACGCCACTTTTAGGGAATTTTGTATCTGTATTCCTAGATCCCTCTGTTCTACTGCACTCCTCAGAGCCCTACTATTTACCTTGTATGTTCTACCTTGTTTTGGTTTCTTTCCAAAGTGCAATACCTCACATTTGTCTGTATTAAACTCTATCTGCCATTTAAAAGCCCATTTTTCCAGCTGGTCCAGATCCTTTTGCAAGCTTTGAAAATCTTCCTCCCTGTCCACTGCGCCTCCAATCTTTGTATTATCAGCAAATTTGCTGATCCAATTTATCACATTTTCATCCAGATCATTGACATAGATGCCAAAAACACAATAAACCCAGCACTGATCCTTGTGGCACACTACGAGTCACAGGCCTCCACTCAGAGAAGCAATTTTCCACTACCACTCTCTGACTTTTCCCATTGAGCCAATGTCTAATCCAATTTACAACCTCACCATGTATACTAGACATTGAATCCTCCTAACTAATCTCTCATGCGGGACTTTGTCAAAGTCCTTATGGAAGTCCATATAGACAACATCCACTCCCTTCCCTTCATCCACTTTCTTTGTAACCTATTCTAAAAAATCGAAAAGATTTGTTAAGCATGACCCACCATGCACAAAGCTGTGTTGAGTCTCCCTAATAAGTCCCAGTCTTATTAAATACTTGTAAATACTATCTCTTAGTACTCCTTCCAAAAATGTACCTACTACTGACGTCAAACATACCGGCCTATATTTTTCCGGATTATATTTGCAGCCTTTTTAAACAACTGAACAACATGAGCTATCCTCCAATCCTCCAGCACCTCATCCATGGATACCGACATTTTAAATATAGCTGCCAGTACCCCTGCAATTTCAGCACTAGTCTACTTCAAGGTCCGTGGGAATACCCTATCAGGTCCCGGGATTTATCTACTCTGAATTACCTCAAGATAGCAAGCACCTCCTCCTCTTCAATCTGCAAAATTTCCATGACCTCATTACTTGTTTCCCTTAATTCTATTTACACCATGCCAGCTTCCTTTGTAGATTCAGACGCACAAAATCAATTTAAGACCTCCCTCATTTCTTTTGGTTCCATACATAGCCGGCCACTCTGATTTTGAAGAGGACCAATTTTATTCCTTTTGCTCTTAATATACCTGTAGAAGCTCTTTGCATTGGATTATCCTTCACCTTGACTGCCAAAGCTACCCCATGTCTTCTTTCAGCTCTCCTGATTTCCTTCTTAAGTTTTTTTTTGCACTTTTTATACTCATCAATTACTTTATTTGCTCCCTGTTTCCTCTATATGTTATACATCCCTCTCTTCTTTATCAGAGATCCAATATAGCTAGAGAACCAAGGTTCCTGGTACTTATTCATTTTGCCTTACTCATTTGGCATCTCTCATGTCGTGTGGATTGAGAGTCTTTTTCTCCCAGGACTGAAATTGCAAACACGTGGGGGCTAAAGTTCTAAGGTGATTGGAAGTAGGGAGGAGGGGAATGTCCGAGGTAATATTTCCACACAAAGGATGGTGCGTGAGTGGAATGCACTGCCAGAGACACTGTTAGAGGTGGATACAATAGGGTCTTTTAAGAGACTAATGGGTACATGGAGTTCAGAAAAATAAAGGACTTTGCGGTTGCAAAATCTAAGCAGCTTCTGCAGTAGGTTACAGAATCGGCACAACTTTATGGGCCAAAGGGTCTGTAAATTGCTGTAGATTTCAAGGTTCTAGCCTAGGAAGGGGCTTTTCGGCCCACGATGTTATGCGAATCAATTAAATTAGTTCTCATATGGCTAACTAAATTTATCTCATCTGCCTACACCATTGAAATACACTTCCATTTCCTTTACATACATGTGCCTATCTAAACATCTCTTAAAGGTTTCTAATGTCTCTGCTTCTGCCAGCAAACCAGTCAGTGTGTTACAGTCATCCACCACACTGTGTAAAAAAAGTGACTCTCACATCTCTTTTAAAATGAACCCCCTCTCACTTTAAATATATGCTCTCTGAAATTTCAATCTTTGCAAAATTATACTGTCTGCTCACTCAATCTATGTCTCTCAGAAACTTTTATACATTTAACACATCTCCACTCAGCCTTCACAGCTCTGGAGAAATAACGCAAGCCTGCCCAAACTTTCGTTATAGCACATGACCTCTAATCCAGACAACTTCCTGGTAGTCTTCATCTGCACACGCTCCAAGATTTCCTCATACTCCCTATCACAGGAAGTCACTAGAGACGTATGACAACTCTGGAGGAGTTGGAGGCTACAGCGGCTGAGATGGGAGAGAGTATGCATACAACTGTTGCCTGGATGATTCACCAGTCGTGGCTTTATGGGAAAGTAACAAAGGAACTGCCGCTGCTAAAAACAAAACACATGAAATCTCGGCCAGATTTATTCGGAAGGCATGTGTGGGACTCAGATGTCAGCTAAAAGAAATTTCTATGGTCTGATGAATCCAAAATCGAGTTGTTGTTTATATATATATATATAAGTTTCCACCAGTATAAATGCTCCAATGACATGCAAACGTTTGGGCACCCCTGGTCAAAATTTCTGTTACTCTGAATAGTTAAGTGAGTAGAAGGCAAAATGATCTCAAAAAGTCATAAATATAAAGATGAAACATTCTTTTCAACATTTTAAGCAAGATTAGTGTATTATTGTTATTTTCAACAATTCTAGAGTGGGAAAAAAGGAAAGGAGCGTCATGAAAAAGACTGGGCAACCCAAATGATTTGAGCTCTCAGATAACTTTATCCAAGGTCTCAGACCTTAATTATCTTCTTGGAGCTATGACCTGTTGACAGTCCATCTGATGCAAATTTGTACGCTTTATAAATACCCTGAATCCTCCAAGTTTGTGCCAAAAATCAGCAGCTATGAACTCCTTTAAGCAGCTTCCTAACACACTGAAAATTAAAATAAATAATGCCAACAAAACAGGATAAGGTTATAAGCATATAGCAAAGCGCTTTCAGGTAGCCGTTTCCTCAGTCCGTAATGTAATAAAGAAATAGCAGTTAACACGATCGGTGGTGGTCAAGTTGATGTCTGGAGGACCAAGAAAACTTTCCGACAGAACAACCCGTAGGACTGCTGGAAAGGAAAATCAAAACCCCCGTTTGACTGCAAAGGACAATATGATTAATGATGAAGTTAATATAGAACTTTTTGGCAGCAATGAACAAAAGTACGTTCGGAGAAAAAAAGGGTGCAGAGTTTCATGAAGACAACACCTCTCCAACTGTTAAGCACGGGGGTGGATCGATCATGCTTTGGGCTTGTAAAAAGAAATTTCAACCTTTGGGAAAAGATACTGTATAACCACTCGATCTATGTCCCTCAGAAACTTTTCTACATCTAATACATCTCCTCTCAGCCTTCAGAGCTCCGGAGAAATAACCCAAGCTTGCGCAACCTTTCATTATATCACATGACCTCTAATCCAGACAATTTCCTGGTAAATCTCTGCTGCACACGCTCCAAGGTTTCCACATACTTCCCATCATGGGATGACTAGAAAGATTTGTAATAATCATAACTGGAGTTTTATAAAGCTCTAAAAAATTGGCATATTTTGCAGTTGTTAGTATTTTGATTTGTATGGTTAACTTTCGCATGAAAATTGATTCATAGAACAGTACAGCAAAACATCATTACAATTAAACTAATTAAAAAAATCTATCTCCCTGCATATGATCCATAGCCCTCCATTTCACGCATGTTTGTGTGCCTGTCTAAATGCCTCTTCAACAACAGTATCATGACGGTTTTCTTCACTAACTGTCCTGGCATATTTTATTAATCACCTCACCCCGTGTGAAGGAAAACTGTCCCGAACAACTAATTTAATCTTCCCCCTTTCAATTGTTACGTGGTTGGCAACAATGAAAAAAATGATTAGGTTTTGTAAACAAACGAACATTTATTAAACTCTCCTCAACAAAACTGAAAAGTAAACAAACCACTAACTGAACCAGAAGTTAACTGCTATACGGCAATTTTACAATCAGCCGAACTCTGGAATAGATCTTAGAGTTGTAAATTCGAACACAGTCTTAAAGTGGTAAATTCAAAATTGCAAGGGATTTATACAGTTAGTAAGGAGAGACTTCCCTGCAGGCTGATTTCTTCGAAGACGTAACATTACTACTGATCCAAGCCGAGTGATGCCTTGCCCAATGGATTCACTATGAGTGAAATAAAACGGCTTAAAGGAACTGACTTTTCCTGGAGGGTGAACACTGCACAAACCTTCCTGTTCTTGCAGGATTTATCTCCGATGCAGGTCACTATTCCTAAACGAAGATTTAATAAGGTCGAACGCCGAACGACAACAGCTTTACTCAGCCCTTCGGGTTCCTGTACTTTGGTAGGGGCTTCCCTCTCCAATATTAGACTGTAAAGGTAAAAAAAAAGGTGCAGCAAACAAAAACAAGCAGCAATTGGGAAACTGCCAGCAACAACCTTTGCACCTTAAAATAGAATCTAAATGCCACTTTGAAACGAAACTGTGTCATTCGACGAACATGCAGTAGAACTAACTAGCGAACTAACTGTGTGGCTATAGATACTTCCCCTTATATGCCTGTTGGAAAGTTCCATCACGTGATCTCACTGGCGGGAAAATTAAATCATGAGACCTCACTCTGGCGGGAAAGTCACATCACCGCACCATCACCAGACAATTACATCATGCTCACAGGATACTCAATTACATCATGGTCATAAGACAGTCACAACATACCCACGCGCTATGTAGCACATTCCTCCAAAAAGGGAAAATTTTGGTCTGTTGTGAGCAAACTTTTAACAAATATTTACAAATGTATAAAATCAACAGCATACACAATATACATAGAATTATCATACAGCACCTTACAAGCTAATGTACAGTGGAAGTGTTACAAATGCTTAAATCCCACTCCAAAGAAAAAATGTTTACATTGTAAATTCAACATCTGGATAGACAGTGAGCAATCACATTATCTTTGCCTTCAGATATGAGTTATCAAAATATTATACTCCTGTAACATCAAACTCCAATTCAGTAGCCTTCTATTTTTGTTTTTCATCTTACTCAAAAACACTAACAGATAATCAAGACGTACAAAAAAGCTAGATGAACTCAGCAGGTCGGGCAGCATCCGTTGATAGAAGCAGTCAACGTTTCGTGTCGAACACTTCTTCAGGACTAAGGGTCTCAACTAAGGGTACGTCTGGATTTGACAACAGCATCTGCAGCGTACTTTGTGTTTACTAACAGATAATGATCAGTGCAAACTATGAGTGGTTTCTGAGTTATATCAACATACACATGAAAATGTTGTAAAGCCAAAGCACGATATAATAATTCCTTTTCTATGGTTGAATAATTTCTTTAATGTCCATTCAATTTCTTAGAAAAGTAATCTATTGGATGTTCAACCTCATCACCAGCATCCCTTTGGAGTAACACTGCTGCAGCAGCCTCATTACTAGCATCTACAACGAATAAAAATGGGTTTTCAAAGTCGGCTGATTTGAGCACAGGTTTGTGACAAAGCATAGTTCTCAATTTATCAAATTTGTCCTGACCACAGAAGTTGTCCACACAAGCGTTTATCCTTTCCTCAAGAGGTTAGTTAATGGAAGGGCATTGTCAGAAAATTCTTACAAAATTATCCTACCATTCCCAAGAATCTTCTGAGATTCTTTTTACCATTTGGAGTGGGGACCTGTAAAATTGCCTGAACTTTTGGCTGAACAGGAGCTAATTTACCTTGACCCACAACATAACCAAGGTAGGTCACAGTGGCATGACGAAATTCACTTTTAGCTAAGTTAATAGTTAAGTTAGCTTTTGAAAGCCTGTCAAATAGTTTCTCCACCACAGTAATATTTGCTTCCCAAGTACCATTTCCTGTAATGAAATCATCAATATAGGCATCTGTATCTTTTAACCCATGAATCACAGAATTAATCATCCACTGGAAAGTACCTGGTGCATTCTTCATCCCGAAGGGAAGAACATTATACTCATATAACCCAGATGGGGTTACAGATGCAGAAACCTCTCTACCTCTATCCATCAATGGAACACACCAATACCCTTGTAACAAATCAATCCTTGTAAGCTTTGCTTTTCCAACTTCGTCCACACAATTATCCACCATAAGGATTGGATACGCATCAGTTTTTGTTACAGCATTCACCTTCCTGTAATCAGTACAAAACGAAATACTACCGTCTGGCTTAGGCACCATAACACAAGAGTATTCCAATTAGAATTAGAAGATCTAATAATATTATTCTCTAACATATACTTAATTTCCTTTTCAGCAAGTTCACATTTTTTCCATGTTCATCTGATACGGATGCAGCTTTATGGGTTTGGCATCTCCAACATCTACATCATGTGAAGCTGCTATGTTTCTTTTAATAACGTCTGTAAATACATCCCTATATTTCAAAAGTAACTGCTTCATCTGCTGTCTCTGCTCTGGCTATATATGAGCTAATTTTTCATCAATATTTTCCAGAATTGTTGAGTTTGGTAATCTTACAGAAATAATGTTGGGTTAAAATGAGTTTCAGATGCATCATCCATTTTGTTCCCAGTGGGAACAGACTTACTATTATTGACCACAACAGTCTTATTGGCGGACTGTTTCTCATAATATAGTTTTATCATAATTATGTGACGAAGTTGTGTTGACCCTGTTCGATCCGGTATTTTTATCACATAATCCACATCATTAACTTTAGGTATAATCTCATAAGGACCATGAGCTAAAGGGTTCATTTGCACCGGGAAAAGAACCAACATCTTATCTCCAGGCTTAAATGACCTCATTCTAGCTGCATCTCACACCATTTTTTCATTTCCTCCTGAAATGATTTTAAATTTTCCCTAGCTAAACTACAAGCTTTATGCAACCTTCCCTTACATTTCAAAAAATACTCCAGCAATTTAGTATGTACCTCTTTATTAACCCACTGGTCTTTTAACAATGTCCTCTAACTTCTGTGCCCAAAAAAAAGTTCTAAGTGTCTAAAACCTAAGGATTGCTGCGTGACTTCCGTATGGCAAATAAAAGTAAATATACGCCCTGACCCAATCCTTCTCATTTTCCACACAATACGTCCTAATCATGGTTTTGAAGGTAGAATTAAACTTCTCCAAGACTCCTGCTGATTCTGGATGGTATGCTGAAGAGGTAATCTGTTTGGCTCCCAGTGTATAAACTATCTGCTGGAACAATCCAGACATAAAATTACAACCTTGATCAGATTATATTTCCTTAGGCAACCCAAAATAAATGAAGAATTTTACAAGAGCCTTCATTACAGTTTTATCCGTTATATTCCTGGGTGTCATTGCCTCTAGAAATCTAGATGCTGTACACATGATGGTCAGCAAATATTAATGGTCAGTTTTAGTTTTTGGTAATGGGCTTACACAATCTACAATAATTTTGGAAAACGGTTCACCAAATGCTGGAATAGCTTGCAGTGAAGTCACTGGGTTAACTTGATCAGGTTCATCCACAATCTGAAAAGTATGAGAAGTTCAGCAAGATGTCTCCACAGCTTTGCTTAAAGGAGGCTGGTAAAAGTGTTTAGAATTTCCTGTCCATACAATATTACAATGCAGAAAAAGGCCTTTTTGCCCTGCTTGGCTGTGCTGAACCATTTTTCCGTATAGTCTGACTGACCTGCACCTGGCCCACATCCCTGCAGTCACCTCTCATCCATATACCTGTCCAGGTATTTCTTAAATGTTAAAAATGAGCCCGCATTTACCACTTCATCTGGCAGCTCATTTCACACTCCCACCTCCCTCTGTGTGAAGACCCCCCCCCCCCCCATGATCCCTTTAAACATTTCCCCTATCACCCTTAACCCATGTCATCTGTTTTTTTTCCTCTCCCCAGCCTTAGTGGTGAAAGCCTGCTTGCATTCACGCTATCTACACCCATCACAATTTTATATACCTATTTCAAGTCTCCCCTCATCCTTCTACACTCCAGAAATAAAAAAGGTTGAATAGGTTAATTCAACCGTTTTCTGTAACTCAGTTTCTCAATTCCCTGCAACATCCTTGTAAATTTTCTCTGCACTCTTTCTGCCTGATTAAGATCCTTCTTGTAATTCGGTGACCAAAACTGCAAACAATACTCCAAATTCGAACTCACCAATGCCTTATACAACCTCACCATAACATTCCAACTCTTATACTCAATACTTTGATTTATAAAGGCCAATGTCCCAAAAGCTCTTTACTACCCTATCTACCTGTGACGACACTTTTAAGAATTTTATATCTGCATTTCTAGATCTTTCTGTTCTACTGCACTCCTCAGTCCCCTACCATTTCCCTTGTATGTTCTACATTGTTTTATTCCTTCCAAAGTGCAATACCTCACACTTTTCTGTATTCAACTCCATCTGTCATTTTCCAGACCATTTTTCCAGCTGGTCCAGATCCCTCTGCAAATTTTGAAAACCTTCCTCATTGTCCACTACACCTCCAGTCTTTAAATCATCACCAAATTTGCTGATCCAATTTACCACATTATCATCCAGATCATTGATATAGATGGCAGATGACAATGAACCCAGCCCTGATCCCTATGGCAAACCAAGGTTTCAAAACCTTGTTCACAATTTTCTTCACACCTTGATGGCCACGCAAGGTCTTACTATGAGCCAAAGTTAAAATCACATTCTGATAAACTGTAGGAACTACTACCTGGTGAATAATGTCCTATTCCTCGCTTGCAGGAATTGTAGGTGATCTCCGCTGTGTACTACAATAGTTTTGTTCAAACAATGAAGGTAAGAGAGTTTCTAACACATCCTCAAAATTCAAATCCTGTGTTGAACTGTTCAGTTTAGCAAGCTTATCCTGCATAGAGCCATTCACCTGAACAATCCTTCCTGCCATAGATCAGGTTACAACACAGCAGGAATCCATGTTAGAACCTATCTTTGGTTCATACGTGATGGGCTTAATCGTCAAATGCACTTCAGGAAAGTTGTCCATCTACTAAGTCATTCACTAACCACAGAGAAATATCATTCACGGGTAAGTTGGGTTGTAGTCCTACTTTAACAGGTCCTGTAACTAACACTGACCTTGAATTTACTCTATGCAAATGTACAGGCATAAGGCCACTCGCAACACCTCATATATAGTTTACCTCACCAGTGCCAGACTCTTCACTAAACTTTAGAACACTGTCTAACAGAAGTGACAGAGAAGCAACAGTATCACTGAGGATTTTCATTGGCACCGGAGTGGATCCCTCTTTCAAGGATACAAATCCTTCGGTTATAAAATGATCACATCCACTCTTAGCTTGGTTAGACTCTGACAAACCTTCGTTTGCTTTTCTCAGACTCTGTGGATTTACAGGTTTTTCAATATGTTGCACACAGGCATCTGGGACTGCCTCCTTCTTCTTCTTCTTCAGTCGAAAGGAGTTAGCTAGTACGTGACCAGGATTCTTACAATAATTACAAATAGGAACAAAATAGACAATAGACAGTAGGTACCGGAATAGGCCATTCGGCCCTTCTAACCAGCACCGCCATTCACTGTGATCATGGCTGATCATACACAATCAGTACCCCGATTCCTGCCCTCTCCCCATATCCCTTGACCCCGCTATCTATAAGAGCTCTATCTAACTCTCTCTTGAATGCATCCAGAGACTTGGCCTCCACTGCCTTCTGGGGCAGAGCATTCCACATATCCACCACTCCCTGGGTGAAAAATTTTTTCCACATCTCTGTTCTAAATGGCCTACCCCTTATTGTTAAACTGTGGCCTCTAGTTCTGGACCCACCAATCAGTGCGAATAAGCTTCCTGCCTCCAGCGTGTCCAATCCCTTAATAATCTAATATGTTTCAATCAGATCCCCTCTCATCCTTCTAAATTCCAGTGTACACAAGCCCTGTCGCTCCAATCTTTCAAAATATAACTGTCCTGACATTCCGGGAATTAACTTTGTGATCCTACGCTGCACTCCCTCAATAGCAAGAATGTCCTTCCTCAAATTTGGGGACCTAAACTGCACACAATACTCCAGGTGGGGTCTCACTAGGGCCCTGTACAGCTGCAGAAGGACCTCTTTACTCCTATACTCAATTCCTCTTCTTATAAAGGACAGAATGCCATTAGCTTTCTTCAATGCCTGCCGTACCTGCATGGTTGCTTTCATTGACTGATGTACAAGAACACCTAGATCTCGTTGTATTTCCCCTTTTCCTAACTTGACTCCATTTAGATAGTAATCTCCCTTCATGTTCTTTCCACCAAAGTAGATAACCTCTCATTTATCCACACTAAACTGCATCTGTCATACACTTGCCCACTCACCCAACCTGTCCAAGTCACCCTGCATTCTCATAACATCTTCCTGACATTTCACACTACCACCCAGCTTT
This sequence comes from Hypanus sabinus, assembly GCF_030144855.1. Classification (NCBI taxonomy): domain Eukaryota; kingdom Metazoa; phylum Chordata; class Chondrichthyes; order Myliobatiformes; family Dasyatidae; genus Hypanus; species Hypanus sabinus. The sequence goes on from NC_082707.1 coordinate 15,712,225, forward strand.
GTGTCATCGGCAAATTTGCTAATGTTACTCTTAATCCCTTCATCTAAATCAGTAATGTATATTGTAAACAGCTGCGGGTCCCAGCACCGAACCTTCCGGTACCCAACTGGTCACAGCCTGCCATTCCAAAAGGGACCCGTTAATCGTTACTATTTGTTTCCTGTCAGCCAGCCAATTTTCAATCCATGTAAGTACTCTGCCGCCAATACCACATGCCCTAATTGCCACTAATCTCCTATGTGGGACTTCAGCCACCTCTGTTCTACTGTAATATCGGCAAGTATCCTCCTCAAATCCAGCTGTGCAAGCTCCTCTCCCACGCCTCTGTAATTCCCTTTATTCCCTTGCAATATTGATACATGTGACATATGCATCCCCGTCACAAATTTAATTATGAATGCAATCATATGATGATCACTGCTTCTTCAGTGTTCCCCTTACATTAAGCTCCCTAATAAGATCTGAGTTATTCCACATCATCCGATCTAAGATTGGGACTACACACAGATTGAGTTACTCTTACAACAAGAACATGAGCTCCATCCATCATGGGCATCCGATTCTCCGGTTGTCAGTCAGTTTAAATTCTCTCCTTCTTCCCAGACAACCTTAGGCCTCCTCCACTGATAATATTAGCCAAAAGTAGAGGAAAGCCACATTATATTCTCTCTAGGAGGTCTACGGCCCATCAGCATTAACATTGAGTTCTCCGGATTTCACTGAACAGTACGTACTTTGCCCCTTCTCTCTCTGCTCAGGTTCTGCCCAGACGCATTCTGATGACTCTACCCCTTCAATCGCTGTCTCCATCTGCCCATCACACATAAAAAAGTTCCCTTTGCCAAACCTCCTAGCCTCCATCCCTTAACTCCGTGTTTCACCATCCTCTCCTGTCAGGCTCTATCTTCTTGAACCCAATGTCGCTCACACATAACAGCTCGCAGTTTCTGGTCCTATTCTCACTCCACATTCCCCACCTGTCCTTAACACCGCTTCTCCTTTCATCCCACTAGAGTCACTTTTTTGTCACAATAGCCCATTGTGTGAGTCTAGTTACTTCATTAACCAACATATCGAATATATCTGTATTTTATTGAAGAATAAAATCCTAGTGTATCATTAACGGTAGAAGGTATATTCAAGATATTTAACATATTACATAAGTTATTTATTCCGAATTCGTACATTGTTGAATTGATTTATTGCTCTTGCTTTTAACTAATGAAAAGCTTTCTTTTGCCTGTCACCTATACAGATCATTTTGTCACATCAACAGATGGAGGTAATTGAATGGAAAAAAACAATAACAAAACAACATTTCGATCACTGAGAAAGTGCAGTGCAGACAGACAATAAGATGTAAGAATTATGACGAGGTAGATTCTGGTGTCAAAGCCCAGATAATTCTACAAAAGTTCATTTCCATATGTCTATAATAGTGTGATAGCAGATGTTCTTGAGCCTTGTGGTACTTGAATTCGACCTTTTCTATCTTCTTCCCGATGTTCGGGGAGTAATACATCGGGAATATATTGCATCTCTCTCTTAAATATTAGGCAAAGTGGTGTCCAGTTGGACTGAATTTTCCCCGAGGAAGCTGATCTGATACGATTTGTGTTTCGAATTGACAACTCTATACTCTCAAGTTACAGTTGGAACTCTATCTGTCTTACAACACAGATCACTGCAGACTATATATACGAAGTGCAATCTGATCCATTGCTCAGACACATGTCGTCCGTCCTGTGATGAGAAAACCATATGGAGATGGGATCCAGAGTTAACCCCCCTGAGAATTAGGCTTCTAACGAGACAGAGAGAGAGATAAAGGGGGGGGGGGGCAACCTGTTGCAGCTGTGAGAGAAAGAGACAAAAATTTTAATTTTAGCTCCATGGATGATTTAGTATTATGGTTTCTTCACTGATTATTTACCTTTACTACAAGGACACGTTTTTTTTTTGTTCGTTAACATTCTTACTGAAACAGCAAGGAGTGGCCCAGTTTGATGGACTTGGACATGGTCAGTTGATGGATGGCTGGTATCCCGGCAGGGGAGATGAATAAGCAGTTCTTCTCAGACGCAGGCAGACACACCACTGGACACTGAACGAGTGTTGTGCACCCACATGAAGGCGGGGGCTTGGAGGATCAATTTGGGGGAATCGGTCAGAGGATCACAGTGTGTGAAGGCAGGCCGGTGGGGGCTTGTGTGTGTGTGTGTCCACTCTCGCCTGGGTGACAAGCCCACCACTGAAGAACGCTCTGGCCGGGAACGGAGGGATCACAGTCGGTGACGACAACAGCACAACAGAACAAAAAGACAATGGAAGGTTTGCCTGCTGCAGCTGCTCATCTCTCGTTCTCTCTCTCTCTCTCTCTCTCTCTCTCTCTCTCTCTCTCTCTCTCTCTCTCTCTCTCTCTCTCTCTCTCTCTCTCTCTCGTTCTCTCTCTCTCTCTCTCTCTCTCTCTCTCTCTCTCGTTCTCTCTCTCTCTCGTTCTCTCTCTCTCTCTCTCTCTCTCTCTCTCTCTCTCTCTCTCTCTCTCTCTCTCCAATATTACTACAGCAACTACCTCAACCCAAACTGAACTGAACTGAACTGAATTCTGCATTATCTTAAGACTATTCATTTACCCCGAGACTTTGATAGAGCTTGGTGTTGATTCTTATTTCTACACGTCTGTATTAATCAGTGCTAACCCGTTTTATATGTATATTTGCATTTTTGATACTGTATTATATAGTTTACTAATAAACACCTAGTAACAGTGATACCAGACTCCAACATATCATTCCATTTCTGCAGGTTTGGTAACCCAGTCACGGGGTATGTGACACTGTATTAGTTCTTCCTACATGCACCTGCCTCTTGATGGTGCGTGTTGTTTTAAGCAATAAACTACTGGAGGAACTTAGCAGTTCAAGCATCATCTGTGGAAAGAAATGAGCAGTCAACATTTCAGGTCGAGACACCTCATCTGAATTTAGAGGGGAGACAGCTGGCTTAAAGAGGTGCAGGAAATAGTTAATGCAAGAGCTGTTAGGTGATCATTGCATTAAGGAGAGGAGGGGAAAGAAGCATATGTGATGGATTTGGAGAAAGAGTTGCGTGAAAATGGCGACAAAGTCGGGGAAATGATAGGTGCGGGCGACAAAGGGCTAATGAAGGGATATTTAATTTCTGTTTTGGATTATGCCTAACCGCTCTGTGAGAAACAGACTATATGGCAGGATTTACAAAGGAGATTCAGTGGTTGTTGTTTACTTGGATTTTCATAAGGTCCATGACTCGAGACTACTTAATAACTCAACCAGATTAATCTGCTATTAGTGAAGGAGACAGGGCAGGTGGCAGAGGTTTGTGCAGGTGAACACCTTGCCTCTGGTGACCACGACGCCATTAGTTCAAAAGTAATTATGCATTAAGATAGGTCTGGTCCGTCAGTTGAGATTCTAAATTTTGATCGTATCAGAAATGCTCTGTTAAGTGTGGATTGGGTCAGGCAGTTCCTTTTTTTCTATCTGGAATGGTGTACTTTGTAAGTAGGATACAATCAAAAGAGAATCTTGAGAGTATAGAACAAAAGGTAACGATAACAAACGTAGCAAACGTCGGTTTTCGAGAGATATTGAAGCCCTGTTTAAAGGGGAAAAGGAGGTGTAGGCAGGTAGCAACGAATGTGTGTCATGTTCCGGTCCATGAAGTCCACGTTCCGGCTCACGATCCAGTTCGTGGACTCCAGTCACCAGCTCTTCCGGCGTTCCCTTGTCTCATTTGGGCTTCATCGTAGGCACCAGATTCTTGTCTTGCAGCCGGGAATCTAAGTGGCCCTGGGTTCGAAGCTGGTCGCTGGTTCATCTTGTCAGTATCCTGTCTTTGTCTCTGTGGGGGTCGTCTCGTCATTATCATGTCCTTGCCTCTGTGTGGGTTTGTCCTGTCGGTATCCTGTCCTCGCCTCCCTGTGGTAAGTCAAGCTGTCCTTGCCGTTACCCTGAGGCTGGACTGTTCCCTTCATCCCCTCTGAAGCCCTGCCTGAAAACTACACTTGAAGCCCTGGCTGCAATCTACGCCTGGAGCCCTGCCTGTAACCTACGCCTGGAACCCTGTCTCGCCTCGCCTGGAGCCCTGCCTTGCCAAGCCTCGCCTGTGTCTCGAGCCTCGCCCTGTTTGGAACTGTCTGTCCGTGTCCACGCTTTTGCTAGGTAGGTCCGGCCGTTATGCCGCTACCTAGCATTGGGAACTGTCTAGTCATGTTCAGCGTTCTGTTTAATGAGTCCCGGCCCTACGTCCTGTATCCAATGAGGGGTCCCGGCTCTGTTTTCGGGGTAATGACTCCCAACCCTATGTCCTGTGCCCAAGGAAGGGTCCCGGCTCGGTGTTCCATGCTCCTGTCTTTTCCTCGACCAAGGCTCTGTATTCTGTGTTCCTGTTCTCCCTCTACCAAGGCACTGTGTTCTTGACTTGTCGATGTGTCTTGCCCAGCCCGGTGCTGGGATTTCCTTGTTGTATGCTGGGGTTTCCTTGTCCTGTGCTGGGGTTTCCTTGTCCTGTCCAGGAGCCTCACGTCCAGTCCTGTGCCTCCCCTCATCCTGAAGCCACGCCTTGTCCTCGCCGAGCTCTGGAGTCCAAGCGTGAGTCAAGACCTAGGTTCTGGGTCCTTGTCCAGTCTCTGGCTCGGAGTCCAAGACCAGGCTCCTAGTTCCCACTTCCATGTCCTGGTTCCGCTATTCTCGTCAAATCCTAGCCCTGGCCTGGTATCCTTGTCTCGTCCCGGGCCGTTTCATGTCCTGCATCTTTTTTCCCTCCCTTACCTTGCTTCCTTTTCATGCGTAGTCCTGTTCCTGGTAGTTCAGTGTCTGTGTCTTGCTTTTGGGTCCACTCCCAAGAATCCCCAGCTATGACAATGTGGGGAATATTGATTGTAATATATACAATAGGACACTAAGAAAAACATCAGGAGGGCTAATGAAACTAATGAAGTCGCGCCACAAGAAAAGTTGAAGGAGAATTTTAAGGGATTCTACAGATGTATTAAGAACAAAAAGATTGCAAAGGACTAAATTGGTCTTCTGGAGGACCAGAATGGTAACCATGCGTGGAGCCAAAACAAATGGACCAGACCTTTGTTTTGCATCTGTATTTATTAAGGAGACGGACACAGATACTATAGAGATGAGGCAAAATGATATCAACTCCATTAACCTTGTACAGATTACAGAGGATGTATTTGCGATTCTGCTGCAAATCATTGTGGATAAATCCCCAGGAATTGACAAGGTATGCCCTCAGACCCTACTGGAGGTGTGCATAAATTGCCAGAGCACTAACACTCTGCAGAGATTTTTAAATCATCCTTAGCGACAGAAGGGGTACAAGAGAATTGATGGTTAGACGATGTTATTCCACTGTTTCAAAAGGCTCTATACGTAAACCTGGAAATTATAGGCCCGTGAGTCTGACATCAGCTTTGGGAAAATTGTTGTAAGCTGGTCCAAGGGACCAGAGATATAAGTATTTAGAGAGCAATGCAATACTTAAAGATAGACAGCAGGGCTTCGTGCGTGGAAGATCATGTCTAACCAATCTTATGGAATTTTTCACGGAAGTTACCAGGGAATTTGATGAAGGAAGGGCCGTGGATGTTGTCTACGTGGACTTTAGCAATGCATTGACAAGGTCCCGCATGGGAAGTTCCTCAAGAAGGTTCAGACGCCTGGCACTCAACAAGAGGTAGTAAATTGGATTTATTGGAGAAGCAAGGGAGGGGCTGCAGATGGTTGTCTCTATGACTGGGGTCTGTGACTCGTGGTGTGCTGCAGGTATCGGTACTGGTACCGTTGTTTTTTGTCATCTTTATCAATGATCTGTATGATAATGTGGTTAACTTGATTAGAACATGTGTGGAAGACAGCAAGATTGAGGGTATAGTCGATAGCGAAGTAGGCCACCATGACTTGTAGAGGGCTCTGCATCTGCTGGAAAACCGGACCAAAAAAAAATGGCAGATGGAACGTAATGCAGACAAAGGCGAGGTTCTACACTTCGGTAGGAACAACCAGGGTAGGTCTTGCAGAATGAACGGTAGGGCATTGGGGAGTGTGGCAGAACAAATGGATCTGGGAATACAAGCCCATAATTCCTGTTTAGATAGGGTTGTAAGAAATGCTTTGGCACATTGGCCTTCATAAGTCAATATATTGAGTACAGGTAATAGGATGTTATGTTGAAGTTGTATAAGAGGTTGGTGAGGCCTAACTTGGAGTATTCTGTGCAATCTGGTGGCATGAAAGACAGAAAAAAACTTGAAAGTGTACAGAAAAATAATTATAAGAATGATGCCGGGTCTGGAGGATCTGGAGAAAAGATTGAATAGTCAGAACTGTATTTCTTAGATTAACAGGGGATTTTATAGAGGTATGCACAGACATGAGGGGTGTAGAGAGGGCAAACACAAGCAGATCGTTTTCCACTGAGATCGGCTAGGACTACAATGAGAGGTCATGGGATAAGGGTGAAAGGTGAATAGTTTAATGGGAACACGAGGGGAAACGCTTTCATTCACAAAGTCCTGAGAGTGTGGAATGAGCTACCAGTACAATTGGTCCATATGAGCTAGATGTCAATGTTTAAGAGAAGATTGAATGGGTACGTGGATAGTGGAGGTATGGAGATCAATAGAGTCAGTGCAGAGCGATGGGAGTAGGCCGATTAAATGGATCTGCCATGGACTAGATTGCCCTAGCGGCCTGTTTCTGTGCTGTACCTTTTTAATGACACTAACAGTCCGTAGTATTATAGGAAAGATATAACCATGGATTGACTATTACCTGACAATCGGAGGCAAACAGTGGTCAGAAAGGGTTTTTTTTCATTTGGCTGCCAGTGATTAGTGGTGTTCCACAGGGTTTGGTTTGGGACAGCTTGTTTCCAGGTTATATGTCAACAATTTGGATGACATAATTGTGACATTCTGGCCAAATTTAAGGACGAAACCAATTTTAGGTAGAGGTTTTGTACTTTTGAGAAGTCAGGAGGTCTGCTGATTGACTTACAAAGATTAAATGAATTAGCAAAGGTGCGGCAGATGACATAGTGTAGGGCAGTAAGTATTTAACATTCCACTTTATTACGAGAAATAAAGGTGCAAGTTTTTTTTTTCTTATCAGGAGCAAATTCGAAAATCAGAGTTGCCAAAACCATTGGGATTCTTCGCACGGGAATCCCTAAGGATTAAATTGCATGCTGAGTCGATGGTAAGCAAGGCAAAGTCTTATTTTCGAGTGGATCAGAGTACAAGATAAATATTGTAATACTGAGTGTTTATAAGTTATTAGTCAGATCACACGGAGTATTGTGAGCAATTTTGGGCCACTTATCTAAGAAGGTATTTGCTGGCAATGATGAAGGTCGACAGGATATTCACAAGATTATTCCCTGTAATAAAAAAAAATATTTCAATGTACGAAATTAAGAGTGTTTAATGGCTCTATGCCTACACTCACTATAATTAAGAGGAGGGAGGATGGTTCTCATGGAAATGAATGGAATATTTTAAGGCCACTAAGAAGTTGACAGGGACAGGATGTTTGCTATAGTGAGGGGAATCTAGGACCAGAAATACAGTCTCAGAATACGACGTCCCATTAGAACAGATAATGCAAATTCTCTTTAACCCGGGGCAGGTTGAAACTGTAGAAATTATTGCTGCAGATGCCTGAAGAGGGCAAGCCATTTAGAATATTTAAGGTGAAGGTTGATAGGTTCTTGATTAATAAGAGCATCAAGGGTTGCGGGGAGAAGGCAAAAAAAAGGCGAGTTTCAGAGGAATATTATATCTGCCAGGTTGGTATAGCAGTTTAGACTCTCAGAGCTGAATGGGCGAATTCTGCACCTATGTCTGATGGACGTATGGTTTAAGGGAAATCTATATCTTATCTGTCATTTTGAGGCAGTATATAATTCCACAGAATGTACATAATAAATTGTTTCAGACATCGTATTTCAGTTAGAGTAGGTATATTGTGCATTTCAGAAGAACAGAGGTTATTATGGGATTGTCTGTCGTTTCGACAGGCTAAGTAATTGATTTGCTCTCTTTAACAAAGTACTCTGCTTTTCCATATTTAATTACAGATTCAAGATTGTTCGTTATTTCCAGTGTCTAAGTGTAAAGGAGAATGAAACAATTGTTACTCCAGATCCAATGTTGCATAAGATCAACAAGACAATAACAAAAACAAACTCAATTAATATAAATACACAGCATAGCTTATACATAGATTGAGTGCATGGATATATAATGTCTGTACATAAGGTGCCTCTAAAAGGAAATCATGAAGTAGTGAAGGTGGAGCATGTTACCCATGGGAAAGGCATGGGAAAGGGGTAAGTAATGCAAACATTAGAGTGATTATGGTCGCAGTAACTACAAGCTATAACTGTTTCGGTTATTTTCCTTTTCTATAAATATCAACTCAGGTGTATTCATGTTCTACTATTTGCGAGCTTCGTAGAGTATGACATGGTTAATTCTGTTTCTTTGTCTTTTTTTAATTAGATGAAAGTACCAACTTATTCCCTCCTGAGCTTCCATCGGGGAAAGCAACATTGTTCGCTCAAGCATGACCTCCAATATAAAACTGTGTGGTCGTTTGTCTGAAAGAGTCAGAACCAAAGCAAATATGTGCTGTATTGTGCTTTGTGGGTTACTGTTGCATGTTACAGTGTCAACCGGCAGCCCGATATGTAAACGCAGAGAAATGTTTGATTTGTTCAGTTTGTCGAAGGAAGGAGACATCGACATCGGCGGAATTTTCGATCTGCACTCCCGTACAGATAAATCAGAATCCTCATTTCAAACCAGACCGGAAGCCGTGAAATGTGAAAGGTCAGTTCAGTGAGGCGAGTGAAAGGTTTATCACTTTCTCTGTAACTTAAAACTAATTTGATTGTCTCTCTTTTCACTTCCTGATGAAGGATCTTGGCCCTGAAACTGTAACCTTGATTCTCTGTCCACAGATCTGCCTGACCTGCTAAAAGTTTCCAGCGGTTCCTGGTTTTGTTACTCGGTTTATTAGTTGGAGCAAGGAGAGATGTAATTGTGGGTGCGATAGAATTAAATTTACTTTCCGTCTTTATTCCATTTGCTCGCCATCTCTAAAATAATCTGCCATATATCAGCATGAATATCATAGAACATTTTTCATAGATTCAACACACTTACCAGGGTATACATTATTCTATAGATCCCACCAGTGTATATATAGTACTGGCAATAGATGTGTTTTTTGCGTTGGGAATGTAGATGTACTAGGACTTGTTTGGTGAGCTGGTCAGCAACACATAGCAAAAAAAAAAAAGAAACAAGTTTAAACTAAAGAAAAAAGAATTATATAAAATTAAATTAAAGTTTAAAGTACGGACATGGAATAAAATGTGTACAAATACATAAACACCAGCCTATGATTACAAAGTAAACCGTATTCTACACAGTTGTGGCAGGTTTTTACAGTGCAGCGACCGGGCAATAGATAAAGAGGGATCGGAGGGATAACTAGAATGGTTGATAATGTGGAAAGAAATGTTTTAGCTGGCGGAAAGTTTTGTTGTTGTTTTTGTTGTTGCAATAGCCCTGTAGTCCTTTGCAGAAGGGAGATTTTGGAAAGAGCAGAGTGCAAGGTGAGTAGTGTCCGCTTTGAGCTTCCCTGCCTGCTTCTTTGTCCTGGACTATACACGTTCTGTACTGATGATAGACTGCAGCCAGAGACCGTTTCTGGTGAACTGACAGTTCGCTGTAGTTATACTGGGTAAGGATGCTGCACTAAACTAGACAGTGACGGGCTGATGGGCGGGTGTTCTCTGTGGTGCCAGAGTATAACTGCACCAGAATGTTCTGGGGAAGATGGAATTTTACCAACTGCCGCAAGACGTATATGCTCTGCCGAGCTTTTTTGTTAATGAAGGACCCACTTGAAGTCCAGCAAAATAATGATATACAGGAACCTGAAGGTACAGACGGTGGTGACCGTACAGTTGTTGGATGACGAGTGGCTGCAGAGGAGAAACATTTCATTTGAAGTCGATCTCCGCGGTTTTGATGGCATTCAGCTTCAAGTTGTCGTGATTGCAACAGGACATTAGCATGTTTATTTCCTAGTGATCATTTGGATTTGTCATGTCTGGTAATGTCCAAGAACGGTGCTGTCATCCGCAAACTTTGTTCAGTTATCAGATGGTTCATTCAAGACACTGTAACTGTTATGTAGTCAAATTAGGATAGAAAGGGAACTCAACGCACTACTGTGGCACACCAGTGCAGAGAGTGGGATGTGGAGATTTGTTTGCCTAATCTCCCATAGTGCCTCCTGTCAGACAGGAAGATTATGACCCACCTGTAGATGGCACCCGGTACGGTAAGTTTGGGGAAGATAAGGGACTTTGTTTTTGAAGACTGAACTGAAATCAGCAAAGAAAATATTCGCAGGGGAGTTGAGGTGCTGCAGTATATAGTTAGGCCAATGTTAACTGCGTTATTGGCAGAATCTGTTGGCTCTGCAAACCAACTGCAACAGACATAGAAAATATTAAGTTCTGTGTCTGAGAAATGACATGACAAGGCTCTCAAAAGCCTTCTTTATGACTGACGTGAGTGCAAATTACCTGTAATCAGTGTTGAAGCCTAATCCGCAAACACTGTTCTCTAAGAAATTTGAGACATTCTACGAAAGCACAAAATTACATTTCTGTTTAGCAATTTACGTTCTCAATTAAAAATAGCAAAAATGGTTTGTGAGCAAAACACACGAAACACTTGAGGAACACAGTCGGTCTGGCAGCATAATTGAGGGGAACTAAACAGGCCACTTTTCAGGCTGAGAGTTCAAAGAGTTAGGCTCTGTTTTGAAGCCGGCGTGCCTATAAAGAGTTTGAGGTCACCACCACTAAATGTCAAAGGCTTTTAACTAGTGTTCACAATATTTGCTGTTTTAGAGACTTAGAAACGAAGCACTGTGTTGAAGCACCCATGGCAGCTGTCCATATACCAGGCAGGACTGATAAAAATTCCAGAAAATTTAATCATTTTAATGTTAAAGTTTCATGATCATCAGGTCCCATGCCCATTTTGAGCTTTGACTGCCATGGCCCACACACTTCTGTTTCAGGTCAACTGGGTTAATTCAATGGCACTGTATTAATTTCCATTTCTCTGGCTGCTATCTGCATAATCATTTGTCTTTGCCTTCCTCTTGCTTTCTTCCCTTCAATCTTTCCCATAATACACTGCATTCTAACTCCTCTTTCGTAATCGCATTTCCAATGAAGTTACGTTGCCTTTTCATGATCTCATACATTATTTCTCTTTTTTCTGCTTGCTCTGTTCATGACACCCTCGTTAGATATTCGTTTCATCCATGATATTCTTTGCATCCTCCTCAAAAACTACATCTCTGCTGCTTCAATCCATTTCCTCATGTTACTATATATTGTCCAACGTTCTGTGCCATATAACATAACTGGATAAACATAACATTTCAGTACTCTGAGGTGGGTTGTCATGCCTAGTTCAGGGTTGGCCAGTATACTCTTCATTCTCGTAACGGTGTTATCGTTTACCTTGCATCAATTTAGATACGTAAATACATTTTCGATCCAGGTGTTTTTGTATAATAACTGTCTCACAGAAACACCGTGACTACAACGGGAACAGTCATCTGTCATTTCCCTCCACAGATGCTCCAGCGGTTCATCTTCTGCTCCAGACCAAAATTCTTTTTTGGATAGCTTGTCTATGCAAATCAAAGTGCCTTTATCTTCCGAAACCAAGCACACCTATCAAAAAAGCTAGGAATATGATTAAAAACAGAAAATGTTACAAACTGTTAAATTAGAACAAAGTTTTTTACTTTTTTTTAAATTTCTGCTGAGGGTTTTTCACCTGAAGTGTTTACTCTTTCTATTTCAACAAATAATGAATGCGCTTTTGAATCAGAATCAGGTTTATTATCACCAGCAAGTGCCGTGAGATTTGTTAACTTAGTAGCAGCACTTCGATGCAATATGTAATATAGAAGAAGAAAAAGTAAAATAATAATAATAATAATAATAATAATAAATAGATCTTATTTAGTGTGCTATAATCCAGTATTCGCATATTGAATAGGTTAAAAATCGTGCAAAAACAGATACTATATATGAAAAAAGTGAGGTCGTTTCCAAGGATTCAATGTCCATGGATGGCAGAAGGGAAGAAGCTGTTCCTGAATCGCTGAGTGTGTGCCTTCAGGCTTCTGTACCTCCTGTCTGATGGTAGCGGTGAGAGAAGGGCATGCCCTGGGTGCTGGAGATCCTTAATAATGGACGCTGCATTTCTGAGACACCACTCCCTGAAGATGTCATGGATACGTTGTACGCTAGTACTCAATATGGTACTGACTAAAGGTACAACCCTCTGGAGAATCATTCTGCTCTGTACAGTAGCCCCCTTCCTCCATACCAGTGATGCAGTCTGTCACAGTACTGTCACGGTACTTTGATGGAAATTTTTGAGTGTATTTGTTGACATACCAAATTTCTTCAAAATAAAGCTGCTGTCTTGTCTTGTTTATAAATGCATCAATATGCTGGGGCCAGGTTAGATCCTCAGAGATCTTGACACCCTGGAACTTGAAACTGATCACTCTCTCCACTTCTGATCTCTCTATGAGGATCGCCCTATGTGTTCCTTTGTCTTACCCTTCCGAGAGTCCACAATCAGCTCTTTCGTTTTCCTGTGTTGAGTGCCAGGTTGTTGCTACAGCTCCACTTCACTAGTTGGCATATCTCATTCCTGTACGCCATCTTGTCACCATCTGAGACTCTACCAACAATGGCTGATTCATCAGCAAATTTATAGATGGTACTTGAGGAATGACTCGCCACACAGTCATGGGTAGATAGGGAGTACAGCAGTGGGCTAAGCACACATCCCTGAAGTGCACCAGTGTTGATCGTCAGTGAGGAAGGGATGTTATCACCAATCCGCACATATTGTTGTCTTCGGGTTAAGAAGTCGAGGATTCAATTGCAGAGGGAGGTACAGAAGCCCACCGTCTGCAACTTCCCAATCAGGATTGTGGTAATGATGGTATGAAATGCTAAGCTATAGTCGATGAACAGTATCCTTGACATAGGTGTTTGTGTTGTCCAGGTGGTCTAAAGCTATTTGGCGAGCCATCGAGATTGCGTCTGCCATTGAGCTATTGTGGCGATAGGCACATTGCAACGGGTTGACGTCCTCGCTGAAGCAGGAGTTCAGTCTAGTTATGACCAAACTCTCAAAGCATTTCATCACTGTAGATGTGAGTGCTACCGGGCAATAGTCATTAAGCAGCTAATGTTATTCTTCTTAGGCACTGGCATAGTTGGTACCTTTTTAAAGCAAGTATGAAATTCTGCCCATATCAGAGAGAGGTTGACAACGTCCTTGAATACTCCCGTCAGTTGGTTGGCACAGGTTTTCAGAGCCCTACCTGCTAATCCATCGGGACTTTCCATTTTGCGATGGTTCACGCTCTTTAAAGACAGCTTAACATCGGCTACTGAGACAGAGATCACGGAATCATCAGGTGCTGTAGGGAGCTTCACAACTGTAGTTATACTCTCCCTTGAAAGTGGGCATGGAAGGCAATGAGTTCATCTGGTAGTGAAGCATCGCTACCGTTCATGCTATTGGGTTTCGCTTTGTAGGAAGTACTGTAATGTCTTGCAAGCCCTGCCAGAGTTGTCGAGCATCCAATGTCATCTCCAGCCTCGTCGAACTTGTCTCTTCGCCGTTGAAATAGCCCTCCGTTGATCATACCTGGTTTCACACGTCTGGATCGCCAGACTTAAATGTCACAGATCTAGCCTTCAGCAGGCGATGTACCTCCTGGTTCATCCAGGGCTTTTGGTTTGGGAAGGTACAGTAAGTCTTTGTAGGCACACACTCATCCACACAGGTTTTAATGTAGGCGGTAACAACTGCAGTATACTCATCCAGATTCGAAGATGCATCCCTGAATACACTCCAGTGTACTGATTCAAAGCAGTCCTGTAGACGCTAGTGTGCTTCCTTTGTCCACATCTTTTTGGTCCTCACTACTGGTCCTGCAGTCTTCAATCTCTGCCTATATTCAGGGAGTAGAATTCAGCCAAGTGATCCAACTTACAGTCTCAATGGCACTCCACGCGTGGAATCGCACGGTAGGCTGTTTAGTTGCTGCTATCGGATGTTCACCAAACTTTTACCTCAATTAACTGCCTAAATTATACTTCAGACGGGTGCCTTTGCTTGACATGAAAGAACACCCCAGATAAACAATCTGTATGCATTAGCGCAAATCTGCCAGTAATAAGACCCCACACGCCCCGGTTCTCCTCTCTCACCATCCACACATCAAGATGAAGATACAAAAGTCTGAAACTTTATAACACCAGGTATAGGGACACCTCTCTGTACCGTTATAATAAGACAATTGAACAGGTCCTTCATTATGATAAAATGGGCTCTTGACCTCAAGGTACCGTGTTATGGCCTTGCGCCATATTGCCTATCTTCTCTGAACTTAGTCTGTGACACTGACGCCTTATTCTGCGAGCCCTTGTGCTATATGGAACTATTGTTGTAATTAAATTATCTATATGGATAGCATGCAAAGGAAATGTTTTCATTGTACGTGACAATCCTAAACCAATTTACCAATTCTCTGTCTCCTGCGTATTTCTGTCCTACAGTGTTGTACTCCGTCAATTCCGTTTCACACAGGCGATGATATTTGCGATTGAAGAGATAAACCGGAGTCCCGTTCTGCTTCCCAATATTACACTGGGCTACAGGATTTATGATTCATGCAATCAGCCTCACTTTTCAGTGAAAGCTGCTTTCGAAATGATCAACGGACAGGACCCCACATTCCCACAACGATCCTGTCCCCCGCGTTCACTGGTACCTGCCATCGTGGCTGATGCAGGATCTTCGCAGTCCCTGGCAGTTGCAGCGTCAATAGGTCCTTTCAAAGTTCCTATGGTAAGACCCGTCTATAACTGCTGGATGTTATTATCCTCTTCTCTAGCCATCATAGTTGATCTACAGGCCATAAAACAGTGAAAATCTGGTGCTCTTATTTCTATGTGGTAGAACTATATGGTAAAATAGTTTTCTCATGATTTCCATTGAAATTTATTTACTGTTGAGCTGTTCATTAGTTTATTTACTGTTCAGCCATTGTTTGTTAACCATATAATACTTAATCCCACACTGCAAGAGGCCATTCTGCATATTATGTTCTGCCTGACCACATCCGACAAATCACTCAATCTCCACTCGTATCACCTCATTTTCCACCCTTCCTGAAATCTTTCAGTTCTCTCACATGTCCATTTACGACTCACTTCACGAATATATATACTTTACTGGCACGCAGGAGAAAGCAGTGAAACCACAGAGAGAAAGTTCAAACTCCACAGTAATAGCAAAAGAGCTCGGGGTCGAACAGTGGTCAGGGGTCAGCAGCATCAATAACTAGTCTCGGAAACGAGCTGGTGTTGAAACTCAGCGGATCACGCTTCCGTGAAAGGAAATGAACAGCCAACGTTTCGGGTGAAGATTCTTCATGCCCGCTGAACAGGACAAATGACAGTTTCGAAGGAGCGACTTTGTCGGTTCAGATGTAGGTTGTCGAGTCCAAAGCGTCATCTGTCCACTTCCCTCCATAGATGCTGAATAGCCCATTGTCTTCCCCCAGCATCTTGCTTGTTGCTCGGGATTCCAACGTGTGCAGTCTCTTGTATCTCCATTAACCAGTATGCCAGATCGCTGCCATATTTGGCATATCAGTGTGCTTGCGGGTTAGATATAGTAAATGCCCTATGTATTGATCAATTAGTTGGACAGCAGTAACTTAAAATAAAACTATCAGAAACATTCGAGCATCTGAATCTCACACGAGGAAATCTGCAGATGCTGGAAATTCAAGCAACACACACAAAATGCTGGTGGAACACAGCAGTCCAGGCAGCATCTATAGGAAGAAGCACTGTCGTAGTTTCGGGCCGAGACACTTCATCAAGACTAGACGAAGGGTCTCGGCCCGAAACGTCGACAGTGCTTTTTCTTATAGATACCGCCTGGCCTGCTGCGTTCCACCAGCATTTTCTATGTGTTGCTTGACCATCTAAATCTCTTATTTGAGCCTCCAAACCTATATGAATAGGTTCAAAGAAAACCTTACTTGCAGACAGCATGCACACGTCAAATACACGCATCCTCAAGAAGATTTAATTTACCATAAATTATTGAGTTTTTACAAGAAGGTAAAACATACAGTATGTTCCTTGTGTACCGTGAACCGTTACACAAGAAAAAGCTATCTGGTTGCAGGGCAATTATTATCGATCATCCTGTATCACTATAATTACTGTCTATATGAGCTTGATACCTCTGTGCTTCCATTTACAGCAAGGATTGTATTTCAATTGGACATGGCATACTTTAAGGTTGCCGTGCTACGGAGGTACGTATTGCATAAACAAGTGAAAGATGAAATATTCCACTTAGTTGCAGAGCCCTCTTTTGCAACTCTCTATTATGCTTAATTTCACTTGTGGCTCCCTTGCAGAAAAGTAAGCTCAAAACTCCATTCAGCCTGACCACTCTGTGGAAATCTGAAATTAAAATAGAAAATGTTGACAGTGATCAAACAAAAGTAGTGATTGGTCATTGATCCAAAACGTTTATTCGGATGGTCTCCACTGTTTGCCTGAACTTAGATTATTCATTAATTCTCTGCATGAACAGGGTAATTTTCCTGGGTGGGTGAATAAGAAACTGGGGGAATTGGTTGAAGATAAGAAGGAAAAGTTTTAAAGGGAACCTGAGGGGAATCCTTTTCACGCTGAGGTCAGAGGGCACGGGTATCTGGAACAAGTTACCACAGAACATGGGTGAGCGTGGTATAATTACAGTATTTAACACAGACATTTTGACATTTTCATACATTGAAAAGGTTTAGAGATATTTGGGCTAAAACAGACTAATGGGACCAGGTTAGTGGAGATATAGTTGGATCAGAAGATCTGCATCCGTGCTGAAATACCCTATGAATCTATATCTGTATGGAATAAGCCATTTGTACCGCCGTGTCCGGAGATATCAGTCTTTGCCTCCCGCCATCGAATTGATTTTACTGTCTCCTTTTTCTGTTTCCATTGTGGTTTCTGACCAGGTTAGCTATTTCTCCACGTGTGCTTGTCTCAGCAACCGGCGGGAATTCCCCTCCTTCTTTCGAACGATCCCGAGCGATTACTTCCAGGCCAAAGCGTTGGCCCAACTTGTCAAGCGGTTTGGATGGACTTGGATTGGAACGGTGAATAGCGACAACGATTACGGCAACTTTGGGATGCAGGCCTTCACTGAGACGGTTCAGCAGCTTGGGGTTTGCATTGCCTTCTCCGAGTCTTTCCACAGGACGTATTCGAGAGAAAGATTACTTCGTGTTGTCCGCGCTATTCGGACAGCTTCCACAAAAGTCGTGGTGGCTTTCCTCGCTCACGGCGATATGACCATTTTATTGAGGGAAATTGTTCGACAAAATATTACTGACATCCAATGGGTGGGCAGTGAGGCTTGGATCACCACTTCGTTTCTGCCTCCAGAGGAGACTGAAAGATTCGTCACTGGAGCAATCGGGGTCGCCATACGTAACGTGAATATCCCGGGATTTAAAGGCTTCTTAACAGGTCTCCATCCGTCTGCCTATCCCGGTAATATTTTAGTGGAAGAATTTTGGGAGAATACCTTTGACTGTAGCCTAAAAAGAATACCTGTACATAAAAACACAAGTATTACAACGGCCACCGCTCAGCTTCGTCAATGTACAGGAACAGAGAGCCTAAACACCGTGTCCAACACCTACACGGACACTTCTCAGCTGAGGGTGACGAACAAAGTTTATGAAGCTACTTATGCCATAGCCCATGCACTGCACAACATGTTCTCCTGTAAAAGTGGTGAAGGTCCATTTGCCAACCTGTCTTGCGCAAGCATTTCAAATTTTCAGCCGTGGCAGGTACGTAAAATTGACCAAGTAATTTGAACACAGTCCAATTAAATTTTTCCCAGCTTCTGACTTCATCACCACTTCCTCTTTCCAGCTGGCTTAATCTGCCGACATCTTGATCAATTTCCCCACCCCAGTCCCTCCCCCACACACACCCACCTTCTCATTCTGGCATCGTCCCCTTTCCTTTCAATCTTGATGAAAGCACATGAACGTAAAAACCAATTGTTTGTACATTTCCATGGGCGTTGCCTGACCTGCTGAGATCCTTCAGTGTTGGTTGTGTATTGTTCCGGATTTCCAGCATCCGCAAAATATCGTGTTACCAATGAAAATTCTTTGTACTTGCAAAATCTTAGGTGACCGATGCCATGTTCTACCGCCTGTGTCTTCCTCTGGTAGGTCTTGCACTATATGCAAACACTCAATTTCACAACTAAGGTCGGGGAAAGAGTAAATTTCGACGAAAACGGGGACTCGGCGACTACGTACGATATTGTGAATCGGCAGGTGAATGACGGGGGGAATGCCACTGTCTTGATAATTGGACACTATGACGGATCCGCGCCTTCAACTGAGCAGGTCATTATAAATGAAGGATCGATAGTGTGGACCGGCAGACGCAGACAGGTAATATGCGAATACCCATTTGCAGCTTTAACAAAATAATTTTGAAACTTAAGTAACTTTTTTTTTAGTAACGTAACAACACGGTTCGGATTCATGATGTAATTACGTTTGTAAATATCAGGACATCTCGCGTGCCCCGGTTAAGAACAGCTGAATTCATGGGTATCACTGCGTAATAACGAGATTCCAGCATAGATTTGAATTCAACTCCAACGTACCAATACTTGGTGGTTCTTTCTTCGAAGGGCGTATCTATTTAGCTCTTTCTCTGTCTGTCCGCCGGACTGAATGACTGAATCCCTCTCCCTCTCCCTCTCCCTCTCCCTCCCCCTCTCCCTCTCTCTCTCGTACACACACACAAACACTCCACTTTTCAAAATGTCGTTTGAAATTGTACGTACGCGTTTTTTTCCCCTGCTATTCAGTGCAAGAATGCGACGGTGTCGTTACTCTGTCGGAGAATTTTGCGTCCGTTCCGACTTAAGGCAAAATTGAATTACGATCGGCAGCTGGGCATAGAGTGAATATTATCACCCTATTGTACATTCGAACAATTAAATGTCCATTAGCAACTGGAGTGTTGTAACATCACGAATATCTGAAGTTCAGTCATAAATATTGTTAGCCTCATATATAACACGAAAATTGGGCGAGAATTCCAGTGATAAATAATTCTAAAAATATATTATTGAGAAGAGAGACATGAGTTTATACTTTCCCTGAATAAGTAGCGGAATTGTTCTCGACAAGTTCGTCATTTATTTCTCTAGATATCAATGGGTACGTTATATGAGCCAAGGTAGAGAAATTCAGAACTTCTTAGAGCCACACGACACAGTAATATGTCCTTCAGCTCAGATCTTCCTACCGACATACCGGACCATCTAAACTTGTCATATCCGCCAACATATAGCACAAAAGATTTATTCCCCTCCAAATACATACCTAAGTACCTTTTAAATGTTATTATTCCCCGCTTTTCAACCAGTTCCTCTGGAAGCTTATTCCATATATCAACAATCTCTCTGTGAAGAAGTTGGCCGTCAAATATATTTCAAATCTTTTCACACTCACCTTAACTCCATGACCTGTCGTTGCCACTTCCGCACTAGTAATATTTCTTTGAAAAAGTAGACATTAACACATTATTATTATTTGCCACGAGGTCCCCCGGGCAGTTTGTTCCAACAGCTGTTCCCCCGGAACAAGAAAAGCAGCTCGCAAGGGACAGCCTATTTGTTGCTTCGATTGCATTCCGTGCGCTCAAGGGACGATCAGTAACGCCACAGGTATGGAGAGGTAATATCCTTATTGTTCAAATGTTCGCAGGTGTCTGCAGTCCGTTTATTAAACCAATTTTCCCTTTTCTCCTTCTAGATTCAATTGAGTGCATGAGGTGTCCCAGCGATTCCTGGCCAAACGATCGGCAAGACCAATGCATAGAGAAGCAGTTTGACTTTCTCTCATTTGCCGAGGTGATGGGGATCGTTCTCACCACACTGGCGCTGATCGGAAGTTGCATCACTGCCACGATTGGGGGTATTTTCGTGCTTCACAAAGACACTCCGATCGTGAAGGCCAACAATTCGGAACTCAGCTTCCTTCTTCTCCTCGCACTGAGCCTTTGCTTCCTCTGTTCAATCACATTCATTGGCCAGCCGACGCTATGGTCCTGTATGCTACGCCACACCATGTTTGGTGTTAGTTTCGTCCTCTGTGTCTCCTGTGTTTTGGGCAAGACTATTGTTGTGGTGATGGCCTTTAAGGCGAAGCTACCCAGTAATAATGTGGCCAAGTTATTTGGTCCCCTACAACAACGCTTCACTGTGTTTCTTCTTACACTGCTACAGTGCTTAATATGTACCGTCTGGATCATCAAATCCCCACCACTCCCTGTCAAAAACATGGCCTTCTCGAACGAAGTGATCCTTCTGGAGTGCAACGTGGGCTCGGAAGAAGCATTTTACTGCGTCCTGGGTTACATTGGCTGCCTCTCATTGGTTTGCTTTGCCGTTGCCTTTTTGGCACGAAATTTGCCGGATAATTTCAATGAAGCGAAATATATCACATTCAGCATGTTAATTTTCTGTGCTGTTTGGATATCTTTCATTCCAGCTTATGTCAGTTCTCCCGGGAAATTCACTGTGGCAGTGGAAGTGTTTGCAATTTTGGCTTCCAGTTTCGGCTTACTTTTCTGTATCTTTGCACCTAAATGTTACATCATATTGTTAAAGCCAGAGAGAAATACGAAGAAACATTTGATGGAGAAAGTGACATCGTAAAAAGCATGAAGTAGCATTTGTTTATTTTATTTCATTAGTTTATTATTGTTATATGTACAGGCATTAAGTGAATAGCTTGTCTTGCAAGCTATTAACTAATAAAATCATTAAGGGAATTAAAGGTAAAACAGCAGCCTGCAAAATAAAGTGTAAAAGCTCTAGAAAAAAAGAACGGCAGTACAGGTAAACAATAACGTGGAATATCATAAAGGTGTAGATTAGGAGGCTGTGGAGCCATGTTTTTTTTTTGATAAAGGCTACTTCGTTTACATAGTAATTGAGAAATATTCATTATATATTTTGAATGCAATCATAGTGTTACAGTACGATAAAAACATTTTAACTCCTTCGCAATTTATTTGAGGCACCAGTTTCCTTGTTTATGGATGGCTGCATAATTCAAAGTTTGAGAATGTAATATATCATCCTAAGGGCGGAAGATGTGTATTGCACAGTAGCTTTTGAAATATCTTAGATCTGTAATTGTCCATGAAAATATGCAAGATTTTGTAAGGTAGCCAGACCAAATGGGTCTTTCTTTCAAAGGACAGGAACAACATGCTTCACTTGTGTTTAGCCAGCAGAGCTAAAGACTGTAAGTCATTTTTTTTTTAATTTAAAAAGTAGAAAGTAAGAACAGTTCTGAAAATAAGGGATGAGCGCCAGTAAACTAGCAGTAACTAGTGTAGAATACGAGCGAAATTTAACAACAAATGCAAAAAAAACAAACTGCAACGTTTCTATGGAAATAATGAAATGAATAGATGACCCAATTTGACATGGGTTCCAAAGAGATTCAGAACCCCGAATTTATCTCCGGGAGATGTCAGATAAATTAAATTGTTGTCTGCAATGGCCTGGCAAAGATAAAACACATTGTAATTTCCAGACCTGGGTCGTATAACATTATAAAAAAAAAACGATATTTCATTGTGATACTCTGTTCTGTTACTCAGAGAAAGAAGTCCATTGTTCTAAACTAAATTTCATCGTTTTTTATAATTTTGTTTACAAAGTGAACAGTAGCAGGCCATGTCCCAAAACATTGCAGAGGCGCACTCTGCAGCAGAGGCTTTCTAATTTTGTTTTTTCTGGAGCACATTTTAAACAATGCCCTCCTGCTCTCCGGACGAACACAAATCTTCAACCAGTAACTATGTCCTCCTTTAAAATGTAAACCCCTGCAGATCAGGCATTCCTCATTACTATCATCTTGATTCCTCCATCCCATGACAGTGAGACAACAGGCTAAGAGTGAAACTCGCAGCTAAGGGAGAATGAAGCATGTAATAATCCACCGGAGGTGCAGTGGAATCGTGGAACTATCACAAGGGTATAAAACATGTGCTAGAATTTGCAGCAAAATGCAAACTGCTGTAGGAGTTCAGGGAGTCCAGCAGCAGCTAAGGAGGCAGAAGAACAGTCAAAATCTTGGACCCTGACTCTATGTTAGGTCTGCTTCCACTAACATCTCCCAGGCTGCACTTGCAGGTAGCCCCCAGTCTCCACCTGGCTAATAGGATTCACCTGCCGCTCATTACCTGCAGCCTATTTAAACCCAGTTCTCATCTAGATTCTCTCATTGAAGCAGCCGACCTTAATTAGTTGCTCCTAGTTATGACCTGTTTTGTGTAGTTTCTGTTCTTTCCTGTTTTGTGTCCAATTCGTGGCTCGTTATTTTTCGATTTATTAAAGTTATCATTCACCACTGAATCGTCTCCCATCTTATGCTTTTGGTCAAGCCTTCTCTACATTTCCTGACACTCTAATCCTAGTAACGAAAGGATGTTAAATTAACGTAATATTGTTACCCTTCCATATGCTCTTTCAGGATTTACTTGAGATGCAAGAATCCTACAAATGGAGTTGATAACAGGGAAAGAAGCTCTGCCAAAGGCAAGGAAACTGTAAACAAATATAAATAGCTTAACATTTTCATGACTTTATTTTAAATTGTGTGCAATATCTGGGCACCATTTTAGTCGTTTGTAATATTTCCTAATGGTTCAGAATCTTTCCAAAATTCGCAATAGATCTTGAAATTTGAACAAAATCCATTTCTTGGAAAAAAAACGCAAAGCAGGCAAATACCTGATGCCCAACGCAGCCGCAGGTCAGTAGATGATACCAAATGTGCAGTTCGGCGTTTAAAAATATTGCGACGCATAACAAGTTCAAAACTGGTCAAATCATGCTCTTGTTTCCACAGCAATTCGAACCGGATTTGAAAGATTTAACCCCAATCAATAAACAAGTTCAGCAATATCTCACCATGGCCGTAATTATAGAAACGTCATTCTCAGACACCCCGCATACCATTCCCTCAAAATATCTTGTCTGCCTGGTATAACAGAGTCATCCACCTTACAATGAATAGTCTCGGCACACTCAATTCCCCTCAGCTTACCCCTTCACTCGCTCGAACATCACTACTTCTGAACGTGCTGCTATCCACACTATCAATCCCAATCCATGGCCACCTTCAAACCTGCAGATAAGGGCGGTGATATTGTGATCTGGAAAACTAGCCTCTAACTTGCAGAAGCAGACGACAGATCTTTGACACCACTTCTTCTGTTACCCTTGTTTGGGACCATATCCAGGAAAATCACACCACCGTCATTCAAAGCAGAATATAGGGAGTTAGGAAGGAAGCGGAGAAGCAGGATCTCAAAGGTAGTTATCTCAGGATTAATGCCTGTGTGAGGATAGGTGAGGACAGTGAGGATTGGAAGAGAATAAGGTGGTGAATAAATGTGTGGTTGAAGGATTGGAGTGGGGGGCAGGGATTTAGATTTTTGGATCACTGGGACCCCTTCTGGGGCAGGTGTGACCTTACAAATAGGACGTGTTGCACTCGAATCCAAAGGGAACCATTATCCTGGCTGCGAGGTATGTTAATACTAATGGTGAGGTTTAAAACAAGATTTGCAGAGGGGTGGGAACCAAAGTGAAGAGGCAGAGGATAGTGATGTTGGAGGCCAAGTAAAAACAACTTGTAGGGAGTTTGTGAAGAATGATGGGCAGATGTTAGAGCAAAGATGTGCTCAGCCTGATGGTTTGAGATGTGTCATTTCTAATGCAAAGAACATCACAAACAAGTTGGATGAACTTAGAGCATGGATCAATATATGGAACTATGACGTTGTGGCCATTAAAGACCTGGATGTCTCAGGAGCAGGAATGGCTGCAGAGGGTACCAATCTCTAGGTGTTTCAGAAAGAACAGAGAGAGAGGCAAAAGTGGTGGAACGTAGCATTGGTAATTTAGGATGGCGTCACTGCTGCACAATTGGAGGAAGACAAGGAGCGATGGTCTACAGAGTCAGTGTGAGTGGAAGTCTGAAAGAGGAAAAGGGCAATAACTCTGTTGGGTGTTTTTAAAGACCCCCAAATAGTAATAAGTATATCGAGGAGCAGATAAAGAGGCAGATTCTTCAATGCAACAATAATAATAGGGTTATTGTGATCAGAGATTTTAACTTTCCTAATATTGATTGGCATTTCCTTAGGTCGAAGGGTTTAGATGGAGGTGAAGTTTCTTAGGTGTGTTCAGCAAGGTTTCCTGACACAATATGTAGATAGGTCAACTGGAGGAGAGGTTGTACCTGATTTGGTATTGGGAAATGAACCCGGTCAGGTATCAGATCTTTCGGTGGGAGAGCATTTTTGAGTTACTGACCACAACTCTATCTCCTTCACCTTAACGCTGGATAGGAATAGGACCAGACAATTTGGGAAAAGATTTAATTGGGAAAGGAGGAAATATGATGCTAAGAGGCAGGAATTTAGAGGCATAAATTGGTAGCAGATGTTCTCAGGGAAATGCAAGACAGAAATGTGGCAAATGTTCATGAAGTTCTGCATTGATACTGTATGTTCCATTGAGGCAGGGATAGGATGGTAGGGTTAAATAACCCCGGTGTACTAAGGATGTAGAAAATCTAGTTAAGAAGTAAAGAAAAGCTCACAAAAGGTTCAAGAAACTAGGTACTGTTAGAGTTCTAGAAAATTTTAAGGTTGCTAGAAAGCAGCTAAAAATAGAAGCAGGAGAGCCATAAGAGCCCATGAGAAGTCTTGGTGAGCAGGATTAAGGAAGTCCCAAGGCATTCTACAAGTATATGGAGAGCAAGAGGATGAGCCATGTGAGAATAGGACCAATCATGTCTGAGAGTGGGAAAGTGTGCATAGAGTCAGAAGAGGTACTGGAGATACTTACTGAATACTTTGCTTCAGTGTTCACCAGGGAGAAAGACTTTGAAAATTGTGGGGTTGTCTTACAGTGCACTGAAATGCTTGAGCCTATAGACATTAATAAAGAGGATATGCGAGGGCATTTGAAAAGCATTAAATTAGTCCAGATGAGATGTACCCCAGGCTACTGACTGAAGAGATGTAGGAGAATACTGAGTCTTTTGCAATGAACTTTGCATCATAAATAAGGAGGGGAGAAGTATGAGAGGATTTGAAGGTAGCAAAAATCATTACCTTGTACAAGAAAGGGAGCAGATATAACCCAGGAAATTATAGACCAGTGAGTCTGACTTCAGCGGTGAGCAAGTTGTTGGAGAAGATCCTGAGAGACTGGATTTAAGAGAATTTGAAGAGATATACAGTAATCTGATTAGGGACAGTTAGCATGGATTTGTCAAGGGTAAATTCGAGCCCTGTGAGCCTGATTGAATTCTTTCAGGACGAAACAAAACACATTGATGAAGGTAGGGCAGTGGATGTGGTGTATATAGATTTCCATAAGGTATTTGATAAGGTTTCCCATGCAAGGCTCCTTCAGAATGTACATAGGCCTTGGTTCCAAGGAGACCTTGCTTTGTGGATCCAGAATTGGCTTGCCCTCAGAAGGCAAGGTTTGTATTCTGCATGGAGGACAGTGACCAGTGGTGTTCTGCAGGAATCTGTTCTGGGACCCCTCCTCGCTGTGATTTTTATAAAGATGAAGTTTATAAATGATGAGTAAGTTTGCTAATGACACAAATGTTGGGGGTGTTGTGGATATTCTGGAGGGTTGTTAGAGGTTATAGTGGGACATCGATAGGATGCAGAATTGGGCGGGAAGTGGTAGATGGATTTCAAACCAAGTAAGTGTAATGTGGTTTATTTTGTCAAGTTTGAAGACAGAATATAATATTAATGGTAAGACTCTTGGCAATGTGGAGGAGCTGATAGATATTGGGGTCCGTGTCCCGAAGCTGGTGTGCTTGTTATCAGTGTTGTTAAGAAGGTGTATGGTGTGTTGGCATTCACCAACCATAGGACTGAGTTCAAGAGCCATGAGATAATGTTACAGTTATAGTTAAAAACTTGGTCAGACACCACTTGGAGTACTGTGTTCAGTTCCTTTCACCTCATTACATGAAGGTTATGGATAATATCGAGAGAGTGCAGAGGAGATGGACAAGGATGTTGTCTAGATTGGTGGGTGTACAATATGAGATTAGGTTGAGTGAACTTGGCCTTTTCTCCTTGGAGTGATGGAGGATGAGCGGTGACCTGATAGAGGTGTGTAAGATGATAAGGGGCATTGGTCATGTGGATAGCCAGAGGCTTTATCCCAGTGCTGAAATGACTAACTCGAGGGGCAGTAGTTTTAAGGTGCTTGGAAGTAGGCACTGTGGGGTTGTCAGGGGTAAGTTTTTTTTCTCACAGGGAATGATGGGTGCGTGAATTGCACTGCCAGTGGTGGTGGTGGAACTGGATGCAACAGGGTCTTTTAAGACCCTCTTAGTTATGTATTTGGAGCTTAGAGAAATAGAGGGATAGGCACTTGGAAAATTTTAGGCGGGTTACATGGTAGGCATAACATTGTGGTCCGAAAGACCTTAAATGTGCTGTAGATTTCTATGTTATTTTGAACATGTACAAGACATTTTAAGACATAAGTTAATGTATTGCATGCAGGTTGTGTCACCTACCTACAGGAAAGATGTAAATAAGGTTGGAAGAGTGCAGGGAAAATTTACGAGGATGTTGCTAAGTCTGGAGGATCTGAATTAAAGGGGAGATTGAATAGAATAGGCCTAATCCTTAGAATGTAAAAGATTGAACAGAGATATGATGGACATATTCAGAATTATGTGGTTTTAGATAGGGTAAATGCAAGCAGGCTTTTTTTTTCCATTGAATTTGTCTGGGGCTACAACCACAGCTTATGTATTAAGGCTAATAGGTGAAAAGTTTAAGGAGAATATGAAGAGAAACCTCTTCACTCAGAGAGTCGTGAGAGTGTTGAGTGTGCTGCCAGCAGAACTGGTGCATGCAAGCTTGATTTCAAAGTTTAAGTAAAGTTTGGATAGGTACAAGGATTGTTAGGGTATGGAAGGCTATGATCCCTGTGTCGGTCGATGGGAGTAGACAGTTTAAATGCTTCTGCACAGAGTATATGGGTTGAAGGGCCTGTTTCCATGCAGTACTTTTCTATGGCTCTATGACTATTGTAAACCCATTGATTCCCACAGATAACTTGCCTACAGCTCCTTTCTCACTGCCATCTCTGAGGATGCCATTCCTTTTCATTAGTTCATTCAAATCTGTGCATCTGCTCTTGAGATAGCTGCAAGATACCAGAGATGTCCTACTGTTCCATACACAGGGTGTCCATTTCGCTATTATCGATGGACTCATCACTGCATCTCTAATTCCAGTAATTGTACCTTTATTCTACTGTCTATTCCCCTAACATATCTCTAATAGAGCTCCCCTTATTCTCACACTGACAGACTTCATATTTGTTGCTGCTATCACCAGCCACATCTTATCTTCACCACATCTGCCTATCTTCTGCAGAGACTGGTCTCTCCTTATTGCACTCATAACCTCCCACCCAGGTCCCCTGCCTCCCATATAACCTCAATGATGTAACAGCTATCCATGTTGCAGTCTCTATTATAATAATATGATTGGATAATGACTGGTTTACCAGTTCACCAAGAAACAGGGCACTATCCACCAAGGCCATCTTACCACTCAGTTGCTAGTAACTTCAACACTCCCATTCCCACACCATTATAACCATATAAGCATATAACAATCACAGCACAGAAACAGGCCATCTCAGCCCTCCTAGTCCGTGCCGAACTCTTAATCTCACCTAGTCCCACCTACCCGCACTCAGCCCATAACCCTCCACTCCTTTCCTGTCCATACACCTATCGAATTTTACCTTAAATGACACAACTGAACTGGCCTCTACTACTTCTACAGGAAGCTCATTCCACACAGCTATCACTCTCTGAGTAAAGAAATACCCCCTCGTGTTTCCCTTAAACTTCTGCCCCCTAACTCTCAAATCATGTCCTCGCGTTTGAATCTCCCCTACTCTCAATGGAAACAGCCTATTCACGTCAACTCTATCTATCCCTCTCAAAATTTTAAATACCTCGATCAAATCCCCCCTCAACCTTCTACGCTCCAATGAATAGAGACCTAACTTGTTCAACCTTTCGCTGTAACTTAAGTGCTGAAACCCAGGTAACATCCTAGTAAATCGTCTCTGCACTCTCTCTAATTTATTGATATCTTTCCTATAATTCGGTGACCAGAACTGTACACAATATTCCAAATTTGGCCTTACCAATGCCTTGTACGATTTTAACATTACATCCCAACTTCTGTACTCAATGCTTTGATTTATAAAGGTCAGCGTTCCAAAAGCCTTCTTCACCACCCTATCTACATGAGACTCCACCTTCAGGGAACTATACACTGTTATTGCTAGATCTCTCTGTTCCTCTGCATTCCTCAATGCCCTACCATTTACCCTGTATGCTCTATTCGGATTAATCCTGCCAAAATGTTGAACCTCACACTTCTCAGCATTAAACTCCATCTGCCAACGTTCAGCCCATTCTTTTAACTGGCATAAATCTCCCTGCAAACTTTGAAAACCCACCTCATTATCCACAACACCTCCTATCATCGGCATACTTACTAATCCAATTTACCACCCCATCATGCAGATCATTTATGTATACTACAAACAACATTGGGCCCAAAACAGATCCCTGAGGCACCCCTCTAGTCTCCGGCCTCCAACCCGATAAACAATTATCCACCACTACTCTCTGGCATCTCCCAACTAGCCACTGTTGAATCCATTTCATTACTCCAGCATTAATACCTAACGACTGAACCTTCTTAACTAACCTTCCATGTGGAACTTTGTCAAAGGCTTTGCTGAAGTCCATATAGACTACATCCACTGCCTTACCCTCATCAACATTCCTCGTAACTTCTTCAAAAAATTCAATAAGGTTTGTCAAACATGACCTTCCACGCACAAATCCATGCTGGCTACTCCTAATCAGATCCTGTCTATCCAGATAATTATTAATACTATCTCTAAGAATACTTTCCATTAATTTACCCACCACTGATATCAAACTGACAGGTCTATAATTGCTAGGCTTACTTCTAGAACCCTTTTTAAACAATGGAACCACATGAGCAATACGCCAATCCTCCGGCACAATCCCCGTTTCTAATGACATCTTAAAGATCTCCACCAGAGCTCCTGCTATTTCTACACAAACTTCCCTCAAGGTCCTGGAGAATATCCTTTCAGGACCCGGAGATTTAACCACTTTTAAATTTCTTAAAAGCGCCAGTACATCCACCTCTTTAATTGTCATAGGTTCCATAACTTCCTTACTTGTTTCCCATACCTTACACAATTCAATATCCTTCTCCTTAGTGAATACCGAAGAGAAGAAATCATTCAAAATCTCTCCCATCTCACTGGGCTCCACACATAGCTGACCACTCTGATTCTCTAAGGGGCCAATTTTATCCCTCACTATCCTCTTGCTTTTAATATAACTGTAGAAACCTTTCGGATTTACTTTCACCTTATTTGCCAAACCAACCATGTATCTTCTTTTAGCTTTTCTAATCTCTTTCTTAAGATTCATTTCACATTCTTTATATTCCTCGAGCAATTCCTTTATTGCTAGACATCCCTCTTTTTCCGAAACAAATTTCTAATATCTCTTGAAAACCATGGTGCTTTCAAACCTTTAACCTTTCCTTTCAACCTAACAGGAACATAAAGATTCTGTACCCTCATAATTTCACCCTTAAATGACCTCCATTTCTCTATTACATCCTTCCCATAAAACAACTTGATCCAATCTACTCTCTCTAAATCCCTTCGCATCTCCTCAAAGTTAGCCTTTCTCCAATCAAAAATCTCAACTCTAGGTCCTGTCCTCTCTTCTCCATAATTATATTGAAGCTAATGCTATTGTGATCACTAGACCCGAAGTGCTCCCCAACACATACATCTGTCAACTGACCTATCGCATTTCCTAACAGGAGATCCAACACTGCCCCATCTCTAGTCAGTACTTCTATGTATTGTTGCAAAAAACTATCCTGAACACATTTCACAAACTCTAAACCATCCAGCCCTTTTACAGAATGAGCTTCCCAGTCTACGTGTGGAAAATTAAAATCTCCCACAATCACCACCTTGTGTTTACTACAAATATCTGCTATCTCCTTACACATTTGCTCTTCCAACTCACACTCCCCATTAGGTGGCCTATAATACACTCCTATCAGTGTTACTACACCTTTCCCATTCCTCAATTCCACCCAAATAGTCTCCCTAGAGGAGCTCTCTAATCTATCTTTCCAAAGCACCGCCATAAGATTTTCTCGGACAAGCAATGCAACACCTCCTCCTCTGGCCCCTCCTACTCTATCACACCTGAAACAACTAAATCCAGGAATATTTAGTTGCCAATCACACCCTTCCTGCAACCATGTTTCACTAATAGCTACAACATCATTATTCCAGGTATCAATCCACGCTTTAAGCTCATCCACCTTTCTTACAATGCTCCTAGCATTAAAATAGATACATTTAAGATACTCTACACCTCCTCCTCTCTTTTCATCCCTAACAATGCATTCAAATTTATTATCCTTTTCTTTCTTCTCCCCTACATCTTCGGGCTGAGCGCATCCCTTCTCCATCACCTGCCTTTCCTCCCTCACACACTGTCTATTTACTTGCTCTACTGGTGAACAAACCTCCTCTCCCATAGTTTCCTCAAATTGATTCCCACCCCCCCCCCCCCATCTTACTAGTTTAAAGTCTACCCTGTAGCCCTAGCAAACCTCCCTGCTAGGATATTGGTCCCCCCAGGATTCAAGTGTAACCCGTCCTTCTTGAACAGGTCACGCCTGCCCCAGAAGAGGTCTTCTGTGCTCGTCCTCTTCTACTGCCAAGATGAGGGTAAATTCGAGGAATATCAGCTTATATTCCACGTGGGTGGACTACAACTCTGCAGCATTAGCATTAACTTCTCCAGCTTCCGGTAAACTACTTACTCTCTGACCCTTCTCTCTCTCTCTCTCTCTCCCCTGATGATCTATCCAACCCCCCCCCCCCCATTACTGCCTTTTCCATTACTCCACCACCTCCACCTGTCACACACCTACAGATTATCTCTGATATATTGAATGTAGATCGTTATATATTAGGAACAGGCACTTCATATAACAAAGTGGGGCAAAAACAAATAAAGTAGTAATCAAATGACCTGCTAAACTAATCCCTTATGATGCACATGTCCTTTTTTCTTGCAAGTATCTGTCTATCTCAATGTCTCTAAGAAGTCCCCAATATATCTGTCCTTGACACCATTCCAGGCACATTCCTCTCTGAATATGAACATATGCTACGCATCTGCCTTGAAATTATCACCTTTCACGTTAAATGTACAACCACTGGTGCTAGACATTTCATCCTTGGGATAAAAGACACTGCCTGCACTGTCTATACCTCTCATAATCTTATGACATCCATCAGATCGTTTCTCAGCCTCTAGCTGCAGACAAAACAACACAATTTTGTCCAAACTCTCCTTATAGCATGCATCCTATAAGCTAGATAGCATCCTGGTAAACATCTCCTCCACACACTCCAAAGTCTTCACAACTTTGTTATATTGGAGTGACCAGAACTGTATGCAATACTGCAGTTGAAGCCTAACTAGAGCTTTATAAATCTACAACATACCTTCCTGACTTCTTAACAACCCTATCAAACTGTGCATCCACTTTAGTGAGTTATGTATTTGCATCCCAAGATTCCACTGCTTATCAACACTCTTAAGAATGTTGCCCTTAATGGTGTACTATGTCTTTAAATTTAACCTACAGCGACTACACGTCTCATTTTGTTGAGTTAACGGCTATTTGGCATTACTCTGCACATATCTGTAACTGATCCATATCTCGTTCTGTGCTTTCTGTGCTTTGCCAGTCATCTTTGCAATCCACAGCACCACCAATCTTCGTATCATCTGCAAACGTATTAACCTATCAATCTACATTTTCATCCAGGTCATTTATATACATCACAAACAGAGGATGTCACAAGACAGATCCCGGTGGTTCACCAATGATCACAGATCTTCAGCTGGAATAAAATCCTTTGACTGCTTCACTCAGTTTTACATGAGCAAGGTTGTTCTGAATCCAATTGACTAATTCACCATGGTTCATAATCTTCTGGTTAAGCCTCCCCATAAGGGACCTTATCAAAATCCATGAAAGAACATTCATTGCTCTACACCATCAGACGTGTCAGCTCATCAAAAAGCTCATTTACTCAACAAAACCTGCCCTGCATGCAGCCAGTTGGGCTTTCCATAATTATGAAAACTCACTGGCCTCCTTGGCTGCATAAATGTAGGAAATAGACACTCCCACCCCGCCAAACCTGTGAGATTGAGATGGCTCTCACACTCCAAAGGCTGATTTGTGTGGATGCTCTGTAATTTTCTATTGTGTAACATCTCAGCACCAAGAAATAACAGACAGTACACGGCATACGATTAAAGGAATTATATTTATAAATATATTGTAATTAATAATAAGATTATGAATGTTAATTTAACTAAAGGGTTAGTAAAGAAAAGAAAGGGAAAAACAAAAAGGGCCCATTAAGTTAGAGCTCAACTCTTCCAAAAGTCATGCATATTCACCAATCTTCAGTAGACCCTGTCGTGGTTTCTCGTGCCCCACAAATTACCAGGACAAAATTGGCAACTGTGGCAGGACTGGAAAGAGACCTGTGGAAAGGAAACGGCAGATTGGGGATGCTAGGGTCCTCTAGGGACCCCCACAATGCTAACAGAATTAAGGGTGCACCCAAACAAAAGGTAAGCGCTTTTTGCGACAATTTGGACTAAGAATTCTGTTGGCTTTGGGGAGGTCTTGGAGTCTCAGAAGTGTGGAACCACTGCCGAAGGGTCTCTCTGGTCCAAAGAATCTGGCAGAATTGGAGGTTAACAGGAGGCTCAGAGGATTGATCAAGAACACTGCAGTGAGAGTAAGTACAAATAAGTTAATAAGAAGTTAAGTTAAGAAAAATTCCACGTGGTGTTGGTAAATCCCTGTGGATACTGCTTCATATGAAACGAAGGTCTGAATGGGCAGGGAATGGGAAAATAGAGAAAATCCTCGTGGATACCACCTTAAGTGATAAGGGTCTGAATAGACGAGGTGCAAAGAGCAAGTTCTGTGGGTACCGCTCTGAATAGAGGTCTGTACAGTCAGAACAGAATAGGAAACAAGGACAGTCCAATATATAGTTTAAAGCACTGGTAGATAGATGATGGACTAGGCATAGAATTACAGTAAATAATATTATCCAGTAAACGAACTGTGAATCTCTGAAATACCTTAAAAAGAGAGAATAACATGACAGGTAAAGGAACGGCAGTAGAGATTCTGAGCAAAAAATTCCCGATAAATAAATATGAGATCACAAAAACTTCAGAAAAATGGGAAAAGAGAACTAAAAACCTGGTCACAAAATGGCCAAGAGAAGGAACGTTTGATGTAAGCTTGTGCGAAGAAATGGAGGCACTAATTGAAAATTACAAACCAAAAGATAAATCTAAGAAAAGAGGACAAAAAAGAAAACAAGAAATGGACATGCTAAAACTCTTCAGAACGGAGGGAGAAAGTCTGAGGAGGACAAGTAGAATATTGATGACTAACAAGGAAGACACTAAGGTGCTGGAGAAACAGCCTGTTAGAGAGAGAGGAAGGTACAGTGAGAAACTGGTTTCAGCTCCGTACCCGGATGTGAAAGAAAGAGAAAAACCCCCCTCCCTATAATGAGGAAGGAACCTCTAAACAGTACCCCCTGCTGATGGGAAAAGTAAACATGCAGGGAGAAGTACAAGTTTGGGATAATGAGGAGGAAAAAAACAATACAAGAAGGAAAAAACAACACCTGGAAGGGGAGGCTGTGATAACTGGAAAGCAAGGGGCAACTTTACAAGTTAAGTGGAACACCATTTTAGAAAAATGTTACAGGATACCAGAGGCTGCACCCCACGTAAAGTTATTGGTAAACAAGGGGTATCAGTCTAAAGACTTAGGACCCTTAGTTAAGAGTGCTGAAACCGTAACAGTGTGGAGGAAAATCACGGCAGAGTTGTGGATATCAGAAGTCAACAATTGCATTAAAATAATGGTAAGTGTAGATATGGTAGGGACAGTGAGAGAGGTCGAAATAACTCCCCAACCACACCTGCCCTTGCTGGGAAAGGAAAGAGGCCAGCAGAAAGATAAAAGGTTAGATGAGTTGCCATCTATTCTGTGGTCACAGCATGACACGGACGTATGGAAAATAAAAACAGCTAGTCCAGTGGAAATAAGGCTGAAAAGGGGAGCAATTCCACCCAGGAGACCACAATACACTCTAAGACCAGAAGCAGAAGAGCGAATAGCATCGACAGTGCAGGGGTTGAATGAAATAGGAGTGCTTAAAAGAACAAACAGTCCATGCAATACCCCGTTGCTGCTGGTCTT
This sequence comes from Hypanus sabinus, assembly GCF_030144855.1. Lineage (NCBI taxonomy): Eukaryota > Metazoa > Chordata > Chondrichthyes > Myliobatiformes > Dasyatidae > Hypanus > Hypanus sabinus. Next base: position 15,747,061 of record NC_082707.1, read on the forward strand.
AAAAGCAAATAAAGCTAAGTGGAGATTGGTGCATGATTTGCGAGCGGTAAATGATGTGGTAGAGGACTGGCCAGTGGTAGTCCCCAGCCCACACATGCTTTTGACTAATGTTCCACCAGAAGCAAGTTACTTTTCAGTGATTGATTTGTGTTCGGCATTCTCTAGCATTCCTCTGGCCGACCAGTGTCAGTATCTGTTTGCATTTACTTACAGAGGTGCTCAGTATACCTATACCAGAATGCCGCAAGGATTTAAACATTCACCACACGTTTTTAATCAGGTGTTGAAGGCAGACCTAGAGGGCATACCATTGGAAAGTACATTGTTACAGTATGTGGATGACCTGTTGATTTGCTCCCACAGTAAGGAACAGTGTGAGCAGGACACTATAACTCTGTTAGAGAAGCTGGCGCACGGAGGACATAAAGTATCCAAAAAGAAACTGCAATTTTGCACGCAGCAAGTGGAATACTTAGGCAGGGTAATATCCAAGGGAGTGAAGGCAATAGCACCAAATCAGATTGAGGCAATAACTAAGGCCCCAAAACCCCAGACTATAGGGCAGATGATGACGTTTTTGGGAATGGCAGCTCAGATTAGATAGGAGAATATGCTGAGATTGTGGCACCTTTGAGAAAGATAATGAAAGAAGCAGGACATACCAATTTGAAGAACGGCTTACAGTGGAATGGAGAGGCAGTGATAGCTTTCAATACTATTAAGCAGGAATTGCAGTCAGCACCAGCTTTAGCTTTGCCTGACTAGGAGAAGGTTTTTCATTGCAAACTCAGACTACATAATTTACATCTCTTAGCTTCCTCTTATTAACACACCATTGTCTTCTACATTCTTAAGATATCATTCTCCTACTAAATTCGGTACATGCATAGCAAATGGCAAGTTTCAAAGCTGACTACATAGTTTTGGTTACACAGCAAATAATGCAACTTTTATACTCCAATATATTCCCCTTTACAGACCCAGAGGGACTCACACAGAGAAAGAAGACTAAGAGTCTGCACACAAAAGCCCCAATAAACTCAAGCACTTATTCCCAAATCTCGGGTTGAACATTAATTTTCTGCGCCAGGATCTCAAAGTATTCTCTCCCTGTTACCCTGGGCTGCTGAGCCAAAAAACATGTCCCTCTGTACCTGAGACAGGCAAAAAGACTCAGAAGCCCTTACAATCTACTCCCACACTGTCGTTTTGCTCTTGTTCATCCTGCAGGTGTTGTAGGCTGTAACGATACATTTTCGGTGTTTCTTTCTCCACTAAGCTTGCTTCAGTAATTGCCACGAGGATTGGAAATTGTTTGGTTCCAGCATGCACTGCAAGAGATTTGAGACAAGGAAGAAAACAGCACACCACAAGCGCACAGCTCAACAATGTAATACTGACAGTTATTGCTATTTTAGTCAGCCATGCTCCCCATCCTCCAAGTCTACTTTCCAACCAATCGAAGAAATGATGTTCAAATCCTGCATTCTGTTTGACCTCCGTCCGCAGATTCTTTAATTTATTCATTGCTCTGGTGAAAGACCCTTCTGGGCTAGTATTGTTCGGTATGAAAGTGCAGCATTGTTCTCTAAACATTACACACACACCCCTTTTTTTCTGCCAAAAGCCAGTCCAGTACCTGTCTGTTTTGCCACGGCATCCTGCTAGTTGCATCCAGCTGTTGCCCTAATGCCTCCAGTGCATCATCGGTGTAGTTGATGAATCTCTGTTGATTGTAGTATATATAGTTTATCAATTCAACATTTTTGCTTACCCCTATCACAGGTATGATAGCTTCCCAGTGAGCATCTCATGTGGTGTCAGGCATGTCATTCGATTAGCTTGCATGCGGTAACTCATCAATGCTAACGGTAAAGCATCGACCCAATTAAGTTTAGTGTCTGCACAAATTTTGTTTAGTTTGGCATTCAGGGTTCCATTAATTCTCTCTACCATGCCCTGCGACTGAGGGTGGTATACACATCCAAATCTTTGTTTTATCCTCAGCGCCTGTAGTACCAGTTTGACCACTTTCTGGATAAAAGCTGAACATTTGTCTGAGCTAACTTCCGTAGGTATTCCAAACCTTGGGATCACTTCAGTTGTCAGAAATTTTACCACTGTCTTTGCCCCTTGATCTCTTGAAGTTACCCCCTCCACCCATCTGCTAAATCGATCAATTACTACCAGCATATATCTTTTCCCTCTCACTGTCTTTATCATGTCTACGTAATCAATCACTAGATGTTTAAATGGTCCTTCAGATACAGGTATGTGACCTGTTGGGGTTGTAATTTCCTTCCAAACATTATTCTGTGTGCATATCTCGCACTGTGACAAGACAAAGTCCACTGAAGCCTGTAAATAAGGTGATCAAAAACCATCCTTCTTTATTTGCTTTATCACTTCCCCCCTTGCACAATGGTCCATCCCATGTGTTTCTGAAATCAGAATCGTCAGTAGAGGGGTGGGCGTTATCAACAAACCGTATTCCGTGCTCCACAAGCCTTCCGGGTTCTGCTTGACCCCCCTTTTTCTCCACATTGTCTGTCCTGCCGCAGTCGTCAATTTTGTCGTGGTTTCTCCTGCCCCACAAATGACCAGGAGACGCAGAAGTTTCTTCAAGAAGGGTTAAACTTTAATTTGCAAATCAAAGCTGAGACAGTCATTGAGCTAGTCGCTGATTGCCCACCGATCCTTGGACATAGCATGTTTTATAGCAATCTCCTGGTTTAGTTGCATTTACATATGCAATCGTTCAACTGCGTATCACACGTACATCCGCCACTATTGTTTCTACCCATTGACTTAATCATGTTCTAATCTACATCTCTTATCTACCTCTCATTAACACACCATTGTCTTCTACATTCTTAAGATTTCATTCTCCTTCTAAATTGGGTATATGCATAGCAAATAGCAAGTTTTAAAGCTGACTACATAGTTTTGGTTACACAGCAAATAATGCAACTTTTATACTCCAATAACCCCAGGACTTTGTTCCATTGAATCATGTCCCCACCCTCACCCCCAACCGGGTCGATTCCTATAACCTCTTCTCCAGCGTCTTCTTTCTTCCTATCCTGCCAAGCCATGAACTCAACTCACACCAGTGTCAGGCACACAACACAAATCCCACTGCCCTGATTGAATGGCTGGCATTCCAAAGCACCTGCTATTTGAACCTTAACCCAAACATTTCTTCTACAAAAAGACCATTACATTAGCAGTGAAACCTTTCCCAGGGAGTTACAATTAGAATCATGGTTTTCTATATAATTCCTATCCCTAAGAAATCTCTCCAGTAACTTCCCTACCACTGATGTAATAGTCATTAGTTTTCTGTTTCCAGGACTGTCCTTAGTTCCCTTCTTGAGTAATAGAACACCTTCAGCTTCTCACCAGTCCTCCAACACCTCGTCTTTTTCTAATGAGGATACAAAGATATTGGTCAAGGCAACAGCTACTTCTTCACTTGCCTCCCTCAACAACCTGAGATATATCCCATCACGTCCTGGAAACATCCATTCTAATGCCTTTTAAGGGACCCAATGCTACTTTCTTGTTTTCTTTGAACTTTTATCCTCACTGTTTATTCCACGAGTATAAACTTGCTCACAAAATCCGATCATATGGAATAAATGCTTTCATCAACCAGAGTGCCTCAAAGGTCTCTGTATTTCAATGAAAAATAAAGTTCCTGGTGGATCCTTGAATATAGAAGCCAGACTACACTTATTTTACCATGGTATTTGTAGGATTTTTAGGTTTGTTAAATTGCTAAATTGGTTTATTACTCTCATGTTCACTGAGATATAGTGAAAACTTTGTTTGGTCGTCCATCCATATCAATAATTTTATCATAGCTATATAAAGGTAAAAGGGTCATTTTTTAATCAATGTATACAACTCTGAAATTTGTCTGCTCCAGGTAGCTATGAAACCAAGAAGGGAACAAAAGGCTGCACAATCACGACCAACTCCCCAAAAATAAATCCCCCCACCCACACAAACGAAAAAAAAGAATATAAACGGAATAGATCAGCCACTCAAAAATCTCCTTTCTGAACTAAAAATCATGAACAAAATGGAACAGTCACATAGACCCTCAATGCCCACTCCCCCACACAAAGCAAAATGAAAATATTTGGTGAAAAACACAGAATATATAAGAGAAACATAAGGGTGAAAACAGTCTTTCAAGTACATATCTAAAAGGCAGAAAACCTGGGAAACATTCTACAGGCACAGTGGCTGGTTCTCCACACTCCAGCAGCAGAGCAATCAAAAGGCTGGCAGCTGATGCTCACTTTCCACATTTGTCCGATGTTTCAATCTTCCTCGTCATTTTAATCAGCAAACAATATAAGCTTTAATTAGCAAAATGGAGTCAAACGTTGGTTTGCACCCTGTCCTACAGCCTACTGGCCATGAGGTTGATGCTCCCTGCCTCTCTTTTCCATAATCGTCTTGGAGACTGCAGAGCACTGGAACCCCCAAACGACCTCAACTGCGTATCCTCTGCTCAATATAGTGTCATCAGCAAACTTAGATACACTACACTTGGTCCTCTCTTCCAGATTGTTAATGTGTATCGTGAATAGTTGTGGACCCGCCACTGACCCCTGCAGCTCACCGCTCACCACTGATTGCCAATCAGAGAAGCACCCATGTATCCCAACTCTCCACATTCTTATCTTATGGATAAGCCTTTTATATAGCAATTTATCAAATGCCTCTGGAAATCCAAGTAAATACCGTTTATCTGTCCTCCTCTGCATTGCACTTGTTATATTCACAAATAAATCCGGTAAGTTTGTCAAACAAGATCTGCCTTTGCTAAATCCATGCTGTGTCTTTCTGAAGGATTTATTTTTCCAAAAGCCTTGCTATTTCTTCTTTCTTGGCAGCTTCAAGCATTTTCCCAACTATTGATGTTAACCTAACTGGCCAAGAGTTATCTGTCTTTTGGCTACATCCTTTTTTTGAACAGTGGCAGACATTTGCCTTCTTCTAGTCCAGAAGAAACGTACAGAGAATTCTGCTAAATTATCTCTACAAGCAGATGTCTACAAACAGATCTAAATTAGTTACAAATATAAAACACAAAATAATCTATTACAGAAGTATTCACCCCCTTCAACTCAGCATTTACTGGATGCACTTTTGGCAGCAATTATAGCCTTTAATATATGTGGATAGGTCTCTATCAGCTTTGCACATATGGACACTGCAATTTTTTGTTTTCCCGTTCTTCTTCTTTGCTAAACTGCTCAAGCACTGCCAGATTGCAAGGGGATCGCGAGTAAACAGCACTTTTCAAGTCCAACCATAAAACCTCAATTGGATTGAGGTCTATACACTGACATGGCCACTACAGGACATTATATTTGTTGTTTATAAGCCATTCCTGTGTAGTTTTGACTGTATGCTTGGGGTCATTGTCTAGCTAGAAAACAAATCTTCTCCCAAGTTGCAGTTCTCTTTCAGATTACATCAGGTTCTCCTCCACGTTATCCCTGCATTTTCTGCATTCATTTTGCCCTCTAACTTCACAAGCCTTCCAGGGCCTGCTGCAGTGAAGCATCTCCACAGCATGATGCAGCCACCACAATGCCTCATGGTGGGGATGGTGTTTTTTTTATGGCGTGTGGTGTATGGCTTATGCCACAGTGTTTAGTCTGATTGCCAAAAGTTTAATTTTGGTTTCATCAGACCATAGATCCTTCTTCCAGCTGATTTCACAGTTTTCCACAAGCCATCTGGCAAACTAATGGAGATTTCATGTGATCTTTTTTTTAACAGTGGCTTTCCCTTTGCCACTCTCCCATAAAGCTGTGACTGGTGAATCACCCAAGCAACAGTTGTTGTATGCACCCAGTTTCTCCTATCTCAGCTTGCAACTCCTCTGGAGTAGTCATAGGTCTCATGGTGGCCTCCCGCACTAGTCTCCATCTTGCTCAGTGTCACAGCTTTTGAGGCTGGGCTGTTTAGGCTGATTTACAGCTGTATTCCTTCCATTTCTTGATGATTGACTTAACTGTACTCCAAGGAATATTCAGTGATTTGGAAATGATCGAATATCCATCTCCTGACTTGTGCTTTTCAATAACCTTTTGGCGAAGTTGCTCCGATTGTTCTTTTGCCTTCATGGTATAGGTTTTGCCAGGATACTGACTTACCAGCAGTTGGACCTTCCAGATTCAGTTGCATTTTTAATACAATCAATTGAAACACCTTGACTGCACACACATCTCCAAAACCAATCCACACTTAACTAATTCTGTGACTTCTAAAACCAATTTGCTGCACCAGTGATGATTAGATGTGTCATATTAAAGGGGGTGCAGTCAATTAATTTGTGTTTTATATTTGTAATTAATTTAGATCACCTTGTGTAGATCTTTTTTCATTTTGACAGGAAAGAGTCTTTTTCTATTTTTCATTGTCACAAAACCCAAATTAAATCCATAGTAATGTGACGTTGCAAAACAATAAAACATGAAAACTTCCAAGGGAAGAGAATACTTTTTATGAGTACCGCATGTTGAATTACTCTTTGTTAATCCCTTTTCCACCTTTTTAAAGTTGCAGTTCATCACAGAGAACACTTGTTTAGTAAACAATGCACATATTCTTTATCAATATAAAATTGCTTTCTTTGACCATTTCTCCCTCTATCTGAAACATTTTATTTTTTTTTTAGTGATATATATTGTGGTACCAATTCCTTCCATTCCAATGAGACTGTGCCATCTAATTGCACCAATGTGTCCAGTTAATCTATTAACCGGTAGGTCTTTGGAATGTGCAAGGAAACCGGATGCCTGAAGAAAACCCACACAGTCATGGGAAAAATATACAAAACTACCTATAGAGAGCAGTGGGAGTTGAAACCTTGTTGTTGGTGTAATGCCATTCTGCTAACTGCTAGTCTACTCTGCCACCCTAAACAAATCAAACTGTAGGTACAGAACTAGATTCCCCTGCAAGCACCATTTGATGTTATGTTAGTCTGGTTGAGAATTTTTTTTAAAAAAATCAAATACAACAGTAAGTGTTACACTCAATGGTTAAGTATTCTCTGCCTTCCACATGAGAGCATAAGACCATAAGACAAAGGGCAAAAAATAGGCCATTTGTCCCATGAAGTCTGCTCTACCATTTCAATTGCTAATTTATTATCCCTCTCAATCCTATTCTTCTAGCTTATTCCCATAAACTTTGGTGCCCTGACTAATCAAGATAAATGGTGCCTTTAATTCTTCTGCTAAAGTGCATCACCATACACTCCCCTACTCCAAATTCTATCTGCCGCTTTTTTGCCCTTTCAACAATCTATTTTCAGTAAGTCCTTCTGCAGACACCCTACTTCCTCAACACTACCTGACTTACCAATTATCTTCGTATCATCTGCAAACTTGCTCACAAAGCCATCAAATTTATCATCCAAATCATTAACATAAAGAGAAACAGTCCCAATACCGACCCTTGCCAAACAACACTTTTCATGACAGCTAACAAGAAAAAATTTATTTCATTTCCACACTTTGCTTCCTGTCAGTCAGCTAATATTCTATCCATGCTGGTAACTTCCCCGTCATACGTAGACTCATATATTGTTTAGCGGTCTCATGTTCGGCAAATTGTAAAAGGAACTTCTGAAAATGCAAGTAAACTATATCCATTGTCTCTCCTGCCTTTTATTTCCTCAAAGCATTCCAACAGATTTCTCAGGCGTAATTTCCTCTTGAGGAAACCATGTTGACTTTGTCCTGCTTTAAAATGTCCACCTAAATACCTTGAAACTTCATCTTAAATAATGGAGTCCAATGTCTAGCCAAGCATTTATGTCAGTCTATAATTTCCTTTATTTTGCCTCCCTCATTTATTAAATTTTCCAGTCCTCCATAACCATTGTAGAAACTAGTGATTATTGAAACCTCATTATTAGTGCCTCTACAATCTCTTCAGCTACCTTTTTCTGAACCCTGGAGTGCAGTCCATCTGGTCCAGGTGTCTTATCTAACTTCAGACTTTTCAGCTTTCAAAGCACCTTTCCTTACTAATAGCAATGACACTCACTTCTATGCCATGACACACTTGAATTTCTATCATTCTGCTGGTGTCTTCCACAGTGAGGACTGATGCAAAGTACTTAAGTTTGACCGCCATTCCTTTGTCCCCCATTATTGTCTTTCCAGCGTCATTTCCCAGCTCTCATTTCTTTTTTATTCTTAATATCTGAAAAAAAAGCTTTGGCATCCATTTTCATATTATTGACTCACTTAACTTCTTATTTCAGCATGGACTTGGCCACCACCGCAGTATGTAGCAGAATTTTCCACAGATTTACTACTCCCTGGTTAACAAAATCCCTTCTTACCTCTGTTCCGAAGAGTCGCCCCTCAGTTTTGAGGCTGTGCCTTCTAGTTCTGGATACCTGCATCATAGGAAACATCCTCTCAATATCCACCCTATCTAGTCCTTTCAAAATTCGGTAGATTTCAATTAGACCCCTCTACATTCTTCTAAATTCCAGTGAGTACAGGCTCAAAGCTGCCAAACGCTCCTCATATGTTAGTCCCTTCATTCCCAGAATCATCCTCATGAACTTCCTCTGGACTCTCTCAAATGACAATCCATCCTTTCTGAGATATGGGGCCCAAAACTGTTGACAATATTTTATGTGTGGCCTGCCTAATGTCTTATAAAAGCTCAGCATTAACTCTTTGCTTTTATATTCTATTCCCCTTGAAATAAATGCCAGTATTGCATTTGCCTTCTTTACCACACACTCAAACTCTAAATTAAAAATTTGTGAGTCTTACACAACGAATCCTAAGTCCATCTGCACCTCTGATGTTTGAACCTTCTTCCCATTTTAGATAACAGTTTATACTATTGTTCCTTTTACCAAAATGCTTTATACATTTCCCAGCACTGTATTCAGTCTGCCACTGTTTTGCCCATTCTTCGAATTTGTCTAAGTTCTGCTGCAATCACATTGCTTCCTCAGTACTTTTTGAAGTCTTTGGCTTCCTTGATTGCCATGGTTGCTTCATCCTTCCTTTCGAATACTTCATTTTTGGTATATATCTATCCTGTGCTCCGCAAATTGATCCCAGAAGCTCCAGCCATTGCCGATCTGCTGTCATCGCTGCTTGTGTCCACTTCCAATCAACTTTGACCAGCATCTCTCTCTTGTCATTGGAATTTCCTTCACTTGTCTGTAATACGAATACTCAGATTTTAGTTTTTCAGTCTCAAAATACTGGATGAATTCTAAAGTATAATAATAACCTTTTAAGGGATCTTTTACCTTAAGCTCCTTGATGAAATCTGGTGCATTACACAACACACAATGAAAAACTGCCTTTTCACTCATGGAATAAACCAGAAGGCGTTCTGAAAAGCCATTTCTTCTGCAAGTTACTGATTCCCTGTCTTGGTATTATTGGAGTAGAAAAGTTGCATTGTTTGCTGTGTAACCAAAACTATGTAGTCAGCTTTGAGCTTGCTATTTTGCTATGCATGTATCCAATTTACTAGGAGAATGAAATCTTAAGAATGTAGAAGACAATGGTGTGTTAATGAGAGGCTAGCTAAGAGATGTAGATTATGTAGTCAGCTTTGAACTTGCTATTTGCTATGCATGTATCCAATTTAGTAGGAGAATGAAATCTTAAGAACGTAGAATGAGAGGTAGCTAAGAGATGTAGATTAGAACATGATTAAGTCAATGGGTAGAAACAATACTGGCGGATGTACTTGTGATACGCAACTATAGACCGATTGTATATGCTAATGCAACTAAACCAGGAGATTGCTATAAAAAATGCTATGTACAAGGACCGGTGGGCAATCAGCGACTAGCTCAATGACTGTCTCAGCTTTGATTTGCACATTAAAGTTTAACCCTTCTTGAAGAATCCTCTGCGTCTCCTGGTCGTTTGTGGGGCACGAGAAATCACGACAAAATTGGCGACCGCGGCAGGACCGGAAAGAGACACGCGGAAAGGAAACGACAGATTGGGGACGCTTCCCAGTCCTCTAGGGACCCCCACAAGGCTAACAGAATTAAGGGTGCACCCAAACAAAAAGGTAAGCGCTTTTTGCGACAATTTGGAGTAAGAACTCTTTTGGCTTTGGGGAGGTCTTGGAGTTTCAGAAGTGTGGAATCACTGCCGAAGGGTCTCTCTGGTCCAAAGAATCTGGCAGAATTGGGGGTTCACATGAGGCTCAGAGGATTGATCAAGAACACTGCAGTGAGGGTAAGTACAAATAAGTTAATAAGAAGTTAAGTGAAGAAAAATTCCACGTGGTGTTGGTAAGTCCCTGTGGGTACCGCTTGGTATAAAACGAAGGTTTGAATGGGCGGGGAAAGGGAAAATTGAGAAAATCCCTGTGGATACCGCTTCGTATGAAATGAAGGTCTGAGCGGGCAGGGAAAGGAAAATAGAGAAAATCCTCCTGAATACTGCCTTAAGAGATAAGGGTCTGAATAGAGGAGGTGTAAAGCGAAAGTTCTGTGGATACGCTCTGAATAGAGGTCTGTACGGGCAGAACAGAATAGGAAACAAGGACAGTCCAATATATAGTTTAAAGCGCTGATCTACGATAGACTAGGCATAGAATTATAGTAAATAATTTTATCCAGTAAATGAACTGTGAATCTCTGAAATACCTTAAAAAGAGAGAATAACATGACAGGTAAAGGAACAGCAGCAGAGATTCTGAGCAAAAAAAAATCCCGGTAAATAAATATGAGATCACAAAAACTTCAGAAAAATGGGAAAAGAGAACCAAAAACCTGGTCACAAAATGGCCAAGAGAAGGAACGTTTGATGTAAGCTTGTGCGAAGAAATGGAGGCACCAATTAAAAATTACAAACCAAAAGATAAATCTAAGAAAAGAGGACAAAAAAGAAAACGAGAAATGGACGTGCTAAAACTCTTCAGAACGGAGGGAGAAAGTCTGAGGAGGACAAGTAGAATATTGATGACTAACAAGGAAGACACGAAGGTGCTGGAGAAACAGCCTGTAAGAGAGAGAGGAAGGTACAGTGAGAAGCTGGCTTCAGCTCCGTACCTGGATGCGAAAGAAACAGAAAAGCCCCCTCCCTATAATGAGGAACGAACCCCTAAGCAGTGCCCCCTGCTGACGGGAACAGTAAACATGCAGGGAGAAGTACAAGTTTGGGATAACGAGGAGGGAAAAGACAATACCAGAAGGGAAAAGACAATACCAGAAGGAAAAAGCAGCGATATGGAAGGAGATACAGGCAGAAAGGCTAAAGGTGGAACAGGCAAAGAGAGAAATGAAAGAAGAGATTGAACGGATGACATACTTGAGAGAGGAAAAGGAGTATGAGGAGTATTGGTTACACCATAGAAATGAACAGACTAGAAAAGAAAGTGGCTCATCAGGGCAGGAAGAGACGAGGCATTCAAGAGGAAGTGGAAAAAAGATAGGAGATGAGAGTCTTGGAGAAACACAAGAGAGAAGGGAATCAAGCACGAGTAAGGATCATGAGGAGTCCCTGCCACAGTTGTACAGACATGGACAGGAAGAAAAAGAAGGTGACCCATTGGAGGAGCAAGAGTTAATTGGAGAGAGAGAGAGGTTGCGAGAATTTGTGGGGAAGAGGTAGGAGGCGGAAGCCAAGAAGAGCAGAAGGAGGTGGTAGGGGAGCGACTTGCGGAAGTAGAGAGAGAGCTAGATAAGTTACTGAGAGGGGATTGCCAGAGGAGATGCAAAAAATACTCCAGGGGCCAACCAAGTATTGAATCAAGACAGAAAGGAAGGACTCCACAGGGAGACCGAGGGAAGAAGAGGACCCTGGAGAAATTTGTGTGGGAGGCAGTAAAGACATACCCTGAGACAGATGGGGAGTCAGGCGAGGAGGAGAGCCAGGGCAGGTGAGAAGAAAGATACCGTTGTTAGTAAAGGATCAGGATAAGTGCGGTATATCCCTTGCGGATCCCAGGACCTAGAAGGACTGAAAAGCACTCTGCCCAATCTACATGAAGGAGCAGGGAAATGGATTAGAGCCTTTGAAGAAGAAACGGTGGGACGATTATTGGCTATGAGAGATTTGAAGGCACTATTGATACGATTGATGGGAACCTCCAAATTTAATGAACTAATGGAAATGGCTGGCATAGTAAACTCGAACGACCCGAGAACTGATGGAGACGGGTTTGACAGAGTGAGGCAGAAGGTATGGCAGGCCCTCAGGAAGCTTTATCTACCCAAAGTGGACCCCAAAGCCTTAAAGGGGGATCCACTGGGATCCACAGCAGCCTACACAGAAAACCAGTTGAAAAGGTGGAGACTGGAGACTGAGCAAGAGGTGGAAAATAGCTTATTTATCACCACACTGTTCCAAGATAGCATTTTGGATGCAATGCCTCCGCAAGTAAAATCCAAACTGGAGGAAGTGGTAGGGCTGACATCAATGACCCCACAAGAATTTAGAGACCATGTAGTCCATGCGGTTGAGAAGTACTGGAAAGACAAACAAAGGTTGGCTGAGCAGCAGGAAGAGGTGCAAAGAAAGTTAATTCAAATGCAGCTCGAAGAACTCAAAAAGAAGGAAAAAGAGAAAAGCAAAAAGATGCTGCCATCAACCACCGGTCCGAGTACAGTCATCGAACTGGATGAAGCACCGCTATATGGAGGAACCGATCATACTGTAAGACAAGGGCCGGAAAACCCCATGCCAATAATCAATGTCTTTGGAGGAGCATTCCACAAATGCCCTATCAGGAACAGACTAAATTCAAACAGTCCAGACAGGACTGGAAGTCCCAAGGAGGGGGACAGAGGAGCTATGGGCAGAGGGGACCAGTGAGGAAACAGGGGGAAAGAGAGGTAGAGAGATTGTGCTGGGGATGTAATCAGCCAGGCATATTAGAGGAAATTGTCCGTTTACACCATGGCCTGTCACACACCAGCAGGAACCAATAAGAAGGGAACTAAAATTTAGCCAAGGACCAGCCCCCACAGGCCCAAGCTTACCTGTGAACCTCTATGCGAGGTATTAGCGGTGCCCCGAGAACTCAAGTGGGAAGGGACATTACCCAATGATAACAAGGGAGGCAGATGAGGAACCCATTGTTCAGGTTATGTTAGAAGGGCAACTGACACCAATGATGATAGATACTGGAGCCACGTACACTTGTGTACAGCCACAGTATGCCCTTCACCTTCCCATGTCAGGAAAGTTTATTAAGACGGTAGGGTTCTCGGGGAAAACACAGTTGACACAGTGCACGGCTCCAGTGCAGTTGAGAATGGGAAATAAAGAAATTGTTTTGATGGTGCTAGTATTTAAAGGAACTCCGATTAATTTGTTAGGCAGAGATGTCTTATTGAAGTTGGAATTAAAATTAGAATGAACCAGAAATGGGCTGAGTGTGGAAAAAGCAGGGGCTCAATTGATAGTGCGAGAAGACAAGAAGGCTAATGTCTTTTGAATAGGAGATATCGCAGATCAGATTCAGGAAACCTGGGAGAAATGGAAAAAGGGCATGCAGGCTATATTACCCAGGGCGGTAATGCCCAAATCTGAGCTACATTGTACAGTGATGTTTGATGAGACTCAGAACAGGGAGTAAGAGGAGAGATGGCACCTGGAGGCATGTACCCAACAGCACCTGGAAGGGGAGGCTGTGATAATTGGAAAGCAAGGGGCAGATTTACAAGTTAAGTGGAACACCTTTTTAGAAAAATGGTACAGTATACCTGGGGCGGCGTCCCACATAACGTTGTTGATAAACAAGGGATATCAGTCTAAAGACTTAGGACCCTTAGTTAAGAGTGCTGAAAATCACGCCAGAGGTGTGGATATCAGAAGACAACAATTGCATTAAAATAATGGTAAGTGTAGATGTGGTAGGGACAGTGAGAGAGGTCGAAATAACTCCCCAACCACACATGCCATTGTTGGAAAAGGAAAGAGGCCAGCAGAAAGATAGAAGGTTAGATGAGTTGCCATCTATTCTGTGGTCACAGCATGACACGGATGTAGGGAAAATAAAAACAGCTAGTCCGGTGGAAATAAGGCTGAAAAGGGGAGCAATTCCACCCAGGAGACCACAATACACTCTAAGACCAGCAGCAGAAGAGCGAATAGCATCGACAGTGCAGGGGTTGAATGAAATAGGAGTGCTTAAAAGAACAAACAGTCCATGCAATACCCAGTTGCTGCTGGTCTTAAAAGCAAATAAAGCTAAGTGGAGATTGGTGCATGATTTGCGAGCGGTAAATGATGTGGTAGAGGACTGGCCAGTGGTAGTCCCCAACCCACACATGCTTTTGACTAATGTTCCACCAGAAGCAAGTTACTTTTCAGTGATTGATTTGTGTTCGGCGTTCTCTAGCATTCCTCTGGCCGACCAGTGTCAGTATCTGTTTGCATTTACTTACAGAGGTGTTCAGTATACCTATACCGGAATGCCGCAAGGATTTAAACATTCACCACACGTTTTTAATCAGGTGTTGAAGGCAGACCTAGAGGGCATACCATTGGAAAGTACATTGTTACAGTATGTGGATGACCTGTTGATTTGCTCCCACAGTGAGGAACAGTGTGAGCAGGACACTATAACTCTGTTAGAGAAGCTGGCGCACGGAGGACATAAAGTATCCAAAAAGAAACTGAAATTTTGCACGCAGCAAGTGGAATACTTAGGCAGGGTAATATCCAAGGGAGTGAAGGCAATAGCACCAGATCAGATTGAGGCAATAACTAAGGCCCCAAAACCCCAGACTATAGGGCAGATGATGACGTTTTTGGGAATGGCAGGGTACAGCTCAGATTAGATAGGAGAATATGCTGAGATTGTGGCACTTTTGAGAAAGATAATGAAAGAAGCAGGACATACAAATTTGAAGAACGGCTTACAGTGGAATGGAGAGGCGGAGATAGCTTTCAATACTATTAAGCAGGAATTGCAGTCAGCACCAGCATTAGCTTTGCCTGACTACGAGAAGGTTTTTCATTTGTGTGTATCCAACCGACAGGAGGGTTATGTCACAGCAGTTCTAACACAAGAGACAGGCACAGGAAAAGCAAAGCAGCCAATAGCATACTACAGTATGAGACTAGATGAGGTGGCTCAGGGGTATCCACCCTGTTATCAGGTATTGGCGGTGCTGTACTATGCATATGAAAAGACATCATCTGTAACCCTGAGCTATCCTGTCTGTACACACACCACAAAGTAGCAGAATTGCTGGAAAGAGGGAAATTTGTGCTGACGACAGCCAGGATAGCAGCATAGCAGATGCTATTGACATTTCCAGACATAACTATGCAGAGATGCACTACCAGTAATATAGCCGATTTTGTCCCTTTGGGCTATGAAGGAGAACCCCATGATTGAGTAGGGAAGACGATGGCATTTGCCAAATTGAGAGCAGATTTACGGTCAGAACCACTAGAAGATGCAGATAAAAAGGTTCTGTTCGTAGATGGCTCTTGTTACAGGGATTATGATGGAAATCATGCAGGGTTCTCAGTAGTGCAGCAGGATCAGTAGAGCTATAAGATTATTAGGATGGAGTCCTGTCTCCAACCGTGTTCCGCCCAACTAGTGGAAATCAAGGCCCTGACAGCTGCGTGTGAAATGATGGAAGGTGAGAAAGTAGGCATTTATACTGATTCAGCATATGCTCATGGAGTATGCCATTTGTTTGGGGCACTGTGAAACAGAGAGGTTTTTAAAAAAGCAGTGGAGATCCCATACAACATTGTCAGCAAATTCTAGACTTAATAAAAGCCATAATGAAACCTAAAGCATTGGCTATAGTAAAATGCCGGGCACATAAAAAGGGAAATGATGTAATAACAAAGGGAAATCAAGCTGCGGATGAGGCAGCCAGAAAAGCATCTGGATGTACATCAGCTGTCATTACCCCCCGGGTAAGCCTAGCTCCAGAACCTGTGGTAGAGGACCTAATTGAAATAAAAGGTAAGGCAACTTTGGCAGAACAGACAAAGTGGAGACGAAAGGGGGCCAAGCAGAACCCGGAAGGCTTGTGGAGCATGGAAGATGGTTTGTTGGTAGCGCCCACCCCTCTACTGACGATTCTGATTTCAGAAGCGCATGGGATTGACCCTTGTGCAAGGGGGTAAGTGATAAAGAAAATAAAGAAGGATGGTTTTTGGTCACCTTATTTACAGGCTTCAGTGGACTTTGTCTTGACACAGTACAAGGTATGCACACAGAATGCAGGGTTCGGACATCAGTTATTTGACTGGTTAGAAAGTAGACTCGGAGGATGGGGAGCATGGCTGACTAAAATGGCAATAACTGTCAGTATTGTACTATTGAGCTGTGCGCTTCTGCTGTGCTGTTTTCTTCCTTGCCTCAAGTCTCTTGCAGTGCGTGCTGCAACCAAACAATTTCCAATGCTCGTGGCAATTACTGAAGCAAGCTTAGTGGAGAAAGAAACACCGAACATGTATCGTTACAGCCTACAATACCTGCAGGATGAACAAGAGCAAAACAACAGTGTGGGAGTAGATTGTAAAGGCTTCTGAGTTTTTTTTTTCCTCGTCTCAGGTACAAAGGGACAGGTTTTTGGCTTAGTGGCCCAGGGTAACAGGGAGAGAATACTTTGAGGTCTTGGCGCAGAAAATTATAGCTTAACCCGAGATTTGGGAATAAGTGTTTGAGTTTATTGGGGCTTTTGTGTGTGGACTCTTAGTCTTTCTCTGTGTGAGACCCTATGGGTCTCAAAGGGGGGATATATTGCAGTATAAAAGTTGCATTGTTCGCTGTGTATCCAAAACTATGTAGTCAGCTTTGAGCTTGCTATTTTGCTATGCATGTATCCAATTTAGTAGGAGAATGAAGTCTTAAGAATGTAGAAGACAATGGTGTGTTAATGAGAGGCTAGCTAAGAGATGTAGATTATGTAGTCAGCTTTGAACTTGCTATTTGCTATGCATGTATCCAATTTAGTAGGAGAATGAAATCTTAAGGATGTAGAAGACAATGGTGTGTTAATGATTAGAACATGATTAAGTCAATGGGTAGAAACAATGGCAGATATTCTTGTGATACACAACTATAGACTGATTGTATATGCTAATGAAACTAAACCAGGAGATTGCTATAAAAAATGCTATGTTCAAGGATCGGTGGGCATTCAGCGACTAGCTCAATGACTGTCTCAGCTTTGATTTGCAAATTAAAGTTTAACCCTTCTTGAAGAATCTTCTGCGTCTCCCGGTCATTTGTGGGGCACGAGAAACCATGACAGTATCCAGCACCAATTTAATTTTCCCAATTTACCTGCATATTGAAATCCCACATGAATAATGTAACGTTGCTACTTTTACGTGCCTTTTCTATCTTGTAATTTGTAGCCACATCCTGTCAGCTGCTTGGAGACCTGTGTATAACTCCCATCACGATCTTTTGACTTAATCTAGCCAATTTCTTAATCTATCCAGAAGGTTTCTTCATCTTCATCTCCTGTCACCGTGTTCCAGGGATTTTAATTTTTTTAATGAATAGATCCTCTACACCCCTCTTCCTACCTGTCTTTCATTACAATACAATTAGCTTCCAACAATAATACTATTTCAGTCACGAGTCAGTGATGCCCATAACATCATACCTGGCAACAATTAACTGTCCTACAAATTCATCTTTCTTGTTCTGTAAACTGTGTGTATTCAAACATGGCACCTTGAACACTGCATTTTCACTTTTGCTGCTATGTTATCTCAATACATCTCACTGATTAATTTTGCCTCATCTACCTGTCCTTCCTCCATCTTAAGTACACACTGCAACTAGTTATGTGCCAATTACTCCATCCTCAGTCCTGTCGCTCCAGTTCCCATCCCACTGCCAAATTAGTTTAAAACCTCCCCAACAGCTGTGCCAAACCTATCCACAAGGATATTGGACCCCTTCAAGTTCAGGTGTAACCCGTCCTTTTTGTACCTTCCTCAGAAAAGATTGCAATGATCCAGAAATCTGAAACCCTGCCTTCCTGCACCAATTCTTCAGCCACACATTCACCTGCGAGATCATCTCACTCCTACCCTCACTGGTGCTTAGCACAGGCAGCAAATCAAAAATTACTACCCTGGAGGTCCTACTTTTCAGCTTTCTGTTTAAATCCCTACTTTCTCTCTTCAGGACCTCCTCCCTTCCTACCTATGTAATTGGTACCAATATATACCACATCTCCGACTGTTCACCCTCAACCTTTAGAATGCCATGGTCCCAATCTGAGACATCTCTGTGCCTGATACCCAGGAGACAATTGGTATCTATTTCATGTCTCAGGATCTGATTTCTGCTCCTCTTATATGGAATGCCCTATCACTACTGCACTGCTCTTCTCCCCTTCCCTTTTGCCACGCAGAGCCAGTTGCAGAGCCACAGACCTGGTTGCCGTGGCAGCCCCCAGTAGGTTGACCCCACCCCCTCCCAACAGCTTCCAGTTCGGTAAACTTATAATTGAGGGGAATGACAACAGGGGAAATTTGCACAGTTTGCCCTTGGTCACTCCTGACTCTCGACTAGTTATTTGTTTCCTGTATTTGACCCTGTAGCTCCAATCTATCATCTCCTCTCTTTTCTAAATGAGCTGAAGGTCATCGGCCTACAGCTCCAGTTCCTTAACACAGTGTCTCAGGAGTTGCAATGGCGCACTTCAGGCTGATGCTGATATCAGGGAGACTAGAGGTCTTCCAGAATTCCCACCTTCCACACAAAAAACATACCCTTAACTCTGAATGCCTTCTTGGCACGCTAGCTATGAATTAACAGAGAGAAAACAGGTTACGATAAACTTACTTCCTTATTTTGAACTTCTGTCTGTGCTTGCTCAGGCCTAATCTTGCCAAAGGCTTATGTCTCTAATATAGGCCCGCTCACACACTGGCCACTCTGTTTACACCTCTCTTCCTTTTATTGGCCGGGTGCTGAATGCAGCCAAGCTAAAAGAGCCAAAAGCACTAGAGTTCTTTTTAAGTCTCACTAACAATTTGAGATCTCTGGCATTGACTGTAGCCCCACCTGGGTGCCAAAGCATCTGGAGTGCTGGAGGGCCGGAGCACAGAGCCTGGACAGGACTGTGCTCCCAGGACCCCAACTTATTCAGATGCAAGCACAAGATAGAGCTGATTTGTGGTCTTGTCTCCTTCAAGGTTACAGCTTCAATTTAGATGATATTTTGATTTTCTTATAAGTTCATGGGGTACAGAGAGGGTTGTTTGGGGACAAATAAGGGTTTAAGGACAGGAATGTGGGTGAATTAGAGGTCTAGATGGTCTCTGATCCACATTCAAAGGCCAGTGATGTGGTTGTGGATATCTTTGAGTCCAAGTCCTCTGGAAGCTGAAAATTGCCTGTTTTGGGTTTGTATATGTTGGTGTTTGGCAGGGAGTTAAAGGTGTTTTATTCTTGCTGTTTCATCACCTGTTGCATACTGTTTTGTTGTGTTTGTGTTGTTCTATCAAGCATGTTAGGCATTTTGTCACTGGAATGTGTGGCATCTGTTGTGGGCTGCCCCCGCACATTCTTGGATGCGTTGATTGTTAACACAAATGAGACATTTCCCTGTATATTTCAATGAACACTGGAGAAAGAACCTGAATTTTGAATATTCAATCAGACATCAGAACAAGTTAATGATATGCAAATACTAGCAATGTTAGCATTGATTTCAAGAGGGCTAGAATATAACAGCAAGGATCAAAAGCTGATGCTTTAAGAGACATTGGTTAGACCATACCTGGAGTATTGTGAACAGTTTTGGGCCCCTTTTCCAAGAAAGTATGTGTTTGCATTGGAGAGGGTCCAAAGCAGGACCACAGATGTTTTTTAGAGAATAAAAGGGTTAATGTATGCAAAACGTTTGATGGCTCTGTGCCTGAGCACACTGAGGTTTAGAAGAATAGGGGGTGAGGTGTGGGAGACTTCATTGAAACCAATTGAATATTGATAGTCCTAGGTAGAGTGGATATGGGATGGAATCAGAATCAGGTTTATTACCTCTGGCAGTTAAATGCAATACATAATATAAAAGAGAAAAATTAATAATAATAAATAAGATAAAAATAATAATAATAAAGAAACAAATTAAGTCAATTACAGTATATGTATACAGTATTGAATAGATTTTTTTTAAACTTAGGAAAAACAGAAATACTGGGTAATAAAATAGTGAGTTTGTTTCCAAGGATTCAATGCCCATTTAGGAATTGGATGGCAGAAGGGAAGCAGCTGTTCCTGAATCACTGAGGATGTGCCTTTAGGCTTCTGTACCTCCTATCTGATGGTAACAGTGAGAAAAGGGCATGCCCTGGGAGCTGGAGGTCCTTAAGAATGGATGCTGCCTTTCTGAATCACCGCTCCCTGAAGATGTCCTGGGTACATTGTAGGCTGGTACTGAAGATGGAGCTGACTAGATTTACAACATTTTGCAGCTTCCTTCCATCCTGTGCAGTAGAACCCCCTCCTGACCCCCACCCCAGTCCATACCAGACAGTGATGCAGCCTGTCAGAATGCTCTCCACAACCATAGACGTTTTTTGAGTGTATTTGTTGACATGACAAATCTCTTCAAACTCCTAATGAAGTATAACCATTGTCTTGCCTTCTTTATAACTGCATCGATATGTTGGGATCAGGTTAGATCCTCAGAGATCTTGACACCCAGGAATTTGAAGCTGCTCACTCTCCCACTTCTGATCCCTCTATGATGATTGGTATGTGTTCTTTCATCATGCCCTTCTTGAAGGCCACAATCAGCTCTGTCGTCTTACTAACGTTGAATGCCAGGTTGTTGCTGAGGCACCACTCCACTAGTTGGCATATCACACTCTTGTACACCCTCTCATCAACACCTCAGATTCCACCAACAAAAGTTGTATCATCAGCAAATTTATAGATGGTATTTGAGCTATGCCTAGCCACAGTATCATGTCTATATAGAGATAGAGCAGTGGGCTAAGCACACACCCTTGATGTGTGCCAGTGTCGATTGTCATCAAGCAAGACATATTATCACACAGACTGTGATCTTCCGGTTAGGAAGTTGAGGATCCAATTGCAGAGGGAGGTGCAGAGGCCCAGGTTCTGCAACTTCCCAGTCAGGATTTGGGGAACGACAGTATTAAATGCTGAGCTATAGTCCTGACATAGGTGTTTGTATTGTCCAGGTGGTCTAAAGCCATGTGGGAGGCTATTGAGATTGTGCCTGCCATTGACCTATTGTGGCAATAGGCAAATTGCCATAGGTCCAGGTCCTTGCTGAGGCATTTCCTGTAATGGGAGAGTCTAAGACCAGAGGGAGCAGCCTCAAAATAGAAGGAAGTCACTTTAGAAGAGATGAGGAATTTGTTTATACACTGGTTGGTGCAGCTGTGGTATTCATCACCACAGATGGCTATGGTGGCCATCACTGTGTATATATAAACTGGAGATTGTGAAGCTTCCCTGTGGTGAAACAACCAAGAAGGTGGATAGAAAGGGAAACCTGGGAATAGGGATGAGGTTGGCTATACAGAATCAAGCTCATGTGCCAAACAATGTCAGCCCTTTCCAAGAGGCCCTACCACTGAGGCTCATATACCTTCCCTTGGTCTGCCTGCTTAAGGAAGTCAGATAGCTCTTATTGTGGAGCTGTTGAGGTTGGTTCTGAGTTGGCCCACGGTGTTAATGGTGGAAACACAGGTCTCAAAAAGAACAGTCAAGTCCCATGACTGCCCTTAGAAAAGTGGAAGCCATCCATAACACGGGTGCCTCTGAGATGGGGAGGAGACCAAGAAAGAATTTCCTCTAAATGAGCTGGTATCAACTGAAGACCAGGGTCCTGAGATTGGCTTGACGTCACCAGAGTGCATAATGTGTTCCCCTAATGAAGGACTCACCAACAGTAGTTAGCAAGGCTTAGGAAAACCAGCCTGATTCTAGTTACAGTGAGCATAAATTCCTGTGAACACCTGGTTCCAGATAAGGACCCTTCCTCTTATTTGGGTGGTCTCTGGACTAGTGTGTATCAACAGTATAGTCTGGGAGAGCAGTGATTGATTTGCAAGTGCCCTCCCACTTGGCACCACTGGGAGAGTAGAACTAGGGAATCCACTGAGACTCTTTGTTGGTTCAACCTCAAGCTCAAGTCTCTGGCACCACCAGCTGGAATTAACCAGACATGCTGGGTCCCTTCAGTAACGGTGTGGTAACCCCAATCAAAGATGAGTTGAACTTGGGGTTGGAACAGGGTCAGACCCTGATGCCACTGCAAGGATACAGACACTGGATACGAAGGTCCAACCCAGTGAAGAACTAGTCTTCAAATTTCACAAAATAATGAATATCCAAGGATCTTTAGACAAAACTGGTTGGATGACAAATACCAATTAATATTCATTTCAAAGTAGGAAATTTTGAAATTTCTAACTTCAAAATTACAAAACTAGAAATAAGTCAGTGTGAAATCTACTTCAGATTGGTGAGGGTGAACACTTCAATGCCTAAGATGGAGAGGGTGGAAATGCTCCTGAAGCAAGAGAGGTTGTTTCACTCCATCTCCACAAATCAGTTTACCTGTGGAGAGGAACATTAGCAGCTGTCGAGTTAGCAATGAAATGTCGATGGGGCAAAAAGGAACATAGCACAGGTGTATCACTTCGATTACAATCAGAATATGCTGTCTGTCTCAAGCTTGTACTGTGGACTGGTTAGTCACGGTTGCAGTCACTGGCTCATGCTGTTAAAATGTCAATTTCCTTGTGCTCATCTGGAAACCGCCATTTACGGTGGACATAATCCACTGGGAGAAGAAAGAGCAGGTATAAATTCATCAGAATGAAACAAGCTAATCTATATCTGATTGTGACTTTAAGCAAACTCACACTGTCCACCACACAACAGTTATAATGTCATCCACAAATTCAGGACTTATGAAGGGTCTCACTGAAACACTGACATTCCTTTCCGTCCATAGATGTTTCCTAACCAGCAAAATTCCTCGAGCATTTGTGTGTGTGTGTGTGTGTGTGTGTGTGTGTTGCTGAAAGTTCCCAGCAACTGCAGAATCTTTTGTGCCATCAGTTTTGATGTCATCCACAGACTCATCTGGATTCTGCTCCAAATTGTTAGCATGTGTGACAAACAACAGGTTTACACTTCCAGATTTTGATCGAGGGTAAAACATTGCCTTGAGTATCAAAGGCAGCAGGTTGCCTGGTCTTTACTTGAACAACAGTGCCATCTTCTGACAGGTCAGACAAGTGCATCTGACATCAGTAAATGGCTCTTGTTGACAATGCCCCAGCCGGATAAGCTAGGAGTACCTCCTTAGCAACAGACCAGTATAAGGAAGAACAGTGACACTCAAGCAGTAATGATTAATGTTTATCCTAATTGGACCTAAAAGAATCCCATGAACTCGTCCATTATCCATCCCAAAGCCTCACCTAAAGGGTGTTTTTTCTCGTGACAGCTGGTGTACTCTCTTTTGGTGAGTCAGTCTATCTTGAGAAGGTTTGTACATCCCTTCAGATGTATCCACACATTCTCCAAGTCTGTCTCTCTTCTCTTCCTCCTTTCCAAAACGTTTCTGCCATGAAGAGTCTTTTCTCCTCTCCCACACCCAGCTTCAAATCTTCAATGTGGAAGATTTAGTGCCAGAAAGTCGGTCAAGATCGGTATTACCTTCCACCAAGAACCAGCAGAGGAGGACTTTGAACTCATCAATACTGCTACAGTGAGCTCTCCATAGATCCTCCATGCTCCTTCTCTCTCCTGTTTCTCACCAACTCCTGCTCTTTCTCTCTCAAACTTCACCCCCTCAACAATATCTGTTCTCTGCTCCATTCTCCTGGGTTTATTCATTCCAGAGTCAGATTTCAAACATGGAAAATCTCGTTCTGGAAAAGTAATCGAGGCAAGAATGAAATCCCACTGAGATGAAGAAAACTGGAATCCTGGAGAACATCTTTAAGCTCATTATAGTTCTTCTAGTTCCTGGCTCGCCAATTCTCAACTCATTGCATGCCCCACCATTGGCAATTAGTAATCAGGAAGATACAAGGATGAGCACAGAAGAAGGTTGTTCAGTCTATTGTGTCCAAACCAGCCTCCAGATGAACAATCAATCAATCCTCCAGGCAAGTGGGCGGTGTTTGTTCTGTCTCTGGTCTCCGGGTGACCAGGATTGTAAACCTGTTGTGATGCTGCATCTCATTGTGATGTGTCCCACTTGTGTCACAGTAACTTAGTGATGTCAAAGCTTTGCCATTTCTGTGTTGCTTTGCTAAACTTATTCCATTTACCTGCATTTGGCCCATGTCTGTTATTGCCTTTCCCTCGTACTATCTCAGTATACTGATTGATGAAATGTTATGTATGATAGCATGCAAAACATGTTCATTGACTGTACATTGGTACATGTGACAACAGTAAACCAATTTAAGTTACCGTTTTATGCCTTTCTATTGCTTTTTTATACAAACAACTGCCCAGCTTTCTGTTAAACATTCTAATTGCACTCACAGTTACCAGTTCATTTCATATATCCACCATTTTCTCTGTAAAGATATCGTACGTCTCAGATCCCCTGTACACCTTTGCTTTCTCAACTTAAACTTCTAATGAATGGCTGCGTGAGCTGGGGCTTTTCTCTTTGAGTTGAAGTAGTGTGAGGGGTGTATACAGATGTAGAAGATGATAAGTGGCACAGACAGAGTGGACAGCCAGCATCTTTCACCTAAGGAAGCAGTGGCTATTATGAGGAGGCATAATTTTGAGCTGATGGGAAGGAGTCTAGGAGGGATGTCAGAGGTTGCATTTTTGTTAGATAGGCACATGGATTATAGAGAGATGGAGAGCTACATGGGAAGGAAAGCTTACACGGATCTTGGAATAAGTGTCTAAGGTCGGCTCAGCATCAGGAAATGAAGGATCTGTACTGCGCTCTACCATTCTGTGTTTTATTCCTTTTAGTATTAGACTCTCCTACTGTTGGATAGCAATGACCATCAAGGACACCCAACATCCAGCCCATGCTCTACTGTCGCTACTACCATTAGGCAGGAGGTCTGGGTGCCTTACATCCCACACCACCAGGTTCAGGAATAGTAATTATCCGACAATCATCTGGCTGCTGAAACAGTGTGGACAATTTCACTCACCTCAGAGCTAAACTCACTCCACAAACTATGGAATTTCTTTCAAGGAATCTGCAACTCCTGTTCTCAGCATAATTCATTTATTATTTTTATTATTTGCTTATGTCATCTTTTGCACATTGGTGGATTGTCAATCTTTGCTAATGTATAGTTTTTCATAAATTCTATTACATTTCTTTGTTTTCCTGTAAATGCCTGCAAGAAAATTAATTTCAGGAGTAGATTTGAAAGGTAAGGGGAGGGGAAAGAGAAAAACTCCAGGCAATAAGTGAAACTTGGAGGAGGAGGGATGACACAAAGAGCCAGGAAGTTGATTGGTGAAAGAGATAGAAGGCCATGGAAGAAAGAAGATAGGGATGGGGGGAGGAGCACCAGAGGGAGGTGATGGGCAGGGAAGGAGGTAACATGAGACAGAAACAAGAGGATGGGAAATATTAAGGGGAGGGGGTGGGTAGTGGAAGCGTTACTGGAAGTTTAAGAAATTGATGTTCATGCCATCAGGTTGGAGGCTACACAAACACGATATAAGGTGTAGTTCCTCCAACCTTATCCCGACAGTGAAGGAGGCCGTGGATGGACATACCAGAATGGGAATGGGAAGTGGAACTAAAATGGGTGGCCACTGGGAGATCCAGCTTGTTCTGGTGGATGGTGCATAGATGCTCAGCGAAGAGGTCTCCCAGACTATAGCGGGTGTCCCTCCTGGCAAGTATGCTTGCAAGTGGAACAAGTGCTTCACCTGCCCCTACACCACCTCCTCCCTCATTACTACTCAGAGCCTCAAACAGTACTTCCAGGTGATGTAACACTTTACCTGTGAGTCTGTTGGGGTCATTAACTGTGTCCAGTGCTCCCGGTGTGGCCTCTTGTATATCAGTGAGACTCGACGCAGATTGGGAGACCGCTTGGCTGAGCATCTATGCTCCATCTGCCAGAACAAGCGGGATCTGCCAGTGGCCACCCACATCATTCCACTTCCCACTCCCATTCAGATATGTCCATCCATGGCCTTCTCCACTGCCAGGACAAGGCCACACTAAGGTTGGAGGAAAATCACCTTATATTCTATTCTGGCAGCCTCCAACCTGATGGCATGAACATCGATTTCTCAAACTTTCAGGAATGCCTCAGCCCCCTCACCATTTCCCATCCCCTTGTTCTTCTCTCATGTTATCTCCTTGCCCATCCATCACCTCCTTCTGGTATTCCTCTCAATGGCCCTCCACATCCTTCTTTCTTCCAATGCTTTCTGTCTCTTTCACCACTCAACTTCCTAGCTCTTTGCTTCATCTCTCTCCCTCCAAGTTTCACCTATCACCTGGCATTTATCTTTCCCCTTCCTCCACCTTTCAAATCTACTCCTCAGCTTTTTTATCTCCAGTTCTGCTGAAGGGTTTCAGCCTTAAACATCGACTGTAGTTTATCCATAGATACTGCCTGGCCTGCTGAGTTCTTCCAAAAAATTTTTGTGCATTGCTCAGAATTCCAGCATCTGCAGATTTTCCCTTGTTTGTGATTTGACTATTCACGGTCCATCAGTTTTGATGTCATCCAGTAACACACCCAACATGCCATCTATATTCTTATCCAAATACTTTTATCTCTTTTTTTTCATTTAGATATACAGCCTTTCCAGCCCTAGGAGTCCCCATCTCCCAATTACACCCATGATCAATTAATTCACTCAACTTTGGAATGTGGGAGGTACTGTAAGCAGAACACTAGGAGGAAATCATACAGTCACAGGGAGAATATACAAACTCCTTACAGACAGCGGCAGGGATTGAACACAGTTTGCTGATGCTGTAATACTGTTATACTAACCGCTAGGCTACTATGCCTTCTTTTCAGCTTATTCCTCTTCAACGAGAAACTGCTCCCAGAGTGAGTTCTTCTGAAAGAACACTCCAAAATGATGCTCTTCCCTGATTCCTCTGTTAATAAGTCATCATAATGTAATACAGCAAGGAAAGCGGACTTGCGGACATATTCAACTATGGTGCCATCAAAATAAATTTTATTTCCCTGCATTTTGCCCATATCTCTCTAAACACCTACTGTCTGTGTGTCTGGTGGTCCCAATGCAGCCTTCTCTTCATTGGTTAGACCCATCATAAATTGGGGATCGCTTTGTCAAGATCCTCTGCACCATCCATCAGAACCAGGACTTGGAAATTTTAATTCCTACCCCCATTCCTGTTCCAATGGTTTGCTTCATGGCCTCATTTTGTGTCACAATGAGGCCACCCTCAGGTGAAGGAGCTAACCTGGATGCATGAATAGGGATTTCTACTTCCAATGAATACATTTTCCCTTCCACCCTTCCACCTTCCTCTATTCCAACTCTGAATTTTAACTTCTTTTCACCTGCCTAGTACTTCCCCCTGTGTCTCCTCCTCATTCCCTTTCTCCGATTGTCCACTCTCCTCTCCTATTAGATTCTTTATTTTCCAGCCCTTTGACCTTTGCCACCCACCTGTTTTCACTTATCACTTTCCAGCCACCTCTTTTCCCTCCCCTCACCTTTTAATTCAGGGAACCTCCCCCTTCCTCCTCAGTCCTGATGAAGGGTCTTGGCCTGAAACGTTGGCATTTTACTTTTTTTCCTAGATGCTGCCTGACCTGCTGAGCTCCTCTAACATCTAGTGTGCTGGATTTCGAGCATCGGCAGACTTTTTTGCATCAATGTACATATCAAAATATCTTTTGAAAACAGTCAATAACCTCAATGTAATAATTTTATTCTTTAAACATTGTCAGGAATAAAACAATGAATATTAAATGTGTACTTGTAAATGGATGTATTTTAAGGATGTATTTCACAAAGTGTGATTAACTTCTGTCACATTGATTGTCTGCATATAAGTCCCATGTTGCAGTCTGTCTTATATAGTGATAATTAAATTTCCAGGTTTCTGCTTGAACAATTATGTATTGCCGTGACAATAACAAAGCCTCAGGTGCAAAAGAATAAACACTTAATAAAATCTGAGCATTTCACCATCATTTAACATCTGAGTCATTCCCAAGACAGATCTTAGAAGCTGGTCATAATTTCACTAATTTGTCAAGAAGATTCCACTTGATAAAAATGTATGATTAATATTAATGAATTTTGTTGAGATTTTCACTGCATTTACTCGAGAATTCTTTATTTCTGTCATTTATAAAACCTATCTCACAAAGCTAATTCACAAGTGACACACATTGGTAAAGTTCATAACACAGTGCAGACCATGATCTCAGATGTATAGGAAGGTTAGAGCTCACTGGTGCTCATTAAAACAAACAGTTTTTGTCAGAGTTGATGCCTTCATCTTCAAGCATCTACTCCTGAATCTATGAAAAGGCACTGCCTGTAAACTGAAAGTGATGATAAACATCATCGATGCTTTGCCTCCATGAGCGATAGCTCTCAAGACAGGGGAAGTGTTCCACATTTGTCAGGTTCATGACATAATCCCTTAGGGTCTGAGAAAAGCATTTTACAATGGGACAAGTTGGAAGAAGACGATCTATCTTCTTTTGCACATTGTCTGCTTGTCAGTCTTTGATTAGAACATAAGATCATAAAACCATAAGACATAGGAGCAGAATTAGGTCATTTGTCCCATGAGGTCTGCTCTGCCATTTCATCATGGCTGATTTATTATTTAGACAATAGACAATAGGTGCAGGAGTAGGCCATTTGCTCCTTCTAGACAGCACCGCCATTCACTGTGATCATGGCTGATCACACACAATCAGTACCCCGTTCCTGCTCTTTGCCCATATCCCTTGACCCCACTATCTATAAGAGCTCTATCTAACTCTCTCTTGAATGCATCCAAAGACTTGGCCTCCACTGCCTTCTGGGGCAGAACATTCCACATATCCTTCACTCTCTGGTAAAAAAGTTTTTCCACATCTCAGTTCTAAATGGCCTACCCCTTATTCTTAAACTGTGGCCTTTAGATCTGGACTCACCGATCAGCGGGAACATGTTTCCTGCCTCCAGCGTGTCCAATCCCTTAATAATCTTATATGTTTCAATCAGATCCCCTCTCATCCTTCTAAATTCCCAGTCCAGTCCAATTCAAGCCCAGTCGCTCCAATCTTTCAACATATGACAGTCCCGCCATTCCGGGAATTAACCTTGTGAACCTGTGCTGTATTCCCTCAATAGCAAGAATGTCCTTCCTCAAATTTGGAGACCAAAACTCTACACAATACTCCAGGTGGGGTCTCACCAGGGCCCTGTACAGCTGCAGGACCTCTTTACTCCTATACTCAATTCCTTTTGTTATGAAGGCCAGCATGCCATTAGCTTTCTTCACTACCTGCTGTACCTGCATGCTTGCTTTCATTGACTGATGTACAAGAACACCTAGATCTCATTGTACTTCCTCTTTTCCTAACTTGACTCCCTTTAGATAGTAATCTGCCTTCCTGTTCTTGTCACCAACGGGGATAACCTCACATTTATCCACATTAAACTGCATCTGCCATACATTTGCCCACTCACCCAACTTGTCCAAGTCACACTACATTCTCATAACATCTTCCTGACATTTCTCTCAACCTACTCACCTGCTTTTTTCCCGTAATCCACGTGGAGCTGTGCTTAAAGGATCATCTAGATCAATTAGCTCTGAATCTCACTTTTATTTCATTTGATACTTTAGGAATAACTTGAATATTTTAGAACTATGACCCTCTGATGTTTGTTGTTGACCATGGATTTTGTGTCTGAGCTGTTAGAATCAACAGTACATAAGCCAGAGCAGTAGGATATGGAGAGCAAACTGTTTTCCATGTATCAGGCTATCCCTTTCTACACAGCTAATGTACTGATACAGTTTAGCATAAGTGGCATTGCATGAGTTGCCAGTCAATGTTGAACCCAACATGCAACAACCTTAGGACTCCAGCTCTGGATTTTTCTTCGGTGTTTACTCCTGAAGCCTTCCCCATCAGTGAGTCTTGCCATAATGCAGAAGAGATTTGAGATCAGAGTTTTCCTTCTCCTAGATAGGTTACTAGCCACGACTGATGAGGTTGATCTGTCTGAAGCGACTGGTTTTAAGACATCAGTAGCCTGCCTTTGCCCTTCTTCTGTCTGTAGAAACAGTTCCATCAGGCTTAGTAGCTGAGTCGATTCTGGAAGCCAGGAACAGGACTTGGTTGTCAGAGGCTAGTTGAGACACATGCCTTTGGGAACACTTAATAGGTAGTGTGAGCTTATCCCCTTTTCCACCCACCCCCAGCTATGACAACTGTAAAGAACCTTTTGGAATACTTTCTAGTTATCCATTGAAATGAAAGTTGGAGTTTAATTGTCATTCAATCGTACACCTTATACAGCTAAACGGAACAGTGTTCCACCAGGACCAAGGTGAAAAACACAGTACATACAGTCACAAAAAAAAATAATAGCACAAGTCCCTGAGTGGCATGGATGGTACATGGGATATTGTCCTGGAGGTACATTTCTGCAAAAACAAGTACATGGGGTTCTCTATTATAGCCATCAGGGGAGGGAGACCAGAGATCCATGAGCCAGACTTCATCGGAGGAACAAAGGTAGAAAAGGTCATCATCTTTAAATTCCTGTGTGTTACTTTTTCAGAGAATCTGCCCTGGAACTGGTTCATCAGTAAAATTGCGAAGAAAGCAGTACAGTTCCTCAGAAATCTGCAGAGATTCGACATGACATCTAAAACTTTAACTAATTTCTATCAATCTGCAGTGAAGAGTGTATTGACTAGCTGCATCATGGCCTGGGATGGAAACACCAAAACCTTTGAATGGAATATCATAGTTGATTTGGATTTGGCCCAGTCCATCACAGGTAAAGCCCACCCAACCACTGAGCACATTCACATGATACACTGTCTTAGCAAAGCAACATCCATCATCTATATCCTCACCTCACAGGCCATGCCCTCTTCTCACTGCTGCCATCAGGTCAAAGGTACAAGAGTCTCAGGACTCACACCACTGGGCTTAAGAACAGTTACTACCCTTCAGCCATCAGGTTCTTGAATAAATGGGGATAATTACACTCACTTGCCCCATCTATAAAGCTTCCCACAACCAATTATCTCACTTTAAGCACTCTTTATCTCATGTTCCCTTTTGTTTATTGTGATTGTGTTATGCTTGCATTTGAACAGTTTATTGTCTTCTACACTCTGGTTGATCTTTCATTGATTCTGTTTTAGTTACTATTCTATAAATTTGCTGAGTATGCCCACAAGGAAATAAATCCCAGTGTTGTATATTGTGGCATATATACAGGGAGACTTGGATAGGCTGGGGGAGTGGGCAGATACTTGGTAGATGTCATTCAATGTGAATAAATGTGAAGTTATCCACTTTGGAAGCAGGAACAAGAGGGCAGAGTATTGTCTGAACGGTGTAGAGTTATGTAAGGGAGAAATGCAAAGAGACCTAGGAGTCCTAGTTCACCAGTCAATGAAGGTGAATGAGCAAGTGCAACAGTCAGTGAAGAGGGCAAATGGAATGTTGGCCTTTATTACAAGGGGAATTGAGTACAAGAGCAAGGATGTCCTTTTGCATTTGTACAGGGCCCTGGTGAGACCACACCTGGAATATTGTGTACAGTTTTGGTCTCCAGGTTTAAGGAAGGACATTCTGGCAATTGAGGAAGTACAGCGTAGATTCACTAGGTTGATTCCTGGGATGGCAGGGCTGTCTTACGCAGAGAGATTGGAGAGATTGGGCTTGTACACACTGGAATTGAGGAGATTGAGAGGGGATCTGATTGAAACGTTTAAGATAATTAAAGGATTTGATAGGATTGAGGCAGGAAATATGTTCCAGATGTTAGGAGAGTCCAGTATCAGAGGGCATGGATTGAGAATAAGAGGTCAGTTTTTTAAAACAGAGTTGAGGAAAAACTTCTTCTCCCAGAGAGTTGTGGAGGTGTGGAACGCACTGCCTCGGAAGATGGTGGAGGCCAATTCTCTGGATGCTTTCAAGAAGGAGCTAGATAGATATCTGATGGATAGGGGAATCAAGGGATATGGGGACAAGGCAGGGACTGGGTATTGATAGTGAATGATCAGCCATGATCTCAGAATGGCAGTGCAGACTCGAGGGGCCGAATGGTCTACTTCTGCACGTATTGTCTATTGTCTATATATGTACTTTGATAATTAACTTAATTTGAACTTTCATCTTGTGCTGGTTCATGCAGATGAAGTCAAGTCAGTTTCTCTCATGTTGGATCAGTTGTAGGCAATCCAGCTTGCCTTCTACAGTGCAAACCCTGGAGAGCAAAACTGACAGGATGGGCTTCCCCAACCCAACACTGATTCCAGCAGAGCTACTCAGTAAAAGTAAAGGGAGACTTAGCCTTCAAATGTAAAAAAATATTTTATAGATGTCATCCATAGGATGTCAGTCCAGTTCTCCTTCATAGCATGTAGTGATGTGCTTGAAAAGGACAGCATTTATATCCTACCCGTAATTGTCCATGAATTTCAGAGTTCATTCTGAGTCAATCACTTTAACATGGGTTTGAAGCCATATTAAATGTGGCATACATATGACCTATTGGTAGAGCCAACAGTGATCTTTAAATTTAGCAGTTTCAGTGAAGCAGTTGGCTTTTCAGAACAATCTGGTTGCATGGTCATCAACACTACATTTATTTTTATAATTCCAGATTTTTTTTAATTAATAGAATTTTAATTCCTCAGTGGCTGTGCTGGGATTTGAATTTGCATATTCAGATCATCAGCAGAGGTATCTAACTACTGTGCTACCACAGCATGGATTTTTAATTAAACAATGTTTGGAGAAAATAATATTGCATTACACACTCAGTTGCCACTTTATTATGTATCTGCTGTACCTAATAAAGTGGCAATTGAGAGCATGTTTGTGGTCTTCTGCTACTGTAACCCATCCACTTCAAGGTTTGAAGTGTTGTGCATTCAGCGATACTCACCAATGTAGTGCATGGTCATCTGAGTTACTGTCACCTTCCTTCCAGTATAGCCATTCTCCTCTGACTTCTGTCATTAACAAAGCTTTTTCACCCACAGAACTACCACTCACTGGATATGTTGTTTTAATCCATTCTCTGTGAACTCTGGAGACTGTTGTGTATGAAAATACCAGGGCATCAGCAGTTTCTGAGACACTCGGACCACCAACAACCATTTCATGGCCAAAGTCACTTGGATCATATTTTTTCCCCATTCTGATGTTTGGTCTGAACAGTACCTGAACCTCTTGACTATGTGTGCATGCCTTAATGGATTGAGTTGCTGCCACAAGATTGGGTGATTAGAAGTTTGCATTAATGAGCAGGTGTACAGGGGTATCTAATGAAGTGGCCACTGTCACCAAATACTACCCTGTGATTCATTGTTATGCAGGCATTCACAGTAGAGCAGAGAATGCAATAGAATCAAAGAAAAACTACACACTGACAAACAACTAATGTGCAAATAAAGACAAACTGCCTTTCTGTGTGCTGGGCCCAGGACAAGCCATCTGAGGTGTTAATAGCAAGGAATTTGAAGCTGCTGTCTCGTTACACATCTAATCCATGAGCGAGAACTGCTATGTATTCTCCTGATCTTTGCCTTCTGAAAATCAATGATTAGCCCTTTGGTTTTGTTGATGCTAAGCAATGACGGACCTGTTGCATGCTTCTGGAAAATGGATTCCTTGTCAGGCAACATTGCCACAATACTGCCCTACCACTGTCAATTCTTTGGCTCAGGCTGTCAACTGAGCTTCAGATCCTGCACCACCTGGTTCAAAAAAAGCAATTTTTACCCTTCAACCAGGCTCCTAAGCCAACATTGATAACTTCATTCAGGTCAACACTGAAAAGTTTCCACAACCTATGGAGTCACTTCCAAGGATTCTACAACTCATGTTCTCATTATTATATACAGACTATTTATTTATTACTATTAGTGTCCCCTTTCAAACAAAGGAGGTACAGAAAAATAATTCCAGGATTGAATAGCTTGTCAAATGAAGAGTGTTTGATGGCTCTAGGCCTGAGTTCAGTAGAAGTCAGAAGACTGAGGGGTGACTTGACTGAAACCTATCGAATGATGAAAGGCCTTGATAGAGTGCATGTGGAGAGGATGTTTCCTATGGTGGGAGAGTAGAGGGGTGTCATATTATAACGGAGGTGAGAAATAATTTCTTTAGCCAGAGTGGTGAATCTGTGGAATTCGTTACCACAGGCTCCTGTGGAGGCCAAGTCTTTATGTATACTTAGACCATAAGAGCATAAGATATAGGAGCAGAAGTAGGCCATTCGGCCCATCGAGTCTGGTCCATCATTCAATCGTGGGCTGATCCAATTCTTCCAATTTAGGCAGAGGTTGATAGATTCTTGATTGTTTAGGGATTAAAGCAATACAGGGAGTAGACTAGGGCTGAGAGGAAAATTGATGAAATGGCGGAGCAGGAACAATGGACCAAATGGCCTAATTCTGCTCCTATATCTTATGCTTTTATGAACACTCACCAACTTTTATTGAAGCAGAATAGAACATATTGTGTCTGGATGCTTTCACAGCTTGGTGTGACAACTGCTCTGCCCAACACCACAAGAAGCTGCAGAAAGTTGTGGACACAACTCTGAATATCACAGAAATTAACCACCCACCCCGACCCTGCATCCATGGACTTCTTCAGGCCATTTTTGATGTTATTTGTGAAGTGTTTCCTTTGCCCGTCAGGGGTTTCCTGATCTTCATTCAACTGGGAGTAATGGATATTGATGCTGTTGAGGTCATACAAGGTAAAACAATATCAATGCAGAACAAAATATAATGATATTAGCTCATTTCCAATTAATTCAAAAGTCACAACGGACTATGCTCACATCATCATCTACCTGAAATTTACATATTTTCATCCATTTGTTCCACCAATATGCAAAGTTAATTGTTGATGAATCAGTTTTCTGATTTGGCCAAAGGCAGTCGGTTGGAATTCATTATAACCTAACTAATGACTTGTCTTATCCATCAGAATTAATTTCCTCTTTAACAGAACCTCCTGACATTCAGCCTCATTGATTGCATTAGCACTAACTATTGGGAATGTTGGATACCTGGGATATCTAAATCATTTCAGCTTACTGTCCCTCCAGAAGTCAGATTTCAGCCCTTTAGCTGCCTCAAGCCTTACAAGCCTCTGAAATCAATCATTCCTTTGCAGAATTCAGCATTAAATCAATGGAACATAAGACCATAAGACATAGGAACAGAATTCAGCTATTTGGCACATCAGGTCTCTTTGCCAATCTATCAAAATTTATATCCGTCTCAACTCTATTCTCCTGTAACCTTTGATAGCCTGACTAATCAAGAACCTGTCAACCTCCACTTTAAATGTACCCAGTGACTTGGCTTTCACAGATTCACTACTTTCTGGCTAAAGAAATTCTTCTTCATCTCTGTTCTAAATGGACACTCCTCTATTCTGAGGTTGTGGCCATTGGTCAAGGACTCCGTCATTGTAAGAAACATCCTCCCCACATTCACTCTATCTAGGGTTCTCAATAATGTGGTTTCCTGCCCCCGCCCCTACATTCTGCTAAATTCCAGCAAGTTCAGGACCAGAACAATCAAGATTCGGAGCACGAAGGCTGCGAGAGGAATGGCTAAAGATTTCCTGAGCAAAGGTATTTTACTACTCGGGGTAAAAGAGAGGCAAGACTGCAGAGGCGCATGACATCAGCTGGTAGAGTGGGAAAAATTTTAAAAGAAGACCGTCATATCCAGCGGGTAGTGGAGTGAGAGGTAGCAGAGTGATAGGGCTTTGGATCAATGGGGTTAGGCAGTAATGAGGCGAGGTAGGTTTGCCTGTGTTAATTGCAGAAAGAAATAAGTATGTATGTGAGGCTGGTTTTCTGTGCTCGGTGTCAGATGTGGGATGTCTTGGAGTCTCCTAGCCTCCCGGACAGCCATAACTGCATCCATTGTGTTGAGCTGAAGCTACTAAGGGACTGCGTTAGGGAACTGGATATGCAGCTCGTTGCCATTTGTCTGGTCAGGGAGAGTGAGGAGGTAACTGAAAGGAGTTTCAGGTAGGTGGTCACACCGAGGCCACAGAAGACAAACAAGTGGGTAACAGTAAGGATAGGGAAGGGGAAGAATCAGGTACTGGAGGGTATCCCTGTGGCTATACTCCTTGACAATAACTACTCTTGTTTGAGTACTGTTGGGGGAGGAAAGCCTACCTGGGTGAAGCGACAGTGGCATTGCCTCTGGCTCAGAGTCCAGCCCCGTGGCACGGAAGGGTAGGGAAAGGAAGAGGAAGGCAGTAGTAATAGAGGACTCTATATTTAGGGGTCAGACAGGTGATTCTGTGGACACAGGACAGAAACACGGTTGGTAGTTTGCCTCCCAGGTGCCAGGGTCCGGGATGTTTCAGATTGTGTCGAAGATATCCTGCATTGGGAGGGAGAACAGCCAGAGGATGTGATAAATATTGGCAACAATGACATAGGTAGGAAAAGAGAAGAGGTCCTGAGAAAAGACTACAGGGAGTTAGGAAGGAAGTTGAGAAGCAGGACCAGAAAGGTGGTAATCTCTGGGTTATTGCCTGTGCCATGTGACCATGAGTATAGGGATATAATGAGGTGGAGGATAAATGCATGGGTGAGGGATTGGAACAGGGGAAAAAGATTCAGATTTCTGGATCATTGGGACCTCTTTTGGGGCAGGTGTAACCTGTACAAAAAGGATGGGTTGCACTTGAATCCCAAGGGACCAAAATCCTTGTGGGGAGGTTTGCTAGGGTTACTGGGGAGAGTTTCAACTGGGATTGCCAGGAGGTGGGAACCGAACTGAAGTGACTGGGGAAGAGGCGATTGGCTCACAAATAGAGAAGTCTTGGAGATAGTGTGTGAGGGAGGATAAGCAGGTGATAGAGAAGGGACACGCTCAGACCAATGGTTTGAGATGTGTCTATTTTAATGCAAGGAGTTTTGTGAACAAAGCAGATGAGCTTCGATCGTGGATCAGTATTTGGAGTTATGATGTGGTAGCCATTACAGTGACTTTGATGGCTCAGGGACAGGAATGGTTACTTCAAGTGCCGGGTTTTAAATGTTTCAGCAAGGACTGGGTGGGAGGCAAAAGAGGTGGGGATGTGGCACTGTTGATCAGAGATAGTGTCACGGCTGCAGAAAGGGTGGATGTCATGGAGGGGTTGTCTACAGAGTCTCTGTGCGTGGAGGTTAGTAACAGGAAGGGGTCAATAATTTGCTGGGTGTTTTTATAGGCCACCCAATAGTAACATGGTTCTTGAGGAGCAGATAGGGAAACAGATCCTGGAAAGGTGTAATAATAACAGAGTTGTTGTGATGGGAGATTTTAATTTCCCAAATATCGATTGGCGTCTCCCTGCAGCAAGGGGTTTAGATGTGGTGGAGTTTGTGAGCTGTGTTCAGGAAGGTTTCTCGATACAATATGTAGATCAGCCTATAAAAGGAAAGACTGTACTTGATTAGGTATAGGAACAAGAACCTGGTCAGGTGTCAGATCTCTCAGTGGGAGAGCATTTTGGAGATAGTGATCATAATTCTATCTTTTTTTACAATAGCATTGGAGAGAAATAGGAACAGTCAAGTGAGAAAAGCATTTAATTGGAGTAAGGGGAACTATGAGGCTATCAGACAGGAAATTGGAAGCTTAAATTGGAAAAAAAGATGTTCTCAGGGAACAGTACCGAAGAAATGTAGCAAATATTCAGGGGATATTTGTGTGGAGTTCTGCATAGGTACGTTCCAATGAGACACGGAAGTTATGGTAGGGTACAGGAATTGTGGTGTACAAAGGCTGTAAAGATCTAGTCAAGAAGAAATGAAAACCTTACAAAAGGTTCAGAAAGCTGGGTAATATTAGAGATCTAGAAGATTATAAGGCTAACAGGAAGGAACTTAAGAAGGAAATTAGGAGAGCCAGAAGGGGCCATGAGAATGCCTTGGCAGGCAGGATTAAGGAAAATCCCAAAGCATTCTACACGTATGTGAAGAGGAAGAGGATAAGACGTGAAAGAATAGGACCTATCAATTGTTACAGTGGGGAAGTGTGTATGGAACTGGAGGAAATAGCAGAGGTACTCAAGGAATACTTTACTTCAGAATTCACTATGGAAAAGGATCTTGGTGATTGTAGTGCTGACTTGCAGCAGACTGAAAAGCTTGAGCCTGTAGATATTAAGGAAGAGGATGTGCTGGAGCTTTTGGAAAGCACAAAGTTGGATAAGTCGCCGGGACCAGATGAGATGTACCCCAGGCTACTGTGGGAGGTGAGGGAGGAGATTTATGTGCCTCTGGTGATGATCTTTGAATCATCAATGGGGATGGGAGAGGCTCCGGAGGATTGGAAGGTTGCGGATGTTGTTCCCTTATTCAAGAAAGGGAGCAGAGATAGTCCAGG
The DNA here is from genome assembly GCF_030144855.1 of Hypanus sabinus. NCBI lineage: Eukaryota > Metazoa > Chordata > Chondrichthyes > Myliobatiformes > Dasyatidae > Hypanus > Hypanus sabinus. The sequence continues at coordinate 15,785,666 of NC_082707.1, forward strand.
AAATTATAGACCAGTGAGTCTTACTTCAATGGTTGGTAAGCTGATGGAGAAGATCCTGAGACACAGGATTTATGAACATTTGAGAGGTATAATATGATTAGGAATATTCATCATGGCTTTGTCAAGGTCAGGTCGTGCCTTACGACCCTGATTGAATTTTTTGAGGATGTGACTAAACACGTTGATGAAGGAAGAGCAGTAGATGTAGTGTATATGGATTTCAGCAAGGTATTTGACAAGGTACCCCATGCATGGCTTATTGAGAAGATAAGGAGGCATGGGATCCAAGAGGACATTTCTTTGTGGATCCAGAACTGGCTTGCCCACAGAAGGCAACGAGTGATTGTAGATGGGTCATATTCTGCCTGGAGGTCTGTGACCAGTGGTGTGACTCAGGGATCTGATCTGGGACCCTTACTCTTCATGACTTTTATAAATAACCTGTATGAGGAACTGGAGGGATGGGTTAGTAATTTTGCTGATGACACAAAGATTGGGGGTGTTGTGGATAGTGTGGAGGGCTGTCAGAGGTTACAGCAGGACATTGATAGAATGCAAAACTGGGTTGAGAAGTGGCAGATGGAGATCAACCCAGATTAGTGGGAGGTGCTTCATTTTGATATGTAAAATATGATGGCAAAATAGAGTACTAATTGTAAGACTCTTGGCAGTGTGAAGGACCAGAGGGATCTTGTGGTCCGAGTCCATAGGACGATCAAAGCAGCTGCGCAGGTGGACTCTGCGGTTAAGAACACATATGGTATATTGATTATGGAATTGAATTTAGGAGCTGAGAGGTAATTTTGCAGCTATATAGGACCCTGGTCAGACCCCACTTGGAATACTGTGCTCAGTTCTGGTCGCCTCACTGTAGGAAGGATGAGGAGACTATAGAAAGGGTGCAGAGGTGAATTACAAGGTTGTAGCCTGGATTGGGGAGAATACCTTATGAGAATAGTTTGAGTGAACTTGTTCTTTTTTCCTTGGAGTGACAGCAGATGAGAGGTGACCTGATAGAGGTGTATAAGATGATGAGAAGTATTGCTCATGTGGATAGTCAGAGGCTTTTTCCCAGGGCTGAAATGGTTGCTGCAAGAGGACACAGGTTTCAGGTGCTGGAGAGTAGATACAGAGCAGATGTCAGGGGTAAGTTTTCAACTCATTGTGGTGAGTGCATGAAATGGGCTGCCAGCAACAGTGGTGGAGGTGAATATGATAGCCTATTTTAAGAGACTTTTGGATAAGTACATGGACCTTAGGAAAATAGAGGGCTATGGGTAAGCCTAGTAATTTCTAAGGTAGGGACATGTTCAGCACAACTTCATGGGCCAAAGGACGTGTATTGTTCTGTAGGTTTTCCATGTTTCTATGTAATCAAACATTCCTCATACATTAACACTTTCATTAATGAAGTCATTTTGATGAACATCCTCTGGACATTCTCCAATGCCAGCAAATATCTTCTTGGAGAAGGGGCCCAAAACTGCTCACAATACTCCAAGTGTGGTCTGACCAATGCTTTATAAAGCCTCAGCATTGCATCAAATTCTGTTTATTTAAGTGAAAATGTTTTGTTGCACAGGGTGAATTCCCATACACTTGATCTGATGTTGTTGATTGTGAAGTAACAGCAGGTAATATAATAACAGTGTTTTAGGTTCCATGTGGGGCAATTAAGTAACTGTTACTCACAACTGCCCCAGGCTTTTTATAATGAATCAATTATCTTCCTATTGACTCTAAACACATAGAGCAGTGCTACTTAATTACCCAATGAATGATTTTGATTGCACTGTATTACAAGTTTAAAACAGAAATGTAAGATTTTTATCAACACATAGACTTAATCCTGTAATTAAGCTGTTCCAGTCACTGGATTCAATTTTGACCATTTGTTTGGACCAACACATGAAATGTTGGAAGAATTAGAGTCACAGAGTCATAGAAAACTATAGCACAGAAACAGGCTACTCAGCTAGTCCATGCCAAACTAGTAATCTGCCTAGAGCAGATTGAGAATCAGGTTTAATATCACTGGCATATGTTGTGAAATTTGCTGTTTTGCAGCAGCTGAGTATTGTGAGACAAAATCAATAAAAACCTGTACATTGCAATAAGAATACTAAATTAAATAAGTAGAACAATAAGACAACAAAACTAAATATTTTATATTAAATCAATATATCCTGTAAAAATATAAAATATGTTTATATTAACATATTTTTACAAGAATTGAATGGGGGTACAAGAGTTGTATGGCGCATCTGAACTCGTGCATAAAAAAAATTGACACATGGAATGTAAAGGTGGACTACCCCTGCCCTAGAGGATGAGATTTTCTGTGAGCTTGTGTCTGACTAGATACACTATTGCACTCAGAAGTAAACACTGAGTTTACCTACTTTGCATAACCAACCATTTCCACGGCTGCCTGTAAGGAGCTCAAATGCTTTCCATGTAATCCATGGATTTTCTCCAAGTGCAGAGGTTTCCTTCCACATTCCAAGTATATATGGGTTTTGGTGACTATTTTGTGGTCATGCTATGTTGGCGTCACTTGCACATCCTCAGACTGTGTTGGTCATTGATGAAAATGATAATTTCATCATCAGTTTTGATGTATATGTGGCAAATAAAGTTAATCTTTATAGATGATTTCCAGTGTGTAGATGGCAAAATGAAATGCAGTAAGTCCCCAGGTTTAATTAACGCTCTGGTCCTGAGAACTGACTGTAAATCAAATAGTTGGTAGGCTGGAAATTAACATAAGCAGTGTGTGGGGAGAGGATCACTGAAACAGCGGTTAAGGGACAGCAAGCAGAGGTGGTGACAGTGGCCAACAGCCAGCTTCACTGACTCGGTGAGTGAGCATGGGAGTGTCCCCGAGCTCCTAGCTCTACTCAACTCCACCCTGTTCCTGACTGCTGTGGTTCGCGTTGGTCATTGCAGGGAGAAGGCATGTAGAAATGCCACATTCCTACCCAGCAAATGATCCCTGCAGCCCTACAGAAGCCCAAAACCCACTCCCATCCATCACACTCATCTCCCAAAACAATCATTCTTACAACATAGAAGATAGAAGAGTACAGCACAGGAACAAACCATTTGGTTCAGAATATTGTGCCAAACCAGCTATTAATCGAATCCAAAACACGCAAACACTAATCCCTCCTACCGAAACAATATCTACATCTCTCCACCTTCTTAACATCAAACTTCCTTTAACAGTGTCTAATGTATTTGCTTCTGCTGCCATACCCGGCAGCACATTCCAGGCATCCACAACTCACTGACTAAAATACTTACCCCTCACATTCCCGTGAACCTACCTCCTCTCACCTTCAATGCAGGCCCTCTGGTATTAAACACTTCAGCTTCACCCCTGGGAAACAGATGCTCTCTGTCCACCTGATCAATACCTCTCATAATCTTACAAACATTTATTAGATCTCCCTTCAGCCTCTGGTGCTTCAGAGAAAACAAGTTTGTCCAGCCTTTCATGATAGCACTTGCCCTCTAAACCAGGCAGCATCCTGGTAAACCACATACACAGAGTTAATAAGACAGGTGTTTGTAACCTGGAGAGAATGGTAGCTATAAATTAAATTAGTTACAGAGCATGTAGAAACATTGTGTATTTGTGCAATTGCGTATTCACTGTATTTTCTATTGCAGTGCTGTACCAGCTCGGAACAGATAGCACACTTTCCAGTTGTGTGACCTTGCTGTCATTCATGAGGAATGACAGCAGGGAACTTTGGACCCAGAAGAAAGTAATTATCAATAGTCATTAGCAATGCACACAATGTTGGAGGAACTCAGCCGGCCAGGTTCCTTCCCTATGGAAAGGAATAAACAATCAACATTTCAGGTTGAGACCCTTCATCAGGTCTGGATAGGAAATGGCTTCAATCATCATTAGTTTGTTTTTTTTTCCCAGATGTGTATTGTTTTTATGTCTTAATGTAGATGTGATCACAGGGTTTCAACCCGAAATGGTGACAGTTCCTTCTTCCCCTCCCACTCCCATAGATGCCACTTGACCTGCTGAGGCTCCTCCAGCAGAATGTTTGCTGCTGTCTTTAAGTCTTGTGTTCTTTCTTGACTAAATAGTTATTCTCAGGAGTGATGAGGTTCATATTTTCCTCCCCTGGCTTTGGGGAAATGCCGTAGCTTTTTTTAAAAAAAAAATCCTTGGTTGTTGCATAAATTGTGGGCACATCCCTCCACAGACGGCTGGAGACAAGATGACGGTGTTTTTGTTTCCTGCATTGTTCATCTTATCGCCCACCCTTTCAGCAGCAGAAGATCCCATCTGCAAACTTCGAGCAAAGTTTAACATCAGCACTGCCTCCGAGGATGGAGATGTGATCCTGGCTGGTTTGTTTCCCATTCACTTTCGGATAGTTCAACCGGATTCCTCCTTTCGAGTAGAAGCGGTGACACCGAACTGTGAGGGGTAAGTCTACACTTGACCATCTATGAACAAACAGACTTTCTATCATTGTAAAACTAGCTTCTTCCCAGATTTCTAATTATCTTTGGTTAAATCATTTTATAAACATTTGCAATTATGTTTAACCAAAGAATTCAGTTAATAATTTGCTATTCATTTTATGCTATTTCATAGCATGATATATAAAACTTTGACAAAGCTCATTAGATGTCCAGTGGGGGTTGAGGGGGTATATTGACTAACAGCATCAGAGCCTGGTATGGAAACACTAATGCCCTTGAACAAAAAATCCTACAAAGAAGTAAAGGATGTGACCCAGTCTATCATGGGTAAAGCCCTCCTCACCAATGAGCACATCTACAGGAAACCTATGGACTCACTTCTAAGGTTACTGCAACTCACGTTCTCAGTATTTTTTTTACTTATTAATTTTCTATTGTCAATTCTTTCAATTTGTGTTTTCAAAATTTGTTATCTTATCCACATTGGTTGGTTGTCCAAACATCTCTGTTTGGACTTCGTCATTGATTCCATTGTGTTATTCTGTACCTACTGTGAGTGCCTGCAAGAAAATGAATCTCAGAGTAGTGTGTAGTAACATATATGTACTTTGATAATAAATTTACTTTGAACCTTGAGTTTATTAAAATTTATTTTTCTTGCTGTTTGTCATATGATTATTGTCCTATGTACAGACGTACAGTGAGAAACATATTTGTCAAGGAAAGAGTTACATTTGATTCCTCATTGGTATATGCTAAAATATGTAACACAAAATGGAAGTTTGGAAAACAACATGGTGTAATTTTGGCACATGATGATCGCCTGAAGATGTGCATTGACTCACATTCTTGAGATTAGACACTGGTGAAGAATTGAAGAATGTTCTGTTCCTTAGAAACCAACTATCTATGCTTCTACATAGGCCAAAGGAAGCAAGCAATAAGATGGTACAGAATGATCCCACAAGAGGATGGAAAAGTACTGGGTTAAAGTTATGTTAGATCTTTGAAGGATATAATGGTATTACAGCAACATAGTGGTTACTGTAACATAGAAATACTTCCACAACCTATGAATTCACTTTCAAAGACTCATCATCTCATGTTCTTGATATTTGTTGCTTATTTATTAATCATTATTTTTGCTTTCTTTTTGTATTTGCACAGGTTGTGCTTTTGTATACGGTTAAAATCCTTTTTGATGTGGTCTTTCATTGATTCTATTTGGTTATTATTTTATTATGGATTTATTGAGCATGCCCACAAGAAAATAAATCTCAGGGTTCTATATGGTGGCATATATGTACTTAGATAACAAATTTATTTTGAACTTTGAACTTTGAATGATTTCAGCACCAGGGACCTGAGTGCAATTCCTGCTGCTGTCTGTAAGGAGTTTGTACATTCTCCCCATGACCACTTGCGATTCCTACTGGTGCTCCAGTTTCATACACACTCCAAAGTTGTATGAGTTCATAGGACAATTGGTCACATAGATGTAATTGAGCAGCATTGCTTTGTTCGCCTTGAAGGGCTTGTCACTGTGCGGTACTTAAAAAAAAAGCAATTTGCAATCATCCCTTACGCTGGGTTGTGATGAGTGCTAAGAGACAGAGAGAAGGCCAAGAGAATGGCTGTCAGACATCTGATGTTCCCTTCAGCATTATGTAGATTGGTTCATTGATTAGTTAAGTATCAATTTGCTTCTTTCTGTAGGTTGTTAAGAGTCCTTCTTTCTTTCTATATCTTATCCTTTATGAAGTCTAATAAAATACTTCCAATAATCTTTAACTCAGTACAATCCCTCCATTGTTTGTGGATAACTCTTGCTGCTGAATCAGAAAAGAACAAGGAACCCATTTTAAAATACTTTCATTCGTGTTGGTGTACACCAACAATGCATTGAGGTAATACAAGGGAAAGCAGAATCAAGTTACAGAGAAAGTGCTGTATAGGTAGGCAATAAGGTGCATGGCCAGGACAAGATATGGTCAACAGTCCATTTTATTGGGCTAGGAGACCACTCAGAAAATTTTGATAAGCTTTTGCCATTAATTTTTACCAAAATATTAATGTTCATTAGATAGTTTTTTAATTTATATTCATTGCAGTTTATCAATTGATTCTTAAGAAATGGGGATTACTGGTAGGGCAGCAATTATCGTCATTCACACAAGAGGTTCTGCAGATGCCGTAAGTCCAGAGCAATGCACATGAAATGCTGGAGGAACTCAGCAGGTCAGGAAATTAATAAAGAATCGATATTTCAGGCTGAAGTCCTGTTGAAAGGTCACAGCCTATATCATGAGCTCTTTATTCCATTCCCCAGATGCTGCCTGACCTGCTGAGTTCCTCCAGCATTGTGTGTGTGTGTGGATCAGTGAACTAGCTAGGGTTTTGCAACAGTTTGCATGTCACATGGTTACTGTCTCTGACGCTAGCCATTCATTAGAATCAGAGTCATACAGAAGTACAGCATAGAAACAGGCCCTTTGGCCTATCTAGTACATGCCAATACTATTTAAACTGTCCGCTTTCAGAGTTCTGCACCAGGACCTTAGCCCTCCATATCCCGACTCTCCAGATGTATATGCAAACTTCTCTTAAATGTTAAAATTGAGTTCACATGGACCACTTGTGCTATTAGTGCACTCCATAATCACATGACCCTTTGAATTTCCCTTCATATTCCTCTTAACTTCTCATCTTTCACCCTTAAGCCATGACCTCTAGTTGTAGACCCACTCTACATCTAGTAGAGAAAAAAGCCTACTTGCATTTACCTTGTCTATACCCCTCATAATTTTCTATACCTCATTCTGAATTTATTTAATCAAAAAACCTCCAGCTGCTGTAACAGAGTTGACACATCACCTCAGTACAAGTTTAGCTACTTAAGCAACTTGCTATCCTATTCACTTGAAATGAACAATGAGTTAAATTGCAGTGAGATAGCTCAGGGATTTCTTGATACGTAGGAACAAAGTCACTAAAGGATGCAAATTTATATAAGTTAAATTTAGCATTAAAAATGTGAAAGGTGCAATTAATTATGCATAGAATAGGAACAACTGACCTCCTGTATCTTTTATAATTGATTTAAAATTCTCTTACTTTTTCCCCTCCTGACTATGCCTATCTAAGTGTTTCTATTTGGAAGTTCCTAATGTATCTATAAAGGATCATAAACAATACCTCCTCCTCGTTGACAATCAACACTGGCACACTGTGCTGAGCCCACTGCACTACTCCCTCTACACTACTTGAGCTAGGCACAGCTCAAATGTCGTCTGTAAATTTTCAAATGGCAGAATTTCAGGTGCTGGTGAGGAGATGTACAGGAGTGAGATAGATCAGCTGGTTGAGTGGTCATCAAGGGGTCAGTAATGGAAAGGTTGAACAGTTTCAAGTACCTGGGTGTCACCATCTCTGAGGATCTATCCTGGGCCCAGTATATTGATACAATTACAAAGAAGGCATGGCAGCGGCTATATTTAATAAGGAGTTTGATAAGAATTGGAATGTCACCAAAGACACTCACCATTTTGTACAGATGTACTCTGGAGAGCATTCTAACACAATCTAGTATGAAGGAGCCACTGCACACGATTGAAATAAGCTGCAGAGCATTCAAAAACCAGTCAGCTCCATCATTGACATTGGCATCCCCAGCACTAAGGACACCTTTAAAAGAAGATGTTTCAAAATGGCAGCATACATAGAACCGTAGAACGTTACAGTACAGAAGCAGGACTTCTGGTCCTTCCTGGCTGTGCCGAACCATTTCTCTGCTTAGTCCCACTGATCTGCACCTAGACCATATCCCTCCATACCCTTCTCATCCATGTACCTGTCTAAGTTTTAAATGTTAAAAGTGAGCCTGCATTCACCACTTCAACTTGCAGCTCATTCCACACTCCCATCACTCTCTGTGTGAAGAAGCTCGCCCTAATGTTCTCTTTAAACTTCTCCCTTTTCACCCTTAACCCATGTCCTCTGTTTTTTTTTTCTCTCCCCTAGCCTCAGTGGAAAAAGCCTGCTTGCATTCACTCTATCTATACCCATCATAATTTTATACACCTCTATGAAATCTCCCTTCATTCTTCTTCGCTCCAGGGAATAAAGTCCTAACCTATTCAACCTATCTCTGTAACTCAGTTTCTCAAGTCCCGGCAACATCCTTGTAAACCTTCTCTGCACTCTTTCAACCTCATTAATATCCATCATTAAAGATCCCCAACTCTCAGGGCATGCCCTCTTTTCATTGCTACCATCAAGGAGGAGGTACACAAGCCTGAAGACATGCACTCAATAATTCAGGAACAGCTTCTTACCCTCTGCCATCAGATTTCTGAATGAGCATTGAACTTATGAACACTACCTCAGTACCCTTTTCTCTCTTTCACACTACATATTAAATTTAGTTTTTATATATACATTTTTTGTAATTTGTAGTGTTATTATTATGTATAATAATACATAATACAATACAATAATTGCCACAATACAAATACAAATACAAATAATACAAATACAAATACAAATAATGTTTTCATGACATGCAGTATACAGATGATATTAAATCTGATTCTGATTTTCTCCTCCACAACATTCAGCACATTCCTGTAACCCATCATTCTCCGTATGAAAAAAAAAACTTGCCTTTCACATCTCCTTTGAACTTGCCCACTCACACTGTAAGTACATGTATTCTAGTATTAGCTACTTCAGGCCTAGGAATACAAAGCAGTCTGCTCCATCTCTGTCTCTCATACTCCTCTATCAGATCTCTCCTCAGCCCCCACCAGTACAGAGAAAACAATCCAAGTTTGTCCAACCTCTTGTTATAGCACATGCCCTCTAATCCAGGCAGCATCCTGATAAGCCTCTTCTCCGCCCTCTCAAATCCTTCCTATAATGTGGACACCAGCACTGTTGTATTGTTATGCTGCAGTTCTCTAAAGAACTGATTGTGTACGATAATAATTGGGTCAGATAGGGTAACCAGCTGGAACTTGGCAGATTTAAGCACTGAGGTATATAAATTTGCTTTTATATATATATATATATATTTTCTGTTTAAAGGGACTGTGAAGGATAATTTTCTTATGAAGAGAGCTGATGTTCTGGGAATACTAGCATAATGCTATTGCAGCTTGGGGTGTCAGAGTTCAGAGTTCAATCTCAATGTCCTCTGGAAGGAGTAAATATGTCCTCCCCATGGAATGTGTGGGCTTTCCCTCGGAGCTTCAATTTCCAGTCACAGTCCAAAGGTTAATCAGTCATTGAAAATTGACCTGTAAGTCAGGTAGATTTAAATCGCGGCTGTTGGCGTTGCTGGGTGGTGTGGTTTGAAAAGCCAGCTGGGTCTACTCCGCTCTGTCCCTCAAAATAAAATCAACTAACATACTTAAATGAATTATTCCAAATAAGAAGAAATTTTCAAAGGGAAGAAGGACACTACCATGGCTGACAAGTGAAGTCAGAGCCAAAGTAAAAGCAAAAGAGAGGGCATACAAGGAAGCCAAAGCTAGTGGGAAGATAGGGGATTGGGGAGTTTTTAAAAACTTGCAGATGGAAACTAAGAGGTTAAATAAGAAGGAAAAGATGAATTATGAGAGTAAGCTGCCGACTAATATCAAATAAGATATCAAAAGCTTTTTTTACATAAAAGGTAAAGGGAGTCGAGGGTAGATATAGGACAAATACAAAATGACTCTGGAGATCTTATAATGAGATATGCAGAGATGGCAGAGGAGCTGAACTTTTGCATCAGTCTTCACATTGGAAGATTCCTGCAGTATACCAGACATTCAAAAGTGTCAGGGAAGTGAAATTTGTGCAGTGAAAATTACGACTGACATTTTCTATAGGGCAGTTAGGGGGGAGGGGTTAAGGGGAGGGGGTATGGGTTATATACATTGTTTTTTCATACTTTGTAATCATTTAAAAATGCAATAAAAAATTATTTTAAAAAAAAAGAAGTTTAATGGTCTGAGGGTGCATACATTTCCTGGACCTGATGGAATGCTCCCTTCCTTGGGTTCTGAAGCAAGTAGCTGGAGAAATTGTGGAGGCATTTACACTGACCATTCAAAAATCAATAGATTCTGGCATTGTACCGGATAACTGGAAAATTGCAAATGTTACCTCACGATTTAAGGTGGGAGGCAGCAGAATGGAAAGTATAGACTTGTTAGACTGACATCGGTTGTAGGGAAGTTGTTGGAATCGATTGTAAGGGATGAGGTTATGGAGTACCTGGAGGCACATGACAAGATAGGCCAAAGCCAGCAAGGTTTCCTTAAAGGAAAATCCTGCCGGACAAACCTACGGCAATTCTCTGAGGAAATTACAAGCAGGGTAGACATAGGAGATGTAGTAGATGTGGTGTATTTGGATTTTCAGAAGGCCTTTGACAAGGTGCCGCACATGAGGCTGCTTACCAAGATAAGAGACCATGGAATTACAGAGAAAGTTACTAGCGTGGGTGAAGCATTGGCTCGTCAGCAGGAAGCAGAGAGGGAGAATAAAAGGATTATATTCTGGCTGGCTGCCGATTACCAGTGGAGTTCCACAGGGGTTGGTGTTGGGACCATTGCTTTTTACAATGTCTGTCAATGATTTGGACTATGGTATTAATGTATTTGTGGCTAAATTGCCGATGATACAGAGATAGGTGGAGGAACGGGTAGTGTTGAGGAAACAGTGAGCTGCAGAGAGACATAGATAGTTTAGGGGAATGGGCAAAGAAGTGGCAAATGAAATACTATGTTGGAAAACGTATGGTCATGCACTTTGAAAAAAGAGATAAACTGGCAGACTATTATTTAGATGGGGAGAGAATTCAAAATGCAAAGATGCAAAGGGGCTTGGGAATGCTTGTGCAAGATACCATAAAAGTTATCCTCCAGGCTGAGTCAGTTATGAAGAAGGCCAATGCAATGCTGGTATTCATTTCCAGATGTATTGAATATAAGAGCAGGGATGTGATGTTGAGACTCTATAAGACATTCATGAGACCACACTTGGAGAATTGTGTGCAGTTTTCAGCTCCTTATTTTAGAAAGGATATACTTACATTGGAGAGGGTTCAGAGAAGATTCAAAAGCATTATTCCAGGAATGAAAGAGTTACTGTATGAGGAGCATCTGGCAGCTCTTGGGCTGTTCAGACCTTTTAACATTTGGAATGTTTCTATGAACTCCAGGAAATACAACCCAAGGGCTGCCAGACGTTCCACATACGATAACCCTTTCATTCCTGGAATCATTCTTGTGAATCTTCTTTGAACCCTTTCCAATGTTAGTATATCCTTTCTGAAATAAGGAGCCCAAAACTGCACAAAATAGTCCAAGTGTGGTCTCCCTATTGAAGAGCTCCCAAGAAGATGGACTCTTGACTTCACAATCTTCCTCATTGTGGATTTACACCTTATTGTCGACCTGTATTTCACTTCCTCTGCACTGTAACACTTTATTTTCCATTCTGTTATTGTTTTCCCTTGTACTACTTCAATGCAACATTGTAGGGGATTAATCTGTATGAACAGTATTCAAGAAAAATTTTACACTGCACTTCAGTTCACAGAAGAATAATAAACCAAATTACCAATTTCTACTTTCCTGCTCTTGTTACATAACTTGGAAGCTCCTCATGTGCTGGTGTGGTCATGGTGTGGTTCTACAGTTAGAGGGTTATTCTGTTGTCAGGATGTAGTTTTCTGTCACCAATACCCCTTAAAGCTGCAAGTTCCAGACCCTCAGAAACCCTGAATTAAGCAATTCCCCCTGCCATTACCTCCCACTCCACCATCCCCCTGTCACCCCATCACCCTATCCCTTCCACTCCCCATTGCCTCTTAACCCCTCTCTCCCTCTCCATTCTCCTGCCTCTCCTTCCCTCCAAAACCCACTTTCTCTCTCCCTCTCCATTCTCCTGCCTCTCCTTCCCTCCAAAACCCACTTTCTCTCTCCCTCCTCCTCTATCAACTCACTTCCTCCGTCCCTCTCCTTTATCTGCACTCCCTTGCTCGCACCCACTCCTTTTTTCCCCATCACCCCACTGTGCCTCACTCCCTCTCTGTCCTCTATCCACTCGCTCCCTCTAATTCACTCCCTCTGCCCCTGCTCTGTGCACCTTGCACCTGAATACTGTCTTCTGAAGCGAACCCTGACTTGACTTTACCCTTTCCCACAACAAGGATGTCTAATGGCCTTTCAAACATCACAGCCTTATGGCCAGAGATAGTCTCCCTCTCACATTACGCTGATGTTTTCTTCATAGTTCCGGGGTGCCTAGGCGTGACTCGAGTAGCAGTAGTACTTCAATGGATACAATCAGCTGAACAGGTGAGAAGGCAGCTGAAACGTCTCCACCCAAGCAAGGCTGCAGGCCTGGATGGTGTCAACCTCAGGGTTCTCAAAGCCTGTGCCCCCCCCCCCCCCCAGCTACGTGGAGTACTTCACCAGGTCTTCAACCTGAGCTTGAGTCTCCAGAGGGTCCCTGTGCTGTGTAAGATGTCCTGCCTCGTCCCTGTACCGAAGGCGTTGCGCCCCAGTGGCTCCAATGACTACAGACCGGTGGCATTGACCTCTCACTTCATGAAGACCCTGGAGAGACTTGTTCTAGAGCAGCTCTGGCCTATGGTTAGGCCACACTTAGACCCCCTCTAGTTCACCTACCAGTCCCTACCAGGAGTTGAGGATGCCATCGTCTACCTGCTAATCCGTGTCTATGCCCACCTGGAAAAGCTGGCGAGCACTGTGAGGATCATGTTTTTTGACTTCTCCAGTGTGTTCAACACCATCCGCCCTGCTCTGCTGGGTGAGAAGCTGACAGTGATGCAGGTGGATGCTTCCCTGGTGTCATGGATTATTGATTACCTGACTGGCAGACCACAGTACGTGCGCTTGCAACACTGTGTGTCAGACAGAGTGGTCAGCAGAACTGGGGCTCCACAGGGGACTGTCCTGTCTCCCTTTCTCTTCACTATCTACACCTCGGACTTCAACTACTGCTCAGAGTCTTGCCATCTTCAGAAGTTTTCTGATGACTCTGCCATAGTTGGATGCATCAGCAAGGGAGATGAGGCTGAGTACAGGGCTACGGTGAGAAACTTTGTCACATGGTGCGAGCAGAATCATCTGCAGGTTAATTTGAAAAAGTCTAAGGAGTTGGTGGTGGACCTGAGGAGGGCTAAGGCACCGGTGACCCCTGTTTCCATCTGGGGTTCAGTGTGGACATGGTGGAGGATTACAAATACCTGAGGATACAAATGGACAATAAAGTGGACTGGTCAAAGAACACTGAGGTTGTCTAAAAGAAGGGCCAGAGCCATCTCTATTTCCTGAGGAGACTGAGGTTCTTTAACATCTGCCGGACGATGCTGAGGATGTTCTACTAGTCTGTGGTGGCCAGTGCTATCGTGTTTGCTGTTGTGTGCTGGGGCAGCAGGCTGAGGGTAGCAGACACCAACAGAATCAACAAACTCATTCGTAAGGCCGGTGATGTTGTGGGGGTGGAACTGGATTCACTGACGGTGGTGTCTGAAAAGAGGATGCTGTCCGAGTTGCATGCCATCTTGCCCAATGACTCCCATCCACTCCATAATGTACTGGTTAGGCACAGGAGTACATTCAGCCAGAGACTCATTCCACCGAGATGTAACACTGAGTGTTATAGGAAGTCATTCCTGCGTGTGGCCATCAAACTTTACAACTGCTCCCTCGGAGTGTCAGACACACTGAGCCAATAGTCTGGTCCTGGACTTATTTCCACTTGGCATGATTAACTTATTATTATTATGCACTTTAGTAAACTACTTAAGAACTTTTTAAAAGCTATTTATTAATGCTTTTTGGGAGGGTGATTTTTAGATGCATATATTTATACTGAGTTAAATACTGTATGTAATTAGTTTTGTTACAATAAGTGTATGGGACACTGGAAAAATGTTGAATTTCCCCTTGGGGATGAATAAAGTATCTATCTATCTATCTATCTATCTAATTATTTATGGTTTTATATTGCTATATTTCTTCACCATTCTTGGTTGGTGCAGCTGTAACGAAACCCAATTTCCCTCGGGATCAATAAAGTATGTCTGTCTGTCTGTCTGTAAATATTCCCATTTCAGCCTGATACAGCTAAAAAGCACAATTGGTTCCAAGGTCAGTACAATCAACAAAGATGTCTTAATGTGTTTAAACAAATTATCGCTGCTTGAAACCAACGGAAACAACCACTTTTGTGGTCAAAAGTGTCCACAGAGGACACCTCGGAGGAAGTGCGGGTGTAGATCAAGGTTCCAAGTCCGTTCAAGGAAACGGGGTTTTAAACTATCTTGCTGGCGAGCGTGCAGTCTCTGGTGAATAAAATCGATGATCTCAGAGCCAGGGTGCTGAATCAGAGGGACATTGGGACCCCTCGTGTTCTTTGTTTCACGGAATCCTGGTTAACCCTTTCCGTATAGGAAGCAGTAATCCAGATCAACAGGTTTACCATACACCGTCAGGATAGATCTATAGAGCCTCTCAAAAGCAAAGGTGGAGGAGTATGCCTCATGATCAACTCTTCTTGGTGCACAAATATATCAGTGCAGTCCCAATTCTGCTCACCAGATATGGAATATCTAGCAGTAAGTTGCTATCCTTTTTACCTACCATGGGAGTTCTCTGAGGTCATGTTGGTAGCAGTTTACATTCCACCTCAGGCCAATGTCAAGTAGGCTTTAGATGATCTGAGCAATGGGATCAACATGCACAAAACAGCGCACCCTAATGCCTTCACCATCGATTTGGGAGATTTTAACCAGGCCAGTCTGAAAACATCACTAAGCAATTACCATCAGCAGATCACTTGCAATACCAGAGGAAACAACACACTGGACCATTGTTACACCACTATCAAGAATGCCTATTGTGCTATTCCACGCCCTCAATTCGGGAAATCTGATCACCTGGCTGTTCTTCTGCTCCCTGAGTGTAGGCAGAGACTGAAGACTGCAGCATCAGCAGTGAGGACCAAGAAGGTATGGACAAGGGAAGCACAAGAGCACCTACCAGACGTATTCAGGGATTCATCGTTGAATCTGGATGAGCATGCTGCAGTTGTTACCGACTTCATTAAATCCTGTGTGGATGAGTGTGTGCCTACAGAGACTTACTGTATATTCTCAGACCAAAAGTACATTGTCTGCTGAGAGCTAGATCTGTGGCGTTCAAGTCTGGCAACCCAGGCCTGTACCAGAAAATGAAGGTTGGAGGCGACATCAGACACATGGCAACTCTGGCAGAGGCTACAAGACATCACTTCCTACAAAGCAAAACCCAACAGCATGAATGGCAGTTATGCTTCACTACCAGATGAACTCATCACGTTCTGTGCACGCTTTGAAAGGGAGAACACACCTACAGCTGTGAAGATCCCTGCTGTACCTGATGACCCTGTGATCTCCATTAGGATGTCTTTAAGGAGAGTGAACCCTCGCAAGGCAAAAAGCCCCGATGGACTCACATCAACAATGATGAAATGCTTTGAGAGGCTGATCATGACTAAACTGAACTCCTGTCTCAGCAAGGACCTGGACCCATTGCAATATGCTTATCGCCACAATAGGTCAATAGCAGACGCATTGTCAGTGGCTCTCCACACGTTTAGACCACATGGAGAACACAAACATCTATGTCAAGATGCGGTTTATCGACTATAGCTCAGCATTTAATACCATCATTCCCAATACCCTGATTGAGAAGTTGCAGAATGTGGACCTCTGTACCTCCCTCTGCAATTGGATCCTCGACTTCCTAACTGGAAGACCACAATCTGTGTGGATTGGTGATAACATATCCTCCTCGCTGACGATCAACACTGGCGCACCCCGGAGCTGTGTGCTTAGCCCACTGCTCTATTCTCTATATCTACACATGACTGTGTGGCTAGGCATAGCTCAAATACCATCTATAAACTTGCTGACAATACAAACATTGTTGGTAGAGTCTCAGGTTGTCACGAGAGGGCGTACAGGAGCAAGATATGTCAACTAGTGGAGGGGTGTTACAGCAACAACCTGGCACTCAATGTCAGTAAGACAAAAGAGCTGATTGTGGACTTCAGGAAGGGTAAGATTAAGGAAAACATACCAATCCTCATAGAGGGATCAGAAATGGAGAGAGTGAGCAGCTTCAAGTTCCTAGGTGTCAAGATCTCTGAGGATCTAACCTTGTCCCAACATATTGATGCAGTTATAAAGAAGGCAATACAGCGGCAATACTTTGTTAGGAGTTTAAAAAGATTTGGCATGTCAACAACTACATTCAAAAACTTCTATAGTTGTACCATGGAGAGCATTATGACAGGCTGCATCACTGTCTGGTATGGGCGGCGGTGGAGGGGAGGCGGCTACTGCACAGGACCGAAAGAAGCTGAAAAAGGTTGTAAATCTAGTCAGCTCCATTTTGGGTACTAGCCTACAATGTACCCAGGACATCTTTAGGGAGCAGTATTGCAGAAAGGTAGAGTCTATTATTAAAGACCTCTAGCACCCAGGGCATGCCCTTTTCTCACTGTTAGCATCAAGTAGGAGGTACAGAAGCTTGAAGGCACACACTCAGTGATTCAGGAGCAGCTTCTTCCCATCTGTCATCCGATTACTAAATGGACATTGAATCTTTGGCCACTACCTCACTTTCTTTTAATATTTCTGTTTTTGCATGTCTTTTTTTCATCTATTAAATATACGTAACTGATTTACTTGTTTATTGATTATTATGATTATTTTTATTTTCTTTATTACTATTTTCTCTGCTAGATTATGTATTGCATCAAACTGCTGCTGCTAAGTTAACAAATTTCACATCACATGCCAGTGATAATAAACCTGATTCTGATTCTGATTAAGTCACAAGTAGCTGACTAAATATGCCTTCTTCAGTCTCTTTCTATTCACAACCAATGCTCAATCGTACACTCATTTCCCACTTTATGTGGTACCTCCTGCAACTAGTAAAGAGGCCACTGAGTGTATGTTCATAGTCTCCTGCTGCTATAGCCCATCCACTTCAACGTTCAAAGTGTTGCCTGATCAGGGATGTTCTTCTGCACATGCTGTGGTAATGCATGGTTATTTGAGTTACTGTCACCTTCATGCCAGCTTGAACCAGTCTGGCCATGCCTTCTCTGACCTCTCTCATCAACAAGGCATTTTCCTCCACAGAACTGTTGCTCACTGGTTGTTATTTTCTCTGTTTTTTGCACCATTCTCTGTAAACTCAAGAGACTGTTGTGTGTGAAAATCCTAGGGCAGTTGTTTCTGAGATACTCCACTCACCTTTTTTGGCACCGACAATTATTCTACTGTCAAAGTCACTTAGATCACATTTCTTCCCCATTCTGATGTTTGGTCTGAACAATTGAACTTCTTGATCATGTTTTGATGCACTGAGTTGCTACCACACAAATAGCTGATCAGTGACCATTATGAAACTGACATACAGATGCGCAGGTGTACCTAATAAAGTGGCCACTGAGTGATATGAATACAATCCATTAAAGTCAAACTTCAGGTGCCCGGTGCTGAGAGCACTTTATTTATTATGTACGTGATGAAATTTTGGTCAAGCACATTTTAAGAGAGGTACAAAACATTACAGGACAAAGAGGAATTGAACTCAACCAATCAACGAACAGGAATTCCACCAAATCTCTGTAGAAAGTGGTCAGCACTGGAAACCATAACTTCCTTGTGGAAATGTGAGCTATAATGGGAAGATGTGTAAGGCCATGAATCCCATTCCCTCTTTCTCTCCCAACAGTCCTGCAAATTAATCTCCCTCATCATATTGAAAATTCCTTCTTAAAGGCCCTGGTTGGCTCTTTTTCCACAACACTTCCATAAGACCATAAGATATAGGAGCAGAAGTAGCCCATTCAGCTGATTGAGTCTGCTCCACCATTCAATCATGGGCTGATCCAATTCTTCCAGCCATCTCCATTCCCCTGCTTTCATCCTACACCCTTTGATGCCCTGGCTAATCAAAAACTCACCTAACCCTGCCTTAAAGACACCCAATAACTGGGCCTCCAGAGCCACTCGTGGCAACGAATTCCGCAAATTTACCACCCACTGACTAAAGTAGTAAACTAAACACTGCATCTCAGTTCTAAAATGGCATCCTTCAATCCTGAAGTTATGCCCTCTTCTCCTACAATCCCCTACCATGGGAAATAACTTTGCCATATCTAATCTGTTCAGGCCTTTTAACATTCTGAATGTTTCCATGAGAATCCCCACTCATTCTCCTGAACTCCAGGGAATGCAGCCCAAGAGCTGTCAGATGTTCCTCATATGGTAACCCTTTCATTCCTGGAGTCATTCTTGTGAATCTTCTCTGAACCCTCTCCAATGTCAGTATATCCTTTCTACAATAAGGAGCCCAAAATTGCACACAATACTCCAAATGTGGTCTCACAAGTGCCTAAACATCAGATCCCTGCTTTTATATTCTATACCTCTAGAAATTAATGCCAACATTGCATTTGCTTTCTTCACAACCGACTCAACCTGGAGGTTGACTTTTAGGGTACCTTGCACAAGGACTCCCAAGTCCCTTTGCATCTCTGCATTTTGAATTTTCTCCCCATCTAAATAATAGTCTGCCTATTTATTTCTTCCACCACAGTGCACGACCATATAATTTTCTAACATTGTATTCCATCTGCCACTTCTTTGCCCATTCCCCTAAGCTATCTAAGTCTTTCTGCAGGCTCTCTGTTTCCTCAACTCTATCTGCTCCTCCAAGTATCTTTGTATCATTGGCAAATTTAGCCACAAATCCATTAATACCATCGTCCAAGTCATTGACATACATCATAAAAAGCAACGGTTCCAAAACCGATCATTGTGGTACTGTGGCGGCTCTTTTCCTAGCGTATGCGAACCGACTCACAATTAGATAGCCTACGGGGGTTTGCGAGCACAGAGCTTTGGAGCCTCTTCGCCATGGGGGGCCGGTTGACAGAGGCTTAAAAGTGAGGCTGAAGTTTTCGAATAAAATTTTTTCCTTCGACTGCAGTTACCGACTCCGTGTCGTAATTTTAGCGCTGTTTGTAGCACACCGCTACAATTGGTGACCCCGACGGTCCAAACGATTTTTGGACCAGAAATGACCGACGCCGCCTCTGTTCATGGCCCGCCTGCGAGGAGCCAACTGGGCGGACGAGCTTCCCTGGGTCCTTCTCGGCATCCGCACAGCGCCCAAGGACGACCTGCACGCCTCGTCGGCCGAGTTGGTATACGGCGCGCCCCTGGCCGTCCCCGGGGAGTTCCTACCAGCCCCGAGGGGGCAAGAGGAAGAACCCGCTGCAGTCCTGGGCAGACTTCGCGAGAAGCTCGGTAACCTGGCCCCCATACCCACTTCACAGCATGGGCGGCACCCGACCTGCGTACCCAAAGACCTACGGAACTGTAAGTTTGTGTTTGTACGAAGGGGCGGGCATCGGCCACCGCTGCAGCGGCCATACGAGGGGCCGTTTACGGTGCTCCGGAACAACGGGTCCACGTTCGTGCTGGACGTTGGGGGGAAGGAGGAGGTTTTCACGGTGGACCGCCTCAAGCCGGCCCATGTGGACCTGGCGCAACCGGCCGAGTTTCCGGCGCCTCGGCGCAGAGGCCGACCTCCCAAGCAGGTTCTGGCCCAGGCTGTGGACATTGGGGGGTGTATCGCCGGTTCTGGGGGGGGGTTATGTGGCGGCTCTTTTCCTAGCGTATGCGAACCGACTCACAATTAGATAGCCTACGGGGGTTTGCGAGCACAGAGCTTTGGAGCCTCTTCGCCATGGGGGGCCGGTTGACAGAGGCTTAAAAGTGAGGCTGAAGTTTTCGAATAAAATTTTTTCCTTCGACTGCAGTTACCGACTCCGTGTCATAATTTTAGCGCTGTTTGTAGCACACCGCTACAGTACTCCACTTGTAACTGGCAACCAGCCAAAATAGGATCGCTTTATTCCCACTCTCTTTTTCTGCCAACCAGCCAATGCTTCACCCATGCTAGTCCCTTCCCTGTAATTCCATGGGCTCTTATCTTGCTAAGCAGTCTCATGTGCGACACCTTGTTAAAAGCCTTCTGAAATTCCAAGTACACCACATCTACTGCATCTCCTTTATCTACCCTGCTTGTAATTTCCTCAAAGAATTGCAGTAGGTTTGCCAGGCAGGATTTTCCTTTAAGGGAACCATGCTAGCTTTGGCTTATCTTGTCATGTGCTTCCAGGTATTCCATAATCTAATCCCTAACAATTGATTCCAACAACTTTCCAACCACTGATGTCAGGCTACAGGTCTATAGTTTGCTTTCTGCTGCATCCCACCCTTCCTAAATAGTGGAGTAACATTTGCAATTTTCAAGTCATCCGGTAAAATGCCAGAGTCTATCAGTTCTTGAAAGATCACCGTTAATGCCTCTGCAGTCTCTCCAGCTACTTCCTTCAGAACATGAGGGTGCATTCCATCAGGTCCAGGAGATTTATCCACTCTCAGACTGTTAAGCTTCCTGAGCACCTTCTCAGTTGTAGTTTTCACTGCACGAATGTCCAGTATACTGCAAACATCTTCCACTGTGAAGACTGATGCAAAATGCGCATTCAATTCCTGAGCCTTCTCTGATTCTCTCATTACAATATATCCAGCATTATTTTGTATTGGTTCTATATAGACCCTCCATTCTCTTTTTTACCTTTTATATACTTAAAAGGACTTTTAATATCATCTTTGACACTAGTCACCAGCTTCCTCTCATAATTCATCTTTTCCTTCTGAATAACCTTCTTAGTTTCTTTCTGCAAGTTTTTAAAAGATCCCCAATCCCCTATCTTCCCACAAGCTCTGGCTACTTGTATGCCCTCTCTTTTGCTTTTACTTTGGTCTGAGTCAATTGTCAGCCATGGTAGTGTCCCTCTTCTCTCTGAAAATCTCTCCTTATTTGGAATATATCTATCCTGCACTTCCCTTATTTTTAGCAGGAACTCCAGCCATTGCTGCTCTGCTGTCTTTCCTACAAATGCCCGTTTCCATTCAACTACAGCCAGTTCCCCTCTCCTGCCATTGTAATTCACTATATTCCACTGAAATACCAACATACTTGATTTTATTTTTTCCCTCTCAAACTTTAATGTGAACTCGATAATTTTGTGATCACTGTTCCTTAAGGGTTCCTTCACCTGAAGCTCTCCTATCACCTCCAGATCATTGCGCAACACCCAACCAGCACAGCTGATCCCCTAGTAGGCTCAACAACAAGCTGTTCTAAAAGTCATCCATTAGATATTCTACAAATTTATTCTCAAGTTTCATTGCTGACCTGGTTTTCCCAATCCACTTTCATGTTAAAATCTCCAATGAATATCATGATGTTGCCTTTCTAACACAACTTTACTATCTCATAGAAACATAGAAAATTTACAGCATAATACAGGCCCTTCGGCCCACAAAGATGTGCCAAACATGAAATTACCTTGGGTTACCCATAGCCCTCTATTTTTCTGAGCTCCATGTACCTGTCCAGGAGTCTCTTAAAAGACCCTATTGTATCCACCTCCACCACGGTTGCCAGCAGCCCATTCCATGCAGTCACCATTCTCTGCGTAAAAAACTTATCCCTGATATCTCCTCTGTACCTACTTCCAAGCACCTTAAAACTGTGTCCTCTCATGCTAGCCATTTCAGCCTTGGAAAAAAGCCTCTGACTATCCAGATGATCAATGCCTCACATCATTTTATACACCTCTATCAGGTCACCTCTCATCCGTCATCACTCCAAGGAAAAAAGGCCGAGTTCACTCAACCTATTCTTATATATAAGGCATGCTCCCCAATCCAGGCTACATCCTTGTAAATCTCCTCTGCACCCTTTCTATGGTTTCCACATCCTTCCTATAATGAGGTGAACAGAACTGAGCACAGTATTCCAAGTGGGGTCTGACCAGGGTCCTATATAGCTGCAACATTACCTCTTGGCTTCGACATTCAATCCCATGATTGATAAAGGCCAATGCACCATATGCTTTCTTAACCTCAGAGTCAACCTGCTCAGCAGCTTTGAGCATTCTGTGGACTCGGACTCCAAGATGCTTCTGATCCTCCACATTGCCAAGAGTCTTACCATTAATACTATATTCTGCCATCATATTTGACCTACCAAAATGAAGCACCTCACACTTACTTGGATTGAGCTCCATCTGCCACTTCTCAGCCCAGCTTTGCATCCTATCAATGTCCTGCTGTAACTTCTGACAGCCCTCACAGCACCCCCAAACTTTGTGTCATCAACAAATTTGCTAACCCATCCATCCATTTCCTCATCCAGGTCATTTATAAAAATCATGAAGAGTAAGGGTCCCAGAGCAGATCTCTGGTGACCGACCTCCATGCAGAATATGACCCACCTACAAACACATTTTGCCTTCTGTGGGCAAGCCAGTTCTGGATCCACAAAACAATGTCCCCTTGGATTCCATACCGCCTTACTTTCTCAATAGTTTTTGCATGGGGTACCTTATCAAATGCCTTGCTGAAATCCATTTCACTACATCTACTGCTCTACCTTCATCAATGTGTTTAGTCACATCCTCAAAAAATTTAATCAGGTTCGTAAGGCACGACCTGCCTTTGACAAAGCCACGCTGACTGTTCCTAATCATAGTATGCCTCTCCAAATGTTCATAAATCCTGCCTGTCAATATCTTCTCCATCAACTTACCAACCACTGAAGTAAGACCCACTTGTCTATAATTGCCTGGGTATCTCTTCTCCCTTTCTTCCACAAACCTCCAATTCTCGGGAACCTTTCCCGTCCTCATTGATCATGCAAATATCATCTCCAGAGGCTCAGCAATATCCTCCCCACCTCCCAGAGTCGCCTGGGGTACATCTCATCCGGTCCCGCTGACTTATCCAACTTGAAGCTCCAGCACATCCATTTTCTTAATATCTACATGCTCAAGCTTTTCAGTCCGCTGTAAGTCATCCCTATAATCGTCAAGATCTTTTCCATAGTGAATACTGAAGCAAAGCATTCATTAAGTTCATCTGCACTCTCCTTCAGTTCCATACACATTTTTCCACTGTCATATTTGATTGGTCCTATTTTCTCATGTCTTATCCTTTTGCTCCTCACATATTTGTAGAATGCCTTGGAGTTTTCCTTAATCCTGTCTGCCAAGGCCTTCTCATGGCCCCTTCTGTCCTTCCTAATTTCTTTCTTAAACTCCTTCTTGCTGGCCTTATAATCTTCTAGATCTCTATCATTACCTAGTTTTTTTGAACCTTTTGGAAGCTCTTCTTCTTGACTAGATTTACAACAGCCTTTGTAGACCATGGTTCCTGTACCCTTCCATCCTTTCCCTGTCTCATTGGAATGTACCTATGCAGAACTCCACACAAATATCCCCTGAACATTTGCCACATTTCTTCCATACATTTCCCTGTGTATGTCTGCCGCAATTTACGCTTCCTAGTTCCTGCCTGATAGCCTCATATTTACTCCAAATAAAACGCTTTCCTAACTTGTCTGTTCCTATCACTGGTAATGGAGATAGAATTATGATCACTAGTTCTAAAATGCTCTCCCACTGAGAGATCTGACACCTGACCAGGTTCCTTTCCTAATACCAGATCAAGTACAGCCTCTCCTCTTGTAGGCTTATGTACGTATTGTGTCAAGAAATCTTCTTGAACACACCTAACAAACTCCACCCCATCTAAACCCCTCACTCCGGGGTCATGCCAGTCAATATTTGGGAAATTAAAATTTCCCACCATGACAGCCCTATTATTATTATCTCCTGCTGCAATTTGTAATATGCACATCAGCTGCTGTTTGGAGGCCTGTATATAACTGCCATTAGTGCCATTTTACCCATGCCATTTCTTAAGTCAAACCATAGAGACTCTACAACTTCCAATCATATGTCATCTCTTTCTAATGAATTAATATATCTTATACACAGAGTTACACCACCCCCTCTGCCTACTAACCCATCTTTCCAATACATCATATATCCTTGGACGTTCAGCTCCCAATGTTAGCCATCCTTCAGCCAAGTTTCAGAGACGGCCACAATGTCATATTTGCCAATCTGTAGCTGAATTTCGAGATTGTCCATTTTATTCCTTATGCTGCATGCATTCAAATACAACACCGTCAGTCCAATATTTTCTGCTTTCTGTTTTAACTGCACCACTCCTCTATTGCCCTCTAACTTATGCCACTGGCGTTAATTAAGCCACATCTCCTGCCTGTTCTTTCTATTATCTCTGTTGCACACTACCATGGAATTATTTCTGTTTTCCTCTTCCTCGGCCCTATCACTCTGGTTCCCACCCCCCTGCAAAATTAGTTTAAACCCTCTCTAACAGCTCTACTAAATGTGCCCACTTGGATATTGGACCACTTTGGGTTTAAGTGAACCTGTCCTTTTTTAGTGTTGTAACACCCCCAAAATATGCCTACCCCAGAACTAGGTGATGTTGGATGCAAGTGACCCATTTAATTGCATGTTTCGATGTATATGTGACAAATAAAGCTAATCTTTAGTCCTTAGGAGATGAAGGGCTGTTGAGGTCAGGTGGGAGGAACACAGAGGGCAGGTAAACTCAGGGGCTGGAAATGATAGGTAGAACCAAATAAAGGAGGGGTGATGGGCAGATGAACCACATAAGAGAGATATTGGTTTCTGGCCTGAATCTCCACCTGATTTATAATTCTCTGCAGATTTGATCTCAGGAGTTTCCGTTGGGTACAGACGATGATCTTTGCGATTCGGGAAATAAACGAAGACAGCACTCTCCTTCCGCATTTGAGGCTGGGCTATCGGATATACGACACGTGTGCCACACACACCCAGTCTCTTCGATCAGCATTGGCATCGACGAATGGAAGAATGGACACGGTGTCCAGCCAGAACTGTGAAGGATCTGCCTTCATTCCTGTGATAGTCGGTGACTCGGGTTCAACACAGTCCATGATCATACAACACACTCTGGGTGCCTTCAGAGTTCCAATGGTAAGTTGTGTTCAAGTGAGGTTGAGAGATGTAAGTGTTGAATGATGTGGGATTTTTCATTATTCCATGCACAAGATGTGCTTATTCATCTCCAGTTCAAGTTTATTATCATTCAACCACACATATGTACATATAGCAAAATGAAACATTGCTCCGCTGGGGCCAGGTTGCAAAACATGGTGTTATATAAACTCATACACAGCACCTATCATTATGATCTAGCACATACAGTCACAAAATAATATTAGCATGTGTCCCTGAGTGACATGGCCTGAAGATTGACAGGTTTACATAAAGTGTGAGGTGTATGTTTACATAAGATAGAATAATATTACTGACACTATTATAATTAATAAATTTGCATAAATATGTGAAACAGCAGCAATAAAAGAATGGAACGTGAGCAGTGCAGTGGGAGAGTGTGTCTGTGAGTTGCAGAGTGTGGGTGGAGCGGAGCTGGCGTCAGTGCATTCAGACAGTGTACAGGGTGCCAGCAGGCTGCTAAGAAGCCTAACAGCCTGGGGGTGGCGTTAGAAGCTTTTACCCAGCCTGACAGTTCTGGTCATTATGCTATGATACCTTCTGCCTGCGGTCCAAGAGTTTGTGGGAAGAATGGGACAAATCTTTGATAATGCTGGAGGCAATGCACTTGTCATCCGTCCGATATACATCCTGAATGGTTGGATGAAGGAAGAGAAACCCTAATGACATTTTCCGCAATCTTCACCATCTGTTGCAGTGTCTTGTGATCTCAAATTCATGTGTGGAATCCTTGTCACATGGTTAAAGGCGCTGGATAAGCAACTTCCCTAAAGGAGATACATAAATTCAAGATGGCCATTGTGATACCTTTTCCAATCTTTCTCTAACAACAGGGTGCACAGCGTAGAAGCAACAAACAGTCTTCTGGATTAAGTCAATTAGTTGAGCAGCATATATGTGGCTGGGGAAAGTGGGTAGAAAAGGAACTGTTTCTGATTGAAAGCCTGAATAAAGATAGAGATTGGAGGTGGGACAATGCCAATATAATGTGAAGAGAGGAGTGGTGAGACAGGAGCCCAAGGTAGTCTTCCCCATTCCCGCCATGGATGTTGCTTGACACACTGAGTAATTGAGTCATAGAGTGTGCAAATTTGCCCTGCTGCCCAAATTAGACATGGAATGCAGAGGAACTCAGCAGGCCAGGCAGTGCTTTGAGCTATGGAGGACTGATGAAGGTTCTTGGCCTGATACATTAACTGTTTATTTCTCTCCATAGTCACTGCCTGACCTGTCAATTCCCTCCTCTATTTTAGTGTGTGTTGCTCAAGTTGTACAGCATCTGTCGAATCCATTGTGTCTCTGAGAAAATATATTTATATATGTTGTTTGATGTTATATGTGGTTAATGGGGAGGATTGATAGAAGGACATAAACTATGAAGGGTTTCAAGGTGAAATGGAAGAAACTGTTACAGTGCTACTTCCATCCCATTTCCCAATGTGCTCTGCATGCATTCATCAGAAACAGAATCAGATTTAATACCACTGATGAAGGTCACAAAAATCATGGCTTTGCAGCAACAGTACAGAGCAATACATAAAAAAAATTACACTAAAATACTGTACTGTGCTTAGATATATATAAATCTCAGGGACTTAAGACTTGTGTACATACTGTAGTAATTTCAGGTATTGCGCTGTACTGCTGCCACAAAAAAATTCATGAAATACCTGACTGGTGATAAACCTGATTCTGATAAGAGTTTCTATTCTCAATTGAGAGTGGGAAGGGGGCAGGGAGAGGAGATCATGGTTGGAAACGCGGGAAGGGAGAGGAGAGGGTGGAGGAAGCACCAGAGAGCCATTCTGTAATGATCAATAAACCAGTTGTTTGGAATCAGGTGACCTTGCCTATTGTCTCAGAGCTGGCTGTGCCGATGTCCTAACTCCTGTCCTCAAAAGCTGAAGGAACAAAGGCAGTGGATTTATTAAGGTTAATCAGAAGGAAATTGGGAAAAAAAAAACAACTAAAAAGGTGTAAGTTACAGAGCTACAAGATAGAAGTTGCAATGTGGGTTTATTTGTATAGTTCTTTCAAAAGTGCACTTGAGTGAAATCATACCATTGCAGAGTCAGAATCAGGTTTGTTATCAATAACATATGATGTGAAATTTGTTGTTTTGTGGCAACAGGTCAGTACAAGATACATAGTTATTCACAATTATTATTATGTATTACCTTTTACCGCTGCCACAAGTACAACAAATTTCACAATATATGCCGGTGATATTCAACCTAATTCTGATTTTGAAGCACGGCTCATGGGTTCAGCAATTTAAAATGGCTGGTGGGGAACATTGCCACAGATGTCTCTGGGGGTCAAGTTATTGGGTATATTTTCAGTGGAGGTTGATAAGGTTCTTGATTAGTCAGGCTGTTAAAGTTTATGGAGAGAAGGCAGAAGAATGGGATTCAGAGGGATAATAAATCAGCCATGATGGAATGGTGGAGCAGACTCGATAGTGAAAATACCTGTTTCTGTTCCAATGTCTGAAGGTCTCATATGAAGAAGCTGTTCATTTTGCATTACTGGTAAGCTTTGTATGACTTTTTCTTTCTCTCCAGGTCAGCTACTTTGCATCCTGTGCATGTCTGAGTCACAGGAATAAATTCCCGGCCTTTTTCCGAACTATGCCAAGCGATGCCTATCAGGCCCAAGGTGTGGCCCAGCTGGTGCACCGATTTGGCTGGACATGGGTGGGTTCAGTGGCTGGTGATGATGACTATGGCCGCAATGGTATTCAAGCATTCAGTGATGAAGTCAGAAGGCTGGGGGTGTGCATTGCCTTTGCTGAAATAATTCCAAAAATATACACCAGGCAAAAGATCCTTCAAATTGCAGAGACGATTAAAGCATCGACTGCCAGGGTCATCGTCATTTTTGCCATTGAGGGAGATGCGTATCCTTTAATCCAAGAAATCGTGAGACAAAATATCACTGGAAAGCAATGGATAGCAAGCGAGGCCTGGGTCACATCTGCGTTGATCGCAACCAAAGAGAATCTCCCCCTTCTGTCTGGGACAATAGGGTTCGCAATTCGCAGAGGTGAGATTCCAGGTCTGAGGAATTTCTTGCTTGAAGCCCATCCATTCAAAACTCCGAACAATCTCTTTGTGAATGAATTGTGGGAGATGATATTTAAGTGTTCTCTAAATATATCCAGTAGCATCACAGCAAAGAACGCTTCGAGGTCAACTCAGAACCAATGCACTGGGTCAGAGGACTTAAACAGTACGTACAATATATATTCAGATGTGTCCCAGCTGAGGGTTTCTTACAACGTGTACAAGGCTGTATATGCAATAGCTCATGCCCTTCACAACTTAAATGCTTGCAAAAATGGTATTGAACCAAATAATACCTGTGCTAACATCTTTAACTTCAAACCATGGCAGGTAAGTGCTTGAAGATTTTGAGTAATTTTGACAATATCTTAGTTGGAGATGCAGTTCTATAAATGATGGGCACTCAACATCATTTTGTATTCTAGTTGTCTGATTACCCCACTCCACTGTTTCTCCCTTGGTAGGTGTGGCTTATTTGCTGATAAGATTAATTTTATTTGTCACATGTAGATCAAAACATAGAAGCATATGTGAAATAAATAATTTTCCATCACGACCAACACAAACCAAGGATGTGCTGGCTGGATCCAGCAGGTGTCGCCATGTTTCCAGTGCCCACAAGTTATTGACCTTCACCCATATGTTTTTTGCACCGTGGGAGGAAACAGGAGCACCCAGAGGAAATCCACATGGTCACCGGGAGAACCTACCAACTCCTTACAGACAGCAGTGGGAATCGAACCCATGTCACTGACTCCGTAATGGTGTTATACAAACCACTATGCTGCCATAATGCCCCCAATTAATGTCAAGTTCCAATTCACTTGTGTTGGCCAAGTTAATCTCACTTGTGAAGGCTAGGGTCAGTTCTGGCTGAGTTATGGGACAACTTTCTTCTCATTACTACCATCAGAGTCAAGGCATAGGGAGCCGGCAGACACACACTCACCATTTTAGGATCAGTTTGCTCTCCTCCCTTATCATATTTCTGAATGGTCAATGAACTGCTTCACGGTTTGTATTTTCATTTTGCACTATTATTTAAAGGCAGCAGAATGAGCTTGAGAGGGATAATAAATCAGCCATGATGAAATAGAGGAACACTTTCAGTGGGCTGAATAGCCTAATGCTGCTCCTATGCCGTATGGTTTAATAATCAAGAAAGGTTTGCTTTCAAGGGATTAACTACAGTTGCAGAGGAATGAGAACCAGAGCACATAGTGGAGTAGTTGTGAGAAGCATTGTTGTTTAGATTACGTACAGTTGGCAACTGAAAGATTGAGCATGGTGGGACAAATATTCCGAGTTGTGTATATTTCTGTGCAAGGAGTACTGTAGAGCAAATGGATCCAGACATGGAATTATGACTTGGTTGCAGGAGGGGCAGAACTGGCACCTTATTATTTCAAGGTGTCGTAGGAGTGATAAATGAGAGAGGGGTAGCATACCAGACAGGGAAAATCAGACAAGACAAACTGGACAGCTTGCCTAGTGAAGATGTATGGGTGGAAACGAGGAATACAAAAGGGATGATTACAAATGGGATTATATTTTAGACCACCTAACTGTCCACGGGATTTAGAGGAGCAAATTTGTAGAAAGATTGCAGGCTGTTGCAAGAAACATAAATTTCTGAAAGTATCCATTTTAATTCCTAACTCCATTCCTGTTTTGACATGTCAGTTCATGGCCTCCTCTTCTGCCACAATGAGGTCACTCTCAGGGTGGAGGAGCAAGACCTCATATTCTAGGTGGATACCATCTAACCTGATGGCATGAACATCAACTTTGACAACTTCTGGTAACTTATTTTTCCACCCTTCCCTTACTTCTTATTCAATTCCCCACTCGAGCCTCTTAGCTCTTCTCTTCACCCACCTATCACCTGCCCCTGGTGAATCTCCTCTCCAATTAGATTTCTTCTTCTCAACTCTTTATCTTTTCCACCTCTCACCTCCCAGCTTCTTACTTCTTACCCCCTTCCCTCACCAATTCAGCTTCACCTATCCCCTAGCTTGTTCTCCTCTTCCTCCACCACATTTTTATTTCTGCATCTGCCCCTTCCTTTCCAGTCCTTATGAGGGGACTCTGCCCAAGATGTTGACTGTTCATTAATTTCCATAGGTGCTGCCTGACGTGCTGAGTTTCTCTGGCATTTTGTGTGTGCTGCTCTAGATTTCCAGCACCTCTTGTGTGTATAAGTTGTGATAGGAGGTGATTTCAACTTCCACTTATTGACTAGGACTCTCATACTGTAAAAGGGCTGAGAGGGGTAGTTAGACAAATATGTTCAGAAAAGTTTCCCTAATCAGTACATAGAGGCTGCAGCTGGACAAAGTACAATGCAAGTCTCCTATTGAGGTATGAGACAGGGTAGGTAACAGAAGTTTGTGCAGGGGTTCACTTTGCCCCTTGTGATCAAAATGCCATTAATTTCAAGACCATTATGGAGAGAATTTGGACTGGTCCTCTTCATTGAGATTCAAAGTTGGAGAAAGCCAAATTTTCTCCAACAAAAGGAATTAGGACAGGTTGATTTCTGGTAAAGGTGTACTTGGCAAGCGGAAAGTCTCCAAAAGTTAAATTTTGTACAGTACGGAGTTAGTATGTTTTCATCACAATAAAAAACATTGATAACAGGTTTAGGAAACATTGGATGTTATCTGCATGGATTATAGCCAAGGTATTTGACAAGGTGGTTGCACAAGAGGTTGGTTGAAAAGGTTTGGTGACTTGGCACTTAATTTGAGGTTGTAAATTGGATTAGATATTGGCTTTTCAGAAGTTGTCAAATTATGGTTGCAGAAGGTTGCTTCAATAACAAATAGTGTCCTACAGGGATCAGTGATGGGTCCGTTATTTGTCAACTATATCAACAATCTGGGCAATAATGTAGTAAACTGGATCAGCACATTTGCAGATGACACCAAGATCGGAGGTGCAGTGGACAGTGAGGACAACTATCAAAGCTCGCAGCGGAATCTGGACCCGCTGGGAAAATGGGCTGAAATATGGCAGATAGAATTTAATGCAGACAAGTGTGTGTGATGTGAGGGGAGGACAAACCCAGGTAGGAATTACACGGTAAGCATGAGGCTACTGATGTGTGTGGTAGAACAGAAGGATCTGGGAATACAGATCTATAATCCCTACTCCTTGTGTCACAGGTAAATAGGGTCATAAAGAAAGCTTTTAGCAAATTGGTCTTCATAAATCAAAGTGTTTAGTATAGGAGTTGTGATGTATTTTTGAAGTTGTACAGTATAAGACATTGGTGAGTTCTAATGTGGGTTATTGTGTGCAGTTTTAGTTACCTACCTACCTACCGGAAAGTTGTTAATAAGATTGAGATTGCAGAGAAAATTTACAAGGAAGTTGACAGGACATTGAGGCTTGAGTTATAGGGCAAAGTTGAATAAGTTAGGACTTTATTCTCTCAATTGTAGAAGAATGAGGGAAGATTTGGTATAGCCTTGCAAATTTATGAAGGGTATAGATAGGGGAATGAACACAGTCTCTTTCCACTGTGGTTGGGTGAGGCTAGTACTGGAGGTCATGTGTTAATAGTGAAAAGTGAATTGCTTAAGTAAACACGAGGGGGATCTTCTTCACTCAGATGGTGGTAAGAGTGTGGAAATGAGCTGTCAGAGGAAATGGTGGATGCGGGTTTGAGTTCAACACTTAAGAAAAATTTGGATAGATACATGGATGGAAGGCATATGGAGCTATGGTTTGAGTGCAGGTCAATGGGAGTAGGCAGATTAATAGTTTGGAACAGACTAGGTGAACTACAGGGCTTATATCTGTGCTTTAGTGTTCTAAGATTCCATGACCCCAAACCTGATTCTGATTCTGAGAAGTACTCAATAGGTCTTTTAGTATTACAGGCAGAGAAAGGGAGAGCGGGTGGTGGCTGACAACATTTGAAAATGGCCCTGTTTTGTGTTGGCCCATATGGCTAGCATAGCCTCTCTGAACCTGAAGGATATAATGGGATAGATTTTCATCTTCATTCCTTGGCTGCTAAATAGTAATATCTCTGGTCGAACCTACTTGATCAGGTACATTCCACAAAGGTATTTTACATGATATTCAAGAAAGAAATAATTTCAGACTCAAGATTCATCATCGCTGACTTGTTTTGTGGCTGCAGTACAGTGCAAATATACTAAATTACCAAGTTACTTAAAAAAGTTCAAAAAAAAAGGACAGACATGAGCAATTCTGTTGATGTTGGAAATCCAGAGCAACTCACACAAAATGTTGGAGGAACTGAACAATTCAGGCAACATTGATGAAAGTGAAGAAGCAGTTGATGTTTCGAGCTGAGAAAATAAGTAACTCCACCATGGACACTATCTGGTGTGCTGAGTTCCTCTAACATTTTGTATGTGGTGCATAAAGAGGTATAGTGCTGCACTGTAGTGTAGTGGTTAATGCGATGCTTTGACAGATTGCAGTATTCCATTGTTTGCTGTTCAATTCCAGTGCTTCTACTGTCTCCCTGTAAAGTGCAAGGGTTTCTTTCTACAATCCAATGACATAACAGACAGACAGACAGACAGACAGACATACTTTATTGTTCCCGAGGGAAATTGGGTTTCATTACAGTCGTACCAACCAAGAATAGTGTAGAAATATAGCAATATAAAACCATAAATAATTAAATAATAATATGTAAATTATGCCAAGTGGAAATAAGTCCTGTTGGCTCAGGGTTTCTGTCACTCCGAGGGAGGAGTTGTAAAGTTTGATGGCCACAGGCAGGAATGACTTCCTATGATGCTCAGTGTTGCATCTTGGTGGAATGACTCTCTGGGTGAATGTATTCCTGTGCCTAACCAGTACATTATGGAGTGGATGGGAGACATTGTCCAAGATGGCATGCAACTTGCACAGCATCCTCTTTCCAGACACCACCGTCAGAGAGTCCAGTTCCACCCCCACAACATCACTGGCCTTACAAATGAGTTTGTTGATTCTGTTGGTGTCCGCTACTCTCAGCCTGCTGCCCCAGCACACAACAGCAAATATGATAGCACTGGCCACCACAGACTCGTAGAACATCCTCAGCATCGTCCAGCAGATGTTAAAGGACCTCAGTCTCCTCAGGAAGTAGAGACGGCTCTGCCCCTTCTTGCAGACAGCCTCAGTGTTCTTTGACCAGTCCAGTTTGTTGTCCTTTCGTATCCCCAGGAGTTTGTAATCCTCCACCATGTCCACACTGACCCCTTGGATGGAAACAGAGGTCACCAGTGCCTTAGCTCTCTGCAGGTCCACCACCAACTCCTTAGTCTTTTTCACATGAAGCTGCAGATGATTCTGCTTGCACCATGTGACAAAGGATTTGTAGGTTAATTGGTCATTGTAAGTTGTCCTCTGATTTGGCTGATGTTAAATAGGTGGTGTGTTATGTGGTGTGGCTCATTGGGCCTATTCCATTCTGAATCTGAAAATAAAATAAATAACAAGATAGCATTCATGAGTTCATGGACTGTTCAGAAATCTGATGGTGGAGGGAAAGAAGCTGTTCCGAAATCACTGAGTCTGGGACTTTTGGCTCCAGTACTTCATTCCAGAAGGTAGAAGCAACAAGAGAACATGTTCTGAGTGCTGAGGGTCCTTTGTGATGGATGCTACCTTCTTGAGGCACCGCTTCTTGAAGAAGTCCTCAAAGGTGGGGATGGTTATGCCTGTGATCGAACTGGCTACAAGCCTCTGCAGACACTTATGATCCTTTGCTTGTAACCCTCCGTGCCAGACTATGGTGCCACCAGTCTGGATGCTCTCCAACGTGCATCTAATGAACTCTATAAGAGTCTTTGTTGACATACCAAATCTCAAACTCCTAACAAATTAGAGAGACTTGTGTGCCTTCATCATGACTGCAGTAATGTATTAGGCCCAGGACAGACCCTCCAGATGTTGCCTCTCCCCAGAATCTTTAAGCATTACCAATGCTTGGGATTGCTTGAAGGAGTACAGAGGAAATTTACAAAGATTTTGATGGGTCTTGAGTTACAGGGAAAGGTAGAACAGGTTTGGACTTTATTCCCTGGAGTGTAGGGGAATGAGATAAGATTTGATAGAGGTATATAAAATTAAGTGTGGTATAGATAGGGTAAATAGAAGCAGCCTTTTTCCACGGAGGTTGGATGAGACTAGAACTAGAGGTAACAGGCTAAGGATGAAAGGCGAAATATTTATGGGGAACATAAGGGCTAATTACTTCACTCAGAGGGTGGTGAGAGTGTGGAACGAACTGCCAGTGGATATGATGGATCAATGTTCGATTTCAACATTTAAGAGAATAGTGGGGTGGTTTAGGGCCTGGTAGACCACTATTTTAGGAACAGCACCTTCTCCTCTGCCATCAATTTCTTAATGGTCCATGAATCCATGAACACTACCTCTCTATTCCTCTTTTGCATTATTTATTTATACTTTCATTGTGACCTGTAGTAATTTTATGTCTTTCACAGTACTGCTCTCACAAAACAACAAGTTTCATGACATACCAATCTTAATAAACCTGATTCTAATTTCCACATAAAAAAATCTGTAGTTACCTGGGGTGCCAGAGTAGCAAAGCAGTTAGCACAATGCTATTGCAATTCAGACTTTGGAGTTCAGAGATCGATTCTGGTGCATCTGGAAGAAGTTTCTCCCTATAGATCTGTAGATTTCTTTTGGGTGCACCAGTTTCCTCCCACAATCCAGAGGCCTACGGGGTAGTAGATTAATTAGTCATTGAAAGTTGCCCAGTGATTAGGCTGGGGTAAGACAGGTGGGTTGCTGGGCAGTGCGTCTCATTGGGCTGGAGGAGCCTGTTCCACACTGTATCTCTAATCAGATAAATAAAGTAAGTCGCAGCAAATGTAAATATAGTTTCATGAGTTCTGCTCTTTATTTTAATCTTTTTCAAAGCTGCTCCATTACCTGAAGAAGGTGAATTACACAACTAAATTGGGGGAGACAGTTTCCTTCGATGGGAATGGAGACCCACTTGCCTCCTACGACATCGTCAACTGGCAAGAAGAAGCAGATGGGTCCGTTAAGTATGTTCATGTTGGCAGGTTTGATGCAGCTTCAGATTTGGAACATGATCTGCAGATAAAGGAAGAAAATATCATTTGGCATGGCAAACAAACCTCGGTAAGATGGCCCATTTATTGATTCAGTGTTTGTTGACGATACCAGAGTGGGCAGCATAGTTTATAAGACCATAAGACATAGGAGCAGAAACAGGGCACTTAGCCCATCAAATCTGCTCTGTCATTCTATCATGGCTGATTTACTTTTGCTATTCTCCTGGTAATCTTTGACATCCTTTCATAAGAAGAGCCTCTTAATCAATCTCCACTTTAAACATAGACAATGACTTGGCCTCCTTATCCATCTACAGCGATGAATTCCACAGATTCTTCAACCTCTAGCTAAACAAATTTCTCATATCAGAATAGAAGAGCCATCCTTCTATTCTGAGACAGTGCCCTCTGGTCCCAGATTCCTCCACTGTCAGAAACATCCTCTCCACATCCACTCTATCTGTGCCCTCTGGTCCTAGACTCCTCCACTGTCAGAAACATCCTCTCCACATCCACTCTATCTAGGCCTTTCAATATTTGATAGGTTTCAATGGAAAGCCCACTCATTTTTCTAAGCACGGCCTGTCCACACCTGAATACTATTCCAAACCAGTGGGGCTGATTTCCATGAGCTAATTTTGCAGGAACTTGTGTTGGAGTCATATCTCCTTCATTACAAAAAGGCTCAGCCAAGGATATACTTCTTGTGAGAGCTGGTATAATTCCACCTTCCCCAAGACATACAGCAATTCTACACTGCCATTATAGAGAGCATCCTCACATCAGACATTACTGTCTGGTTTGTGCAGCATCCTCTCACAATGTACAAAAACTACAGAGACTGTCAGGTCTGTAAAAAGCTCATTGGCTGCAGTCTACCATCACTTCAGGACTTGTATGTATCCAGGACAAAGAAGCAGGCAGGAAAGATGATTGTGGACACATGCGCTAGAAACTGCCTTTCCTAAAGCTCCCTTCTGTAGGGTTATTAAAACAAAAAAAAAATCATGCCATCTTACAAGTTTCTACCCCCAGACGATAAATTTAATCTACCACTCTGGTTCACCACACGACCTCTTCTACCTGTTACCTCAGTCACGCACTGTAACCACTTAAAAAATTTTCAGTTATGCAATTTAATTGAAAATACATGCAGGAATTTATGTATTTATGCACTTTATTCCAAATATGTCCTTTACCATTAACTTTATTTTTATATAATACTTTATACTTAATAATTATTAAATTTTGCTGCTTATCTGTTTCACATCTTGCCCTGACCAACACACGACATTTAAATATGATGGTGAGTAAAGTTGATCCTTCATCCTAATAAATCTCTCGGACTCTCTGAAAATGACAATAAATATGGCAATGTATCCATTTATACAGCAACTGTAATGTAA
The DNA here is from genome assembly GCF_030144855.1 of Hypanus sabinus. Classification (NCBI taxonomy): domain Eukaryota; kingdom Metazoa; phylum Chordata; class Chondrichthyes; order Myliobatiformes; family Dasyatidae; genus Hypanus; species Hypanus sabinus. The sequence continues at coordinate 15,822,785 of NC_082707.1, forward strand.
CGGAATGGTCCACAAGTGGTTCAAAGAAATTACAAATTTGGAACTGTGGAGCATTGTAAGATATGACCAAAAGCTTGTTGAAAAATGTCATTGAGAAGTATTGCAAGGAAACAGACCCTTAGCCCCATCAGGTTCATGCTCTCCATCGTTCCTAGTTCTATTTGAGTAAGCCAGGGCTTTTTTTGTTGGAGGATGGAAGGTGGGAGTTGACATGATAGAGGTGTATCAGATTATAAGAGGAGTACGTAGGGTGGCATAGTAGCATAGAGGTTAGCATAACATTTTACAGCACTAGCTACCTGGGTTAGTTGTGCTGCTGTCTGTAATGAGTTTGAACGTTTTCTCCTTGACCATGTTTGTTTCCTTCAGGTGCTCCGGCTTCCTCCCACATTCTGAATACATACCGGTCAGCATGTTAATAGGTCACAATGGTGTTTTGGGCTCATTGGGCAAACGGGTCTGTTACCATATGGTATCTCTAAATAGAGTGGACAGCCAGTGCCTTTTTTCCTAGAGCAGTGTTTCCCAACCCGTTTGTAGCCCAATGCTGCCCACAAAGCAGTTTCATACTTGTCAATGGTCCTCTTAGGCACAATTTACTTTCCATAGTGTAAAAACATGTCTGCCATATGCAAACATGAGGAAAATGATTCTGCTGCAAATTTTAATTTGTCTTTAAACCTAACTTGCACAGTACATGTCCTCTGTACTGCAGCTTCAATATCAATATGATCCTTGAGCTTTATGGTTTTTAGAAAGATTTGAAATATCTGGTTCAAGTTCTGGCAGCACAAGTCTTAAGTTGCCATGTCCAAGCAATTACTGTTTATTGTAAGAATGTGGTACAGTGCATTGAAACCTCTTTCAACAAGGTAGGAGGATCAAAATGCAATAAAGTGCAGTTTGGCTCTTCTCCAAAGACCAGAAAACTTCATATAACAATGTAGGCACATACCACAAAAGCCAACATTTTTGCTTCTTCATCATTATGAATTTCTTCTTGCAAACTCTCTTTCTGTTCTTCCTTGCAAAGAAATAGGTTAATTACCCGGTCCAGAATTTTCAGATTGTTCAAAGCTTTGAATCAATTCTGAAAACCCTGCTTCCGTGACTGCAGGTGTAAAGAGTACTCTTGCAAATCATAGTCTGTGAAAGAGAGTGTCATGCTTTTCATACAGGGAAACTGAGAGAACATTCTTCTCCTGATGCCTGGTTATATATTTCCAATTTTCCAATAAGAGAGGACACTGGACTTTTTCCTTGATTAAATTGTAATGCTCACTGTTCAGTTACATATTTAGAATATTCATTTCATCATACAGATCTGCCAGATATGCCATATCTCCACATAGAAATTCAATCTTGTTCTAAACTTGTGTTGATTTTGAGCAAAAATTCAACAACAGTGTCAAAAAGAGCAAAGAAACATGTTAAGCAGCAGCCTTTTGAGAGCCAATGCACTTCAGTGTGAAGAAGCTAGCCAAACTCTTCATTGTTACATTGGCATAACTAATGAAATATTCTGCTATTTAATGGATGTGAGTTAATTCTGTTGAGAGCAGATATTACGAGAGTCATGCTTGAAAAATGTTGCTGACTGTGGTTTTTGGCAGTAAGATGTTAATGATGAATTACACAATCAATTGCAAACAGACGTGGAATTTATTTTTTTCGTAATTGCCATTAAACTAGCATGGTGACCTGTCATATATGGTGCTCCATCTGTTGTACAAGGACTTTTGTTCCTAATTGGAATACCTTAATCCTCAATATATATGTTGAACTCAAAGTAGATTGATATTTGTAGTTCACTAATTATAAAAGAAAATCTCTTCATACACTTTTCCATATATGATAAACTATATAAATGTCATTAGAATGCCTCATCACAAACAAGGGAAATTCTGCAGATGCTGAAAATACCTTGCCTCATCATGTTGCACAGTTAACTCATCAGGTTTTATCCCAAATTCTGTGTTTTGTTGTTCTGTGCATAGTTGATACTCAACGTCTTCACTCATTTCCTCAGTACAAATGAGCTACAGAATTATTACTCAGATGAATTGATTTTAGAATACTGGTATCCATTTTCAGAACAGTGTTGAGCTCTTCTGACCTCGGGAATTAGTGATCTTTCACAGAATGCATGAGATTTTCCACACTTAGCTATCAGTTTGGAGATGTTATAAGAAGTAATGAGACAATCATCAAGGTCATTTTTAGCTTTCTTGGCAACTAATGCGAGTGTGTGCAATTTTCAAATGCTTTTTTCATCTCCTGAAACTGAGTAATACCCCAAATAACTTCTGCAGGGAGTCCTTTATAAAGTGTTCTTGCAAACTAGACACTTCATTAGACAGTACAGTATTACAAATAGGACACATGGGATATCACTGATTTTCAGGAAATGGAAGAATCAACACTCCACGTAGATAACATTGTGCTGATGCACTTTCAGTAGCTTATATTTCTTAGCAAGATTAGAATTCAAGGTTTCATCGCCTTCAGATTCATAGAGAAGTTGCTGTATGTATTCATCCATCTTTAAGTGGGCTAAATTAAAAATAAAAAATTAAAACAAACTGGGAATGCATATCGGATGTTGACAATGGCAGCCAGTTGACAAGGTTGGTCGGTCTCATGCCTCAGCTTCGGGTGCTGCTAACCATTTCCCCACTCCTCTCCCAAAAATCATGAACACCCTCTGATGACTTCTATTTTCACTTATGTGTCACCTCCTGAGGACACATAATTGCCCCCGTTGTTAATCACTGTCCTAGAGCAACAATGGCCAACGCTAGATGGCATCCTTTTAAGGTGAGTGGAGGAAGGTTTAGGAGAGATGTTTGCATGGAGAGTAGTGGGCCTGACCTTCAATGCAGGGGGTGATGATAGAGTCTGACATATTATAAGACTCTTACGTAGGTACATGAATGAAAGTAAAACAGGAGGGCAATGTGGGAGTGAAGGGTTAGTTTGGTAATGGAATAGCTTAAAAGGTCAATAGAGCATTGTTGGCTGAAGTGCCCTGACAGGCTGTACTGTTGCATGTTCCACACAGCCTATCCTAGTTTGTTTTATTCTCCCCACAGTTCTACCAACTCTCTCTCTCGCACACCCACCCCCCCCCCCCCCCCCCCACCACTACAGCTCCTACCATTCACCTACAAATTACGGACTGCTTGCAATGGTCAACTGGCCTGCCATCCTGCACATTTAGGATGTGGGAGGAAACTGGAGAACCCAGAGGAAACACACGGGGTCTCGGGGGAATGTGCAAACTCCATCTCGACAACCCAGCTTCCAACAAACTCTTGTTGCAGTCTCATCTCAGTCCATTGGGATCACTGGCAAATTTCACAGTCCATCACAGTCAAAACCCTCCCCACAATTGAAACTAGGTGTGTATTATTACCCCACAACCATCAGGCTCCTGAATCAGCATGAATAACTTCACTCATCTTAGTGCTGAACTGACTGCACAGCCTATAGACTCATTGTCAAGGGCTCTGCAGTTTAGTGTCACATATTTGCTTCATTTATTTTATTGACGTAACTTGTCCATATTTGCATATTGATTGTTCATCAGGTTTCCTTATGCATAATTTTTCATAAATTCTATTGTTATTTCTTAATTTTCCTGTAAATGTCTACAAGAAAGCAAATATCAAGGTGGTATATAGTGACTATACTGTATGTAATTCCTTAAGAACTTTACTTTGAATTTTGAATGGAGTGAAAAGTTAGGTTAAAAGAAAACAAGAAAACAAGGTGGCGGGGAAGGAATTTCTGTGTTGGACTTGAGAGGTTAAAGAGTCCACTGCCAGCAACTGTGTGATTAAAATAAGGGATGAACAAGAGCCTAGAATTGAAGCGGAGATTGTGAAGGATATCAAGGCTGGAGAATGTTTCTGATGGGAGTGGCCTTATTGGGATTTGTCTTTGGTTTATTATTGGCACAGGTACTGAGATATAGTCAAAAAGCTTTTGTTTACGTACCATCCAGAAGCATTTGTTTCAAAAGAACCAGTATATAAAAGCAAAGATGTGATGCTGAGGCCTTATGAGGCATTAGTCAGACTGCACTTGGATTATTGTGAACAGGTTTGGGCCCTTATCTAAGACATGATCTGCTGGTATAGGAGAGGAATGAGAGGAGAAGAGGAGGTTCGTGAGAATGATCCTGTGAATGAAAGGATGGAAGGGTTTATGTACGATGAGCATTTGATGGTTCTCAGCCCATAATTGCTGGATTTTAAAAGAATGAGGAGGGATCTCATTGAAACCTATCTAGTGGTAGGTGAATCTGTGGAATTCATTGCCACTGATTGTGTGTGTGTGTGTGTGTGTGTGTGTGTGTGTGTGTGTGTGTGCATTTCTTATAAAAAAATATTCACACCCCCTTGGAAGTTTATTATTTTACAACACTGACTCACAGTGGATTTAATTTTGATTTTTTCTTACACTGGTTGGTCAAAAGAAAAAAAACCTCTTTGGTGTCAACATGAAAACAGATGTCTACAATGTGATCTAAATGAATTACAAATTTAAAACATGAAGCAATTGATTGTGGAAGTATTCACATCCCCTTTTAATATGACACACCAAATCATCATTGTTGCAGCTGATTGGTTTTCAAAGTCACATAATTAGTTAAATAGAGATAGGTTTTTGGAGACCTGTGAGCAGTCAAGGTGTTTCAATTGATTGTAGTAAAATATACTATATCTGGAAGGTCCAATTGCTGGTGAGTTGGTATCCTAGCAAAAACTACACCATGAAGACAAAACAATACACCAGGATCTCCACAAAAAGATTAGTGAAAATCACACATCAGGAGAAGGATACAAGAAAATTTCAAAGTCACTGAATATCCCCTGGAGTACAGTTAAGTCCATCAACAAGAAATAGAAAGAATATGGGCACAGTTGTAAATTTGCCTACAACAGGCTGTCATCAAAAACTGAGTGGCCATCCAAGAAGGGGACTAGTGAGGGAGGTCAACAAGAGATCTATGACAACTTTGGAGGAGTTACAAGATTCAGTGGCTGAGATGGGAGAGATTGTGCATTCAACAACTGTTGCCTGGGTGCTTCACCAGTAGTAATTTTATGGGAACACTGGCAAAGAGAAAGTTAATTAATTTATACATCTGTAATTAATTTAGATCAATTTGTAGAGATCTGTTTTTATTTTGACAAAAAAGAGTATTTTTCTGTTGATCAGTGTCAAAAAAGTCAAGATAAATCCACTGTGATTCACAGTTATAAAACAATAAAACATGAGAACATCCAAGGGGGGGATGAATACTTTTTATAGGCACTGTATATCTTAGTGAAATTTATATTTTTGTATCCATTACAATGTACTGCTACTGCAAAACAATACATTTCACAACATTTCCAGTGATATGAAATCTGATTCTGATTCTGATGGTGCCCAAAAAGGACAACACTGACAAGGGTCATTCACCCAGCACCATCTGGTTCCCAAACAGCACAAAGGTTTTAAGGTACTAAATCCAAGTGGAATATGGTGTGAGGAGACATCTATGCATCAGTGACAAGGTGTGAGCTCTGAATGGGTGGACCAGTGACTCTGTAGTTCACAACAAATGACAAAACTTTGAGTTGAAAAATCTGACCATTGCTGGGATGTGCCACGAGGATCAAGGACAGTTTCAGTCCCACTTCTATCAGACCCTTGATGCCAAATGATCAATTTTTGAATTCTGAACTTCCAATCTTCCTTGCTGTGAATTATGCACTTTGATTATCTACCTGCATCACAATATATCTGTAACTAGTACATAACATTCTGCATTCTGTAGAACCATTGAACACTACAGCACAGTACAGGCCCTTCAGCCCTCCTTGTTGTGCTGACCCATATAATCCTTAATAAAAAGTACTAAACCCACACTACCCCATAACCTTCCATTTTTCTTTCATCCATGTGCCTGTCCAAGAGGCTCTTAAATACCCCTAATGTTTTAGCCTCCACCACCATCCCTGGCAAGTCATTCCAGGCACTCACAATGCTCTGTGTAAAAAACTTACTCCTGGTGTCTCCCCTAAACTTCCCTCCCTTCATTTTGTACATATGCCCTCTGGTGTTTGATATTGGTGCCCTGGGAAACAGGTACTGACTATCCACCCTATCTAAGCCTGTCATAATCTTGTAGACCTCTATCAAGTCCCCCCTCATTCTTCTACGCTCCAAAGAGTAAAGTCCCAGCTCTTCTAACTTTGCTTCATATGACTTGTTCTCCAACCCAGGCAACATCCTGGTAAATTTCCTCAGCACCCTCTCCATAGCTTCCACATCCTTCCTATAATGAGGTGACCAGAACTGAACTCAATACTCTAAGTGCAGTCTCAACAGAGATTTGTAGAGTTGCAACATGACCTCTCTACTCTTGTACTCAATCCCCCTGTTTATGACACCTAGTATCCCATAGGCCTTCTTAACTACCCTATCAACCTGTGCAGCTACCTTGAGGGATGTATGAATTTGAACCCCAAGGTCCCTTTGTTCATCCACACTCTTAAGTAACTGACCATTAATCTTGTATTTAGTCTTCTGGTTTGTCCTTCCAAAATGCATCACCTCACACTTGTCCAGATTGAACTCCATCTGTCATTTTTCTGCCCAACTTTGCAGTCTGTCTATATCCTATTGTAACTTTCGACCATCTATAACTCCATCCACAACTCCTCCAATCTTCGTGCCATCCGCAATCTTACTCACCCATCCTTCTGCCTCTACATCCAGGTCATTTATAAAAATCACAAATAGCAGGGGTCCCAGGTCCCAGATCCCTGCGGCACTCCACTAGTCACCGACCTCCAGGCAGAATACCTTCCTTCCACAACTACCCTCTGCTTTCTTCCTTTAAGCCAATTTGTTATCCAAACAGCCAAGGTTCCAATTATCCCATGCCTCATGACTTTCTGGATGAGGCTCTCATGAGGGACCTTGTCAAATACTTTGCTAAATTCTGTGTAGACCACATCCACTGCCCGACCCTCATCAATTTCTTTTGTTACCTCTTCAAAAAACTCAAATCAGGCTCATGAGGCATGAAGCCATTTTATGAAGCCTTCACAAAGCCATGTTGACTGTCCATGAGTAGACTGTACTTCTCTAAATGCTCGTAGATCCTATCCTTAAGAATCATTTCCAGTAGTTTGCATACCACCGACGTAAGACTCACCAGTCTATAGTTCCCAGGTTTCTCCCTATTACCTTTTTTAAACTAGGGAAGTATATTTGCCATTCTCCAGTCCTCCAGCACTTCCCCTGCAGCCAAAGAGGATTCAAAGATCATAGCTAATGCCCCTGCAATCTCTTCTCTCAATTCCCACAACAACCTGGGGTGTATCATATCCAGCCCTGGGGATTTATCAATCTTAAAGTTTTTAAGAAGATCCAGCACTCCTTCCTTAATCTCCACATTGTCCAGCACACAGGCCCAGCTCTATTTCAACCTCATCCTGATCAAGATCCTTTTCACTTGTGAATACTGAAGCAAAGTATTCATTTAGGACCTCCCCAACCTCCTCCACTTCCAGGCACATGTTGCCCTCTTTATCTTTTAGCGGCCCCACCTTTGTTCTCATCATCCTCCTATTCTTTACATACACATAGAACACCTTGGGGTTCTCCTTAATCCTACATGCCAAGGCGTTCTCATGCCCCCTTTGAGCTCTCCTAAGACCTTTCTTTAGCTCCTTCCTGGCTACCCTATATTTCTCATAAGCCCTTCCTACTTCCTGCTTCTTATAACTAACAGATACTTCCATATGTTTCTTTTACTCTTTTAAGACCCTGATGTACTTACGTATTTCATGATCTGTCTGGATACAAAAGCTTTTGACTGTATAAAACATAAAATGAAGTTATTCTGCAGAAGCTACAAATCCAGAGTAAGATACTATGTGACATGCTGAGTGTGTCGACTGTATAAGACAAAGGAGCAGAATTAGTTCACCTGGCCCACTGATTTTGCTTTGCCATTGTATCATACTTGATTAAGACCAGAAGACATATGAGCAGAATTAGGCCATTCAGCCCATCGAGTCCGCTCCACCATTCCATCATGGCTGGTTTATTATCCTCTCAACCACGTTCTCCTGCCTTTTCCATGTAACTTTTGACACACTTTCTAATCAAGAACCTATCAACCTCTGCTCAAATATCCCAGTGAGTTGGCCTCCACAGCCATTGTGCGAATAAATTCCACAGAGTCACCACCCTCGGTCTAAAAAAATTTATCCTCATCACTGTTCTAAAGGAATATCCTTCTATCCTGGGGGCTGTGCAATCCTGTCGTAGACTCCCCCACTATGGAAAATATCCTCCCCATATTCACTCTATTTAGGCCTTTCAATATTCGATAGAAACTCCCATCTACCCACATCTTAACCTGCACCATCTATACCCTTCATGTCCATGCACCTATCCAAATTTCTCTTCAATGTTCAAATGGAACTCATATTCACCATTTCCACTGGCAGCTTGTTCCACACTTTTGCTACCCTCTGAGTGAGGTTTTCCCTCATGTTACCTTTAAACTTTTCACCTTTCACCCTTAACCCATGACCTCTAGTTTTAGTCTAAGTGGAAAATGCCTGCTTGTATTTAATCTATCTATACCCCTCATAATTTTATGTGTGTCTATTAAATTGCCTCTCATTCTCCTTTCCTGTAGGTAGGTGACTGGAACTGCACACAGTACTCTCAATTAGGCCTCGTAAATGTCTTATACAACTTCAACTTTATTGTATTCATTATCTCCATGTACACAGTTTACACCATGAGCTTCACACATGCAAGATTGTTCATTGCACCTTGGTGTAATTGACAATAAACTAATCTGGCTGGATTTATTCCCAGACTCCTGGGAGTCAGCTGTAGTGAACTAACCTCTATGTTTGTGACGCAGGTCCCTCGGTCAGTGTGCACGGAGAGCTGTCCTCCAGGTACCAGAAAAGCAGTTCTGAAAAGACAGCCAGTTTGTTGCTCGAAGTGCTTGCTGTGTCCAGACGGAGAGATCAGTAACACCACAGGTAGATTATTTACCTTCATGAAAACCCATGAATTATGTTGTGAACTCAGCGACGGCATACAGCAGATCTGTGGCTGGTTTATTATCCCTCTCAACACTATTCTCCTACCTTTTCCCCATAACCTTTGACACCTTGATATCCTGATCAAGAACCTATCAATCTCTGCTTTAAATATACCCAACAACTAAAGAAATTCCTCCTCATCTCTGTTCAAAAGGGACGTTCTTCTATTCTGAGGCTGTTCACTTTAATCCTAGACTCCTCCACGAGAGGAAACATCCTCTCCTTGTCCACTCTGTCTGAGCCTTTCAATATTCAATGGATTTCATTGACATTTCACAACTCCCCCCCCCCCACCCCACCCCACCATTTTTCCAAACTCCAGGTCAACCATTAACTCCAATAAATCAACCATTCACTTGTGCAGCTACAGTAACTGTTACCCGTGCGCAGAGCATATACAACAAGAGTTGTATGATTAAAGGTTTTTTACTAACTCATGGTAGTAACGGTACACACTGGGAAACTTACAATGTGGAATGTGAAGAACCATGCCCACTAAGATGAAACGCATGCACACTCAAAAACCTTCTTGTAATGAGAGAGCCTTTAGTGTGCAGATGGCCCAATAAATTCATTGCATGATCAATGTGCATGTGCACTTGCTGCCTTCTCACAATCAACCCAATATGATTCCGTAACTTTAATTACAGAGTAGCAAAGATCACGACACCGATAAACATTCTTAAGAAGGCTGCATGCACATTATCACTATTATACATGTAGTATAATTGAACATGGAACACAGAACAGCACAGCAGAAGGACATGCCCTTCAGACCACAATCTTTTCACAAGGTAGTTAAGCTAATTATACTAATTCTTCTGCCGGAGCATGATCCACATCCCTCAATAATTTGCATATTCATGTGCATAAATCCGAGCCTCTTCAACATCTGTTATCGTATCTGCCTCCACCACCTCCCCATTGCAGGCAGCCACCTCCCTCTCTGTAGAAAACACTTGCCCCACACATCCTTTTTAAACTTTCCCCTCTCACCTTAAAGTAATTTATGCACTTACTTAAGCCTATCACCCCCTACTGGTGCATCAACCACTGCCAGCAGCTTGCCAGAATCCTCTTCCTGGGTCAGTCTTTCAAGTTGCCCCCACTGAGGATCCCATTGAAGAGCTTTCCTCTGCTAGGGATGAGGTCTTTGGAGTTTCTGCAGGTGTTTCTTTAGCTCTGGGTTTTTCTAGGATGGGGCAACTTGCTGCATGCCTAACGCTTCTTTCAGAACCTTAAAGATTACCACTAATATTAGCTATTTCCCTCTTGTCAAAAGGTCTCTGGCTGTCCACTCTATCTAATTTCTTATCGTCTTATGAGCCTCTATCAAGTCACTTCTCATTCTCCATTGCTCCACAGAGAAAAGCTTTATCTTTCTCTGCCTTTCATCATAAGACGTGACCCCTTAGTCTAGATAGAATCCTGATAAATTTCCTCTGTACCCTCTCTAATGGTTCCACAACCTTAATCAGGCAGCCAGAACTGAACACAATACTCCAGCTGTGCTCTAACCATAGTTTTTTTTAGACTTACAGCACATTTCAGAGTTTGACTCCCAACACTGTCTGCAAGGAGTTTGCATGTTTTCTCCATGATCACACTGGTTTTCCTTGAATACTCTGCTTTCTGCCACAACCCAAAGATGTACAGGTTAGGGTTAGTCAGTTGTAAGCATGCTATGTTGGTGCCGGAAGTGTGGTAGTATCCACAATCTCCCCCACACATCGCAAACAATGACACAAATGATGCATTTCACTGCTTGTTTCAATATTTCAATGTAAATGTGACAAATAAAGCTTATCTTTTATCTTTACATGGTTCCAGGAAAGTGCTGTGACATATACGCTGGGTAATGAGGAAGGTTGGCCTTTATGTGTCAGGGCAATGAGTATAGGATGTCATGTTGCAGTTGTACAAGATGTTGGTGAGGCAACACTTGGAGTATTTTGTACAGTTCCGGTCACACGGTTACTAGAAAGACATCCTTAAACTGGAAAGAGTGCAGAGAAGATCTATGAGGATGCTGCCAGAACTTGCGGGTCTGCATTTTCAGGGGATATTGGCTAGGCTAGGTCTTCATTCCTTGAAGGGTAGAAGACTGAGGAGACATAGAGGTGTATAAAATCAAGATGGGGTGAAAAGTACATGGATAGGCAAGGTTTAGATAGATATGGCCACACACAGGCAAATGGGACTAGTTTGTTCAGTATGGATGAGTTGGGCTGGAAGGCCTGCTTGTGTACTGTATACATCTGAATTTTGATGGTTTGGAACTCTAAAGAGATCTTCATTTATTCTTAAGAAGAAGATAAACTTTATTTGTCACATGTAGATAGGAATATTGAAAAATATAGAAAAATGACCAACACAGTCTGGGTTTGCGTGGGGGATAGGCTGCCCACAATTTACTAGCTCTAGCCCATATGTCTCTTCAGAAAGAGGGGGGAAATCAGACCATCCAGAGGAAACTCATGAGGTCACAGGCAGAACATATAGACTCCTGATAGACAGGACAGAAATTGAACCTGATGAGATACCTAATAAAGTGATTTCTGGGTGTATGTTGTAAAATATTCAAGTTATTTTTGTTTATTTTCCTACAATCTTCAGATTCTGTCAACTGTATTCTGTGCGCTCCAGAAGACAGGCCCAACCCAATGAGGAATGAGTGCATCCCAAAACATCTGGAGTTTCTGTCATTTGATGGTACCATGGGGATCACCTTGACAACCGTGTCCCTGTTGGGAGAGGCCAGCACAGTGGGTATTGCAGGAGTGATCTGGTACTACAGGAAAACCCCCATCGTCCGAGCCAACAACTCCGAGCTCAGCTTCTTGCTTCTCTTCTCTCTGGCTCTGTGTTTCCTCTGCTCCTTGACCTTTATCGGGCAGCCCTCAGTCTGGTCCTGTGTGCTCAGGCACACGTTGTTCGGCATCAGCTTCGTTCTCTGCATCTCCTGCATACTAGCCAAGACCCTGGTAGTGCTGATAGCATTTAAGGCAACTCTCCCCGGCAGCAATGTGATGAAATGGTTCGGGACCCTGCAGCAAATCCTGGGGGTCTTGGTCTGTACAGCAGTCCAGCTTGTGACCTGCCTGGTGTGGCTGCTCCTTGCCCCCCCATTCCCAGTGAAGCAGACCAAGTACTATAAGGAGAAGATTATCTTTGAGTGCGATTTAGGCTCGGTGGCTGCCTTCTGCTGTGTACTGGGTTACATTGGCTTTCTGGCATGTCTCAGCTTTGTTCTCGCGTTCTTGGCTCGGAAACTCCCCGATAATTTCAACGAAGCCAAGTTCATCACCTTCAGCATGCTGATCTTCTGTGCGGTGTGGCTGGCCTTCATACCAGCCTATGCCAGCTCTCCTGGGAAGTACGCCGTGGCTGTTGAGATCTTTGCCATTTTGGCCTCCAGCTTTGGCCTACTCATCTGCATATTTGTTCCCAAATGTTACATCATCCTGCTAAAACCAGAGCAAAACACAAAGAAATATCTCATGGGAAAAACAGGCCAACAAAAGGCTTAATATGTACCATCCCAACTACAAACATCTGCATACTAGGAACATACAGTGGAACAGAGAAAATAGAACACTACAGCACAGGAGCGGGTTCTTCAGCCCACACTATTGTCCTGAACCAATAAAACTAGTAATCAAATGGCCAACTACGCTAACCTCTTCTGCCTACGCAATGTCAATATCCTTCCATTTTCCTCACATTCATGTGCCTATCCAAATGGCTACATATAAGCTTCAAGGAAAAGCGTAGTTGTCCATCCCGTTGCTAAATTGAGCCTCAGCACCCACACCACCAGGTTCAGGAACATAAGATATAGGAGCAGAATTAAAGCATTCTGCTCATTGAATTTGCTCCACTATGGCTTAATTATTTTTTCGTCTCAACCCCATTTTCGTGCTTTATCCCTGTACCATTTGACGCCCTTACTAATCACTCCACTTTCAACACATCTAATGTTGGCCTCAACAGACAAATGGCATCAATGAATGCCACAGAGCCATCACTCTCTGGCTAAAGAAACTCTTTCTCATCTCTGTTATAAAGAGATGACTTTCTATTCAGAGGCTGTGCCCTCTGGTCCTAGACCTTGCCACTATTGGAAACATCATCCCACGTCCACTCTATCTAGGTCTTTAAATACTTGTTAGGTTTCAATAAGATACCCCCCATTCTTCTAAAGGAATCGAGTCCCAGAACCATCAAACACTGCTCATATGTTGACCGTTTCATCCATGGGATCATTCTTGTAAACTTCCTCAGAACCCTTTTCAATTCTTTGACATTCTTCCTCAGTTAAGGGTGCCAAAACTGTTCATAATACTTCAAATACTGACTGGTCCCTTTAAAAGTCTCAGCATTACATCCTTTCTTTCATATTCTAGTGCTCTCGAAATAAATGCAAAAAAATTGCATTTTCCTTCCTTCCCATCAACTCAACTTGCAAGTTAACCTTTCGGGAATCCTTTACTAAGACTCCTAAGTCCCTTTGCACTTTGATTTCTGAATTCACTCCCCATTTAGAAAATAGACTGATGAAGGTTGTCGACCCTAATCATCAAATATTTATTTACATCCATAGATGCTGCTTGACCTGGTGAGCTCCTTCGCTTTAGATTTCCAGCATCTGCAGTTTCTAAAAAATAGTCAATGCGTTTTTCTGTGAAGGAGCTTTGATTTTTGAACTGTACCATATATTAAACTTAAACTGCTATCCTATCTACCAAATAATTGCCTTCTGAGTAAAGGTGTTGTGGTGAGCATTTGGTCCGTAATGACAGATGAGGAAGCTCTTTAACTCAACAACAGTTTTATTGTAATAGACACAAAACAGACCGGGCACCATGACCCAGAGAATGAACCGAACCAGTCTCACACCAGCGGGGGAGGTGATCATCACCCACCCCAGTTACAGTTAGGGTGACCCACCAATACACTAGCAAATAACTATATAACCCCAGCTAAAATGTAACAATAAACAAACTGGAACTTCCCACCATAATCTCACAAAAACATTTTAACACAAGAACAATAAGTAGTACTGGTCATTAGAAATGTAGGGGCAGATTGTCGACCACGCCCCCGCCTATAATGTCACAGTAAGAATAAGTGTTTATGTTCACAAAAGGCTGGTAAAAATGCTGCAAGAGCAAGAAGGTCAAACACAAGGAAATCTGCAGATGCTGGAAATTCAAACAACACACACAAAATGCTGGTGGAACACAGCAGGCCAGACAGCATATATAGGGAGAAGCACTGTTGACGTTTTGGGCCGAGACCCTTCATCAGAGCAAGTAAGTGTAGATTTTGTGGCCTATTGCGCCACCGAAGGGGTAGTTTGGTAACTGCAAGTAACCAAAAGGATCGTGGACTGACCCAAACCTCTTGAAATACTCACCAGCATGGGCAGCTCCTTCAGGGAGAGAAACATTTTGCCTCTGACTGAAATGAGATATACTTGAGACTTCAGACAAGATTTTAAGTTGAAGAGACCATGTGCATATGTGTGGCAGGTAATACTTGTAACATTGTGAGCGGTTTTGGGTCCCCTACCTAAGAAAGGACGTGCTGGCAATAGAGAAGGTCCAGAGGATGTTCGCAAGAATGATCAAGGAATGAAAGGGTTATATATGAGAAATTTTTGATGGCTCTTGGCATGTACTTGTTGAGTTTTGAAGAATGAGTGGGGAATCTCATTGAAAACTAATAAACATTGAAAGGCCTACATACAGTGGACATGGATACTGAAAAGTCCAGTTAAGATTGGGCATGGAGAGGAAGTTTCCTATGATGGGGTAGTCTAACAAAGGGAAGGGGACAGCCAAAGTATACAGGATGTCCTTTTATAACAGAGATGAGGAGGTATTTCTTCAGCCGGAGGGCAGTGACTCTGTGGAATTCATTCTGAAAGACGGGCGTGGAGGCCAGCTATTGGGTACACTTGAAGCAGAGATTGATAAGCTCTTCATTGCTAATGGTGTCAAAGGTTACTGGGAAAAGTCAGGAGAATGGAATTGAGTGGGAAGATAAATCAGTCATAATGGGATGGTGGAGCAGACTTGATGGGCTGAATGGCCTGATTCTGCTCTTATGTCTTAACAGAGAGCAGAAGGAATGGACTGCGATGATGGTGTCTGGACAGCGTGGTATCTTAGTGGGGTTAGCATAATGTTATTACAGTACCAGCACCCCTGCTGTTTGTAAGGGGTATATATGTTCCCTCCACGACTATCAGTTTCCTCTAGGTGCTCCAGTTTTGTCTCTCGTTCCAAAGATGGGAGAGTTAATTGCAATGTTCCCTCTAATTTTTTCTTACAGCTCTGTGGACCAACCATTGTTCTAAGAAGTAGTTTTGTATACACGGCCTGGAAACTGGATAGACTTTTATAAAAAATGATGTAAAATTAAATCCCAGCTGCCCAGCAACAAAGACTTTGTGCACAGGAGCAATTCAGTTACTATACAGGCAGGCACCCATGCCAGATTAGACAGAATAATGGATCGTAGGTTAATTAGTCACATGGGTGTAACCACATGATGCGGTCTCATTGAGCCAGGAGTGTCTGTTAACCTGGTGTATCTCTAAATAAATTTACTAATTCCCAAAGAATTATTGATCTTGGGAAGCGTTACCCATACCTTCAGGGTTTGATTCCCTATTACAGGTAGGGCATTTATTGATTGTTCACATTGGACCATCAGTAAACTTAAACTTATAACTCTCCATATGACTCAGAAGAGCAGAGGTGAAGAGGACTCCAGTGTTGATACAAAATTCCTTAGTCAGAGGAAGAGAGATAAGGTTCTGTTGGCGTGATGGAGACAACCAGATGGCCTATTGCATCCCTGTGCCAGGATCACAGATGTCTCAGTTCAGATCCGTGGCATTTTCAAGGGCAAGGGTGACCAGCCCAAAGTCTTACTACATATTGGCAACTGTGACAGAGAAGTGAGGTCCTGAAGAAAGATTATAGGGAGCTAGATAGAAAGCTGAGAAACTGGACCTCCCAGGTAGTAATATCTGGATTGCTGTCTTTGCCACATGCCAGTGTAAGTAAGAAAAGGATGATTTGGCAGGTGAATGCATGGCTGAGGAGCTGGTATAGGGGCCAGAGGTTGAGATTTACGGATCATTATGATCTCTTCTGGGGAAGGTACAAACTATACAAAAGTGATGAGTACACCTGAACCCGAGGGCCTCAAAAATGCTTGTGGGCATTTTGGCTAGAATTGTTCAGGTGCATTTAAAATAATTTGCTAGGAGGATGGGAACCAGACATAGTGCTGAAGATGAGGTGGTTGGCTTACAAACATAGGCAATGTGTACTGAGACATCTAGCAAGGAGAGGCTGATGATGGGGCAAAATTGCAGTCAACAGGATGAGTTGCAACCAAAAATACAGACAAAATGGAGAAAGGTGAATACAGCACTTACGTATAGTTGTATGCATGCAGCATGGAGAATAAGATATGAACTAATAGCACAGTTAACAATTGGCAAGTATGATGTTGTAGATATCCCTGAATCATGGCTGAACGAAGATTATAGCTAGGCACTTAATGTCCAAGGATAAACAATGAATTGAATGGACATGCAGGAAGGTTAGAGGGTGGTGTTGCTCTGTTGGTTAAAAAATAGAATCAAATCATTAGAAAATGTGACATTGGTTCAGACAGTGTTGAATCATTGTAAGGAACTGCAAGGCAAAAAAGACCCTGGTGGGAGTTATACAGACTCCTGAACAGGATGTGGGAGGTCTATAAATTACAATGGGAGATAGAAAATACTTGGCAAAAGGACAATGTTGCAATAGGCATGGGGGATTTCAATATGCAGGTAGATTGAGAAAATCAGGCTGGTGCAGGATTCCAAGAGAGGGAACTTCTAGAATGTCTACAAGATGGCTTTTGAGAGCAGCTTGTGGTTGAACCCACTAAGGTATCAGTTATTCTGGAATGGCTGTTATGCAAAGAGCTGGAATTGATTAGAGAGCTTAAGGTAAAAGAACCCTTAGGGGAAAAATGTTCATAATATGATCAAATTCACAGTGAAATTTGAGAAGGAGGAGCTGAAGTCAGATGTATCAGTATCACAGTGGAGTAAAGGGAATTACAAAGGCTTGAGAGAGCAATTGATCAGAATTGATTGTAAAAGAACACTGGCAGGGGTGACAGCAGAGCAGCAATACCTGGAATTTTTCTAAGCGATCCAGAAGGTACAGAATATCTACATTCCAAAGAGGAAGAAGAGTTCTAAAGACAAGATAACACAATTGTGGCTAACAACAGAAGTCAAAGCCACTTAAAAGCCAAAGAAAGAGCACATAGTGGAGCAAAAATTAGTGAGAAGTTAGAAGATTGGAAAGCTTTTAAAAATCAATAGAAGGCAACTAAAGAAGTCATTGAGAAGGTAAAGATGGAATAGGAAAGTAAGATAGCCTACAGTATTAAAGAAGATACCAAAACTTTCTTCAGATACTTCAAGTGTAAAAGAGAGGTAAGAGTGGATATCAGACCTCTGGGAAATTACCCTGCAGAGGCCATAATAGAACAGGCGAATGAGTGTAAGTATTTTACTTTAGACTTCACTGTGGAGGACACTGGCAGGATGGTGAAAGTTCCAGGTGTCAGGGATCATGAAGAGTGTGAAGTCACCATTACTAGGGAGAAGGTTCCTCGGAAACTGAAAGGTCTAAAGATAGATAAGTCACATGGAGTAGATGCTGAACATCCCAGTGTTCTGGAAAAGGTGGCCAAAAATATTGTGAAGGCAATAGTAATGATCTTTCAAGAATCACTAGATTCTGGAATGGTTCTATTAGACTGGAAAATTGCAAATGTCACTCCACTCATCAAGAAAGGAGGGAAGCAGAAGAAAGGTAATTATAGGCTAGTTAGTCTGCCCTTGGTGGTAGGGAGGATGTTGGAGTCGATTGTTCAGTGTGTAATTTCAGGGTACATGGAGGCATATTATAAAATGGGCTGTAGTAAGCATGGGGAAATCTTTCCTCACAATCTGTTGGAATTCTTTGAAGAAATAAGAAATAGGATCGACAAGGAAGAATCAATGGATGTTGTGTACTTGGATTTTCAGATTGCAAGGTGCTGCATATGAGACTAATTAACAAGTTAAAACCTCATCGTATTATAGGAAAGATATTAGCATGTATCAAACATGCCTGCCTGGCAGGAGGCAGAGTATGGGAATAAAGGAAGCCTTTTCTGGTTGGCTGCTGGTAACTAGTGGAATTCCACAGGAGTCTGTGTAGGACCAATTCTTTTTACATCCTATGTCAGTGATTTGGATGATGGAATTGATGTCTTTGTTGCAAAGTTTGCAGCTGATATGAAAATGGATGAAGGGGCAGGTAGTTTCAAGAAATAGAGAGCTTACAGAGGACTTAGATTAAGAGAATGGGCAAAAAAGTGGTAGGTGGAATATAGTGTTGGAAAGTGTTTGATCATGAACTTTAATAGAAAAAAATGAAATAGTTGACTATTTTCTAAATGGACAGAAAAAATGAAAATCTGAGATAGAGAAGGTGTTGGGAGTCCTTGTGCAGAATACTCTAAAGGTTAATTTGCAGGGTCGAGTCTGTGATGAAGAAAGCAAATGCAATATCAGCATTCATTTCAAGAGGACTAGAATATAAAGGAAAGGATGTAATTTTGAGACTTTATAAAGCACTGGTGTTGCCTCACTTGGAGTATTGTGCACAGTTTTGAGTGCCTTAGCAAAAATGTGCTGAAACTAAAGAGGTTTCAAAGGAGGTTCACAAAAATGATTCTGGGATTGAAAAGATTGAAATATGAAGAGCGTTTGATGGCTCTGGGCCTGTATTCACTGGAATTCAGAAGAATGAGAAATGACCACAAAACCTATTGAATGGTGAAAGTTCTTGATAGAGTGGATGTGGAAAGGATTTCTCCTATTGTGGAAGAGTCTAAGACCAAAGGATACAGCCTCAGAATAGACAGGAATTCCCTTAGAACAGAGATGAGGAGAAATTTCTCTAGCCAGAGAGTGGAAAATCAATGGAACAAACATCTGTGGAGTTCAAGTTTATATGTCTATTTAAGGCAGACGGTGATAGATTGATGATTCATGAAGGGATCTGGAGGAAATGTATGACATTGGGGATGAGAGGAAAATGAATCAGCCATGATGTAATGGTGGAGCAGACTCAATAGGCCAAATGGCCTAATTCTGCTCCTATATCTTATGGTTTAATGGCCTATATTGTAACACCAACTGAAGTTCAATAATCCCTCACTCTGACCCACATAAGCACCTGCATCAATTTTGTATTAGTATTCGAATTGGAATTAGTTTATTATTGTCACATGTACTAAGATACATGTGGCAATAACAAGATATTGCCTTGTGTACAGTTCATTACAGATCAGATCATTGCTAATGAAAAAGAAATACAATATTGAATAAACTGTACCTGTTCAAATTTCAAATTTTGAAGGAATTTTTATTATCAAAATGCATATGTATCACCACATACAATCCTGTGAATCAAGTTCTTGTGGGCATCCACAACAAGCCAATAGAATAGTAACTATAACAGGATCAATGAAGGATTAACCAGAGTGCAGAAGTCAACAAAGTGTGCAAATGCAAATATAAATAAATAGCAATGAATTACAAGAACATGAGATATAGTCCCTAAGGTGAGATCATTGGTTGTAGTAAAATTTCAGTGATGGAGCAGGTGAAGTTAAGTGTAATTTTCCCCCTTTTATTCAAGAGCCTGAAGGTTGGAGAGTAGTAACTGATCTTGAACCTGCTGATGCGTGTCCTGAGGTTCTTGCACCTTCTACCAGAAGCAGCAGTGAGAAGAGAACATTATCTGGTGGTGGGTATTCTGATGATGGATGCTGCTTTCCTATGACAGTGTTTCATGTAGATGTTCTCGGTGTTTGAAGGGCTTTACACTTGATATATTATGCTGGATCCACTATATTTTGTATGATTTTCATTTCAATGGCATTTGTGTTTCCATACCAGGCTGTGATGCAGCCAGTCAATATACTCACCACCACACACTTTCAGAAGTTTGTCAAAATTTTAGATATCATGCCAAGTTTCTGCAAACTCCTATGGAAGTAGAAGTACTCCTGTGCTTTCTTTGCAATTGCACTTACATTTTGGATCCAGGACTTTAAAGTTGCTATCCCTCTACCTCTGATCCTCCAATGAGGACTGGCTCATGGACCTCTGGTTTCCCTCTCCTGAAGTCTATAATCAGGTCTCTGGTCTTGCTGACATTGATAGGTTGTTTGCTGTGACATGACTCAGCCAAAATTTTAATCTCCCTCCTGTATGCTGGTTCATTCATCACCATGATTACTCAGAAAGGGTCATGCAGGTAAACAATAAGGTGCAAGATCTTAACAAGGTAGTCTTTGAGCTCAAGAGTCCATCTTATCATACTAGGGATCTATTTAATAGTCCTATAACAGTGGATAGAAGTTGTCCTTGAGCTTAATGAAATGTGCTTTCAGGTTTGTATCTTCTGTCCTATTGGAGAAAGGAGAAGGGACAGATGGGTGGTGTCTTTAATTATGCTGGCAAGAAGTGTAGACAGAGTCCATGGAGAGGAGGCTGGTTTGTGTGATGTGTTGATCTGCGTCAACAGCTCTTTTGTAGTTTCTTGCAGTCACCTGCAGAGCAGTTGCTATATAGAATAGTTATGCCTCTAAATAGGATTTTTTCTATAGTGCATCAATAAAAATTTGTAAGGGGTAATTGATATTATTCTTATTGTATTTTTTTAACATGCATTTCCATTAGCAACACCATTAGAAGAATGTGATTGTGCTGGTGAAGGTGCAGAGTTGATTCCAAATGTTCAAAGCTCAAAGTAAATTTACTATTGAATTGTGTGTGAGTCACCATATGCTACCCTGAGATTCATTATTATAGTGCAACAAAGAAATAAAACAGAATCAATAAAAATTTACACACAAAGTTGGACAAGCAAACAATGTGTAAAGGAAGAGAAAATGTGCAAATGGAATCAATCGATCAATCCATCAATAAATCAACAAATAAATAATATTACCAACATGTAGACTCCTTGAAAATGAGTCTATACATCATGAAATTAGTTCAGCCTTGAGGTGAGTGAAGTTATCCACACTGGTTCGGGAGCCTGGTGGTTGAGGGGTAATAACTGTTGCTGAACCTGGAGGTGTGGGACAGGGTGAGTGTCATTGCTGTTGCTTGGATTGGAGCATTTCAAATAGAGACAGGACAGGCTACGTCTGTTTCTTTTGGAGTGGAGGGGGCATGACGAATGGGTGATCTAAACTGCGAGACTGCTAAGTGGTGTGGCTCAATGGGCCAGGAGGGCCAATTTTACACTGCATCTCAGTAAATAAATAAAGGTTTACAAGGATGATAAATATAGTGGATGGGAAAAACTTTTTTTCATGTAGAATGTATGAGAAAAGACGCCTCATACAAATTTGGAATTCTGTGGCTTAGAATAAAGGCATAAAGCATCACAGTACCAAGTCAGGACCTGTGGCCCATCTTGTTTATACTGAACTATTATTCTGCCTTCATTGACCTGCAGCTGGACCGCAGCCATTGAAGTATCATTGATGTATCATTGATCACTACCATTGATGTATCTATCCAAACTTCTCTTAGATGTTACAATTGAACATGCATCCACCTCTTCCACTGGCAGTTGATTCCATGCCCTCATCACCCTTGGAGTTAAGCAGTTCCCCCTTAGGTTCCCCTTAAGCATTTCCCCTTTCACACTTAACCTGTGACCTCTAGTTGCAGTGTTACACACTATAAGTTTTCACTGCTAATGTAATGGCTTCTCTGTAATGTTCCACTGCTAAAGTAATGGTTTCTCTGTAGCAGCGATGTTTGGGTTATGACTAGAGATAATGGGGCATGTTAGCCAATAAGTGGGATGTTGTTCTTTCTTGTGTGTCTGGGAGCTGGGAATTTGCAGTCATTTGCCAGGGAGAGATGAGGAAAGAAGACACAAAGGAGAGAGTTGGTAGATCGCTGGACAGAGTGGACTAGGAGCGAGTGTCCGAAGGTCAATGACGATCAGAGGAAGTTGATGGTGGACGAATGGCCTTATCAGTGAGCTCCAACCTTGCTCATTAGACTGTTTCATGTGAATAGGCCTTTTCCTTTTTATTTTTTTCTTTACTAACCATAGAATCAAATTAGGGATTATAAAGCTCAATAGTTTAATTGCATATTGTGTACTGTTTATTATTTTGTGGTAGTGATTTGTAATGGGGACACATCGCACAGCATCCACTTAAATGATATTTCTTAAGTTTGGCCGGGCCAGGGAGGCCATTGTTCCCTATATCAATCCACTAGCCGAAGCAAGAGTTACAATTGTGGGGGCTCGTCCAGGATCATATAATAGTTCTTCACAATGGATAGAGGGTATTTATGCCAAAGCCATACTCAACACCGCTCACAGGTCACATTGTTGTACCTTTCATTCTTCAACCAGTATCCGAATCATTTACCATTGACCCCATTCAGAACAATGGAAATCTGGGAGCTTAGTGCTAGTGATTATCCATGCGACAGTTATTTATCAGTGAAGTTGGAGTTCTCGAAGGGCAATGTGGGAGAGTCTAAGGTCCTTGATACATTAGTGCTGGTTTGTCTGGACCCCATTGAGAAGGGCGACATTTCAATTTTGGTGGGGACCAACACCACTCTTGTGAGGAGGTGCATGCTGGGCCTGCGAGGAGAAGGCTGAGGAGAGCTTTTTGGGAATATTGTCCATGCACCCGGTGTCTCGAGCTGCTTTTGAGGAAGTGCATGGCTGCATTGGGCCGGATACCGAATTGAGATGAGGGACTGTGTTGTTCACCCAGTCGAAGCCAATGGTAGTATAGTGTGGGGAAGTAGCAAGAGTGATGGAGACACCCAACTCTCTCTGAGTGCCTGAGAGCGAAGCCCCCTTAGTGAAAGCTCCAGAAGACCAGGAGGGGGAGTCGGGATTTCTTGCTGGGGGCACCTGTGAGGCCTGAATTGCAGAAACACTCAGTTATACAGGCAAGCAGGATGGCAGTGATTATCAGGAACACTACAAAGCGGGAGGTAACATTTAAGCGGAGTATGCCCATGGTGCATTGTTCCCAGTGACGGTAAAGTCTAGTGTCCCTGGACAAGCCAGGGAAAAGCTATTGGAAAAAGGGGGAAAGTTGACCGCTGAATCATTCAACTTCAGGGTCTCCCCTGTTCCTGCAGGTTAGGAAGAGGAGGTTAGTAGAGAAGATGCTGAAGCTGAAAGGTATCTTTTCCACTAACAAATTTGACATGGGTTGTTCCAAGAGCATGCGTCACACCACTCAGGTGATTGAGGATACCCCGTTCAGAGAAAGGTCATGGCGATTGGCCCCTGCAAAGGTGGAGGACGTTCAGCAGCATTTGTGTAATTTGAATCAAGCTGGGATAATCACCAAGACCTGAAGCCCCTATGCATCCCCAATAGTAGTGGCCTGAAAGAAGAATGGGAAGGTACGGATGTATGTGGACTATAGGACTCTGAACAGGCACACTGTCCCTCACCAGTATACTGTCCCAAGGATTGAAGATGCACTGGCCTGCCTCAGTGGTGCGAAGTGGCTCAGTGTGGAATAGGTATTACCAGATCCCCATGAATGAGGCCGACAAAGAGAACACAAAATTTATATGTCCCCTGGGATTTTGCCGTTTTGAAAGGATGCCCCAGGGCATAACGGGAGACCCTGCAACATTCCAGCGGTTCACGGAGAAGACGGTGGGGGATATGAACTTGCTTGAGGTGTTGGTGTATCTGGATGACCGCATAGTCTATGGATCCACCTTGGAAGAGCATGAAGTGAGGTTGCTGAAGGTGCTGGGCCACCTGAAAGAGTTAAAACTTTCCCAGGACAAGTGCCAGTTCTGCCAAATGTCTGTTAGCTATGTTGGGCACATAGTCTCATGGAATAGAATAGCTAAAAATCCAGCTAAGATAGAGGTGATTACCAGCTGGCCAAGAACCCAGACTGTGTGTGCTCTGTGCTCATTCCTCGGGTTCTGTGGTTATTATCAGAGGTTCATGAAAGGCTATGCAAAAGTGAGTCACCTGTTGAATCAGCTTCTGTGTGGTTACCCTCCCTTGGGGAAGAAAGAGAGGGGGATAAAGGACAGGAGGGTGGAGGGTATCTTGGGCCATTGCAGCCCTTTGCACTGAGGTGGGATGCAGAATGTGAGGAGGCCTTTCAGTCACTGAAGGAGCTGCTGACCCAGGCATCAGTGCTGGCTTTTGCGGACCCCTGATTACCGTATGCACTGCACATGGATGCCAGCCGAGAAAGTTTAGGGGACATCCTGTATCAGGATCAGGGCATCGGGTTGAGGCCCATTGCGTTTGCCAGAGTCTGTTTCCTCTAAGAAAAACTATCCAATGCACAATTTGGAATTTCTGGCGTCAAAATGGGCTGTGGTGGATAAGCTGAGTGACTACCTCTATGGAGCAAAGATTGAGGTGATGACAAACAACAACCCTCTAACTTATATTCTGACCTCATTGAAACTGGATGCCACAGGCCATCGATGGTTGGCGGCGATGATTTCAGCCTGAAGTACTGGCCGGGAAGCAAGGAAATTGATGCTGATGTTTTGTCTTGACGGGCGCATAAAGGACTGGTCAGGGATGAGGTGTGGGAGAGTGCTCCTGTCCCAGGGGTGAAGACCAAGTGTCAGTTTGCGATCACCGTGAATGCAGAGGGAAAGGAGGGGCAGGATAGAGTGGTGGATCGATTGGGAGCTTCTGATGACACCATTCCCCAAGTTTACTGTAACCTGACTGCTCTGAGGACAAATCAGCTGCCAGAATTGAGTTCTGGGGAAGTGGCAGCTGCTCAGCGAGATGATCTGCACATTGGTACCATTTGGGCAGCAGTTGAAAAGCGACGGATGGCTCAGGCAGAGAAGACAAAACATGCATTGGTGACTCCATTACTGCAAGAACACCCTAGGTTGGAGTTGAAGAACCAGATCTTATACCAGGTCATGTCATCCCCAGACCAACCTTAGTGTTTCCAGCTGGTTCTGCCTGAGAAGTATCAGATGATTGTGTTGAAGCCACTTCATGATGATTCTGGACATTTGGGGGTGGAGCAGACCTATGGATAGCTCAGAGACCAGTTTTACTGGTCCCGGATGAAATTGGAGGTCGAAGAATAGTCCAAGTCATGCATTCGATGCATACAGCAGAAGACACTGCCTATGCGGACAACTCCCTTGTCCCACTTGCAAAGTGCAGAGCCCCTGGACCCCATGTGTATGGATTTCCTGTCCAGAGAACCCGACACCAACAACACGGCGAATGCCCTAGTCATCACAGACCATTACGCCAGCTATGCTCAGGCTTTTCCGACCAAGGACCAGAGGGTGTCTACACTGTCAAAAGGTGTTCTGGGAGAAGTCTATTATGGCCTTCCCAGGTGGATACATAGTGATCAGGGATGGGATTTTGAGAGCAGACTCATCCATGAGTTACTGGGCATGCTTGGAGTCGAGAAGTCGAGGACCACACCCTATCACCGGTAGGGTGATCCCCAGCCAGAGAGGATTAATCGGACCTTGCTAGATATGCTAAGACCCTGGACATCAGTAAGAAGAGCAAGTGTAGTCAACGTATTGGGCATCTGATTCACAGTTACAACTGTACACGAAATGAAGCTACTGGGTAGTCACCGTATTATCTGACAATTGGGACTGACAAGGGTGACTTACCTCCGAAGACTTATCTGAAGTATGTGTCTGATATGAGAAGAGAGCTGAAAAGGGCTTATGAATTAGTTGGGGTTGCGGCTGCCAAGTAGAATCAATGAAATAAGAGGAGGTGTGATCAAAAGGTGAGGTTCTCCCAACTCCTGCTGGGAGACCAGGTCCTCATAAGGAATTTGGGGCTAAATAGGAGCATAAGTTGGCTGACTACTGGGTGGCTACGCCCTATATGGTGGAGAGTCAGATGCCAAACTTACCAGTTAACTGGGTGAAACCAGAGGATAGGAATAGGCCTGTCAAAATTCTCAATCAGAGCCCCCTGCTGCCCCTGGGACAAGAGGTGAAGGCCAGAGCCCGACTTGGAGCCTACACCTAGTCAGAGGACTCTGCAGAAATGCAGAGAGACTGCAGAGCCCACAGCAGGAGAGGTTAGGCCGGCCCCCACCCCTGAGAGGGATACTGATTTGGAGGATGAGGACCTAGATATGTAGTATATGCCGCCTTTCGCTAACTCCCCTTTGATTGAGGAAGAAACTCCCATTCCTTCTCCCACTGAATCAGGTGGTGAGGTGGGGGGTCTATCTGTGGGCCACTTGGGCTGCAGTGGGACTCTGCAGGGGAGGAAGTGGAGCTTGGCCACGGGATGGAGGGGTCTGAGTTGCAGGTGGGCACATGTGATACGTCGGGGGAGGCCTCGCCAACTAGACCGGAAGTCACCCAGTAGTGTCTGAACCCAAAGAGTTAGGTGAGAGGGTGTAGAGGTCTCGGAGTTAGGAGACCACTGGATATGCTGGTCGACGTAGCACCAGGAGAGCAGAGCATGACCTGTACCATCTTGGGGAGCTATGTCACTGTCTTGTGCACCTGGATTGGACTTTGTACTTTGCAGAAAGCGTTGGCGAATTGTTTCAATGTCATGAGGACATGACTAAATTTGGTGAGGGGAGAGTGTAACACTCTGTAAGGTTTCACTGCTAATGTGATGGCTTCTCTGTAATGTTCCACTGCTAAAGTAATGGTTTCTCTGTAGCAGCAATGTTTGGGTTATGACTGGAGATAACGGGGCATGTTAGCCATTGAGCAGGATGTTGTTCTGTCTTGTGTCTCTGGGAGCTGGGAATTCGTGGTCTTTTGCCAGGGAGAGATGAGGAGAGAAGATGTGAATGGAGGGAGTTGTAGACCGCCGGATGGAGTGGACTTGGAGCGAGGGTCCGAAGGTCAGCGATGATCAGAGGAGGTCGATGGTGGATAATCAGTGAGCACCAACATTGTGCAATAGACCGTTCCATAAGATTGGGCCCCTTTTTCTTTTTTTTCATTTTCTTTACTAACCATATAGACAGAGTAAGAATTATAAAGCTTAATTGTTTAATCGTGTATAGTATACTGTTTTGTTTTTCATAGTACTGATTTGCAACAGGGGACACATCATGTAGCATCCACCCAAATGAGATTCCTTACATTTGGCAGGGCTGGGGGCTACCATCTCCTACATTAAGCCACTAGCTGAAGCGAGAGTTACAGTAGTCTCACCCAACCTCTGAAAAAAGCCTGCTTGTGTTTACCCTAACCATACCCTTCATAAATTGTAATAACTTTATGAAATCTCTCCTCATTCTCCTATGCTCCAGGGAATAAATTCCTGACTTATTCAACCTTTTCCTATAATACAGGCCCTCAAGTCCTGGCAATATCCTTGTCAATATTCTCTGCACTCTTTCAATCGTATTGTTAACTTTCCCATAGTTAGGTGTTTAGAACTTTCAGTTAGCAAATCCCTAAGCTCTGAAATTCCTCCCCTAAACTTCTTTTGCTTGCTTTTCCCCTTTTTAAATGCTCTGAGAAATGAATTTTAACTGAGCCCTGCTTCTAATTTTGCTTGATGGTGGTTAGAGTGAAGCATCTCTGCATGGCTTGCAACTTTAAAGGTCTTGATGCAAGGCAACATCAAGGCCTTGAACCTGTCATTTTGGCAGCAGTTTGTTATGAGTTCCTGGAAAACACAGGGATCTCTGCAGACGCCCCAGCTGCAGATCAGTTGTGGTGTGGTGCTCTGGTGAAGTGCATAGCAATCTCCGTTTCAAGAGGCACCTGGTTCCATGAACCCACCTGAGACTCATATCATCACAGCAATCATAAACAGTTATAAATGCAGGTCTCTTTAATTCCCTGATGGCCTCTGGAGAAACTGTATTAATTGTATTGCTAATCCCAGTGAAACTGATGCTTCCCTAAAGGCATCTGTTTTTTTTTTCCATTTTCTGGTCCTGCTGTTATGACTTAAAAAAAATTTTTGTGAAACAACTTATGTTTCACAGTGGGACTTGCTTTCCTTAGCATTGTGCTATTTTTAATTCAATAAGACCATAAGGCATGGGAGCAGAATTAGACCATTCAGTCCATTCTGCCATTCCATCATGGCTGATTTATTATCCCCCTCAAACCCATCCTCCTGCCTTCTCCCTGTAACCTTTGATATCTTGACTAATCAAGAACCTATCAAACTCTGCTTTAAATATACCCAATGACTTTCACAGCCACCTGTGGTGATGCATTCCACAGACTCACCATCCAACAGGGCCATTTCATTTAGTTGACATTTACTGATCTTCATCTTTGACCTTGGTACAAATAGCAAGTACTTTGCGATGCTGTACATTCCATGTAATGTTATGCAAATAATCATCCAAATTATTTACTAAGACATTATTTAAAGCAGAGCATATACTGAAAGGCTAAGCTAGAACTGTATTCCGTGAAAGCTGAACACAGAAAAGGTCATGTACTGAGAATAGACGAATGGAAGAAATTAGCAAAAACAAAGAAGAGTTGCAGGTAGTCAGCATGGTGAAGAATGCATTTGGTGGTAGAATTGCAGGTAGACTGTATGGTTAAGAAGGCATTTGGTGGTAAAATTGCAGGTAGACAGTACGGTTAAGAATGCATTTGGCAGTAGAATTGCAGGTATTCAGTGCAGTGAAGGCGTTTGTTAGTAGAGTTGCAGGCAGACAGTGTGGTGAAGAAGGTGTTTGGTAGTGGAGTTGCAGCTACTCAGTGCCGTGAAGAAGGTGTTTGGTACACTGGTCTTAGAGAACTGAGTCTAGAAGTTGGGACATTATCTTGCAGGTGTAGAAGACATTGATGAGACCACACTTGGAATATTGAATCAGAATCAGAATCTGAATCAGGTTTATTATACAGACATACCATGAAATTTGTTGTTTTATGGCAGCAGCACAGTGCAGTACACTAAAAAGAATTACTATAAATGACAATAAAATTAAAGTTACTATAAATTACAATTAAAATAAAATAATTAAATATTGCAAATAGAATTAGTGAGGCAGTGGTCATGGGTTCTGACAGTGGAGAGGAGAAAGCTGTTCCTAGAACATCGAGTATGTGTCTGCAGTCTCCTGAACCTCCACTCTGATGGTAGTAATGGGATGGGGACAACGTTGTTATATTTATTTATTGAGATAAATAAATAGGCTCTTCCTGCCCTTTGAGCTGCACCACCCAGCACTCCCCTGATTTAATCCGAGACTAATCACTGGACAATTAAGAATGACCAATTAACCTACCAACCGCTATGTTTTTGGATTGTGGGAGGAAACCAGAGCTCCTGGAAGAATGCCACACAGTCATGTGGGAGAGCATATAAACTACTTATAAAAGTCCTGGATATGAAGGTCCTTAATGACTGTCTTCTTCCTGAGGCATCACCCATTTTAGATGTCTTCAATTGTGTAGGGTTTTGGTTACCCTATTGTGGGGAAAATGTGGAAAATAGGGTTGTGCACAAAATATGTTAAATTGAACCTCACAAACTGTAGAATATCTTGTGGCATGATTTTCAAGGAAGCATTTTTGACACCATCCTTGCCAAAGTTTATTCCATGTTCAACATTTCAAAGAGAATTAGATTCTACTGTTAGCAGTGAGTTGAGAGGTAGTATGAACTCTATAAATTGTGCTTGCTGACTGTAAGAGCTAAGTCTTTGTTGTCTTAGTAATACAGCATGGGGGATCATTCAGTGTGGCTTAAGGATATTTTATTTATATATATATTTGCATATTTTGTTTGTTTGTTTATTTATTTATTTGTTTATGTATCATTTTGTGATACAGCATAGAGTAGGCCCTTTTGGCCTTTAGGCCAAGCTGTCCCAGCAATCCTCAACAAACCGGATTAACCCTAACTTCATCGCAGGACAATTTACAATGACCAATTAACCACATGTCTTTGGATTGCTGGAGGAAACTGTAGCATGTGGAGTAAATCCATGCATTCCTTGGGGAGGATGGTGAGACTTCTTGCAGATAGCACTGGAATTGAACTCTGAACCCAAAATACCCCGAGCTGTAATAGGGTCATGCTAACTGCTACACTACCATGGCATTTCTTTGTTCTACTATGAATGCCTGCAAAGAAATGAATCTCAGGATTGTATATGGTAGCATATACATAATTTGATAATAAATTTACTTTGAACTTTGAACTTTAATAGTCTCATTAAGAATGCCTTACCAACCTGGCCATTCCTTTCTCCCTTTCCTATAATTTGGGAGAAGATTGTTCATTCGTTATGTGCTGTACCTTTGGGAGAAGATACAAGAGTTTAAAAGTTTGGACAATGAGACTCAGAAACATTTTCTTACTCATTGATCTCAGACTTCTGAAGCAATAATCTCCCTCACATCCCCTTCCCAATAATGCTACCAAGCTCTTGGTCTCTTAACTCCATGTCTTTCCTTTATCTCACTTGAGCTTTATCTTTATATTTATCTTTATCTTTATCTCACTTTCTGTACTACCTTAGCTTATAGACCATAGCACAGTACAGACCCTTCAGCCCATCATGTTGTGCTCAACTTTTAAGCTACTCTAAGTTCAATCCAACTCTTCCCTCCTACAGAGCCCTCATTCTTCTATCATTCATATCTTAATCTATGAATCTCTGTAATGTCCCTAATGTAAAAATCCTTTATGATCTCTATCAGCCAGAAAGGGATAGGCCTAAAGTGCATATTCCCAAGCAAGTTACAGAACTCACTGGCTTGGTAATATATTGCACTACTTTTGTTAGCGTTGGGCCAGAATACTGTGATGTCTGTAATGAGAGAATGAATCTGTTCAGAGTGGTGGATGAGGTATTATTTGAGTGGCCTGAATGATACTGAACTTCAGGCAAGTGGAGGATATACCATCTTCCTCCTGACTTCTGCCATTACAACCTTTGCACCATTCTGTTGCTATGTGTTTTTTGCTGTATTTACTAATTTCTTCATTATTACCATGTGATGTTTACTCTGTGGACTTCACATGATCAAAGAATTTCATTGCATACAAGTGTATAGACTAAAATATAATCCAAACAACATACTGGAGATGTATGTGAGGTGGACACACAATCCAGGGACTGTGACTTCATCTCATGGGGATCTGGCTAGCTAAACTGCCACAGTATCACAGGGCCCTCATTTTCCATGGTCCATTCCACCAGTTGGACGAAACATCATGGCCTTCAATTCTCTTTCTCAAGGGCACAATGAAGCAAAAGCTGTCACCAAATCTGCGTTATCATACCATTTCACTTTTGGGTGCTACTGCTTGGAATTCCTGGCTTGCTAAATGGAAATTCCAGGTTGTAGAATTCTTAATCCCAAGCATCCAGATCAGTGCCAGAAATTAAATCTTCATGATCTGTACAATAACATTGTGCAGACCATTTGAATACATCTCTGCAAATAACCACAGCAGTTCCATGTCAGGAGCTATTATTGATCTGCAGACTGACAGCACAATGTCATTTTTGGTTGCTATGATTTCCTTTAGTTGTGCTAGTTCCTTAAAACGTTCCCTCTTTTTTTTACAGTTGCATGGACCAACTATTGCTCTGAGCAGGAAATTTTTACATGGCCTGGATACTGCACAGCGCTTTAAATTTCCTTTGTTTTGTGTGCATCTTCTTTGTAATATGCCATCATACAAACATAAAACACAACTCACAACACAAGTAAGCAACATCAGGCAGTCAAGAAACTGACAGGCACAATGTCAAAAGTAAAACATTTTGACTAGATGGCTTTGGTGTACAGTGGGCTGATTATTTACTAATAATCAGCTCCCAACTTCCATAGATACTGCCTGGCTTGATAAGTTCCTCCAGCATATTGTTTGTATTTCACCAACTTCAATTCTGTGTTTATTGTTACAATTTGTAACAAGGTTGTAACTTGAAACACTGACAATGTAAATAAATTGAAGCTCTAAAATGCTTCAAAGTAAAGATTGTGTATGTTTATTATATAGAAAATTTGTATAGAAAATATGTTTATTATATAGAAAATTTATGGATTCTATTCATTAACACATAATTAATAACAGCATCATTCACAACTTATTAACATAATTTCAAAATTATGTTAACACTATATAAAAGAAAATTCCAGATATGGAAACAAACGCTATGTGTGTGGGAGCATTTCAGGTACCGCTTAGCTGTGACCTTTAGGGGGAACAGTGGTCCCTTTATCTTAACCACCCTTCTGAACCAGACCAGTACCATCACCTATTTGTGATAATTTAACGATTGCCCTTACAAGAGCTATTTTAATGCTTCAAATTTTTGAGTGTCTAAACCATATGAACTCATAACTTCTCACTGCCATTGACTCTTCAACACATGCATTGAATTGTTTCCTTGTGTCTCTTTTTCCAAAATTAGTTCCTGCCGTTTTTCAGGAGCTGACAAGCCAACTCTTTAACACATGATGTGAGAGCACACTCATTGTGTCGTTAATTTTAGCTTTCCACGCAATAGGTAGATCATGACTTTCTCCGAATAAATGCCAGAGGTTATTCTCATTTTACAGCCCTCTCAGCTTTTTTCTCAGACATGGAAGCATCAGTGTCCTATAGAATGCATGAAACTGCAGAAAGTTTTGGACACAGCTCAGCCCATCTTGGGAAATAGCCTCCCATCCATGTACTTTTCACTGCCTCAGTAAGTGAAATTCCCACCCATTCTCTCATCTCCCTTCTCCCATTGAGCAGAAAAAGCAAGATTCTGAAAGGTCATCCTACCAAGCTCAAGGACAGCTTTTATCCCACTGTTACAAGAGAGAAAGTGGTGGTTACAGCCCAGTCCATCACAGATAAACCCCTTCCCACAATGAGAAAGATTGCATGGAGCTCTGTCATAAGTAAACAGTATCCATCATCAAAGACACTCCTGGCCATGCACAATTCTCATTGCTATCATAGGGAAATAGATACAGAACCTTAAGGTCCCACACCACCAGGTTCAGAAACAGTTACTACCCTACACCAATCAGGCTCCTGTACCGATATGGATAGCTTCACTCATCTCAACACTGAAGTGATTCCACAACCTATGGACTCACTTCAAAGAACTTTACAACTCATATTCGCAATAAGATCTATTTATTTCTGATAGATCTTGTATATAAGATCTTTATATACGTTGTTTTCTTTTGTCAGTCTTTGTGTGTAGCTTTTCATTTAATCCATTGTATTTCTTTGTTCTACTGTAAGTGCCTGCAAGAACATAAATCTCAGAGTAGTATATGGTGACATTTACAGTATGTACTTTCATAATAAATTTACTTTGAGCTTTAATAAGAAATGGGGCAGCACAATGGTGAGGCTGGTAGAGCTGTGGATGCCCTGCTCCATTGACCTGGGTTCAACCCTAGCCTCTGGTGCTGTCTATGTGGAGTTTGCAGATTCTGCCTGTGACTGTGTAGGTCTTACATGAGTTCTCTGGTTCTTTTCCACACCCTAATTACAATTGGACTGCAAGTTTAATTGGGCACCAGAAAAACCTTCAAGTGTAACTAGAGCTGAAATGAGGACAAATTTCTTTAGCTAAAGTGTGGTGAATCTATGCAATTCATTGCCTCAGATGGCTTGGTTATATTTAAGGCAGAGGTTGATAGGCTGTAGATTAGTAAGGTTATTATGGGGAGCAGACAGGAGAAGGTAGTTGAGAGGGATAGGTAATCAGTCGTGATCATATGGCAGAGTAGAGCTGATTGGCTCAATAACCTAGATCTGCTCCTATGCCTTATGGTCTTATAACTGCATGAAACTGCAGAAAGTTGTGGACAGTGCTCATCTGTGTCCATTGATTCCATCGAGTCTGCACCACCATTCCATCAGGGCTGAATTATTATCCCCCTCAACCCCATTCTCCTACCTTTTTTCCTGTAATCTTTGACACTCTTACTAATTCAGAACCTATCAACCTCCACTGTACCTATACAGAATGACTTAGTCTCCACAGTTGTCATGTGCAGAGCAGTTTCCATACATCCAGACAAAATGTTTTTTGTTGTACATCCAGACAGAATATTTTCTTTGATGATAATTTGTGAGGGTCAATGTAGACATACCAACTTTCTTTAGCCCCCTGAAAAGTAGGTGCATTGTTGACATCAACTTGGTAGGACCAGGGCTATCTATGGGTGATATTCACTCCTAGGAACCTGGAGTGTCAACATCAGTTTAGTTGATGTAGACAAGAGCATGTGCACTTCCCCCTTCCTGAAGGCTGCTTTCCCAGGAGGTGTAGACAGAATCAAAAGGGGCTTAATGACCTTCTTCTTAACTTCTCATACTTCATAATTTTCTTTAAAATTGCCAGAGACTTTCTAATCTCTGCCAAAATGTGTTGCTGACTTGTAGAGAAGTTTTGGTGGTTGAATCAAGTCTGCGCTGGTGCAGTGCATATAAAACTGAGATGACAGACAAAACCCGGTTATTTTGAATACATCAACAGGATTATCTCCCATTCATCTGAACTTCAGAAAGCAGAGGCCTATTTTTATCCAAAGGGTGAAAGGGTGCTAACTTTTTGGAAACAGCTGACAGACACAGGGTTGGAGGCAGATACATTATTAATGTTTAAAGGACAGTTAGTCAAGCATGTTGAGAAAAATGTTTAGGCAGTAATGGGCCAAATGTTGGCAAATGGAATTAGATCAGATGGGGCAACTTGTCTGGCATCTTCAGCCTTTTTCCGTGCTACATACTATTTCCATGTAGGATTGCAGAGTAGCAGTCAGCAGAACACTAACACAGCACCAGCAACCCAGTTTCAACTCCACCACTATCTGCACAGGGTTTGTACATTCTACCTGAGACCACGTGGGTTTCCTCTGGGTGCTGCAATTTCCTCTCACAGTTAGTAGGTTCATCAGTCACATGGATGTCATTATGTACAAACATTTTTATTTAATATTTCAACAGTTTTTGAGTAATATGATAAATATTGTGTTTGATTAAGCAGTTTTGTTTGTTTATGTAATCTATTATTAGGATGTTACCTATGATGGGAGTATCCAGAACTAGAGGGCACAGCCTCAAAATTGACAGATGACCCTTTCGGACAGAGGAAAGGAGGAAGTGTTTTAGCCAGAGCGTAGTAAATCTGTGGAATGCTCTGCCAGATACTGCAGTGAAGGCAAAGTCCGTGCATATATTTAACTTAGAAGTTGATCGCTTCCTGATTGGTCAGGGCATCAAAGGCTATGGCAATAAGGCAGGTGTGCGGGGTTGAGTGGGTTCCGGGATCAGCCATGATGAAATGGCAGAACAGATTCGATGGGCTGAAAGGCCTAATTCTGCCCCTATGTCTTATGGTCTTATTATAGGTTATACATAAAAATAATTGCATACATAATGACACCACTACTCATACATGCACACCTCGCTTAAAGTAAAAACGAACATACACGAGTGAACTCCTGACTTCCTTGTTTTCCTTTCAATTCATTCTAATGATTTCGAGTTACAAAACATAGTATTAATGACAAGACTGTAGGACACTCAAAGTTGCTGTGCAGGTTGACTCTGTGCTTAAGAAGGCATACAGTACATTGGCCTTCATCAATCGTGGGATTGAGTTTAGAAGCCAAGAGGTAATATTGGAGCTATATAGGACCCTGGTCAGACCCCACTTGGACTACTGTACTCAGTTCTGGTCACCTCACTACAGGAAGAGTATGGAAAACATAAAGTGTGCAGAGGAGATTTACAAGGATATTGCCTAGTTTGGGGAGAATGCCTTATGAGAATAGGTTGAGTGAACTCAGCCTTTTCTCCTTGGAGTGACAGAGGATGAGAGTTGACCTGATGGAGGTGTATAAGATGATGAGAGGCATTGAGCGTGTGGATAATCAGAGGCTTTTCCTAGGACTGAAATGGCTAGCACAAGAGGGCACAGTTTTAAGGTGCTTGGAAGTAGGTACTTGGAAGTTAGGGGTGAGTTTTTTACACAGAGAGTGGTGAGTATGTGGAATGGGCTACAGGCGACAGTGGTGGAGGTGGAAATGATGGATCTTTTAAGAGACCCCTGGATAGGTACATGGAGCTTAGAAAAATAGAGGGCTATGGGTAACCGTAGGTAATTTCTGAGTTAAGAGCATGTTTGGCACAGCTTTGTGGGCCAAAGGGCCTGTACTGTGCTGTAGGCTTTCTATGTTTCTAAGACAACAGGTGTAATTGGGTAACATGGGCTATTTGCGCCAAAAGGCCTGTTGTTATGCTGTATCTCTAAGTGAATAAAATCAAAATAATTCTATGACTCTAATCAGAGGGAGGAACAGGGTTTGTTTTTTCTGTTATTTTGTTGCTGTTGTTCTGTTGTTGTTATTGTTGGTGCTTGTGTTGTTCTGCTGTACATGGGGGGAGGGCAGTCTGCATTGGCATAAGGATGTGAGGTGGCACATGTGGGCAGCCTTCAACATATCCTTTGGTCGTTAATTGAAATGACGCATTTCACAGTATGTGATAAATGAATCAGAAATGGAATTATCAGCATTATGTTTTCCTCTAGTACACTCATCTTTTGGACATTGGTGCTAAGGTTAAAAAAGCAATGATTTTATTCAGCAAGTGAAGCAAGACAAGGCCTTTTCAACACAATGCATGTCGGATCATTTTTACTCTCTCTGGCATGGACGATGGCATCTCTCGTGTCTAGATGCTGCTGCCAAGTCGTGTTGTACTGGATGAACTCCAGGCATGTTGCATTTCAAGGTCATTGTTAACTCATTTTAATCACTAGCCCTGCGAAGATCGAGGGGATGTGGCATGCTCCATGATGTTCTCATTGGCATCAGTCTCCACTGACCTTCTGTTCTTCATTTATAAAGGCCTAATTTAGCTGCCACTGGTTTACAACAGGATTAAAGGATCAACTTATGTCAGCTGGCAGAACATCAAGCACAGTCTTCCCGAGGCTTTAATAAATCAATTCAGAAACTGTCAGCAGAATTTTCACTTTCTCTGTCAGATGTGGAACAGGCTGTATTCAGAAGGAATATTGCAGCATGTCTGCATTTTCAAGGCTTTCAAATGCCAGAAGCATTTTGCAGACAAGGTGTGATTGCTCTCTGTTTAATGAAGGATTGTCTTCAGCCTCTTTGTGCAGAGCAAGCTCCCACAGACACCACTGTGATTATGATTGGATAAACTGCAATCTTTTCTGTTCATGGCTAATTTTCTGTTCATGTTGAAGAATAAATGTGGGTAAAGATGTCTCAAGGTTGCCATGTGTTGATAGGCTATGAAGTGTTTGTCTCATTAGTTCAAGAGCTGAGAGGTAAAGTTGCAGCTCTATAAAACTCAGGATAAGTCCCACTCTGAGTATTTTGTTCATTTCTGGTCCCCTCGTTATAGGAAGGATGTCAAGAGGGAGCAGAAGAGATTTACAAGGTTTCTGCTTGGGCTAGAGTGCAAATCTTATGAAGAAAGGTTGAATGAGCTCAGGTTTTTCTCTTTGGACCAAAGGAGGATGAGAGGTGATGATGAGAGGTGTACAAAATGATCAGAGGCATTGATAGTGTGAAAAGCCAAATACTTTTATCCAGGGCAGAAATGGCAAATACAAGGGGCATCTCTGTAGCTTCTACTTTCAGAACACTGGGATAGTCGTCCATCTGATCCAGGTGACTTTTTTACCTTCAGACTTTTCAGCTTCCCAAGCATCTTCCCCTTACTAATAGCAACTACACTCATTTTTGCCCCCTGACACACTCGAATTTCCACAGTAAAGACTAATGTATAATACATTTTAATATATTTATTCTATTGGCTAGCTTAGCTACATACTTCATCTTTTCTCTCATTATGGCTTTTTTGTCGTCTTGTGTTGGTTTTTAAAAGCTTCTCAATCCCCTAATGGCTCACTAATTGTTGCCATATTTTGCCATATTGGTCTCTCTAAATTAGGGCATTGAGAAAAGGAACTGGGATATTATGCTGAAGTTCTACAAAATGTTACTGAGGCCATATTTAGATTAATGTGTGCAGTTCTGATTGTCGAGAGTAACACATACACAAAATGTATTTCCAGCATCTGCAGAACCTCTTTTATTTATGAGTACAGTTCATTTTTCTTAGGAAAGAAGAGATTTAGTTTCATTTAACATTACGTTGTTGGGACTTGAAGCCTTCATTATAGGGAAAGGACTTAATTCCCTGGAGCACAGGAGAATGAAGAGTGATCTTATAGAGGTATAGAAAAAAAATGAGGGGTATAGCAAGGATAAATACATCCAGACATCTTTTTGCCTCATGAAGGGTCCTGACGAATGTTCTCGGCCCAAAACGTCGACAGTGCTTCTCCTTATAGATGCTGCCTGGCCTGCTGTGTTCCACCAGCATTTTGTGTGTGTTGTTTGAATTTCCAGCATCTGCAGATTTCCTCGTGTTTGATCTTTTTCCCTCAAGTTGGGTGAGACTAGATAGATAGATACATAAATTATTGATCCCAAAAGAAATTACAGTGTCACAGCAGCATTATAAGTGCACAGATGTACAAATATTAGAAGAAAAGTAAGAAAGAATTTAAAAAATACCTCAAACAGTCTAACAGGAGGGGGACATCACTTTCCTGGCTATGGGTTGACTCACTACAAAGCCTAATGGCTGAGGGTAAGAATGACCTCATGTAGCGCTCTTTGGAGCAGTGCAGTTGTCTTACCCTGTTACTGAAAATGCTCCTCTGTTCAGTCAAGGTGGCATGCAGAGATTCGGAATCGTTCTCCAGAATTGTCAGGATTTACCAGAGTCCTTTTTTCCATCACAGCCTCCCGTGTGTCCAGTTTGACTCCTATATCAGAGCCAGCCTTTCTATCAGTTTATTGAGCCTGTTAGCATCACTTATGTTGATGCCATTGCCCCAGCACACCACCGCACAGAAGATTATACCAGCAACAACAGACTAGTAGGACATGTGAAGGAGAGGCCTGCATACTCCAAAGGACCTCAATCTCCTCAGGAAGTAGAGGTTACTCTGGCCCTTCTTATACACGGCCTCTGTGCTGGTGCTCCTCTCAAGTCTGTCACCCAGGTGCACCCCCAGAAACCTGTAGGTCCTCACCGCATCCGTACCCTCACCATCGATAGTAACAGGGAGCAATGCAGGCTTAGTCTTGCTAAAGTCCATCACTGTCTTCTTTCTCTTACTGCTGTTGAGCTGCAGATGATTCAGCTTGCACCATTTGACAAAGCCCTCCATCAGGGCTCCATTCATCCTCTCCTTCCTTTATAGCCCCAACTATTGCTGAGTCATCAAAGAATTTCTGCAGATGCCATGACTCAGTGTTGTATCTAAAGTCTGAGGTATACAGGGTAAACATGAAGGGAGCCAATATAGTCCCCTGTGAGTCCCCAATGCTGCTTATAGCCACATCTGGCACACACTGTGTTCTGCCGGTCAGGTAGTCCATAATCCAGAATACAATGGAAGTGTCAACATGCACTGAAGCAAGAGGTCATAGTTTAATGGTAAGAGGTGAAATATTTAAAAGAAATCTGAGGGGAAACTTCTTCACTCAGAGGGTGGTGAGAGTGTGGAGTGAGCTACCAGTGGAAGTGATGGATGCAGATTCAATTGTAACATTTAAGAGCAGTTGGGCAGGTACATATATGTCAGGGTTTTGGAGCAATAGGGTCTGGGTGCAAGTAGATAGGATTGAGCAGAAGATGAGAATCAATATCAAAATCTGGTTTGTTATCACCAACATGCTGTATATTGTGAAATTGTTTGATTTGCAGTAGCAGTACAGTGCAATACATAATTATAAATTACAATAAGAAATATACATAGATTTGTAGTCCATCCACTTTAAGGTTCAACATGCCGTGCATTCAGAGATGCTCTTCTGCATGCCACTGTTGTTATGCGTGGTTATTTGAGTTACTGTTGCGTTCCGGTCAGCTTGAACCAGTCTGGCCATTCTCCTCTGACCTCTCCCATGAACAAAGTGTTTTCCCCCACAAAACTACTGCTCACTAGATTTGTTTTTGTTTTTCACACTCTTGTGTTGTGTATGAATATCCCAGGAGATCAGCAGTTTCGGAGATACTCAAACCAGCCAGCTGGCACCAACAATCATTTCACAGTCAAAGTCACTGAGATCACATTTCTTCTCCATTCTGATGTTTAGTCTGAACAACAACTGAACCTCTTGATGTCTGCATGCTTTTATGCATTAAGTTGCTGCCATATGATTGGCTGATTAGATATTTGCATAAATGAGCATATGTACCTAATATAGTGGCCACTGTATGTAGTTCTGATTCTGAGGAATATTGAATCTATTTTAATCTGTAGATCAAATTGAATATTTAATATACTTATACTGTAATTGACTTACTTATTTTTTTCTTCTTCATCTATATTATCACGTATTGCATTGAACTACTGCTGCTAAGTTAACAAATTTCTCAACGCTTGCTGATGATAATAAACCTGATTCTGATTCTGATATTACGGAAATCACAGAATACTGGGCCTTGACTGCCACATGATTGGTGGATGAGATATTTGCATTAACAAGCATATGTACTGAATGAAGTGGCCACTGAGTGTGTAAAATTAAATAAGAAGCGCAACAAGTAAGCAAAGTAGTGAGGAAGCTTTCACAGGTTCATGAACCGTTCACAGATCTGATTTCAGAGGTGAAGAACCTGTCCCTAAAATGTTGACAGTGCATTCTCAAAGTGCTCAGGCAGTACAGTAGTGTAGTGGTCAGTGCAACGCTTCACAGCAGATCGCTGTAAGATTGGGGTTCGATTCCTGCCACTGTCTGTAAGGTGTTTGTACGTTCTCCCTGTGACCAGGTCAGTTTCCTCCTGGTGCTCTGTTCTCAACCCCCCACCCCCCAAACGTTCCAGAGATGCATGGGTTAGGGTTAGTAAGTTGTGGGCACACTAAGTTGGCGCAGGAAAGCATGCTGCCACTCACGGTTAGTAAGTTGTGGGCATGCTAAGCCAGCTCAGGAACATGTTCTGACGCACGGCGGCCACCCATTAAAATCCTTGCTAATCTGATTTGACAAAATCGTCACATTTCCCTGTATGTTTCAGTGTACATGAAACAAAAAAGCTAATGTAACAATGCTGTACCTCCTCCCTGATGATAGTCGTGAGAAGAGGGCATGCCCTGGATGGTGAGGGTTGGCAAGGACAGGAGGTAAAGCAGAGGCTAAATGTGTAATCTGGGGTAAAGTCATCTAAATGTGGCAAGAAAAGTGGGACAGAGGGGAAAGGGAGACATTTAGGGTATTATTAGGGTACATTAGCGTAGGCAGTGGATATAGAAGACAGAAAACTGTGTGGGCTAGGTTAAGGCTGGGGCACTGAGCACTAAACAAGTCATTGAAAATGATAGGGAAGCACCAGACAGGGTTGTGTGAGGAATGTCAGGAAGAGGAGTCAGTAGAACATGTAGTTCTGAGTTGCAGGAAGTATGGGATGATGAGAATTAATCAAAGGGAATTGGGGGTGCAGGAATTCACATTAAAAGGGTTGCTGGACATGGGTGAGAGAACACAGGTCAGGGTATTTCTGGCTTTCTTAAGGGATACAGGGGTTTATTAGAGGAAATGATGGATAAGCAGGAATAGGGTACTACGATGGCCAAAGAAAGAAGGATAAAGTGCAGATTAGGGTACATGTGTGTGTGTCAGAGTGGGAGAAGGGATTTAGAATGTAAGTTTATCGTCTGATCCGCACTCCGGAACAGACGGAGGCGGTAATGCACCATTAAGCTGGGTGCCAACCGTCGTAAAACACGAAGGTGGACAGGAGGACCTGTCTCTGCGCTGTAGCGCTCTGACTGTAATTGATACAGTAGTGTTCAGATTCAAGAAGCCTGGAACTGACTGAGGTCGATACCCTGCACCCTCCAGTAAGTTGCCTTCGTTTCAGAGTAGCTCCTTGATGCAGTTGCTTGTGAATAAGTATCCTCGATTGCTATTTGACTATGGGCCATGGGTTGTTGATTTGCCGGTTGGTTACACATGGATACAAACATAACTGAGTACTGATTAGGAAAACAAATACATTCCTGGTGCCAAAGCATCCAAAAATATCCACCTATTGAGGTGTCCAGCTCCACCTCCTGTTTCAAATATTCCCAGCTCTGTGAAGCACTGAGCTGGGAGCTTCTGTACTGTGACAGAAAGAAAATGGAATAGTTGTAGCTGGCTCATGCTCTGTCAGGTTAATGCATTGATCCAGATAGTAGACATTTAACAGTTATTGATACTAAAGTAGTTCTATTTTAAGTAGCCCTACTGACCACTGCACCCAAGTGTGGAAAGGCTTACAGCTCCTGAGCTCCTGTAAATCCCGAAGTTAAAATCATGCTACAATTCGGTAAGTCGCCATATACTTTGCATTCCCCTTCTTGGTCTGTTTCTTAAAGATAACTATAAGTGATTAAAATTTTCCCTTAATTAATGAAGCAACTGAACCTCTTGACCATGTCTGCATGCTTTTATGCACTGAGCTGCTGCCACACAATTGGCTGATTAGATATTTGCATTAATGAGCAGGTACCTAATAAATTGGCCAGTTTTTAAATGATTAATATTGCATAAATCATTGGAGTGCATGTCTTATGAAAGGTTGAGCGAGCTGGTACCATTCCCTTTGGAGAGAAGAAGGATGAGCGTGACATGATAGATGTGCACAAGATGACAAGAGGCATAAATAGACAATCAGAGACATTTTCGTTCCCCGGGTGGAAATGGCTAATATATGTTGGGGCATAATTTTAAGGTGATTGTTGAAAAATATAGGGAGGGGATGTCAGAGGGAGATTTTCCAAACAGAGAGTGGTAGGTGTGTGGAACGTGCTGCCAAGCCTCAGGGGAGAGGTAGATACATTAGGATGTATACTAGATTCTTAGATAGGCACATGGACGATAGTAAAAATGCAGTGCTATGTGGGAGGGAAGTCTTAGGTTGATCTTAGAGTAGGTTAAAAGGTCAGCATAATATTGTGGGATGAAGAACCTGTATGGAGCTGTACTGTTGTATATTCTATATTTATCTTCAGCCACCGGTGATGGATTACTGAGCAACGTCAGTAATCGGGGAACTAGTCCAATTTAAGTTAATCAGGGGTAATTATGTCATTACATGATCAAGCGAAATGAGTAGGAGTGAATTGCCAATGCTCCCTGTCAGTGTGAACTAGACACTTTCAAACTAATGTGTTTGGAACACACACACACACACACACACACACACACACAGTCTAAACTTTTATTCTGCCATTGACCCCTACCATTAACCTAGAGGTCAGTAGACCCCAGGTTGGGAACCCCTGCTTTACTGCCTGCTGGGATGTTATATTTTCTTTCCATTTTAGGATTGAGATATCTGCAACGTTGCAGTCAGTCACACACTCAGCAGTGACACAAAAATTTCAAGTCCTTCTCCGGAATAGTCAGCCTCAAAATTTAAGCCAACAGTTTTGCTTTGTATAGTGGGAGAGCTGCAGTTTCAGAAATACTGCCATCTGGATGAAATACTAAACTCTTCCCTGAGCATTTTAGTTTTACTTAGAGAGACATCACAGTAACAGGCCCGACTGGCCCAAGAAAGCCTGTCCCTTCCAATTATATACATGTGACCAATTAACCTAACAAAAGCTACATCTTTGGAACGTGGGAGAAAACGGGAGCACCAGGAAATCCACACGGTCATGGAGAGAAAGTACAAACTCCTTACAGACAGTGGCGCTATTGAACCTGGGTTGCTAATGCTGTAAAAACATTACGTGACTTGCCACACCATCCTGAGGCCCACCAATGTCCTCCTGGTCAATAGTTATCCCTCAGTCAGGATCATAATGACGTTAATCTAAAATCAGCTGCTGCTTTTTCTGGAAATCTGAAACACCCGGAGCCCAGGAGAGGAGATTTTATAGCGGTATGAGTGGTTTAGATAGCGTGAACACATGCAGGCTTTTTCCCCTAAGGCTGTATAAGATTAGAACTAGAGGTCATCGGCTGAGGATGAAAGATGAGTTATTTAAAGGGAGACTGAGGGGCCCCTTCTTTAATCAGAGGGTGGGAAGAGTGTTGAACAAGCTGCCAGCAGGAGTGGTAGTGGGTTTGAGAAAGATATTAAATCAGCCAAGATGGAATCAACACAGCCTGAAAATTGAGGGAACGACCTTTTAGAACAGAGATAAGGAGAAATTTTTTGAGCTGGAGAGTAGTGAATCTGTGGAATGCTC
Organism: Hypanus sabinus; assembly: GCF_030144855.1. Taxonomy (NCBI): domain Eukaryota; kingdom Metazoa; phylum Chordata; class Chondrichthyes; order Myliobatiformes; family Dasyatidae; genus Hypanus; species Hypanus sabinus. The sequence goes on from NC_082707.1 coordinate 15,867,283, forward strand.
TGCCACAGAGTGTGGTGGAGGTCAAGCCCATGAATACATTTAAGATGGTAGTTGATTGCTTCCTGATCGGTCAGGGAATCAAAGGATATGGTGAGAAGGCTGGTGTATGGGGTTGAGTGGGATCTGTGATCAGCTATGATGGAATGGCAGAGCACACTCGATGGGCTGAATGGACTAATTCTGCTCCTATGTCTTATGGTCCTTTGGCGTTATGGAATGGTGGAGCAGACCTGTTAGGCAGAATGGCCTAATTCTGCTCCTATTTCTAATGGTCTTATGGATTTATGTGTGTTCAATTGTAACATTTAAAAGAAGCTTGGATAGGTCCATCATTGGGAAGGTTATGGTAGGATATGGTCCAAGTGCAGGCAGATGGGTACAGGTGGTGGATGTTCATATGAACAGCTGGTGTACATCACAAGTCCTGCTTATGATGACCACTGATGCCAGATGGAGCATCTCTGAAGAGTAGTGATAATGACTGGGGTCACCCATCTTGTAAATACACTGACTAGAAAAAGGCAATGGCAAAGCAATTCTGCAGAAAAATTTTACCAGGAAATTTTACCAGTCATGGTCATTGCAAGACCATGATGGCCCTCATCATATGATGCAGAATGAACGGGTAGATGATATTAGGCAGTAAAGCAGGCCAACATTTCTGTGCTGTAGTACTCGATACAACATAAAATGCTGGGAATATTCAGCAGGGCACACGCCATCTGTGGCGAATGAGAGACAGTTAATATTTCTGCAGAGACATGTAAGTTCTATACAGATAGATAGCAGTCACCAGTAGAATGGAAGTGTAGATTGGGAGTAACCTAACCATGGGGCAGAATGCTAGTGTAGTGGTTAGCACAATGCTTTACAGTACAGGCAAACCCGGGTTCAAATCCTGCCACTGCCAAAGAGGAGTTTTTATGTTATACCTTGGGTTTCCTTTAGTTGCTCTAGTTTCCTCCCACAGTCCAAAGACATATGGGTTGGTATGTTAATTGGTCATTGTAAATTGCCCCATGATTGGGCTAGGATTAAATCGGGGGATTACTGAGCAGCATGGCTCAAAGGTCTATTCCACATGGAATTTCAATGAATAAATAAAATATTAACCCTGACCTACTAAACTGGAACTTCAACTATGATTCATTCTGTGCTGGGGCTCTCACTCCGCCGAGTGTTTCTGGAAATCTTTGTTTTTATTACTGTAGGATTATCTGACCTCTGTCACCACAGTGCTTGTGGACACAAGAAGCAGACAAAACTGCATTGTGTATGTCCTACATTATAATGGTGCTACGCTTTGAAAGTATTGGTTCTTCATTCCACCTTGTCCATGCCTTCTATGATATTAATCAAATTTGCCTGCATAAATGCATCTATGCCTTTCCTATCCAAGGTTTCGTCCAGATATCTTCTCACTTTTGTAAAGATTAGCCTTATTTGTCATATATACATCAAAACATCAAAACCTACAATGAAATGCCTCGTTGGTTCAAAGATTGACCCAATTTGAGGATGTTCTGGGCTAGCCTGCGTGCTTTTGGCACCAACATAGCATGCACACAACTTACTAACCCAAACTGATATATCTTTGGAGTGTGGAAGGAAACTGGAGCTCCTCGAGGAAACCTAAATGGTCATGGGGAGAATGTAAAAACTCCTTACACAGAGCAGTGGGAATTGAACCCAGATCGCTGACTCCGAAGAGTTTTGCTAACTACTACACCACCTAAGGTAAGTGTACCTACCTCGACCACTTCCCAACTTGTTTGGCAGCTAGCTATTGCCTTTAGTGTGAAAATCTTGGCCCTCAGCCACACTTTAAAATTTTCCCCTCTGACCTTAAAATTAATTCTTTTTGTTCCAGACTTATTCACACACCCCAAAATAAATTCTGACTATCTAACCACAAATGATTCTGCAGATGCTGAAAATCCAGAGCAACACTCGCAAAGTGCCCCACCTATCACCTTCTAGTTTGTACTCCTTCCTCTTCTCCCACCTTTTTATTCTGCCATTCTCCCCTTTCCATATCAATCCTGATGAAGGGTTTCAGCCAGAAACATCAACTGTTTATTCCTGTCCATCGATGCTGCCTGACCTGCTGAGCTCCTCCAGCATTGTGTGACTGTTGCTCCAACATTCTCTATATCCTATTTATACTCATCAATTTGTATAAGGTCACCCTTCAACCTTCACTGTTCCAGGGAGAATAAAGCCAGTCTCTCTCTCCCTCTCGTTCTCCCTCTCCCCTCTTTCTCTCCTCTCCCCCCTTTTCTTCTCCCTCTTTCTCTCATTTAATACCATAAACAGCAAGTTGTTTTGTGGATGTCTCCCCTCTCACTAAGTGACATCTCTCTGCATCTTTATTAGGGAGTGAGAGAGAGAGAGCCTGTGGTATGTTGAATTGTCGGGTGAACGATTAGTATTTTTCTGCACTGCAGATCATGGACTCCCTTGGGGGCTTTGCTTTTGCTTGCTTGATGGGTAGTGACTGCAGACGCTTTTTACTGAAATAAGTGGGGGCGGGAGAGTGTTGATGCTTGTGCTGCTTCTCCATGAGAAGGGGGAGGGGTGTTTTGGCATTCTAACATTTTACTGTCACTCATTTTATTGGGGTACTCTTCTGTTTTCATGGATGTCTGCAAGAAGCCAGAGTTTCAGGTTGTATGTTGTATATATTCTCTGATATTAAATAGAACTAATGTAGTAATGAACTATTGAACCACAGTTCTCTTTTCTGGGCAACATCCTTGTGAGTCTTTTCTGCACTCCCACCACCTCTACCTTGTCTTTCCAGTGCCTTTCTCCCCATAATGTCATTAGGGTCATTTATAATATGATTCACCATTCAGACATCTACCCCATGCTGTCCCCATTTTGATCATGGTGATTCCAAAGCTACAGTTCTGCAGCAGTTACATGACACCAATGACCCTCTGAGCATAAGGCATAAAGAGCAGATTTAGGCTATTTAGACGATCAAGTCAGCTCCCATGGATGATTTATTTACTATTCCTTCCAACCCCGTTCTTCTGCTTTCTCCCTGTAATCTTTGACACCCTTACTAATCAAGGGCCTATCAACCTGTGCTTTAAATATACCCAATGACGGCCTCCACTGCTGTTTGTGGCAATTTGTTCCACAGATTCACCACCCTCTGTTTAAAGAGGTTCCTCCACAGCTTTGTTCCAAAGTTCCTAAGAAGACCTTATTGACTATCATCCAGTAGCACTCACATCTATGGAGATAAAGTAATTCACAGTTCACAGCTTTTTATTATTATGTATTGCCATATACCGCTGCGACTTGACAACAAACTTAATGATACATGCCAGTGACATTAAACCTGATTCTGATTCTGCAGGGACGTCCTTCTGTTCTGAGGCTGTGCTCTCTGGTCCTATACTATTCTACTATTGGAAAATCACATTCAATCTACCTAGGACTTTCATTATTCAGTAGGTTTCAATGAGATCCACCCCCAGCCCATTCCAAACTCTGAGTACACTCCCAGAGCTGTTGAATGCTTCCCATATGTGAACTCTTATATTCCTGGGATCATTCTCGTGAATTTTCTCTGGACTCTCTCCAATGCCAGCACATTCTCTTGTAAGATGAGGGGCCCAAAACAGCTTTTAACTCTCCAAATGTCGTCTTAACAATAAAGCCTCAGCATGGGACTCCCAAGCCCAATTGCACTTACACTTTCAGAATTCGCTCGCTATTTAGAAAATTGTCTAGGCCTTTATTCCTTCTACCAAAGTGCACTTCCTTACACAGTATTCCACCTGCCATTCATCTGTCCACCTGCAGACTCCCTGCTTCCTCAACAGGACCTGCCCCTCTACTTGTTTCTGTATCATTCAGAAAATGGGCGACAAAGCCATCAATTTTGACAATATCTAATGTGAAAAATAGTGGACTCAACACTGACCCCTGTGGAATCCCACTAGTCACCAGCAGCCAATCAGGAAAGGGGTGCTTTATTCACATGCTTTGCCTGTTGTCAGTCAGCCATATCTTTCCTGTAATACCACGGGCTCTTACCTTGTTCCGCAGTCCCATGTGAGGCACCTTGTCAAAGGCCTTCTGAAAATCCAAGTGGTGACCAATGATCTAGGCATTGCATGTTAAAAAAATGCACTAAAAGTGCTGGAGGAACTCTACAGGCCAAGCAGCAACTATGGAAATGAATACATTGTTGACGTTTCGGGCCGAGACCCTTCTTCGGGATTGAAAAGGAAGGGGGAAGATGCCAAAGTAAAAAGCTAGGGAGAGGGGAAGTAGGCTAACTGGAGGGTAATAGGTGAAGCCAGGTGGGTGCAAAAGATCAAGGGCTGGAGAAGAAGAAGTCTGATAAGAAAGGAGAGAAGACCATGGGAGAAAGAGAAAAAGAGGCCAAAGGAGAGGTGACAGGCAGATGAGAAGAAGTAAAAGGCCGGAGTATGGAATAGAAGAAGAAGGGAGGGGGAGAGAAAATGTTTTTATGAGAAGGAGAAATCGATATTCATGCTATCAGGTTGGAGGCTAACCAGGCAGAATATAAGGTGTTGCTCCTTCACCCTGAGGGTGTCCTCATCTTGGCACAAGAATTGGAATTAAAATGTTTGACCTCCGAGAAGGCCCACTTATGGCGGATGGAGCAGAGTTCCATGTTTAATGATGGAAGCTTTTCCTTATTGTCTGAGGACGTGCTTCTGAAGGCAAAGGTGTCCTGTGCTATTTAAAAATTTAAGAAAAGGGAAATTTTAAAATAGCTGAAATTAATTTTAATATTTAATAAATAAAGTTTATTTAAGGATATGTATACTTAAGACAATATTTAAGCACTGTTAAAGCAGTACTAAACTGAAATATGCCTTAATGAACATAAAAAGGGGCTGCAAATGGAGTATTGCAATTCTGGTCACATCACATCATAGGAAGAACATGGAGGAGGGGGTGCAGAAGAGGCTGACCAAGATGCTACCTGTATCAGAGGGCATATGTTGTAAGGAGAGGTTGGACAAATGTGGGTTATTTTCGCTGGAACAGTAGAGGTTGAGGGAAAAACTAAGAGTAGCTTATCAAGTTATGAGTGGTATAAACAGACATCTGGTATCTTTCTCCCAGGGTCCAATATTTCAGTATGTGAATTTAAAGCGAGAGGGGGATAAATTCAAAGGAGATGTGTGGGGCAAGTTTTTTTTTACACTGAAAGTGGTGGGTGCCTGGATTGTATTGCCTAGGATAGTGTTGGAGACTGATATGTTAGAACCGTTAGTGAGTTTTAGACAGGCACATGAATACACAGAGAATGAAGGGTCATGGACTATGTGCAGACAAAAGAGATTAGTTTAATTAGGTGTTATATGGGTCCAATTAGTTTGCATAACATTGTGGTTTATTCCTGTACTGCTCTATGTTCCATCTCCTCTGAGAAACAAATTAGCTAAACTTATGCGGTGCTCCAGTTTCCTTCATGTCCGAAAGGCCAGCAGGTTGGTAGGAGGTTATTTGGCCACTGTAAATTGTCCCTAATCTGCAGGGGACTGATGGGAATGTTGATGGTTATGTAGGAAGAATAAAATAAGAATAGTATGGCATTAGAAAAAATGCGTGCCTGGTGCTCATTCCAGAATCAATGGCTGAATGGTCTGTTTCCCAACTGTCTGGTTGGTGTGTACCAAGTTGGTGTGGTCATTCATTGATGCTATTGTGATTATTACACTATTATGGAATTATTGAGTATACCTACAGGAAAATGAGTCTCAGGGTTATATAAGGTGACATATGTTTGTTTGTTTGCTACCCAAATGGAATATGAGGTGTTAATCCTCCAAGCTGATTGTACCTACCCATCCCATTACCGGAACTTGGAGAAATTGATGTTCATTCTGATTATGAACATTAATTCCTCCAACTTCTGGTCATATCTCCGGCTTCCCTCCTTGTCTCCTTTTTCATTCAGCATTCTGGTCCTCCTTTCACCCCTTCTCTTCTCCTTACCTCTAGAGGTTCTCCTCCTCCTTTACTTTCTCCTATGGCCCACTACCCTCTCCTACCAGATTTCTTCTTCTTCAGCCCTTTACCTCTTCTACCTATCACCTCCCAGTTTCTTACCTCCCCACACACCCACCTTCCACCTCACCTGTGGTACCTGAGCACCACTTAAGTTAATTTGTGTAATTTATCTTTCGACGAATATAGAACAAAGAACAGCAGAGAAACAGCCCATGGAGTTGTGCCTAATTAATTACACCTAAATGGCATCTAATTAAACTAATCCCTTCTGTCTGCATATGGTCCATTTGCCTCTGTTCTCTGTACATTCATTTTCCATTTTAAAATCTTTTTATTAATTATTATTGAAGATTAACAAAAATGTACATTTAGTCAATATATCATTATATACAATAAGGAATTAAATTAGCAAATAACTGATTATCAAAGTTAAGCAATATATCAATAATAACAAGAGAAAATAAAGTGTTAAGAATATTTTTTTCAAAGAAAAAGAAGGGAAAAAAAGAACCCCTACTAACTAAAAAAAACCCTACTAACTGAAAAAAACAAACAAAACAAAACAAAAACTCCACTGGGAGCACAACTTCGGAGCTATACATCATACAAGCTTCCATAAAAAAATACATCAATCTGCCAACTCAAATCCACTTAAAGAAGAATCAGAAGGAAACCATATTAATTAATTCAAATCAGATGATAGTAGCGGGCGAATGAAACCCACCTTTTCTCAAAATCAAATCGAGGATCAAAAGTTCGACTTCTGACTTTCTCCAAACTAGGACATAACATCACCTGAGAAAACCATTGTATCAAAGTACCTTTCCATTTCAGCAAAATAGCCCTTCTGGCCAATAATGCAACAAATGCAATTACATTGGTCAGTTGGAGAAATACCATGGGATACTGAGGGATTATACCAAATACAACTGTCAATTTATTAGGTTGTAATTAACTTTTAAAACTTTAGAAAACGTAGAGAAAATAGACTTCCAAAAATGTCTCTGTGCTTCCAGACATCTCTGTTCATTCATGTGCCTCACAGATCACCTACCATCTTTTACTCCTCCCCCTCCCCAACCTTCTTTTTCTGACTTCTGCCCCCTTCTTGATTAAGGGTCTTGGCCTGTAGTGTCGACTGTTTATTCGTCTACATAGATGCTGCCTGTTCTGCTGAGATCCTCCAGCATTTTATGTGTGTTGCTCTGGATTTCCAGCATCTGCAGAATACCCTGTGGTTTGGATATTTCTGTCGCCATGTGTATTGCTGAGCTGTACAAGTGAGCTGTGCTCAGACTGACTGTAATTATAAATTGCCGTTTTCTCTTCAGAGCAGCGATATGTTGTTCCCGTGCTTCTCCTGGTTGGATGGGTCGCAGGGTGCATGGTGGCTGTTTACTACATCTTCTCCTGACCATGAGGATGCAGCAATAGGTAAATGATTCATCCAGAAGATCAGGAACATAGAGCCCAGAACATAGAACATTACAGCACAGGAACATACCCTTTGGTCCACGATATCTACACTGAGCATAATGGCAAACTAAACTCATTCCCTTCTGCCTGTACACAATCCATTTCCTCCATTCTTCCTGGATACTCTTGTGTCTATCTAACAGCCTCTTAAATGCCACTATTGTATCTGCTTCCACCAGTACCCAGGGAGTACCAATCCAGGCACCCATCGCTCTCTGTGTAAAATCTTGCCTCACACATCTTTTTTAAGCATTTCCTCCTCTCATTTTAAATGCATCTTCTCTGGTACTTGAAATGTCTGCCTTGCTTTTGGTTTATTATTGTCACACGCTCCAAGATACAGTGAGAAGCTTGTCTTGCTTATACAGTGTAATTAATTACACAGTGCTTTATGACTGTCTAATCGATCCATACTGCTCATAATGTTATAAACTTCTGTCAGCTCTCCTCCCAACCTCAACACTCCAGAAAAAAAACAAACAAGTGTGTCCAACCTTGCGTTATTGCTCATGCCATCTACTCTAGGCAGCTTCTGGGTAACACTTCTTCTCATACCCTCTAGTCTGGTTTCTTCCTACATGGTTGTATAACGGTTGCCACAACACTGGTTCAATTTCTGTCGCTGCCTGTAAGGAATTTGTATGTTCTTCCCATGGCCACGTGAGCTTTCTACAGGTGCCCTGGTTTCCTCCCACAGTCCAAAGATGTACTGGTTGGCAGGTTAGTTCATAGTGGTAAAATGGCCCGTGATTAGGCTTGGATTAAATTGTGGGATTTCTGGGCTCTCAATAAATGTAAATAAATAAATAAATACATACATACATACATAATTGAATCCCAAAAGCATATGGGTTAGGAGGTGATTGGTCACCTGTGTGTAATAGGGTGGTGCAGGCTTATTGGTTCAGAAGGGCCTGTCAATGTGCCCCATTACTGAATAAAACATAAAAACAAAATAATCCAGTCAGCATCCTGGTAAAAACTCACTTTCCAAAGCTGAATGTTATGTTATACTGTGGCGACCCATTTCCTGGCACATCCGAACCGGCTCACAATTAGATAGCCTACGGGGGTTTGCGAGCACAGAGCTTTGGAGCCTCTGCGCCACGGGGGGCAGGTTGAGGGAGGCTTAAAAGTGAGGCTGAGGATTTTGAATAAAGTTTCTCCTTCGACTGCAGTTACCAACTCTGTGTCATAATTTTAGCGCTACGTGTAGCACACTGCTACAATACCTGCAAAATAAGAAATTTCTGGAAAAGAACTTGGAGAACAGAGAACAAAGAGTATTACAGCACAGTACAGACCCCATGGCATATGATGTTATGCTGACCTTTTAACCTATTCTAAGATCAATCTAATGCTCCCCTTTCATATACCCTCCCATCTTTCCCTCATCCATGTGACCATCTGAGAGTCTCTTGTGTCCCTAATATGCCTACCTCTAGCACCACCCATGATAACATATTGATGCACCCATCACTTACTGTATAAAAAACTACAATGATACCCTTTCATATTAGCCATTTCTGCTCCCGGAAAAAGGTGTTGCTGTCTGTTCACTTAATATCTCTATCATCTGATACAAATATATCAAGTTAGCTCTTATCCTCCTTCGCTCCAAACAGAAAAGCCCTAGCTCATCAACCTTTCCTTAAAACATGCTCGCTAATCCAGATGGCATCCTGGTAAATATCTTCTGCACACTCTCTAAAGCTTCCATTTCCTTCTTATGATATGGTGACCAGAATTGAACATGATACTCTGAGAGGGGTCTAAACAGGATTTTACAGAGCTGCAATGTTACCTCACAGATTTCAAACTCAATTTACTTGCGAGTGAAGGCCAACATACCATACTCCTTCTTAAAATCCATATCAAAAACTTTATGTGGTAAATTTGAGGGGTCTATGAATGAGAATACCGCAAGCTGTTCCACCAAACTGCCTAGAATCCTGACAGCAAACTTTCCTCTTTGACCCCCCCCAAAGTGAATTACTTGACACATTCCCAGAATGAACTCCATCTGCCAATTCTCATCCCAGCGATGAATCCTATAAATCATTGACAACCTTCCGCACTATCCACAACACCACTAACCTTCTACACTCACAACATCACCAACCTTCTACACTATCCACAACACCAACAACCTTCTACACTATCCACAACACCAACAACTTTCCACACTATACACAATTACTTTGCTTCCACAGACACATGTGGCAAAGAATTCTATAGATTCACCACCTCTGGCTAAGAAGTTTCTGCTCATTTCTATTCTAAAGCAAGACTTCCCAACCTGGAGTTCATGGACCCCTTGTTTAATGGTGTTGGTCCATGGAATGAAAAAGGTTAGGAACCTCTGTGCTAAAGATACATCCTCTTCTGAGGCTGTGCTTCCAGTCCTAGATTACCCCACTATAAAAATCATCTTCTCCACATTCACCCTATCAAAACCTTTCAATATTCAATAGGTCTCAATGAGATCCCCCCTCATTCTTTGAAACTCCAGCAAGTACAGGCCCAGAGCCATCGAATGTTAACCCTCAGAATTTTAGCATCATTCTCGTGAATTACCTCTGGATCCTTTCCAACGCCAGGAACTCAAAACTTCTCATAAATGACAGAAAGGAAAAAGACCCTATTTGATAGGGGCGGTAGTGAGACAAGTAATGAAATTAAATTTAATACAGAAAATGAAAACACTGAGGTAGCATAAGGAAATATCTGCTGACTATTACCAGCATCTTCTGTTTCAGTTTTTTATTGTCATGTACTAAGATATAATGAAAAACCACCACTGTGAGTTTCACAGCTGAACAGGTGAGAAGGCAGCTGAAACATCTCCACCCAAGCAAGGCTGCAGGCCCAGATGGTGTCAGCCCCAGGGTACTCAAAGCCTGTGCCCCCCGCCCCAGCTATGTAGAGTACATCACCGTGTCTTCAACCTGAGCCTGAGTCTCCAGAGGGTTCCTGTGCTGTGGAAGACATCCTGCCTTGTTCCTATATCGAAGATGCCGCACCCCAGTGGCTCCAATGACTACAGACCAGTGGCATTGACCACCAACATCATGAAGACCCTGGAGAGACTCGTTCTAGAGCAGCTTCGGACTATGGTTAGGCTACACTTAGACCCCCTCCAGTTCACCTACCAGCCCCGACTAGGAGTTGAGGATGCCATCGTCTACCTGCTGAACCATGTCTACGCCCACCTGGAAAAGCCTGTAAGCACTGTGAGGATCATGTTTTTTGACTTCTCCAGAGCGTTCATCACCATCCGCCCTGCTCTGCTGGGTGAGAAGCTGACAGTGATGCAGGTAGATGCTTCCCTGGTGTCATGGATTATTGATTACCTGACTGGCAGACCACAGTACGTGCACTTGCAACACTGTGTGTCAGACAGAGTGGTCAGCAGCACTGGGGCTCCACAAGGGAATGTCCTGTCTCCCTTTCTCTTTACCATCTACACCTCGTACTTCAACTACTACACAGAGTCTTGCCATCTTCAGAAGTTTTCTGATGACTCTGCCATAGTTGGATGCATCAGCAAGGGAGATGAGGCTGAGTGCAGGGCTACAGTGGGAAACTTTGTCACATGGTGTGAGCAGAATCATCTGCAGCTTAATGTGAAAAAGACTAGGGAGCTGGTGGTGGACCTGAAGAGGGCTAAGGAACCAGTGACCCCTCTTTCCATCCAAGGGGTCAGTGTGGACATGGTGGCGGATTACAAATACCTGGGGATACAAATGGACAATAAACTGGACTGGTCAAAGAACACTGAGGCTGTCTACAAGAAGGGTCAGAGCCGTCTCTATTTCCTGAGGAGACTGAGGTCCTTTAACATCTGCCAGACGATGCTGAGGATGTTCTACAAGTCTGTGGTGGCCAGTGCTATCATGTTTGCTGTTGTGTGCTGGGGCAGCAGACTGAGGGTAGCAGACACCAACAGAATCAACAAACTCATTCGTAAGGCCAGTGATGTTGTGGGGATGGAACTGGACTCTCTGACAGTGGTGTCTGAAAAGAGGATGCTGTCCAAGTTGCATGCCATCTTGGACAATGTCTCCCATCCACTCTGGTTAGGCACAGGCGTACGTTCAGCCAAAGACTCATTCCAGCGAGTTGTAACACTGAGCATCATAGGAAGTCATTCCTGCCTGTGGCCATCAAACTTTACAACTCCTCCCTCAGAGTGTCAGACACCTGAGCCAATAGTCTGGTCCTTATTTCCACTTGGCATGATTTACCTATTATTATTTAGTTATTTATGGTTTTATATTGCTGTATTTCTACACTATTCTTGGTTGGTGCGACTGTAACGAAACCCAATTTCCCTCAGAATCAATAAAGTATGTCTGTCTGTCTGTCTGTTTGCATGCCATCCAGGCAGATCATTTCAGACATTAGCACATTGACTGTGTGTAAACGGGGAAAGAAATCTGAAAGAATAATTTAGTGTTCCATTTACAAAGAAAGTGCAGAGTAGGTGGACAAAGTGAAAGGGTCCTGACCAGGTATTCAAAGAGATCAAGTTTATTCAACTCCCCTTTTACTTCTTCTCTTCCGTACACCTGCCTACCACCTCACTCTGGTTACTCTCCTCCTTCCATTTCTCTCATTGTTCACATTTCTTTTCTATCAGATTCCTTCTTCTTCAGACTTTTACCTTTTCCTCCAATCACCTCCCCTTCTCACTTCATTTACCCCCCCCCCCCCCACCAGCTTCACCTAACACCTTCGAGCTTGTATTCCTTCCCCTCCCCACAGTTTCTTATTCTGGTATTTTCCCTTGTCCTTTCCAGTCTTGTTGAAGGGTCCTCCCGAAACTGCGACTGTTCATTCATTTTCATAGATGCAACCTGACCTGCTGTGTCCCTCCAGCATTTCAGCATCTACAGAGCCTCTTGTGTTTAAAAAATTATCTTGGTTGTACAAGAGTCTGATAACAGCGGGATTGAACCTGTCCTTAAGGCTGGTTGTACATTTGTTCAAGCTTTTGTGTCTGGCCGGTCAGAGGGAAGAAAGGAGAGAATAGCTGGGGTGGGAAAGTTTCTCTCTTGTGCTGGTTACTCCCCGAGACAGCTGAAGTGTAGAGAGAGTTAACAGAGGGGAGACAGGTTTGCATGATGCCTGAGGTGCGTTCAAAACTCTCTAAGGGTCAGACAACCTGCTCTTCCTTTCAAATTATGAGGCCTGCATGAAACAAGCCATCAGGACTCTCACAGAGGCTGCTGAGTGAGCCACCAGATGGCTATGAATCAAGAGGTGTGATCCACGGAACCAATACATTGGGCCGCAGCTGGAGCCTGACCAACCCTGGCTGGGTCACCTGGGTGGGAGTGTCTGATGTTGAAAGACCTGAAACATTCAATGACCCTGGGTTACATCATTGATGATATGTCCCAGCACATCCTAGGATGTATCTAATCATCAGTACCAAGCTTCAATGCTATTGACTGCAAATTTATAATATCTAAAAAATGTTCTACTTACTGAGTCAAATTGAGGTGTAAATGCAAGCAGCAGTATCTTTACTATTTTGCAATGAGCTGATAAAATAGGAACAGTTTATAAGATTTTACTGAGCCCCGAAAGGACAGAAGGTCAAGCTGGAATTTGTGGTGCTCTTCCCTTGAGCTTTTAGAGTCGTAGCACAGAAAGAAGGCACAACTACTAACCGCAGACAATAATTACTGCACCAGAATATGTGGATGTTGGATCAGCCTCTACAGCCACCTATGGACCCAGCAATAGACAACCCCTTAGGAGAATTGAGTTTTCACACTGCTGGACTACTACAACACAGAAATAGGCTGTTCGGCCCATCTAGTCTATGCTGAACTAGTATTCTGCCTAATCTCATTGACTTGCACCTGGACCATAACCCTGCATACCCCTCACATCCATGTACTTATCCAAACCACTCTTAATGTTGAAATTGAACCCAGATTCATTAATTCCACTGGCAGCTCGTTCCACGCTCTCATCACCCTCCGAGTGAAGATTTTCCTCATGTTGCCGTTAGACATCTGACCTTTCATCCCTAACCTATGACCTCCAGTTCTAGTCTCATCTGACCCCAGTGGAAAAAGCCTACTTGCATTTACCCTATCTACACCCTTTAGCATTTTATATACCTTTATCAAATCTCCCTTCATTCTCCTATGCTCCTAGTTTGTGGACTAATTTGCTGAGTAATTTAAATCTACATGGGAAGTTTTATAATTTTGCCCTCATGTGGTTATTTTTTGTATACAGGAACATGGGATTCCACAACCTGACCTGACGATATGGACGATTCTAATTCAGCAACTGTAAATGTATCCTGGACAATGGAAAACACAATTTTGTGGTTACATGTCATGGAGGAGTAAGATGCAATGTTTCCTTCTTCACTCCTATAATGATAATCAGTTGTAAACATCAATAAATTTCATGCTTTGTAGCCCAATTGGTTTAAGGTTTCTCTCAGTTTCTAGTTCTTGCTAAATATTACACTAGAATTCTTATGACCATTGTCTTGTGGTTTATCTGAACACAAATACTGTGCAACCAGCCATCCTTCAGGCAACTGATCTAGATAGAAATACACACACAAACACTGGAAGAATTTAACAAGCCAAGGAGAATAAACAGATGATTTCTTGGGCTGAAACCATTTATCAGGACTGGATAGGAAGGGGTTAGGAGGCAGAATAAGAAAGTGAGGGGATCTTGTGTGCTTTAGACCATAAAACCTTAAGAATTAGGCCTTTCATCCCATTGAGTCTGCTCTGCCATACCATCATCACTGATTTATTATCCTTCTCAATTCCATTCTCCTGCCTTCTTCCTGTAACCTTTGACAACGACTGATCAAGAACCTATCAAGCTCCCCTCTAAATATACTCAATGACTACATTTCCACCATTGTCTGTGGTAATGAGTTCCACAATTTCACCACACTCTGGCAAAAGAAATTCTTTCTCATTTCAGTTTTAAAGGGACATCCTTGTATACTGAGGCTGTGCTCTCTGGTCCTCGATTCTTGCCATAAAGGAAACATTCTCTCCACGTTCACTCCATCTCGGACTTTCAATATTTGGTAGGTTTCAATAAGATCTTCTCTCAACCTTCCAAGCTCCAGTGTGTACAGGCCTAGAGCCATGAAATGCTCTTTATATATTAAGCATTTCATTCCCGGGATATAAATACATTTTGTGTGTATTGTTCAAGATTTCCAGCAGCTGCAATTTTTTTTTTATTTCCAATAAATCTAGGTAGCACTCTAATGTTGGTGTGTGACTGGATGTTATTGAACCTCCTAACTGTTTGCAGAATCATCATAGGTTCTACTGCAGTCATGAAGCGAAGTGGGAATTCTCATAGCGTCTTGACAAATGTTTATCTATTAAATTCAAAGCAAATCTATTTCAAAAGATATATATATATATATCCCTGAGATTCATTTTCTTGTGGGCATAGTCAACAAAACTAGAATAATAACCATAACAGAAACAATGAAAGACCATTCAACTTGAGCATACAACCAGTATACAAAAAACAACAAACTGTGCAAAGAAAAAAGTAATAAACAAACAAACAAATAAATAAATAAATATCAAGAATATGATGAGATGAGGAGTTCTTGAAAGTGAGTCCACTGGCTATGGGAACATTTCAATGATGGAGCAAGTGAAGGTGAGTGAAGATATCCCCATTGGCCCTAGAACCTGATGGTTGAGGGGTAATACCTGTTTCAGAGCCTGGTGGTGTGCGTCCTGAGGCTTCTCTACCATCTTCCTGATGACAGCAACAAGAAGAGAGCATGTCCTAGATAGTAGAGATCCCTGATGAGGAATGCTACATTCCTGCAACAATGATTTGTGTAGATGTGCTCAATGGTGGGGAGGGATTTACCCGTGATGGACTGGGCCAGATCCACTACTTTTTGTAGGATTTTCTGTTCAAGGGTATTGATGTTTCCATACCAAGTCATGATGCAACCAGTCAGAAGACTATGGCCAAAACACACTCTCCGTACTTGAACATACATGAATACTCATGAACACAAGCATCTAAACATAAATAAACCCATGAATGTGCACACAGACACACACACACATTCACTGGTATTATTGGTGTATTATTGTCACATGTACCAAGATACAGTGAAAAGCTTGTCTTTTATTGTGCTCCAACAGATCAAATCATTACATGGTACATGAAGCTAGAATAAGGCAAAGCAATAACAATGCAGAATAAAGTGCAACTCAGTGATAAAGTGCATGATCATAATGAGGTAGATTTTGAGGCCAAAAGTCCATCCATCTTATTATACAAAATTTCTGTTCAGTAGTCTTACACAGTGCAATAAAAGCTATCCTTGAGCCTAGAGAGTGCTTTCAGACTTTTGTATCTTCCGACTGATGGGAGAAGGGAGAAGAGAGAACGTCCGGGGTAGGTGAGGACTCTGGTTATGTTGGCTGCTTACTAAGGCAGGGAGAAATATGGACAGATTTGTGGAGGCGATGCTCGTTCCTGCACCGTGCTGAGCTGTGCGCACAACTATTTAAGGCTTCTGGCAGTCACATGCAGAGCAGTTGCCACACCAAGCTGGTATGCATATGGAGAGAATGCTTTCTATGGTGTATAGAATAAAATTGGAGAGGGTCAATGGGTACATGCCAAATTCCTTTAGCCTCCTGATGAAGTAGAAGCACTGGTATTCTTGGCTGTGACATCAACATGATTAGACCAGAAGGGGATATTGGTGATATTTACTCCCAGGAACTTGAAGCTCCCAACCCTCTCAACCTCAACACCATAGATATAATGTGACTTCTTTCTGAAGTCAATGACCAATTCTATTTTTAACCAAATGCATGCATGCAAGTACATTGCATGTACATATGCACAGATGCAACCATACTCATGTGAATACGGAAACACACACATGCATACATACATGTCCAATGAAAACGATCATAAGTAGTAGGAGCAGATTTAGGTCATTCAGCCCATCAAGTCTGCACTGCTATTCCATCATAGTTGATTTATTATCCCTCTCAACCCCGATTTCCCTCCTTCTTCCCATAATCAAGAACATATCAAACTGTGCTTTAAATACACTCAATGACTCACCCTCCACCTCCATCTGTGGCAATGAATTCCACAGATTCACAACCCTCTTGCAAAAGGAATTCCTCCTTGTGTCGGTTCTAAAGGGATATTCCTCTATTCTGAGCCTATGCTTTTTGGTCCCATACTCTCCCACTATGGGAAACATCATCTCCATATCTAGCTCTTTCAACATTTAATAAATTTCACTGAGATCCCAGCATATTATACCAAGCTCCAGCAAGTACAGACCCAGAGCCATCAAACTCTCCTCATACATTAACTCTTTCATTCTCAGAGCCAGGATAATTTTTCTGAAACTCCTCTAGACCAACTCCAAAGCCAGCACATCCTTTGTTAGATATGGTGCCCATTCAGCTCACAGTACTCTAAGTCCCAGTACCCCATTGTCCCCGTGCTTGGACAATTTAAATGCTGTTCCTGATAGACTGGAAAGCCTGAGTATCTGGACGGGAGGTGATGGTCAGGCTGATTTCACTTGGTCTCCCACGATGTTCATTCCTCTCTGTGCAGTGCCAAAGCTGTGCATTACTCTGGCGGCTGTCATCTCTGCGAGTTTCGTGCCATTTTTGCCCCTCCAATATGATGTACTGAGATTGAGGCTTGGGCTTGCTCCGGTTGCTCCGGGTAATGGATTGAAAGACTCAATCTGTTTCGGAATCGGAATGCTGGTGTGTGTGTGTGTGTGTGTGTGTGTGTGTGTGTGTGTGTGTGTGTGTGTGTGTGTGTGTGTGTGTGTGTGTGTGTGTGTGTGTGTGTGCGTGTGTGCGTGTGTGTGTGCGTGTGTGCGTGCGTGCGTGCGCGTGCGTGCGTGCGTGTGTGTGCGTGTGCGTGCGCGTGCGCGCGTGTGTGTGTGCGTGTGCGCGTGTGCGCGCGTGTGTGTGTGAGAGAAATGGCCTTTCGATTTTTTAACTTTGGGTTCTTCAGGTTTCTTGCTATGTGGCTGCCTGTATGCAAACAGATCTCAAGCTGTATAATTTATACATTCTTTTATAATAAATGTACTTTGAATTTGAAGTGCAGTCCACTCAATATCTTATAAAGCCTTAGAATTACATCCTTGCTTTTACACACATATATTTGTGTATCTGGAAGCATAAATAGGGAGATATCACCTCACCTCACCTCTGCCCCTCTGACCCTCAACACAGGTGCTCCTCAGGACTGTGTCCTAAGCCCCCTCCTTTACTCTCTGTATAATCATGATAGTGTCACCACAGACAGCTCCAATCTGCTAATTAAATTTGCTGACGATGCTACAATGATTGGCCTAATCTCAAATAACAATGTGGTAACCTACAGAGAAGACGTCAGCACTCTGTCACAGTGATGTCAAGAAAACATCCTCTTACTCAATGTCGCAAAAACGAAGGAGCTGGTTGTGGATTACAGGAGGAATGGAGATGGGCTAACCTGTAGTGATATCAATGGACCTGGGGTTGAGAGGGTAACAGCTTTAAGTTACATGGCATACAGATCACCAAGGATCTCACATGGTCTATACATACCGGTTTGGTGGTGAATAAAGCACAACAGCAGCTCTTGCACCTCAGATGGTTGAAGTTTAGTATGGGTCCCCATATCCCAAGTACTTTCTACAGGGGCACAATTGAGAACATCCTGACTGGCTACATCACTGCCTGGTATGGGAACTGCATTTCCCTCAATCACAGAACTCTGCAGAGAGTTGTGCAGAGAGCCCAGCACATCTATAGATGTGAATTTCCCTCTATTGTGGACATTTACAGAGACAGATGCGTAAAATGGATCCGAATGATCATTGGTGACCCGAGTCACCCCAATCACAATCTATTCCAGCTGCTACCATTTGGGAAGCGGTACCGCAGCATAAAAGCCAGAACCCACCAGCCCTGGGACAGCTTCTTCCATCAGGCCATCAGACTGATTAATTCATGCTGACACAACTGTATTTCTATGTTATATTGATTGTCCAGTTATACAGACTATTTATTATAAATTACTATAAATTGCAGACTGCACATTTAGACAGAGATGTAATGTAAATAATTTTTTACTCCTCATGTACCTATGTGAAAGATGTAAGAAATAGTCTTTTCAATTCAATTCATTAATATCTACAAATAAGTGCACACGCATTCACAGGCACCTGGGATTTTGACAAATTATCATTTTTTCACATGTAACTGCAAATCTACACATATTCACTCACTGTTACACACTGTACTTGGGGTTCTTGTTTTTATGGCAATGGAAACCAATGCAACCTTTTTGTGCTGTATGTCATAGAGCACATAACAATTCCTCGGGAGCGTGCCAGTCCGATGAAAGCACGTGCCTAATTTTACTGGGAAAGTCATGATGCTGACATTTCCAATCTGCTTGCCAACAGCCCCCCACAATCCAGCTTCACCTCCGGTGGCAGAGATAATGTGGTCAGTCAGTGCCTGGCATAGAAAGCACTGACTGCCAGTGCCTCACATAGATACAGTGGACAGGCAGTGCCTGTCATAAATAGAGTGCAAACCAATACTTTGCATGTTGAATGGTCAGTCAGGGCCTGACACAGATAGAGTGGATACCATCACCTGGCTTAGATAGAGTGGACATTCAATGCCAGTATGGACAGTTGGTAGCTAGTGCCTAGCACAGATAGAGCAGACAGTCAGTGCCTTTTTGCTAGGATGGCACTAGGCAATACCACAGGACATCTGTTTAAGTTGAGTGGAGGAATGTATATGGTAGAATGACAGAGGGAGGTTTTTGAGTTGTGGGTGTGTGGAACGAGCTGTCAGGGGTGCTGCAATAGGGGCATCCAAGTGATTCGTAGATTGGTACTTGAATGACAGAATAACACAAAGACCTGTAAGTTGTGTCAGAGAGAAGTTTAGATCTGGCAGGGTGTGCAGGTCATTACTTCCTATAAAGCGAAATCCAACATCATGAATCATAGTGAGGCTTCACTCACAGATGAGCTCAATGCCTTTTATGCTCACTTTGAGACGGACAATAAAACTACATCTATGAAGATCCCTGTAGCAACCAGTGACCCTATGACCTCTGTCTCAGAGGCGGGCATCAGGCTTTCTACCAGGAGGGTGAACCCTGGCAAGGAGCAGGCCCTGATGAAGTATCTAGTAAGGCTCTGATACCTTGTGCCAACCAAATGGTGGGCTTATTCAAAGATATTTTCAATCTCTCATTGCTACAGTCGGAAGTTCCCAACAGCTTCCAAAAGGTAACAATCATAACAGTGCCCAAGAAGAGCAGTGTGATCTGCCTCAACAACTATCGTCCAACAGCACTCACATCTATTGTGATGAAATGCTTTGAGAGATTGGTCATGGCTAGGATCAACTCCTGCCTCAGCAAGGACGTGGACCCACTGCAATTTGCCTAGTGGCATAATTGGTTTATGGAAGATGTGATCTAATTGGTTCTCCACATGGCCTTGGATCACCTGGACAATATAAATACCTATGTTAGGATGCTGTTTATTGACTACAGCTCAGCATTTAACACCATCATTCCTACAGTACTGATCAGAAAGCTACAGAATCTGGGCCTCTGTACCTCTCTCTGCAATTGGATCCTCAACTTCCAAACCAGAAATCCACAACGGCATGGGAACCAAAATTTTGGAGCTGAGAATGAGGCAGCAGGTTTACAAGTCGATGATGGGTGCAACATCAATGTAAGGAAGGACAAGCCAATGATTGGGTACAAATTCAAACAAAAAACTCAATTATATCACAGAGGCAAAATTCAAAAGGGCAACGAATGCAGGACTGAGGATGCTCTATTTAAATTGCGTAGCATTCAGAATAAGGTAGACAAACTCATGGCGCAATTATAGATTGGTCGGCTTGATATCGTAGACATCACTGAGTCGTGGCTGAAAGAAGGCCACAGTTGGGAACTTAGTTTCAATGATATACTTTGTATCATAATGACAGGCAGGAAGGCATAGGCATCTCTGTTGGTCAGAGATGGAATTACACCTCTGGAAAGAGGTGACATATGGTCTCAGAATATTGAATCTTTCTGGGTGGAGTTAAGAAACTACAATGTAAAAAAAGTTATGGAACTCATATATAGGCCTCCAAATAGTAACTGAAATGTGGGGCTGAGATTGTAAAGGGAGCTGGAAAAAACATGAAATGAGGGTGGTGGTGGCATCCGTCGGTCTCGAGAGACTGTGGATCTGCGCCTGGAGTTTCCAGGATGCAGGCCTGGGCAGGGTTGTATAGGAGACCTCTCCATGCCACCGGTTGTCCAAGCGAAGGGCAGTAGGACCCATGCAGCTTTGCACCGGTGACGTCGCAGAGCAATGTGTTGTTAAGTGCCTTGCTCAAGGACACAAACACGCTGCCTCAGCTGAGGCTCGAACCATTGACCTTCAGGTTATTAGTCTGATGCCTTGCCCACTAGGCCACGCGCTAGTAGTCTATGAGTGTCAGGGAGCATGAGTAAGTGCTATTGCTATTACAAAGGAAAAAGTGCTAGGCAAACTCAAATATCTTAAGGTGGATAAGTCACCTGGAGCAGATGAACTACATCCCAGAGTTCCAAGAGAGGTAACTAAAGCTATAATGGATGTATTGGTCATGATCTTTCATGAATCACTTGATTATGGCATGGACCCAGTTGACTGGAAAATTGCAAATGTCACTCCACTCTTTCAGAAGGAAGGAAGGCAAAAGCCCGGAAACTAGGCAAGTTAGCCTAACCTCAGTGGTTGGAAAGGTGTTCAAGTCTATTATCGAGGCTGAGTTTCAGAGTACTTGGAGCCTAATGATAAAAAAATCACAATCAGCATGGAGTCCGTAAAGGGAAATCTTGCCTGACAAATCTATTAGAGTTCTTCGAGGAAGTAATAAGCAGGAGAGAGACAGTGACTGCCCTTTTCTTGGATTGTCAGCAGGCATTTGATAAGGTGCAAAAGATGAGGCTGCTTAACATTGTAAGATCCTATGGCTTTACAGGAAAGATACTGGCATGGATAGAGGAATTGCTGACAGACAGGAGGCAATGAATGGAAATATAAGGGGCTTTTTCTGGTTGGCTGACAGCGACTAGTGGTATTCCTCAGGGGATAGAATTGGGAATGCTACTTTTCACATTGTTTGTCAATGATTTCGATAATGGAATTGATGACTTTGTGGCAAAGTTTGCACATGATATGAAGATAGTTGGAGAGGTAAGGAATGCTGAGGAAGCAATGCAAATGCAGCAGGACTTAGACAAATTAGAAGAATGGGTTAAAAAAAAGTGTCAGATGGAATACAGTGTTGGGAAATGTATGATAATGGATTTTGGTAAAAGTAACTATAGAGCAAACTATTATCTAAATTGGGAGAAGGTTCAAATTTCAGAGGTACAGAGGGACTTAGGAACCTTCGTGAAAGACTCCAAGAAGGTTAATTTACAGGTTGAGTCTGTGATAAAGAAGCTAAAAGCAATGTTGACATTTATCTCAAGGAGACTAGAATATAAAGCAAGGAGATAATGCTGAAGCTTTATAAGACACACTTTGAGTATTGTAAACAGTTTTGGTCTCCATATCTCAGAAAGGATGTGTTGCCATTGGAGAGAGTCCAGATGACTTACAGAGGAATAATTCTGGGAATGGAGGGGTTAACACATAAGGAGTGTTTGGCCGCTTTGGGCCTGAAACTTAGAAGAACTTGGGGGGTGGGGAGAGAAGAATCTCATTGAAATGTGCCAAATGTTGAAGTGACTCGATAAGGTGGATGTGGAGAGGATAATTCCTCTGGTGCTGGCATCCAGAACGTGAAGGCAAAACCTCAAAATTGAGGAGCAACCTATTAGAACAGAGGTAAGGTGGAATTTTCTTAGCCAGAGTAGTAAATCCGTGGAATATTTTGCCACAGACCGCAGTGGGCCAAGTCCATGGGTATATTTAAGGTGGAAGATGATCATTCCCTGATTGGTCAAAGTGTCAAAAGGCATGCAAGAAGGTAGGTATATGGGTTTGAGTGGGATTCGGGATCAGCCATGATGGAATGAGGGAGTTGATTCAATGGGCTGAATGGCCTGACTCTGCTCCTATGGTCCAATCTGTATGGATTGGAAATAACATCTCTACCTCGCTGACAATCAACACTGATGCACCTCAGGGATGTGAGCTTAGCCCACTTCCCTGAGCTGTGTGGCTTAGCCCACTATACCCTTGATGTACACTTCAAGTGCCATCTATAAATGTGCTGATGATACAGCCATTGTTGGCAGAACATCAGATGGTGATGAGAAGGTATACAGGAGTGAGGTATACCAACTAGCTGAGTGGTGTCACAGCAACAACCTTGCACTCATCATCAATAAGACCAAAGAGCTGATTATGGACTTCAGAATGCATAAGACAAGGGAACACACTCGATTCCTCATAGAGGGCTCAGAAGTGGAGAAAGTGGGCAATTTCAAGTTCCTACGTATTGATGTCTCTGAGGACCTAATCTTGTCCCAACATCTCAATGCAGCTAAAAAGAAGGCAAGGGAGTGGCTACATTTCAATAGGAGTTAGAAAAGTTTTGGTGTGTTAATTAAAACACTCACAAACTTCTACTGATATATCATGGAGAGAATTCTGACTGGCTGCATCACCATCTGGCATGAGGTTGAGGGATTACTGCAGAGGATTGAAGTAGACTGCAGAGAGTTGTAAAATTAGTCAGCACCATCATGGGCATTAGCCTCAGTAGTACCCAAGATATCTTCAAGGAGTGGCACGTCAAAAATGCGGTGTCCATCATTAAAGGCCTCCATCGCCCAGGACATGGTCTCTTCTTATTCTTACCATCAAGAAGGAGGTGAAGAAGCCTGAAGCCATATGACTCAGGAGTAGTTTCTCTGCCAACTGACTTCTGAATGGACTTTGAACCAACAAACACTACCTGACTGCTTTTTTTTAAATATCTGTTTTTGCACTACTTGTTAAGCTTTTTATATTGTAATTTTTCTACATTATCATATATTGCATTGTACTACTGCCAACAAGTTAACAAATTTCACATCATATGCCGGTGATATTAAATCTGATTCTGATTGATCATGGAGTAGTTTTATATAAGTTGTCACACATAGTGGACCAATGGGTCTGTACTGTCCTGTACTTTTCTGTGTTCTATGTTCAATGACTGTTGATGAAGTCCACTGCATTGGTAATATGGATGCTATCTCAGTTGACAACTCCATCCACATGCCCTTGTTCTCTTTGTGAATGTGTTCAGAGAGGCTTTCAACAACCTATTTCAATAAACTCTTGTTCTCGGCCACACTGTCGACACAGCACTAGGCCGAAGGTAGTTTGAATGACTGAAAGGCTTTCGACAGTAGGTGGCAGGGTTCAACAGCTGTGTGCTCTAATGCACTGTAACTTGTTTTACGACTGTGGCTTGAGGCAAAGGGAAACATTAAAGCAGGCTGCGTGTAAACTGGACATTTGATCCTCACAGCTGTGCATTTAACTTTTTAAACTTTGGCCATTGCTGCGATTGTTTTACACCATGCATCCTGTGTGTCGACATTATTTATTTAATTGTTTGTTTCTTTATTTATTTATCTGCATGTATTTTTTTCTTTTTCTCTAACACTCTATTTATTTGATTGTTTACTAGCTGATTTGTTTAGAGATGCAGCACATAAACAGGCTATTCAGACCCAACAGGCCAGTGCTGCCCAATTACATCCATGCGACAAATTACTAACCTGTATGTTTTGGACTGTGGGAAGGAACCAGAGCATGCGAGAAACCTACACAGTCATAGAGAGAGCATGCAAAGGTCTTATACACAGAGGCAGGAATCAAATCTGGGTTGCTGGCACTGTTAGAGTGTTACACTAAACACTAACCTACCATGCCAGTCCAACAACACAATTAATCAAAACTTGGAGACATTTTTGACTAGTAACCTATTTCAGGTCTATTCCAAACATCATAAACAGACAGCATGTGAGGAGTATTGAAAGAATACACATTCAATAACCACTTTATCGGGTACCTCCTATGCTTAATAAAGTGGGCACACTGCGTATATGTTTGTAGTTTTCTGTTGCTTTAACCCATCCACTTCAAGGTTCGGTGTCTTGGGCATTCAGAGATGCTCTTCTGTACATCACTGTTCTAACATGGGGCTATTTGAGTTAATGTCGCCTGTCAGCTTGAACCAGTCTGGCCATTCTCCTCTGACCTCTCTTAATAACAAGCTGTTTTCCCCCACAGAACTGCCACCCACTGGATGTTATTTTTGTTTTTAAGCACCATTCTCTGTAAACCTAGAAACTGCTGTGCATGAAAATCCCAGAAGGTACTCAAGCCAGCCCATCTGGCAAAAACAATTATTCCAAAGTCAATGTCAATTTGATCACATTTCTTCCCCATTCTTATGTTTGGTCTGAACAACAATTGAACATCTTGACCATGTCTGTTTGCTTTTATGCATTGAGTTGCTGCCTTATGATTGGCTGATTAGACATTTATGTTAAACAGCAGATGCACATAGCTGATATCCCTCTAAACTCCATTCACCTGCCTTCTCCCCTTAACCATTAACACCCTGACTAATCAAGAACCTGTCAATCCCCACTATAAATAAACCCAGAAACTTAGCCACCATCGATATCTGTGGTAATGAATTCCACAGATTCACCACCCTCTGGCTAAAGAAATGATTCCTCATTTCTGTTCTAAAGAGAGAACCTTGTATGCTGAGGCAATACCTTCTGGTGCTAAAGTCCCCCACAACAGGAAATACCCCTTTCATCATCCAGACTTTTCAATATTCAATGGCATTCAATATGATTCCCCCGCCCCACCCATTTTTACTAAACTCCAGTGAGTACAGGCACAGAACCATCAAACACTCCTCATACATTAACTCTTTCATTACTGGGATTATTTTCATGAAACTCCTCTGAATCCTTTCCAATAATATCACATCCTTTCTGAGATGAGGTGCCTAAAACCAGTCATAGTACACCCAGTGTGCTCTGACCAATGCTATATAAAGCCTCAGCATTACATACTTGCTTTTAAATTCTTGTTCCCTTAATATATATGCTAACATTGAATTTGCCTTCCTTAGCACCAACTCAACCTGCAAGTTAATCTTTGGGCAATCCCAAACGAGGAATCCCAAATCCCTTTGCACCCCTGATTTCAGAATTTGCTCCATGTTTAGAAAATAATGTATACTTTTATTCCTTCTACCAAAGTACGTGATCATACACTTACATACATTATATTCCATTTGCCACTTTGCCTAGTATCCTAATTTGTCTATTTCCTCCTGAAGATGTTCTCTTCCTCAACACTAGCTGATCCCTAATTTATTTTTGTACCATTCACAAACCGGGCTACAAAGCTGTCAATTCTGTCATATAGATCATTGACATATAATGTGAAAAGAAGCAGATCCAATATTGATCCATGAGGAACACTGTTAGCTGCTAACAGCCAATCCAGAATAGCCCTTTTATTCCCACGCTTTGCCCTTGCAAGTCAGCCAATCGTCTATCCATGCTGGTACCTTTCCAGTTAATAACATGTGCAACTACTTTGTTTAGCAGCCTCAGCTTTGGCACCTTGTCAGAGGCCTTCTGAAACTTCGTAAACAACATCCACTAACTCTCCTTTGTTTATTGTGCCTGTTATCTCCTTAAATAATTCTACCAGACTTGTCAGGCAAGATCTCCCCCTAAGGAAGCCATGCTGTCTCCCCGCTATTTGATCATGTGATCATAGCAAAGCATTTGACAAGGTTCCTCATGAGCGACTCATCCAGAAAGTCATGAGGCATGGGATAAGTGGAACCTTGGCTATTTGGATAAAAAAAATGACTTAAAGGAAGAAAGCAGAGGGTAGTTGTGGAAGGAAAGTATTCTGCCTGGAGGTTGGTGACTAGTGGAATGCGGCAGGGATCTGTCCTTGGGACCCCTGCTAATTGTGATTTTAATAAATGACCTGGATGTTGAGGCGGAAGGAAGGGTGAGTAAGTTTGCGGATGACACAAAGATTGGAGGAGTTGTGGATGGAGCTGTAGTTTGTCAAAGGTTACAAGAGGATATAGACAGGCTTCACCGTTGGGCAGAAAAATGGCAGGTCGAGTTCAATTTGGACAAGTTTGAGGTGATACATTTTGGAAGGACAAACCAGAAGTCTGAGTACAAGATTAACGGTCAGTTACTTAAGAGTGTGGATGAACAAAGGGACCTTGGCGTTCAAATCCATACATCCCTCAAGGTCGCTGCGCAGGTTGATAGGGTAGTTAAAAAGGCCTATGGGATGCTAGGCTTCATTACCAGGGGGATTGAGTTCAAGAGTAGAGAGGTCATGTTGCAACTCTACAAATCTCTGGTGAGACCGCACTTAGAGTAATGTGTTCAATTCTGGTCACCTCATTATAGGAAGGATGTGGAAGCTATGGAGAGGCAGAGGAGATTTACCAGGATGTTGCCTGGTTTGGAGAACAAGTCATATGAAGCAAGGTTAGCAGAGCTGGGACTTTTCTCTTTGGAGTGTAGAAGAATGAGTGGGGACTTGATAGAGGTCTACAAGATTATGAAAGGCATAGATAGGGTGGATAGCCAGTACCTGTTTCCCAGGGCACCAATAGCAAACACCAGAGGGCATATGTACAAAATTAAGGGAGGGAAGTTTAGGGGAGACATCAAGAGCAAGTTTTCTTTACACAGTGGGTTGTGAATGCCTGGAATGACTTGCCAGGGATGGTGCTGGAAGCTAAAACATTAGGGGTATTTAAGAGCCTCTTGGACAAGCACATGGATGAAAGAAAAATGGAGGGTTATGGAGTAGTGTGGGTTTAGTACTTTTTATTAAGGATTATATGGGTCAGCAGCACATGGAGGGCTGAAGGGCCTGTACTGTGCTGTTGTGTTCTATGGTTCTATGTGCGTCCAAGTCAGCTGAAACCTCATCCTTAATGATTGACTCCAATATCTTACCTTTCCTTTCTTCTGCCTCCCTTTCCTTTCCTTTCTTCTTAATGAGTGGATTGACATTATCAATTTTTTAGCCATTCTGGACTATTCCAGAATTTAATGACTCTTGAAAGATCACTAATAATATCTCCACAACTTCCTCAGCTACCTCTTAAAGAATCGTGCAGTATAATCCATCTGGTACAGGTGCCATCTACTTTTAGGCCGTTCAGCTTCACAAACACTTTTACTATTTTTACAAATCACTTTTACAAATCTACTTTTAGGCCTTAGTAATAGTAATTACACTCACTTCTGCCCCCTGACCCTCTTGAATTTCTAGAATACTGCTAGTCTGCTACAGTGAAGACTGATGCAAAATATTAAGTGATTTTCTGCCATTTCTTTGTTCCTCAATTACTGCTCTCCAGCATCATTTCCCAATGGCCTGATAGCCATATTCATCTCTCTTTCACTCTTCAAGGTCGGGAGTTACACTCCAAAAAAAAGACCGGTATCCTGTCATATTATTGGCTAGCTAAGCTTCATATTTCATCTTTTCTCCCATTGCTTTTTTAATTGCCCTGTCGAGTGGCAGGGTGGAGATACATTTCTATAAAAGGAAATGTAAAGAGCTTCTTCCCTCCACTAACCTACCAGTCATTCTTCTGCAATGTGTAGCACCTACTTAGCCCCCGACCAGGGTCATGCGAAGGCATACGAGCAGGTAGTGGATGGTCCTACGAGCAGCTGGTGCATCTCATGTCCTGGTTATGCCAACGCTGGCACCTGGCACACCATGTCTGAGAGTACTGATAAAGGGTGGTGGGGTGGGGAGGAGGGGTCACATCCTGCAAGATGCACATCCAGAAGAAGGCAAAGGCAAACCAGTTTGGCAGAAAAGTTTATCATGAACAATTATGGTCAGAGACCATGATCATGCACATCATATGACATGGCACATAATGACAATGATGATTTATTGGGTTAAAATTTTCCCAATTCTCCAACTTCCCACAAATTTTTCCTATATTTTATGCTCTCTCCTTTGATTCTATATTGCTTTTATATCCTTTTCAGCCACAGTTGCCTCATCCTGCCTTTAGAATACTTCTTGTTTGGGATGTATCTAGCCTGTGACTTCTGAATTGCCCCCAAACATGTCAGCCATTGCTGCTCATCATTATCCTTGCAAGTGTCTCCTTTCAATCAATTTTGGATACATCTTCTCTCATGCCTCTGTGGTTCCCTTTAGTACACTAGTAATAGTGATACCCCTGACTTCAGCTTCTCCCTTTTAAACTGCATGGTGAATTCTATCATATTATGACCATTGTCTCCCAAAGGTTCCTTTACCTTAACCTCCTTTATCAAATCTAGTTCATTACACAACACCCAGTCCAGAATTGTCTTTTCCTTAGTGGTCTCAACCACAAACTGCACTCTAAAGGCATCACAGAGGTATTCTGCAAATTACCTCTCTTGGGACCAACACCAACCTGATTTTCCCAATCTACCTCCATATTGAAATCTCCTCTGACTATCATAACATTGCTCTTTTTACGTGCATTTTCTATCTCCCATTGTAATTTATAACCCACACCAGGCCCCCCTTTAGAAGCTTCTATATAACTCATATCAGGGTCTTTGTAACCATGCAGATTCTTTGCTCTACCCACAAGAATTCTGCATCTTCTATCCCTATGTCACCTCTTTCTAAGGATTTAAATTTACCAGGGCAGTCACTAATGCATGAGAATACTTGAAAGAGATAAATAAAGCAAAGGAGTCACCCTATGGAGGAGTATAAAACCATGAAGGTGGATGGTAACAAGCCTTCTCCCAGGGCAAGGGAGTCTGACACTAAACGGCATGGGTTGAGGTGAGAGGGGAAATATTTAAAGTGGACCGAAGGGCAATGTTTTCACACAGAAGATGGTGGCTATGTGGAATGAACTGCCAGAGGAAGTACTTCTGAAAGTAGGAGAGGAAATGATGGTGGTTTAAAATTTATTTGGATAGTTTCATGTATAAAAAGGAGTAAAAATCTACAGGCATTCATCAAGTTGAGCAGCAATTTTGCTCTCTTTTCTATGTGTACCAAAATATCAAAACATAAAGTGAAATGCACCATTTGCATTGAGGTTGTGTTGGGAACCACCTCACAAATGTGCTTGATGATAGCTGAGAGAAGATGGCATTTCCCTGATGCTGGGGATCCTTTCTCATATCCTTCATAGGCAGCACCCCATACAGATGTTTTATGGATGTGCCCACGAAGGACCACCATGTTTTCAGTGGATGTGCCCAGGATGGTTCACCATGCTTTCAGTGGAGGTGCCCACGAAGGACCACCATGTTTTCAGTGGATGTGCCCAGGATGGTTCACCATGCTTTCAGTGGAGGTGCCCACGATGGACCACCATGTTTTCAGTGGATGTGCCCAGGATGGAACACCATGCTTTCAGTGAAGGTGCCCAGGATGGAACACCATGCTTTCAGTGAAGGTGCCCAGGATGGAACACCATGCTTTCAGTGAAGGTGCCCAGGATGGAACACCATGCTTTCAGTGAAGGTGCCCAGGATGGAACACCATGCTTTCAGTGAAGGTGCCCAGGATGGAACACCATGCTTTCAGTGAAGGTGCCCAGGATGGAACACCATGCTTTCAGTGAAGGTGCCCAGGATGGAACACCATGTTTTCAGTGAAGGTGCCCACGATGGACCACCATGTTTTCAGTGGATGTGCCCAGGATGGAACACCATGCTTTCAGTGAAGGTGCCCAGGATGGAACACCATGCTTTCAGTGAAGGTGCCCAGGATGGAACACCATGCTTTCAGTGAAGGTGCCCAGGATGGAACACCATGCTTTCAGTGGATGTGCCCAGGATGGAACACCATGCTTTCAGTGAAGGTGCCCAGGATGGAACACCATGCTTTCAGTGAAGGTGCCCAGGATGGAACACCATGCTTTCAGTGAAGGTGCCCAGGATGGAACACCATGTTTTCAGCGAATACGCCCACAATAGACCACCATGCTTTCAATGGATGTGCCCACGAAGGATCACCATGTTTATGTATGCTGGTGTTTTTCTGGGTTTACATGCTTGAGAACTATTCTGAGATCTATGACTGGCCAACGTGGACAAGGAACGTTCAGGATGCAACTGAACTGATGCATCAGGATCACATGTGCTTCCAGCACTAACATAACATCCCCACAGCTTTATGACCCTGAACTCATACATTTATGGATCTGGTATAAAACCAGAGCACCTCGAGGAAACCCAGGCGAGATTGCACAAACTCCTTACAGGAACCAATAGGCTCCTTAATTGGCATGGAGATGTAGAGCTGAAGGGCCTGTTAATGTACAGTATAATTCCATTAGTCTGTAAGACAGAGGAGTTCAATCATGGCTGATGTATTATCCCTCTCAATCCCATTCTCCTGCCTTTTTCCCATAACCTTTGACACCTTTCTTAATCAAGAATCTATCAGTCTCCACTTCAAATATACCCATTGACTTGCCCTCCATAGCTATCTGTGGCAAACAGTTCTACAGATTCGCTATTCCCTAGTTAAAGCAATTTCTCCTCATCTCTTTTCTAAAGAGATGTATTCTGAGGCTGTGCCATCTGGTACTAGACTCCGCCACTATAGGAAACATCCTCTCCATACATCCACTCCATCTAGGTTTTTCAACATGTGATACGTTTCAATGAGATACACCCACATTCTTCTAAACCCCAGTGAGTGCAGACCCAGAGCCATCAAGTTCTCACATCCATTAACTCTCTCATTCTCAGGATCATTCCCATGAACCTCCTCTGGATCCTCTCCAATGCCAGCATTCTTTCTTAGATAAGGGGCCCAAAACTGCTCACAATGCTGCAAGGGCATTCAGCATTAGTTTTGTATTTGATAATTAAAGGAAGGAGCCTTCAGTAATACAATCTATAATTCAATCTCCTGCCATCTGGTAAGAGATACAGAAGCATCTTAGCCAAAACAATAAGATGGAAAAACAGCTTCTCCCCGAGGGCCATTGTGCAGCTGAATATTGCTGCACCTGGCTTGCCAATGGACTTTGAGTGCTATAGACTATCATTGTATGTAAATATGGTATTTAAAAAAAAATAAGCCCACTGCATGCATTGTAAATATCTGTTTTACACAGACTGGAGTAGCACCATAATCTTGTTGTCTTGAGCAATGACAACAAAGTTCTATTCTGTTCTATTCTATTCAATTACTTAAGCCCTGAAGATGTCCTGCCACCAATTCACAGCTGACAATGTTCTCTATGTTCCTTGGATGAAAATAATTACTTACTTAGGTCATAAAGAAAGCTTTTGGCGCATTGCCTTCATAAATTAAGGTATTCAGTACAGGAGATGGGACGGTGAGAAGTAAAGATATTGGTGAGGCCTAATGTAGAGCATCGTCTGCAGTTTTGGTCACCTCCCGGCAGGAAATGTAAATGAGTTTGAAAGGATATAGAGAAAATTTACAAACATGTTGTCAGGTCTGGAGGAAAGATAGAATAGGTTAAAGCTTTAGTCTTTAGAACATCAAAGATTGAGTGGAGATTTGATAGAGGTATACAGAATTACATATGAAGGGTATAGATAGGGTAAATGCAAGCAAGCTTTTTTTCTCCTGAGTTTGGGTGGGACTACAAGCATAGGTCATGGGTTAAGGGTGAAAGTTGAAAAGTTTAAGGGGAACATGAGGGGAAATCTCTTCATTTATTGGGCTGTGAGTGTGTGGAATGAGCTGACAACACAAGTGGTGCAGTTGACCTCAATTTCAACATTTGGATAGATAGATGGATAGTAGGGTATGCAGGGCTATGGTCCCGGTGCTGGTCGATGGGAGTAGGCAGTTTAAATGGTTTTGGTATAGACTAGAAGGGCTAAAAGGCCTGTTTCTCTGCTGTATTTTTCTATTCTTCTCTATCCCTATTGGAAATGTGTACTGATCTTACCAGCTTAACATTTAATACAGGTTGTGCTTGGGTATGCTTCATGAACAGTTTACTGATCACCAGAGCCAGATCTGGCACCAACACTTTTCTTTTCTCCAGGACTTTGATGCTCATTTCTAATGAGCTATGGCACGTTTAAAGACTTTTTCTATAGCTGGAAGCACTTTACATAAAGAGGAAGAAGAAGAGAAATGAGTTTCCACTTCTCCAAACTACAAAGAGAATAAATTCTATACTTAATTGTAGTTTTCAATGACACTGTCTAGCCATCTGCAATTGACTTGGATTGCAATTGTAAAACCTCAGTATAAATTTAATTTGAAAAGGAATAGTAGATGATTCTTTATTGTCCAAAGAGCTCATGTTAGTAACACAATGATGCTTATTCTACTTGCAAACACAAAAGGCTATATTGCAAACAAGGTAAAAATTGGATTTGCTCTGTCTGAAATAATTGGGCATTCTGGGTCCTAAAGGCATTGCAGAAACAAGGAATGAAGAATTTCAAATTCACAAAGAAATGTTTCAGAGGGGACCGTACACAATGTGATGTAGTAAGATTCAAATAGGAAAGACACCAGACTAAAGATGGCACTGGGCTACTCTTTAGCATGGCTGTGATTATATTTTATTAGAAGTTGGAGGAGATATAAGACTATAACGTATTGGAGCAGAGTTAGGCCATTTGGCCCATCAAGTCTGCTCCACCATTTGATCATGGCTCATCCACTTCCTTCTCAACCCCATTCTCCTGCCTTCTCCACATAACCTTTCAAGAATCTATTTACCTCCACCTTCACTAAACCCAATGACTTGGCCTTCACAGCCAGCTGGGGCAACAAATTCCACAGATTCACCACTCTCTGGCTAAATATCTCGAAAGACTCCAGCAAATTTCTACAGATGTGGGGAGCATTCTAACAAAACTACCTGGTGTCCTGGGGCTAATGTGATAGGATTGGAGAAAGCTACAGATGGTTGTAGACTCTAGAAGCTCCTCACCATTGAGGACATACTCAGAGTGTGATGCCTCAGGAAGCCAGCATTCATCATGAAAGTCCACCGCCATCCAGAACATGCCCTCTTCTCCTCACTGTGATCAATGACAAGGTACAGAAGCTTGAAGGTATAGACTCATCATTTTAATGACAGATTCTTCCCCTCCACCATCAGATCTCTGAACTGTCCATGAACCCATGAACTCTTCCATGCTATTTAGCTCTTTCTTTGTACTATACATTTATTTTTTATATATTATTATTTTAAATTATAGTAATTTTATATTCTGCACTGCGTAGGAGCCAAATATATGTTTTCTGTCTGTCTGTATTGTATTTTGTGTACTGCGTTTTCTTATGGGATACAATAATTTGTCACGAGTTGAGAGCATGGTAGAAGCAAATGAG
Organism: Hypanus sabinus; assembly: GCF_030144855.1. Classification (NCBI taxonomy): domain Eukaryota; kingdom Metazoa; phylum Chordata; class Chondrichthyes; order Myliobatiformes; family Dasyatidae; genus Hypanus; species Hypanus sabinus. The sequence goes on from NC_082707.1 coordinate 15,901,223, forward strand.
TATAGTTACATACTCATACTTAGTCCCAGTTAGTTCACTTAGTTTAGTTGATAGGGTTTGAGATGAAGATAATATTTTTTTCATTTATCACTGATCTGAATGCTAATTACTTTTATTCCATTTATTTCATTTCACAAAATTTGGTTACCCTAATCTTTAAATTGCTATACAAGATTATTTGCCTTTGCTGATTTTGTTATAAAGGTTTGACCACACTTTTTTCAACTTGGAACTCATTTGGAAGCACGTCATACAGTGTTGCGTCCCTCACTTAGTCTCTGAGCGGTTTTGGTTTGTTTTCAAATAACCACGAAACACTATAAGCCAGGAAAAGCTAATTTCATGATATATGTAGTGACAATAAACTTGATTCAGATTCTTTAGGGTTAAAAAATTAACGATTCGGTTAAATGTGAGCATTCTAATACAGAGGTGGCAATGAGGTTTAAGAGAGAATTCAACTTGGAGATTTCTAGCTAATGGCATTGGTATTAATGCTACAAGCAAGGGCGAGATATAGTTAGGATACAGAAGATAAAGGAAATTAATGTGTTGGTATTGAAGATTTAAACACAAGAAATTCAATATTGCTTAATATTGTTTCCTGTCCACAATATAAAGGATGAAATAAGTTTTACTCCAGATCCAATTCAGCACAAAAAACACAATAAGATAAAGAACATAATAATAATCTGAATAAATATCAATACATAAGATTATTCATACACGTTGATTGGTTGTATGTACAATTAAAAAGTATTTTATGAATAACTGGACATTATTCTTGATATCACCATTGGAATAGATTTCTCAGGAACTGGACTTATTTGCAAGGCATTAATGGAAAACTATACTATAATAGTGACATCACTTAGATTGAAATGTCTTCCTTGGCCAAGATTATCTTGTTTCAGATAAGATTAGTTTTATTTGTCAAACGTATATCGAAAAATCAAAACATACAGTGAAATACTGAAGGTTGTTTGTGTCAATAAGCAATACCACCTGAGGATGTATTTTGGGGGGCAGCCTGCAAATCTTGCCCTGCTTCCGGCACCAACATAGCATGCTCTCAACTTACTAACCTGTTAATCTTTGGAATGTAGGAGGAAAATCAGAGCGCCTAGAGGAAACTCACGTGGTGATGAAGAGAACATTTTACAGATCGGGGTGGGAATTGAACCCACATCAGTGGCACTGTGAAGCATTACACTAGCTCCTAGATTACTGTGTGGCATTCCCTGCATATGATTTCCCTTTGTAAGTTGAAGAAAGTTCCTCTTCAGTTATGTATTTTCATGCTGGACTGCTAATATACAATGCCTTGGATAAAATCCATAAAAGGGGCCTTAAGTAATTCTCATTTCTTGAAATCCTCCCAGGATAGCGATCGAGTGGATCAAATTGGTGCAGCTGGGCACCCCCCTCTGCCCACACGTTACGGTAAAATTATAACACCAAAATCAAAGGTTCCCCTAGCAACCACACTACTAACAACCACCAATAAGAAATGCACATCCTGCAGTTCCATGGTGACAGTGAGAAGGATAATGAAGAATAAAATTTAAAATCTTGCATTTGTATAGTACCGTATTGCATCCTCAAGAATGTTCCAAAGAATTTGTTGGTCAATGACTTTGCCACTAAGTGATGCATGGCAGCACCATTGCCTGCAAGTTGACATCAAAATGGTAACCATCCAGATCTTCATTACTGTTGGGATCATTCCTGGAATTCCCAGTCCTCTCGAACGCTGAAAAAACCTTCACGAGAAGGATCATGGCAGTTCAAGAAAGTGGCTCCTCACCAGACTGTCATAGGCAGCATGGTAACATAATGGTTAGCTTGATGATTTACAGGCCAGTGACCTGGTTCTATTCCTGCTGCTGTCAGTGAGGAACTTGTACGTTCTCCCCGCGACCACGTGAATTTCCTCTGCATGCCCCAGTTTCCTCTCACATGCCAAAGACATACGAGTTAGGTTAGTAAGTTTGTGCCAGAAGTGTGGCAACACGTTGGGCTGCCCCGCACATAATTCAACTGTGTTGGTCATTGACGCAAGCAATACATTTTACTGTATGTTTCGATGTATACTTGACAAATAAAGCTAATCTTTAACAGGAGATTAGAGATACATCATAAAGGGTGCTTTGCTGTCATAGAGTCATAGCATAGGTGCAAGCCATTCAGCCCAATAATTCCATGCTGACTAAGGTGCACACCCAGTTAGTCTCAATTTCCTGCATTCAGCTCATAACCCACTAAGTACTTCCTAAATGATACTGTTGTACCTGCCTTAACCACTTCCTCTGGACTAAACTCCATATACTCACCTACCTCTGTGTGAAAAAATTCCTTCATAAATCTCCCATCTCATCGCAAATCTATGTCCCCTAGCGTCCATCTTATCTGTGCCCCTTGTGCGTTTCTATGGTCATCCATTATTCTCCTCTGCTCCAGAGAATAAAGACCCAACCTTCCCTAACTCTCCCTAAAACCCAGTGCTCCTGGCAACATCCTCATAATTCACTTTTTCCAAGTTTAAACATGCGTGGACTGAAAGGAAAGAATGCAAAGAAGAGAAAAGGTTTTATTTATTTTTGTTTATTTAACAGATACAGTGTGGAACAGGCCCTTCAATCCAATGAGCCACACCATTAGGTAACCCACCTATATAGTACAAGCTGAATCACAGGATAATTTAGACCACAAGAGATATAGGAGCAGAATCAGTCCATTTAGCCCACTGAGTCTGCACTGCTATTTCATCATGGCTGATCCAGTTCCTTCTCAAACCGATTCCCCTGTATCCCTTCATGCCCTGACTAATCAAGAATCTATCAACCTTCTCTTTAAATACACCTAATGATCTTCCCTCCAAAGCCACATTTGGCAATAAATTCCACATACTCTCCATCCTTTGGCTATAGGCTTTCTTCCTCATCTTGGTTCTAAATGATACATGGCTATGCCCTCTGGTCCTAGATCCCCCACCACAAGAAACATCCTCTCCACATCCACTCTATCTAGACCTTTCAACATCTGATGTTTCAATGAGATCCCCCTCATTTTCAAAATTCCAGTGAATAAAGGCACAGAGCCATCAATTGCTCCTCAATAGATAAGCCTTTCATTTCTGAAATCATTCTCGTGAATCTCCTCAAAACCATCTCCAAAGTCAACGCATCCTTTCTTAAATAAGGGGTCAAAACTGCTCACAATACTCCAAGTGAGGACTCACCAGTGCCTTATAAAGGCATTACAGGTATTACAGTCTCTTGAAATAAATGCTAACATTTCTTTGTGAATCCTCACCAACAACTCAGATTGCAAATTAACCTTGAGGAAATCCTGCATGAGGACTCCCAAGTCCCTTTGCACATTAGATTTTTGAAGTTTCTCTTCATTTAAAAAAATAGTAAATGCTTTTATTCCTTCTGCCAAAGTGCATGACCAAACACCTGCCAACACTGTATTCCATTTGCCTCTTCTTTGCCCATTCTCCTAATCTATCTAAGTCCTTCTGCAGCCTCTTTGCTTCCTCAGTACTACGTGCCTCTCCACCTAATCCTGAATCTTCTACAAACTGGGCCATAAAACCATCAAATCTGTCATCCGTATCAACTCAATTCATTTCAAGTACATTTATTATCAAAGAATACATAAATTATACAACCTTGAGATTTGCTTGCTCACTGGTAGCCACAAAGCAAGAAACTCGAAAGAACCCTGTTAAAGAGAAAAATAAAAATAAAAGACCAAAACTTGATGCGCAAGAAAAAAAAAGGAAAAAAAAATACAAATTACGCAAACAATTGAAGCAAAGAACTGCATTCTGAACCAAAGCTGAGTCCTCAGATCCGAACTCTGGAGCAACATGGAGTAGGCCCAAAGCCTCACTTATCAGTTCGCCATATTCGTGGTCACGGAGCACAGCAGCTGGGGCAGTCCTCATAGCCACAGTGCCATGGAGATGAGTATCACAGAGAACAAGTGAAATTGGCCCTCGTTAACATACAACATAAAAGGAAGTGGCCCCAAATGTATCAACAAGTACAATACAATAGATGTACGGCTTGTCATGGCTTTACATTTATTTGCACTTGCTAATGAGTCACATCTACTCTGCCGAAAAAATGTCAAAATACTGTGAAATCTCCTTTTCAAAATCTTTCACTTCCGGACCTGCCTGAGGCCTCCTCTGCCAATTCGACGGTGACTGCACCTGCTGAGTTTTAGTACATCAGAATGGTGCCTGCATTGTTGTTAAATCATAGGGATCATGTCCAAAACAATCAGTATTTCTTTCCCTGGAGTATAAAAGAATGAGGGGAGATACTTAGAGTATTGGTTGCAGTGCTAGTTTCCTGCAGACAAGATATTAATAATGCTGAAAGAGTGCAGAGAAAACTTACCAGGATGTTGCTGGGAAAGGTTGAATAGGTTAGGACTTCATTACCTGGAGCAGAAGAAAATGAGGGGAGATTTGATAAAGGTATATAAAATCATGAGGGGTACAGATAGGGAAAAGGTAAGCAGAGTAGAGCTAGTGTTCAAAGATTAAGAGTGAAAGGTTAAATGTTTAAAAGGAACCTGAGGGGGAACTTTTCCCACTTAGAGTGTTGTGAGAGTATGGAACAAGTTGCAGCTGAAGTCGTGGATACAGGTTCAATTCCAACATTCAAGAGAAATCTGGATAAATACATGAATGGTGCGGGTCAATTAATAGTTCAGCATGGATTAGATGGGCAGGAGGGTTTGTTTCTGTGCTGTAGTGATCTTTCGACATGGATTCAAATGCAGCTCGGAAGCTTAACAGCTGAACAGGCTGTTTGCACATTCCCAGAATTTTACTATGAGAATGACAACTGGGAAAATAAATCTGGAATGACTATCTGGTGTCATGAAATATTTCCATGAAATTATTGGATACTGTTCACTAATGCTCTTCAGGGATTTCCCTGTATTTTAGAAACATAGAAAACCTACAGCACAATACAAGCCCTTCGGCTCACAAAGCTGCGCCGCACATGTCCTTACCTGAGAAATTACTAGGGTTACCCATAGCCCTCTATTTTTCTGAGCTCCATATACCTGTCCAGGAGTCTCTTAAAAGACCCTATCATATCCACCTCCACCACCGTCTCCGGCAGCCCATTCCACGCACCCATCACTCTCTGCGTAAAAACCTTCCCCTGATATCTCCTTTGTACCTACTTCAAAGCACCTTAAAACTGTGCACTCTCATGCTAGCCATTTCAGCCCTGGGAAAAAGCCTCTGACGATCCACATGATCAATGCCAATCATCATCTTGTACACCTCTCTCAGGTCACCTCTCATCCTCTGTCGCTGCAAACTACTCTCATAAGGCATGCTGCCCAATCCGGGCAACATCTTTGTAAATCCACTCTGCACCCTTTCTATGGTTTCCACGTCCTTCCTGTAGTGAGGTGACCAGAACTGAGCACAGTATTCCAAATGGGGTCTGACCAGGGTCCTATATAACTGCAATTTACCTCTCAGCTCCTAAACTCAGTCCCATGATTGATGAAGGCCAATACACTGTATGCCTTCTTAACCACAGAGTCAACCTGCACAGCAGCCTTGAGTGTCCTATGGACTCAGATGCCAAGATCTCTCTGATCCTCCACACTGCCAAGAGTCTTACCATTAATACTGCATTTATTTTGCTGCATTCATTTTACCCTCTACCTTTATAGGCCCTCCAAGGGCCCGCTGCAATGAAGAATCCTCACACCACGTTTCACAGTAGGGATGGTGTGTTTTTGGTGATGAGCAGTGTTTGGTTTACACTGAACATAGTGTTTAGTCTGATGGCCATGAAGCTCAATTTGATTTCACAGAACACAGAAGCTTCTTCCAGCTGACTTCAGAGTCTCCTACATGCTTACTGGCAAACTCCAGCTGAGAGTTTTGTAACTTTTTTTCAATAGTAGCTTTCTCTTTGCCACTCTCCCATGAAGCTGCAACTGGTGAAGCACCCGGGCAACAGATATTGTTTGCTCAGTCTCTCCCATCTAAGCCACTGAAACTTGTAATTCCTCCAGAGTTGTCATAGGTCTCCTGGTGGCCTCTCTCACTAGTCCCCTTTTGCATGGTCACTCAGCTTTTCAGGATGGCCCGCTCTCGGCAGATTTACACCTGTGCCATATTCTTTGCATTTCTTGATGATTGATTTAACTGTACTCCAAGGGATATTCAGTAACTTGGAAATTTTCTTGTACCCATCTCCTGACTTGTGCTTTTCAATAATCTTTTCATGTAGTTGCTTGGAGTGTTCTTTTGTCGTCATTGTGTAGTTATTGCCAGGATACTGACTCCCCAGTTATTGGACCTTTCAGGTACAGGTGTATTTTTGCTACAATCAATGGAACACCTTGACTGCACACAAGTAATCTCCATTTAATTAATTACATGACTTCTAAAACCATTGGCTGAACCAGTGATGATTGGAGTGTCATATTAAAGGGAGTGAATATTTCTGCAATCAATTATTTTGTGTTTTATATTTGTAATTAATTTACATCATTTTGTAGAGATTTGTTTTCATTTTGACACGAAACAGCCTTCTTCTATTGATCAGTGTCAAAAAAACATCCAAATTAAAGCTAGTGTGCCTAAGACTTTGCACAGTACTGTAGTCATTTTACGTATTGCAATGTTCTGCTGCTGCAAAAAAAAACTAATTTCAAGGGCAGATGTAAGCTATGATAAACCTGATTCTGATATTGGTTTCTATTATGGACTGAGAGTTAGAAGGGGTAGGAAGAAAAGAATCATGGTTGGAAAAAGTGAAAGGGAGAATTGAGGGAGCAGGAAGCACAGTACTGTATACAACCCTGAGACTAATTTTCATTGTTCCCTCGATGGCAAGCAAGCAGAAGCTTTCACTGTATCACAGTACATATACAAATTTCTAAATAAATTATTAAAGTACATATATGTCACCACATAGTATCCTGATTTTCGTTTTCTTGCTGCCATTCACAGTAGGTACCAAGAAACACAATAGAATCAATTGAAAACCACACACAAATGAAAACTAACGAGCAACTCATGTGCAAGTATTAAAAAAAATTAATAAATCACACATAGTGAGAACATGAGTTGTAGAGTCCCTGAAAGTGAGTCTATGGATTATGGAATGGGTTCAGTATTGAGATGAAAAATGTTATCTTCTTGGGTTCAGGACCCTTATGGTTGAGGTATGATAACTGCTCCTGAACCTGGTGGTGAGGGCTTAAGACTCCTGTACCTCTTTCCTGATGGCAGCAGAGAGAAGAGAGCATGGCTGGATGACTGGGGTGGAGGTGGTAGCTGATGATGGATGTTGCTTTCTTGGCATTGCTCCTTGTAGATGTTCTCAATGGTGGAGAGAGCTTCTCCTGTGAGGCTTTTCTGTTCTTGAGCATCGGTGTCTGAGTACCAGAGTATGATGTAACCAGCATAGTTTGTGCTGGATTTTAATTGCTCATCATCATCAATATGTGCCGTGTTGTATGAGCTGGGCGATCATGGTCTTTGGTGATGATTGTTCCTGGCGAATTTTTCTGCAGAAGTGTTTGCCATTGCCTTCTTCTGGGCAGTGTCTTTATGAGACAGGTGACCCCAGGCATTATCAACACTCATCAGAGATTGTCTTCCAGGCATTACTGGTCGTATAACCAGGCATTGTGATTTTTCCCAGCAAGTCTACCACCTGCTCCCATGGCTTCCTGAAACCCTGGAGCTTAGCAGGTGCTACACTATGCCCAGGGATCACCTGTAGGCTAATGGAAGAAAGAAGCTCTTACACCTCCTTAGATAATTGGTATTGTTGCAATAAGCACAAAATGCTGGAGGAACTCAGGTCAGGCGCCATTAGGATCTCTGCCTGAAACAGTGACCGTTTATTCATCTCCGTAGATGCTGCCTGACCTTCTGACCTACTGAGTTCCTCCTCTTTGTTGCTCCAGATTTCTGACATCTTGTGTTTACAGTTTGGTTTATTCTTATCATATTGACCAAGATACAGTAAAACTTTATCTTGCATACCCTTTACACAGATCAAATCATTACACAGTGCATTGACGTTGAGTAAGATAAAACTATGGCAATGCAGAACCAAGTTTAACAGCTACAGAGAAAGTGCAGTGCAGGCAAACAATAAGGTGCTGAAACATAGCGAAACACACACAATGCTGGAGGAACACAGCTGGCCAGACTGCATCTATGGAAAAATGTACAGTTGACATTTTGGGCCGACACCCTTCAGCAGGACTGGAGAAAAAAAGATGGGGAGTAGGTATAAAAGGTGGGGGAGGGGAGAGAGAAACACTAGGTGAAACCGGGAGGGGGATGAATGAAGTCAAGAGATACAGGGCTGGAGAAGGGGAAGTCTGATAAGAGAGAACAGAAGGACATGGAAGAAAAAAAAACACAGGACAAGCACCAGAGGGAGGTGATGGGCAGGTAAGGAAATAAGGTGAGTGAGGCAAAAGGGATGTGGAATGGTGAAGGGGTGGCCATCAACATAATGCAGAAACATAATGGTGTAGATTGGGAGGTCAAGAGTCGATTTTATAGTACAACAGGGCCATTTTAGAGTCTAATAACAGCAGGAATGCAGCTGTCCTTGAGTCAGGTGGTATGTGCTTTCTGCCCATTAGGAGCGGGAAGAAAAGAGAATAGAGAGAAGGCACACACACAGCGACTCAGGATCAGCTTCTTCCCCTCTGCCATATGATTCCTGAATGGACATTGTACCCTTGAACATTACCACACTACTTTTTATGTTTCTGTTTTTCCACTGCTGATATAATCTAACAATTATATATATATACTTACTGTAATTCATTTTTTTCCTGTTATTATGTATTGCATTGTATTGTTGCCACAAAGACAATGAATTTCACGACATACGTAGTGATATTAAACCTGATTCTGATTCTGTTTCAGAATGTGTGTAGTGCGTGGTTAACATAAATTTGCATTTCAGTTTATGTTTCGATATAGTACATGTGGTAAATAAATGAATCTCAGTCTACATTCTCTTCAACTTAATGACATCCTTCCAATGGTGTGCTGGCCAGAACTGCATTCTGTGAGGGGAAAAAAAGTCTCCTTGTTTCCTTTCTGTATTTTTGGCGTGTTGGTGATACAATTCATCATGAGCTGGGTCACAAGATGTCTGGCAGAAGATCAATTGTCCATTACACGCACAGTCTGATTCTCTAGTCAAAATAAGGACCACAAGGACTACAATCCTGCTTAGTTGTGTCAGGAAATGAGGTTTTGCAGATGCTGGAAGTCCAGAGCAACACACACAAGATGTGAGAACAACTTGGCAGGTCAGGCAGCATCTATAAAAATGAATAAACAGTCAACAGTTCAGGCCGAGACCCTGCTTCAGGACAGTGTCAGTATCCAGGCTGTATCAGTTGTTACTACATTGTCACACAAATTTGTTCTGTCAAAGTCAGATGTATGCAGTTTATTTATTTATTTAAAATAGCAAGGCCTGGACTGGGAGTTCAGTGATGTGAGAACACTTGTGGAAGAAATTAACTAAAAGAAAAACAGGTCTTTCTTCCAAGCTGATACGTAGAATTTTAAAGGAAGTTTAAATTTTAAACATGCACTCAGTGGCCACTTTAATAGGTACACCTGCTTGTTAATGCAAACATCTGATCAGCCAATCATCTAACAGCAACTCAGTACGTAAATGCATGTAGACATAGTAAAAAGGTTCAATTCTTGATCAGGCAAAACATCAGAATGGGGAAAATGTGAACCAGGTGACTTTGGCTGTGGAATGATTGTTAGTGCCAGTTTAAGTTTCTCAGAACTGTTGATTTCCTGGCATTTTCACACATGAGTCTCTAGAGTTTACAGGGAACAGTACAAGAAACAAAAAAACTATCCACTGAGAGGCAGTTTTGTACGTGAAAATGCCTTGTTAATGACAGAGGTCAGAGGAGAATGGCCAGACTGGTTCAAACTGACTGGAAGGTGCCTGTAACTCAAATAACCACGCAATGTGCAGAAGAGCTTCTCTGAATGCGCAACACATCAAACCTTGAAGTGGATGAACTACAGCAACAGAAGACTATACTGGCTTCCACTCCTGCTGCAGTTTATTAAGTACACTCCTGTACCTAATGAAATGGCCACTGAGAACACTCCACTCAGAAATGCACAACTCCAAAACATAATTTTAAACTGACTATAAAACTTTTGAATGTGATTAATGGCATAATCAGAAAAATATTACAGCAATTTGCACCATCTTTTACTCCTTCAGAATCTCAGTACTTCAGGAACTTAACCTCCCAACCCCAGATCTTTGATGTCAATAAGGGTTAGTCTGTCTCCATTCCCCCTGTAATCCACAACCAGCTCCTTTGGTTTTGCAACATTGAGGGAGAGATTGTTTTCTTGACACCACTGTGTCAGGGTGATGACTTCTTCTCTGTAGGCTGCCTCATTATTATTTGAGATTAGGCCAATCAATGTAGTGCTGTCAGGAAGTTTAATTAGCAGATTGAAGCTGTGGGTGATGAAACAGTCATGGGCACACAAAGAGTAAAGGAGGGGGCTTAGGACACAGCACTGTCAGAGGGGCAGAGGTGAGGGGGCCTTACACTTATCACCTGCTGGCGAGCTAACAGGAAGTCCAGGATCCAGCTACATAACTTAGGGTGAAGGCTGAGGTCTCTGAGCTTCTTGTCGAGCCTGGAGAGCATTATGGTGTTGAATGCTGAACTGTAGTCCAAGAACAGCATTCTCATATAAGTATCCTTCTTCTCCAAATGTGTAAGGACGTTTTGTAGAGCTGTGGCTATTGCCGATCAGTTGTGTTGGTAGGCATATTGTAGGGGGTCCAGTGTGGGTGGTAGCATACTGCAGATGTCGTCCTTTACCTGCCTCTCAAAGTATTTGCTTATAATTGAGGTGGGGGCAGCAGGATGCCAGTCGTTCAGGCATGTTACCTTTGTCTTATTAGGTACTGGGACAATGGTGGATAACTTTTTTAAATTATTTATTTATTAATTTTTGGAAACTTACAAGAATAAATGTGATAATAAAGTAGTAAGAAAAATAATATTAATCCTCCCCCTCCCCTTAACCCTCCCCCCTTAACCCTTATCTAAAGAAAAAAAAAAGAAAGAAAGATTGCCTGGATATCGGAGGATCCCCACATGCTCCATGGAGTTCAAAATAAATTTAATATTTATTTTTACTTTCCCCAATTACTTTATAATTTTATCTTCAAAGGACCTATGTATTTAATCCTATCTTTTGTAGGTATGGGAGCCAAATTTTCAAAAATATATCATATTCATTTCTTAGATTGTAAGTAATTTTTTCAAGTGGAATACAACTATGTATTTCATTATTCCAACGATCCATAGTTAAATATAAATCAGATTTCCAAGTAACTGCGATAACTTTTCTGACTAGTGCCAATGCAATTTTTATAAATTTTTTCTGATACTTATTCAATTTAAGTTTCGGTATTGTCCCTTCAATGTCTCCTAATAAAATAATACTGGACTATGGGGGAGTTGTACTCCAATAATTTGTTCCAATAAAAGTCTTAGATTTATTCAAAATGGTTGAATTTTAAAACAAGACCAAGCAGAATGTAAAAAAGTACCAATTTCTCAATTACATCGAAAACATTGGTCAGACATATTTAAATTTAATCTATTTATTTTCTGTGGTGTTATATATAATTGATGTTAAAAATTATATTGTATTAATCTAAGTCTAACATTTACTGTATTTCTCATACTATCAGAATATAATTTTGACCAATTTTTTCCATCAATTTTAACATTCAAATCAGATTCCCATTTTTGTCTTGATTTATGAATTCCTAATTTAATTGTCTGTTTTTGAATCAAATTATACATACAAGATATAATTTTTTTAATTTTTCCTTTCTGAATTAATATTTCTATTTCACTAGGTTTTGGCATCAACATTGTTTGACCCCGCTTTTCTCATAAATAAGCTTTTAATTGAAAATAACAAAAACGAGTATTATTTGATATTTTATATTTATTTTTTAATTGATCAAACGACATCAATATACCTCCTTCAAAACAATCACCTATACATTTAATCCCCTTTTGGAACCAGTTATGTAAAAGTTTATTATCCATTGTGAAAGGAATAAGCCTATTTTGAACTAAAGTTCTTTCCGCTAGTGAAGATTTCTTTATCTCATCATCCATATTTACCTTATTCCATAAATCAATCAAGTGTCTTAATATAGGAGATTCTTTTTTTTCCCGTATCCATTTGGATTCCCATTTATATATAAAATCTTCTGGTATGTTTTCTCCTATCTTATCTAATTCTATTCTAATCCATGCCGGTTTTTCTTCATCAAAAAAAGATGCAATAAATCTAAGTTGATTTGCTTTATAATAATTCTTAAAATTTGGAAGTTGTAACCCTCCTAAATCAAATTTACATGTCAATTTTTCCAATGATATTCTTGACATCTTTCCTTTCCAAAGAAATTTCCTTACATATTTATTCAGTTCTTAAAAAAAACTTCTGAGGTAATTGTATTGGTAAAGTTTGGAATAAATATTGCAATCTAGGAAATATTCATTTTTACAGCATTAACTCTACCTATTAATGTTATTGGTAACATCATCCATTTATCAAGATCCTCTTTTATTTTTTTTAATAATGGCAAATAATTTTGTTTATATAAATTTTTTACATCATTATCAACTCTAATACCTAAATATTTTATCCCATTTATTGACCATCGAAATTGAGTTACTAATAGACATTGATTATAATTTCCTTTAGTAAGGGGTAAAATTTCACTTTTATCCCAATTTACTTTATACCCTGATACTTTCCCATATTCTTCCAATCTAAAAGATAATCTTTGCAAAGATTGCAATGGGTTTGTTAAATAAAACATCATCAGCAAATAAATTAATCTTATATTCTTCTTGATTAACTCTGGAGCCCCCAATGTCTGAATCTGTTCTAATTATTTCAGCTAATGGTTCTATTGCCAATACAAATAAAGCAGGTGATAATGGGCAGCCTTGTCTAGTTGACCTCGTTAAGCAAAATGGTGTTGAAATCTGACCATTTGTAACTACTTTAGCTTGAGCATTAGTATTTAAAGTTTTAATCCATTGTATAAAAGATTTTCCTTAGTCATATTTTTCCAAAACCTTAAATAAAAAATCCCATTCCAATCTATCAAGTGCTTTTTCTGCATCCAAAGCAACTGCCACACTCATTTCCTCTCTTTTTTGTGCCAAATGAATTATACTAAGTAACCAGGTTATATTATGCATTGATTGTCTGTTTTTAATAAAACCTGTTTGATCCATATGTATTAATTTTGGTAAATATTTAGATATTCCATTAGATAAAATTTTTGCTATTATTTTATAATCTGTATTCAACAAAGAAATAGGCCTATATGATGTTGATTTTAAAGGATCTCTATATTTTTTCGGCAATACAGTTATGATCGCTGTTAAAAAAGATTGTGGGAGTTTATGCATTCTTTCCACTTGGTATATTAATTCCATAAAAGGAGGAATTAATAAATCTTTAAATTTTTTATAAAATTCAGGAGGAAAACCATCTTCTCCTGGGGATTTATTACTCTGAAGTGATCCTAAAGCTTCTTCAACCTCTTTTAATGTAAAGGGCAAATCTAATCCTTTCTGTTCTTCCAAATTTAATTTTGGAAGGGTTATTTGTGATAGAAATGGTGGATAACTTGAAGCAGAAAGACACTCTACACTGGGGGAGGGAGAGATTAAAAATGTCTGTAAACACACCTGCCAGTTTTGCCACGCATATCCTGAGTACCCACCTTGACATGCCATCCGGTCCCGCAGCCTTGCGACTTCTCAGGACCATTTAGGTTTCCTTGGGGTGCTCTGGTTTCCTCCTCCAGTCCAAAGACATACCAGTTAGTTGACTAATTGGTCAGTGTACCTTGTCCTGTGATTAGCCTAGTGTTAAAAATAGGTGGGTTGCTAGGAGACACAGCTCTGGGCTGGAAGGATCTGTTCCGCGTTACATCTCTAAATAAATAAGTAAGATTTCTAAACTACAAAGAAAGGACTTCCCAAATGCAGGTACAACTCTTATGAACTAAAAGAATATACCAATGAGTTGCAGACAAATGAGTTTTCCGTCACAGAAACTCTAAGCTAAGGAATATATTCTTGGTCTTCTTTCTGTCATTCCAACCTATCCTGACTACATTCTGACATTTACTCATCTTTTACCTTCAGCTCCCTAATCGCCTCTGGTTCACCACATAACACCTAGTCTAGTATAGCTGATCCCCTTAGTATGCTCAATGACAAACTGCTCTAAAAAGTTAACTCTTAGGCTTTCAACAAACTCACTCTCTCAAGATCCATTGCCAACTTGATTTTCTCAATCAACCTGCATGTTAAAATCTCCCATGACTATCATAACATTGCCCTTTTGACACAAATTTTCTATTTCCTGTTGTAATCTGTGGTCCACCTCCCAGCCACTGTCAGGAGGCCAGTATATAACTGCCATTAACGTTTTGTCCTTTTACGCCTTGCAGTTTCTTAACTCAACCCACAAGGGTTCAACATATTCTGATCCAATGACACATTTTTTCTACTTTTATCAGCTTAGATACCCTAATGGCCTCAGAAAGCTATCAATTTCTTCCTCACTAGAGTTGGAGGTTGATGTATATAGGTCCTTATAAAACTCTTGAAATCAGAATCAGAATCAGACATTAATCGCCAAGTACCTGTGCACATACAAGGAATTTACTTCCGGCAGATGTTGTCTCTCTGCTCACAACAATAATAATGATAAATATAAATGAAAATATAGATTATACATACAAGTAGTGCAATCCAAGTAATAGCTAGCCGACAGTTAACCGGCAGTTAACTGTTCAGCAAAGTGACCGCAGTAGGGAAAAAACTTCTCCAGTGCCTATTAGTCTTAGTCTGGAGGGATCTGAAGCGCCTACCAGACGGAAGCAGTTCAAACAGTCCATGCGCAGGCTGGAAGGAGTCCTTTATGATGTTCCCCGCCCTCTTCTTCAACCTGGAAGAGTACAGGTCCACAATAGAGGGCAGGGAGGCTCCAATGATGTGCTCGACAGTCCTCACTGTGCGCTGTAGTCTGGTTCTATCCTGCTTTGTGGCGGCTCTAAAACACACAGTGATGGAGGTGCACAGGACAGACTCAATGACTGCAGTATAGAACTGCAGCAGCAATTCCTGAGGCAGACCATATTTCCTCAAGAGCCACAGGAAGTGCATCCGCTGCTGGGCCTTCTTCAGGATGGAGCTGATGTTCTGCTCCCACTTCAGATCCTGAGAGATGCATCATTAATAATCTTTAAGTGTCGTCAAAGTATCACCTGTTTCTGATTTAATAGCTAGGATGATAGATACTGATTCTCTCTGTTTTATACACGTTGCCAGGAGCTTGCCAGCTTTCTCTCCCGATTCAAATTGCCTTTGTCTTGCCCTGAAAAGCCAAAATTCTACTTTCTGGGATAATATTAGTTTGTGTTGATATTTCAGCTGGGTTAGTTCTCTCAGATCTTTGAATGGAACCTGCTGCTTCAATTTTGTCTCAATCTGTTTGATTTTATTTTCTAGGTTTGTAATTTTCTGATTATTCTGTTTTCATATAAGAAGTATATTGAATAGTATATCCTCTCAAAACTGCTTTCAGGGCTTCCCAGTTAGTTCCTGCCGAGGGGGCCATAGGGGTATTTATTTCTAAGTACCCCTTGATTTGTTGTCTCATAACTTGCCTACATTTTGAATCTTGTAACAAGGATGCACAGCTTTCTACTGATTTGATGCCATTCTTTGCCAGTCAAGCCACACCACCCTCTGCCTACCTTCCTATCCCTCCGATATAACAGTTGGGTTCGCTCCCCCACTGTTACCTTCTGCCTGTCCCACCTCCCTCCGTTATTCCATGATCCACCTTCCTCTCCTGTCAGGTTCCTTAATTTCCAGCCTCCACTCACCACCTCCTAGCCTTTGTTACTATTCCCACTCTCCCCTCCTCCTTTTAGTGCATCAGTTTCCTCAACTAGATCCATCCATCACCTCCCAGCCTCTGTCCGTATTCCCACTCTTCACTCTCACATCTGCATATCATCCCTCCTCACCTGGATCCAGTTGCTGCACCCTTCCACCTCTCCTCTTATACTGAGTATCTCCCCTTTGCCTCATCCACTGTATCTGGAAACTAATTCCATTTACAGACTACCTTCTGGGTGAAAATATTGCTCCTCCGGTTCCTAATAAATCTCTCTCCTCTCCGACCTAAACCTATTTTGGTGTATAAGAGGATGAGAGGTTACTTGATAGTGGTGTACAAATGGATAAGAGCCGTAGATAGTGTGGACAGAATGAGACATTTTTTCCCAAAAGAGGAAATAATTAATATGAGGAGTCATAATTTTAAGATGACTGTAGGAAAGGGGGAAGATAAGTTTTTTTTAGACAGAGATTGGTAGGTGAACGGTAGAGGTAAAAGCTTTAGGAATACTTACGAGATTCTTAGATAGGAACAAGGATGATAGAAAAATAGAGGCTACAGTGCCTATAAAAAGTATTCACACGCCCCACCCACCCCTTGGAAGTTTTCATGTTTTATTGTTTTACAACATTGAATCACAGTGGATTTAATTTGGCTTTTCTTGACCCTAATTAACTAAAAAAACTCTTCTGTGTCAAAGTGAAAAGAAATTTGTACAGAGTGATCCAAATTAATTACAAATATAGAACACAAAATAATTGATTGCTTAAGTATTCACCTCCTTTAATAATACACTCCACCTCATCCTCATTGCAGCCAAGTGCTTTTAGAAGGCACAAGATTAGTTAAATAAAAATCACATCTGTGCAGTTGAAGTGTTTCAATTGATTGTAGTAAAAATATACCTGTCTCTGGAAGGACCAATGGTCAGTGAGTCAGTATCCTGTCAAAAGCGCATATCAAGCAACTCTGTGAGAATGTCATTAAAAAGCACTAGTCAGGTGATAGATGCAAGAAAATTTCTATGTCTCTAAATATCCCATGGACTACACTTAAGTCAATTATTAAGAAATGGAAAGAAAATGACACAGCTGGAAACCTGCATAGAGTAAGCTGTCCTTACAAACTGAATGGCCGTGCAAGAAGTGGACTAGTGAGGGAGGCCACCAAGAAACCTATGACAACTCTGGAGGTGTTGTAAACTTCAGTGGCTGAGAGGATGAGAATGAACATACCACAACTGTTGCTCAGATTCTTCACCAGTCACTACTTTACGGGACAGTGGTAAAGAGAAAGGCACTGTTGAAAAAATTGTCTTGAAATCCTGGCTAGAGTTTGCCAGAAGGCATGTGGGAGACTCTGACTTCAGCTGGACAAAGGCTCTGTAGTTTTCTGAAACCAAAGATGAGATTTTTGGCCATTCAGATTAACACTGTACATCATCAAAAACACACCATTCCTACCGAGAAGCATGGAGGAAGCTGTATCATGCTGTGGTGATGCTTCACTGCAGCAGGCCCTGGAAGACTTGTGAAGGTAGAGTGGAAAATTAATGCAGCAAAATATAGGAAAATCCTGGGAGGAAAACTTGATGCAATCTGCAAGAGAACTCTGTCCTAGGAGAAGATTTGTTTTCCGGCAAGACAATAACCCCAATCATAAAGCCAAAGCTACACAGGAATGGCTTAAAAACAATGAAGTTAATGCCCTGGAGTGGCCAAGTCAGAGTTCAGAACTCAATCCAACTGAGAATTTATGGCTGGACTTGAAAAAGACTGTTCACTCATGATCGCCATGGAATCTGACAGAGCTTGAGCAGTTTTGTAAAGAAAAACAGCGAAAAATTGTGGTAATCAGATGTGCAAAGCTGAAAGAGACCTATCCACACAGAGTCAAGGCTGCAATTGCAGCCAAAGGTGCATCTACTAAATACAGACTTGAAGGGGGTGAGTAATTATGCAATAAGTTATTTTTTTGTATAATTATTTAGACCAGTTTGTAGGAATTTGTTTTCACATTGACACAAAAGTTTTTTTCTCAGTTGATCAGCGTGTAAAAAGCCAAATTAAATCCACTGTGTTTCAACATTGTAAAACAATAAGACATAAAAACTTCCAAGGGAGTGAATACTTTTTTTAGGCAGTGCATGTGGGAGGCAAGGGGTAGATTGATCTTAGAGCAGTAATTGATCAACATAATATCATGGGCTGAAGGACCTGCTCTGATCAATGGTTTGTGTTCTACCTTCTACAGTATATCCTCAAATTCTGGAATCCCCAACCTTGGGGAAAAATAATGTGACACGAGATGGGGATGATGAACTACTGAGCAAAACAAGACCTGTGAATCTGTGGAGGGAGAAAGGCAATCGCTGTATGTATTTGTCCTATCTATCTATGGTCGTATCATATAAACTTTTTTCCAAATCATGTTCAAGTTTATTGTCATCAGACTGTATATATTTGGGATGCATTTTTTGTGACTGTATTTTACTGACATCTTATGTGCCTGCTGTTGTGTATGCCCTTTTGCCATGTATGCCTGTTGGAACTGTGTTTATCACCCTGGCTCTGGAGTAAGGCTGTTTCATTCAGCAGTGGGTATTTGTGTATGGTTGAATGACAAATAAACTTGGGCTATGAAATACATATATACAACCAATGAAACAATGTTCCTCTGGACCATGTTGTACCCACAAAACATAAATCACACACAGCACCTAAACCAAAATATTATCACAAATGTTAATAAAATGTACTTCAAAATGGATGCAGCACGGGGAAACAGTACAGTCAACAGTGAACAACATGGTGACTTAGTGACAAAACCTCGCTGGTGGCAGGGTATTGATTAGTCTTTCAGCCTAGGACAAGAAGCTGTTACCAGGTCAAGTTATCCTTATCCTGATGCTCCTGTACCTCCTTCCTAATGGTAGTGGGTCAAAGAGTTTGTGGGATGGGTGGTAACTTGATGAGTGGAGCTTAGGTGGACGATGACTCCTAACGGCGACTCCTTTACTTGCATCTTTGAAAACAGCTCTATCTCTATCTTTAGTATCTCCATTTTTCAGGTTGCTTTTGAAGACCCTGACCAGGAGTTACAGGCTGACTTCGGTTCTTTGCGGGAATGAGACCTGCTCTCAGGGTCTCAGGACAGGCCACTATTTGATATACCAAGGATGCGGCCTAGAAGACTAGTGTGCCTTCAGGGTTCCAGAATTTTGTGGCTCTGGAGGCGGGCAGACTCGAGGTTGGTGCCTCTGCAGGAAATTGGTGTGTCCTGGGAGTACACGGAGGATCAAAAGCAGTTGCTAGCTATGTGCCCAGAGACCCGAGTTCTTTGGGCACAGAGCTCGAAAAAAGCGACACAACAGACTTTCTAACATCGTAGATCAGCAAATTGTTTGTTATGCCTCTCCCTTCATTGTGAAACGGGAACAGCTCTTTGTCCCTTATTAGGGGGATAGAGAAAGCATCTGGGACATGTTGAATTACCCGGTGAACGAGTAGTCTTTGGGGTACTGCAAGCCTGTGTCTTTATGGATGTTTTTCTGCATGCTTCAGTGTTTACTGGGGGGTGCCAATGCTTTTATTTTGCTGGTGGGGAAGCAGGGATTGTTGCTTGTTGCTGCTTATGTATGGGTGTGGGGAGCTGGGGGGGTGCTTTGGGGTTCTAACATTTAACTGTCATACATTCTTTAGGGCACTCCTCTGTTTTCATGGATGGTCCTGAAGAAAAGAATTTCAGGCATGTATATTGTATACACTTCTCTGACATTAAATGTACCTTTTAAACCTTTGAGCTTTGAGCCCCTTCGTCTACAATGCTCCTGGTAAGCCAGAAGACGTGGGAGCAAAATTATGCCATTTAGCCCATCGAGTCGGATCCACCATTCAATCATGCCTGATCCTTTTTTCTCTCCCCTGCCCCTTCCTCAGCATTTGATGCCATGTTCAATCAAGGACCTATCAAGCTCTGCCTTAAATATAGGCAACAACCTGGCCTTCGCAACTGCCTGTGGTAATAAATTCCACAAATTCACCACTATCTGGCTTATGAAATTTCTATGCATGTTTTGAATGAGCACCCCTCTATCCTGAAGCTGTACCCTCTTGTCCTAGACTCCCCCACAATGGGAATCATCCTTTCCACATCTATCATGTCCAGCCCTTTCAACATTCAGAAGTTTCAATAAGATCCCCCTTCATCCTTCAAAATTCCAGCAAGTACACACTCAGAGCTATCAAATGTTCCTCATAAGAAGGGCCTATCATTCCAGGAATCATCCTTGTCAATGTCCTCTAAACCCTCTCCAATGCCAGCACATATTTTCTTTGATCAAGAGTCTATAACTGTACACAATACTCAGGTGAGGCCTCACCAGTGTCTTATAAAGCTTCAGCATCACATTCCTGCTCTTGTATTCTGGACCACTTGAAATGAATGCTAATATTGCATTTGCCTTCCTCACACCAACACAACCCGTAAGTTAACATTTGGGGTGTTCTGCACAGGAACTCCCAAGTCCCTTTGCATCTCTGATTTTTGGATTTCCTCCTCATTTAGAAAATAGTTTGCACATTTATTTCTACTACCAAAGTGCTTAACCATGTATTTTCCAAAATTGTATTTCATTTGCCACTTTCTTCCCTATTCTCCTCATCTGTCCTTCTGCATCCTACCTGTTTCCTCGACATTACCTGCCCCTCCACCAATCTTCGTATCTTGTATACTTGGCAACAAAGCCATCTATTCCATTATCTAAATAATTCATATACAGCATAAAACAAAGCGGTCCCAACGCTAACCCCTGTGGAACACCACTATTCACTGGCAGCCAACCAAACAAGAATCCTTTTATTCCCACTCGCAGCCTCCTACCAATCAGCCAATGCTTTAACCATGCCAGTAACTTTCTTGTAATACCATGAGCTCTTAACTTGGTAAGCAGCCTTATGTGTGGCACCTTGTCAAAGGCCTTTTGAAAGTCCAAGTATACAACATCCACTACATCCCATTTATCTATCTTTCTCGTAATCTTCTCCAAGAGTTCCAACAGGTTCGCCAAGCAAGATTTTCCTTTTAGGAAGCGATGCTGACTGTGCTCTGTCTTGTCCTGTGTCACTAAGTACTCCAGAACCTCATCCTTAACAATTGACTCCAACATCTTACCAACCACTGAGATCAGGCTAACTGGTCTATAATTTCCTTTCTGCTGCCTTCTTCCTTTTATTTTAAAGAGTGCTATTTTCCAGTCCATTGGCACCATGCTCAAGTCCAATTATTTCTGAAAGATCATTTTGAATGCCTCCATAATCACTAGCACTACCTCTTTCAGAACTCTAGGATGCAGTTGATCTGGCCTGGTTGACTGATGTACCCTTTGGTCTTTCAACTTTTTGAGCACCACCTCCCTTGAAATAGTAACTGCATTCATTTCTCTTCCTTCACACCCTACAACATCTGGTACCCAGCTAGTGTCTTCCACAGTGAAGACTGATGCAAAATGCTCCTTTAGTTCATCTGCTATCTCCTTGTCCCCTGTTATTTCACCAGCCTCATTTTCTAATAATCCTATATCCACTCTCATTTCTTTTATTTTTTTTATATAATTGAATTACTTTCTACTCTCCGCTTTGATACTTCATCTTTTCCTTCCTTATGACTCTTTTAGTTACTCTCTGTTGGCTTTAAAAAAACCTCCCAATCCCCTGTCTTCCATTAATTTTTGCCTTGTTGTAAGCCTTTTCTTTTGCTTTTACATTAGTTTTGATTTCCCTTCTCAGTCACAGTTGTACTATTTTGCCATTTGAGTATTTCTTTGTATTTGCTATATATCTATCCTTGCCTTCAGCTCTCTAATCATCTCTGGTTCATTATATAACACCGGATCCAGTACAGCCAATCCCCTAGTGGGCTGAACAACAAACTGCTTTAAAAAGCATCTTGTAAGCATTCAACAAACTCGGTCTCTTGAGATCAATTTCCAGCCTGATTTTCCTAATTGGCATGCATGTTGAAATCTCCCATCACTATCGTGACATTGCCCTTTTGACACGTCTTTTCTATTTCCCGCTGTAATCTGTGGTCCACATCCCAGCTGGTGTAGGTAGGGGATGGTGACCCCTGTGATCCCTTTGGCAGTTTTTACTATCATATTTTGGACATGGTGGACAGGACAACCTCTTTCCCTGATTTGTAATTCCATGGAAAAAAAAACTTATTTATATTTTATGGATTTATCAGGCAGCTTATCAAATCATGGTATCCCTTAAGAGGGAATTAACCACGCATGGAATAAAATCATTGTTCTTGCATAAACAGAACCATTACTTTTCTTGACAAACACATTAGGAGCTGCAACTAAGTAAAATGTGTCTCTTTGGTGTTATTTATTATCTTGACTTCAACTGCTCTGTGACATTTTTGTGTGTGCTTTTAATTTGTGACATAGTTTTTACAAATATTTTGTCTGGAATTTAGTTCCAGAACATTCAATTTTCTATTATCAAAAGGAAATTGTTGCTCTTGTTGTTTTGATTCCTTGATATCCCAGAAAAATAACTTTGCATTAACTGTTCTGTGTTTGTCAATCTGGAACTTAATCTTAAACAAAAAGATTCTGCAGACGCTGGAAATCCAGAGTAGCACATACAAAATGTTGGAGGAGATCAGCAGGTCAAGTAGCATCTACGGAGGGGAATGAACAGTTGACATTTTGGGCTGAGACACTTCATCTGATGTTGCCTGACCTGCTCAGCTTTTTCCAGCAATTTTGAATGCATTTTTTCTGTTTTTTTATTTTGTGAACATCTGGCCTGTTTGCCATCTGACACAGATGAGAAATGGCAAGACAACAACCACTGGCGTTTAAGGAGCAAACTCATTTGTAGATGTATACACACTCCCCACATTGAAACAAAGCATGGAAGCATAACGGTTAGCACCAACGACCCATGTTCAATTCCCGCCACTGCCCGTAATCAGTTTCTACAATCTCTTCATACGCTTCTGCGTTTCCTTCACGTTTCCTTCCACAGTCTAAAGACTTGTGGGTTGGTAGGTTAATTGGTCATCGTAAATTGTCCCATGATTAGGCTAAGATTAAATCGGGGGTTTGCTGGGAGGCACAGGCTCGAAGGGCAGAAGGGTCTATTCCATGCTGTATTTCAATAAACAAGATAAATTTAAAAAATTTTAAAAAGGGAGGGTTCAAGACTACATGTGGAAACACTGTGAGTTGCTGGAAGATGTACAACTTCATTGGTCAGCCAGCTAACTCAACAGTGGAGTGGTCATGGGTCACTTAACTAAATTTAATTTACTTATTTAGAGATTCAGCACCATGACAGGTCCTTCCAGCCAAAACCAGCCCATGCCACCCATATACATCCGTGGGACCAATTAACTTGTGCAATAGGAGGGGAAATGAGAGACCCGAAGGAAACCCATGTAGTCATGGGGAGAATGTTCAAACTCCTTACAGACAGCGGCAGGAACTGAACCCATGAGGGCTGTGGCAGCATTCATCATGTTGTGCTACCATGCCACCCTAATAAAGTCAACTTTAATGTCATATGCATATGAGCAATGAGAAAAAGAACTTGCAGCAGCATCACAGGCAAGATATCAGATACCAACTTCTTTAGCCAGAGGGCGGCGAGCCGGTGGAATTCATTGCCGCAGATGGCTGTGGAGACCAAAACATTAGGTATATTTAAAGTGGAGGTTCATAGGTTTTCAATTAGACAGGGTATCAAGGGAGAAGGCAGGAGAATGGGATTGAGAGGGATAATAAATCAGCCTTGATAGATTGGAGGAGACTTAATGAGCCAAATGGCCTAATTTATCTCCTGTGTATTATGGTCTCATGTGGAAGGCAGGGGAGGCTTGGCTGTTGATGCTTGTCTTCATGTTTGATTTTTTAAAACTTTCCCCTCAATTGGAATAACAATATCAAATGGTGCGTGAAGTTCTGTATATACAGTATGATTACTTCAGGACAATGTGGTTCTGTAGCGGCTCACATAACAGTAGCGCTGGGAATATGGGAGCCGAGGACCAGAGGGCATAACCCCAGAATACAAAGATGTCACTTTAGAATCGAGATGATAAGGAACAATTACCTCAGCCAGTAGATGGTGAATCTGTGGAGTTCATTGCCACAGACTGTTCACCAGGTATCTTTAAAGTCGAGGTTGAAAGGTTTTTAATTAGTTAGGGTGTCAGGATTATGGGGAGAATGCAGGAGAACAGAGTTGCGAGGGAAAATAAATTGTATAATAAAAATGGCAGTCAATATGATTTGGAGTTCAAACAAACGGGAATGTCATGTTCTGATTACCGGACGCTCTATTTGAACTAATGCTGTGTAAGTACTGCCCATGCAGTTACCAGTGGCACAGAAATGGCTGATTTCTGCCCAATTCCTCATTTTTCTTTCAGGTTTTAATATTGTGTTGACATCCTCACCATAACTTCTTGCTGTAAAATCTATTTTTCTTTGATAGGTCGTTCTTTGGTTGGATAGTCTTGCCATGGACGAGCAAAGGAAGAGATAAAGCTAGCGAGAGTGGAGAAGAAAAGTCACTGAAATGCTGCTTGGACTGGACAGTTTGAGCTGGCAACCCGGGCAACACCTTACAGCATCAGTGATTAATGATAGGGGTTTAATCCCGCCACTGTGTTTATATGTTCTCCCCATGACGACATTGTTCTATTCCTTGTGTTCTGATTTCCTCTCACTTTCTAGAGACTTGCAGAGTAGGGTTAGTAAGTTATGGGCTTCCTATGAAGCATGGCACCACTTGTGGGCTGCCCCCAGCACAGCCTCAGACTGAGTTAGTCATTGACACATTTCACTGTATGTTTTGATATTTTGATGTACATGTGACAAATAAAGCTCATCAGTAATCTTTAATTTTTGATCTTTAGGGGGAGATTTTAGAGGCTGGGACTGTTTGCCCTAGTGTGAAGGAGATTTTATCAGAACCAGAATCGGATTCCTTCGCTACATCGATGACTGCATTGGCGCTGCCTCCTGCATGCGTGCGGAGCTCGTTGACTTCATTAACTTTTCCTCCAACTTTCACCCTGCCCTCAAATTCACCTGGTCCATTTCTGACATCTCCTTCCCCTTTCTTGATCTTTCTGTCTCCATCTCTGGAGATGGCTTATCTACTGATATCTATTTAAAGCCTACAGACTCTCACAGCTATCTGGACTATTCCCTTTCCAACCCTGTCTCCTGCAAAAATGCTATCCCCTTCGCATAATTCCTCCGTCTCCGCCGCATCTGCTCTCAGGATGAGGCTTTTCATTCCAGGACGAAGGAGATGTCTTCCTTTTTTAAACAAAAGGGCTTCCCTTCATCCACCATCAACTCTGCTCTCAAACGCATCTCTCCCATTTCCCATACATCTGCCCTCACCCCATCCGCCCACCACCCCACTCGGGATAAGGTCCCCCTTGTCCTCACCCACTACCCCACCAGCCTCTGGATCCAATGTATAAATCTCCGTAACTTCCGCCACCTCCAACGGGATCCCACTGTTAAGCACATCTTCCCCCCCCCCCCCTTTCTGCTTTCCACAGGGATCGGTCCCTATGTGACTCCCTTGTCCACTCGTTCCCCCCCCCCCCCATCCCTTCCCACCGATCTCCCTCCTGGCACTTATCCTTGTAAACAGAACAAGTGCTACACCTGTCCTTACACTTCCTCCCTCACCACCATTCAGGGCCCCAGACAGTCCTTCCAGGTGAGGCGACACTTCACCTGTGAGTCGGCTGGTGTGGTATACTGCGCCCAGTGCTCCCAGTGTGGCCTTTTATATATTGGTGAGACCCGACGCAGACTGGGAGACTGTTTTGATGAACACCTACGCTCTGTCCACCAGAGAAAGCAGGATCTCCCAGTGGCCACACATTTTAATTCCACATCCCATTCCCATTCTGATATGTCTATCCATGGCATCCTCAACTGTCAAGATGAAGCTACACTCAGGTTGGAGGAACAACACCTTATATACCAGCTGGGTAGCCTCCAACCTGATGGCATGAACATTGACTTCTCCAACTTCCATTAATGCCCCTCCTCCCCTTCTTACCCCATCCCTGATATATTTAGGTTTTTTGTTCCACTCCCCTTTTTTTCTTTCTCTCTCTGCCCATCACTCTACCTGTTCTCCATCTCCCTCTGGTGCTCCCCTCCCCCTTTCTTTCTCCCTAGACCTCCCGTCCCATGATCCTTTCCCTTTACTAGCTCTGTATCCCTTTTGCCAATCAACTTTCTGGCTCTCAGCTTCACCACACCCCCTCCGGTCTTCTCCAATCATTTGACATTTCCCCTCCCCCCTCTACTTTCAAATCTCTTACTATCTTTCCTTTCACTTAGTCCTGACGAGGTGTCTCAGCCCGAAACGTTGACAGCGCTTCTTCCTATAGATGCTGCCTGGCCTGCTGTGTTCCACCAGCATTTTGTGTGTGTTGCTTGAATTTCCAGCATCTGCAGATTTCCTCATGTCAGATTTATCATCACTGAAATGAAGTTCATTGTTTTGCAGCAGCAGTACAGTGCACAGACATAAAATTACTATAAATGACAAAATAATAAAAGCTTGAAGTTGGAAGTTCAAAGTACATTTATTTAAGTATGTATAATTTTCAGATTTGTCTTCTTATAGGGAGCCACTAAACAAAGAAACCTAATAGAACTAATTTTTAAAGAAGACCATCAAACACGCAATTTACAAGGGGGAAAAAAAACAAATTGTGGAAATAATATAAGTAAGCCAATGACATTCAGAATTGAAGCTCACGAAAGTGAGTGACAGACACAAAGCCAGGCAATGCTGCAGCCAGTTCAGGAGCCCATAGTTGCAGGCCACAGCCTTCGATCACACAGCAGTTAGACCATTCCTCGCCTCCAGCCCGGCACAAAATCACCCAAACTTTGGGTCTTTGTTTGCTCTCAGACCCAGGCTCTGTCACTTCGATACACTCTCAAGATGGAGCCCTGCCACCTTCATTCAGCCTGTACCCAATTTTTCTGATTAATAATGCTTGAAAAAAACAATAACAAGGTAGTATTCATGGATAATTCAAAAATCTGATGGAAGAGGGGAAGAATCTGTTTTTGAATCATTGAGTGTATGTCTTCAGGCTCTTGTACCTCCTCCCTGAAGGCACTAATGAGAAGATGTCATGTCCTAGATGGTGATGATCCCTTAAGATGGATTTCTCCTTCTTGAGGCACTGCCCTTGAAGATGTCTTTGATGATAAGGATAGTTGTGCCCATCATGGATTCTTTAAAATAAATGAGTGGCCCAAATGGGATAAATAGTTACTGTCTCTTTCCCAGGGTCGAGGAATCTAAAGCTAGAAGGCATGGGTTTAATGTGAGGCATGGTAGAGATTTAATGGAGATCTGAGTTGCGTTTTTCATACAGAGATTGGAGGTTAAACGGAATGAGCTGCCAAAGAAGGTGGTAAAGACAGTTACATTTTGGTTTCCATTTTAGGGTCCATGGACCCCTTGCTTGATGGCATTGGTCCGTGGCATAACTAAGGTCGGGGAAGCCTGGTTTAGAGGGATATGGGCCAAGTGCAGCCAAATGGGATGAGTGTCGATAGGCATCTTGGTTGGCAGGGATGGGTTAGCTGGAGGGTTTGTTTCCCAGCACTATTGATGATTCTGAACCACCAAGCTTATAAAACGTAAGAATGAATGAATGAAATTTTATTTCCGCCAGAACAAACATAACAGAAAGAATAATTTTCAATGATGATTTCATAAAACAAAATTAAATAATAAAAATCTTTAAAACAGACCGAAAGGGTGTAGGCTGAAGTTTAAGCTTATTACACCTATCCCTCTTACTTATACAAAAACAGATTTAGCATCAAACATCACATCAAAATGAAAAATTTTATAATCTTTGAACACAAAATCCAATTCCAAGTATCATTTACTTACATTACTCCCATTCATTTTAAATTGTGTATTTTACATTTGTTCATTAAATTATTTTTAAATATTTTTTTAAACTTGTTAAGTGTGGTGCAAGTTTTTAAATTCTCACTACAACTGTTCCATATATTCACCCCTCTGACTGAAATACAATGAATTTTTACATTTATTCTTACCCTTTGTTTTTGAAATATACACGTTTCTCTCAAATCATGTTGACTTTCTCTCATTTTAAACAACCTTTGGATACTTTGCGGCAGCTGTCCATTTTATATTTTATATATAATTTGAATTATTTTAAAATCTATGAAATCTCTGAATTTTAAAGTATTTAATTGAATAAATAGTGGATTGGTTGGCTCATAATAACTTGTATTATTTACAATTCGTAGGGCTTTCTTTTGGAGTAGAAAAATCCAGAAGGATTAAAGATCAGCTGTATTTGTCACAGTTACATTGAAACCTTGAAACATACAGTGAAATGGATCATTTGCATCAATGAACAGCAGAGTCCGAGGATCTGCTAGGGGAAGCCCCCAGGCGTCGCCATGTTCCCAGTGCCAACAGAGCACACGTACAACTTACCGACCCTAACACACATGTCTGTGGAATGTGGGAAGAAACTATAGCACTTGGAGGAAGCCCACATGGTCACAGGGAGAATGTACAAATTCCTTACAGACAGTGTCAAGAATTGAATCCTAATGTGCTGATCATCAGCATCGTAAAACATCATGCTGACCTCAGAATACAAGGAAATAGGATTAGTGTAGGTGGGAATCTGGAACTGGTGACTTGGCTGGAGGGCCTGTTTCTCCTTTAGAGGTCTTGATAAATAGATGACTCTGGACTATCAAGTTGAGGAAATATGTTTCTTTATCTGGCACTTTGACCGGTAAAATTAACATACATGTGAAGAATGTCTTCTCTTGCATCTGTAAGGTTCTTAGCATATGGTTCTGGTTGCTCTATTACGAAAAGAATAATGAGAAGAGGCTTTGGAGAGAGTGCAGAAGAGGTTCACCAGGATGCTGCCTGGATTACAGGGTATGTGCTGTCACAAGAGGTTGGACAAACCTGGGTTGTTTTCTCTGGAGTGGCAGAGGCTAAGGGGAGACCTGATGGAAGTTTATAAACTGACCAGAAGCATAGGTACAGTAGGCAGACAGCATCCTTTTTTCCAGGGTCGAAATGTCTAATTCTAGGGGACGTGCATTTAAGGTAAGTTTAAAGATAAGTGAGGGGCAAGTTTTTAGATTGGTGGGTGTCTGGAATGTGCTACCCAGGGTTGTGGTAGAGACAGGCAGATGCATTAGGAATTTAAGAGACATTTCGATAAGCACAAGAATGAAAGTAAAATTTAAAAAAGTAAGGACATTGTGTAGGCAGAAAGGATTAGCTTGGTTGGCAATTTCATTATTAATTTAATTGATTCAGCATGACAACATGGACTGATGGGCCGGCTCCTGTGCTATATTGCTCTATATTTTATGTACAAAGACAATGCATTCTGTCATGGACACCAAACATTGCTATGTAACAAATTCAAACTGCCATTGGGCTCAGTTACCACTTCTCCACTTCTACTGTAATGGCTGTTTCTGCTTGATGACTGACACCCTTTCACTCCTCCTTATTTGCTTTTTATCTGACTGTTGCTTGTTTGCATGCTGCTGTTTACTCCAGCCTAATCCATGTACAATCCAGAAGCTAAAGCAAGATGAGGTCCCGTTCTATCCAACTGATCACCAGGCTTGCTGACTTCCTTTCCACAGCTACACTGAAGTTGGAGAAGTAAAATCTCATATTCTGTCTGGTTAGCCTCCACCCTGATGGCATAAGTATTGATTTCTCCAACTTTCAGTGATTTCACGGCCTCCCACTTGTCTCTTTCCCCATTCGGTCTCCTTTCTCACCCTTCTCATTACACACTCCTCTGGTTCCCCACCGCCTTCACTTTCTTCCATGGTTCACTCTCCTCCCCTATCAGATTCATTCTTCTTCAGCCCAGTATGTCTTTCAACTTTCACCACGCATCTTCTTACTCATTCTCCTGTCCCATCCACCCACCAGGTCTCACCTACCACCTGCCAGCTTGTCCTCCTTCCCCTCCCACCACTTTCTTCTTCTTGCCTCTTCCCCCTTCCTTTCCAGTCTTGATGAAGGCTCTCGGTCCAAAATGTTCACTGTTTATTCCACTCTAGCAGTTCCTCCAGCATTTTGTATGTGTTGCTCAAGATTTCCAGCCTCTGTGGAATCTCTTGTGTTTATTCCTTTCCACTTTGTTGACCTTGTCACCAGTTTGTAATTCATATGCAGATGTATGTACTGCTTTCTTCAAACACGGTGCAAAGTGTACAGAGAATCCAAGAGCACTGCCAGAACATGTGAAACTGGTTAGTCAAACAACAATCTGCACTGCACATGTGTACAAGCATAATACTTACTCCCCAGATGTTATGTAAATGACAATAACAGAACTATGCGAACATTTACAAGTGCACCATTGTGCTTTGACGTTGAGACACAGGAGAAGAGAACTATAAAGACGATCAAAAGCTCAACAGTCAGAATTTACTGAACAAAACTTGGTGTGAGGTATCATTGGAACATTGTATCGTAAATTCCAATAACGCAACACCCTGGGGACTTAATATGGTGTTTATTTAGATACAGCACAGTAACTGGTCCTTCTAGCCTAACAAATGCGTCCCCCCCGCCCCAATTACACAATTTTGACCAATTACACTACTAACCTGTACATCTTTGGAATGTGGGAGA
Source organism: Hypanus sabinus (assembly GCF_030144855.1). NCBI lineage: Eukaryota > Metazoa > Chordata > Chondrichthyes > Myliobatiformes > Dasyatidae > Hypanus > Hypanus sabinus. Next base: position 15,932,039 of record NC_082707.1, read on the forward strand.
AAACCGGAGCACCCGGAGGAAAACCACAAACCATCTCCTCACAGCCTGCGGCAGAACTGAACCCAGATTACTGGTGCTGTAACAGTGCTAGGCTACCTTGGTGTTGGACTGAAACATTTTCCAGTAATTCAACAGCCTAGGGACCTTAGGAGGTGTCTAGTTAGAGACATGGCATGGTATCATGGCCTTTCAGCCCAAGCAGACCAATTACACCCCTATGAACAATTAACCTACGAACACGTATGGCTTTGGAATGAGGGCGGAAACTGGAGGATCTGGAGGAAACTCAGAGGATGGATGTACAAACTCCAGACAAACAGTGGCAGAATTAACCCCAGCTCGCTGGCGCTGTAAAATGTTACACTATCCACAGCAAAACTTCAGAGCTGGATTCAAACATTTTCCAATCTTTTGGACGTTGCTCATATTAACACTAAAACATACTTTCATATTAATGTTTTTTTTTACATGTTGCAGCTTTGTATAATAAGTTTGACAGAGATAAAGGGAGCAGGGAATGTATAAGGACCCTGAACCTGATCACTAACCTACTCATGTTCCTGAGCATTGCAGCTCTGGACAGCACACACTGCCCACTGATTGGACAGTGGCCCCAGCCCCTCTCTGACCCCGTTAGTCCACGCCCTGGAATAGGGAGTCAGCCAGACATCAGACCATCATCCTTTCTGAACAACTGCATGAAGGTTGTTGGAGTTTTGCACAACTTTCTTCAACACATGAGAATGAGAAGCACAAGACATTCCGTAGTTGCTAGAAATTGTAAACATTGCACACAAAATGCTCGAGAAACTCAGCAGGTCAGGGAAGTGGGTAGCCAATGTTTCAGATGAAGACCCTTCATCAGGATTGGACTGGAAAGAGTGAGATTAGGAATCAGAATTATTGCCACTCACCTGTGTGACATAACATGTGCCAGGGCACACTCTCAAAATCAATGCCACCTTCTTGAGGCACCACCTAATGAAGATACCATCAACGGCTCAGTATTAAGCTAGCTGTAATGCTTGTCTTTCCCATTTCCATCTGCAACCCCAACTCCCTACCTATCACCCCTCACCTGTATCCACCTATCACCTAGCAACCAGTATATCTCCTCACAGTTACTATGTCTCTGTGTGTCTCTCTCCTAGCTAGGCACCGCTCTTCCACGATGATTAATCGTACATTTCCCTCCATAGGTGCACTGTACTGCTGCCACAAAACAACAAATTACACTGATACATGTAAGTGATAATAAACTGGATTCTGATCCTGATCTGCTGACTTCCTCTTCATGTTGCTGTGATTTATTTATTATTTATCTGTTCTCTGCACACCAACTAAAAGGAGCCTTTTCTCCTAGCTCATTATTCTTGGGTACTGTTTGGGTTTAGTGCTTTTACTTCTACATGGAGTTGTAGAATACATTGGTCCAAGATGACGCTAAGGTGGTTGGAGTTCAAAGATTCAAAGTGCATTTATTATCACTCTGAGGATGGTCCTCCTGCAGGCAGCCTTGAAGCAAAAAAACGCCATGGAGACAAAGTGCCAGACCGCTCAATTGGCCCAAAAATACACCATCAAAATGTAAATCACTGGTTTCAATCACACGCAGATTAATAATGGAATTGTATTTGAAAGAAGTTATAAAGTAGTTTTGAGAGCTGTCTGCAGGACATCGCCTTTGGTCACATCATTTGCTGGTGCCAACTTGCTCATATATATATAAGTAGAAAGATGTCATAGGTTACAACAGGACATTGACAAGATGCAGAGTTGGGCTGAGAAGTGCAGGTGGTATTCAATGATAAAGATTTTTTAAGATTTTCTATTTGGTAAAGTGTAAAGTGATTCACTTCAGAAAGTCAACTTAAAGGCAGAATGCAGGGTTAATAGCAGGATTCTTAACAGTGTGGAGGAACAGAAGTTCAAAATTCAAAATATATAAAATTAGAAAACATATGCAACACTGAGATTCATTTTATTGTGGACATACTCAATAAATCCATAATAGAATAATAAACATAATGGAATCAATGAATGACCAACAGGGCATTCAACCAGCATGCAAAATACAACAAACCATGCAAGTAAAAATTAGTAATAACAATAAATAATCAATAGATAAGAGTCCAAGAAAGTCAGTCCAAAGGTTGTGGGAACAGTTCAGTGAAGTTGGATGATGTTATCCCCTTTCGTTCAAGAGCCAGATTGTTGACAGTTAATAACTGTTCCTGAAACTGATAATTTGGATTGTGAGGCTCTTGTACTTTCTTCCTGGTGGCAGCAGTGAGAGGAGTTCATGGCCTGGATGTTGGGGGTCCTTGATGATGGATGCTGCCTTTTGCATCTTGGGATCCACATCCACATCTCAGTACTGCAGCACAGGTTGATGCATTGAGAAAGTGTTTGGACTTTTGGCCTTTGTTCGTTAGGAGATAGAGTTCAAGTCAAGTCAAGTCAACTTTTACTGTCATTTCGACCATAACTGCTGGTACAGTGCATAGTAAAAATGAGACAACGTTTTTCAGGACCATGGTTTACATGACACAGTACGAAAAACTAGACTGAACTATGTAAATAAAAAAAAACACAGAGAAAGCTACACTAGACTAGAGACCTACACTGGACTGCATAAAGTGCACAAAAACAGAGCAGGCATTACAATAAATAATAAACAGGACAGGAGGGCAAGTTATCAGTCCAGGCTTCGGGTATTGAGGAGTGTGATAGCTTGGAGGGAGAAACTGTTACATAATCTGGTCGTGAGAGCCCGTATGCTTCGGAACCTTTTCCCAGACGGCAGGAGGGAAAAGGGATTGTATGAGGGGTGCAGAGGGTCCTTCATAATGCTATTTCCTTTGCGGATGCAGCGTGCAGTGTAAATATCCGTGATGGCAGGAAGAGAGACCCCGATGATCTTCTCATCTGACCTCACTGTTTGCTACTGGGTCTTGCGATCTGAGATGGTGTAATTTCCAAACCAGGCAGTGATGCAGCTGCTCAGGATGCTCTCAATACAACCCCTGTAGAATGTGATGAGGATGGGGAGTGGGAGATGGACTTTCCTCAGCCTTTGCTTCAAGAGTCACGAGGTAATGTTCAGCTCCATAAAACTACAGTTAGACCACACATGGAGTATTTTCTTCAGTTCTGGGTGCCCTATCATAGGAGAATTGTGGAAGCTTTAGAGATAGCGCAAAGAAGATTTACTAGAGTGAGGCCTGGATTAGAAGCATGCCCTATGAGGATAGTTTGAGTGAGCGAGGATAGTTTAAGTGAGCTAGGATGTTTCGCTTTAGAGAGCAGGAGGATGAGAGATAACTTGGTAGAATTGTTCAAGATGATAAGAGGCATAAATTGAGTGGGCAGGCAGAGACTTCTTCCTAGGGGCGAAATGGCTAACACAAGGGTTCATAACTTTAAGGTGTCCGGAGGAAAATATAGGGTAGAAGTTAGAGGTTGCTTTATATATATATACACACAGAATGGTGGGTCCAAGGAACATGCTACCAAAAGAGTTAGTAGAGGCAGATACATTAGAAACATTTAAAAGATTTGGATAGGCATAGGGATGACAGAAATGTGGAAAGATATTTAGGAGGAAAGGATTAGATTAATCTTGGAGTAGGATAAAGGGTCAATATGACATTGTGTACTGTACTGTTCTCTGTTTTGTGTTCTACACTCACTGGCTGTTTTATTGGGTACAATATAAAAGATGGACCATCTTTTATAAAAGGGCAAATACAGGACTTGAGGTGTTATATTTGAATCTGCACAGTATATGGAGTAAGGTAGATGAACTTCTAGTTCTGTTAGAAATTGGCAAGTACGATATTGTTGCCATCACTGAATCATGGGGCAGAAAAAGATTATAGCAGGAAGCTTAATGTCCAAGGATGCAAGTTGTATCAAAAAGACAGGCATGAAGGCAGAGGGGGTGGCATTCCTCTGTTGGTAAAAAATGAAATGAAATTATTAGAAAGAGGGGCCATAGGACTGGAGGGTGTTGAATCATTGTGGATAGAACTAAGGAACTGCAAGGGTAAAAACTCCCTAATGTAGTTATATACGGAGTCCCAAACAATGGTAAAGATGTGGTCTAGAAATTACAACAGGAGATAGAAAATGCATGCCTATAGAGAAAAGTTACAACAGTCTCGGGGGATTTCAATATGCAGCTAGATTGGGAAAAGCAGGTTGGTGCGGGAATCCAAGAGGGAGAGTTTCTAGAATGCTTATGAGCGTCTTTTCCTCAAGAAAAAATCTTGCCTGACAAATCTATTGGAATTTTTTAAAGAAATAACACGAGGATAGACAGAGTACAATCAGTTGATGTTGTGTACTTGGATTTTCAGAAGGCCTTTGACCAGGTGCCACACATTGTCAAACAAGCCAGAAGCCCATGGTATTACAGGAAAGATTCTGGCATGGATAAAGCAGTGGCTAACTGGCAGGAGGCAAAGAGTGAGAATAAAGGGAGCCTTTTCGGGTTAGCGTCCAGTGACAAGTGGTGTTCCACAGGGGTCTGTGATGGGACCGATTCTTTTTATACTATACGTTAATGATTGCCTGATGGAATTGATGGCTTTGTTTCAAAGTTTGTGGATGACATAAAGATAGGTGAAGAGGCAGGTGTTTTGAGGAAGTAGAGAGACCACTTGGACAGATTAGTAGAATGGACAAAGAAGTGACAGATGGAATACAGTGTCTGGAAGGGTATGGTCATGCATTTTGATAGAGAAATGAAAGGGTTGGCCATTTTCTAAATGGAGAACAAATATAAAAAACTTGGGAGTCCTGGACAAGGTTTTCCTTAAGGTTAATTGACACTGCTTGTTTTCTATGCTGCATCAAAAGAATTGTTGAGTGTCAAAGGGTTAATATTCTTTAGCCTGCAAAGGAAGTAGGGGTGTTGGTGCATTTTTTTGGCTGTGGAGTCTATTTGGGTGGACCAGGCCAGGCTATGGGCTATCTCAATGAGATTCTGTTAACTCTGCCTCTGGAGAAAATGGTGCACCCTTAACCCATGTCCTCTGGTTTTTTTCTCCCCTAGCCTCAGTAGAAAAAGCCTGCATGCATTCACTCTGTCTATACCCTTCATAATTTTATATATTTCTATCAAATCTCCCCTCATTCTTCTATGCTCCAGGTAATAAAGCCCTAACCTATTCAACCTTTCTCTGTAACTCAGTTTCTCAAGTCCCAGCAACATCCTTGTAAACCTTCTCTGCACTCTTTCAACCTTATTAATATCCTTCCTGTAATTCAGTGATAGAGTTTTCAAAAAAAATCTTAAAATGATGCAGCGTACTGACGTACCCATAGATGACTGTGGATTTCAGCAGTAGTCATCTTAAATGGGAATGCTTGATGATTCCCAATGGAGCTGTACACAATGAGTCTCCCCTTATCCGTGCCTTCTCCATTCCTTTCCATATCATCTACTTCAGATCTTTGTACATTGGGAAGGAAAAATTCTGCCCATACATTTATCTGAATGCTGATCCTCTCAAATAGGTAAAGTGATAAATTGGTTTATTATTGTCACATGTACTGAGGTACAGCAAAAATCTTTGCTTACCACCCATACAGATCATTGCAACACTGCTTTGAGGTAGTACAAGGGAAAACAATAATAGAATGCGGAATAGTGCTACAGTGACAGAAAAAAAATGCAGTGTAGTTTAGCATGCTAGGGGACTGTTCAATAGTCTTTTAATAGTAAGATACAAGGTCACCTTGAGTCCAGTGGTATGTGCTTTTAGGATTTATTATTTTCTGCACTATGGGAGGGGGAGAAGAGAAAATGTTTGGAATGGGATGGTCATTTATAATGATAGCCGCTTTCCCGAGGCAATGAGAGATGTAGATAGAATCCTTGTAGGGGAGGTTGGTTTCTGTGATGTGCTGAGCTGTGCACACAACTCTCTGCAGTTTCTTGGGTTCTTGGCCATTGCAGTTGCCTTGCCAAGCCACAATACCTCTGCATGTAATGTTTTCTATGATGCATCAAAAGAATTGTTGAGCGTCAAAGGGTTAATATTCTTTAGCCTGCAAAGGAAGTAGGGGCGTTGGTGCATTTTTTTTGGCTGTGGAGTCTATTTGGGTGGACCAGGCCAGGCTATGGGCTATCTCAATGAGATTCTGTTAACTCTGCCTCTGGAGAAAATGGTGCATGCCTTACTCTTTAGTTAATAGCTGCTCCACTATTTCCATCACAAAATTCAGGTTAACGTGGCAAATTTCAAGAGGATAACAAGTTCTGAAGCCCTGCATCTTCCTGTGAAGGCACTACTCTCCAATTGCTGATAAATCAAATATTACGTACATAATGCTAAAATATATTTTTCTCTGTGAAAGGCCTTTATCATATTCCAGAATTTATCTAACATACCTCTGGGAACAAACTGTACCTACCTGATGTGCTAGTTTGAGCATTACACAACAGGGGAACATTTTGTATTGTTGGATGTAATCATGTCTTTACACAGAACTTGGATAGCTGTTAGTTTAAATCTTAACAGAAATCAGTTACCAAGTACCAAGAGTTTTCCCTTCCCAATGTACAAAGATCTGAAGTAATCAAGTACCATGGTCAATGTTAGCTCGGGACAAAGACCCTGTTTCCATCTCAATGGCACTCTATGATAATCTCTCTCTGCATGAACCAAGTGTAAGGCCATCTCCCCTTATGGAAAATGGCAGTAGTAGTGCCTATTCTAAAACCTGGAAAACCTCCGTTGGATCCTTCTAGTTATAGACCAATGTCATTAACGTCCCATTTGTGCAAACTTATGGAGTGTATAGTAGAGCAGTTGAATTGTATTTTGGAGAAATGAGGTGATAAAGTATTTTACCAGAGTGGATTTCAGAAGGGCAGAATGACATTGGGTTCAGTCTAGTCCTGAAGAAGGGTCTCGTCCCGAAACATCGACAGCGCTTCTCCCTATAGATGCTGCCTGGCCTGCTGTGTTCTACCAGCATTTTGTGTGTGTTGTTGTTTGGGTTCAGTTTTATGTTTGGGAGATGATATTACGGAAGTATGGATAAATAAAGAAGTTGTATTAGCAGTATTTTCTTATTTGGACGGTCCAGGCACATAAGGGAAGGAAAGGTATATTCGGGCTTCCATGAGATAAAGAATGGGACTCCACAAGGGAGTATTTACAGCCCTTTATTGTCTAATATCATGATGACATTTTCTGTGAGATAGACACTGGGGTGGGTAAATCGCTTTTTGCAGATGATGGAGCTTTATGGATCTGAGAAAAAAAAATCATCTTAACTGTATATTTCTATATAACTGCAATTAGTAATTAATAAGGTTGAACAGTGGATAAATAGATGGTGTTTAATCTTTCAGTAGCTAAAACACAATTTATACGTTTTACCAAGAGGATCGATAGATCTGCATTTAGTTTGAAATTGTAGGGTCAAACTCTTGAAGAGGCGTCACTGGTAAGATTTCTTAGCATGTGGCTGGATAATCTGACACGGAAGTACCATATCAGTAAAATAATTGACAAATGTCAAGGGGTATTAAATATCCTTATGTGTTTATGTAGGTATTCTTAGGGTGCTACATGAAAATCCCTGTTGACTACATATTTGTTTAATTAGATCAGTACTTGATTATGGCTGTGCGGCCTATGGATCAGCTTCATCTTCAAATTTAAAATGTTTGGACGTGATATAAGCTCAGGCTTTAAGTTTGTGTTGTGGTGCAGTAAGGTCATCTCCTGTTTCAGCTTTACTGGTTGAAATGGTCCAATTACTCTTAGAGTTGCAGTGAAGAAAGTTGTTAACATACTGGGTTAACTTCAGGTGGGCAGAGGAATGATCACCCTGTTAAAATTGTGTTGGAAGATTGTTGGGAACATCACAAGAAGAGTGTTTTTTAGTTTTTGGTGGCTGGAATATTCCCCAACTCTCTACACCACACTCCAGTCCAGTTGGTGGCAGTAACGCGCCTTTAAATTGGGAGGAAGATAAAGAAGAAGAGGAATTATTTCAAAGTCACTGACTATCCCTTGAAGTACAGTTAAGCCAATCATCAAAAATAAGGAGCAGCTGTAATTCTGCCTAGCGCAGGCCATCCTCAAAAACTAAGTGACTATGCAAGAAGGGGACTAGTGAGGGAAGCCACCAGGAAACCGGTGACAGCCCTGGTGGAGTTACAAGCTGCGGTCACTGAGATGGGAGAGACTGTGCACGCAACAACTGATACCCGGGTGCTTGACCAGTCACAACTTTATAGGAGAGAGGCAAAGAGAAAGTCACTGTTGAAACAAATCTCAAGAAATCTCAGCTAGAGTTTACCAGAAGACAGTTGGGAGAACCTGAAGTCTGCTGGAAGAAGGCTGTATGGTCTAATGAAACCAAAATTGAGCTCTTTGGCCATTAGAAGAAGTGCTATGTTTATGTTTAGCATAAGCCAAACACCACCCATCATCAAAAACACACCATTCCTACTGTGAAGCACAGTGGTGGCTGCATCATGCTGCGGAGATTCTTCACTGCAGCAGGCCCTGGAAGGCTTGTGATGGTAGAGGGAAAAGAAAGCGGCAAGATTCAGGGAAATCCTGGAGGAAAGCTTGATGCAGTCTGCAAGAAAACTGCGACTTGGGAGAAGATTTGTTTCCAGAAAGACAATGACCCCAAGCATAAAGCCAAAGCTACACAGGAATGGCTTAAAAACAACAAAGTTAATGCCCTGGCGTGGCTAAGTCAGAGTCCAGACCTCAATCTAATTGAGAATTTGTGGCTGGACTTGAAAGAGACTATTCACTCATGATCCCCATGCAATCTGACAGAGCTTGAATGTTTTGTAAAGAAAAATAAGGAAAAAATGCGGCATCCAGATGTGCAAAACTGATAGAGACCTATCCACATAGACTCAAGGCTGTAATTGCTGCCAAAGGTGCATCTACTAAATACCAACTTGTAGGGGGTGAGTAATTATACAATCAATTATTTTGTGTTTAGTTATTATATGGAATTTAGATCACTTTGTAGGGATCTGTTTTTACTTTGGCATGAGTCTTTTTCTGTTGATTAGTGTTAAAAAAGCCAAATTAAATCCATTGCGATTCAATGTTGTAAAACAATAAAACATGAAAACTTCCATGGGGAGGTGAGTACTTTTTTGTAGGCACTGTACGTTAAAGCATGCAGTGAACTGCATTGTTTACATCAACCAGCAGCACAGTCTGAGGATTGTTCTGTGAGTCAATCTCTACCAGTCTCTTAAACATTACTCCCATATCAGCTTGCACCACCACAGCAGTCAGCCCGTTGCAGGAAAGATATTATTGTGTTTCTATGACAGTCATCCATACAGTGTGTTCCTTCACTGGCATGGGATCAGACAGAATTAAGGGTGGGATTGTGCCACTAGGCCCCCGACTCACAGAGGAGGGAGTTGTCTACACAGTATCAACTGTACTATTATTAGAGTCAAGTATGGTGTTCTCCTAAGGAGTTGTTTCCTTTATGGAGAATGCCTGTGCATGACACTTTTTTTTTACCTGCTTGATGCATGGACAGCTGCTACCCAGGTCTTGATAGATCAGGTCAGGGTCCAGTGGCATGGAATACAAGATGACTGGGGACCCTTCACTGCTGCCTTCCCTCCTTTGTGATGAGTCAACAGCTTCTTTTAGCTCCACTGGTCAGTTCTTGGTTGGATCGCACTTCGTCTGGAGCTTCCCCCTTGACATAACCACCACGGGAGACTCTACCAGGAGCGAAGCTCCAGATACAGTCGCACTCAGGATCTCAGGAAGTCACAAGACTCTCCACCACAACAGGGTGATGTCTCATGGAGGAACCTCAGCTGTAGCCGCTGTACACCTGGAGTCAATTGTAAAGTTATCCAGTGTTGACTGTTAGACCACAGCATTCCCAGACAAAGAACTCAGAGTTCCCTGCCAAAATTCCTCTGTAATTCTCCACCACAATCCTGGCTGGTCTTGCTCGCTTTGAACTTGAGGACAGCCAAAATTCAATTGCCTGTGTCAAAGCTCAGGAGTTTGGGCAGCATCGAAAGACAGAAGAATCAGTGTTTCACGGCAATGAGCTTTCACCGAAATGGGAAAGCTGAGAGCACATTTGTCTAATGTTGCAGAGAGTGAAGGGTGGACAGAACAGAGGGATCAGCTGGGATATGAGCAGGGTGCCATGCTAGTGTAGTGGTTACCGCAATGCTATTACAGCTCAGGACGTTGGAGTCTGGAGCTTAGTCCCTGCATCCTCTGTAAAGAGTCTCTGTACATCCTCCCTCAGGAATGCATGGGTTCTGGTTTCTTCCCACAGTCCAAAGACATACTGGGTAGGTTAATTGGTCATAGGAAATTGCCCCTAGGTCAGAGTTAAATCGTAGTTGTTGGGGACTGCTGGACAGCACCAGAATAAATAAATGGATGGATGGAGAGATAAATTGATTAATAGATAAATAAATTAAAGCAATTTGTAGCTTTCCTGTTACATAATATCCGCTTCACGGGTTCCACAAGTGCAAACAGAAGATACTCATTACCAGTAAGTAAGTTAACCATTTATTTACATGACAAGACAGACACTAAACATTCAGTAAACCCTTCAGGTTACTCCCAGTGGAAAGTACTTATCTAAAGTGTGTGCACAGGCCTGCTCTGACAGGTCATGACCTGGTCCATCAGTGACCTCAAGAGTAAAAGAGTGGGTGTGCTTTTAGCGCACTAGGTTTATACTCTACTGGTGCCATGATGTCATCAGCTAAACGGCAGCTAGTGGGAGGGGATGCAATGTTCCTCAAACAGGCTAATGCCTAGCTTGTAAGAGGGAGTGGTTTCTGATGAACAAGTGAGATGAATGCTTACTGTAATATCTCCAGAATCAATAATGATTTCAGCAATTTCAGATAATCTTCCCTTCTGTCTTGTTTCACGACTGGCTAACCCTAACTCAGTTATATTCTCTCTACACATTGCCTGAACTTATTTATTAATTTCTTCCCTGCTTTCTTTTTCATGTCAATGTTGAGTTTATTGTCATGTGCACAAGTACATGTCAGCACAGGGACAATGAAAACTTACTTAGTGTTATCATTTCAGAGGTCCTGTCCTGGGCCCAGCGTGCAAGAGCTATTACGAAGAAAGCATGGCAGCACCTCTACTTCCTTAGATGTTTTCAAAGATTGGGCAAGTCATCTAAAACTTTAATGAAGCTCTATAGATGTGTGGTGGAGAGTATATTGGCTGGTTGCATCATGGCCTGCTATGGAAACATCAATGCCCTTGAATGGAAAATCCTACAAAAAGTAGTGGATACAACCCTGCCAATAACAGGTAAAGCCCTCCCCACTATGGAACACATCTATGTGGAGCATTGTCTCAGGAAAGGAGCATCCATTATCAAGGACACCCACCACCCAAGTCACGCTCTGTTCTTGCTGCTGCCATCAGGAAGGAGGTAATGGAACCACAGGACCTACGTCCTTCTGCTGTCAGTAGAAACGGTTCTGCTGGGCTTAATAGCTAAGCCACTTTTGACAGTCAGGAGCTGGACTTGGTTGGCAGAGGCTATTTGAGACCCATGCCTTTGGAAGCATTTAATAAGTAGTGGGAGCTTCCTCACTACCTCACCCAGCAATGATAAACTCAAGGGGCTGAATCTTTCATGAGAAATTTTGTCAACTGCCTTCATAAAGTCCAACCATGGCATGTACACTAGTTGTTCTCAGTGCATTCTGCTTGACTTTTCCTGAAGGCTGGATTTGTTAGACCAGATTTTCCCTTTGAGAAGTCATGCAGACCTGATATGATTATGATTTTTCAAATGTGTTGTGGCTATAGTAAATTGGTAAATTGGTTTATTACTTCAGAACATGAAGTAATAATACTTCATTTAAATAATACTTCAGAACATGAGACAATAAAAATCTTTGTTTTGCATGTTGTCCTTCAGAGTTCAAAGTAAATATATTATCAAAATATGTATATGTCACCATTTACTACTCTGAAATTCATTTTCTTGTGGGCATTCACAACAGAAGAAAGAAATATAATAGAACTAAAGAAAAACCACAAAGGCTGACAAACAACCAATGTGCAAAAGAAGACAAAACATGCAAATACAAAAACAAACGAACAAATGAATTGTACTAAGAATACGAGAGCATGAGTTACTGAGTCCCTTTGAAAGTGAGTTGTGGAATCAGTTCAGTGTTGGCATGAGTGAAGTTATCCATGCTGGTACAAAAGCTACATGGTTCAAGGATAATAACTTTTTGAACCTGATGTTGTAACACCTAAGGTTGCATACAGATCATTTCCTCATATCAGTACATTATGGTATTACAATAGAAAGGAATAAGAGTGTAAAATCCTCAATAACTGATTCTAACCTTCCCCAGTAATCAATCATAAGACATCATGGCTGATCCATTTCCCTTTCCAGTCCATTGTCCTGGCTTCTCCCTGTAACCACTCACACCCTCACTAATGAAGAACCGAGCTACCTTTGCCTTAAGTACACAAAATGACTTTGAATTTTTGGCCTGGCTTGAGCCAGTTTTTGTCTGGATCTATTTCTGAAGAGGGGCATCAAATTGGCAATTTTCCAATCCACAGGCACATCTCCAGAATCAGAGATTTTTGTCAGATTACTGCCAAGGCATCCACTGTCAGGTAATAATTATATTCAGGATTAAGCAGAAGTGTTCATTTATATAAGTAACCATGCTATATGTATAAACGCGTGAACTGTATACGCCATCACACAACCACACGATGTGTATGCACCTCGATAAAAGTGAAATGCAAAGTTAGACCATCATTTTGGACTCCCATGGCTTTCCTTGAATTTTTATTTAATGTTTCAAAATTTCACTGTTCTTTCTCTCATTTCTTCTTATGTTTCTCTCCTCTTATTCTCTCTGCTTAGGTTCCCATTTCCCTGCCATTCCAGGTTAAACCCATCCCAATAGTGCTAGCAAGCAACCCTGTATAAAGACGCGAGTCTCTGGTGAGCCTCTTTGTAAGCCGGTCTGCATCTACAGGTCCCACTATTCCTCGAATTTAAACCCCTCACTATTGCACCATCACTTCAGGCACACACTCACCTGGTCTACGCCTCTATTCCGATATTTACTAGTGTGTGTGGGGCACCAAAGTACGCTTTGTAAATCTGAGATTGATACCATAAGGTCAATTTAATTTCTGGGATCAAGGAATGACTCGGGGTTTGGTCAATTTAAGTGCCAGGCCGAATTTGACAGGTTAGCTATGGGCCAAATTGAGGTGGTAGTGCCCAGACCTGAAAGAGAGAAGCGACCCAAGGTTTGAACAATTTAAGACAGGCAGATTGAAAAAGTCAGGGTTTAGAAGAACGCGCCAGTTCCGCATGCTGCTCTGTGAAGTTCAGTCGTCTCTGCACCAAACTGAGGCTGTGGCAACTAATTGTCTCCTGAGTCTCCTGCCATGATGACTGGCTTCAGGGCTGTGGACTTCAGTGATTTGCTTACCTTTATTGCTGGCATGATTTGTTTTTCTTTTCTGCACTTTGGGAATTAGATAGTCTTCTATTTTTAATGGGTTCTATTGGTTTTCTTTGCTTTGTGGCTGCCTGCAAGGAGACAAATCACATGGTTATATGTAGTATATATACTTTGATAATAAATGTACATTGATTTGAATTTAGCCCCAAATCAGTTTTGCAGGATTATTGACATGCCATTGATACAGAATCCTACCATGACCTGTGGCTGTTCATGCTCTCCCTTCGAGATATTCTGCAATGCAAAATAGAACACAGAAGATAGAACGTTACCAAACAGTTCAAGCCCTATGGCTCACCATGTTCTACCAGCCTTTTAACCTACTCAAAAATCAACCTAGCCCTTCCTTCCCACACAGGCCTCCACTTTTCTGTCATCCGTGTGTCTACATAAGATTGTCTTAAATGTCCTTGATGTATCTGCCTTTAGACACTTACCATTCTGTGTGTGTCAAGAAAATTTGAAAAAAATCAATAAAACTAAATCTGACCTCTTCCCCCACCCCCCTGCCTCAAACCTTTTTCCACTCAAGTTATCCTCTGTTAGTAGCTATTGCTGCTCTGAGGAAAAAAGCTGATAGCCGTTCACTCAGTTTTTGCCTCGTACCCCTGTATCAAGTCACCTCATGTCCTCCTTTGATCCAGAGAGAAAAGCCTTAACTTGCTGTATTTTTCCTCACAAGATCCTCTCTGGTACTGGCAGAATCCTGGTAAAGTGGTTTCAGGGCAACACTGAGCTTAATATTAGGTAGTCAATATACTATCTTGGAGCCATTCTTGCAGCTGAAAAATGCCAGCAGGTGCCCTTGCAATGGGACTTTAGCTCTACCAATCTGACAGTGCTTATGGGCATGTTATGTTGATGCTGGAAGTATGGCAACCCATGTAGGCTGCCTCCAGCACAAATCGAACTACATTATTGATGCAAATGATGCATTTCACTGTATGTTTCATTGTACATGTGACAAATAAAGCTAACTGATTATAAAATTAATCTTTGTAGAGACATTGTGATTCATGACATGTGCTCTGCTGAGAAGACGTCTCATAGGACTGTAAGATATAAGAGCAGAATTTGGCTCTTTGGCCTATCAAGTCTGCTCGGATATTCAGTTTTGCTGATTTCTGTTCCAGCCTCATTCTTCTGCATTCTCCCCATAATCTTTATCCCTCTTAGTAATCAGGAAACTATCAATGTCTGCATTAACAACATCTGTACAGCCATCTCTGGCAATGAATTTTGAAGGTGGATTACACTCTGGCTGAAAGAATTCTTCCTCAGCTTAGTTCTTAAGGGTTCTGAGGCTGTGCCATGTTATCCTAGACTCAACAACTGCAGGAAACATCCTCCCTAAGCCCAATCTGTCCAGGATTTTCATTATCCGCTAGATTTCTATACAATTTCACCCAACATCTTCTGAACCCGATCATCAACCCACAGACACAAAGACATATATTAAGCATTTTACTCTTTGGGTCATTCTTGTAAGACCATGAAACTCTAAGACATGGAGGTGTAATTGGCCCATTTCACCCATCAAATCGACTCCACCATTTTATTTGCCTAACATCACTCTGAACCCCATTCTCCTGTCTTAGAGCCAAAGGGAGGTTCAGCGCAGAAACAGGCCATTCAGCCCATCTAATCCATGCTGAAAACATATAAACTTCTTTTTCCCATTGACATGCACCGGGGCCATAGCCCTCCATATCCCTGTTAATAATGTACTCATCTAAACTTCTCTTAAATGTTGAAATTGAGCAAACTTATACTTTTTGCTGCATCAGAAAAGCCGCCTACATAATCAAAGACCTGCTCACCCTGTGCTTTCTTCCAGTAATCATTGATACATTTATAAATCAAGAAACTATCAATCACTGTTTCTAATACACCTAATGACTTGGCCTCCACAGCTATCTGTGGCAATGAACTCCTCAAATGCACCACTCTCTGGCTAAAAAATTTCTTCTTGATCTCTGTTCTAAAAGGCTGTCCTTCTATTCTGAGACTGTGCTCTCTAGTCCAAGACTCCCTCACTATAGAAAACATCCACTCCACAACAACTCTGAGGTTGTGCCATGGAAAAATCGGCGACTCCTTTGCTTGCATCTTCAGAGACAGCTCTATTTCCATCTTTATTATCTCTATTTTTCTCTTTCAGGTTTCTTTTGAAGACCCTGACCCAGAGTTACACACTGACTACGGTTCTTTGCAGGAATGGAACCCGCTCTCTTTTTTATGTACAAAATATCTTTATTACAAATTTCAGTGCTATATTTACAAAACAGTGACTAACACAATTGCTTCACTACAAATAGACAATACACATTAAACCAAAATGTTTTCATTTCTGTCAATTACGGCAATGACCCTCCGCAGACCCCAACGGTCCCAGAACACCCCTATGGTCACAGTGGACTGCGCGTGTTCCTTCCCAGTACTTAGCCAGGTACGAACATACCCCCTAAACATGGCCAGGCAGTCTACCCCGGCAGATCCTCCTGCCACCTGTTTCCAAGACCCACGGATAGCTGTTTTCACCAGCCCCAGGAGCAAGTTGACAAGGACATCCTCATCCTCCAAGCCGCCTCCTTACTGGATGACCGTATATAAATAGGGTAGGGTTAAAATACAACCCGAAGACGAGAAGCAGCCCAAACAGGTACGCATAAAGGGGCTGCAGCCTCACACACTCCATGTACATGTGGTATAAGGTCTCAGTTTGACACGTGGATGGGAGATCTGTGTACAAACTAAAAAACTTATTGCAGCAGCCTCCACCCCAGATCCCCCAGGTGCATGGGAAGAACTCACTCGTAAAGGGACTTCCACTGGGGACCTCCCTCACCTCCAGGTGGAAAGACCAACCGCCGTGGCATGTCAGGATGGTGGACAAGGGCTAGGAAGTGGAGGGTGTGGAACAGTAGCCCATACAGATACCTCCCACTTCTGTCCCTAAATGGGATTGTCGGTGTCGAGGAGGGACATCTCAAGTTGTGTGGACTTGGCTCTCGGATAAGATTGCGTGGCCTGGGCCCGACAAGCAGCTCAACCTAAGTCGTTCCACACACATGAGCTGCACGGACATTCGTTGATGTAGGGCAAGGATCAGCCAAGACTCCGCCCTCTGCCAGAGGAGGGGATTCTCAGCCTGAGGCAACCATGTTGCAGACACTCAGTAGGTCCTGATAGAAGCCGGGCAGACGCCGCAAAGTGGCACGACTGACGCCCGCCGGTGGTAGCCGCATCTCATCGTGAAGACAGCAGCCCCTCCAGAGAAAGAATGCTGCCAACACGTCTCTCTGGGTTTCACAACTGGCCGTTGTACGACACGCCAAAGGCACGGCCTAAGAGCTCAGCTCGCCTTCAGAGGGCTGAGATCTCATGGCTCTGGATTGGGTGGATCGAAGGTTGGTGTCCAGACAGGACACTAACGTCAACCAAATTTTCCCAATCCCCTTGAATAATGAGATCCCCCATTAAAATTGTGACATTATCCTTACGACATGCCTTTTCCAGCTCCTTTTGCAATCTCGATCCCACATCTTGGCTACTTTTAGGAGGCCTGTCTATGAATTCCATTATGTTTTTTTTAACCCTTGCAGTTTACTAACTCCACCCACAAAAATTCAACATTCTCTGACTCTGTGTCACCTCTGTCTAAAGATGTAATTCCATCATCTCTCACCAACAGAGCCGTACCACCTGCCTGTCCTTTCAAAACAAAGTACATCCTTCAGTGTTACTCTCCCGACGATGACCTTCTTTCAGCTGCGACTCAGTGATGGCCACAACATCATACCAACCGGTCTCTAGTTGTGCCATGAATTCGTCCACCTTATCCCGAATGCTGCATGCATTGAAATACAACACCTTTAGACCTGCATTCTTCGTGCCTTTTTGAATGTTGCCCCTGTGGTATATCCTCTGCTCTATCGTTCTGTTTCCCATTCCCCCATCATATTTGTTTATCAGCCAGCAGGTTTACAAATAGATGATGGATGTAACATTTAAGTAAGGAAGGACAATCCAATGATTGCGTTTAAATGCAGACAAGAGCAAAGAGTTACCACAGAGGCAACATTCAAAAAGGCGCAAAGAATGCTCTAACTTTCTGTTTCCCATTCCCCCATCATATTTGATTAAACCACTCCCAACAGCTCGAGTAAACCAGCCTGCAAAAATATTGTTCCTCCTTGGATTCACATGCCACCCGTCTCTTTGGCACTGTTCACACATGCCCCAGAAGAGGTTCGAATTATCCAGAAATCTGAATCCCTGCCCCCCCCCCAACTCCAATTCTTCAGCTATGCATTTATTTGACACCTCTTTCTATTCCTAACCTCACTGTTGTGTGGCACAGGCACCAATCCTGAGATTACTATCCTTGAAGTCCTTCTTCTCAGATTCTTTCCTAACTCCCTGCATTCTGTTTTCAGGACATTCTCCACTTTTCTACCTATGTCATTGGTACCAATATGTGCCACGACTTCTGGCCGGTCACCTTCCCTTTTCAGGATATTGTGGATGCATTCAGAAACATTGCAGCATCTAGCACATTTCAGCCCTCTAGTCTCAGAGACATCCAACGCTCTTGTGACCCCTGTGACCCCTGTTTCCATCCAAGGGGTCAGTGTGGACATGGTGGAGGATTACAAATACCTGGGGATATGAATTGACAATACATGGACTGGTCAAAGAACACTGAGGCTGTCTACAAGAAGGGTCAGAGCTGTCTCTACTTCCTGAGGAGACTGAGGTCCTTTAACATCTGGCAGACGATGCTGAGGATGTTCTACGAGTCTGTGGTGGCCAGTGCTATCATATTTGCTGTTGTGTGCTGGGGCAGCAGGCTGAGGGTAGCAGACACCAACAGAATCAACCAACTCATTCGTAAGGCCAGTGATGTTGTGGGGGTGGAACTGGACTCTGTGACTGTGGTGTCTGAAAAGAGGATGCTGTCCAAGTCGCATGCCATCTTGGACAATATCTCCCATCCACTCCATAATGTACTGGTTAGGCACAGGAGTACATTCAACCAGAGACTCATTCCACCGAGATGCAACACTGAGCGTCATAGGAAGTCATTCCTGCCTGTGGCCATCAAACTTTACAACTCCTCCCTCGGTGTGTCAGACACCCTGAGCCAATAGGCTGGTCCTGGACTTATTTCCACTTGGCATGATTAATTTATTATTATTTATGGCTTTATATTGCTATATTTCTACACTATTCTTGGTTGGTGTGACTGTAACGAAACCCAATTTCCCCCGGGATCAATAAAGTATGTCTGTCTGTCTGTCCTTAATATGACATGCTGTTCAATGCAGGAATTATTTTTCCAAACCTGTTTGAACCCTCTCCAGTTTCAGTACATCCTTTCTAAGATAAGGAGCCCAAACTTGCTCACAATATTCCAAGTGAGGCCTCCACAGTGCTTTATAAGATCTCAACATTACATCCTTGCTTTTAAATTGTAGTCCTCTTGAAATGAATGCTAACATTGTTATTTGCCTTCCTCACCACAGACTCAACCTGCAAATTAACCTTTAGGAAATCCAGAACAAGAACTCCTAATTCATTTGTGCCTCACTTTTTTATTTTCTCTCCATTTAGAAAATAGTCACCCCTATAATGTCTTCTCCCAAAGTGCATGACCATACACTTCCCAACATTATATTCCATCTGCCATTTCTTTTGCCCATTCTGCTAATCTGTCTAAGTCCTTCTGTAGTCTCTATACTTCACAACAAAGCTATCTATTCCATCATCCAAAATTATACAAATCAGTGACATAAAATATAAAAAAGAATCAGTCCCATCACAGACCCCTGTGGAGCAGCACTAGTCACCATCTGCTGACCAGAAAATGCTCCCTTTAATCCCATTCTTTGTCTCATGCCAATAAGCCACTGCTTTCCCCATTCTAGCTTCTTTACTGTAATACCATCGACTTGTTAAGCAGCCTCATATGTGGCACCTTGTCAAAGTCATTCTGTAAATCCAAGTAAACAACATCAACTAATTCTCCTTCGTCTATCCTGCTTATTATTTCTTCAAAGAATTCCAACAGATTTGTCAGGCTCGACTTTTCCTTGAGAAAACCATGCTGATGATGGCATCTTTCATCATGTACACTGAGACCTCATCCTTAACTGTAGGATTATAGCTTGGAGCTAGATGTCCAAGGATAGACATTGTATCAAAAGGACAGGGAGGAAGGCAGGGAGTAATGTAACTCTGCTGGATTAAAATCAAATCAGATCAAAAGAGCGAGAACACATAGGGTTGGACCGTGTTGAATCATTGTGGTTAGAGCTTATTAACTGCAACAGTAAAAAGACCATGATGGGAGTTATATACAGACCTTCAAACAGTAGTAAGGATGTGGCCTACAAATTACAACAGAAGATTGAAAATGCATGCCAAAAGAGCAATGTTACAACAGTCATTGCTTATTGTTTCCATTTTTCTGCCTCTCTCCCTTCTTGATGAGTGGAGTGACATTTGCAATTTTCCAGTTTTGCAGAACCATTCCAGAGTCTGTTGATTCCTGGAAGATCATTACTAATACCTCCACGATCTCTTCACCCTCTTCTTTTAGAACCCTGCTGTGTACACCATCTGGTCCAGGTAACTTATCTGCCTTCAGACCTTGCAGTTTTCCAAGAACCTTCTTTCTAGTAATAGTAACTCCATACACTTTATGCTTTCTGACACCTCCACCACACTGATAATGTCTTCCATAGTGAAGAGTGACACAAAATACTTAGGCAGTTTAATATTATTGGCTAGCTAACTTTCAAAGTCCATCTTTACCTTCTTAATGACTTTATTTTAGTTGACTTCTGTTGGTTTTTAAAAACTTCCCAATCCTCTAATTCCCCACTAATTTTTGTTCTATTATATGCCCTCCCTTTGGCTTTTATGTTGGCTTTGGCTTTTCTTGTCAGCCTCAGTTATGTCATCTTTCCTTTAGAATACTTCTTCCTCTTTAGGACGTATATATCCGGTGCCTTCTGAATTGTTTCCAAAAATTCCAGCCATTGTTGCTCAGGCGTCATCCCTGCCAGTGTTCTTTTGCAATCAATTTTGTCTCGCTCTCTCTCCTGCCTCTGTAATTCCCTTGATACATCTGACTTTAGCTTTTGCTTTTCAAATTTCAGGGTGAATTCAATCATATTATGATCACTTTACCCTAAAGGTGCTTTTACCTTAAGCTCTGTAATCAAGTCCAGTTCTTAAACAACACGCAATCCCAAATAGCTAATCCCCTAGTGGGCTCAACCTTGAGCTGCTCTAAAATGCCATGACATAGGCAGTCTAGAAACTCCCCCTCCTGGCATCCTGCAAAAACTTGGTTTTCCCAATCTATCTACATATTGAAGTCCGCAGTGCCTATTGTAACATTGCCCTTTTGGCATGCATTTTCTATCTCCCATTTTAATTTGTAGTCCACATCCTTACTACTGTTTTGGGGGTCTGTATACAACTCACATCAGGGTCTTTCTACCTGGCAGTTCCTTAGCTCTATCTACAATGATTTAACACTGTCTTCGACACCTATGTCACCCATTTCTTTCTAATGATTTGAGTTCACGTTTTACCTACTGAACATCGCTGCCCCCTCTGCTTTCCTGCCTGTCCTTTTGATACATAGTATATCCTTGGACAATAAACTCCCAACCATGATTCAGTGATGCCTAAATGTTACACTTGCCAAACTGTAACTGTGCTTCAACTTCATCTACCTTACTCCGTATAATGCGCTCATTCACAAACAACACCTTCAGTTCAGTAATCACCTTTTTGATTTTATCTACCTTTATGTTCATCCTGTTGACTGTAATTTTGCCCTATCAGCAGCCAGCCTCTCCTCACTACGCATTGCCTCTGTCGGTAAACCAGCTATTATCCACCTTTAGTATGATGCTTCTTGCACAGGTTCCTCACAGTATTCCAAATGTTGTCTGACCAATGCCTTAAGAAGTCCCTTTTCCCTGAAGCATATCCCTGATCTCCCCCAGCAGGGATGGGGTGGTAGTGTAGTGGTCAGCTCAATTGCTTTTTGGTGCTGGTGATCATCAATCACCAATTTTGGTTTGATTCACTCTGCTGTCTGGTGTTCCACTGTAAGTTTCGATGTTGATGTAACAAATGGAGCTAATCTAAAACTCTGCTCTAACTTTAAAGCAGCGTATATATGTTGGAGAACTCTGGCAGATCTGGCAAATCTCTAATTTACCTACCGTCACAGCAGGTCAACAGCAGATACTATTTCATTGGCTTTTCGCTCAACCATGGAGCATCTGGATGGTGAACGTGCATGAATCAGGATTCTCTTTATGAACTACAATTCTGTATGCAATGCTATCGTCCCCTGAAAACTAATCAATAGGGTCCAACACTTTGGCCTCCATACAACATTGTGCAACTGAATGCTCGATTTCCTCACTTGCAGACTCCAGTCGGTTCAATTGCAACAACATCTCCACAATCACCATCAGCACAGGTGCACCACAAGGCTGTCTGCTCAGCCCCCTGCTCTACTCGCTTTATATACTTATGACTGTGGGGGGCTTTGCATAGATTCAGTACCATATTTAAGTTTGCTGACAACACCATTGTTATTAGCTGAATCAAAGATGCCGACAAATCCATATATAGGAGGGAGATTGAGTAGACAATCTCTTACTCAAAGTCAGCAAGACCAGGGAGCTGGTTGTTGTCTACAGGAGAAGGAAAGTGGTCGTTCATGAGCCAGTCCTCATTGGGGGATCAGAGATGGAGAGCATCAGCAAATTTAAATTCTTCAGTGTTATCATTTAAGAGGATATCTCCTGGATCCAACAGGTAAGTGCCATTTCAAAGAAAGTACAACAGCACCTTGAATACCTTAGACACTTGCAAAAACTTGACGTTATCTAAAACTTTGGCAAACGTCTATAGATGAATGGTGGAGAGTATACTGAGTCTTTGCATCTGGAACTGATATAGAGACATTGGTGACTGAGAATGGAAAAGCCTATAAGAAATAGTAGATACAGCCCAGTCCATCTGTACGAAGCTTTGTCGCAGGAAAGCAGCATCCGTCATCATGAATCCCCACCACACAGAACCACACACTCTCTTCTACTGCTGCCACCAGAAGGAAGGTACAGGAGCCTCATGACCCACACCACCAGGATGAGCAATAGTTATTACCCCTCAACCATCAGGCTCTTGAACCAGAGGGGATAAATTCACTTAACTTCACTCACCTCAACAATGAACTATGGACTCAGTTTCAAGCATTTACATTTCATGATCTCCAACTGTGTTGTTTGTTTAGTTGTTGTTGTTATTATTATTATTATTATTATTATTATTATTATTATTATTATTATTATTATTATTATTATTATTATTATTATTTTATATTTTCACAGTTTAGTGTCTTTTACATATTGGTTGTTTGATTGCTTTTTTGAGCGTGGTTATTCATTGATTTTTTTTGTACTTCTTTGTATCTACTGTGAAAGCCTGCAAGAATATGAATCTCAGGATTGTATATGGTGACATATATGTACTTTGACAACATATTTACTTTTAACTTTGGAAGGATTTGGCAGAAAAAGGCATAGTTATCAATGCCGGGGTGGAAGAGATCAGAAATTCCTGTCTCATTACCTATGAGGCACCAGTAACTAAACTGTTTACATTTTAACTTGTGTTGTAAACACACCTTGCACAAAATGTTAATCTTCTGGAATATATTTTTTTATTTGTGATATTATTACTATATGTGTTGTGGGTTTGCCAGTAGGTGTGCGTGGTATGTGTGTTTTGTGTGTGTGTGTGTGTGTGTGTGTGTGTGTGTGTGTGTGTGCGTGTGTGTGTGTGTGCGTGTGTGCATGTGTCTGTGTGTTGTACACCTGGTTTGGAGGTATGTTGTTTTGTTCAGCTATAGACAGTACATGTCTGTTGCTGAATGGCAATAAACTCGAACTTGAACTTCACGCCATGAATTACTGCAGAGGTTTTGGAGAACAATGGGTTAAGGAGATAGCCAAAGCAGAGGGCAGAGGTAGACTTGAAAACAAGAGTAAGAATTTTATAATTGAGGTTTTGGTAGCCTGCCATTCAAGGTCATTCATCAGATACAAGGATGATGGACGGTGCAATAAACAGAGAGATAAGTAAATGAACTTGCCAGGAGGAAGCATGTGCAGTGCAATGAACTGGTAAGTGTTTCATTTGAAGAGAATCTGATCATTCTAGTGGCTGCACTACAGAGTACAAACTACTACTTAGACTTTCAATTACTAACAAAGCCCAGAGACTTCATCTCAAAGATGTGGATAGTCAGAGGCTTTTTTCCCCAGGGCTGAAATGGTTGCCACAAGAAGGCACAGGTTTAAGGTGCTGGGGAGTAGGTACAGAGGAGATGTCTGGGGTAAGTTTTTTACGCAGAGAAAGGTGAGTGCATGGAATGGGCTGCCAGCAACGGTGTAGAAGACAGATACAATAGGGGTCTTTTAAGAAAGTTTTCGATAGGTACATGGAGCTTAGAAAAATAGAGGGCTATGGAAAAGCCTAGTAATTTCTAAGGTACAACTTTGTGGGCCGAAGGGCCTGCATTGTGCTGTAGGTTTTCTATGTTTCTCTGTTTATTACCATTGTCTCCTGGTTAGGTTTAATTAGGAAGTATCAAATATAAAAGTCTGTCTAAAAATCTCTAGATGCTGGAAATCCGAGCAACACACACAAAATGCCGGAGGAGCTCAGTAGGCCGGGCAGCATCTACGGAAAATACTACAGTAGATGTTTCAGACTGAGATCCTTCTGCGGTACTGGAGAAAATGTTTAGGTGGTATGTGATTAGGAGTTAAAAGGTGGGGGAAAGGGAGAGGGAAACACAAGGTGACAGGTGACAGGTGAAACCAGAAGCGGGGTGGGGGGGGGGGATAAGTAAAGAGCTGCAAAGATATTTGGTGAAAAAGATACAGGGCAGAAGATGGGGGAGTTTGATAGAAGAGGACAGAAGCCCATGGAAGAAAGAAAAGGGGGGAGGAGCACGTGAAGGAAATAAGATGAGAGAGGGAAAAGGGGATGGGGAATGGTGAAGGAGGAGGGGGGCATTCCCGAAAGTTCAAGAAATCAATGTTCATACTATCAGGTTGGAGGCCACCCAAAAAGAATATAAGGTGTTGTTACTCCAACCTAAGTGTGGCCTTATCAGGACCTGCTGTGATGAGGTGACTCTTAGGTTGGAGGAACAACTTCCCGGCTCTTCCTCTCCCTTCAGGCTTCACCTTGTGTTTCTGTCTCCCCTCCGCTTACCTTTTAAATCTGCTCCTCAGCTTTTTTCTCCAGTCCTGCCAAAGGGTCTTGGCCTGAAACATCGACTGTACTCTTTTCCATAACTGCTGCCTGGCCTGCTGAGTTCATCCAGCATTTTGTGTGCGTGTGTGTGTTAGTCTGTCTAAAGAGTTTATTTTCAAGCATTCTCTGCAAACTCCCTCTGGCGCGCTCAGTACATTTTTTTCACATGACAATTAGATGTGTTTCTAATTGCTTCTAAAGCATTCGACAAGGCACAAAATGTGGAAGTGATCGACAATGTTGCTGCCAGCTAATTAAGGTCTTTGCGTGGCTGAGCCTACTCCTCTATAACTTATTTGTTTTTAATTAAGTGCTTGATGTCTGCCAAAGTAGAAGTCAGAGATAATTTATTTGAATTACCAGAATAATACCATGCCACCCACCTAGGATTATGTTTTGAAATTGAAAAGTCCTTAAAATATTCCATTTAGAAAATAACATTCTGGATTAAGTAAGAAATCTGGAAATGATAATTTGGCACTTTCTCATTGTCGTGGAGTACTACAGCTGAGAAACAGGCCCATCGGCCCATCTAATCTATGCTGAACTGTTATTTTGCTTTGCCCCATCTACCTGCACCTGGACCACAATCCTCCATAGCCCATATTTCCATGTACATTGTTTATTCATTTCCATAGATGCTGTCTGACCCTTTGAGTCCCTCCAGCATTTTCCGTGTGTTGCTCTGGATTTCCGGCCTCTGCAGAACCTCCTACGTTTAAGGCTCTGCGTTTCCTTATTTTTGAGAGTTCTAGCCTGGAAGCAATTTTTTTTTAAACTAAATCCTACTGTAACAATGAAACCTCCCGTTATTCTCCTGTGCTGTCAGATCAACAAACCCAGCACATCAGAAACAGTGAACCCACTAACCTTTCTGAAGATGTTTTGGGTGGATATCTCCCGGAACAAATCTCAATTCTGTGCCGGCAGAAGCTTCACACCTAATGCAAGGAAAGCACACAACCTGTAATGGAGTGATCAGAGTTACATAGTCATAGAAAATGACAGCACAGAAACTGTTCTTGTGGCCCTTTAAGTCTTTGCTGAACTATTATTTCTCCCTAGTCACATTTATCTGAACCTGGACTGTAGTCCTCCATACCCCTCCCATTGTATGTACCTATCCAAATTTCTCTTAAGTGTTGGAATCGAACTTGCATCCATCACTTCTGCTGGCAACTCGTTCCACACTCTCACCATCCTCTGACTGAAGATGTTCCCCCTCAGGTTTTCCTTAAATATTTCTCTTTTCACTTTTCTCCCTTAATCTATGATCACTTGTCCCACCCAACCTCAGTAAAAAATAGCTGCTTGCATTAACCCTATCGATACCCCTCATAATTCTATATACCTCTGTTAAATCTCTCCTCATTCTCACAAGCCCCAGGGAATAAAGTGTTAATCTAGTCAACCTTTCCATAGGTCCTCAAGTCCTTGTAGATTTCCTATTTACTCTTACAATCTTATTGATATCTTCAATTTCATTCTATATACTCAACACCTGCTCTCACTTTGGTCTATTGTCCAACCAAGGAAAACGTTCATCCTAGCTGGAACCTCTGAATAGTATCGTTTTCCATAGAAAAGATTTATGAGAGTATTAACAAGATTAGAGGGACTGAGTTGTAGAGAAAGATTGGCGAGATTAGTTGTTTATTCCTTCAAACATAGGAGAACATAAGGTGGATGGTAACAAGACAAGGGTAGGGAGACCAAAACTAGAAGTCATAGATTTAATGTGAGAAGTGAAATATTTCAAAGGGGTCTGAAGGGATACTTAAAGGGCAAATATTTTTTATGCAGAGGATGGTGAGTATATGGAATGAGGTGCCAGAAGAAGTGGTTGAGACCAGTGCAGTATTATAATTTATAATGCACTTGGATATGTAGCGGCAGGGTTTGGACAGTTATGGTTCAAATGCAGGAACTTAGGAATAGCTCAGTGGGCACCATGGTCAGCATGGACTGGTTGGGCTGAAGGGCCTCTACTCATGCTGTATGTATTGCTCTATGACTCCAGATTGTGGGGCGGCATGGTAGCATAGTGGTGAGCACAACACTTTATAGAACAGGTTCAATTCCATCTGCTGCCTGTAAGGAGTTTGTATATTCTTCCCGTGACTACGTGGGTTTCCACCGGGTGCTCTGGTTTCCTCCCACAGTCCAAAGACATAGTTGGTAAGTTAATTTGTCATTGTAAATTGTCATGTGATTAGGCTAGGGTTCAATCGGAGGTTGCTGGGCAACAGGGCTTGAAGGGCCGGAAGGGCCTATTCTGCACTGTATCTCAATAAATAGTGTACTCACTGGCTTATTAATTAGACAAAGAAAAAAATGTGGTTATATTTTGAAGCAATTTATTAGTTTCATAAACAAAAACAATTTACAGAAAATTATTGTTTCTAATTTCCAAATTTTTCAATCACAAATACAAGAAAAATAACTTAATTTCAAACAATAGATAATTCACTGTCAATTTCTTTGTACAGTCTTTTGAAATCTGTGTAACTCTTTAACCAGAAGGCATGGGATCCAGGGAAGTTTGGCCAAGTGGATTCAGAATTGGCTTGCCTGCAGAAAGCAGAGGGTCATGGTGGAGAGAGTACATTCAGATTGGAGGGTTGTGACTAGTGGTGTCCCTCAAGGATCGGTTCTGGGACCTCTACTTTTCATGATTTTTATTACCAACCTGGATATGGGGGCGTAAAAGGGTTGGTTGGCAAGTTTACAGATGACACAAAGGTTGGTGGTGTTGTGGATAGTGTAGAGGATTGTCAAAGATTGCAGAGATTAACCAGTTGATAGGTTAATTGGTTGTTGTAAACTATCCCGTGATTAGGTTAGGGTTAAATTGCGGATTACTGGGTGGTGCAAAATGAAGGGCTTGAAATGCCTTTCCATGCTGTATCTCACTAAATAAATAAAAAATAAGACTTATATGCCACATTCATCTGACCAACCCATTGCCTTTTCAGCTTGTTAAGATTATTAACTCAACCATGATCGAATGGTGGAGCAGACTCAATGAATTTAGAGCAGAGTTCTTCCATTCTATCACCCCTTACCCCATTCTATGATGTTGAACTTCAACTCTGCCCTCCATCGCGTCTCCCATATTTCACGGACCTCTGCCCTCACCCCATCCTCCCGCCAGCCCACCAGGGATAGAGTCCCCCTGGTCCTATCACCTCACCAGCCTACAGATCCAACGTATAATCCTCCGTAACTTCCACCACCTCCTACGGGATTCCACCACCAGCCACATCTTCACCTCCCCCCACTCTCGGCTTTCCACAGGGATCGCTCCTAATGCAACTCCGTTGTCCATTCATCCTCCCCATCCCTCCCCACGGACCTCCCTCCGGGCACTTATCCCTGCAAACGGAAGAAGTACTACACCTGCCCCCACACTTCTTCCCTCACCACCTTCCCAGGCCCCCGACAGTCCTTTCAGGTGAGGCACCACTTCACCTGCGAGTCATCCGGGGTGATATACTGTATCCGGTGCTGCCGATGTGGCCATTTATACATTGGGAAGACCTGCCGCAGACTGGGAGACCATTTCGCCGAACACCGGCATTCGGTCCTCCAGCAGTGGCGGGATCTCCCTGTGGCCACACACTTCAATTCCACAGACCACGCCCTCTCCGACATGTCTGTCCATGGCCTCCTCTACCGTCAAGATGCAGCCACACGCAGGTTGATGGAGCAAAACCTTATCTCCCACCTAGGTAGCCTCCTACCTGCCGGCATGAACATTCAACTCACAGACCTCCGTTGATAGCCCTGCCCCCCCCACCCCATCTATAATTTTAGTCTGGTTCTCGTCCTCTCTCTTTTTCCCCCTCACTGTAATCTCTCCCCAGCCCTACCTTTCTTTCTCTTTTATTTCCCATAATTCTCCATCTTCCCCCTAGCCCATTTCCCTCCAGCCTATCACTTCCCAGCTCTCTACTTCATCCCTCCCCCCACTTCTTATCCCCCCTCGACCATCCCATGTTACTTCACTCCTGATGAAGGGTTTCGGCCCGAAATGTCGTTACTACCTCCTCCCATAGATGTTGTCTGGCCTGCTGAGTTCTGCCAGCTTTTTGTGTTTTTTTTAGCAGATGACTTAATTTCAATTTATAAAATCAAAATTCCAGTGGGTTGATTGTAAACTGTGACACAACAATGTACAACAACACACGCAAAATGCTGTGTGTTGGACATCTGTCTAGGGACATCTTTCCTGTAGTGAGGTGACCAAAACTGAGCACAGTACTCCAAGTGGGGTCTGACCATGGTCCTATATAGCTGTAACATTACCTCTCGGCTCCTAAATTCAATTCTATGATTGATGAAGGCCAATGCACCTTATGTCTTCTTAACCACAGAGTCAACCAGTGTAACTGTTTTGAGTGTCCTGTGCACTCGAACCCCAAGATTCTTCTGATCCTCCACACTGCCAAGAGTCTTACCATTAATACTATATTCTGTCATCATATTTGACCTACCAAAATGAACCACCCCTCACTTAACAACACACACAAAATGCTGGTGGAACACAGCAGGCCAGACAGCATCTATAAGGAGAAAAAGTAGTGGGAGGAGGGGGAAATGCGAAATGACAGGAGAAGACCGGAGGGGGTGGGATGAAGCTAAGAGCTGGAAAGGTGATTGGTGAAAGTGATACCGAGCGAGAGAAGGGAAAGGATCATGGGACGGGAGGCCTCGGGAGAAAGAAAGGAGGTGGGGGAAGCATCAGAGGGAGATGGAGAACAGGCAAACAACTAAATATGTCAGGGATGGGGTAAGAAGGGGAGGGGCATTAACAGAAGTTAGAGAAGTCAATGTTCATTCCATCAGGTTGGACGCTACCCAGCCGGTATATAAGGTGTTGTTCCTCCAACCTGAGTGTGGCTTCATTCTGACAGTAGAGGAGGCCATGGATAGACATATCAGAATGGGAATGGGACGTGGAATTAAAATGTGTGGCCACTGGGAGATCCTGCTTTCTCTGGCGGAGAGAGCGTAGGAGTTCAGCGAAACAGTCTCCCAGTCTGCGTCGGGTCTCACCAATATATAAAAAGCCACACCAGGAGCACCGGACGCAGTATACCACACCAGCCGACTCACAGGTGAAGTGTCACCTCACCTGGAAGGACTGTCTGGGGCCCTGAATGGTGGTGAGGGAGGAAGTGTAAGGGCAGGTGTAGCACTTGTTCCACTTGCAAGGATAAGTGCCAGGAGGGAGATTGGTGGGAAGGGATGGGGGAAATGAGTGGACAAGAGAGTCGTGTAGGGAGCGATCCCTGCAGAAAGCAGAAAGAGGGAGAGGGAAAGATGTGCTTGGTAGTGGGATCCCATTGGAGGTGGCGGAAGTTACGGCGAATTATATGTTGGACCCGAAGGCTGGTGGGGTGGTAGGTGAGGACAAGGGGAACCCTATTCCATGTGGGGTGGCGGGCAGATGGGGTGAGGACAGATGTGCGGGAAATGGGAGAGATGCATTTGAGAGCAGAGTTGATGATGGACAAAGGGAAGCCACTTTGTTTAAAAAAGGAAGACATCTCCTTCATCCTGGAATGAAAAGCCTCATCCTGAGAGCAGATGTGGCAGAGACGGAGGAATTGTGAGAAGGGGATAGCATTTTTGTAAGAGACAGGGTGGGAAGAGGAATAGTCCAGGTGGCTGTGAGAGTCTGCAGGCTTTAAATAGATATCAGTAGATAAGCCATCTCCAGAGATGGAGACAGAAAGATCAAGAAAGGGGAGGGAGGTGTCAGAAATGGACCAGGTAAATTTGAGGGTAGGAGGCAAAGTTAATGAAGTCAACTAGCTCAGCATACGTGCAGGAGGCAGCACCAATGCAGTCGTCGATGTAGCGAAGGAAAATAGGGGAATGGATACCTGTATAGACTTTGAACATGGACTGTTCCACAAAACCAACAAAAAGGCAGGTATAACTGGGACCCATATGGGTGCCCATGGCTACACCCTTGGTTTGGAGGAAGTGGGAGGAGCCAAAGGAGAAATTATTGAGAATAAGAACTAATTCCGCGAGACGGAGGAGAGTGGTGGTAGAGGGGAATTGGTTAGGTCTGGAATCCAAAAAGAAGCGAAGAGCTTCGAGACCATCTTGATGGGGGATGGAGGTATATGGGGACTGGATGTCCATGGTGAAAATAAGGTGGTGGGGGCCAGGGAACTTAAAATCATTGAAAAAATTCAAAGCATGAGAAGTGTCACGAACATACGTGGGAAGAGATTGAACAAGGGGGGACAAGACAGTGTCAAGGTATGCAGAAATGAGTTCAGTGGGGCAGGAGCAAGCTGAGACAATAGGTCTACCTGGACAGGCAGGTTTGTGGATCTTGGGTAGGAGGTAGAAACGGGAAGTGCGGGTGTGGGAACTATGAGATGGTGGCTGTGGATGGGAGATCCTCAGAGCTGATAAGGTTGGTGATGGTATAGGAGACAATGCCCTGGTGTTCCTTAGTGGGATCATGATCAAGGGGTGAATAAGAGGAGGTATCAGAGAGCTGTTGCTGTGCCTCAGCCAGGTAGAGGTCAGTACGCCAGACAACAACAGCTCCCCCCTTATCAGCAGGTTTTATAGTGAGGTTGGGATTGGTGTGGAGGGAGCGGAGAGCAGAGTTTTTGGAAGGAGTTAGGTTGGAATTGGAACAGGGTGTAGTGAAGTCGAGAGTGAAGGGTGAAGTCAGTGAAGGGTGCACCTCACACTTAACTGGGTTGAACTCCATCAGCCACTTCTCAGCACAGTTTTGCATCCTATCAATGTCCCGCTGTAATCTCTGACAGCCCTCCACACTATCCACAACACACCCGACCTTTGTGTCATCAGCAAATTTACTAACCTATCCCTCCACTTCCTCATCCAGGTCATTTATAAAAATTACAAAGAGTCGGGGTCCTAGAATAGATCCCTGAGGCACAACACTGGTCACCGACCAGCATGCAGAATATGACCCATCTACAACCACACTTTGTCTTCTGTAGGCAAGCCAGTTCTGGATCCACAAACAATGTTTCCTTGGATCCCATGCCTTCTTACTTTATTAATAGGCATTGCATGGCGTACCTTGTCAAACACCTCACTGAAATCCACATACACTACATCTACTTCATCAATGTATTTAATCACATCCTCAAAAAATTCAATCAGGACCTTCTTTTCACAAAGACACGCTGACCATTCCTAATCATATTATGTCTCTCCAAATGTTCATAAATCCTGCCCCTCAGGATCTTCTCCATCAGCTTACCAACTACTGAAGTAAGACTCACTAGGCTATAATTTCTTGGGCTATTTTTACACCCTTCCTTGGATAAGGGAACAACATCCGCAAACCTCCAATCTTCCGGAACCTCTCCTGTCCCCACTGGTGATGCAAAGAGACTCAGCAATCTCTTCCCTCACCTCCCACAGTAGCCTGGGCTGCATCTCCTCCAGTCCTGGTGACTTACCCAACTTGATGCTTTCCAAAAGTTCCAGCACATCTACTTTCTTAATATCTACATGCTCAAGCTTTTCAGTCCACTGTAAGTGATCTCTACAATTGCCAAGATCATTTCCGTAGTGAATACTGAAGCAAAGCATTCATTAAGTTCCTCTGCTATCTCCTCCGGTTCCGTACACACTTTCCCACTGTCACACTTGATTGGTCCTGTTCATTCATATCTTATCCTCTTGCTCTTCACGTACTTATAGAAAGCCTTAGGGTTTTCCTAAATCCCGCCGAGGCCTTCTCATGGCCCCTTCTGGCTCTCCTTAAGCTCCTTCTAGATCTCTATCATTACCTAGTGGTTTGAATCTTTCGTAAGCTTTTCTTCTTGACTAGATTTACAACAGCCTTTGTAACCACGGTTCCTGTAGGCTACCATCCTTTCCCTATCTCATTGGAAAACTCCACACAAATATCCCCTGAACAGTTGCCACATTTCTTCTGTACGTTTCCCTGAGAACAGCTGTTTCCAATTTATGCTTCCAAGTTCCTGCCTGATAGCCTCATATTCCCCCTTACTCCAATTGAACGCTTTCATAACTTATCTGTTCCTATCTCTCTCCAATGCCATGGTAAAGAGATAGAATTGTGATCATTATCTCCAAAATGCTCTCCCACTGAGAGACCTGACACCTGACCAGGTTCATTTCCCAATACCGGATCAAGTTTAGCCTCCCCTCTTGTAGGCTTATCTACATACTGTGTCAAGAAACCTTTCTGAACACACCTAACAAACTCCACCCCATCTAAACTCCTTGTTCTAGGGAGATGCCAATCAATATTTGGGAAATTAAAATCTCCCAC
This sequence comes from Hypanus sabinus, assembly GCF_030144855.1. Taxonomy (NCBI): domain Eukaryota; kingdom Metazoa; phylum Chordata; class Chondrichthyes; order Myliobatiformes; family Dasyatidae; genus Hypanus; species Hypanus sabinus. Next base: position 15,965,257 of record NC_082707.1, read on the forward strand.
CTATTACACCTTTCCAGAAACTATCTCCCTATCTGCTCCTCGATGTCCCTGTTGCTATTGAATGGTCGATAAAAAACACAGTAGAGTTATTGGCCCCTTCCTATTCCTAAGCTCCACCCATAGAGGCTCTGTAGACAATCCCTCCATGACTTCATCTTTTTCTGCAGCATGACACTATCTCTGAATAACAGTTCCATGCCCCCGCCTGTTGTGCCTCTCTCCTTGTCCTTTCCAAAATATCTAAAGCCTGGCACTTGAAGTAACCATTCCTGAGGCATCCAAGTCCCTGTAATAGTGACAACATCATAGCTCCAAGTACTGATTCATGCTCTAAGCTCATCCACTTTGTTCATAATACTCCTTGCATTAAAATAGACACATCTCAAACTGTCGGTCAGAGCACGTCCCTTCTCTATCACTTGCCTATCCTCCCTGTTGCACTGTCTCCAAGATTTCTGTATTTGTGAGCCAACCGCCTCTTCCTTCATCTCTACAGTTCAGTTCCCACCCCCCAGCAATTCTAGTTTAAACTTTCCCCAATACACTTTGCAAACCTCATGAGAATAGGTTGAGTGAATTTGGCCTTTTCTCCTTGAAGGATCACCCTGGGATTCAAGTGCAACCCGTCCTTTTTGTACAGGTCACGCCTGTCCCAAAAGAGGTCCCAATGATCCAGAAATATTCTCTGTACATTGCCCACAAACTGAATTGCAATACCATTTCTTGCCATGATAAACTCTGCTGTTCTCATATCAGCTCTTAATGACCAATAGCAAATAACAGGTAACAGTTCTACATGATTTGGAAGTGGATTTTACTTGTTAAAGGACTCAAATCTGTGCATTGCTAGTTCAGGGATGCACTTCGCGTTGAAACATAGAACATAGAAACACAGAAAACCTACAGCACAATACAGGCCCTTCGGCCAAGAATGCGGTACCAAAAATATACTTACTTTTAGAAATGACTTAGGGTTACCCATAGCCCTCTATTTTTCTATGCTCAGTGTCTCTTAAGTCTCTTAAAAGACCCTGCCGTAACCGCCTCCACCACTGTCGCCAGCAGCCCATTCCGTGTACTCACCACTGTCTCTGTAAATAACTTGCTCCTGACATCTCCTCTGTACCTACTTCCAAGCACCTTAAAACTGTGCCTTCTCATGCTAGCCATTTCAGCCCTGGGGAAGAGCTTCTGGCTATCCACACAACCAATGCCTCTCATCATCTTATACACCTCATCAGGTCATCTCTCATCCTCTGCCGCTTCAAGGAGAAAAGGCCGAATTCACTCAACCTATTCTCAAAAGGCATGCTCTTCAATCCAGACAACATCCTTGTAAATCTTCTCTGCACTCATTCTATAGTCTCCACATTCTTCCTGTAGAGGTGACAAGAACTGAGCACAGTGTTCCAAGTGGGGTCTGACCAAGGTCCTATATAGCTGTAACATTACTTCTCGGCTCCTAAATTCTATTCTATGATTGATTAAGGCCAATGCACCTTATGTCTTCTTAACCACAGTGTCAACCTGTGTAACTGCTTTGAGTGTCCTGTGGACTCGAACCCCAAGATTCTTCTGATTCTCCACACTGCCAAGAGTCTAACCATTAATTCTATATTTTACCATCATATTTGATCTACCAAAATGAATCACTTCACACTTATCTGGGTTGAACTCCATCTATCACTTCTCAGCCGAGTTTTCTATCCTATCGATGTCCCTCTGTAATCTCTGAAAGCCGTCCACACTATCCACAAGACCCCCAACCTTTGTGTCATCAGCAAATTTACTAACCTATCCCTCCGCTTCCTCATTCAGGTCATTTATAAAATTACAAAGAGAAAAGTTTTCAGAACAGACCCCTGAGGCACACCACTGGTGACTGACCTCCATGCAGAATATGACCCATCTAAAACCACACTTTGCCTTCTGTGGGCAAGCCAATTCTGGATCCACAAAGCAAAGTCCTTTTGAATCCCATGCCTCCTTACTTCCTCAATAAAAACTTGCATGGGGTACCTTATCAAGTGTCTTGCTGAAATCCATATAAACTGCATCTATTGCTCTACCTTCATCAATGTGTTTAGTCACATCCTCAAAAATTTCAATCAGGCACGTAAGGCACGAGCTGCCTTTGACAAAAACGTGCTATTTCTAATCATATTATGTCTCTCCAAATGTTCATAAATCCTGCTTCTCAGGATCTTTTCTATCAACTTACCAACCACTGAAGTAAAACTCAATTTCCTGGGCAATCTCTACTCCCTTTCTTGAATAAGGAAACAACATCCGCGAACTTCCAATCCTCTGGAACCTCTCCCATCCCCATTAATGAAACAAAGATCATTGCCGGAGACTCAGCAATCTCTTCCCTCATTTCCCACAGTAGTCTAGGGTACATCCCATCTGGTCAAGGAGACTCTTCCAACTTGATGCTTTCCAAAAGCTCCAGCACATCCGCTTTCTTAATGTCTATATTATCAAGTTTTTCAATCCACTGTGAGTCATTCGTACAATCGGCAAGATCCTTTTCTGTAGTGAATACTGAAGTGAAGTATTCATTAATTATCTCTGCTGTCCTCTCCGGTTCCATACACGATTTTCTACTGTCACACTTGATTGGTCCTTTTCTCTCTTGTCTTATCATCTTGCGCTTCTTGCACATACTTGTGGAATGCCTTGGGATTTTCCTTAATCCTGCTTGACAAGGACTTCTCATGGCCCCTTCAGGCTCTCTTAATTTCATTCTTAGGATCCTTTCTGCTAGCCTTATAATCTTCTAGATCTTTATCATTATCTAGATTTGAACTTTCCGTAAGCTTTTCTTGGCACGTTAAACAGCAGCAAGAAGACAACAAGTTTGCAATTCCAGCATGGTTGGCCCCAAGCCTGACAGCCAAAGGAGGGTTGTGCATGGGGCTAGCAACCCCATCCCGTAAAAAGCCAAAGCTACAGAACCAACAGAGGCTTCAAAGTCCTCAACACTGCAAGGGGAATGATCTTCTCCTAGAAGACGTATGAGGTCATGTGGTGAAAGCCGCAAGTCCATGGAAGCCACATGGTTGATAAACCTTCAATCATCGAGGTCCAGGAAAAGTGGAAGAGCCTTCAGTCAAAGAACATCAGGAGACATGACCTTGAAGCTGATACCAAGATGATGTGCTTCACCTGGGGACAACTTGAAAGGCTGTCCTAGGGCAGAGGACTTTGGCCAGTTGCTTTCAGCAGCCTATGCCCCAGTAGGGGTGATGGACTTATCTAACCGACCTCATTTCTACACTGTAGAATGTGACAGACTCAATGATTTCACAAGACAAAGCTTTCAACATAAAATCACCCTCAAGAAAATCTACTCCCTCCACCAAAGTAAATTGGAGTTTCACCTTATGCTATTAATTCTTCAGTGAGAGCAAAATCTCCTAAAAATATTCAGCTGATAATTTAACATTTGAAAGAGAAAGTTTGGTTAATGTTTTGTTGCAAATCTTATTGGGTATCAGTGTGATGAGACCTTCTCCAATTGCTCAGGAATTGAATAGTTACCCTAAGAACTTGACTGAAATGCTGTGCTTCTCCTGTCTTTTTATTCTTTTGAGATTTCTAGCAGTCATTTCTTTTGATCTATAATTCATTTTTGTTTTATTCACATTTAAGAATGTCAGTCACTGTATTATAGTTTCCTATGATCACTTACTTAAAGGGAGAGTTTTTAGGAACAACTTCTATCCACCATATAGTAACATAGTATAAATTACAATATTAAAAATATTTATTAAAACTGTGGGTAGACAGGTGCTCATACCTTCCACGAGCCTGCAAGTCAGCCTTGGGCAAGGTGTAGCACGTGCTTAACCCCGATCAGGATATTGTGAACAGGTGATGGATGGCCATATCACAGCTGGTGCATATCACTAGTCCTGGTTATGCAATCCCTGACACCAGGCAGACAATCTCTGAGGAGTTCTGATTATGGCTGCGGTTGTCTGCCTTGGAAAGACACTGCCCAGAAGAAGGCAATGGTGAACCACTTCTGAAGAAAAATTTGCCAGGAACAATCATGGTCATGGATGGTGATTGTCCATGTCATAAGACACAGCATATAATGATCATGATATTAAAACTGACATTTATATACAGTACAAGACATAAAACATAGTATAAATTACAATTATATATATAAAATACAGCATAACATAATTGCATATTATCTTATATATATATATATATATATAATAAATGTAGTTACATACCACATATTTGTATATGTGTGTGCATACAGTATATAAATAATTGTGGTTTTTGGTTTATGTACAGTAATGCAAGGTACTGCTGCCACAAAACTATAAATTTCATGATATGTCAGTGAGAGCAAACCTGATTCCGATTCTGATTCTGAGGGTGAAGAGTAGATACAGTGACCAGACTGAAGACTATCTCTGTATATTGGATATGTAGAGAAGGATTAGGATTCATGTTTTACCCAGTCCAGGTAGTGACAGAAACCATGTGGCACCAAAGTAGGCCATTTGGGCTGTTGGATTTGTGCTGGGTTTTTGAAATATTCAGATTTGAATTGAAACGCAAATTTTTTGCTAGAATATTGGAGGCCATTTGATTGAAGGTTGGCTTTACTGAAGTTTCTTTTGATTATCATCTTTCAAAATCAGCTACTGATTAATGTGGACATGGAGAGAATGTTTCCTATAGTAGGGGAGTCGAGGAGCAGAAGGCACAGTATCGAAATACAAGGATCACTCTTCAGAACAGTGATAAGGGGGAAAGTATGTCAATGATTTGTACTACAGTATTAAGGGATTTTTGGCTAAATTTGCCGATGATACAAAGACAGGTGGAGGAGCGGGCAGTGATGAGGAAACAGAGAGCCTGCAGAGAGACTTAGATAGTTTTGGGGAATGGGCAAAGGAGTGGCAAATGAAATACAATGCTGGAAAGTGTATGATCGTGCACTTTGGTGGAAGAAATAAATGGGCAGACTATTATTTAGATGGGGAAAGAATTCAAAATGTAGAGATGCAAAGGGACTTGGGAGTCCTTGTGCAAGATACCCTAAAGGTTAATCTGCAGGTTCAGTCGGTTTGTGAAGAATGCAAATGCAATGTTGGCATTCATTTCTAGAGGTATAGAATATAAGAGCAAGGATGTGATGTTGAGGCTCTATAAGGCACTCGTGAGACCACACTTGGAGTATTGTGTGCAGTTTTGGGCTCCTTAATTTAGATGCTTTATAAATTAGAGCAGTGAGTATAGGAATTGGAATGTAATGTTAAAATTGTACAAGGCATTGGTGAGGCCAAATTTGGAGTATTGTGTACAGTTCTGGTCACTGAAATATAGGAAAGATGTCAACAATATTGAGAGTATGAAAGAGATTTACTAGAATGTTACCTGGGTTTCAGCACCTAAGTTACAAGGAAAGTTTGAACAAGTTAGGTCTTTATTCTTTGAAGCGTAGAAGGTTGATGGGGGACGATAGAGGTATTTAAAATTATGAGTGGGATAGAGTTGACATGGATAGGCTTTTTCCATTGACAGTAGGGGAGATTCAAACAAGAGGACATTGGTTAAGAGTTAGGGGGCAAAAGTTTAAGCGTAACACGAGGGGGCATTCCTTTACTCAGAGAGTGTTAGCTGTGTGGAACGAGCTTCCAGTAGAAGTGGTAGAGGCAGGTTCGATTTTGACATTTAAAAAAAATTGGATAGGTATATGGACAGGAAAGGAATGGAGGGTTATGGGCTGAGTGCAGGTAGGTGGGATTAAGTGAGAGTAAGCGTTCAGCATGGACTAGAAGAGTTGAGATGGCCTGTTTCTGTGCTGTAATTATTATACGGTTATATGGTTAATTTAGATGAAATACTGACATTGGAGTGGGTTCAGAGAAGATTCATGAGAATGATTCCAGGAATCAGAGGGTTACCATATGAGGAATGTCTGGCAGCTCTTGGGCTCTATTCCCTGGATTTCAGGAGAATGAGGGGGGATCTCTTGGAAACATTCCAAATGTTAAAAGGCCTGAACAGATTAGATATGGCAAAGTTACTTCCCAAGGTAGGGGATTTTAGGACAAGAGGGCATGACTTCAGGATTGAAGGACATCCATTTAGAACTGAGATGCAGAGAAATTACTTTAATCAGAGGGTGGTAAATCTGTAGAATTTGTTGCCACGAGCAGCTGTGGAGGCCAAGTCACTGGGTGTATTTAAGGCAGAGATGGATTGGTTCTTGATTAGCCAGAGCATCAAAGGATATGGGGTGAAAGCAGGGGAGTGGGGATGAATGGATGAAGTGGATCAGCCCATGATTGATTGGCAGAGCAGATTCGATGGGCCAAATGGCCTACTCCTGCTCCTAAATCTTATGGTCTTAATGGTCTTATGGAATTTCTTTAGCAAAGAGTATTGAATCTGTGGAATTTGTTGCCACAGATGAATATGGAGGTCATGTCATTAGGTATATAGGTTTTTGATTAGCAATGTTGTCAAAGGTTATGGGCAGAAGGAATGGAGAATCGGATTGAGTGGGACAATAAATCTGCCATAACAGAATGGTGGATTAGACTTGATGGGCCGAACAGCCAAATTCTGCTCTTATGTCTTTAGTCTAATATATGAGCACCTGGGTAGCTGTGACACTGTTTCTAACAGAAATTCCAATATTAACCACTTATCTCATCTGATATTGTGGATGCAGGAATCCTTCACTAAAATGGTCTGACTATGGTGAAGCCGACTGTAGTGAAACAACTCTTGTCAACGCTACAAAAGTTGACATTCTAAGTCACTAGCGACAAAGAATTTGTACAAAAGACTTGCATTAACAGAATTACATTCTTGCTCTCTGGTAGTCCCAAAGCAGTAAGCAGCTGAGTGTCAGATACGTGGTGTAGTCACCATCATGATGCAGGTAATGCTGCAGCCAATTTGCAGAAAGGCAGCAATGGGACTAGAGCTTCAATAGGAGCAGATCATTTAATAACCACCTACCTACCCTCCCCCCACCCCTGATGACCTGCGGGATCACGGCTGATCTCCATATTCCTGCAATGGCCCCTGCTAACTCACATATGTTTGCAACAAACCTCACTAATCCCAGATTTAAGATTAACAATTGGCTCGCTGTAGGAGAGTTCCAAGCATTTGTGTCAGCAGAAATGTTGATAAATCACTCCTGAAAGGCCTGAATATTCTACTGAAATAAGGCCACTCACCCTAGACTCCCCAAGCAGAGGAAATAATCTCTCTTCAAAACCTCAACTGAATCTTTGAAATTACATAAAATAACCATTTGATTTCTCCAATTTCTAATTCCGCTACTCCTGTGAAAGGAGTAGGGTTGGGCATGAAGCTGGCAGCCCAATTCGATAAAAACACAGAGCTACAGAAACACCAACAGAAGCTACAAAGACGTCAACCCTGGGAGAGAAAGGATCTTCAAGTGATTGCCCCAGGACAGAGTGCTCAGGCAAGTTGCTGCCGTCACCCTATGCCCCAGTAAGGGCGATGGGTTTGAGTAAGTAATCACTCCTTATAATTTAATCCTTGGAGTTATGGTTCATTCTGGTAAATCAGTGCAGCACTCCCTCCAAGGTTAATATGTCCTTGATTGTAATACTTCCATTGTGATGTAATCAGGGCCTTCATGCAGCTGTAGTACATCTCCTTCCCCCTCACCCATTAGCATTTAACTTCTCAAAACATCATTAAACTCAATTATACTACAATCTCTATTATAATAATAATATTATAATCTCTATTATTATAATAAATGCACTATTAAAGCTACCTTATTATTCTTTAATAAGGGAGTTGAGAAGCCTGGATGTCAAGGGATATTGTAACTTTGGTCAAGATAAAGGAGGAATGGGTCTTTTGGACCAGTGAATTACTGAGGATATGTGGTAGGTGATGGAATACACTCAAGAAGCAAATTAAGAGGGCCAAGAGGGGGGCAAGAAGTGGTTTTAGCAGAGAAAATCTAGGTTGGAGGCCATGTGCTATGATGAGAGTTTGGACAAATCGAGATTGTTTTCTCTGGAGTGGGAGAAGCTGAGGGGAGATCTGATAGATGCTTATAAGATATGAGAGGCACGAATAGAAGACAGTATCTTTTTAACCAGAGTTGAAATAGTTAGCTTAAGCTTAGCAATTTCAAAGGAGATGTGAGGGGCAAAATTTTTACATGAAGAGGTGGATGCCTGCAGTACCCTGTCTGGTGTGGTGTTAGAGGCAGATACATTTGGGACTTTTAAGAGACATTCAGATAGTCTTGTGAATGTGAGGGAAACAGAAGGAAATGGACATTGTGTTGTTTGAGAAGAATAGTGCAGTTGACCATTTGATTACTAATTTAGTTGTTTCTGCACAACATTGTGGGCTATAGGGCCTGTTCCTGTGCTGTACTCTTTTAATGTAGGTTTTGTGCCCTATAAAACTAAGGAGAATCCTATGGAATATTTTAGTATATTTAGAGAAAAAGAGTGACTAGGAAGAAAGTAAGGCCCCTTAAAGACCAATACAGAAATCTATCTACTGCTGGAAATGGACAGAACTCTCAAAGTTGCTCTGTTTTTACCAGTGTGAAAGATGAGAAGACTTGGGCATCTGGCAAAGTTAATGTAATGCTGAGGCTTTATAAAGCATTATTTAGACTGCTCTTGGAATATGGTGAGCATTTTGGATTCCCTTATCTAAGAAATGATGGCATTGGAGAAGGTCCAGAGATGGTTCACAAGAATGATTCAGGAATGAAAGAGTTAACATATGAGGAGCTTTTGATGGCTCGGGGCCTGTACTCACTGGAGTTAAGAATAACGAGGTGGAATCTCATTGAAGCTTATCGAACAATGAAAGGTCTAGATGGAGAGGATGTTTCCCATAATGGAGCACCAGAGAGCAGAGTTTCAGAACACAAGGTTGTTCCTTTAGAACAGAGATAAGGAGGAATTTATTTAGCCAGGGGGTGGAAAATTAATGGAATTCATTGGCACAGGAGACTATGAAGGTCAGTCATTGAGTAATTTTAAAGTGGATGTTTCCAATTTTTTTATTAGTATGTGTGTCAAAGGCTACAAGGAGAAGGCAGGAGAATGGGGTTGAGGGGGATAATAAACCCACCATGATAGAATGGTAGAGCAGACTCTATGGGCCAACTGGCCTAATTCTGCTCCTATGTCTTATGATCATATTATAGTTAGAGAATTGTTGCATGTGTTAAGATATATGAAGGTAAGAAAATCTCAAGGTTGGAATAACGTCAGCTCTCAAGAATACATTGGAAAGCCAGAGAGGAAATTGCACAAGTCCTTGCTGAGATATATGCAACATTGCTAATTTCTGGTGAGGAGTTGGAAGACTGGAAGATAGCAAATGTTGTGATCGTATTTCAGCAACACTGTAAAGACAGAGCAGATAATTAGACCTTTTAGCCTAACACCTGTTTCAAGTAAGATGCTAGAAAGCATTCCAGGAAATAGATATTTCTTCTGTTTTGAAAGGCATGTGTTGCTTTGACATAGCCAACATGATTTCATGAGTAGGAATCTTGGTTTGTGGATTTGATTGAATTTTAAGTGATGAGGAAGGTTGATGAGGGGAAGTTGGTAGATGCAGTGTATATGGATTTCAGTAAGACTTTTCATAAGATTCTGTGCAGTAGTGCACTCTGAAAGATTAGATCACATGGCTTCCAAGGAGAGTTGACGAACTGGATACCGAATTGTCCAGATTCACTTTGATTTATTTCTCACATAGACATTGAAGTATACAGTGTAATATGTGGTTGGGTTAACCATTCACACAACCTCAGGATATGCCGGGGGCAGTCCACAAGTGTTGCCACACATTCCAGCATCAATGATACAAGGTTGGCAGGAAACGGGGTGAAGGTTGAGGGATGTTTCTCAAACTGGAGGTCGGTGGCTAACGGTTTGCCCCAAGGGGTTGGTCATGGATTCATTGTTGTTTGTCATCTACATTACTGATCGGAATGTAAAATAATTAGTAAATTTGCAGATGAAACTAAAATTGGAGACATTGTAGAGTGAAGAGGTGTGTCTAGAGTCAATCCTGATGAAGTGTCTTGCTCTGAAACATCACCTTCTTTTTTTATCCTCACTGTAGATGAAGCCTGACCCGCTGGCCAGCTGGTTTTGTGTGTGTGTGTGTGTGTGTTTTTGTTAGTGACACTGCATTTCCAGCATCTATAGTATCTCTTATGTTTATGATTTCCTGCATCCTCTTTCTCTACAAGATAAACCGTCCTAGCCTATCATTCTGTCCTTTTACCAGACTTGGCAATATCCTGGTGAATCCTTTCTTGAGCCTCTTTAACTTAGTCTAATTTCTGCATTGACTTCTCAGCTGTGAAGTCAATTTGGATCCCAAATCTGTGGTAAACATTTATATATAATAAGAAGGTCATCTTAATTAATGATGATGGTTGCTTTAAAACTAGTATGTTTTATGTTACTTTGTGTTAGAGAATCTTTTCCCACCAATCTTTAGAGCAGCAGTCCCTATCTGCGGTCCACAAACCCCTTGCTTAATGATATTGGTCCATGTCATAAGAGGTTGGGAACCTCTGCTGTAGTGGGAGGTTTACAAACGTCCATTGTTTTTCTGATAGCTGACGCTGTTGGAAATCTGGTCATGGACTGCACATGACTTTTCAACCATTTAAGATGACTTCATATTGGGAAGCGAACTGCGCCTTATGCACTCTGCTGACATCATATCTACTGCCTAATATTATTGGCAACCATTGCAGTGAGATATCAAGATTTTATTTTATCACAAAAATATAGCGAAGAATGAAACAATACCAGATTTCTTAACATTTGACATTTCCAGGCAAATTTAATAAACACATTTCAAAGTTAAATTTAATAAAATAATTTTATAAATGCTTTTCAAAGTTAGGTAACCTGCTGGAGAAATTCAGCAGGTCAGAGGACATTTCAGACCGAGACCCTTCATCAGGACTCATCATATCTAACACCGAATCTTCATTAGGCATTAGAGATAATGCCAGGGGGATGCACAGCAAAATTCTGATGAAAAGTCTCAGCCCAAAATGTGGCTTTTTGTTCCCCTCCATAGATGCTGCCTGACTTGATGAGTTCAGCCAGCATTTTGATTGTATTAGTCAGGATTTTCAGCATCAGCAGAAATCACTTGTGTTTTCAAAGCTAGATTGTGGTCTCACATGTTTTAATTTTGGATTATATTTATTCTTAGATCAATGCCATTGAAATAGGCCATCTCCTTGTTATTGCATTGACAGTAGAGGGAGCTTGCTGCGTACATATTGACTGTCTCATTTCTCTCATTTACAATAATTGTTGGACTTTGCTAATTGGTTTTAAGGCACTTTCAGATCTTTCGAGGTCACTTTGGCATTATTTAAGTGCAAGGTCTTTCTTTCCAGATCATTTAGCTAAATCACACAAGACTCTCTTCATATCTGATGGCTCCTGGAAAGAAGCAATGCATTGAATAACAAGATGCCAGTTAGCTTGTCAAGCCAAATCCATCAATGAGACTCAAGCAAATTTGTATTAAAAGAGAAGAGAACCATGGATAAAACAGCCATGAAGTTGCATTCTTTGAACTTCAATCCCTGATCAGAAATTCCAGTAAGACTTGGGCTTTTAACATTTGCAAGATGGTGCTGATTCCTTGGGATAAAAAGAACATCTGCACCGCCATCTCTAAAGATCATTCAATGCATATTCAGAAAATTCAGAATTTAACATGGTATTAATTGATTTCTCACACTAGCTCCTAGTCTTATTGTAGACTTTTTTTTCAATCTGCATTCATCTCCAATCATTTACTTACATCCATTGTCTGAAAAACATTTATAATCTTGGACAGTATCAAGCACCAGGTATTAAAATACAAGTGGTTCATCTTCTTCAAAGCTCATTTGAAGTCTGTGTTCTTGCTCATGAACCAAAACATTTCTTCATTTACGATGATATACAATGTTAAGATAGCCCATACTTGTGACACAGTTGCTATACTTATCATTGTAGCTCTCTCTCTTCCATTCTACAGTTTATTTTTGTTGGATTATCTGAGCAGGTGTGGCTTGTGTGAAATTTGATTGACATGAGGTTGCAGCAGAAGAAGGATCTGATCAATTCAAATTACTGAGTACAAAGTAATTCAATTTTCAGTTCAATATCTCACTCTCTTAGAGACTCCTGGCAAAAGGAGTTCCAAACAACTTGAAGGTACAGTAGAATGGTTTGATTACCAAACACGGCATTTCTGCTTGGGATTCATATATTCTTTCTTCCTGCAGTGAAAGACATTACTGAACTCTTCAAAATTCTGGAGAGTTCCTAAAACTCTGCAGAAAAGAAAAATAAAGCACAGAGAAAAATGTCAAAATTTAATGATAAAAATGACAGATAAATCATGCAGGTGTGAACCAGCTCCCAGTAGAATTTGTGGATGCAGGGTCAATTGCAACATTAAAGAGAAGTTTAGACAGGTACATAAATGGGAGGTGTATGGAGGGCGATGGTCTGGGTGTGGGTCAATGGACTAGGCAGGATGATGGTTTAGCACAGACTAGATGGGCCAAAGGGACTGTTTCTGTGCTTTAGTACTCTATGAAAGCATAGTTACAAATCGACCTGAAACTTTGACTCAAGAGTTTATTGACTTATTTATTGAGATAAGTCAACCAACCAACACAGTCCGAGGACGTGCTGGGGGCAGCTTGCAAGAGTCACCATGCTTCTAACACAAGCATAACATGCCCAAAACTAACTAACTCTAACCCACATGCCTTTAGACGGTGAGAGGAAACCACAGTGACCAGAGGAAAGCCAACCGGTGACGGAAATAATCTACAAATTCCTTATAGAGAGCGGTGGGAATTAAACCTGGTCACTGTATTAGTGTTATGCTAACTGCTAAGTTACCATGCAAATAGCCTTTCTCATTATCTGAAATAAAACATATACTGGAAACCTGAAACAAAAATTGAAAATGCTGGAAAAACTTCACAGGTCAGCCAGTATTATTTCTGGCTGTAGACCGGGAACGCTGATTGTTTTCTTTCTTCAGGTGCAGCCTGACCAAAAGAGTTTTTCCAGAATTTTTAGATTTTATTACATGTCGTCACAGTGAATTATTTTAATAGTTTAGCTCCTGTTGTGATATACAGTCAGTAGCCACTTTATTAGGTACATTCATGGTCTTCTGCTACTGTAGTCCATCCACTTCAAGTTTGGATGTGTTCTGCATTCAGAAATGCTCCTATGCACACCACTGTTGTTACATATGTTTATTTGAATTACTGTTACCTTCCTGTCTGCTATAACCAGTTTGGTCTTTCTCCTCTGACCTCTCTCATTAACAAGGTGTTTTTGACCACAAACCTGCTGCTGACTTGGTAGTTTTTAGTTTTAGCACTACTCTCTGTAAACTCCAGAGACTGTTGTGCATGAAAATCCCAGGAGATGGCCCCCTTCTGAGATACTCAAACCACCCTGTCTGGCACCAATCATTCCACAGTCAAAGTCACTTAGATTACATTTCTTTCCCATTCAACAACTAATGCTTTGACCAGGTCTGCAAGCTTTTATGCATTGAGTTGCTGTCCTGGATTGCCTGGTTAGATATTTACACTAATGAGTAGGTTTACAATAAAATGGCCACTGAGTGTAAAAAGACAATTTCTGCACAGAAGTCCTCACAAAGAGCAAACTAATGATTTGTTTGAGTGCTGTGGATGAAGGGACAGTCACATCATTGAACACTTTGAATAATTTCCCTGGTGAAAATAGTGCAATTTGAATTTCTCAAATCTACCTCGGAAATCAGGAAATAGAGGACAGAGGTTTAGGGTAAGAGAGGAGAGATTTAGTAGCAACCTGATGGGGCAACATTTTTACCATAGGGTGAGTGGACTCTGTATGGAATTCAGCTGGTGCATTAACAAAATTTAAAAGGCAATTGCACAGACAGCTTTTGAAAGGACATGGGCCAAATGTGAGTAAATAGGAATCCTGATTGGCGTGCATGGCTGAAGAATTGGAGCAGGGGAAGGGATTTTGATTTCTGGATAATTGGGACCTTTTCTGTGGCAGTTGGGACCTGTACAAAAGGGACGGGTTGCACTTGACTCCAAGGGGGATGAATGTTCTTACAGGCAGTTTTAAATATAGCTGCTGCAAGTGGTTTAAACTATATAGGGGGGGATAGGGTTCAGAATGATAAAGCTGAAGATGATGCGCAGGTTTACAAGTAGATGATGGATGTAACATGAATATAAGGAACATGAATGTAAGGAAGAAAAAGCCAATGATTGGGTACAAATGCAAACAGAGCCAAGAGTTAAATTGTACCACAGACACAAAGAATGCAGGTCAGAAGGTGCTGTATTTAAATGTGCACAGCATTCGGAATAAGGTGGATGAACTTGTGGCACAATTAGAGATTGGTCAGTATGGTGTTGTAGGGAACAGTGAATTGTGGCTGCAAGAAGGCCATACTTGCGAGCTTAACATTGAAGGATATACTTTGTATAGAAAGGACAGGCAGGAAGGCATAGGTGGCGGTATAGCATGTTGGTAAGAGGTGTAGTTACATCTTTAGAAAGAGGTGACATAAGGTCAGAGAATTGCGAATCTTTGTGGGTGGAGTTAAGAAATTGCAAGAGTTAAAGGCAACTTTATAGGCCTCCAAATAGTAGTAAAGATGTTGGATTGAGATTGCAAAGGGAAGTGGAAAAGCCATGTAATAAGGATAATGTCACAATTGTAATGGGGGACTTTAATATGCAAGCGGATTGGGAAAATTAGGTTGGTGTCGGAACGCAAGAGAGGGAAGTTGTATGCCTGTGAGATGCCTTTTTTAGAGCAGCTTGTGCTTGAGCCTACTGGGGATAGGGTTATCTTAGATTGGGTGTTGTGTAATAATCCAGATCTTATTAGAGAGCTTTGTGTAATGGAACCCTTAGGAGGCAGTGATTGAATTCATTTTGCAATTTGAGAGGGAGAAACTTAACTCACATGTACTTGTGTCGCAATGGAACACAGGGAATTACAGAGGCATGAGAGAAGACCTTGCCCAGGTGGATTGGAGGAGGATACTGGCGGGGATGACAGCAGAGCAGAGTTGCTGAAGTTTCTGGGAATAGTTCACAAGGCACAGGATAGATATGTCTCACAGAGAAAGAAGTTTTCAAATGACAGGAGTAGGCAACTGCGGCTGACAAAGGCAGGTAAGCAAACATGAGGAAATCTGCAGATGCTGGAAATTCAAGCAACAACTCACAGAATGCAGGTGGAACTGACAGGGTCCTGACGAAGGGTCTCAGCCTGAAACGTTGACAGTGCTTCTTCCTATAGATGCTGCCTGGCCTGCTGCGTTCCACCAGCATTTTGTGTGTGTTGCTAAAGGAAGTTAAAGATTGAATAAAAGCGAAGGAAAGGACATATAAGGTAGCAGGAGTGAGTGGGATGACTGGGAATTTTTGAAAATCCAACAAAAGGCAACTAAAAAGTTATAAGAAGGGAAATTATGAGATAGGAAGGCAAACTAACCAATAATATAATCAATATACTGTTATACAAAGAGTAAAAGGGAGGTGAGAATTGATTTTGGACCACAGGAAAATGATGCTGGTGAGGTAGTAATGGGGGGAAAGAAATGGCAGATGAATTTAATGGGTACTTTCATCTGCCTTCGCTGTGGAAGACACTAGCAGTGTGCCAGAGAACCATGAGTGTCAGCGAGCACAAGTGAGTACTATTGCAATTACAAA
Source organism: Hypanus sabinus (assembly GCF_030144855.1). NCBI lineage: Eukaryota > Metazoa > Chordata > Chondrichthyes > Myliobatiformes > Dasyatidae > Hypanus > Hypanus sabinus. Next base: position 15,981,059 of record NC_082707.1, read on the forward strand.
GGATAAAGTGTGAGGCAAACAGACAGGTCTTAAGTTGGATAAATCACCTGGACCAGATGGACTAGATCCCAGAGTCCTGACAGAGGTTTCTAAAGAGATAACTGATGCATTGGTCATGATCTTTCAAGTATCATTTGATTCTAGCATCATCCCAGAGGACTGGAAGATTGCAAATGTCAGTTCATCCTTTAAGAAGGGAGGAAGGCAAAATAAAGAAAATACAGGCCAGTCAGCCTAACCTCAGTGGTTGGGAAGCATTGGAGTCTATTATCAAGGATGAAGTTTTGAGGTAGCTGGGGACTAATGATGAAATAAGCCAATGTCAGCATGGTTTCTGTGAAGGGGAATCTTGCCTGAGAAAGCTGTTAGAGTACTTCGAGGAAGGAACAAGCAGGGTGAACAAAAGAGAGTTAGTGGATGTCATTTACTTGGAGTTTTTTAAGAAGGTGTCACACATGAAGCTGATTAACAAGAAAAAAATCCTCTAGCATTACAGGAAAGATACTGGCATGGATAGAGAAATGGCTGTCAGGCAAGAGGCAGATAGTGGGAATAAAAGGGGCCTTTTCCAGTTGGTTGGTGGTGACTATTGGTGTTCCTCGGGAGTGGGGGGTCAGTATTGAGACTGCTACTTTTCACATTGTTTGTTAACGATTTAGATCATGAAAGTGATGGCTTTGTGGCAAAGTTTGTGAATGATAGGAAGATGCCAGCATTTATTTCAAGAGGAATAGAATATGAAAATAAGGAGATAATGCTGAGCCTTTATAGTACACAAGTCAGGCTGCACATGGAGTACTGTCAACAGTTTTGGGCCCCATATCTCTGAAAGGATGCGTTGTCATAGGAGTGTGTTGTTGGAATGTTGTCTGGGAATGAAGGGGTTAACATATGAGGAGCATTTGGCAGCTTTAGGCCTGTACTCTCTGGAATTTAGAAGAATGCGGACGGATCTCAGTAAAGCCTACCGAAGGCTAAAAGGACTAGATAGGTCTCGATGTGGAGAGGATGTTTCCTTTGGTGGGGGTATCAAAAACTAGAGGGCACAGCCTCAGAATTTTTTAGCCAGAGAGTAGTAAATCTGTGGAATGCTTTGCCACAGACTGTGGTGTGGTCTGTGCATATATTTAAGACACAAATTTATATTTTCCTGATCAGTCAGGGCATCAAAGGATATGGTGAGAAGGCAGGTGCATGGGGTTGAGTGGGATCTGGGATCAGCCATGATGAAATGACAGAGCAGACTCAATGAGCTGAAGGGCCTAATTCTGGTCTTATGGACCAGAAGGGCTGAAGTGCCTGTTTCCCTTTTGTGTTGAGAGGGTTAAGGTTGAAAAGAGATGTGTGAGGTAAGGTTTTTTTACACAGTGAGTTGTGGGTGCTTGGAATGCAACGTCAGGGGTGGTAGTGGAGGGATGTGGACCATATGCAGGAAGATGTGTTTATTTTAACCAGCCATCATTAGGACATGGAGTCCTACAGCACAGTACAAACCCTTTGGCTCATGCTGTTGTGCTGACCTTTTAACCTACTCTAAGAACGATCTAAGCTTTCTCTCCCACATAGCCCTCCATTGTTCTTTCATCCATGTGCCTATCTAACAGTCACTTAAATATCCCTAATGTATCTGCTTCTACCACAATGCCTAGCAATGTGTTTCATACATCGACCACTCTCTGTGTAAAACAAACCAACCATGACATTCCTCCCCCTATACTTTCCTGCAATCAACTTAAAGATATGCTTCTTTCTATTTACCATTTCAACCCTGCGAAAAGGTCTCTACTTAATCTATGCCTCTCATCATCATGTACCCCTCTGTCAACTCATCGCTCAAAAAAGAAAAGCACTAGCTAGCTCAACCTATCCTCATAAGACATGCTCTCTAATTGAGGCAACCCCCGATAAACCTCCTCTGCACTCGCTCTAAAGTTTCTACACCCTTCCTATAATGAGGTGACCGGAAATGAACACAATACTCCAAGTGTAGACTGAACAGTTTTATAAAGCTGAAACATTACCTCCCTGCTCTTGAACTCAATCTCCTGACTAATGCAGGCCAACACACCATACACCTTTTTAACCACCCTATTAATTTGCATGAGTATTTTGAGGTATCTATGGATCTCAAGATCCCTCTGTTCCTCCACGCTGCTAAGAATCCCGCCATTAACGCTATATTCTGCCTTCAAATTTGTTGTTCAATTATTTTGGCACAACATCATGGGCAGAAAGGCCACTTCCTGTGCTGTACTGTTCTATGTTATATAAAAGATTCGATTAGTAATCATCCGAATTATGGCAGCTCTTGCAGTGCAGCACCTCCTCAGTGTAGTCACGGAGCATCAGCCTTTGGAATGGGAGGAGAATGCCACAACTATCTGTCTCAGAGATGGGGGAGTAGGCCACTGAGCTGGACTTGGAGAGATGTGTCCAGAAGGGACAGAGTCTAGAAACTGGTGTGGGCTGGGATGATGTTTCAACCATGCAGTCATAGAGCAATATAGCACAGACACCCCTGTCCTTTGGCCCAACCAGTCCATGATGATCACCCAGCTAGTACCAATTTCCTGCATTTGGCCCATTTCCCTCAAAACCCCTCCCCTCCATGTATCGATCCAAGTGCTTTTTAAATAAATAATACTGTATCTGCCTCAACCACATCCATTGGCAGTTCATTCCATATACACCCACCCCTGCATAAAAAACATTGCCCCTCATGTCCCTTTTAAATTGTTCCTCACTCTCCATAAACCTATGCCCCTTGTTTTATATTCCTCTATTGTCCTTCTTATATATGCCCTTCATCATCTTAAACTCTTTGTTATGTGAATAAATCAATCAATCAGAAAGAAAGAAGGAGTTTGCATTTATGTACCTTCCGGCTACTATGGTGCTTTGAGGAAGGTCCACAGGCAACTGGTGCATAGCAAGATCCCACAAGGAATAAGGCAGGACTCCTCTACCCTGAGCAAAACATTGTTATCATCAGCCTTACCTATGCCTTTCATTATTTTAAATATTTCTATAAGGTCACCCCTCATTCCCCAATTCTCCAAGGAATAAAGACCTAACCTGTCCAAACTTTCTCTACAACTCAAGCGCTCTAATCTTGCTAACATCCTCGTGTATCTTTTCTATGGAAAAGGATACTACTCAGAAGGTCTTTACAGGGATGAACACTTTCCTCGTAGGATTGTAGACCAAGTATAGAGAAGGTATATAGAATGAAATGGAAGATATCCAGAAATATCTCCGGAAAAATATCAATAAGATTGAAGGAGCACAAAAGAAATTTTATTTACTTTTTATTTATTTTATTTAGAGATACAGCACAGAACAGATCCTTCCAGCCCAATGACCCACACTGCCCAGCAACCCACATATTTAACCCTAGCCTAATCATAAGACCATTCACAATGGCCAATTAACCTTCTAATCAGTAAGTCTTTGGAATGTGGGAGGAAACCAGAGCACCCAGAGGAAACCCATATGTTCACAGGAAGGATATAGAAACTCCTAACAGAGAAGGCCAGAATTGAACTCCAACTCTGATGCCCCGGCAAAGATTTTGCCAGAACTTGAAGGCCTGGTTTATAGGGTAAGGTTGGTATTTTATTCCCTGGAATATAGGAGAGTGTAGGGAGATTTGACACAAGTATACAAAATTATAAAGGGTTTAGACAGCTACCATCCACCTTATCTATCCCTCCCATAATTTTAAAGATTTCTGTAAAGGATAGGGTGGGTTTGTTTATGGAGGCTGGGAAGGGCAGCTTTGGAATGTTTCATAGGTACTTTTCACAAAATGAAGGGAACAGCAGTTTTCAGACAAAACAGAATAAAATCCTCACCTGAACTTCCCTGGGAGGTGATGATCAGTTGTAATGGAGTTGATAGCATATTCAGGTCTGTATTTTCCACACCACACCTACAAGTGTGACACAGAACGAGAATCATCACTTCTCACTTTATAACCATGCGCAAAGTTCAAAGTAAATTTATTATCAAAGTGCATATACAACCCCGAGATTCATTGAGTTATTCACAGTATAACAAAGAAATGCAATAGAATTAGTGAAAGACTGCGCACAAAGACTTACCAACAGTCAATGTGGACAAGAAGACAACTACAGCAGGAAATAATAATTAATAAATAAATAATACTAAGAACATGAGTTGTGAAGTCCTTGAAAGCGACTCCACAGGTTGTGGAATCAGTTCAGCGTTGCTGTGAGTGAAGTTAACCATGCTGGTTCAGAAGCCTAGTGGCTGAAGGGTAGTAACAGTTTCTGAACTTGGTGTGACCTAAAGCTCCTGCACCATCTTCCTGATGGTAGCGGTGAGAAGAGAGAATGGCATGGATGCTGGGAAGGGAGTGCACCATCACATTAGCAGCCAGCAGAATTGACCATTTGCCATAGAGTCATAGAAAAGTAAGGGAGAGAAACAGGCCAATTGGCCCATCTAGTCCATGCTGAAACTATTTAAATTGCCTACTCCCTTCGGCCTGCACTGGAACCATACACGTCTATATCCCTACCATCCATGTACCTACCTAAACATTGCTTAGGTGTTGAAATTGAACTTACATGCACCACGTGCTGGCAGCTTGTTCCACACTCTCATAGTCATTTGAGTGAAGAACTTTCCCCTTAGGTTCCCCTTAAAGTTGTCACCTTTCATCCATAATTCATGACCTCTGGTTGTAGTCCCAACCAACCTCAGTGGAAAAAACTTGCTTGCATTTACCCTATCTATACCCCTCATAATTTTGTATACATCTATCTAACTTCTTCTATGCTCCAAGGAATGAAGTTCTGACCTATTCAATCTTTCCTTATAACTCAGGCCCTCCGGACCCAGTAACATCCTGGTAATTTTTTACTGTACTCTTTCAAACTTATTTACACATTTCATGCAGGTAGGTGACTAAAACTGCACACAATATTGCAAATTAGGCTTCACCAACGTCTTACACAGCTTCAGCATAACATCCCATCTTCTGTACTGAGAATTTGTTAAAGCCAATGTGCCAAAAGATTTCTTTACCACCTATCTACCTTAGATGACACGTGCAATATATTATGGACCTGTATTCTTATATCCTTTTGTTCTACCACTCTCCTCAGTTCCCAACTATTCACTGTGTCAGACCTATCCTAATTGGCCCTACCGAATGCAACACCTTGCACTTGTCTGTATTAAATTCCATCTGTCATCTTTCAGCCCATTTTTCCAGCTGATCCAGATCCCTTGCAAGCCATGATAGCCTTCCTCGTTGTCTATAACACTCCCAATCTTAGTGCTATCTGCAAATCTGCTGATCCAGTTAACCACATTATCATCCCGATTGTTGACATAGATGGCAAACAACAAGGGAACCAGCACCGATCCCCGCAGCACTCTTCTAGTCACAGGCCTCCAGTCAGAAATGCAACCATTTGCATCTCTGGCTTTTCCCACAGATCTAATTTACTACCTCATTTTGAATGCAGAGTGACTGAAACTTCTTGCCTAACTATCCATGTGAGTCCTCGTCAAAGGCCTTGCTAAAGTCCATATAGACAACATCCACTATCTTGCCTTCATCCACTTGTCTGGTAACTTTCTCGAAAAACTCTATAAGATTGTTTAGACACGACCTACCATGCACGAAGCCATGCAGACTATTCTTAATCAGTCCATGTCTATCGAAATACTTATATATCCAGTCCCTTAGGATACCTTCCAATAACTTTCCCACAACTGATATCAGACTCACTGGCCTATAATTTCATGATTTCTGTTTAGAGCCTTTCTAAAACAACAGAACGACACTGGCTATCCTCCAATCCTCTGGTATCATCCTATCATGAAGGATGATTTAAATATGTCTACTAGGGCCTCAGCAATTTCTGCATGTGCTTCCAGTAGTGTCTGAGGGAACACCTTGCTAGGCCCTGAGTATTTTCCACCCTGATTTGACGCAGGACAGCAAACACCTCCTCCTCTGTAATCTTTACAGGGTCCATGAAGTTGATACCACTTTGCCTCACTTCTATAGACTCTGTATCCATCTGCTGAGTAAATACAGAAGCAAAAAATCCATTTAAGATCTCCCCTAACTCTTTTAGTTCCACACATGGATTACCATTCTGGTCCTCCAAAACCAGTTTTTTCCCTTGCAATCCTTTTGCTCTTAACATATCTGTAGAATCCCTTGGGATTCTCCTTCACCTTGTCTGCGAGAGTAACCTCTTGCTTTCTCTTAGCTCTCCTGATTTCTTAAGTGTTCTCTTGCATTTCTTATACTCCATAAGACTTTAATTTTTTCCTACTTGTCCATACCTGCTATGGACCTTCTTTTTCCTGTTTTCCAGGATCTCAATAACTCTTGAAAACCAATGTTCCACACACTTGTTATCGCTACATTTTATTCTGATAGGCAAATTTTGTATAAGCTTTGTGCTCTCAAAATTTCACTTTTGAAGGCCTCCCACTGACCAAGTACACCTTTGCCAGAAAACAGCCTGTTCTAATCCACATTTGCCAGATTATTACTCATACCACCAAAATTAGCCTTTCTCCAATTTAGAATCACAACCCACAGACCAGACACATCCCTTTGCATATTTATTTTGAAACTAATAGCATTGTGGTCACTAGGTGCAAAGTGTTCCCCTGCGCATACTTCTGTCACCTGCCCTGTCTCATTTCCTAATAGCAGTCAGGTATCACACACTCTCTCGTTGGGACTTCTACATACTGAAGAAGGAAACTTCCCTGAACACATTTGACAAACTCTATCCCATCTGGTCCTTTTACAGTATGGGATTTCCAATCAATAATGCAGAAAGTTAAAATCACCTACTATAACAACCTTAGGTTTCTTGCAACTCTCTGCAATCTCTTTACAAATTTTTTCCTCTAATTCCAGCGGACTGTTGGGTGGTCTGTAATATAGCCCATTAATGTTTTCATACCTTTCTTATTTCTCATTTTCACCCATATCACCTCTCTAGTCTGTCCTTATAGAGCACTGCAATGACATTTTCCCTGATTAGTAACACCATCCCTCTTACTTTAATCCCTTCTGCTCTGTTGTGTCTATACAATGGAACCCTGAAATACTGAACACAAAGTATACTGCAGATGCTGCGGTCAAATAAACACATACAAACAAGCTGGATGAACTCAACAGGTTGGGCAGCATCCGTTGAAATGAGCAGTCAACGTTTCGGGCCGAGACCCTTTGTCAGGACTGAAGAAGGAGGGGGCAGGGGCCCCATAAAGAAGGTGGGGGGAGGGTAGAAAACCAATCAGAGGAAAGATCAAGGGGTGGGGGAGGGGAAGCAAGGAGGGGATATGTAGGAGAGGTGAAGAAGGAATCTAAGGGGAAAGCACTATGGGTAGTAGAAGAAGGCAGAATCATGAGAGAGGTGATAGGCAGCTAGAAGAGGAGACAGAGTGTATGTGGGATGGGGGAATGAAGAGGGAGGGAATTACTGAAAATTGTAGAATTCGATGTTCATACCAAGGGGCTGGAGACTACCCAGACGGTATATGAGTTGTTGCTCCTCCAACCTGAATTTGGCCTCAACATGGCAGTAGAGGAGGCCATGTATGGGAAAGATGTCCTTAGTGGTGGGGTCCTGTTGAAGGTGGTGGAAGTTGTGGAGGATAACATGCTGGATCTGAAGGCTGGTGGGGTGGTAGGTGAACAAGGGGAACACGGTCCCTGTTGTGGTGATGGGAGGATGGGGTGAGGGCCGAAGTGCGGGAAATGGAGGAGATGCGGGTGAAGGCATCGTTGATGAGGACATCTTTCCCTCTCTACCCCTCTCTGCTTTTTGCAGGGATCATTCCCTCCGCATCTGCCTGGTCCACACGTCCCTGCCCACAGATCTCCCACCTGGCACTTATCCCTGCAAGCGTAAGTGCTACACCTGACCCTACACCTCCTTTCTTACCACCATTCAGGGCCCCAAACAGTCCTTCCAGGTGAGGCAACACTTCACTTGTGAGTCTGTTGGGTTCATCTATTGCACCCGGTGCGGCCTCCTCTACATCAGCAAGACCCGACGCAGATTGGGGGACCGCTTCATCGAGTACCCACGCTCCATCTGCCACAACAGACAGGATCTCCCGGTTGCCGCTCACTTCAACTCTGCTTCACATTTCCTTTTGGATATGTCCATACATGTCCTCCGCTACTGCCATGATGAGGCCAAACTCAGGTTGGAGAAGCAACACCTCATACACCGTCTGGGTAGTCTCCAGCCCCTTGGTATGAACATCGAATTCTCCAACTTCCGGTAATTCCCTCCCTCTCCCTTCCCCCATCACACTTTCACTCCGTTTCCTCTTCTAGCTGCCTATCACCTCTCTCATGATTCTGCCTTCTTCTGCTACCCATAGTGCTTTCCCCTTAGATTCCTTCTTCACCTCTCCTGCCTATCCCCTCCCTGCTTCCCCTCCTCCAACCCTTGATCTTTCCTCTGATTGGTTTTCCACCCTCCCCCCCACCTTCTTTATGGGGCCCCTGCCCCCTCCTACTTCAGTCCTGACGAATGGTCTCTGCCCGAAACAGTGACTGCTCATTTCAACGGATGCTGCCCGACCTGCTGAGTTCATCCAGTTTGTTTGTATGTCCTGAAATTTTGAATTGCCAATCCTGCCCCTCCTGCAACCAAGTCACAGCAATGGCTACAACCTCTTAATTCCAGGTGTTGATCCATGCTCTGAGCTTGTCCACCTTTTCTACGACATTTGCATTGAAATATACGTTGCTCAGGACACGAGTTGCACCATACTCAACCTTTTAATTACTGACTTTGTCTGAGGTCTTACCAACAACCTCTCCTCTGACTATTCTGGCATTCTGGTTCCCTTCCCCTGTACCTCTAGTTTAAACCCAAACGTGCAGCATTAGAAAGCCTAACCTCTAGGATATTAGTTCTCTTCCAATTCTGGTGGAACTTAGCACCTAATTCCCTAAACTCCCTTTGGAGAACCTCATCACTCTTCCTACCTACGTCATTGGTACCTACATGGACCATGACCTCTGGCTGTACACACTCCCTCTTAAGAATGATAAAGACTCAATCTAAGATGTCCTGGATCCTGGTACCCAGGAGGCAACATAAGACCATAAGGCATAGGAGCAGAATTAGGCCACTCAGCCCATCAAGTCTGCTCTGCCATTCCATCATAGCTGGTCTTGGATCCCACTCAACCCCATACACCTTAACTCTGCTAAAAGATTACCCCTCAATTTTGAGGCTGTGCCGTCTAGTTCCAGATACCCCAACCATAGGAAACAACCTCTCCACCTCCACCTTTTCTTGTCCCTTCAACATTTGTTAGGTTTCAATGAGATCCCCCAGCAATCTTCTAAATTCCAGTGAACACAGGCCCAAAGCTGACATATGCTCCTCGTATGTTAACCACTTCATACCCATAATCTTCCTTGTGAATGTCCTCTGGACTCTCTCCAATGACCATACATCCTTTTTGAGACATGGCGACCAAAACTGTTGACAATACTTCAAGTGTGGCCTAACTAGTGCCTTATAAATGATCAGCATTATCTCCTTGCTTTTATATTTTATTTCCCTCGAAATAAATGCCAACATTGCATTTGCCTTCTTTACCACAGACTCAACCTGTAAATTGACCTTTTGGGAGTCTTGCACAAGGACTCCTAAGTCCCTCTGCACCTCTGATGTTTGCTCCTTCTCCCCATTTAGATAATAATACGCACTATTGTTCCTTTTACCAAAATACATTATTGAACATTTCCCAACTCTGTATTCCATCTGCCACATTTTTGCCCATTCTTCCAATTTGTCTAAGCCCTGCTGCAATCAAATTGCTTCCTCAGCACTACCAACACCTCCACCCATCTTTGTATCATCCGCAGACTTTGCCACAATGCCATGAATTCCATTATCTAAATCACTGACAATCAATTGACCAACAATTTTTTCTAGAGAGTGGTGAATCTGTGGAATTCTTTGCCCAATGAAGCAGTGGAGGATACCTCAGTAAATATATTTAAGACAAGTTTGGACAGATTTTTGTAGAGTAGGGCAATTATAGATTATGGGGAAAAGGCAAGCGGGGGAGATGATTCCATGGCAGATCAGCTATGATCTTATTGAATGGCGGAGCAGACTCATCGGGCCAGATGGCCTACTCCTGCTCCTATTTCTTATGTCCTTATGAAAAGTAGCGGTCCCAATACTGACCCATGAAGTACATGACCAGACCTCAGCAGCCAAACAGAAGAGGCCCATTTATTCCCACTCACTGCCTCCTCTCTGTCAGACATTCCACTATCTGTGCCAGTATCTTGTAACATACCATTCTAGAATCTCATTCTCATCCACAGAAGCTTCATTCTGTTCCCCTAACTAACAAATCCCCTATCAGCACAGCTTGCCTCTTCTCCTCCCCCTCTTCCCTTCTGAATCGCAGAATTAGACATAGTGCCAGTGTCCTGATGACTGAATTTCTTCCACCAGGTTGTCCACCTAGCAGAGTGATGTAGCTGCTGCTGAGGGGGATTGCTACAGGAGTTCTCTGCACTGGCTGTTTAACCCCTTTCCCCTTCCTGACTGTCAACGAGTTTCCTGTGTTCTGTATCTAGGGCGTAACCACCTCCCTATATGTTTCTCTATCACACTCTCAGTTTCCCAAATGATCCGGAGTTCATCCAGTTCCACCTCCAACCTCTTAAAGCTTATTGTTAGATGTCTCACAGCCTGGGGGAAGAAGCTATTACTCAACCTAACAGTCCTCATTCTTATACATCTTCTGCCTGATTGTAGGAGATAAAGAGATTGTGGGATGGATGTGAGGCATCCTTGACAATGCTGAATTCTCTGTGAATGGAGAGCTTCTGGTATCTGTCCTGGAGAAGCCATTATATAACAAACATCCCATGAGAAGATATGCATATGAGCTTATGCCACAACTGACACCAGGTAGACAATCTCTGAAGAGAATTGATAATGGCTGGGGTCACACTACCCAGAAGCGGGCAATGGCAAACCACTTCTGCAGAAAAATTTGCTAAGGATATTTATGGTCATGAGGCCATGATCACCCACATCATATGACACAGCACATAATGATTATGATGATGATGACAGTACATGGATGGGAGGGGTATGGAGGGTATGTTGCAGGTGCAATGTCTAGGCAGATCAATGACTAGGCATGGACTAGATGGGCTGAAGGGCCTGTTTCTGCACTGTTATGTTCCATGACTATGATTTACCTTCAAAGGCAATTAAAATGAAACACTGAACGGTTGGCTGTACCTGGGCGAAGTTCAGGAAGAAGAGTTGATCATGGTTCAGGTCGATCCCTGGTAGCAGACGATCTTCCCCAGCTTTCTTTACATACTGTTTATAAGCCTGCAAATAGATAGATACATACTCAATTGATCCCAAAGGCAATTACAGTATCGCAGTGGCATTACAAGTGCACAGATATACAACTATTGGAAGAGAAGTAAGAAAGTATAGCAAAATTAGTTACCTTAAAAAGTAAAATGTATAAGATTTACAAGATTTCCAAGTTCACACTGATAAGATGGGTGCAGACACACTCAGCCCTGAGACTCCAGGCAAGGATATTTGATTCCAAACAATTGGTTTATTGATCATTACAGAATGTCTCTCTGGTGTTTTCCCCTACTTCCACTCGCTCTTCCCCTTTTCCCAACCATGATACTGCTCTCCTTGCCCGCTTCTCACTCTCAGTCCTCAATAAAGACTCATATCAGATTCAGATTTACATTACTCATACGTCATGACATTTGTCTTTATTTGCAGCAGCAGCAATACAGTGCAATACATACAATTACAACAGTACTGCAGTACAGAGTATATATATATTTATGTGTGTGTGTGTGTGTGTGTGTGTGTGTGTGTGTGAGTGTGCGTGTGTGTGTGTGTGCGCGCGCGCATGTGAGTGTGTGTGCGTGTGAGTGTGTGAGTGTGTGTGTGCGCGCGCGAGTGTGTGTGTGTGTGTGCGAGTGTGTGCGCGTGTGAGTGTGTGTGTGTGTGCCTAAGACTTTTGCACAGTACTGTATGTGGTGAAATCTGTTGTTTTGCAGCAGCAGTTCAGTGCAATACATGAAGAGTTTATATATAGGTTACAATAAGAAATGTAACAATAATAAATAACACGTGCAAAAGAGGAATAGTGCTTTAGAGTTTATGGGTTCATTGACCATTTAGAAATCTGATCGTGGAGGGGAAGAAGCTGCTCCTAAAAGATTGAGTATGCGTTTTCAGGCTCCTGTACCTCCTCCCAATCGAAGTCAAAGTCACTTCAAAATAAATTTATTATCAAAGTATGTATATGTCGTCATATATTACCGAGATTAATTTTCTTGCAGACATTTACAGGAAAGTAAATACAACAGAATTTGTGAAAAAAACTACACACAACTAAAGTGTGCAAAAAATTATACTTAAATAATACTGAGAACATGAAATTGCAGAGAGAACTTGAAAGCTAGTCTGTAGGTTGTGGAATCAGTTCAGAGTTGAGGTGAGTGAAGTTATCCACATCAGTTTAGTAGGCTGATGATTCTAGAATAATAAAGTAACTGTTTCTGAACCTGGTGAGTGAAACCTAAAGCTTCTGTACCTCCTACCCAATGGTAGTAGTGAGAAGAGAGCATGGTCTAGATGGCGGTCCTTTATTATGGTTTTAATGAGAACAGCACATATCCTGGCTCTGGGTGTATAGATGGCATTTTTATTTTTCTTTGAAGAATGAAGAATAAGGAAGATGGAACGAGCTGCTACAGTAAGTGGTTGAGGCTGGTACAATAACAATAATTAAAAAGCGTATTGTTAAGTGCATGGATAGGAAAGTTTTAGCGGGAAATGGGCCAAAGACAGGCATGTCCTCTTCTCATTGTTACCGCCATGAAGAAGGTACTCAACAACTCAGGAACAGCTTCTTCCCCTCTGGCCCTCAGTTTCTAAATGTATGTTGAATCCATGGACAATACATCACTTTTTATTATTATTTCTGTTTTTGAATTATTTATAATCTAACTATTTAACATATACATATATACTTACTGCAATTCATTTATTTATTTTCTATGTTTATCACATACTGCATTTTACTGCTGCTGCTAAGATAGCAAAAGTCACAACATATGCCAGTGATATTAAACCTCATCCTGATTCTGATAATGAGATGAGCAAAGGTGAGCCTCTTGAATGGCATTGATCAGGTGGTCTGAATCAGAATCAGATCTATTATCACTGACATAGATTATGTGAAATTTGTTGATCTGAAGCAGTACAGAGAAAAGATATAAAACTACCATACATAGTGCAAAATAAGGAAAAGAAATAACAAAGTGGTGTTTTCTTGGATTCATGGGCAGTTCAGCAATCTGATGGCAGAGGGACTGTTTTCTTGATGCATGACTCCATAACTCCAGCAGAATCTTGGGTTTGAACACTGCATTTATACTTTGATGATGAATGTGTTTTTAATCTTTGAATCTTTGAATCTACCAGCCTGAGGAAGGATTTTATTTGGTCGCTGTTGCTAGGTAGATAATGGTGAGATTTTACATCACAAACAAGGGAAAATCTGCTGATACTGGAAATCCGAGCAAAACACACAAAGTGCTGGAGGAACTCAGCAGGCCAGGCAGCGTCCACGGAAAGAAAGTACAGTGGACATTTCAGGCTGAAATCCTTCAGCAGGACTGGAGAAAAAAAGCTGAGGAGTAGAGTTAAAAGGTGGGGGGAGGGGAGAGAGAACCATCAGATGATAGGTGAAACCTGGAGGGGAGGGATGAAGTAAAAAACTGGGAAGTTGATTGGTGAGATGAGGTGAGAGAGGTAAAAGGGGATGGGAAATGGAGAAGGAGGAGGAAAGGGTTGGGGGTATTACCAAAAGTTTGAGAAATCGATGTTCATGCCATCAGGTTGGAGGCTACCCAAACGGAATATAAGGTGTTGTTCCTCCAACCTCATCACAACAGTGGAGGAGGTCATGGCTGGATGTATCAGATTGGGAATGAGAAGTGGAATTAAGATTGGTGGCTACTGGGAGATCCCGCTTGTTTTGGCAGATAGAGTGTAGATGCTTAGGGAAGCGAGTCCCATTCCACATTGGGAGGCCACACTGGGAGCACCAAACACAGTAAATGACCCACAACAGACTGACAGGTGAAGTGTTGACTCACCTGGAAGAACTGTTTAGCGCCTTGGTTGGTAGTGAGTGAGGAGATGTAGGGGCAGGAGTAGTACTTGTTCCACTTGCAAGGATAAGTGCCAGGAGGGAGATCAGTGGAGAGGGACGAATGGACAAGAGTGTGATGTTGGAAGTGATCGCTGTGGATAGCAGAAAGTGGGGTGGAGGGGGAAGGAAAAACGTGTTTGGTGTTGGGATCCCATTGGAAGTGGCAGAAGATTTTACACCATTGTCCATGAGCTGGACTGGATAGCTGTGTTGCCATAATCATCTTCAACGTGCACTTTGCTGGGGTGGGTGTTGGAGGGGGCAGTTACATAGGGGTTTGCCCATTGGACCAGGATCCAGAAAAGCCAGTTCAAATCCAACCACAGTAGCTGGACGTAAACATGAAAGATTGAAGATTAGACCATAAGATCATAATATATAGCAGCAGAATGAGGCCATTTAGCCCATCAAGTCTACTCTGCCATTTCATCATGACTGATACAATTTTCCTCTTATCCCCAGTCTCCTGTCAAATTCCCAAATCACTCCATACCCTGACATATCATATCAGGAATCTATCACCCTCTGTCTTAAACACAAATACACCCTATCCTCATTATATGCGGGGTTTACGTTCCTTGCAGTTGATGCATAATGTGAATAATTATTTAAATGGAGAAAATAGGGATGTGTTCCAGAGGGCTTCCTGAATATGTTTTATCTGTAACTTATTCAGATTTTCATACCAATACGACACAAAAGCAGTACCACAAGGCAACATTCGCATTATATTTAATCAATTTAAGGTAATATTCAATGTAATAAATCATAGAAAGGTAACACATTGGAACACATAAGCAAAGTCAATCTATCCTTTGCTGCCTTGAAACCTGATGCAGTCTTTTCATCCCTACTTATGTAAGTGCGTTTCGGTATACGCTTCCAAAACAGCCTAGTCTCGTCTGCATTAAATGCCTGCTTTGGTGTGATGCCTAACTCAGCTATCATAGCCCACAACTGCACAGGGTGGCGTTCAGCAGCTTTGTGGTCAGCACTAACTTGCTCACCATGCACAGCTAAGTTGTGAAGCCTGTGACGATTAACAAACTTAGAAAACCATCCTCTACTTGCATTAAAGCTAACAATATCACTTGACAGTTCCTCACTAGCCTCTGAACAAAGGTGACCATAAATTTCCAAAGCTTTCACACAAAGATGATCGGAACTGTGTGTTGTTTTTTTTCTTTGTTTCAAGTTCACTGTACAAACTCAACATTTTCTCCATTGTGTCATAATCGGGTTACGCACTTTGGTAACAATCTTTGAAGACACCTGTGTTGAATCAATCACTGTGCTTTTTATTTTCTCAGCATTTTTCTTTATGTTTCTGATCGTGGACTCACCCAAGCCAAATTAATGTCCCAGAACCTTCACCTGACATGGCCCTGTTTATAATTTCCAACTTTTTTTCAAGTGTTAAAGCGGTTCTCTGCCGCTTGGCTGATGACCCAGGACTTGGCATAGGACGCTTAGGAGGCATAGTTAAATATTTCAAGCACAAAATCTGTGCACCATACGTAATAATGACAAAAGCTTAAGAGCACAAGATCGCACATCCACAAGCTGCCAAAACCAATGAAAGACTGACGGGAGTGAGACTGTGAGGTGTGCACACGTGACTTGTATTGGCAGGAAAGCAGTGCTTCTCATCCCAACAGCCTCGCTTAAGTGTGAGTTTTGGATGCATATAAGGAGAAGTTGGTAGAAATAGGTTTGATGCATAACTGTGAATCCGCACTGTCTGAAGACGCATATAACAAGGATGGGGTGTAACTTGACCTCCACAGCTGCCTGTAGCAAAGAATTCCACAGATTCTCCACTCTCTGGCTAAAGAAATCCCTCCTTTCTAAAAGAATGCCTCTCTATTCTGAGGCTATGTCCTTCGTTCTGAAAATCTCCCATCAGAGGAAACACCTTCTCCACATCCACTCTATCAAGGCCTTTAACCATTCAATAGGTTTCAATGAGGTCAACTTTCTGAATTCCTACAAATACAGGCGCAGAACCATCAAATGCTCTTCATATGACAAGCCATTCAATCCTAGAATCATTTTCGTGAACCTGTTTTGAACCCTCTCCAGTTTCAGCACATCCTTTCTAAGATAAGGGGACCAAAACTGCTCACAATACTCCAAGTGAGGCCTCACCAGTGCTTTATAAAGACTCAACATTACATCCTTGCATTATATTCTAGTCCTCTTGAAAGCAATGCTAACATTGCATCTGCCTTCCTCACCAAATAAAGATTAGCTTTGTTTGTCACATTTATATCAAACCACACAGTGCAAAGCATTGTTTTTGTCAATGACCAACACAGTCCGAATATGTTCTGGCAAGTGCAAGTGTCGCCATGTTTCACGTGCCAGCATAGCATGGTCACAATCAAATTCAGTATCAAAATTCACGATTCAGGGAATCAAGTTCAGGATTAACTAAGTCTGGAATTAAAAATACTGATGTCAGGAATTGATCCATTTAGGGCTGATCAACACATCCATCCAATAAACCACCACAACTACTTTATCATTTCTTATCTGTGTCACCTATGCCTAATGTCACTTGATGGACATACAATCATTCTATGTATATAAACTATCTTACATATTAATACTAAATTTGTTTTTTAATTATTGTGTTCCTTATCTTATTGTGTTTTCCTGTGCTGCACTGGATCCGGAGTAACAATTATTTCATTCTCCTTTATACTTGTGTACTGGAAATGACATTAAACAATCTTGAACCTTGAATCTTGAAAATAAATCAAAAGTCATCTGTTGGACTCACTTTGAAGGACACTGCGACTTATGTTGTTGGTACAATATATTTATTTATTGTTTTGTTTTAGCACAGTTTGTTGTCTTTTGCATATTAGTTGATTGCCTGTCTTTGTGCGTAACTTTTCATTGACACTACACTATTTCTTTGTACCACTGTGAATACCTGCAGGAAAATGAATCTCAAGGTAGTATATTGTAACATATATGAATGTACTTTGATAGAAATTTATTTTGAGCTTTAATGTCGACTAGAGGGCTGAGTTAAAGGGAGAGGTTAGCCAGGAGAATACTTTGGAGCACAGGAGAATGAGGGGTGGGGAGGATGTAATCCTAAAAAGAAAAGTGTTTAAAATTACAAGAGAAATACAGAATGTGGAAAGGAACTGTGTTTTCCTCAGCCTAGGGTAGCCCAAAACTAGGAGGCAAAGAATTAGAGAAGAAGCTATAGAAGAGACTTGAAGGACAACATTTTCTACACAGAGCGTGGTGAGCTTTTTTAATGAGTTGCTAGAGTAAGTGGTTGACACAGGTATAATACTAAGTTAAGAGGCACTTGGAGAGGTACATGGAAGGCCAGGGATGGGAGGGATATGGGCTGAACACAGGAAATGGGGTGAGCAGATGGCCAGCATGGACTGGTTGGGCTGAAGGGCCTGTATTCATGCTGTAGTGTTCTCTGTATCAATGCTCCAAGGGAAAGTAAGTCTCTTCCCTTACCTAGTCTGCTCTAAAGAGCTGACTCCAAGTTAACCTCTGAAATGACCAAGTAATTTACAGGGCCCATCACTGATGGTCACTGAGTGTGACAATTACCTGTGATATTCACATCCATGAACAAATAAACAAATCAACACTGATTGATACAGCATCTCTTGTAAGATCTGAGGAGACATTTACAAAATTACATGCAAGTTGTTGCCACAACAAAAGAGCTGCCCCCTACCTCGAAGGCTTGCCTGATGCCTCCATTATCTGCAATGTTCTCTCCCAAGGTGTTTATACCACTGATCTGTAATTGGATAAGAAAAGTAAATAAATTAGATGGTGGAATCTGAGGATTATTCAACCTTTGTGCATTCTTTCTGATGCATCCATTAAGACCATTTTCTCACGATGTGAATTTGCGTCTCACAAGAAAGAAGATGCTCTGATAGTGGGTGAGAAGGAAGTAAGACAGAGAACCAGAGAGTGTGTAGCCTTTATTTGCAGGAGAAACTAGAGTTCAAACAGCCACAGCTGTGTTCTCATTATACAGAATCAAAGAGGTGTAGGGTACCGAAACAGGCTCATAGTCCAGCTCCTCCACGACAACCAAGAAGCAAATCTAAGTAGGGCCCATTTGGCCCAAACCCTCTAAACGAGGGGGGTCCAACCTTTCTGATATCATTGTCCCCTACCATTGACAGAGGGGTACATGGACCTGAGGTTGGGAAATCCTGCTTTAAATGTTTCCCATCCATGTACCTGTTGAAATGTTTCTTAAATGCTGTTATTATGCCTGCCTCAACCACTTCCTCTGACAACTTGTTCCACACACCAACCACCCTCTTCTGTGGTACTAGTGTTCAACCCTACCCCTAATGTATGGCCACTGTGTCTCAAGCAGGAGTGGGTCCAATGTGTATTCATCAGAGAGAGACCAGGATTCACAGGGACTCAGGTGTGCATTTGTATAGCCTGAACTCGCCTTCAGTGAAAAGGTGGTGATGGCTTTAATTATTTAAAGCATTTGGTCCATTGCATCCACTCTGCTAATCGACCGTAGCCGATTTATTACCCCTCTCAACGCTATTATCCTGGTTTCTCCCTGTAACCTTTGACACTCTTACTAATCAAGAACCTATCCACAACCACTTTAAACATACCCAATGACTTGGCCTCCACAGCCATTTGTGGCAACAAATTCCACAGATTCACCGCTCTCTGGCTAAAGAAATTCTTCCTTATCTCTACTCTAAAGAGATATCCTATACTGAGACTCCCCACTTCATTCTTTTCATCTCCAGTGAGTACAGGCCCAGAGCCATCAAATGCTCTTCATTCTGGTGAACATATTCTGTACACTCTCCAATTCCAGTGCGTCCTTTGTGCAATAAGCACTTCAAAACTGCTCACAATACTCCAAAGGCAGTCTATCTAACCAATGCTTTATAAAGCCTTAAGATGAATTGGATAAGGTAGTAAATATTTCCACCAGTGAGGGGAACCTGGAGGGCAGAATCTTTAATTAAGAGCCAGGCCTCTTCAGTAAGATTGTTAGGGAGCAGACATCAACAGAAGGGAGTGAAAATCTGGAACATGTTCCCTTAAAAACTACCCAGACCTGGCTGTGGGTGTGGAGTGGGGAAAGGATGTTAGTGTCCTACAGTCAGAGAGCACTACAGCACAGAAATTAGTTCTCTGGCCCATCTAGTCTGTGTCAAACACCTGTGTTGTCTAGTCCATCAACTATAATCCTCCATACACTTCCCATCCATGTACCAATCCAAATTTCTCTTGCAATCAAACCTCTATCCAACACTGGCAGCTCATTGCACACTCCAGCCTCTGAGTGAAGATGTTCCCCCTCAAGTTCCCCTTAAACATTTTACCTTCAGATCTTTAACTCCTAACTGATGATCTCCAGTTCTTAATGAAAAAAAGCCCACTTGTTTTTACTCTATATATATCCCTCATAATTTTGTATACCTCATTCAAATCTCCCCTCATTCTCTTATGCAGTAGGGAATAGTCTTAACTCATTCAACCCATCCCGGTAACTCAGGTCTTCAAGTCTTATCAACATCATTATAAATTTTCTCTGCACTCTTATTGATGGAATCAATAATATTCTTATT
Source organism: Hypanus sabinus (assembly GCF_030144855.1). Taxonomy (NCBI): domain Eukaryota; kingdom Metazoa; phylum Chordata; class Chondrichthyes; order Myliobatiformes; family Dasyatidae; genus Hypanus; species Hypanus sabinus. Next base: position 16,000,948 of record NC_082707.1, read on the forward strand.
GATTCTATCAATAATCTTATTGTAACCTTTCCTGTAGATACATGGCCACAATACTCTAAATTTGGCCTCAACAACATAACATCCTAACTCCTGTCATCAATACTCAGATTTATGAAGGACAATGTGCCAAAATCTCTCTTTACGGCCCTATCTATCTTGATGCCACTTTCCAGGAATTACCCCTCTAATCTACCACACTCCTCAGTGCCCTACCATTCGCTATGTATGTCCTACCCTGATTATTCATGAAGAGAACTATCTTCAACTTTCCATAGCCTGTTTGATTCAATTGTTAAATCTTTACTGATTAACCTCAAGTTACCTGACACAGGCAAGGAATGCTCGTTTCCTTTAACAGCTGTGTGACAAATGAACAAAAAACACTTCAACCAGGAAGCACAAGAAAATTATTCCAAAAGTGGAGGAGTCTAGGACCAGAGGGCACAGCCTCAGGGTACAAGGATAAGAAGGAATTGAGTATGATCTGCAATTTCAACAAAGCTGATCCAATTCCCTCTCAGCCTCTATCTCCTACTTTCTCCCCATATCCCTTCATGCCCTGACTTGTCAAGAATCTGCATTAAATATACCCAATGACGTAGCTTCCACAGCTGCCTTCAGCAATGAATTCCACCGATTCACCATGCTCTGGCTAAATAGATACCTCCTCATCTCCATTTTAAATGCATGTCCCTCTATTTTGAAACTTGCCCTTTGGCCCCAGACTGCCCCATGAGGGAAAACATCCTCTCCACATCCATTCAATGGATGTTACCATTCAATATGTTACAATGAGATTCCCCCCTCATTCTTTTTTATACTTTATTGTCACCAAACAATTGCTACTAGAGTACAATCATCACAGTGATATTTGTTTCTTCAGAATTCCAGTGAATACAAGCCCAGAGCTTTCAAATGATCTTCATATGATAAGCTTTTCATATTTATAAACCTCCTTGAAATTTCTCCAGGGTCAGCACATCCTTTCATAAATAAGGGGCCCATATCTGCTCACAAAATTCCAAGTGAGGCCTCACCAGTGTTTTATAAAGCCTCAACATTACATTCTCGCGTTTATATTCTTGTCCTCTTGAAATGAATGCTAACATTGCATTTGCTTTCCTCACCCATCAACTAAATCTGCAAATTAACCTTCAGCAAATTTTGCACAAGGACTCCCAAGTCACTTTACACCTCAGATTTCTGAATTTTCTCTCCATTTAGCAAGTAACGTACCAACACTGTATTCCATCATCCAAAACATTGGCCAAAAAATGTAAAAAGAATCGGTCCCAACACAGACCCCTGTGGAACACCAGAACAGGCTCCCTTTGTTCACATTCTTTGCTTCCTGCTAGTGAGCCAATGCTAGTATCTTTGCTGTAATACCATGGGCTGTTAACTTTAACAGCTCATGTGTGGCACCTCAGAAAAGGCCTTCTGAAAATGCAGGCAGACAACATCCACTGATCCTCCTTTGTCTATCCTACTTCTTGTCTATCCTATTTCTTCAAGGAATTCCAACGGATTTGTCAGACAAGATTTTCTCTTAAGGAAACCATGCTGATTCCAATGTATTTTATCAGGAGCCTACAGATACCCTAAAACCACATCCTTAACAATTAACTACAAATCTTCCCAACCACTGAGATCAGACAAACAGGCTATAATTTCCTTTCTTCTGCCCCTCTCCCATCTTGAAGAATGAAGTGACATTGGCAATATTCCAGTCCTTCAAAACAATGCCAGAAACTATTGATTCTTGAAGGATCCTTACCAATACCTCCACAATCTCTTCAGACACCTCTTTCAGAACTGTGTGGTGTAGACCATTTAGTGTGGGTGACTTCAAACCTTCCAGTTTCCCAATAAACATTTCACTCACTTCTGCCCACTGACATTCTCAAACTTCTGGCATACTGCTAGTGTCTTCCACAGTGAAGACTAATGCAAAATACTTATTTTGTTTGACTGCCATTTTTTTGTCCCCCATTACCATCTCTCCAGCATCATTTCCAAGCAGTCTAATATTTAATTCTGCCTCTATTTTTCACTTTATATACCCTGTATATGAAGAAACTTTTGCTATTCTTTTTAATATAATTGGCTAGCCTATCTCTGTATTCCATCTTTTCCTTCTTTATGACTTTTGGTTGACTTATGCTGGTTTTTAAAGGCTTCCCAATCCTCTAACTTCCCACTAATTTTTCTCTATTATATACCCTCTCGTCAGCTTTTATGTTGGCTTTGACTTCCCTTGTCAGCCACAGTTGTATCATCTGCCTTTCAAAATATACATCCTTTTTGGGATGTATATATCCTGTGCCTTCCAAGTTGCTCCTAGAATTTCCAGCCATTGCTGTTCTGCCATCATCCCTGCTAGTGTCCTCTTCCAATCAATATTGGCCAGATCCTCTCTCATGACTCTCTAATTCCCTTTACTCCACAGTTGATGTTCCAAGCCAAAATCCTTCAGCAGGACTGGGAGAAAATAAGGTGAGGAGTAGATTTTAAAGGTGGGGGGGGGGGGGAGAGAGAGAGAACCACCAGGTGATAGGTGAAACCTGGCAGGAGAGGGATGAAGTAAAGTTACTGTCATTATCTCCGGATACAGCTCATCTACTGATGTCTATTACAAACCCACGGACTCTCACAGCGACCTAGACTACAGCTCATCCCACATGATTTCTTGTCTCAATTCCTCTGTTTCCCCCACATCTGCTCTCAAGATGAGTCTTTTCATTCTTGAACAAAGGAGACGTCCTCCTTTTTCAAAGAAAGGGGCTTCCTTCCTTCACCATTAACGCTGCCCTCAACTGCATCTCTTCCATTTCATGCACATCTGCTCTTACTCCATCCTTCTGTGACGCTACCAAGGACAGTGTTCCTCTTGCCCTTGCCTACCACCCCACCAGCCTTCCTGTCCAGCACATACTTCTCCAAAACTTCGGCCACCTCCTACGGGATCCCACCACCAAGCACACCTTTCCCTTCCCCCCACTTTCTGCTATCCACAGGGATTGCTCCCTATGTGACTCCCTTGTCCATTCATCCTTCCCGACTGATCTCCCTCCTGGCACTTACCTTTCCAAGCAGAAGAAGTGCTACACCTGCCCCACACCACCTTCCTTACTACCATCCAGGGCCCTAAACAGTCCTTCCAAGTGAGGCAACACTTCACCTGTGAGCCTGTTGGGGTCACATACTGTGTTCAGTGCTCCCAGTGTGGCTTCTTGTACATTGGTGAGACTCAATGTAGATTGGGAGACTGCTTCGCTGAACACCAATGCTCAGTCCACCAGAAAAAGCGGGATCTCCCAGTGGCCACACATTTTAATTCCACTTCCCTGTTCCATTCTGATATGTCCAACCATGGCCTCCTCCACTGTTGGAATAAGGCCACACTCAGGTTGAAGGAACAACATGTTATATTCTTTTTGAGTAGCCTCCACCCTCCATCGATTTCTCAAGCTTCCAGACTTTGGGTAATGCCCCCCAACACTCCCCACCACTTCTCCATTTCCCATCCCTTTTTCCCTCTTTCACCTCATCTTGCCAATCAACTTCCCAGTTCTTAATGTCAGCACTGCCCCTCCAGGTTTCACCTATCACCTGGTGGTTCTCTCCCCCTCCCCCCACTTTTTAAATCTACTCCGCAGCTTTTTTTCTCCAGTCTTGCGAAGGGTTTTGGCCCAAAATGTCAACCGTACTTTTTTTTTTAGGATGCTGCCTGGCCTGCTTAGTTCCTCCAGCATTTTGTGTGTGTTGCTCGGATTTCCAGTAACTGCAGATTTTCCCTTGTTTGTAATACTGAAACATCTGACTTTAGCTTCTCCTTCTCAAATTTCAGAGTGAATTCAATTATATAATGATCATTTTCCTCTAAGGGTTCTATTACCTTAAGCTCTCTAATCAAATCCAGTTCATTGCACGACACCCAATCCAGAGTAGCTGATCCCCTGGTGGGCTCAATCACATGTTGCTCTAAAAAGCCATACTGTTCCCCCTCATAGGATCCAGCACCAACCTGATTTTCCCAAACTACCTGCACATTAAAATTCCACATGCATATTGTAGCCTTTGGCATGCATTTTCTATCTCCCATTGTAACTTGTAGACCATTCCGTTACTAACTGTTTGGAGGTCTGTATATAACTTCCAACAGGATCTGTTTATCCTTGCACTTTCTTAGCTCCATCCAGAACAATTTTACACTTTCTGATCCTGTCAGCTCTTTTTAATGATTTGATTTCAATTTTTTTACAAATACAGCCACCCCACCCATTCTGCCTAACTGCATGTCTGTTCAATACAATGTGTATCCTTGGACATTAAGCTCCTAGCTATAATCTTCTTTCAGCCATGATTCAGTGATGCCCACAACATTATACCTGCCAATCTGTAACTGTGCTACAAGTTCATTTTCCTTCCTATTTATACTACATGCATTCAAATACAACACCTTCAGTCTCTTATTGGAGCTATGAAGTGCAAGAGGATAAGGTGTGAAAGAATAGGACCTATCAAGAGTGACAGTGGGAAAGTGTGTATGGAACTGGAGGAAATAGCAGAGGTACCTAATGAATACTTTACTTCAGTATTCACTATGGAAAAGGATCTTAGTGATTGTAGTGATGACTTACAGCAGGCTGATAAGCTTGAGCATATAGATATTAAGAATGAGGATGTGCTGGAATTTTTGGGAAGCATCAAGTTGGATAAGTCACCGGGACTGGATGAAATGTACCCAGGATACTGTGGGATGTGAGGGCGGAGATTGCTGAGCCTTTGGCGATGATCTTTGCATCACCAATTGGGACAGGAGAGGTTCCATAGGTTTGGAGTGTTGCGGATGTTGTTCCATAATTCAACAAATGAAGTAAAGACAGCCCAGGAAATTATAGACCAGTGAGTCTTACCTCAATGGTTGGTAAGTTGATGGAGACAATCCTGAGAGACAGGATTTATGAACATTTGGAGAGGTATGATATTATTAGGAGTAGTCAGCATGGCTTTGTAAAGGGCAGGTCATACCTTATGAGCCTGATAACAATTTTTGTAGATGTGATTAAACACATTGATGAAGGAAGAGCAGTAGATGTAGTGTATATGGATTTCAGCAAGGCATTTGATAAGGTACCTCATGCAAGGCTTACTGAGAAAGTAAGGAGGCATGGGATCAAAGGGGACATTGCTTTGTGGATCCAGAACTGGCTTGCCCACAGAAGGCAAATAGTGCTTGTAGACAGGTCATGTTCTGCATGGAAGTCGCTGACCAGTGGAGTCAGGGATCTGTTCTGGGATCCTTACTCTTTGTGATTTTTATTTACTGACCTGGATGAGGAAGCGGAGGGATGGGTTAGTAAGTTTGCTGATGACACAAAGGTTGGAGGTGTTGTGGATAGTGTGGAGGTCTGTCAGAGGACAGTGATAGGATGCAAAACTGGGCTGAGAAGTGGCAGATGGAGTTCAACCTAGGTAAGTGTGAAGTGGTTCATTTTGGTAGGTCAAATATGATGTCAGAATATAGTGTTAATGGTAAGACACTTAGTAGTGTGGTGGATCAAAGGGATCTTGGAGTCCGAGCCCACAGGACCCTCAATACAGCTGCACAGGTTAACTCTGTGGTTAAGAAGGCATATGGTGTATTGGCCTTCATCAATTGTGGAATTGAATTTAGGAGCTGAGAGGTAATGTTGCAGATATATAGGACCCTGGTCAGACCCCACTTGGAGTACTGTGCTCATTTCTGGTCGCCTTACTATAGGAAGGATGTGGAAGCCATAGAAAGGGTGCAGAGGGGATTTACAAGGATGTTGCCTGGATTGGGGAGCATGCCTTATGAGAATAGGTTGAGTGAATCGGTCTTTTCTCCTTGGAGCGATGGAGGATGAGAGGTGACTTGATAGAGGTGTACAAGATGATGAGAGGCATTGATTATGTAGATAGTTAGAGGCTTTTTCCCAGGGCTGAAATGGTTGCCACAAGAGGACACAGGTTTAAGGTGGTGGGGAGTAGGTACAGAGGAGATGTCAGGGGTAAGTTTTTTACTCAGAGTGGTGAGTGTGTGGAATGGGCTGCCAGCAACAGTGGGGGAGACAGATACGATAGGGTCTTATAAGATGCTTTTAGATAGGTACATGAGCTTAGTAAAATAGAGAGCTATAGATAAGCCTAGTAATTTCTAAGGTAGGGGCATGTTCGGCACAACTTTGTGGGCCGAAGGGCCTGTAATGTGCCGTAGGTTTTCTATGTTTCTATTTTTGAGCAGTATCGCTGATGATGCAGACATTGTTGACAGAATCTCAGTTGGAGATGACGGGGTGTACAGGAGTGAAATATGCCATCTAGAGAAGTTGTGTCTCAGCAACAACCTTGCACTCAACATCAGTAAGATGAAAGAGCTGATTGTGGACTTCAGAAAGGGTAAGACGAGGGAACACAAACCAATCTTCATGGAGGGATCAAGAATGGAGAGTGTGAGCAATTTCTAGCTCCTGGCTGTCAAGATCTCTGAGGATCTAACCTTGTCCCAATATATCAATGCAGCTATAAAGAAGGCAAGACAGCAGCTACAGTCCATTAGGAACTTGACGAAATTTAGTTTGTAACCTAAAACACTCAAAAACTTCTACAGATGTATCGTGGAGAGCATTCTGAAAGGATGCATCACTGTCTGGTATGGGGAGAATACTACCCTGGATTGAAAGAATTTATAGAAAGTTGTAGATTTAGTGAGCTCCATATTGGGTTTTACATGCACTGGTGCTCCAACCTGTTCCTATTCTAACATACTTAGTCTGTGACAAACAACTTACAAATGCAACAATGAAAAGACTAGAGCCAAAATGAAAAGACACTTAAGTACAAATCACAGCCATATGACACATAAAAGTGCTGATTATTTTAAATGGCTATTGGAATCTCAAGCCAAACATACTAAAGCTTTTGTTACTAATGTCACAGTCAGTGAAAAAAAAATTCAGGAAGCAAGTTATTTAGTAGCAGAGCTTATTACCCGGAAAAGGAAATCACACAATTGATGAGAAGCTAATAATGCCAGCGTGTAAAGTTATAGTGGATAAAATGCAATACATGAAATTGAAAAGGTTTCACTCTCAAACGATAAGCTGACGTATTGCTGACATGTCACATGATGCAGAAAAGATATTGTGTGATAAACTGAAAAACAGTTTATCTATCCAGGTTGATGAGTCAACAGATTTCATCAATAACTGTCATGTTGCAGCATTTGTAAGCCAGTTATTTACAGAAATTTATTATGTTTGCCTTATGAGTTTTTAAAATGTATTAAAGAGAAGGTAAGATTAATTTAAAGAAAAGTAAGCTAAGTTTACCTGTTTTTTTCAAGAGATGGTGGATAAAAGTTCATTCTCTTCTCAAGTGCATTTGGAATTATTTTTGGATTATTGTATCTCCAGTTTACTGATCACACTAACATACTGTGAGCACAGGGATTCTCTGACACCTGAAATTATTTCAAGGGTTCCTCCAGGGTAAAAAAGTAGAGAAAGGCTGGCTTAGATGGACATCTTGGCTGGCATGGAGGAACAGGGCTGAAGGACGTATTTCCACACTGTAGGACCTTCCTACAGAGCAAAAAATCCTGATGGATCTCCACCCAAAATATTGACTGTTTATTTCCCTCCATAGACGCTGCCTAACCTGCTGTGCCCAGCCAGCATTTTGCGTGTATTGCTCTGGATTTCAGGCCTCAACAGAACCTCTTGTGTTTAAGTCATTGTGTTTTGTTAATTTTGAGAGTTCCAGTCTGGAAGCAATTGTTTTTTTTAAAACTAAATCCTGATGAGTGGGCTGCTGGCTCAGTGGTGGAGGCAGAAATGATAGGGTGTTTTAAGAGACTCCTGGATGGCTACATGGAGCTTAGAAAAAAAGGTGGGCTATGGGCAAATCCTAGTTAGTTCTAAGGTTCTAAGGTAAGGACATGTTCAGCACAGCTCTGTGTGCTGAAGGGCCTGTATTGTGCTGTAGGTTTTCTATTACTATTAAATCTCCCTGTAATCTCCTGTGCTGCCAGGGCAACAAACCCTGTGCATCAGAAACAGAGAACTCAATGATTCCACCAACATTTCTGAAGATATTTTGGGTGGATATCTCCCGGAACAATTCTGAATTTTCTGCAGAGAGAAACTACATACCAAATGCAAGGAAAGCACAGAACCTGTTATGAAGTGATCAGAGTCATAGAACATGACAGCACAGAAACAGGTCCTGTGGGGCCGTTTAGTCCATGCTGCCTGGTCCCATCGGCCCGTACCTGGAGGAGCACACCACTTCATACTCTTCCCATTAATGTACCTATCTAAATTTCTCTTAAATGTTCAAAACAAACCAGCATCCATCATTTCTGCTGGTAGCTCATTCCACACTCCCACCAGCATCTGAGTGAAGGTTACCCCATATGTTCCCCTTAATCATTTCGCCTTTCACCTTTAGCCCATGGTCTCTAGCTTTAGTCTCACCCAACATCAAGGTTTGCAGCATCTGCAGAATCTCTTGTGTTCATGATCAAATCAGCAATTGCCCAAATAAATGGTAGAACAAACATAGGGATCATCTGTGCAGCACTTGCCTTAATCCTCAGCTTAACGATCCAGTATTCTAAGTTAATCACCGCATGCAGTATTAATCAAAACCATAATGACTACAAAGTTTTACACACAAAAGATGCTGGAGGAACTCGACAGGTCAGGCACTATCTCATGGAGAGGAATAAAGAGTTGATGTCCAGCACAGTGCGTTGTTCTGGATTTCAAGCATCTGCAGAATCTCTTGCATTTAGATTAAACATACATGCTGTCCGCCTGCCGTATCCCACGAGAAGTTCCCATACTTGTACACCATGCACTGCGAGAGGTTTTTGAAATTTTCTGCAGATTGCTGGCTCCACCAATCCAGCAGGTTGCCATCTTTGTCAAAGTTACGACCTGCACCAAATGCACAGATGGTCAGTAAAAAAAAACAGAAAGGCCACAAACTCATATTCTCACTGAGTTGTCGTCAATGCTTTTTCTCTTACCGTTGTCATCGAATCCATGGGTGAATTCATGGCCTATGATCATACCAATGGCTCCATAGTTCAATGCATTCGGCTGTGACTTACTAAAGAAAGGTGGCTGGAGGATACCAGCTGGGAAAACTGTCACAGAAACAAACCAGATAATTGACTGAAAAATATGATTTCAACATTGTTGTCCTTATATTTTTTAGCTAACTCTATCTCACAGTCCCAGCCTACATCCTCTGATGTCCACAATGCAAATCATCACAAGCATCTTGAATCAGGTTGAGGAGGCAGAGGGAGCCTCAGATTGAGAACTTATCCAAAACATCACATCTGTATTCAACCATAGTACAAAGGCCATTTGGGCCATCAAGTCTGCTCCACTTTCTCTTTACTGCACTAGACTGAAAGCATTTTGATATTATGAGTACTTTGGGCCCCGTTTCTGAAGATTTTAGTGTAGGCCCGGGAGAAGGTTGAGAAAATTATCCCAGGAGTGAAAGGGTTAACTTAGGAGGATTGTTTGATGGTCTCGGTCTGTACATGTTGGAGTGTAGAAGGATGAAATGAGATTTCATTGAAACCTATAAAATATTGAAAGGCCAAGCTAGAGTGGATGTGGAGAGGATGTTTCCTATGGTGAGAGAACCTTGGATCTGAGGCTACAGACTCAGAATAAAGAGATGTCCCTTTAGAATTTCTTCTGCAAGAGGAAGATTTAGCTGTGGAATTCTTTATCAGTCAAAGCTGTGAAGGCCATGTCATTTGGTGTAGTTAAGGTAGAGAGTTTTTGACTGGTAAGGAGCTTAAGGGTTACAGGGAGAAGGCAAGTAAATGGGGTTAAAAATTCAGCTGTGATTGAATGGTGAAGCAGAGGGATGGGCCAAATAGTCTAATTCAGCTCCTGTATCTTATGGCATTATGGTTATTGATTGATAGACTGTTGTTGGACTTGTTTTCAAGATTTTTTCGTTAAAATCTAGGAAAAGTAAATGAAAAAGAAAAAGGGAAGAGAGAAAGAAGAATGAAAGAAAAAAAGGAAGAAAGAATCAGAACAGAGGAAGAGAAGAAGAAAGAAAGAGAGAGAAAGAAAGAATGAAAGAAAGAAAAAGTCCCCTTCTTGACTGACATTCATAACGAGTTAACACACAGCAAGTTGCCATAAACTGCAGTATGGGAACAACCCAGTAATGTGAATTAGTAAAACTGGAGCACTTCCACAGGATGTTTTACATCAACTAGAGAGAAAATGGAGCTTAAAATCTGATCTGAATGCCCACATCTCCATCAGCACAATCAAGCATTTTATTCCATGCTGTGGGTGTTCAATGTGAGGGACAGGGAAATAGATTATGCTGTTGTTAAATTGGTAAACTAGTGCCCCAAAAACTTGGACTAGCAACACAGTGACCTGACTTCATGGCAAACAAAGTTCAAAGTAAATTATTTATTCATTATTATTTATTAATTATCAAAGTGCATATAGTTCACCATATAAAACACTGAGATTCATTTTCTTGCAGGTATACACAGTAAATACAAAGAAACACAATAGAATCAATGGGGAACTCTGAACAAACAAAGACAAACAAATAACCAATGTGTAAAAAATGACAATTTAAGCAAATACACTTGGTTAGAGTTTAAATTTCAACTTTTGATGGCTCTGCGCCTCCTTTCACTAGAATTTGGAAGAGTGATGGATGCCGTCATTGAAACCCATCAAATGGTGAAAGGCCTTGATAGAGTGGATGTGGAGAGGATGTTTACTATGGTGGGAGAGTCTTAGTCCAGAGGATGCAGCTTCAGTATAGAGGGGCGTCCTTTTGGAATGGAGTTGAGGAAGAATTTCTTTAGCCAGAGAGTGATGAATCTGTAGAATTCTTTGCCACATGCAGCTGTGGAATCCAAATCTTTACTTGAATTTAACGCAGAGGTTGATAGATTCTTGATTGGTCAGGACATAAGTGGTTATGGGAAGAAGGCAGGAGAATGGGGATGAGAGGAAAAATGGATCAGCCATAATGAAATTGCATGCAGACTAAATGGGTGAATGGCCTAATAAAAGATAACATAAAAGCTAAGCAAGGGACAGCCATGTGGAAAATTATGAATACCCTGCACAACAAAGCGAGGAATTATTTCTCTTAGCCAAGGCATTAATAAATAAGTGACATGTTAGAGTACTGTGGATATCTAGAATCATTTCCCCAGAGTTATAATGTCTAACATCAGGAAAGATTAGCATAGGTTATTAGGAAAGATTGAATAGGTTAGGATTTTACTCTTTGGAATGTAGAAGATTCAGGGGAGACTCGATCGAGGTATACAAAATTATGTGGAGTGTAGATAAAGGAAATGCACGCAGGCTTTTTCCACTGAGGTTGGGTGGGATGAAAACCAGAAGTCATGGGTTAAAGTTGAAAGGTGAAAAGTTTAAGGGGAACATGAGGAAAACCTCTTCACTCAGGGGTCATGAAAACATGGAGCGAGCTGCCAACACAACTGGTGCATGCAAGCTCCATTTCAGCTTTTAAGAGAAGTTTGGATACGCACATGGTAGGAGTCTGGAGGGCCACAATGCTGCTGCAGGTTGATGGGAGAAGGCCTTTGAAGTGGTTTGGCATGGACTAGATGGGCCAAAGGGCCTGATTCCATGCTGTACTTTTCTATGACTCTATGACCATTTAAGGTGAGGGAGGTAATTTTAAAGGATATGTGGGGGGGAAGATTTTTACACAGAGATTGATGGATGCCTGGACTGGTGTTAGAGGCAGATACATTAGGGACTTTGAAGAGACACTAGATAAGCACATGAATGTGAGGAAAATGGACGTTGTGTAGGTATTAGTTTAGTTGACCATACAATTACGGATGTATTTGGCTTGGCACAGCATCGTGGGCTGAAGGGCCTGCTCCAGTGCTGTACTGTTCTACGCCCCACGTCCTAGTACAATATATAAAAAAATGGCAGGACCCTTAGGAGCACTGATGTGCAGAGGGATCTTAGTGTGCAGGTCCTTTGCTTCAAGGTAGGCTGGTGAAGAATTGCACAAGTGGATAGAATGGTAAAGGTGTACAACATAATTATCTGCATTGGTTGGGGCATTGGGGCTATTAAAACAAACCTAAATGCCATCTTAAAAAGCTTCTTACCCCAGCAAGTTAATCTAATCAACCATTCTAGTTAGCAAACCCCACTCCCCTCTATTACCTCTGTCACTACACTGTAAACTTTTTAAACACTTTTTATAAAGCTGTTTACATTGCAAATGCATGCTGGTATTTATGTATTTATGCACATTTTATTTCATATCTGTACTGTAACCTCTAACTTTACTTCTATTTCATTCTTTGTAACCAGGCGCCGAAGACTTTTGCACAAAACTGAGGTAATTTTATGTCTTGCCCTGTACTGCAGACACAAAAAAAAACAAATATCTCGATATATGTGAGTGATGATAAATATGATGCTGGTATTGGTCTCTATTGTGGATTGAGAGTGGGAAGGGGGCAGGGAGAGAGGAATCATGCTTGAGAAAAGAGGAAGACGGGGAAGCACAAGACAGATATTCCATAATGATCAATAAACCTTTGTTTAGAATTAAATTACCTTGCCTGGAATCTGAGGGCTGGGTTGCATCTGTACCCACGCCACTCCCCACTCCTGGGAGTCCTTCTCTGCCACCTGTCCCACACCTCCCCTGTGGTGTTCCACCCCCACCATTCCTGACATCCTTTGCTCCCGCCAGATGTAGAAACTCGCTCCCCTCACCTCATTGACAAATACAGTACTGTGCAGAAGTTTCAGGCACGGCACCCTACATATATGTGTGTGCCTAAGACTTTACTCAGTACTGTATCTGACGAATCCAGCTTGATCCTTGATCATTGAGCAGAAAGGGTCTAGGATATTTAGGGACTAGTTTAATTAGTTAACTAGTTTGGCACAATACTATGGGCCAAAAGGCCTGCTCTGTACTGTTCCATGTTCTATTTTCTATGTACTGTGTTCACAATAAGATAAAAACTGATACTAACTTGCAAGATGAGATAATTATTTTATTTACAGATCCAGCACAGTAACATGCCCTTCTGGCTGAATGAGCCCACAGAATTCAATTATATCCATGTGACCAATTAACCATACACCTTTGGAATGTGGGAGGTAACTGGAGCACATGGAGGAATCCCAGAGAGTCACGAAGAAAACTTACAAACTCCTTATGGATAGAGGCTGAACTGAACCCCGGTTGCTACACACAGGTGAACAGAAGTGTTGTCAAAGAGAATAATGTCAAGGTGCATCGTAATGAAAAAGAAAAGAGAGTTGGTCTTGGAGGTCAGAGAAGATGTGGAACTGTTGAAGTTAAGGCCAGAAGACCAAAGGCTATTTGGTCAATTGAGTCTGGTTTGTCATTTGATCATGACTGATTTATTATCCCCCTCAGCCCCATTCACCTGCCTTCTCCCTCATAAACTTTGATGCCCTGATTAATCAAGATCCTATAACCTCCACCTTACATTTACATAATGACTTGTCCTGTGACAATGAATTCCACAGATTCACCACCCTCTGGGAAAAGAAATTTTTCGTTACCTCTGTTCTAAATGGATGTCCCTCTGTTATGAGGCTATGCCCACTAATCCTAGACTCCCCCACTATAGGAAATATCTTTACCACATCCATTCTATCGAAGACTTTCAATATTCAATAGGTTTCAATGAAATCCATCAAACATCCTCATATGCTAATCCTCATCAGAATAATTCTCATGAACCTGGACCCTCTCCAATGCCAGCACATGTTTTCTTAGATACCGGGCTGAAAACTGCTCACAATCCTCCAAATGTGGTCTGACCAATGCCTTTTAAAGCCTTAGCATTACATCCTTGCTTTCGTATTCTAGGCCTCTTCAAAATGGCTTTGAAGTTAACTACCAGTAGGCTGATAATGGAACAATGTTATATCGTAGAGCAGAAACACGATATTGAGTCCAATCAGACCTATTTCAGTGCCGCCTTAAAGGATTTTTTCCATATTCCTAAGCTGAGACCTCCAAGAGGACCACAACCTTGTCATAAGGTTTGGAAACTTGCATGTGTCAATGACCTGGAGAGCTAAGTCGGCTGGAATCAGGGCTTTATGCTTTGGGTCTTAGTAGGGTCGCCATTTCAAACAGATCAAAGGGTAGAGGCCAGTGTTCACTGGTCTTCTCGGTTTGGGGGTTCAGCTCAGGGCTAACAACCCTGACTGGTCAAACAAAACTGTTATTGAAACAGCAATGAAGAATCCTTCTACATCTGAGCGTGATGGTATTCTCCACCTGGGACTGACAGTAGTGAAAACCAAGTGACTGACATGATGAATGAAACCCTGGAACACTGTTAAAGATGGAAGACATTCATTGTTGTCCTGAACGCCAATGGCATAACGAGCAGTAGGTTAGGCCTGAGCTGATCCTCCAATGTCAGAGGAACTCTGCAAGTTTCAAGGTAAATCAGTTTTAAGTAATCCCAGATGACCCAGGGCTACACTAAGAGGGCCCAGGCTTGTGTTATTCTCTGCTGAATTAGCAAACAGTGGATGGGTCAGAGGAAATGTTTTCCACGGAAGGAATGACTTTCATTTATGTCCCATCCTTTTCCGCTCATCCCAACCATCTTACCGTCACTTTCCTCAGGATTATAGTTATTGTCCTAATGTAGAAAAAACAGCAGCCACTTTGTACAGAGTGTGCTCATGCAGACTAGATCATAGAAGGAAGTTTTTCCACTGAAAAAATGTTTTCATTTATGAAGCTATTACTGTCTGTACTGTATATTTTGTGCTTGTTTAATTTCATAATCTATCTTCCCTTTTCTCATTGCTTGTTCAATGGTTTTTTGTTACTTTCTGAAGTTTTCATAGTTTTCCAATTTTGCAGAACTCTTGGTGACTTTGCATGAGCTTCTGATGCTTTATTTTATTCCCTTAGTAACCCAAGGCTGGCTTCTGGTAAGATGGTGGTGTACTCAGACACAACGGCTTCTACAGGGTCAACCAAATGTTTTATTGTCTTTTAACATTTTTTTTACAATCGTAAAATCTTGCTGGATATTAAGTGCTGAAAAGTACTGCAGGTCTACCAGATCAGCGAGTTGCTCATTGTCAGAGAAGCTGAAAGAGCTGGACAGTACAGATCATACTATTCTCGGCATCAGAGGCACCAGATTGGGTTCCTGAAGGCAGTGTGTGGTCTAATAGTGATTGGCTTAGACCCGTAACACCCCGTTGGACTTTTGGTAATGTTGTATGCTGCAAGTCCAATTGACTGGCTTATTGGCAAGTGGCACGGGAGCTGCAGGGCCCTGGTTGTAGCACAGACTAGGCCTCCAGCCACAGTGTTGCATGTTTGCAGTTGCCCAGGAGAGAGGTGTTGGGGTCAGTGTGCTGCACCAGAGTGCCGAGGGCAATGTGGCATGGTGTCCATGCTGGAGTCAGCCTAGCCATCCCATGTTCACTCCACAGAAGACAAGATGTTATTATTTAGTGGCCTATAGACATCTCCCTGCCATGCTTTACTCTCTTCCCTTTAGTATTCGTAATCTCTTTCCAGATGGACTCAAATTGTGCTCCTTGGATCCTATACTGTCTCTCATCGTCAACCCAATCTACTTCCCCAACTCCCTTACCTCCTGTCTATCCTTTCCTATTACCTGGTACTCTTGGGTATTTAATTTCCATTCATCTCCACCCTGCCACTATGTTTCCATAATGACCACTAAATCATGTTCCTTTATACTGCTCTATGCCACAAGTTCAATGGTCTTGTTTTGAATACAGATGAAGTGAACCTCTACTCATTACCTGTTTAGAATCAGCTATCCATTTTGTCCTTTGCACTTAACCTTTCTGTATCAATTCTCACTTTTTTTGAGCTTTTCCTTTGACCTCTGCTTTGCTTCTCCGTCTTTCTGCCTGGATTACTGATCTGCTTTCAAATTATTTTAAACCCTCTCCGACTAGCAAACAATCCCCCAAGTAAGTTTTATATTGCATCTGTGCATACGTGTACTTGTGCATACAACAATAAACTTGACTTTGTTTCATACCAGTATTGTCCAAAATCTTGGCAGAAATATCTTCCTCTAGAGCAGGCATGGGCAAACTACGGCCCGGGGGCCATATGCGGCCCGTTAAGCTTTTTAATCCAGCCCACAGAACTTGATGAAATTATATTAATAAAACTTGTTAACGTTTTTTTCCCCGCAATTCTGGCATTTTCCCAATAGATGACACACTCTATATACATTTGTGGCAACCCATTTCCTGGCACATCTGAACCGGGTCACAATTAGCCAGCGTTCCGGCTAAGGGAGATAGCCTGCGGGGATTTGCAAGCACAGAGCTTTGGAGCCTCTGCACCACGGGGGGCAGGTTGAGGGAGGCTTAAAAGTGAGGCTGGGGATTTCGAATAAAGTTTTTTTCTTCGACTGCAGTTACCGACTCCGTGTCGTAATTTTAACGCTGCGTGTAGCACACCGCTACACATTGACCTTTGTTGAGGAGCAGCGTATTACTCCACATTTGCGCTTTACTCTTTGTTCGGCTCGACCTATTTGTGTGAACAGGCATTCAGCGTCATGAACATCAACAAAGCCAGCCACAGATCCAAGTTAACTGACCAACACCTCAGATCCATCCTGAGAATCGCCACAACAAAACTAAATCCAGACTTTGATGCGCTGGCTAAAAAGGGAGACCAACAACACTGTTCCCACTGAAATTAAAAATAAGTTTCTTCGTTGTGTTATGTAAAAAATGCATTTGAAAATATTTTTTTCAATAAGCCTTACATGTTACATGACATTTCTGTTAAGTGATGGACATGAGTAGTGCACAGGTGCACGTACATTCTCAAAATAAAAAATGCGCTCCAGATCAAATAACGCGCTCCGCATACTGGCGCGCTGTCACTGTTCTGTCCTTGTGCTGGTCGTTGTTGAGTTTTGGCACAGGGGACAATTGAATAAGAAGGAGCAGGACAAGTAGACCTGCATCTCCAACCATTTTTGAAATAAAGACAGTCAGGAGGAGAGTGATGATGATAATATCTTGAAGGATAACAGAATTTTCAGTGCTTTAAAATAATAACTGTTACTATTAAAAAAGCTGTATTTTATTCATTTAATTTTCAGTGTTTTAAAAGTGATTTCAATAAATAGCTAAATACCATGGGACTTCAAAGACAAATATTTTGTTGTAATGCATTTGTTCATTTTCAATTGAAATTAAAGCACATGTTTTCTACATATCTCATGATATTTTATTTTCTCTTATGAGGTGTATTACCAAAACACTCCATCCATCTGCTCCTGGTCCGGCCCCCCTGTCAAATTTTAGAACCCTTTGTGGCCCTCAAGTCAAAAAGTTTGCCCACCCCTGCTCTAGAGGGTTCTGAGAAGTCAGTACCGTAAACAACGGTTTGAAAACACAATGGAACTGTTCTAAGGGCAGGACGTGAATAAATGGGAGGAGGCTCATACTAATAAAGAAAATATTGTGAAATGGTGTGCACTGTGTGGTAGATCCAATGCTATTCTACGTTACCACATGCCTCACAGCCAAACTCAATGATCAGTGTGGGTGATAGAATTATCACAGAATGTACAACTTTTACAGAGTGTGCCTGAGACAAGCACTAGGGCTGGCTCCAACTGCAGTGGAGACATGAGTTTCTACAGATGTACCATGGACAACATTCTGACTGACTGCATAACCATCTGGTACGGAGACAGGATCAAAAGTGTTGCAGATGGTCAGCCAGCTCCATCACGGGCATGTCCCTGCACCATTGAAGGCATCTTCAAACTGCAATGCCTCAAGAAGGTATGAAGGACACTCACCACTCAGCACATGCCCTCTTATCATTACTACCATCAATGAGGAGGTACAGCAGCCTGAAGACACACACTCAACATTTTAGGAACAGCTTTTCCCCCTCAGCCATCAGATTTTTCAACATAACTAAACCTAAGAACAATAACTCACTATTTTTCACTCTTTCTGCACAATCTATCTATTTTTTTTATCAAGTCCCCTATGTATTCATCTATTTAAATATTTCAAACTTCAAAGTGAACTTAATATCAAAGAATTCAAAATGGTGTCAATGATAATCAACCACATTCCGTGGGCTACAAATGATTTTGCCAAATATTCTGTTAAATACACCCTTTTGAATTACTCTCAATGTAATCTGAAGCATGTAACTTCCTTCTAAGCAAGCACTTTCAGGTTAACTTCATGATCTTCCTATCTCATGATCGACTGAAGAATTCAGTGGACCTCTCAGGCATGGCACGTTTAAGAGGATGAAGATTCATCGCCACGGCCAAAAGCAAGCAAGAAGGGGAGACTACAAACCAGGCTTTAATGCAGAGTAAGAAGGCTTCCTAAAGCCAGCATCTTGTTGGCAAATGTACAGTTACTGGAGAACAAAATTAGGGACCTGAGGGCAAGATTGCTGTAACAGGAGGAAATGGGAGCATGTTCTAATTGCATGCTTGATTGAAATATGGCTTTCTCCGAGCATGTCAGATACAGCAATCAGACTTGCAGGTTTCTTGATTCACAGAATGGACTAAGCTGCAGATTTAGAAAAGGCAAAAGGAGGAGGTGTGAGTTTAATGAAGAACTCTGGGTGCTCAGATGTGCGGGTTTGCCGAACTTGTGTTACCCCGACTTGAAACACCTAACAGTGAAATGCTGCCTGTTCTACTTACCTGGGGAGTTCTCCCCCATAATCTTGACCACAGTCTGCATACCACCAACAGCCAACTATAATCAAGCACTTGCGATACTGCATGATGCTGTCTCCAAGCAAGAAACAGTCCAACCTGGTGTGTTGGAGATTTTGACTAGGCCTTTTTGAAGAAAACTTTGCCCAATTCCCATCAGCATATAGCACCAGGGGTCCCAACATAATAGACCAATGTTATCCTAATATAAGGAAAGACTACCATTCCACGCCCAGACCATATATTGGTACATTGGAACATTTGGCTCTCCTTCTCCTACCTGCACAGAAGCAGAGGCTAAATAGCAATGTTCCAGAGATGAGAGCAACAAAGATGTGGTTGCAGGAGGCAGAGGAGCAGCTACAGGATTGCTTCAAGTCCAAGGACTGGGCTGAGTTCAAGGACTCATCAAGGGATCAGAATGAACACAACATGGTTGAAATGGACTTAAAAAACAGCTGTAGATGAGTGTGTCCCCACAAGGTTATTCAAAGTCTTCCCCAATCAGAAGCCCTGGTTGAACTATGCAATCTGATATCTGCTAAGGGCCAGATCCGGAGCATGCAAGTCTGCTGACCTATAAAGTTACAAGAGGCCCAGGTACGATCTCCAGAAAGCCATCTGGTAAGCACTGTGGAAAGTCTGGACTCAGCGAAGGATGCTCGACAACTGTGACAGGGTTTGAACACTATTATTTCTTATAAAAATTTTATCAGGTGACATTGATGCTGGGGAGGCTAGTGCCCATGATAGAGCTGACTATGTGTACAACTTCCTGCTGTTATTTTTGATCCTGTGCAGTAGTCCATCTACATCAGATGGTGGTGCAACCAACTAAAATGCTCTCTATAGTACATCTACTGAAATTTACATCTGGACATCATGCAGAGGGTTGCAAACTCAGCCAGCTCTATCATGAACATTAGCATCCCGAGCACAGAGAACATCTTCAAAAGGAAATTTCTCAAAAAGGCAGCATCCAACATTAGGAACCTCAATCACCCAGGACATTCCCTCTTCTCATTGCTACCAACAAGAAGAATGTACCGGAGCCTGCTGACACACACTCAAAATCTTAGGAACAGATTCTTCCCCTCTGCCTTCAAATTTCTGAATACACAATAAATCAACCTATTCATAATCTGATGGAGTATAAAAACTGTAAGAGAATACTTAAGGGAACATAGAAACATAGAAAATAGGTGGAGTAGGCCATTCGGCCCTTCGAGCCTGCACCACCATTCAGTATGATCATGGCTGATCATCCAACTCAACCCTGTACCTGCTTTCTCTCTATAACCCCTGATCCCTTTAGCCACAAGGGCCATATCTGCCTTCCTCTTAAATATAGCCAATGAACCAGCCTCATCTGTTTCCTCTGGCAGAGAATTCCTCAGATTCACCACTCTCTGTGTGAAGAAGTTTTTCCTCATCTCGGTCCTAAAAGGCTTCCCCTATATCCTTAAACTGTGACCCCTCATTCTGGACTTGGAAGAAATCAGGAGGGCTAAAAGAGGGCATGAAGTTGCCTTAGCAGACAAGGTGAAGGAGAATCCTGAAGGATTCTACAGATATGTTAAGAGCAAAAGGATTGTGAGGGACCAAATTGGAAAATCAGAATGGTAATCAAATGAGATGGGGAACATCTTAAGTGGATGTTAAGCCATCTCCATCATAGCCACTGGCTTCTCCAGCATCCAAGACACTTTCAAAAGGTGATGCCTCAAAAAAGATGGCACGCATCATTAAGGATCCCCATCACACAGGTCATGCCCTCTTCTCATTATACACACAGTGTTTCAGGAATAGCTTCTTCCCATTCACCATCAAATTTCTGAATGGACAATGAAAGTATGAACACTACCTCAGTGTATGTGTATATATATTTACTGTATTGATAGTTTCATTACTAGTAATTGCAATGTACTGCTGCCACAAAACATCAAATTTCATGACATATGCTAATGATATTAAACCTAATAACCTAATTCTGATTCTGATTCAGAATATCATTGGCAGAGTTTCACTTTTTTAATAATATTCCCTCTATTAGCCACTGAAGGTTATCATATTGCTTTTCCTTACCTGAACATTTATTTTTAGTGATTTGTGAACAAGGTCACCCAATTCCTTTTATATACATCTCCTGCTGCCTTGGGAAGGCAGTCAACATTACCAAAGACCTCCTCCCACCCCAGTCATTTTCTTCTTCCCTTCCATTGGGAAGAAGTACAAAAGCTTGAAAATATACAACTCCAGGCTCAAGGATAGCTTCAATTTTGCTCTTAGCAGATTCGTGAATGGACCGTTTGGATGATAAAACTGAGCTCTTGATCTTACAATTAACTCATTGTGGACTTGAGTTATTTTATTTGTCTACCTACACTGCAGTTTCTCTGCAACTGTGCAGCTGTAGGTGGTCTAAGATACTTCCCAGGAGCGCTGTGTGGCAGAGCCCCAAGCATTGTCAATGATTCCTCGCATCTGCACAACAATCTCTTTGACCCCCTATCATCAGGCAGGAGGTACTGTAATATTAGGACAAGAACTTTCAGGGTGGGACACAGTTTCTTCCACAGGCTGTGAGACCACTGAACTCTCTGCAACCACCCAGGTGTCACCACGTATGAAGCACAACCAGCATTATACTAATTGCTTTTGAACTTGTGATATAAATGCAACTCAAAGCCATAGAATCATAGAAAGGTACAGCACAGAAACAGGCTCTTCAGCCTATATAATCCATGCCGAACTATTTAAACAGCTTACTCCCATCAATCTGCCCCAACAGCATAGCCTTCGATTCAAGTACCTATCCAAATATCTCTTAAACATTAAAATTGAGCTTGCATGCACTACTTGCACTGGCAGCTGGTTCAACTCTCTCAGGACCCTCCGAAGCAAGAAGATTGCCCTCATGTTCCTCTCAAATTTTTCACCATTCATCCTTAACCCATGACCTCTAGTTGTATATCCACCCAACCTCAGTGGAAAAAGCCTGCTTGCATTCGCCTTATCTCAACCCCTCATAACTTTGTATACCTCCATTAAATCACCTCTCAATCTTCTACATAATAAAGTATTAACCTATTCAATCTTTCCATAGAACTCAGGGCCTCCAGACTCGGCAATATCCTTGTAAATTTTCTCTGTACTCTTTCAAACTTATTTACATCTTTCCTGTAGGTAGGTGACCAAAACTGCACACAATACTCCAAATCAGGCCTCACCCATGTCTTATAGAACTTCAACATAACATCCCATCTCACATGCTCAATTCTTAATACCTTATTATGTGTTAGATTATTTGTGGTAATATTACTTTATGAGTTGTGTGTGAATTAAATGTACCTTCATCTGGAGGAACATTTCATTTGGTGGTATACATGTGTATGGTTGAAATAGCAATAAACTTGAACTTAATAAACCAATTATACATAGAAACATAGAAAACCTACAGCACAATATAGACCCACAAAGTTGTACTGAACATGTCCCTACCTTAGAAATTACTGGAGTTACCCATAGCACTCTTTTTCTAAGCTCCATGCACCTATCCAAAAGTCAAAAGACCCTATCGTATCCGTCTCCACCACCATTGCCTGCAGCCCATGCCACGCACTCACCACTCTCTGCATAAAAAACTTACCTCTGACATCTCCTCTGTACCTAGTCCCAAGCACCTTAAACCTGTGGCAGCCATTTCAGCCTGGGAAAAAGCCTCCGACTATCTACACGATCAATGCCTCTCATCATCTAGTACACCTCTATCAAATCACCTGTCATCGCCCTTCGCTCCAAGGAGAAAAGGCCGAGTTCACTTAAACTATTCTCATAAGGTATGCTCCCCAATTCAGGCAACGTCCTTGTAAATCTCCTCTGCACCCTTTCTATGGCTTCCACATCCTTCCTGTAGTATGGCGACCAGAACTGAGCACAGTACCCCAAGTAGGGTCTGACCAGGGTCCTATATAGCTGCAACATTACCTCTCCGCTCCTAAATTCAATTCTACGATTGATAAAGGCCAATACACCGTATGCCATCTTAACCACAGAGTCAACCTGCGCAGCTGCTTTGAGCGTTCTATGGACTCGGACCCCAAGATCCCTCTGATCCTCCACACTGCCAAGAGTCTTACCATTAATACTCTATTCTGTCATCATATTTGACCTACCAAAATGAACCACTTCACACTTATCTGGGTTGAACTCCATCTGTTACTTCTCATCCAAGTTTTGTATCCTATCAATGTCCCGCTGTAACCTCAGACAGCCCTCCACACTATCCACAACACCTCCAACCTCTGTGTCATCAGCAAACTTACTAACCCTACAATTAAAATTACAATTAAACAAGCTCATTTCACTATCTAACCACTAATCAGTTAAATATAATATTTTCTGCAGCAAAATGGATAACCGCACGTTTTTCCAAATTATATTCCACCCACAAAATCCTCATCCAATCAATTTTCCTAGCTATATTCCCATGATGTCCTTGTTGATGCTTCTCACTACCCAGACTGAACGTTGTTGTTGTTGTTGTTTCTTCTTCTTCCTCTTCTTCTTCTTCGTCTTCCAGTTTAGACGCATCTAGGCGTATTACTGCCCTCCACAGGATGTATAATTTATCTTATTAGCTAGCAGTGCCGCAAACCGCTTTACTTCCCTAATCTGAATGTCACCTCTGCACTCACTGGCCACTTGATTAGGTACTCCTTTGCACCTGTTCATTAATGCAAATATCTAATCAGGCAACCTTGCACTAGCAACTCAATGCATGAAAATATGCAGACATGGACAAGAGGTTCAGTTGCTGTTCAGACCAAAGATCAAGATAGGGAAAGAAGTGTGATCTAAGTGACTTTGACTATAGAATGACTGATGGTGAATGATGGGGTGGTTCAAGCATCTCAAAATTGGTAGATGTTTCAAGTTTACAGAGAATGGCGTAAAAAAAAAATCAAAAAAAAAAAATCTAGTGAGTGGCACTTCTGTGGATGAAAACACCTTGTTAATGAGAGGTCAGAGGAGAATGGCCAGACTGGTTCAAGCTGACAGGAAGGTGACAGTAACTCAGATAATCACATGTTACAATAGTGGTGTGCAGAAGAGCATCTCTGAATGAACAACATGTCAAACCTTGAAGTGGATGAGCTACAGCTATAGGAGGTACCTAATAATGTGGCCATTGAGTTTATATAACTAGCAGATTTGGGTATTTTTCACCTTCCGCCTAGGGCGTTGATATACATGGTGAATACTATCACAAGCTCGGGTCATGGGTATCTTTATACTCTCTGCATTTTATTAATTATAACATTTTATTGCAGTTCTGATTTTGTATGTGTTATGGTTAAGTCCTACTTTTCATTTAAGTTGCAATTACCCTTGGATACTTCCAATTAACTCCCCTCGAGTCTTTGCAGGTGTCCAAGTAAATATCCTTAGACTTTAGTCTCTTAACAGAATTGTTACTTGTAAGCTTGTGAAGAGTCTGGGGTTTCAATTAGCTCGGCATGGATTTCTTCATGCCCTGAAGCATTTTTAAAGGGGCAGTGGTAACCTCTTGGGGTTTGGTGGTCCTGATCCTTCCCTGGTGTAGTTCTGGCCAAGTTATCTGAGACCTTGAAAGTTCCACTTTTTTGTTTTATCTCTTTTGATAATTAAATTCCTTACTTTGTTTAACCCATCTGAGTCTCTGTGTGATCCAATGCCTGGGTCTGAAGATACAGTGTGACAGATACTAGCTCTGATTCCTAAGGTATGCTAGTTGTCAGAAAGGCAACTGACTTTCTTAATGTTGGTAGTTTGGTGATGTACTACACTTTGGAGTAACTGAGTACTACAGCACAGAAGCAGGCCTTTGTTCTATCTTGTCTGTGCTTTGTTCTATTCACTTACACCTGACATAGCCTTCTATGTAAGTAAGTTGTACAGTGTGTTAAATAGGATTGTGTTTATATTTTTTTGTTTTTGTTCCTTTATTGTTTTCTTTAAGCTTAATAATTTTTTTTATGCTGATTTAGAGTATGGAGTACTGTTCTCCTTTACAATAGTGGAAAAGAAATCAACCGTGATTGACTGATAGAATATGATAGGCTGAATGGCCTAATTCTTCTCCTAAATCTTATTATCTTATGGTCCCATCAAAGTTCTTCTGAAAGTCAAAATGCACCACATTCAGTAGTTTTCCCTCACTTATTCTGGCAGTGACAATTCACAAAACTTAAATAGACTTTCCTTGCTTAAATCCAGGTTGACTTCCAATTTTTAAAAATTTTGATGGACCTTGTTACCATTTCCTTAATAAATTCCAGCATCATTCTTTCTATTGCTGTTAATATAAATTGTCTCGAGCTACCCTTTTTTTTCAGTCTCTTTCTTCTTAAATCTTGGTTTACATTTGGAACCTCCCAACTCTTGGGAGCCTTCATGTCTCAGTAAAATTAAGTCAAGTCAAGCTGCTTTTATTGTCATTTCAACCATAACTGCTGGTACAGTACACAGTAAAAATAAAACAATGTTCCTCCGGGACCCCTGCGGCCATTCCCATTAACAATAAGTATACCGTACTGGATACTGTTGATGGGGATGACCTACCAGGAATGAGTTGTAGTGGTCCTGCCTCTGGCACAGAGGTTGAACCCTCAACTAGAAAGGGGAGGAGGGAAGAGAAGAGAGTGATAGTTTTAAGGGATTCTATAGTTAGGGGGGCAGATAGGAGATTTTGTGGGGCAGATCGGGAGTCTCGGATGGTATGTTGCCTCCCTGGTGCCAGGGTTATCTCAGATATCTCAGATCGGGTGCAGGCTATTCTTGAGAACGAGGGCATGAACCCAGATGTAGTGGTCCATGTAGGGACCAACGATGTAGGTAAGGTGAGTGAGGGGGTCCTGCTTAGAGAGTTCAGGGAGTTAGGAGTGAAGCTGAAAGGCAGGACCTCTAGGGTGACAATCTCGGGATTGTTACCTGTGCCACGTGCGAGTGAGGCGAAGAATAGAATGATTATGCACATTAATACGAGGCTGAGAGCATGGTGCAGGAAGGAAGGGTTCAGTTTTTTGGATAATTGGTCTTTGTTCCAGGGACATTGGGATCTGTTTCGAAGGGACGGTCTACATCTGAACTGGAGGGGTACTAACATTCTTGCAGGAGTGTTTGCCAGTGCTGCTTGGGGGGGTTTAAGCTAGATGTGCAGGGGGCAGGGATCCAGATCCAGAGGGTTGGTCAGAAGGAGCATGGGGTTAAATGTGTAGAAGGTTTGGGTGATCTTGAGAAGGTCATCAAAATTCAGGGAGCAATTAGCCCGATGGAAATTCAAGGAGCTGGGTTAGGTACAGTAGACAGTGTTTTAAGCAAAGAGAGGAGGAATGGGCTAAGAATTCTATACTTGAATGCGCGTAGTGTCAGAAATAAGACAGATGAGCTTGAAGCTCAGATGAAAATGGGGAACTACGATATTGTTGGGATAACGGAGACATGGCTGCAAGGGGATCAGGCCTGGGAATTGAGTGTACCAGGGTATACGTGCTATCGTAGAGACAGAAATATGGGAAGAGGGGGTGGGGTGGCCCTGTTGGTGAGGAATGAGATTCAGTCCTTAGCAAGAGGTGACTTGGGAACAGGGGAAGTAGAGTCTATGTGGATTGAGCTGAGGAACAGTAAGGGTAAAACGACCCTAGTGGGTGTTGTGTACAGGCCCCCAAACAGTAGCGTGGATATTGGGTACAAGTTGATTAGGGAGTTAACATTGGCATGTGCTAAAGGTAATGCAGTCGTTATGGGAGATTTCAACATGCAGGTGAACTGGGAGAATCAGGTAGGTGCTGGACCCCAAGATAGGGAGTTTGTGGAGTGTCTAAGGGATGTATTTTTGGAACAGCTTGTGCTTGAGCCAACCAGGAACGAGGCTATTTTGGACTTGGTGATGTGTAATGAACAGGAATTGATAAGTGATCTTGAAGTAAAGGAGCCATTAGGAAGCAGTGATCATAACATGATAAGTTTTTATCTACAATTTGAGAGGGATAAGGGCAGATCAGAGGTGTCAGTGTTGCAATTAAATAAAGGAGACTACGGAGCCATGAGGGAAGAGCTGGCCAAAGTTAAATGGGCGGATGCCCTGGCAGGAAAGACAGTGGATCAGCAGTGGCAGATATTCTTGGGGATAATACAAAAGATGCAAAAGCAGTTCATTCCAATGAGAAGGAAGGATTCAAAGAGGGGGAAGGGGCCACAGTGGTTGACAAAGGAAGTCAGAGATTGTATAGCATTAAAGAAAAAGAAGTATGACAGGGCTAAGATGAGTGGGAATACAGATGATTGGGAAAGTTTTAAGGAACAGCAGATCTTAACTAAAAAAGCAATATGGAGAGAAAAAATCAGGTATGAGCTCAGTCTAGCCAGGAATATAAAAGGGGATAGCAAAAGCTTTTTTAGCTATGTGAAGAGAAAGAAGATAGTTAAGAACAATGTTGGCCCCAAGAAGAATGAATTGGGAGAAATTGTTATGGGAAACAGGGAAATGGCAACAGAATTTAATGCGTATTTTAGATCTATCTTCACCAGGGAGGACACAAGCAATCTCCCAGATGTATGGATGGGCCAGGGTCATAAGATATCAGAGGAATTGAGACAGATTGACATTAGGAAAGAAACTGTGATGAGTAGACTGGTAGGACAGAAGGCGAATAAATCCCCAGGTCCAGATGGTCTGCATCCGAGGGTTCTAAAAGAGGTGGCTCAGGAAATTGCGGATGCATTGGTAATCATTTTCCAATGTTCCTTAGATTCAGGATCAGTTCCTGAAGATTGGAGAGTGGCTAATGTTATCCCACTTTTCAAGAAGGGAGGGAAGGAGAAAACGGAGAACTATCGCCCTGTTAGCCTAACGTCAGTCGTGGGGAAGATGCTTGAGTCCATTATTAAGGACGAAATAGTGGCACATCTTGATGGCAGAAATAGGATTAGGCCGAGCCAGCATGGATTTCCCAAGGGCAAATCATGCTTGACTAATCTGTTGGAGCTTTTTGAGGGTGTAACAAGGATGTTAGACGAGGGTAAGCCAGTGGATGTTGTGTACCTAGATTTTCAGAAGGCATTCGATAAGGTGCCACATAGGAGATTGGTGAGTAAAATCAGAGCTCATGGCATTGGGGGCAGGGTTTCAACATGGATAGAAAACTGGTTGGCAGATAGAAAGCAAAGGGTAGCAGTGAATGGGTGTTTCTCGGACTGGCTGGAGGTGACTAGTGGGGTACCACAGGGCTCTGTATTGGGACCACAGCTCTTTATGATTTATGTCAATGATTTAGATGAGGGCATTGAAAACTATATCAGCAAGTTTGCTGACAACACTACCTGGGTGGCAGTGTGACATGCGAAGAGGACATTAGGAGAATACAGGGAGACTTGGATAGGCTGGGTGAGTGGGCAGATACTTGGCAGATGTCATTCAATGTGAATAAATGTGAAGGTATCCACTTTGGAAGCAGGAACAAGAGGGCAGAGTATTGTCTGAACGGTGTAGAATTAGGTAAGGGAGAAATGCAAAGAGACCTAGGAGTCCTAGTTCACCAGTCAATGAAGGTGAATGAGCAAGTGCAACAGGCAGTGAAGAGGGCAAATGGAATGTTGGCCTTTGTTACAAGGGGAATTGAGTACAAGAGCAAGGATGTCCTTTTGCATTTGTACAGGGCCCTGGTGAGACCACACCTGGAATATTGTGTACAGTTTTGGTCTCCAGGTTTAAGGAAGGACATTCTGGCAATTGAGGAAGTGCAGCGTAGATTCACTAGGTTGATTCCTGGGATGGCAGGGCTGTTTTACGCAGAGAGATTGGAGAGATTGGGCTTGTACACGCTGGAATTGAGGAGATTGAGAGGGGACCTGATTGAAACGTTTAAGATAATTAAAGGATTTGATAGGATTGAGGCAGGAAATGTGTTCCAGATGTTGGGAGAGTCCAGTACCAGAGGGCATGGATTGAGAATAACAGGTCAGTTATTTAAAACAGAGTTGAGGAAGAGCTTCTTCTCCCAGAGAGTTGTGGAGGTGTGGAATGCACTGCCTCGGAAGACGGTGGAGGCCAATTCTCTGGATGCTTTCAAGAAGGAGCTAGATAGATATCTGATGGATAGGGGAATCAAGGGATATGGGGACAAGGCAGGGACTGGGTATTGATAGTGAATGATCAGCCATGATCTCAGAATAGCAGTGCAGACTCGAGGGGCCGAATGGTCTACTTCTGCACCTATTGTCTATTGTCTATTGTCTATTGTCTATTGACCATTTAATTAGAAACTCAGCAGGCAAGATGTTGGATATGGTCCTAATACAGGCAACTTGGATCACAGTAAATTGTAAAAGGTCTAGATGGGGTAGGACAAAAAGCCAGCTTCCTTACTGTTCAGCTCAATAATTCTATCATAACAATTATGCATTCTAGAGTTGGGTATATCGCAAATATTAATTTCAACAGCAACTATTCTTCAGATTTGATCAGGGATAGCAAATTGAATTTAAAATGCAGCTCAGGACAACAGGCTTCCTGGAGCTGCAGGGTGTGGTCAATCACAAATTTTAAAAGAACACTCCACTAAGACCTCAAATGCTTGCATATGCATGAATGCAACTTAGAGTCAGTGGGGATAACATTCATTTTGGCTGTCTGGTCTGTGAGTATGAAGAATGAGGTGCGTGAAAACTATGTAATTCAAAGGAAGCATTGTGGGTGCATTGTAACTATGGAATTGTCCGGTTGTTACATTACCTTTGATCCACAGCTTACAAAGATGTCTTATAATATTGGGACAGCAGGCCTCTTCTTCCAAGACTGTCTCAATATGGTGCCTGTTGCTTATTTTTGCAAAATAAACACTTCTATATCCACTAGTGTCAGTGTCTCTCCAATAACTTTGTTCACACCACAACAACCCTCCCAGCTTCACCGTCATGGTATTTATAAAAAACCGAGATGCAGGTTATTGCATCCTGGGTGAGCTTTTGGTCCCGTTGGTGCTAATTTTCTTCAGCCCTTGGCCAGATCTGTTGTTCTCCATTATTTCCAGGAGACTTCTTGTGTCTTTTTCAAAGTATTTGTTTAATTTCTGTCATTTTCTTCTTCCCCAGTAAGTGACCCCATCCATTTCCTTTCTGAACATTGACAGAGGCTTTGCTGAATTCTGAAATTTTTACCAACTCTTGGGTCTCACTGTTTTCTTTAAATTATCTTGTTATCATTATCTGGACTTTGCCAGTTGTTTCTTTTGTTCCACATAGAATGGATATATAATTATTGGAAGCTACATATCAACGGGGCCTACCACCTCCATCTGGTGCCTCTTCTCCTTCCCCTTCTTCCATGGTCCACTCTGCTCTCCCATCAGATTCCCACTTTATTTGATCTTATTTAGAGATACAGTGCAGACTGTGCTCCTTCCAGCCCTTTGAGGTGAACCGCCAGCAACATCTGATTTGACCTGGACTCAGATGACAATTCAAAATGACCAATTAACGACTATCTGGTATCTCTTTGGAAACCAGAGCGTCTAGCAGAAGCCCATGTATTCCACAGAAACTTCTTACAGACAGCACTGGAATTAAACCCCCAACTCTGCTGTTCACCTTTTCCATCTATTCCCTTGTAGTATAAACCTCAACACCTCAGACAGAAGTGTTGGGCCATATCCCAAAACGTAGAACAGCATCCACATCTGCCAAGTCATTGGGCAGTTTGTGGATTACTTGGGAACATGAATGGAGTCCATGGCCCATAAAGAATATAAAATTAAACTGAAAGCAGGAACGTTTAATAAAATGTTTTACCAATCTGATTTTTGCTTGGAGAGTAAAATGCATTTACCACAGCAGCTCCTGAAATCCACCTGCAAAGCAAAGAAAGATAAAAATTAATGACTTCCCCCCACTTCATTTGACCCTTCAAGTCAAATTTATTGACAATTAACTATATACGTGTATCCCATCAAACGAGACAATGTTTCTCCAGATTAAATTTAAATTACAGTGGTTCAACAATAGTGTGGACTATTATCTAAATGAGGGGAAGTTCAAATATCAGAGATGCAGGGGGACTTAGGAGACCTCGTTCAAGACTCCCAGAAGGTTAGTTTACAGATTGCATCTGTGGCAACGAAGGCAAATGCAATGTTGGCATTTATTTCAAGGGGAATCGAATATAAAAGCAAGAGAATAATGCTGAATCTTTTTAAGACACCAGTTGGGCTGCACTTGGAGTATAGCCAACAGTTTTGGGCCCCCATTTCTCAGAAAGGGTGGGTTGTCATTGGATAGAGGCCAGCAGAAGTTCATGAGGATGGTTCCAGGAAGGAAGGGGTTAATATATGAAGGGGTTAATATATTTGGCGGCTTTGGGCCTGTACTCACTGGAATTTAGTCGAATATGGGGGAGAATCTCATCAAAACTTACTGAATGTTGGAAGGATTAGATAGGAAACATCCTCTCCACATCCACCCTATGGTGGAAGTATCCAGAACTCGAGGGGCGACCTTTTAGAACAGAGGTAAGGAGGAGGTACATTTAGCCAGAGAGTAGTAAATTTGTGGAATGCCCTGCACAGACTGTGGTGGAAGCCAAGTCCGCCCATATATTTAAGTCAGAAGTTGATCGTTTCCTGATTGGTCAGGGCACCAATGGATATGGTGAGAAGGCAGCTGCATGGGGTTGAGTGGGATCTGGGTTTAGCCATGATGCAATGGCAGAGCAGACTCTATGAGTTCAGTGGCCTAACTCTGCTCCTATGTCTTCTGGTCTTATAACACAATAACTTATGGAAGTAAAAATAAATAGATAAAGTAAGATGCAAAAATTAAATATTGTATGGTACAGAAGAAATTAACCAACACATACTAAATGCTGGAGGAACTCAGCAGGCTAGGCAGCATCTATGGAAAAGAGTACAGTTGACGTTTTGGGTCAAGATCTTTCATCAGGGCTGGCAGCGAAGATAAGTTCCTGGGAAGGATATGGGGCTGTGGTAGCAGGTCTGGGTGAGCACATATCAAAGAGTCAGAGGGCAGCAGAAATCACAGAGGGGGATCAGTGACAGAGGTTTCCACTGAATTCCCGTTGAAGGGAAGATTTAAACTTCTTCGGGGTAGGCATCCCTGCAAGAGACTTCACAGTGTAGTAATCCAATCACAAACAAGAGAAAATTTGCTGATGCTGGAAATTCAAGCAACACACACAAATTACTGCCTGGCCTGCTGAGTTCCTCCAGCATTTTAGACATGTGTTCTTGGATTCCAGCAACTGCACATTTTCTCTTGTTTGTGATTAGAACAAACTAACCACTGACACTTCGAATACGATGCTGCAGGGAGTTCAGAAGCGTGATGGCCTGAGGGAAGAAGCTGTTCCCCATCTTGACTGTTCTTGAGTTGTACATCGCAGTCAAAGAGAATGTTGGATGGATGGGTGGGATCTATAACAATACTAAGGGCCCTGCTTCTGCCAAATATCCTGACGGATGCTCGGGAGACCCCTCTGATCCACTCAGCTGTTCTCACATTCCTTTGCCAGGACTTTCAACCCAGTGTTTGGCTGCTCTCATACCAGATGGAGATGCAGCTTGCCAGGACACTCTCAATGGCGATCCTGTAAAATTCAGGTAAGGTGGGTGGGCGGTGGAGCCTCACTTGCCTCAATCTCCTTAGAAAGTTGAAGTGCTGCAGTGCCTTCTTATTCAGGGAGGTGACATTGAGGTCATCCATGGTGTGAACTCCCAGAAACTAAGTGCACTTAATGCTCTCTGTGGCGGTGCCATGAATGCACGGGGGGGGGGGGGGGGGTAGTTCATCTGCACCTTCCTGAAGTCCACAATCATTTTCTTGTCATCTTCCCCACCCACCCCCTAATGCCTCTGCATCTAGAAAATGGGCCTAGTGTTTTATGGGCCTCCCGATTTCAGTGCCCCTCCCTGCTACCAAAC
This sequence comes from Hypanus sabinus, assembly GCF_030144855.1. Lineage (NCBI taxonomy): Eukaryota > Metazoa > Chordata > Chondrichthyes > Myliobatiformes > Dasyatidae > Hypanus > Hypanus sabinus. The sequence continues at coordinate 16,033,750 of NC_082707.1, forward strand.
ATTGCAAAATCTTTCCATAAGCTGAAAGACAGAGGAATTAGATGTGAAAAATTTAAAACATTGCAATCAAATGATCCATGGCAAGTGAGTTTATTTCTGACATTGAAGGCTGACTTTCCAGCTCTTGGGCCCCATGGCAACATATCCTGATGAAGACTTATGGCCCGAACTTCAGCTGGACATTTCACTCCATGAATGTTGCCTGTCCTGCTGAGTTCTCCAGCATTTTGTGTGTGTTGCTCAAGATTTCCAGCATCTGCAGAAACTCTTGTGTTTGTGGTAAGACTCTGTTTAATTAGTGGCACTTAATGAAAAAATTTAAAGAGTGAGGGAAGACAATTCCAATCTCAGAAGTCCATCAGGAATCCTGGTGGGATCAAGTCTGTGTGGAATGAGCTTTCAGTGGAAGTGGTAGAGGCAGGTTTGATATTGTCATTTAAAGTAAAATTGGATAGGTATATGGACAGGAAAGGAATGGAGGGTTATGGGCTGAGTGCGGGTCAGTGGCACGGACTAGGAGGGCCGAGATGGCTTGTTTCCATGCTGTAATTGTTATATAGTTATAAGTCCTCGCACGAGTGCATAAATTGGAAAAATATTCTTCAGCCCATCATATCAGTGCCAAATGTTGAGCACCCACTTACACTAAACCTATTTTATTCTCCTCACACCTATTAGTTCCCACCCCACCCCCAGATTCTTCCACTCATCTACACGCTCAGGGTGACCTACCGAGGTGATTAACCTACAAGCCCACACCATTAGAACATAAGACATAGGAGCAGATAGCTAACCCGAGTTACCAGTATTCCACAATATTTCAAACATAGGTGCAGAGTTAGGCCATTCAACTCATTGAGTCTGCTTCACCATTCCATCACAGATGATTTTTTTTTTATCCCTCTGATCTCTATTCTCCCCATAACTTTTAATGCCCTTACTAATCAAGAAACTATCAACTTCTGCTTTAAATATAACTAAGGACTCAACCTCTGCAGCCATGTTTGCCAATGAATTCCACAGATCCACCGGCCTCTGGCTAAAGAAATTCCTCTTCACATCTTTGGGATGTGAGGGGAAACTGGTATAGACAAAACATGCAGTTATAGGGAGAGCATGCAAACTCCGCAAAGACAGAACTCAAGGTTATGATTGTTTGGGAGGAGGCTGGATCTGTGAAGGAATTTCCATCCCTATAAATGTCGAGAGCATCAGAAAAGCTGTGGTGCAGGAAGCTTGCCTTCTCTGCAAATGTTTGGCATGCTGGACAGAATACCAACAAAATTCCCATGGTGTGGTTTTGTCATGTTTTGAAAACAAGAGACTTTCTTTCAGTATTTTCTGGATCAGCGGATTTGCAGATTACACCAACGTTTGTGGGGAGGTGTGGATAGTGGAAAGCGATGAAAGCTTGGGGATGGATCTGGACCAGCTGAAAACGTGAGCTGAAAAATGGCAGACAGAAGTTAATTCAGGCAAGTGTGACGTGTGGCACATTGGGAGGGCAAAGCAGGGTAGGACTTGCACAGTGAATGGTAGGGTTCTGATGTGTGTGGTAGAACAAAGGTACCTGGAGATACAGATCTATAAGTCCTTAAAAGTAGTGTATCAGTAGATTGCATCATTAAGAGTACTTTTGGCACATTGCCCTTTATAAATTGAAAGACGGAGTACAGGAGTTGGAATGATATGTTGAAGTAGTATAAGATATCGACGTGGCCAAGTTTGGAGTACTGAGTGTAGTTTTGTTCATCTACTTAGTCAATAAGTTTGAAAGAGTATAGGGACTATTTGCAAGGATGTTGCCAGAACTTGAGGAAATTACTTATAGAGAAAATTTGAATGGGTTAGGAATTTGTTCCTTAGAGTGCAGGAAAAAGAGGGGACACTTCATAGGAGTATAAATTATGATATTGGATATAGATAAGATGAATGCAAGCAACCTTTTTTCACTGAAGTTGGGTGAGACGGGAACTAAAGGTTATAGGTTAACGGTGAAAGGGAAAATATTTAAGGAGAACCTGAGGGGGAGCTTCACACAGAGGGTGCTGCAAGTGTGAAATGAGTTGCCAGCAGAAGTTACAGTTGTGGGTTCAATTGTAACACTTAAGAAAAGTTTTAACAAATACAAGGATGGAAGAGATTTGCCACCCTCTGGCTTTAGTCCAGGAGGAAGTAGATAGGAGCAGGCAGAAGATCAGGCTGGCATGGATTAGACGGGCTGAAGGCCTGTTTCTATACTAAATATTCTCAATAGATTCAATTTAATGTCAGAGTAATGTATACAATATACATTCTGAAATTCTATGACCATACTGACTAACAAGACTTTGTTTCGGTTTTTAAGTCATAAACAATAAATCCAAATTTCAGACATTCAGCAGAACTGGCAACAGATACTACCTGAGTTGAAATGCCCTTGCGACTAGATTGTAACCTCAATTTTATACAATTTGACAATACTATGAGATAATTTGTTAAATCTGAACTATTATATCTTCATTCTCTTTGTATCATCATACATTTTTCAACGTTGATTCACTGGTCACCATCAGGAAGGGCTGATACAATGTAGTAATAGCCCCTTCCTGCCCAATGTATCAATGCTGCCCACATGAAAAATGAACCTATTAATCCATAAGACCATTATTTATAGGAGCAAAATTAAGCTACTTGACCCATCAAGTCTGCTCCACTACCTCATGACTGATCCATTTTCCTCCCAGCACCAATTTCTCCCCATATCCCTTCAATCTCTGACTAGTCAAGAATCCATCAACCTCTGCCTTAAATATTCATAAAGACTTGTCCTCCACAGCAGCCTGTGGAAATGAATTCCACAGATTCACCACACTCTGGCTAAAGAAGTTCCTCTTCATCTCCGTTCTAAAAGGATGCCCCTCTATTTTGAGCTTGTATCATGTGCTCCTAGAGTCTCTTCCACCATGGGAAACATGCTCTGCACATCCACTCAGACTACACTTCTTCCTCATTCTGAAGTTTGGTCTAAACAACAACTGATCCTCTTCATCATGTCACTATGCTTTTACACATTGAGTTGCTGCTAGATGATTGGCTGATTAGATATTTGCATTAACAAGTAGGTGTACAGATGTACTTAATGGAGTGGCCACTGAGTGTAGACTTAAATTATCCAGAAAATGTCTTCCTGTGTCAGCTTATTACACTGTTAGGACGATTAAATTTCATAAGGGGGAAATGAGACCTTTGTAGAGCAAAGAGAATGGATCAATCTTGTGCAAAAGCTCTATCAAGCAGTTACTTTGGGGAATATGATATTCAGTGCCATCCAATTGTAAAGTGATCATCACCTTTCGTAAACACGAGGAAATTTGCAGATGCTGGAAATTCAAGCAACACACACAAAATGCTGGTGGAACACAGCAGGCCAGGCAGCATCGATAGGAAGAAGCACTGTCGACGTTTCGGGCCGAGACCCTTCGTCAGGACGTCGACAGTGCTCCTTCCTATAGATGCTGCCTGGCCTGCTGCGTTCCACCAGCATTTTTTGTACTCTGACCATTGTAGTGCATTGGTTAGCCTGTTGCTGGTGCAGTGCCTGTGACTTGGGTTCAATTCCAGGGCTGTCCTTAAGGATATTCTCCCTGTATTTATGTTGGTTTCTTTCAGGTGCTCTGCTTTCCTCCCACATTCCGAAGACTTACAGGTTGTTAGTTGGAGAGCTCTGGGCCTTGAATCACTAGAATTCAAAAGAATGACGGGGTGGGTGACCTAATTGATAAAACTGTTGACAATACTCCAAGTGCAGACTGATTAGTGCCTCATAAAGCCCCAGCATTACCTCTTTGTTTTTATATTTTATTCCCCTTGAAATAAATACGAACATTTCATTTGTCTTCTTTACCACAGACTCAAACTGTAAATTAACCTTCTTGAAGCCTTGAACGAGAACTCCTAAGTCCCTTTACACTTCTGATATTTGAACCTTCTCCCCATTTAGATAATAGTCTACACTATTGCTCTTTTTACCAAAAATATTATCATACATTTTCCAGCACTGTATCCATCTGCCAGTTTTTTGCCCATTCTTCCTATTTGTCCAAGTCCTGCTGCAATCGCATTGCTTCCTCAGCACTAACTACACCTCCAGCTATCCTCGTATCATCCACAAACTTTACCACAAAGCCATCAATTCCATTATCCAAATCATTGACAAACAATGTGAAAAGCAGCAGTCCTAATACTGACCCTGGGTGTACAGAAGAGCAACTCTGAATGTACAACCCATCAAACATTGCAGTGGATGGGCTACAGCAGCAGAAGACATGAACATTCAGTGACTACTTTATTGGGTGGAAATGAATAATCAATACTCATTGCAACCTACTGGACCAGTGCATGCAGAAAATTGTCATCTGTTTATTGTCTGCATTTTAGCATTACAAGTTAACTGCCGGTGATGAGAGAATTAAATAAAGGAAAACGTACGCCTCTTTATCAACTCTATTTCTGAGCCGTTGCAGCTTACGTTTCTGGGACCTCCCTAGAATTTGAAGTTTGTTGCTGAAATATTCATCAGAGGAAACTAGCAACTGAAGAAGAAAGAAAACACAATTAGTATCATACATGCTACTTATATTCAAGTTCACTGGAACTGTTTAGTTCAAATTTAATTGTTATTCAATCATACGCATGTAAACAGCTAAATGAAACATCTTTCCTCTGGGCAAAGGTGCAAAATAGTCACACACAGCACACATCATAATGATAGCCCGTACGCTAACAAATAATATCAGCACAACTCACTGAGTGTTATGGTCTGAAGACCTATGTTGTCGTCAATCTATGTTTCTCCAAGAAAAAGTACACAGCAGTTCCTCATCTCACGCTGGGTCAGCCACAGACACAAGCATTCTAGCTTGTTTTCCAGCACTGGAGAGCAGCACTGATGGGAGAGGAGACCTGCAGGGGCCAGTCCCCAACCCAGCACAGATTCCAGCATGACCTCTGGGCCAAAGTGCTCTCCCATGCCTTCTCTGGCACATCCTCTCCTGGGTGGCTGCAGCAGGCAATGGCACAGCAGGTGGGTCTGGCCCTTTCAACACCCCGAGGGAAGACAGCTCCTCTGCCATCGGCCTCACCAATGAACTAAAGAACCAAACTCTCAGTATTTTGTATTACCAATGCGGTCACAAGAAAAAATACATTTAAGTCAAATATTTGAATTATTTGTTGGACCTGGAGAGGCTGCTGCAATTGAGTGTGCCACTATCTTACCAGCAAGGGCAGTATGGACAAAATAATCACTTAATGCAGATTCAGGTTAAAATTAGCTCATTGTCATGTTGCTATTTTTACTTAAAATTTCCAAGGTTCATTTACAAGTATTGTATACAGCCCACAGAACTCACCATGGTTGCCATCTTGGGATCATAAAATTAAATTTACTTACTTAGAGATGCAGCAGAGTAACAGGCCCTTCTGGCTCTGCAAGTCCATGCTGCCCAATTCCACCGTGTGACTAATTAACCTGCTAACTTGCATGCCTTTGGAGCGCGGGAGGAAAACGGAGCAACCAGAGGAAGCCCATGAGGTCACGGGGAGGTCGTACAAACAACTTGCAAACAGCAGCAGTAATTGAACCCATGTTGCCTGCGCTGCAGTAACATTACACTACACTACCATGCTGCCCTGTATAGTGTACACTAGGGTAGGATGCAATGAAACTGCTTGAGCAAATGCCCCTTACGAGGTAACCACAGAGTAATAATAAGTGCAACAATAATGGGAAAACAACTGAACGGTGCAAAGTCTGATTGTACAGCAGAGGGAATGACAGTTTTTTGAGATTTTTCCAAAATCAACTTCCTGCACTACCTTCTGCTATGTATTAGGAAAGACACAAGGGAGGCATAGGCTCAGAAGGGCCTGTTACCATGTTGTATCCATCTAAATATCGTGGGGCGCTGTGACAGCGTAGCGGTTACAGTTATGCTATTCCGTCCCAGGGTGTTGGACTTTGAATTTTAATCTGTCACAAGACATTTATACATTGTTCCCTTGAGTGCATGGGTATCCTCCCACAGTACACAAAGGTGTACTGCTTAATAGCTTAATTTGCTATGGTAACTTGTCCTGCAAGTGACATGTTTAGTGTGTTTTTGGATGACACCAACACTGGTGGACAGAGAAGCCATTTGCCAAGGCCTTCAGGATCTACATCAAGTAGGCAAATGAATGAGAGGTAGATTTAACATAGACCACTGCAAAGAGGTAATTTTTTGGAAGTTAAGCTAGGGCATAAGGTACAGACTGGGCTCTGGGGAGTGTTGCAGAATGAAATGACTTAAGGGTACAAGTACAGATGACAGATATAGTTTAATGCAGACAGCATGAGGTGTTGCACTTTGTGAGGACAAACTAGGGTAGGACTTGCACGTTGAATGGTATGGCAAGGAGGAGTGTGGTAGAACAGGGGGATCTGGAATACAGATCCATAATTTCTTGAAAATGGCATCACAGATAGCTTTTAGCACACCTGCCTTCATAAATTTGAGCACTGAGTACAGGTATTTTATTTTAGAAAGGATACACTGACATTGGAAAGGATTCAGAGAAGATTCATGAGAAAAATTCCAGGAATGAAAGGGTTACCGTATGGGGAACATCTGGCACTCTTGGGCTGTATTTCCCGGAGCTTAGGAGAACGAGGGGGGATCTCAGAGAAACTTTCTGAATGTTAAAAGGCCTGATCATAATAGTTTGTAATATACGTAAATGATCTGGATGATGGGTTGGTAAAGTATGCTGATGATACTAAGATAGGAGGTGTTGTGGATAATGAGGTGGGTTTTCAAAGCTTGCAGGGAGATTTATGCCGGTTAAAAGAATGGGCTGAACGTTGGCAGATGGAGTTTAATGCTGAGAAGTGTGAGGTTCTACATTTTGGCAGGAATAATCCAAATAGAACATATAGGGTAAATGGTAGGGCATTGAGGAATGCAGAGGAACAGAAAGATCTAGGAATAACAGTGCATAGTTCCCTGAAGGTGGAGTCCCCTGTAGATAGGGTGGTGAAGAAAGCTTTTGGAACGCTGGACTTTATAAATCAAAGCATTGAGTACAGAAGTTGGGATGTAATGTTAAAATTGTACAAGGCATTGGTAAGGCCAAATTTAGAATATTGTGTGCAGTTCTGGTCACCGAATTATAGGAAAGATATCAATAAATTAGAGAGAGTGCAGAGATGATTTACTAGGATGTTACCTGGGTTTCAGCACTTAAGTTACAGAGAAAGGTTGAACAAGTTAGGTCTCTATTCATTGGAGCGTAGAAGGTTGAGGGGGGATTTGATCGAGGTATTTAAAATTTTGAGAGGGATAGATAGAGTTGACGTGAATAGGCTGTTTCCATTGAGAGTAGGGGAGATTCAAATGAGAGGACATGATTTGAGAGTTAGGGGGCAGAAGTTTAAGGGAAACACGAGGGGGTATTTCTTTACTCAGAGAGTGATAGCTATGTGGAATGAGCTTCCTGTAGAAGTAGTAGAGGCCATTTCAGTTGTGTCATTTAAGGTAAAATTGGATAGGTATATGGACAGGAAAGGAGTGGAGGGTTATGGGCTGAGTGCGGGTAGGTGGGACTAGGAGGGCCGAGATGGCCTGTTTCCGTGCTGTGATTGTTATATGGTTATATGGTTATCTGGCAAAGTTATTTCCCATGGTAGGGGAGCCTAACAAAGAAAGCACGACTTCAAGATTGAAGGACGTCCATTTAGAACAGAGATGCAGAGAAATTACTTTAGTCAGAGGGTGGTAAATCTGGAATTTGTTACCAATAGTGGCTGTGGAGGCCAAGTCATTGGGTGTATTTAAGGCAGAGATAAGTAGGTTTTTGAGTAGCCAGAGCATTAAAGGGTATAGGGAGAAGGCAGGAGAGTGAGGATGACTGGAAGAATTGGATCAGCCCATGATTATTCAAGGAGGAGATACGATGGGCTGAATGGACTATATCGGCTCCTATATCTTATGGTCTTATAGGTATTGGGATGTTATGTTGAAATTGTACAAGATGTTAGTGATGCATAAAGTGCTGTGTGCATTTCCAGTCACCTACCGACAGGAATGATTTCAATAAGATCGAAAGAGTGCAGAGAAAATTACAAGGATGTTGGCAAAACCTGAGGGCCTGAGAAACAGGGAAAGGTGGAATAAGTTAGGACTTTACCCCTAGAGTGCAGGAGAATGTGGGGGGATTTGATAGAGGTATACTTAATTATAAGGGGTATAAATAGGATAAGAGCAAGCAAGCTTTTTCCACTGGGGTTTGGGAAAACTGGACCTAAAGTTCATAGGTTAAGGGTTAAAGGTGAAATATTTAAGGGGGGGGGGGAACCTGAGAGTGAATGTCTTCATTGAGAGGGTGGTGAGTGTGTGGAATGAGCTGTCAGTGGAAATGATTGATGCGGGTACAATTTCAACCTTTATGAGAAGTTTGGATTGGTACATGGAGGGGTGTGGTCCTGGTGAAGTTCAATGGGACAGCGCAGTAACAGATTGGCATGGACTAGATGGGCTGCAGGGCTTGTTTCTGTGGTGCAGGGCTGGGGTGTTCTATGACTCTTTGAGGGAGAGGATGGACCCTGCAATGGAGATTTGATGTTTAAGGATGAGACAGTTGGTGGGGGAGGACCATAATATCCATTGACTTAGCACATTTAGCTAAAGAGCTTCAGTAAGATGTTAGGAAGGGCGAATGGTCCTTTGGTTACAGGGAAGATGGAGAGACAGTGAAAGAACATCTGAACCTCAAGCTAGACAGCATCACTTTACTTGGCTCACACAACCTGGGAGTGGATATATCTTCACTTGGAAGTATGGGAATGGTGGTAATTGTCAGGGTGAAGATAGAGCATATAATATGAAACAGCACAGCACAGTGCAGGCACTGCTTATGATGCTGTGCTAAGATTTAACCTAATCTAAGATCAATCTAACTCATCTCTCCCCCATCAACTTCCTTTCTTTCCTTACATCCATGTGCCTATCAATGCAAGTCTCTTAAATGTTCCTAATGTATCTGCCTCAACCACCAACCCTGGTAGTGCATTCCATGCATCCACCATTCTCTGTGTAAAGAACCTAGCTCGACATCCCCCCAATACTTCCATCAAATCTCCTTCAAGCAGGGGTTCCCAACTGGAGTCACAGATCCATTGCTTAATGCTACAGTTCCATGGCATTGAATTGAATTGAATTGAATTGAATTGACATTATTTCTTACATCCTTCACATACATGAGGAGTAAAAATCTTTACGTTCCATATCCATCTAAATGTGCAATGTGCAATCATTGTAATTTATAATAATTTTTAATAAATAGAACAGTCAATATAATATAGAGTACACTCAAATCAGTGTGAGTTCATCAGTCTGATGGCCTGGTGGAAGAAGCTGTCCCAGAACCTGTTGGCTCTGGCTTTTATGCTGCAGTACCATTTCCAGGATGGTAGCGATGGGAATAGATTGTGGCTGAGGTGACTTGGGTTTCCAATGATCCTACCGGCCCTTTTTAGACACCTATCCTTGTAAATGTCCTGAATCATGGGAAGTTCACAACTACAGATGTGCTGGGCTGTCTGCACCACTCTCTGCAGAGTTTTGCGATTAAGGGAGGTACAGTTCCCATATCAGGCAGTGATGCAACCAGCCAGGATGTTCTCAATTGTTCCCCTATAGAAAGTTCTTGGGATTTGGGGGCCCATACCAAACTTCATCAACCGTCTGAGGTGAAAGAGGCGCTGTTGTGCCTTTCTCACCACACAGCTAGTGTGTACAGGTCCTTGGTGATGTGGATGTCAAAGAATTGAAGCTGTTTACCCTCTCAACCCCACATCCATTGATGTCAATACGGGTTAGCCCATCTCCATTCCTCCTGTAACCCACAACCAGCTCCTTTGTTTTCGCAACATTGAGGGAGAGGTTGTTTTCTTGACACCACTGTGTCAGAGAGATGACTTCTTCCCTGCAGGGCGCCTCGTTATTGTTTGAGATTTGAGATAAGGCCAATCAATGTAGTGTTGTTGGCAAATTTAATTAGCAAATTAGAGCTGTGGGTGGCAGCACAGTCACGGGTATACAGGGAGTAAAGGAGAGGGCTCAGTACACAGCCCTGAGGGGCACCTGTGTTGAGGGTCAGAGGGGCAGAGGTCAGGAAGTCCAGGATCCAGCTGCACAAGGTAAGTCAAGTTCGGGAACTCCTGCCATAAAGCAATGCCCCCTTGTATCAACTATTGCTGCACAGAAAAAAAAGGAACTGCCTGTCCACTCTGTCTATGTCTCTTATCATCTTCTACATCTCTATCAAGTCATATCTCATCTTCCCTCGCTCCACAGGGAAAAGCCCTAGCTTGCTCAACCTTTCTTCATAAGAAAGATGGCAGTGCTTTTGATCGCAGTGGCTTCTATGGGATCGACCAAAGGTGTTATTGTCCTTTTTAAGTATATTTTTTATGATCACAGAGTCGGTGTGTTCCAATAGAGGCTTTGTCGTGCTGTTTCCAAGCCGGGGTCGATGCTGCCCCCTAGTGTTCACTCGCTGATTTATTATCCCTCTCAACACCATTCTCCTGCCTTCTCCCCATGACCATTGATGCCCTGACTAATCAAGAACCTATTAACCTCTGTTTTAAATACGTGCTCCTCCGGCCCATCGTGTGTATTGTTTAAATATACTCAATGGTTTGGCTTTCACAACCATCTGTACTAGTTCTGCTATATCCTATGATCTTATAAAACACTTGAAACATTCTGCAGCTGTGAACTGACTTAAAATAGAAAGTCCGGAGCCTTAGTAGCCTCCATTAACTTAAAGTTGGTTAATCAATTCACTAACTCTGCTCCTATGTCTTCAATAGAAGGGACTTTTCTTCTTGGGCTGTGAAATACTTTACGGGAGCAAATTCCAACAGTTCAAATAGCTTAAAGGAAGGTGTGGTTGAAGCCAGGAATCCAGTCTGCTTGAAGAATAGTGGTGATGTCAAAATCAGAATTGGGTTTATTATCATTGTCAATAAGTCAGTAAATTTGTTGTTTTGTGACAGCAATATAGTGCAAGGCATATCAAATAAATTTACTCCACAAGAAGAAATACGAGAAACAGTCAAACAGAAGTGAAGTCGTGTTCATGATCTGTTCAGAAGTCTGATGGCAGAGGGGAGGAAAGTGTTTCTAAAACATTGAATGCATGAGAAACTGTTCCTATGTTGCTGAGGTTTTAATGGGACTGTTCTATTTACTCTTATTTCTTAATTATTTGCACAATTTATTTAATTCGTAACTTACAGTAGTTTTTATGTCTTTGCACTGCTTCCACAAAGCAAATTTCACATCATCTGAGTCAACGATAATAAACCTGATTCTGATTCTTATATTGCAAAGCCCTGCAAAGTAAAAGTTTAAACTTCAACGGGAACCTTTTCAGTCCTGCCAAAATATTTTCCTTAAGAGCAGATGAATCAGCTACTTACATCGTTGTATTCTTCATCCAATTTGGCATTTTCCATGATTTCCTGTGGGTATCCAATTCTCTGTCTGATTGCCTTCATCTAGAAGGAAAGAGCTGGGGGTAAACTCACTTGCACAATATACAAATCTACTGAATTATATCTTGTGTGACTTCAAACGTGTTCCACTTCTTGCATTTCTGATGAGGGTTTGTGGACCCAAAATATTTGCTCTGCTCCTTTCACCATGGATACTGCCTGAATATGTCTAACGTCGGCCTTTTCTCCTTGGAGCGAAGGAGGATGAGAGGTGACCTGATAGAGGTGTACAAGATGATGAGAGACAATGATCGCGTGGAGAGTCAGAGGCTTTTTCCCAGGGCTGAAATGGTTGCCACAAGAGGGCACAGGTTTAAGGTGCTGGGGAGTAGGTACAGAGAAGATGTCAGGGATAAGTTTTTTACTCAGAGAGTGATGAGTGTGTGGAATGGGCTGCCGGCAATGGTGGTGGAGGCGGATATGATAGGGTCTTTTAAGAGGTTTTTAGATAGGTACATGGAGCTTAGTAAAATAGAGGGCTATAAGTAAGCCTAGAAATTTCTGAGATAGGGACATGTTCGGCACAACTTTGTATTGTGCTGTAGGTTTTCTATGTTTCTATTTACACATTCTGATTTTGTTTCAGATTTTCAGCATCTGCATTATTTTAATATCTCACTGTTTTAGTCCCCGGTGGCAGTTTTTCCTACAATGCTTGATATGTTATATCTTTTGCTGATTGCAGATGATGAAGTAAAACTTTATTTATTAAGTGATGCAGCACAGATTAGGTCCGTCTGACTCAATAAACCACACCACCCAACAATCCATTTATTTAACACTAGCCTAGTCACATGGATTAACATTAGCCTAATCTGAATGAAACCTGAGGAATTTAACACAGAAGAGTCAACTAATTCTGCACCAGAGCGAACTCTGCTCCAAGATCCATTTCGGAAGGTAAAACATGTTTAAGAAAAGAAGATATAGGGCAGTTAACTATTTTGAAAACATATAAGACTTGAAATTTTGAAAATATGTTCTGAGGAGTGCCACAAAGAGAAAAAAATTACAATGAAAGGAGACACAGGAGTTTCTGCAGATGCTGGAAATTGTCGGCAACATACTGACACAGGACATAGTGATTGCATAATTGGAAGTTTAATAAATGATTGTACATAAGGTAATGTTGCATCTCTATAAAAAGCTGGTTAGTATACACTTGGTATACTGGTCTCCTGTTCTGGTCTCCTCATTATAGGAAGATGTGGAAGCTTTGGAGAGGGTGCAGAGAAGTTTTACCAGGATGTTCCCTAGATTAAGGAGCATGTCTTATGATTGAGCGAGCTAAGGCTTTTCTCTTTAGAGTGAAGGAGAATGAGATGTGACTTGATAGAGGAATATAAAGTGATTAGAGGCATAGATTGAATGGACAGCCTCGGTCTTTTTCCCAACCATAAATTGGCTAATACAAAGGGCAAAGGGAATGTATAAGGGGGATATCAGAAGTATTTTTTTTCTAAATCAAGAGTAGTGGATATGTGGAGCATGCTGCCGGGGATGATGGTAGACACATAAACATTAGAGATATTTAAGAGAATTTTAAGTAGGACTTGGATGAAAGAGAAATGGAGAGCTATGTGGGAGGGAAGGGTTACATTGATCTCAGAGTAGGTTAAGAGGTTAGCACAACATTGTGAGCCAAAGGGACTGTAATGTGTGTACTGTTGTATAGCATTGGAGATTCTGCAGATGCTGGAAATCCAGAGTAACAAAATGCTGGAGGAACTCAGCAGTGCAGGCAGCATCTATGGAGGAAAATAAACTGTTGATTTTTTTTCCAGATGGGTCTTAGCCGAAAAACTCAACTTTCAATTCTGCTCCACATATGTTGCCTGACCTGCTGTTCCTCTAGCATTTTGTGTGTGTTACTGTGTACTGTAACTCAAGTTGCACACCTTCCTGACTTGACATTTACTTCAATGAAATCAGATGATAAGATTAAAGAGATGATGGGGTCAAGACTGGATCACTCCCAATCTTTATGAAAAGATCAAAATGGACTCGAGTGGTTGACAGATTGCATAAGTTCTTGGAAATGTATCACCAGCTCTTCAATGCGAGTTCCTATCCTGTAGCTTTGCAGACTGTAGTTGTTCAAGAAGGTAGCAGTTAGGAGAGTGGAATAACTGACAGCCCTCTAGGTGATATCCTCACTCTGCCAATGAGGATGTAATAACAGAAAGAAAAATCCCCTTGGTGAATCTAACTGGGCCAGGAAGTTCTTATTTTATTATTTAGAAATACAGAAGGGTAACAGGCCCTTCTGGCCCAATGAGTCTCTGTCACCCAATGAACCTACTAACCCCAGGATAAGTGGGGAAACTGGACCATCTGGGGAGAATCTACAGGGGAAAGTATAAACTCCTAACAGACAGAGGCAGAATTGAACCTGGGTCGCCGGCGCTGAAATAGCGTTAAGTCACCTTTAAGCTACCGTGCCACCCTTTTACTATTGAATAGGCAAGTCAACCCCAAAAAGTCCGTGCTATCCAATTACAGTACACCCTTGTGACTCATTAATCCATACATCATTGGGAGAATTGTCATAGAGCAAAGGTACAAACCCCTTATAGACAGCAGCGGAATTGAACCTGCGTCACCCGTGTTGCACTAGCATTACACTAACCACCATGCTACTGTGCCGCCCTTCTTACTTTGATTTCTGCTTTTTCTTTGGTTTCCTGGTCCATCCAACTGATCTCATGCAAGTTCTGGATGAAGACATTACGGATCTCCTCAATCAGGTCCTCAACCTGGAGAAGGGAAGGAAGAACGGAGAGAGGGTAAGATGTCACACATTTAAAATAAAATATAAATACTTCATGTCATGTTTGGTGATAGATCTTTTGGCTGGCAGATGGTAAATATTGGAATTGGTTTATTATTGTCACATGTACCAAGATGCAGTGAAAAACTTGTCTTGCCTGCTGTTTTTACAGATCCGTCTCCACGGATTGTCACCTGGTCATGGTGGAGAGGCTTATGTGTTTCTGAGATCCTGAGAGCGGTGCAGTTTGGGGCTTTGTTACCTATGGAAAAATGGTCAAGGAGGAGTTTCCAGACAAAGAGTGATGGCAACAGGAATTGAATGGCGGAGCTAGCAGAAGACGATAAAACATCACAACTACAGTGCAGATGGAGGAAAACAGTAGTGTTGTCTTGCATTCCATGCCATTGGACCCTGACCCCAATCTATCAACAACTGAGTGGTGGCCGCCCGTGCATCAGCCTCCCCACATTAAACAAAGTCAAGCGCAGGAATTCTCCATTAAGTTAATTCACAACCCCTTGGGAATGTCATACTTGACTCAAGTGATTTCACTACTAATAGTATACATTGAGCTAGAGTAAGGTAAAACAGCAACAATGCAGAATAACCTGTAACATTACTGAAGATGTGCAATGCAGGTAAACAATGAAATGGAAGATCACAACACAGTAGATCGTAAGATAACAGTGATAACTGATCGTAACTGATAACAATGGGATAGAGGTTAGCTTCGAACCTGGTAGTGTGTGCTTTAAGGCTCTTGTAATTTGCTAGGGGGAAACAGAGGACATCCAGGGTGGGTGTGATCTTTGATTATGCTGGCTACTTTATGGAGGCAGCTAGAAGTGTAGACAGAGTCTGTAGAGGGGAAGCTGTTTCCCATGATGTTCCAAGCTGTGTTCACAATGCCCTGCTGTGTTTAGCAGTCATGTGCAGAGCAGTTGCCACGCATCAAGGCAGAATGACTTCCTAAGCAATCTGGACTAAGACCACTGCTTTTCGCAGCATGTGTTAATGACTTGTATCGGCAAACAAATAGCAAGCTAACCTGTCTTTAACTCCATCAATTTGCTTTCTCTTCTTTAAATATTAGCTACTCTGTATCCATGGAAACTGATCGAGTCCAATGAATTTAAAAAAAAATGACTGCCAATGCATTTTCTTCTTCTTAAGCCACTTCCTTAATGATGCAGACTGTTGAGTCTTAGATTCTATTAATTTACCTCATTCCTCTTCTTTACTAATGCTGACATCCATCTTTCAAGTTCTTCATGTGTTCTTTATGTGCCATGTCATATGACATGGACAATCATGGCATTTCCATGACCATAATGGTTTTGGCCAATTTGTTCTGCATACCTAGGTTGCCATTGCCTTCTTCTGGCAGTGTCTTTCCAAGATGGGTGACTCCAGGCGTTATCAGTCATTTTTAGCCTGGCATCAGTGGTCACACATCCAGGACTTATGATATGCAAGAGCTGCTCATACGACCATCCAGCACTTGCTCCCATGCTTCATGTGACTCTGATTGGGGGGGCTAAGCAGGTGCTGCGCCTTGCCCAAGGATAGCCTGCAGACTAGCAGAGGGAACGAACACCTTACACCTCCTTTAGTAGAGATGCATCTCACCCCATCAATGACATCCTCTCATTCGGTCCTTGATTCCCTTATATGTGTGAATGGTTCTTCCTTGTAAAGACAAACAAAAGCATTTGGGCAATTGATCTTTTATTTCTTTGAACCCAATAGTAAACTCCTCTACTTCTGACATAAAGAGCTCTTATTTGTTTTCACTAATTATATTCACTTCATTTATCTTTAGAAATTTCTGCTGTCACTTTTAATGCTAGCTGCCAGTTTACTGGCATGCTGTATTCTCCGTCTTAATTAATCCCTTAGTACTCCTTTGTTGATTTAGGGTCAGAGAACAGTAGAGCATAGGAAAGGGTCCTTTAGCCTTTCTAGTCCATGCTGAACTGTTTTTGTCCAATGACCTTTGACTCAGACAGGAGAGTGTGATGAAGAGGAGCTACAGGGAGCTAGTCACCCCTAAGCTGCAGGTGACAGGTAGCTGGGAGAGAGAAAGTGAATAGGCAGTCAATACAGAGTATCACTTTGGTTGTTCCTCTCAATAATATAATAATATGTATTCCAATTTGGATACAGTTGGGGTTGGGGAACTAACCAGGAGAAAGTCACAGTGACCGGGTCTCTGGCTCAAAAGGAAAGTGCGGAGTAAAGAGGGGTTCAGTACAGATCCGGGATTCCAATGATAGAGGAGCAAAAAGATTTCTAAGTTATTCTCAGACCTCAGCTTTGCCATTTCTTTAGGCTGATGTTTCTCCTCTGTGCATCTTACACTATCCCTAAGTACCAGCACTAGCTATAGTGTAGGCTCCGTTCCTTTTTTATTATTCTTCCCGTTAATTATGAGCTCCTTACGTGTTTCCACTGTTAATCAACAGTCAATTCCCTAAGACTAAAGCTTAAGTAATATTTTCCAATCTACATTGGAAGCCACTTTATTAGAAATGCCTGCTTGATAGTCAAGTTCGATGTCATTTAACTATATGTATGTACATAACATATATAATGTATATAACCATATAATATACATAGAAATGAGATGTTTCTCTGTAGTGAGATGTTTCTCTGATGTTTCTAAGCACAGTAGTACACATAACATGCAATAACTTATGAGGTTAAGGATAAAGTCTACAGATGGATCACACATGAATAAAAAAACTAAAGTGCATTATTAATATTAAATATTGTAAGGTACAGAACAGATTAACCAGCGACACTTTGAATACGATGTAGCAAGGAGCTCAAAGTCTAATGGCCTGGGGGGAAGAAACGGTTTCTCATCCTGTCTGTTCTTGTTTTTACGCTTCGCAGTCTCCTGCCTGATGGTAGAAAGTCAAAGAGGATGCTGGATGTATAGTTGGGATCCTTAATAACACAAAGGGCCCATCAAATTTAATCAAATTTCTAATCAGGCAATTATTTGGCAGCAACTCAATCTATAAAAGCTTGCAGACATAGTGAAGAAGTTCAGTTGTGCAGACCAAACTTCAGAATGGGGAAGAAATGTGATTTAAGTGACTTTGACCATGGAATGATTATTGCTACCAGATGGGGTGGTTTGAGTATCCCATAAGCTGCTGGTCTCCTGAGATTTTCATGCACGACAGTCTCTAGAGTTTACAGAGAATGGTGCAAAAAATAACCCCAAAAAAATCCAGTGAGCGGCAGTTCTGTGGGCAAAAAGCACCTTGTTAATGAGAGCGAGGTCAGAGCAGAATATTCAAACTGGTTCAAGCTGTGAGGAAAGCAACAGTAACTCAACTAACCGTGTTACAATGATGGTGTGCAGAAGCATATCTCAATGTACAACATGCCGTACCTTGATGTGGATGGGTGACAGCAGCAGAAGGCCATGAATAAACACCCAGTAGCCACTTTATTAGGTGCAGGAGGTGTGGATATATCAGGTGCAATGACGTGCCAGTTCCTGATTGGAGAACACTGAGCATGCGTGGGGTTTGCCAGAATGTATCCGCATGTGGCGGGGTTAAGTTGTGTTTGTTTATTTTTGTTAATAAAAATTCTTTATTTCTTCCAGAATATGATTTTTTATTGTTAACCCACAGTATGTTTAAATAGAAGTAAAATAACATGGTGTCAGTAGTGCTTTCAGAAGAATAATATGGAAAAATCGAGAATCGAAGATAATCGAACTAAAAGAAGAAAAAAATTTGAACAGTAATTGGTAATATGGAAGGCTTACAGCCCCCACATAAACGTCAGCTGACTAGCAATGTAGCGGAGAATTGGAGGATATGCAAGTAACAGTTTGAACTGTACTTATTGGCGATAGATTATGAAGAGAAATCAGAAAAAACCAAAGCTGAATCGGAAATGACGCAGTAGAGGTATACAATAATTTTGTCTTTGAAGATGGAGATAATTTCAATTTAAAGTCGATAATAGACAGATTTGAAGTATTTTGTATACCTAAGCGTAATTTAATATATGAGCGATACAAATTCTTCATGTATGCACAGAAAGCCACTGAGACAATTGATCAATATGTTACGGAGTTAAGAAAGCACAGTAGAATGTATGAGTTTGGATTGCTCAGAGACTGTCTTATTAGAGATAGACTGGTTTGTGTGGTTCGAGATAACGCTCTGAGAGAAAGGCTTTTCCATGAGCAAGATTTAAATTTTGAACTAGCTTTCACGCTCTGCAAAGCTTCTGAGACCGTAATATTGCAGGCTGAAGAGCTTTTTGTTGAAAACTGCAATGTAAACAATGTAAAAAGGCGCAAATATATCAAGAAAAATAATAATATGTCGACAAAATCGACAGAGAGCAAGATGGCATTTGGAAAAAAAGTCATGTAATTGCTGTGCGCGGGAACACGGTCCAAATCAGTGTTTTGCATATGGCGAACTTTGTATAAACTGTAGTAAGATTAATCATTCTTCACACTGTTGTAGAAGTAGAAAGAAGGAAATTGAAATGAAACAAGTAAATGCAGTGATTCAGTTAAAGGTTGCAGACCAGACAAAACATGTAAATAATAGCAAGGAAACTCAAAGAAAGACTGATAGAGACTTGTTGAATTATGTATTTGTTTTGATTAACATTGTTAAGTATTTGTCTTTTTAAGGAAGGGAAGATGTGGTGATATGAGGTGCAATATCATGTGCCAGTTCCTGATTGGAGAGCACTTTGCATGCATGGGGTCTGACAGAATGTATCAGCATGTGACGGGTTTACGTTGTGCTTGTTTATTTCTGTTAATACAAGTTCTTTAATTCTTCCAGAATATGCTTCTTTATTGTTAACCCACCGTATGTTTAAATAGCAGTAACGTAACAGGAGGTACTTAGTAAAGTGGCCACTGAGTGTGCACTGGCAAACCCTGGACTTATTATTGTAGCTTTCTATATTAAGATCAGGAGTCCATTGGACTCATTGGAACCCTGGCTCCCTCACTCCCTTTGAACTCATCGAGCTCTGAATAAACTCTTCTCGGGCTTCCTGCCGGGTACACATATTGATTATAGCTGTTGTTTTGATGACAAACTCTGCCATCTTCTTCAGGGAATCTACAGCACATTACATGACCTTTGACCCACAATGTTGTGCTGACCATGTAACCTACACTAGAAACTGCCTAAAATTTCCCTACTGCATGGCCCTCTATTTTTCAAAGCTCCATGTACCTATCTAAGAGACTCTTAAAAGACCCTATTGTATTCCATGCACACACCACTCTTTGTGTGGAAAAACATACCTCTGACATTCCTCTTGTACTTACTTCCAAACACCTTAAAACTATGCCCCCTTGTGTTAGCCATTTCAGCCCTGGAAAAAAAAAGCCTCTGACTAGCCACACGATCAATACCTCTCATCATCTTATATATCTCAATCAGGTCATCTCTCACCCTCCGTTGCTCCAAGGAGAAAAGGCCAAGTTCACTCAAACTATTCGCATAAAGCATGCTCCAAAATCCAGGCAACATCTTTGTACTCCCTCTAGAGTATCCACATCCTTCCTGTAGTGAGGCTGGAAGCCTGAGAAGAGCTTGTACATCATATATGCCGGGAAAGCACCAGATCCTGGTTCATCAAGCTCTGTTCACCATGTTCCCATTCAGGTCCCTGAGATGCGTTCTCCTTGCTCTCTTTAAGTTGATCAGGGTCTCAGTTTCCTCCTCTCACTTTAAAATGGGGCACCACAATAGCATAGATGTTAGCATAAGACTATTTTAGCTCAGGGCATCACAGTTATTCTGCTCATATTAAATAGGTGGGTTGCTCAACAGCATGGCTTGTTGGGTCAGATAGACCTGTACCACACTGAATCACTAAATAAAATGGAAAATTTTTAGTAATATTCAGGGAACATTGGAAAGTCAAGAATTTGAAATATATTGGGGAATTAATAGATGTCAAATCCAACTGTCCAGAAAATCGGCATGTTTGCCTTACCGATGTTCTGAGCATGTCAAATTATGGACTTCTGCAGTATAATGTAATTGTAACTAGTTTATGGTTTGCTTTGAATCCTATTTTGAAAGTGGTCAGAGTAGTGTGTACATATGTGCAGTTGCTTGATTTGAAATGGCTGCTCCAATACAGAAATACTCTGCAGTTAGCTCTGCTTCATAAGACCATAAGGGATAGGAGCTGAATTATGCCATTCAGCCCCTTGAGTCAGTACCAGAATTTAATCATGGCTAATCTATTTTCCTTTTCAACCTCATTCTCCTGCATTTTCCGCAAAACCCTTCACACCCTGACTAATCAAGAACCGATCACTTTGGTGGCAGAGTGGAGATAACGTCTCTGTCAAAGGAGGGGTAAGGCACTCTTTTCCTTCACTAGCCTGCAGGTCACCTTTGGGCAAGGTGTAGCAACTTCTTAGCCCCTCAATCAGGGTCACCTGAAGCCATAAGAGCAGTTGGTGGATGGCCATACGAGTGGCTGGTGCATATCACAAATCCTGGTTATGCAACCACTGACAGCAGACATATAATCTCTGAAGAGTATTGATAATGTCTGGTGTTACCCGTCTTGCAAAGACACTACCCAGAAAAAGGCAATAGCAAACCACTTCTGTAGAAAAAATTGCCAAGTCCAACGATGGTCATGGAAAGACCATGACCACATCATACAACACAGCACACAATGAACGACCAATCTTCACCTAAAATACACATAATGACCTGGCCTCCACATACACAGCTACCTTGGTTCAAACTAAATCAAAGCAAAGAAACTGGCAGGCTGAGGTGACAGTAATTTCCTTTTGATTAGAGTTGTCACCTTACATAATGGACTCCCTGAAAGCCTGGGAATAATGGTTTCAAAACGGACCATCGTCTAGACAAAGAGATGCTGTAGAAGGAGGAAATCCAGAGCAACACACACAAAATGCTGGAGGAATTTAGCAGGTCAGGCAGCATCAATGGAAATGAAAAAACTATCGACGTTTCAGGTTGAGTTATTTCATCAGGAAGAGTCTCCCTGTTGCTGTCGTCGAACAGAACGTACAGAAACCTTAGGTCCCACATCACCAGGTTCAGCAAGTTATTGTGCTGCATTCGTCGGGCTCCTGAACCAATGTAGATAACTTCACCCACCTCAACAATGACTATGGACTCACTTTCAAGGACTCTACAACTCATGTCCTCAGTATTATTTATTTGTTTTTTTTTTGTATTGCAGAGTTTGGCTTCCTTTGCACATGGGTTTGTCTGTTTTTGTTTGTTTGTTGCTTTCAATTGACTCAATTATGTTTCTGTGTTCTACTGCGAATGACCACAAGAAAATGCTCCTCTGGGTTGTATATGGTGATATTTAAGTATGTTGATAATAAATCTGCTTTGAACTTTCAAAACATGATTGGATGTGATCTTAAGAGGGAATTGCCTGCGAGGCTGTGGGTTAAGAGCCAGACTGTATCTGTTAGTTTAATTGTTCAGAGCAAGACATTAAATGCAGAACAGAAGTACTGCCCCCTTGTAACATTCCCTGCTGGGACTGACAATGTTGGTTAAAATTTCTCAAATTGCAAAGTGCAGCACCTGAACAGTCATGTGGAAAAAAACAAGGAACTAAATATTTGGTCAACACTTCTTCCTTGGGAATCTTTGGAGAATGCACCACCCTGTCCAGTTTTCCTGCAGAAGCTGATGTATCTGACCAGACAGGGAAAATGTCACCACTGGAATACATCATAAAATCACAGCGGTGGATAGAGAGGCACTTGATAAATTGGAGACACCAACAAATATTCAGGCAAAGACAAATACAATTTGGGAAAAAAGTAAATAATTCCTTGTTTGGTGCCTAACAGAGGAAAGAAAAGAAAGATTATCCTTATTTATCACATGTGCAGCGAAACAGTCAATGAAATGTGTCATTTGTGTCAACAGATAATACAGACCAAGGATATGCCAGGAACACCTCACAAGTGTTGCCATACTTCCAGTGCCAGCACAGCACAGCACACCCTAACCTGCATGTTTTTGGATTATGGGAGGAAACCCGAGTAGCCAGAGGAAACCCGTATGGACCATAAGACATTGGAGCAGAATTTGGCCATTCAGTCTGCTCTGCCATTCCATCATGGCTGATTTAGTATCTCTCTCAACCCCATTCGCCTGCCATCTCCCCATAGACTTTAATGTCCTTACTAATCAAGAAACTGTCAACACTTTACATATATCCAAAGATGTGGCCTCCACATACGTCTGTCCTAATTCTGCTCCTATGCCTTAAGGTTTTATGAAACTCTTTAAACAGCCTGCTGCTGTGAAGGAACTATATAACTTAGAATAGAAAGTCACATGTACTGAGGTACAATAAAAATCTTTACATGCTATCAATTCAGATCATTTCATTATAACATTTGTTCATTTGTTATGTGCTGTGTTGGACTATGTGGGTGATCATGGTCTTTCCATGACCATGATTGTTCTTGGCAAATTTTTCTACAGAGGTGGTTTGCCATTGCCTTCTACTGAGCAGTGTCTTTACAAGATGGGTGACCCCAGCCATTATCAACACCCATCAGAGATTGTCTGCCTGGTGTCAGTGGTTGCATAACCAGTACTCATGCTATAGACCAGCTGCTCATACAACCATTCATCACCTGTTCCCATGGCTTCATGTGACCTTGATCAGAGGGGTCTAAGCAGGTGCTACACCTTGCCCAAGGGTGTCCTGCAACAGTGGAGGGAAGGAGCACCTTGCCTTTTGTTTGGTAGAGACATATTTCCATCCTGCCATCCATTTATGGTAACTGAAAAGATAAGCAATAATAGAATGTAGAATAACACACATACAGAGAAAATGGCTGGCACATTAATATAGTGGTTAACATTACACTTTACAGTACAGGCAATCTTGGCTCAATACCCACCACTGCCTGTAAGGAGTTTGGTCGTTCTCCCATCTGTGTTTTCTCTGGGTGCTCTAGTTTCCTCCCACAGTCCAAAGGCATACTGGTTAATTAGTCATTGTAAATTTAAAAACAGAAAATTAGAAAACCTACAGCAAAATACAGGCCCTTCGGCCCACAATGCTATGCTGAACATGTACTTACTTAGAAATTACCTAAGGTTACCCATAGCCCTGTGTTTTTCTAAGCTCCTTTATGAGCTCCATAAAGGAGCTTCATAAGCTCCATGAGTCTCTTAAAAGACCCTATCATATCCGCCTCCACCACTGCCACTGGCAGCCCATTCCACGCACTCACCGCTCTCTGCATAAAAAAACTTACCCTTGTATCTCCTAGGTACCTACTTCCAAGCACCTTACAACTGTGCCTCTTATGTTAGCCATTTCAGCCCAGGGAAAAAGCCTCTGTCTATCTACATGATCAATGCCTCTCATCATCTTATACACCTCCATCAGGCCAACTCTTATCCTCCACTGCTCCAAGGAGAAATGGCTGAGTTCACTCAACCTATTCTCATAAGACATGCTCCCAATCCAGGCAACATTCTTGTAAATCTCCACTGCATCCATTCTATACATTCCACATCCTTCCTGTACTGAGGTGACCAGAACTGAGCACAGTCCTCCAAGTGGGATCTGACCAGGGTCTTATATGGCTGTAACGGTTGATGAAGGCTAATGCACTGTAGGCCTTCTTAACCAGAGTCAACCTGTGCAGCAACATTGAGTGCTCTATGGACTTAAGATCCCTCTGATCCTCCACACTGCCAAGAGTTTTACTATTAATACTATATTCTGCCATCATATTTGACCTACGAAAATGAACCAACTCACAACTCGGATCTGAACTCCATCTGACATTTCTCAGCCCAGTTCTGCATCCTATCGATGTCCTGCAGTAACCTCGGACAGTGCTCCCCACTATCCACAACACCTCCAACCTTTGTGTCATCAGCAAATTTTGTAACCCATCCCTCCACTTCCTCATCCAGGTCATGTATAAAAATCACAAAGAGAAGGGGTTCCAGAACAGATCCCTGAGGCACATCACTGGTCATCAACCTCCATGCAGAATATGACCCCTCTACAAGCATACTTTGCCTTCTATGAGCAAGCCAATTCTTGATCCACAAAGAAAGGTCCTCTTGGATCCCATGCCTCCTTATTTTCTCAATAAGCCTGGCATGGTATACTTTATCAAATGCCTTGCTGAAATCCATATACACTACATCTACTGCTCTGCCCTCAAGGTGTTTAGATACATCCTCAAAATATTCAATCAGGCTCGTAAAGCACAACCTGCCTTCTCATGACCCCTTCTGGCTCTCCTAATTTCATTCTTAAGCTCCTTCCTGCTAGTCTTATAATCTTATACTCTATTATAGCCCAGTTTTTTGAACATTTTGTAAGCTTTTCTTTTTTTCTTGACCAAATTTCCAACAGCCTTTGTACACCATGGTTCCTGTCCCCTCCCATCCTTTCCCTGTCTCAATGGAATGTACCTTTCCAGAATGCTACACAAATATCCCATGAATATTTGCCACATTTCTGCAGTACATTTCCCTGAGAACATCTGTTCCCAATTTAGGCTTCCAAGTTCCTGCCTGATAGTTTCATATTTCCCCTTACTCCAATTAAACACCTTCCAAACTTATCTGTTCCTATGCCTGTCCAATGCTATGGTAACTGAGATAGAATTATGATCACAATCTCCAAACTGCTCTCCCACTGAGAGATCTGACACCTGAGCAGGTTCATTTCCCAATACCACATCAAATACAGCCTCTCCTCTTGTAGGCTTATCTACATATTGTGTTAGGAAACCTTCCTGAACACACCTAACAAACTCCACCTCATCTAAACTCCTCATTCTAGGGAGATGCCAATCAATATTTGGGAAATAAAATTTCCCACCATGACAACCCTATGATTATTACAACTTTCCATAATCGATCTCCCTATCTACTCATCTATGTCTCTGTTGCTACTGGGTTGTCTATAAAAAACACCCAGTAGAGTTATTGACCCCTTCCTGTTTCTAACTTCCACCCATAGAGACTCTGCAGACAATCCCTCCATGATTTCTTCCTTTTCTGAAGCCGTGACTCTATCTCTGACCAGCAGTGCCACGCCCCCACCTCTTCCTGTCTTTCTGAAACATCTATAACCTGGCACTCAAAGTACTGCTGAGGAACAGACAGTCTGCAGAGAAACTTAGATAGATTTGGGGAATGAGCAAAGTGGCAAATGAATTACAATGTCGGAATGTGTATGTCATGCACTTTGGGAGAAGAAATAAATGGGCAGACTATTATTTAAGTGGGGAGTGAATTCAAAGTTCTGAGATGCAACGGGACTTGGGATTCCTCGTGCAGGATACCCTTGAGGTTAACCTCCAGGTTGAGTCGGTGGTGAAGCAGGCGAATGCAATGTTGGCATTCATTTCTAGGGGAATAGAGTGTAGGAGCAGGGATGTGATGTTGAGGCTCTGTAAGGCACTGGTAAGACCTCACTTGGAATACTGTGTGCAGTTTTGGGCTCCTTATTTAAGAAAGGATGTGCTGACATTGGAGAGGGTTCAGAGAAGATTCACTCGAATGATTCTGGGAATGAGAGGGTTAACATATGAGGAACGTTTGACTGCTCTTGGACTGTACTCCTTGGAGTTTAGAAGAATGAGGGGTGACCTCATAGAAACATTTCGAATGTTGAAAGGCATGGACAGAGTGGATGTGGCAAAGTTGTTTCCCATGGTGGGGGAGTCTAGTACGAGAGGACATGACTTGAGGATTGCAGGGCGCCCATTCAGAACAGAGATGTGAAAAAAATTTTTTAGCCAGAGGGTGGTGAATCTATGGAATTTGTTGCCATGGGCGGCAGTGGAGGCCAAGTCATTGGGTGTATTTAAGGTAGAGATTGATAGGTATTTGAGTAGTCAGGGCATCAAAGGTTATGGTGAGAAGGCGGGGGAATGGGACTAAAGGGGAGATTGGATCAGCTCATGATGAAATAGCGGAGCAGACTCGATGGGCTGAATGGCCAACTTCTGCTCCTTTGTCTTATGGCCTTATGGTAACCATTCCTGCCCCTGAGCCATCCAAGTCTCTGTAACGACGACAACATCATGGCTCCAAGTACTGATCCACATTCTAAGCTTATCTGCTTTGTTCATGAATGATGCTTCTTGCATTAAAATAGACACATCTCAAACCATCAGTCCGAGCATATCC
The DNA here is from genome assembly GCF_030144855.1 of Hypanus sabinus. NCBI lineage: Eukaryota > Metazoa > Chordata > Chondrichthyes > Myliobatiformes > Dasyatidae > Hypanus > Hypanus sabinus. The sequence goes on from NC_082707.1 coordinate 16,060,319, forward strand.
CTTCTCCATCACCTGCCTATCCTCCCTATCACACTGTCTCCAAGATTTCTCTATTTGTGAGCCAACAGCTGCCCTTCTGTCTCTTCAGTTCGGTTTCCAACCCCCAGCAATTCTATTTTAAACTTTTCCCAATAGCCTTAGCAAACCTCCCTGCCAAGATATTGGTCCCCCTTGGATTCAAGTGCAACCCGTCCTTTTGGTCCAGGTCACTCCTGCCCCAAAAGAGGTCCCAGTGATCCAGAAAGCTGAATTTCTACCCCCTGCTCCAATCCCTCAGCCACACATTTATCCTCCACTTCATTCTATTTCTATAGTCACTGTCACGTGGCATCGGTAGCAATCCCAAGATTACTACCTTTGTGGTCCTGCTTCTCAACTTTCTTCCTAACTCTCTGTAGTCTGCTTTCAGGACCTCATCCCTTTTCCTACCTATGTCATTGGTACCAATATGTATCATGACATCTGGCTGTTCACCTTCCCACTTCAGGATATCATGGAAACGATCAGAAACATCTCGGATCCTGGCATCTGGGAGGTAAACTACCATCTGCATTTCTTTCCTGTGTTAACAGAATTGCCTGCCTTACCCCCTGTTACTGATGCCCTCTTCTGTTCTCTACCCTTCTGAGCCACAGGGCCCGACTCTCTGCCAGAGGCGCAGCCATTGTTGCTTCCCCCAGGTAAGTCATTCCCCCCACCCCCAACAGGACTCAAACAATACTTATTGTTAAGGGGGACAGCCACAGGGGAACTCTTGAGTATCTGCCTGTTGCCCTTCCCTCTCCTGACTGTTACCCACTTATCTGTCTCTCAAGGCCCCTGTGTGACTACATGCCTATAGTTCCTCTCTGTCATCTCTTCACTCTCCCTGACCAGACGAAGGTCATCGAGCTGCAGCTCTGGTTCCCCAACCCGGTCACTAAGGAGCTGCAGCTCAACGCACCTGGTGCAGATGTGGCCTTCCTGTGATTAGTCTCAGGTTAAATCAGGATTTGCTGAAGGGCCTATTCTGTACTGTAAATAAACAAACAAACAAATGAATAAATAAATACGCAGTGCATATAAACAATAAGGTGCAAGGCAAGGTAGACTGTAAGGTCTAGAATCCATTTAATTACACTAGGGGATCATTTAATAGTCTGATAACAGTGGGATGTCCTTGAGCATGTTGGCTTCAGACTTTCAGACTTTTGGATCTTCTTCTTGATTGGATGAGGAGAATAGAAGAGAGAATGGTTGACATCAGTGAGTCTTTGATGTTTTTCTGGCTACTTTACCAAGACAGTGAAAAGTGCTGACAGACTCCATCCATAACTGCAGTTTCTTGCAGTCACGTGCAGGGCAGTTGCCATAACAATCCATTATGCATCCAAATTGAATGCTTTCTATTGTGCTTCAATTAAACACACACATAGGGGAACTTATTTATTTATTGAGATACAGCCCTTTAAGCTACACCCTGATTTAACTTTAGCTGAATCATGGGACAATTTACAATGACTAATTAACCTACCAACAACAGTCTAGGACTGCGGGAGGAAACCACAGCATCTGGAGGAAACCCACACGGTTACAGGGAGAACATTCTAAATCCTTACAGGCAGCAGCAGGAATCGAACCCCAGGTCACTGATTATTGTAAAGCGTTGGACATCTTGTTTAGCAAGGCTCCCATGGGCCAAAGGGCCTGGTTCCATGCTGTAGGACTCTGTGACTCTATCTACACAAACACATACAGAGCTAATCATAAAAGTTATGTAAGTTTTTGTTTTTGTTGGAGCATAATGAATTTCATTAGAAAGCAAAACTATGCAAAACTGAAAATTGAAAATGAAGCAGAGAAATACTCAGGCAGCATCCAGGGAGAGGAGAACAGAATTAATACATCAGGTCAATCTCCTTTCAGCACTATGGGGTCCGTGGTTGAATTTTATTGAGGTGGCTCAGAGTCTGTGGCTGAAAACCAAACTGTGTGGAATAGGTTTTCTGACCAACTCCATCTGTTGGACGGGCTCGATGGGGGATCCTGGGGCGAGGTGGGGGGGGGGGGGTTGATTATGTTGGCTGTTTTACTGAGGCAGCAAGGAATGTAGACAAGTTTAACCATCCATGACAGAATGACACAAATTATGCTGATTATGCTGTCAGGTTTAAAACAACCATCATTTCATATAAGGTTACAATCAAAAAGTAGAATTAATTTGGGATGGGGGAAGCACCAACAGATAAAACTCAGGATATTTCATTTAAATAGGCAACAACAAGGATGGAAATTAAACTGATGGACATTAAATTTTGTACGTCAATTGACATCAAGAAATAGTCTCTTTTCATGCTCCATTGCCCTGTACAAAGGTTCCGTTTCTGATAACAACAGAGTTGTACTTTGATTAACTGTGAAGGTTGCTATAAAGATCCCATCAATTATTCATTCTCAGATTAATGAACATGAACTTATCATTGATATGTTTTGTTTATTTTCAAATATACCCACTACTTTCAGTTAGTTTTCAAAATACATTTTTGCCAGAAGGACTGTTTGATTTCCTTAATTCACACAGACTGCCATGAGGAATTTCTGTAATGTTGCTTTTACTACCTTAGTATTTTCACTAAAGGTCCTTAACTAATTTTATAACTTTGAGAACAGAGCCAGCTTGGGCTACATATACTCAGTGGCCACTTTATTAGATACAACAGAACTGGGAAGAAATGTGATATGTGACATTGACCACTGTTCCGCTTAGCTGTTTACATGAGTATGGTCCTTCCAAGAGGACCGTAACCTTGTTGTAGGGTTTGGAGGCTTGCATACCTCAAAGGCCTGAGATATGTTGGCTGGAGTCACGGCTTTATGCTTTGGCTCTTGGTAGGGTCAAACGGTAGAAGCCAGAGTAAGAGTGGTCCACTAGTCCTCCAGGTTCTGGGGTTTAGCTCAGGGCCACCAAATTTGTTCAGGAAACAGCAATGAAGAACCCTTCTACATCTGAGTGCGACAGTACTCCTGAGTCTCCACCCGGGACTTGCGTGTTTGGTAGTAGTGAAAACCAAGCTACTGACACAATGAATGAAGCCCTGAACAACACCAGAGTTAGAAGACCTTCATTGCCGCCCTAAATGCCAGCAGTGTAACATGCCATAGAATGTATATGGTTGACTGACAATAGACCTGAATTATATTCCATGTTCTGTGTTCGCAGTGATCCACACATTCCTTGAATGAATAAGATGTACAAAAGTCTGTCACACATGAAGTGTTTTGCGTATCTAGAAATGCTCAGAATGTAGATAGCCATACCTTTTCCTTACTTCCTCCAGCAAAAGTTTCTTCCACATAGAGTCGTCCAGTTGCCTTATCCATGTTGCTATTGACGTACTGTGCACACTTTCTCCACTCTGCCATCTCCGATGTTATACCATAGAGAGCCTAGACAGAACAAAATAATCAATGGAATGTTTCATATGAAATCACGTTCATACCCTCCACCATCAGATTTCTGAATTGTCTATGAGCCCATGAATATTACTCTGTTTTTCATCTTTTGCAATACTCATTTATTTTTGTAACTTTTTATGTACCTATTGAATGGCAAATGGCAAAAATGGCAAAATAGAGTGGATGTGGAGAGGATGTTTCCTATGGTGGGAGAGTCTAAGACCAGAGGACACAGCCTCAGAACAGAGGGACATTCTTTTAGAACAGAGGTGTGGAGGAATTTCTTTAGCCAGAGAGTGGTGAGTGTATGGAATTCTGATAGCTGTGGAGGCCAAGTCTTTATATTATATACTGATGTACAAGGCAGAGATTGATTAGTTTTTGATTGATCAGGGCATGAAAGGATATGGGGAGAAGGCAGGAAACTGGGGCTGAAAGAAAAATTGAAACAGCTATGGTGAAATGGTGGAGCAGACGCGGGGCCAAATTGCTGAATTCTGCTCCTATATAAGATAGACCGCAAGTATAAGACCACAAGACAAAGGAGCAGAAGTTGTCCATTCGGCCCATCGAGTCTGCTCCGCCATTTTATCAGAAGCTGATCCATTCTCACATTTAGTCCCACTGCCCCACCTTCTTACCATAACCTTTGATGCCCTGGCTACACAGATACCTATCAATCTCTGACTTAAATACACACAATGACTTGGCCTTCACTGCCGCCTTGGCAACAAATTCCACAGATTCACCACCTTCTGGCCTAAAAAATTTCTTTGCATCTCTGTTCTGAATGGGCGCCCTGCAATCCTCAAGTCATGCCCTCTCGTACTAGACTCCCCTCCATGGGAAACAACTTTGCCACATCCACTCTGTCCAGCCTTTCAACATTTGAAATGTTTCTGTGAGGTCCCCCCTCATTCTTCTAAACTCCAAGGAGTACAGTCCAAGAGCAGTCAAACGTTCCTCATATGTTAACCCTCTCATTCCCAGAATCATTCTAGTGAGTGGAATAGGAGCAGAATTAGGTCATTTGGCTTATCAAGTCTTCTTATGGTTTTATGGTATGGTACTGTACATCTGTCATAAAACAACAAATTTCATGGCAAATGTCTGTGATAATAAACCCAATTTTGATTCTTAATCTCAACCACGGCCATCATCTTGCAGGGACTCTAACTATTAAAGACTACATCAAAATGCATCAAAGTTCAATGTAAATGTATTATTAAATTACAGATATGTCAGCATATACAACCCTGAGATTCATTTTCTTATGGGCAGATTTAATAGATCCATAGAATGATAACCATAACAGAATCAAGGAAAGATTGCACGAACTTAGGTGTTCAACCAGTGTGCAAAAGATAAAAAGGCGGTGGAAATACAAAAAGAAAGAAATAATTATAATAATACATAAATTATCAATACACATTGAGAACATAAGATGAAAAGCTTTTGAAAGTGAGTCCATAAGTTGTGGGAATGTTTCAATAATGAGGCAAGTGAACAATTTCATTGTCTTGCGTCAATGTCAAACACAGTCCGAGGAAGTGCTGCCATGCTGCCAGTGCGAAGGTCGCATGCCCAGAACATAAATAGCACGGGAACAGGTTATAAACTTTAAGAGGCAAATTTTGAAATTATGTTTTTCTAAGAGTAATCATTTCAGCATAACATCCATTTTTAACACATTGGTGTGAAATTTGATTGCAAATGTCCTGTAAAAATTAGATTTTAAAAATTTCTGTCCGTTAATTATCTAAAAATATTTTATGCCTTAGGTCCTATTTATTTTTAATCTTACTTTAGATGAAATGATACCGAGAGTTTCTTAACTTCAGAATTATCCAATTCTGAACTAATTGGAATTCATTGAAATTCGGAAGAAGTCCCGATGAAGGGTCTTGGCCCGAAATGTCGACTATCAATTAATTTCCATAGATGCTGCCTGACCTGCTGTGTTTCTCCAGCACTTTGTGTGTATTACTTTGGGTATCCAACACCTGCAGACTTTCTTGCGTTTATCATTGAAACTTGTTGGATTTTGCAATGTCAACAGTCACGGTGCAGTTTCTTTTGATTACCACTAGGTGGTACTCGAAGCATGTGGATAGACAGGATGAGCTGGGACTGTTTTCTTTCAAAATGGGTGGTTGACAGGACACTTGATTGAGTCACCAGAGATCCTGCAGATGCTGGAAATCTTGCATAAGCACACACAAACTGTTGGGGGAACTCAGCAAGTCAGGCAGCATCTAAGGGAAATGAACAGTTAACGTTTCCGGCTGAGACAAGACAAATAATGAGGGAACTATCTGCTTTATAGAGTGGGATCTTAACTCAATGGGCAGAGGGTTAAAGAGATTTAGAAGGATCTGGAGGATAGGAGATTGAAGGTTTTCCTCTGGTCAGTGATAGGGGTCAGGGACTTATTTTCTGGGAAGAGGATTGAGGCAGAAACTCCCAATCAACTAAACTGTGCATGAGGAGATTGGAGCTGAGGGGGCTGGTTTAGTTTGTTTGCCCTTTGTCGATGGCCCCAATGGACAAAATGGCTTCCTTCCACATACACAGCGCTATGACACTATGTCAGTGTAGGTTATGTTTTGGATAATCTTGCACCACCCCTGCCATTCCCAAACACATCACTGGGTGTGATTATCTTCATTCGTTGTTGCAGTGTGAACTGCCAAAAGAATCCGTGGAGAGGGAAAATCAACCAGCACAATCAAAGATGCCGGCAGTGGTGTGGGAGGGAGCAAAGGCAAGCTGGAGTCCGTGCTGGATTGAGGGCTGGCCCGTCCTGTAAGTGCTGCCTTCCAGTGTTCACTCTGCAGAAGAGAAGCCGGATCGCATCCGTCTGAGTCTGTACGAGCGTGTGATGAAGACCTGCTGCATGTAGTTCTTGCAGAAGTATGGCTCCAGGACAAAATCAGGGACTTGGGCTGTACGTTTATTTGTGCCTGCTTGTCTTTTTGCTGTCATAGTATATGTGCTATGTGCTGTGTGTGACTGTGTTTTGTAACTTGGTCCCAGAAGAGCGCTGTTCCATTTGGCTGTATGGTTGCATGACAATTAAACTTGAACTTTTTCCATTCTCCCCTCTCTCATCAGGCAGAAGACACACAAACTTGAAAACACATACCACCAGGCTCAAGGACAACTTCTACCCCCCTATTATAGGCTCACAAATGAACCACGGATGTTAAAAACAAAATCTTGATCTCATAATCACCTATCAGCACTGCACCTCAAATGTGCTTGTTTTGAAATGATCTGTATGGATAGCTTTGGACACCATGAAAATTTCTCCAGATGTACTGTGAAGAACATACCAACTGGCTGCATCACCATCTGGTACGGGGAGGGAGGTGGGGAGCTACTACACCGGATCAAAGTACCGTAAGCTGCAGAGAACTGTAAACTTAGTCAGTTTGATCATGGGAACTAGCCTCCATAGTATCCAGGACATCTTCAAGGAGCTGTGCCCCAAAAAGGCGCCGTCCAGCATTAAGGCCCCTCGTCATCCAGGACATGCCCACTTCCATTTGCTACCCTCAGGAAGGAGGTACAGAAGTATGAAGGCACACAATCAGTGACTCAAGGACAAATTCTTCCCCTCTGCCATCGGTTTACTGAATGGACACTGAAGCCATGAAAACTACCTCACTGTTTTTTTAATTTCGATTTTAGCACTATTTATTTAATTCATTATTTTGTATACATATGTATGTTTACTTTTATTTACAGCTTTTTTGCTCTATTACTATGAACTGCTGCAAAGACAATAAATTTCAGGACATATGCCAGTGATATTAAACCTGCTTGGGATTCTGATCTGTAGCAAGGTACAGTGAAAAATGTCATCTTGCATGCCATCGTTCATTCCACTCATTTCATCGTATTGTAACACCAAGGTAGTACAAGGGAAAAACAATAACTGAATGCAGAACGAAGTGTTAGTTACAGGGAAAATGCAATGCAGATAGACAATAGGGTGCAATTCATGACAAGGAAGATTCTAAGGTCAAGAGTCCATCTTAATACATAAGGGATGGGTTCAATGGACTCATAACAGTAGGGTAGAGCTGAACATGAGCCTCATGGTATGCCCTTTCCATTTTTAGTATCTTCTGCCTGATGGGAGGGGGAGAAGAGAGAATGGCCAGTGTGAATGAGGTCTTTTATTATGTTGGCTGCTTTCCCAAAGCAGTGAGATGTAGGTAGACGAGCAACACACACAAAATGCTGGAGGAACTCAACAGGCCAAGCATCATCTATGGAAAAGGTTTGGGCTGAGATCCTTCATCATGAGCTGTAAGTAGAGATAGTGTTATTACCCTACAACCATCAGGCTCCTGGACTGATGTGGATAACTTCATTCACTTCAAATCTGAATTGATTCCACAACCTACAGACCCACTTTGAAGGACTCTACAACTCATGGTCCCACTATAGTCTTCTATATTTGTACTTTTAAATAGAAATACAGCAAAGAACTGACCCTTTTGGCCCAATGATCTGCACTGACCAGGAACCCACCTATTTAACTCCAGCTTAATTGCAGTCTGGTTTAAGATGGTACTAATGAACTTGGGCAACAAGTTACCGGTGGTTCATAAAGCAAGAAATACAACTATGTACTTTATTAATTACACTTTTTCTGTAAAAAATTATGGTTAATGGTTACCGCAAATATTGAACAAGCAAGCGAAGGTGAGGCTAACTCAAGGGTCAAGGCATATGCGTATAATGCAAAGTCGGATGAGGTCGAGACTGAATAGGGGCATGCAGAGTGGAGGAGTTTCGGAGTCCATCCACCGAAACTGAGAGTAAAGTCTGATCGAACTAAGCATCGGGCCATTTTGGAAAGATCATGTATGGGCCAGGACGTGGCAGTAGGTCCAGGCCCAAGGCATGTAGATCGTCAGGTCCTTTCTTATTTTTTCTTTCTTTCTCAATCTTTTTATGATTATTAATAATATGAACAAAATATAAATGATATATTAATAAAGGGATTACAAACATACAAATTCCCATTACACATGAAAAAATACATAAGCAATGGTTACAGTATAAATGAGTTGACCAAAACACAAACCATACAGTATATATATGAACATGGTAAATCTAGATATTTCATAACACATGATATAAAAAAAACAGGAAAAAGAAAAAAAAATGTTATGCAAAATTAACTAACCTACTAATCTAATAACTTATAAAGAAGAAAAAAGAAGCAAAAAAAGAAGAAAAGAAAAACTAGAAATAGAGAAAAAAAGGGCCGTTTATAATATCTCACAAGAATACATAATCATCAATGTCATCAACTCCGATCCTCTCAACATAAATAAGATTAAAGCTGGAAAATCAAATGAACTTGGAACAGGGTCATATTACATCATATGAAAATATTGAATAAATGGTCTCCATATCTTTTCAAATTTAATGGAAGTATCGAATACACCACTTCTAATTTTTTCTAAATTTAAACATAACATAGTTTGAGAGAACCAATTAAATACAGTGGGAGGATTAATTTCCTTCCAATTCAACAATATAGATCTTTTAGCCATCAGAGTTAGAAATGCAATCATTCGGCAGGCGGAAGAAGATAAATGCAGTGAGTCCATCATTGGTAAACCAAAAATTGCGGTAATAGGATGAGGTTGTAAATCGATATTCAAAACCACAGAGATAATATTAAAAATATCTTTCCAATATTTTTTCAAAAGTGGACATGACCAAAACATATGAGTTAAAGACGCAGTTTCAAATTGACTTCTATCACAAATAGGATTTATATAAGAATAAAAATGAGCTAATTTATCCTTGGACATATGGGCCCTATGTACGACCTTAAATTGTATTAATGAATGTTTGGCACATATCGAAGATGTATTAACTAATTGAAGAATTCTATCCCAATTCTCAATAGGAATAATGAGATTAAGCTCTCTTTCCCAATCATTTTTGGTCTTATAAAGGGGCTCTGAATGTATCTTCATAATTATATTATAAAGTTTTGATATAAGCCCTTTTTGAAAAGGGTTTAATTCAAACAAACTCTCCAAAATATCTGAAGGCACAAAATTTGGAAACGTAGGAAGTACAGTACTTAAAAAATGCCTAATCTGTAAATATCTAAAAAAATGAAATCTAAGCAAATTATGTTTATTAGATAATTGCTCAAAAGACATAAAACAATTGTCCAAAAATAAATCAGAAAATCTTAGTAATCCCTTAGTTTTCCAAGACGAATAAACTTGATCTATAATGGAAGGGTGGAAAAAGCAATTAGATACAATAGCAATATTTAAAATGAATTGAGTCAACCCGAAAAATTTCCAAAATTCAAACCATATACATAAAGTATGTTTAACTATCGGGTTATCAATTCATTTCAGCAATTTAGAAAGAGCAAAAGGGAGAAAAGTTCCTAAAATAGAACCCAGAGCATAACCTGGTACTGATTTAATTTCTAAACTCACCCAATGAGGGCCAAAAGATCCACCCCAGTCTTTCAACCAACATAACAAATATCGAATATTAACTGCCCAATAATAAAATCTGAAATTAGGTAATGCTAACCCACCTTCTTTCTTTTTCTTCTGTAAATATATTTTACCTAACCTGGGATTTTTATTCAGCCATATATATGAGGAAATTTTTGAATCAACGTTAGTAAAAAAAGATTTCGGAATAAAAATTGGTACTGCTTGAAAAATATATAAAAACTTAGGTAAAATAACCATCTTAATAGCATTAATCCTGCCTATTAGAGATAAAGATAACGGTGACCACTTAGCAAACAAGCCTCTAATCTGATCAATTAAGGGTAAAAAAATTAAACCTAAATAAATCTTTATGGTTTTTTGTGATTTTAATCCCTAAGTAAATAAAAGAGTCATTAACTAATTTAATAGGTAAATTTCCATATATTGGGACCTGATCGTCAGGTCCTGGGTCTTGGAGCGAGGATGGACCTGATCTGTGGAGGATTTAAACGCCAGGCTAGGAGGACTGAAAAGGCAGGGTGTTGGGGGACCAGAGACGAGGTTCAGGCCAGTTCTGCTCACTGCTCCACCACATTTACTCGCTCTCGGCAGCTCTAATGCTGAGGCTGTGAGGCTGGAGGCCTGCTGGGGCTGCTCCTGCCTCTGTGCTCTATGGACTCACTTTTGTCCTGGACACTGTTGCTTTTATTGTTCGCCTAATTTGTGTTTTCTCACCCTACGCATTGGATGTCTGTTGGTCGTTTTTAATGGGTTCTTTATGGTTTCTTGTTTTGTGGCTGCCTGTAAGCAGACAAGTCTCAACGTTGTATAATTTATACATACTTTGGTAATAAATGTACTTCGAACTTTGGCTATCATAATGACCAATAACCTACTAACTGGTATGTCTTTGGACTGTGGGTGGAAACCATACGTATCACAGGGCGGAAGTACAAATTCCTTACAGACAGCAGTGGAATTGTACTCCGAACTCCGACTCCCTGAGATATAACAGTGTTCCACTAAGTGCTACGCTACTACCATGGCACACCTAAGCACGAGCGTCCAAGCATGAGGCACTCTTACCTTGCGGAAAGCCTTTCGTGTGTTTCTGTAGGCACTGCTCAGACTCCCCACGAAGGACATTGCTTGAGACCACATGATGAAATTTTGAATCTCCCTGCAGGTCACATGAACCAGAAATGTTAATCTTTCTCTCACTGCTTTACTTTTGGTCCCTCGTCTTCGGATTCATTTTTGGAGGGTGGTGCATTGCCACTGCAGCCATTCAAATCCTCACTCCTCTGGCTCTCCACCCCACACAACCTTCAATTACAAGTGGAAAGCAATCTGACCTCAGCGGCCGACTTATTAGGTATACATGTACAACTGCTTGCTGAAGCAAATATCTAATCAGCCAATCATGTGGCAGCAACTCAATGTATAAAAGCAAGCAGACATGGTCAAGAGGTTCAGTTGTTGTTCAGAATAAACATCAGAATGGGGCAGAAGTGTGATCTAAGTGACTTTGACCATGAAATGATTGTTGGTGCCAGGCGGCTGGTTTGGGTATCGCAGGAACTGCTGATCTCCTGGGATTTTCACACCCAACTGTTTCAAGAGTACGAGAAAGGTGCAAAAAACAAAAAAATAGTGAGCAGAAGATGCCTTGTTAATAAGAAAGGTCAGAGGAAAATGGCTATACTGGTTCAATCTGACAAAGTGACGGTAACTCAAATAACCACATGTTACAACAGTGGTGTGTGGAAGAGCACCTCTGAATTCACAATATGTTGACCATTGAATTGACAGACAGACATAATTCATTGATCCCGAGGGAAATTGGGTTTCGTTACAGCCGCACCAACCAAGAATAGTGTAGAAATATAGCAATATAAAACCATAAATAATTAAATAATAATAAGTTAATCATGCCAAGTGGAAATAAGTCCAGGAACAGCCTATTGGCTCAGGGTGTCTGACACTCCAAGGGAGGAGTTGTAAAGTTTGATGGCCACAGGTAGGAATGACTTCCTATGATGCTCAGTGTTACATCTCGCTGGAATGAGTCTCTGGCTGAATGTACTCCTGTGCCTAACCAGTACATTATGGAGTGGATGGGAGACATTGTCCAAAACGGAATTCAACTTGGACAGCATCCTCTTTTCAGACACCACTGTCAGAGAGTCCAGTTCCACCCCCACAACATCACTGGCCTGACGAATGAGTTTGTTGATTCTGTTGGTGTCTGCTACCCTCAGTCTGCTGCCTCAGCACACAACAGCAAACATGATAGCACTGGCCACCACAGACTTGTAGAACATCCTCAGCATCATCCGCCAGATGTTAAAGGACATCAGTCTCCTCAGGAAATAGAGATGGCTCTGACACTTCTTGTAGACAGCCTCAGCGTTCTTTGACCAGTCCAGTTTATTGTCAATTTGTGTCTCCCAGGTATTTGTAATCCTCCACCATGTCCACACTGACACCTTGGATGGAAACAGGGGTCACCGGTGCCTTAGCCCTCCTCAAGTCCACCACCAGCTCCTTAGTCTTTTTCACATTGAGCTGCTGATGATTCTGCTCACACCATGTGACAAAGTTTCCCACCGTAGTCCTGTACTCAGCCTCATCTTCCTTGCTGATGCATCCAACTATGGCAGAGTTACAGAGTTGGATGAGCTACAGCTGCATACGTACACTCAGTGGCCACTTTATCAGGTAGAGGAGGTATCTAATAAAGTGGCCACTGAGTGTATCATATGGACAAGGCATCAGAAATAAAGGAGAACTTTCTGCTGGAGATTTCTGATTCAACTGATCGTGGAAAGCATATGGTGATGGTACAATAGGGAGAGTGTAGGCTCTGGGGTTAGAGGAATTAGGAACTTTAAAAAAGTTAAAGACAAAGATCTTTTTTAAAGCTGATCTTTATCATATACATCAAAACAGTGAAATGTTTTGAATTTGTTTGAAATTTTGCAACAAATCAAATCAGCGAGGATTATGCTGGAAGCTGCCCACAAATATTGCTGTGCTTCCAAAGCCATGGTAACATGCCCACCACTCACTGACAGTGTCTTTGGAATGTAGAGGAAACTGAAGCACCCAGAGGAAACCCACACATTCATTGGGAAAACATGCAAACGCTTTGCTGTGCTGGGAATCAAACCCCGATCGGTTTGATCCCCGATAGCTGGCACTGTAAGGCATTTGTGGTAACCTCTAGATCATCTTGCTAGGACCATGAAAGAATGTTTGCCGGGCATTACATGGATCTTTCCAGGACCTGAGACCAGAGTTATAGGCTAAGATTGAATAGGTATGGACTTCAGAAGTTCAGGAAAATTAGGAATTTTTTTTTTAGTGGCATAGTAAATTATGAGGCATAGATAGAGTCATAGAGTTATAGTGAAATACAGCACAGAAACAAGCTCTTTGGCTCATCTAGTCCATGCTGAACCATTTAAACTGCCAACTCCCATCTACCTGCACTGGGACCATAGCGATCCATATCCCTACTATCCATGTTCCTATCCAAAATTCTCTTAAATGTTGAAATTGAAGTCACATGCACCACTTGCACTGGCAGTTCGTTCCACACTCTCACAACCCTCTGAATAAAGGAGTTTTCCCTCATGATCTCCTTAAACTTTTCACTTTTTAATTTTAATCCAAGTCCTTTGGTTGTAGTCCCGCCCAGCCTCAGTAGAAAAAGCCTGCTTGCATTTACCCCATCTATACACTTGATATTTTGTATAACTCTGTCGAATCTCCTCTCAATCTTTTAGGTACCAGGAAATAAAATTCTAACCAATTCAATCATTCTGTATAACTTGGGTCCACAAGTCCTGGCAACATCCTTGTAAACTTTCTCTGCACTCTTTCAACATTACACCTATCCTGCAGGTTTGTGACAAAAAGCTGCACACATTACTTCAAATTAGGCCTCACCAACACCTTCAGCGTAACATCCCATTTCCTGTATTCGATACTTTGACATGAAGACCAATGTGCCAAAGGCTTTCATTCTGCCCCTAAGTGTAAGTGCTGTCACTTCCAATTAATTATGGAGAGGCTGAATACAAGCAAGCTTTTGCTTTCAGGTTAGGCGAGACTAAAACTAGAGGTCATAGGTTTAGAGTGAAAGATGAAATGTTTAAGGGGAAATGAAGGGGAACTTCTTCCCTCAGAAGGTGTGGAATGAGCTGCCAGCCGAAGTGGCAGATGCTGCTTAGATTCTAACTTTCAAGAGAAGGTTGAATGAAAAAGAGATACGAATGGGTAAATTAAGATTAGCTTTATTTGCTACATGTACATTTTAACATACACTGAAGTGCACTGTTGGCAACAAATCAAATCAGCGAGGATAGTGCTGGGTAGCCCACAAGTGTCACCACATGGATGTGGCCACAGATACCTGGATGATCGAGGTATGGAGTGCTATGGTCCAGTGCAGGTAAATGGGACTAAGGAGAGAATGAGATGGGCATGAACTATATGTGCCAAAGGACTCTATAATTCTAAGGTCTTTAAGCAGGAGTGATGGCCACAGTAAGCAGAACATAGAGGAAATGGGTGTTTCGAGTGGGAATTGATGCAAACCAAGTTATAGTCATGCTCCTCTTCACATGCAGAGAGCTGCAAAACAATTCAGACACGTACCTGGGACTATAGTTGTTGATGATATTTTTTATTTTCTGAAGATATTCAGGTGCATAAACAACAACTTCTTCTGAAACATTTAAAGTCAGAGACACACTCGAGAAGATTTTGTTGATGAAACCCAACCAGTCGAAGCGCTGGTAACGAAAGAAATTGAATACGTATTTAATTCGCTGTGCAGAAATTGTATTCAAAACATCAGCAAAATCTGATCCGTCTGCCTTTTGATTCTCTGGCTTCTTGGAAATTTGATTCCATTTGTGTTGGAGAGCAGTTTTGAGAGCAGCAAACTTTGTTAGCACATCTACTTATTCCGAGCCTAATCACAGGATGATTTACAATGACCAATTAACCTTCTAACCAGTACGTCTTTAGGCTGTGGGAGGAAGCCAAAGCACCAGGTGGAAACCCACACAATCACGGGGAGAATAAACAAATTCCTTACACACAATGCCAGAATTGAACTCCAAATGCCACAAACTGTAATATTATCATGCTAATCAGTGTGCTTCTGTGCCTCCTAGCGTGGTTATGATGGGTCAAAGGGCCTACATCTGTGCTGTACAGTTCTACAAATCTGTTGACGGTGATATACAATAGCAGGAGGGATTGGAAACTCAAAATCTGCTCCTTTTCCTTTACAGGCTAATTTTGAGAGGCATTGCTATTTTTAGCCTCACTGCCCTACAGCATATTACAAGCATCATAGTTGTAATTACAGATGCATTTGAAGTGAATGTGTTAGTCTGTGTGCACACAAATAGCACACAGAGCAATTTCAATCTTCTTGGAGGCATCAATTAAACACTGCGATTGAAAAGGATTAATGACCTGTGCTTCAATCTATTTAAACAGAGTCAACAAACAGAACTCTGAGATTTAACCATGCTGTTGCCATTGCTTTGCTAAGTTGGTTTTAAAATTTTAGCTTTGTTTGTAAGCTTTTCATAGATATAGCGGCAGGATTAGGACATTCAGCTCTATCATTCCATCATGGCCTGCTGCTTGTAACCTTTGACACCCTGACTAATCAAGAACCAAGCAACCTCTGCTTTAAACATACCCAATGATATGGCCTCCACAGTTGTCTTTGGCAATGCATTCCACACATTCACCATTCTCTGGCTCAAGAAATTCCTCCTCTCTGATCTAAAGGGACATCCTTCTATTCTAAGGCTTTGCTTTCTGGGTCCTAGACTTGCTCACTATGGGAAACATCTACTCCACATCCACTCTATATAGGCTATTCAATATTTGATATGTTTCAATGAGATCCCCCCTCCCCCATTCTTCAGGTTCAGCACCATCACATGGTGGTAATTTGTTAACCCTTTCATTCCATACGAAAAAACTGCTATCAAAGCTGCCCAACACGTTACCAGTACCAGCCTACTGATTACCAAGGATATACTGTATGTAGAAAGATGCTGGACAAAGACCAGGAATATTATGCAGGACTGTTTGTCCCACTCCCATTAGGGAGCAGGTTAGGTAATATCTGCACCAGAACCCCAGACTCAAAAGCGTTTACTTCCCCCAAGTGGTGAGGCTCATCAACATCTCCACCCACACACACCCCACCACCACTACTCTCATTTCCTGTCAGATTCACCGCATATACAGACACCCCTGTACCTAGCATACTTTATATAGTACATATTATCAATCTATATATATATATATATATATATATATATATATGCTATCTTACATATTTATACTTACTGTGTTCTTTTCCTTATTAGGTATGTTTTGTCCTGCATCAGATCCGGAGTAACAATCATTTTGCTCTCCCTTACATGCTTTTACGGGAAATGACATCTTGAATGCTGAAACCCGAAATGTGGTCTGTCCCATGTCTTATAAAGTTTCCATCTTACATCTCTGCACTTACATTCTTGTCCTCGCGATATGAATGCTAACATTAAAACACATTTGTTTGAAGTAGCGAGTGAGAGAGCAACATCTTGCAGGGCGGGAGTCATTTGAAATAAAAGTCCTGTCCGGAGTGAGTTTTATTTGAGTTAATAAAATGAAGGGGGGTGTAAGCAGAGCAGCCATTGTGTGAGTGGGCAAGCATTAGAGTGATTAGGCTTTGGCTCCATGTGCTTCGGTTGAACAGGTGGAGCCTAACGGTACTAAGTCTTTTGTTGATAGTAGAACTTAAGCTTCAGAAGTTGGAGCAAAAGGTATAACAAGTGTAGGCAGGATGGTAGTTAAGGCAGTGAAATGCACCTCCTGTAAGTTGTGGGAAATCAGGGTTCTTAACAGTCTCCCTGATGCCTACATGTTCAGGAAGTGCACCCAATTTCAGCTCCTGACCGACAGGAAACTGGAGCTGGAGCTGGATGTACTCAGGACCATCTGGGAGGCTGAAAACCTCACTGCTGAGACTTTTATTGAATTGATCTCACCCAGAGCACAGGATTCAGATAGTAGATGACGTCTCCACCAGAGAAGTAAGGGGAGTGAGCAGTTAGTGCAGGGTTTCTCTGTGACCATTCCCCTCAGCAAAAAGTATATCCCACCATAGTTAAGGGAATGGAAACAAAATTCTGTGGCTGCGAGAAAAGATGCACAGTTGACGTGTTGCCTCACAGGTGCTAGCATCAATAATGTCTCAGAGAAGCTACAGAACATTCTCAAAGGGAGATTGAGTAGCCAGGGGTCATGGGGTACATTGGTACCAATGATTTAGGTAGAAAGGGGTAAAAGAACCTGCTCAGTGGGCATAGAGAGTTAGGAAAGAGGCTGAAGAACAGGACCTCTAAGGTGTTAATCTCTGGATTACTCCCAGTACTATGTGCTAGTCTGGGCAGGAATAGGATAATAGTATAGATGAATGAGTGGCTGAGAGTCAGGTGCATGGGACAGGATTTCAGATTTATTGATCATTGGGATCTCTTGTGGGGAAGGCATGACCTGTACAAAATGAATAGGTTACATCTGAACCTGAGGGGGACCAATACCCTTGCAGGCAGGTTGCTCGAGCTGTAGGGGAAGATTTATACTAATTTAGCAGGGAGACAGGATTCAGAATAATGGGGTTGAACATGGGGCAGTTGGTTGCAAGTGTGCAGTGAGACTGTGAGGAGGGACAGTTATTTTGTAAATAACAAAATTTACAATGGTGTTACCAAATCTGGAAGACCTGAGTTATAAGGAGAGATTGAATACGTTAGGACTGTAGAACACAGAAGATTGAGAGGAGATTTAATAGAGCTATATAAAATTATGAGGGTACAAATAGGGTAAATGCAAGCAGGCTTTTTCCACTAAGGTTGGGTGAGACTACAACCAGAGGTCATAGGTTAATAGTGAAAGGTGAAATGTTTAAAGGGAACATGAGGAGATGCTTCTTCACTCAGAGGCTCATGAGAATGTGGAATGAGCTGCCAGCAGAAGTGATGCATGCAAGCTCAACTTCAACACCGAAGAGAAATTTGGTTAGGTACTTGGACTGTAGGGATACAGAGGTGGGGATATAGAGTCCTACTGAAGTGTCTTAGTCCAAAACATCGACTCTTTTCATAGATGCTGCCTGGCCTGCTGAGTTCCTCCAACATTTAGTGTATGTTGCAGGGATGTGGAGGTCAATGGTCCCAGTGCAGGTCAATGGAAATATGCAGCTTAAATAGCTTTGGCATGGACTAAATTGGCCTAAGGACCTGTGTCTATGCTGTACCTCTCAAAGACTCTATGAAGTGTAAAAGGGGAGAGAAATCAAAATGGGTGATGAATACAGGACTGAAGGTGTTATATTTTAATGCATATGGTGTACAAAATAAGGCTGATGGTCCTATAGCACAGTCAGAGATTGGCAGGCTTGACATTCTGGGCATCACTGAGTCTTGGCTGAAAGAAGATTACAGTCCAGAGCTTAATATCCAAGGATACAAATGATGTCAAAAGGACAGGCAGTAAGAGGTGGTTCTGTTGGTAAAAACAAAATCAAATCCTTAGAAAGAGGTGGCATAGGATCGGAAGATGTAGAATCTTTATGAGTAGAGTTAAGAAACTACAAAGGTAAAAAAAAATCCTGATGCGAATTATATATGGGCCTCCAAACAGTAGCCAGGATGTGGGTTTCAAATTACAATGGGAGATAGAAAAGATATATAAAGTGGGCAATGTTATGATAATCGCAGGGCATGTCAACGTGTAGATAAGTTGAGAAAATCAGGTTGCAGCCAGAACCCTGGAGAAGGAATTTGTAGAATGCCTGCAAGATAGCTTTTTGGAGCAGCTTATGGTTGAGACTAATAAGGGAATGGCAATTTTGTGTGTGGCATAATGAACCAGATTTGATTAGGGAGCTGAAGGTAAAGCAACCATTGGGAAATAATGTTCATAGTTTGTTAGAATTCACCCTGCAATTTGAGGGGGAGAAGATAAACTCAGATGTATCAGTCCACAGTGGAGTAAACGCAATTACAGAGGCATGAGAGTGGCGCGGCCGAAGTTGCACAGTATCAGCGATGATGGAGGGATGAACAGGAGTGATGGTAAAACAGCAATGGCTGGGGTTTCTGGGGTCAATTCGGAAGGTGCAAGATAGATACATCCCAGAGATGAAGAAGTATTCTATATGGAAGCTGAGACAACCGTAACTGATGAGGAACTCAGAGAGAGCATAAATCATGCAAAAAAGTCGGAAATTAGGGATTTGAGAAACTTTCAAAAACTAGCCAAAGTCTTAAGGAGGGAAAGGATGAAACGTGAAGGGAAGCTAGTCAATAATATAAAAGTGAATATCAAAGATACTTCCAGATATCTAAAAAGAGGCAAGAGTGGATATGGGACTGCAGGAATATGATGCCGGAGAGGTAAGAATGGGGGACAAGGAAATTGTGGATGAACTTAATGAGTACTTTGTATCAGTCTGTATTGTGGAACACACTAGTTGAGATCCTTCTTCAGGATTGAGAAGGAAGGGGAGGAGATGCCTGAATGAAAAGTTGGGGGAAGGGGAAAGATGCTAGCTGGAAGGTGGTAGGTGAAGCCAGGTCTGTGTGAATGGTCAACGGCTGGTGAAGAAGGAATCTGATAGTAGAGAAGAGTGGACAACAGGAGGAAGGGAAGAAAAGGGAATCCAGAGGGATCCAATGGGCAGGTGACAAGTGGTAAAAAGTCTGAGTGGGAAATAGAGAAGGTGGTGGGGAAATTTGTTCACTAGAAGGAGAAATCAATATTCATGCCATTAGGATGAAGGGTAACCAGAAAATGTTGCTCCCCACCCTGATGGTGCCCTCATCGTGTCACAAGAGGAGGCCATGTATCAACACGTTGGAATGGGAACATGAATTGGAATTAAAATCTTTGTTTGTCGGGACATCCCACTTGTGGCAGATGGTGCGGAGGTGCTCAACAAAGTGGTCCCCCAATTTTCGTCGGGTCTCAGCAAAGTAGAGGAAGCCACATCAGGAGCACCAGACACAATAGACAACCCCAGCAGGTCTGCAGATTCAGTGTCGCCTCACCTGGAAGGGCTATCTGGGGCCCTGAATGGAAGTGAGGGAGGAGGTGTATGGGAAGGTGTAGCACTTATTGTGGAATTCATTGCTGCAGATGGCTGTGGAGGC
Organism: Hypanus sabinus; assembly: GCF_030144855.1. Taxonomy (NCBI): domain Eukaryota; kingdom Metazoa; phylum Chordata; class Chondrichthyes; order Myliobatiformes; family Dasyatidae; genus Hypanus; species Hypanus sabinus. The sequence goes on from NC_082707.1 coordinate 16,080,498, forward strand.
CAAGTGATTGAGTTCAGTCCCTTCCCACCTACTTCTGCAAAACTTCTCATGTTCTCAATCTTCTCAGGAGTTGCACCAGTTAAGAGAAGTTTAGATAGGTATGGTATGGAGGGGTTTGGAGAGAATTGGTCTGTGCAGGTAGATGGAACTAAAGAGAAAACCAGGCTGGCACAGTCTAGATGGGCCAGTGATGAAATACTTGTAGTAATTAGTAAAATTCAACCTCCCAGGAACAGACTGGTGCAATGCGGCATTGTCGCCATAGAGAGTATCCTGCCATCAGACATTTCTGTCTGGTTTGTGCAGCATCTTCTCACAATGTACGAAAACTACAGAGACTGCCAGGTCAGCAAAAAAGATCATTAGCTGCAGTCTACCATCAGTGTAGGACATGTATATGTCCAGGACAAAGAAACAGTCAGAAAAAATATTTTTTCAACACTACCCACCCTGTAAACTGCCTTTTCCAAAAACTCCCCTCTGGAAAGTGCTATAGGGCTATAAAAACAAACAAAAAAAAATAATCATGCCATCTTAACATTTTCTTCTCCCAAGCTGTTAATCTGATCAATTATTCTAGTTACGCCCCTTCACACCCTTTGCCTATTACCCAAATCACTGCATTACACTGTACACACTTTAAACCACTTCTTATAATGCCATTTACATTGCAAATGCATGTTGGTATTTATTTATGCTTATTTTATTCCATATCCATTTTTAATCTCTAGCTTTATGTATATATAACTCTTCTTGCTTTTTAATTGCTCAATGTTGTTTTCTTTGTTGTATGTCGTGCCCTGACCAACACACCACAACAAATTTGTAATAGATGTAAATGTAAATGATATATTGGCAATAAATCTGACCATGGATAAAGCTGGCACTTGATTCTTGACCCTTGTAATTGTATCTGTCTCATTCACTCCTATGTACTCCACAGAAAACAGTTTAAACAGTTTTTATAATGATATATTTATGTCTTTATGCACACTTAATGTATATCATACTTATAATTTTATTTTTTATCATTCTTTATAATTTTTGAATGTTGTTGTTTCTTGACACATGTTGTGCCAACACAATGCAGCAAATTCCTAATGCATGTAAATGTATAAGGCGATCAAAGTTGATGCTTGATTTTTTGATGAATCTATAGAAGGCAAACTTTTTACTCCATCTCAGTGTGTGACAATAATAAATCAGCACCAATTCCAAGGAGGGCAAGAGTTGTATGGCAAGTCTATCATCTGCAAGTACCCCTCCAATTCACACATTCTTCCAAACTGGAAATAAATCAGCAAATATTAATCTATGCAGATTCTCAACTCTGAAACTCCCTATCCAACAACATTCTGGGAGTACCGTCACCAGAAGAACTGCAGTACATTACAACTGTCAGCCAAGGTCAGTTCTGATGGACATTACACTCACTGCCCATTCTGTCCAGCAGACCTAGACATCTGCTCTTGAATGCAGATATTTAATCAGCTAATCATGTGGCTGCCACTCAAGGCATAAAAGCACACAGACATAGTCAAGAGACTCAGTTGCTGTTCAGGCCAAACATCAGAAAGGGGAGGCAATATAATCCAAGTGATTTTGACTGTGGAATGGTTGATGGTGTTAGATGGGGTGGATTGAGAGTCTCAGAAAATTCTGATTTCCTGGAAGTTTCGTGCACAACAGTCTCCAGAGTTCACAGAGATTGTGTGAAAAACGGGAAAAAACGTCCAGTGAGCAACAGTTCTGTAGGCAAAAATGCCTTGCTAATGAGCGAGGTCAGGGAGAATGGCCAGACTGGTTTAAGACACCAATACCTCAAGTAAACACACATTACAATAGCAGTGTGCATAACAGCCTCTCTGAACCCATAACACATCGCATTTTGAAGCGGTTGGGCTACAACAGCAAAAGACCATTAACATACACTCAGTGGCCACATTATTCATTACAGGAGTTAATTGTTCTCTGATTTTGGCAACTAGTTTGCAAATGTTTTGTCACCATACAAAGAGATATCATCAATGCACTGTTAATTTGTGGTGTGCCTTTATTGTATATATCAATCAGCTGATTGGTCATCATTACAGAAACTCGATTTTGATGGAGGGAGGGGATCTCGTTGCAAACAAGCGGCATGCCAGAGAATTCCTAGAAGTGGGGTTTTCTGTGAGCAATTCTGTATACAAACACATGACTTCAATCCTGTTTATAAGCCAGTGCAGGCAAAGTTCCAGACCACAAAGCACAGAGTTCACCATGTAACCAGTCTGTCCCGAGACAACCTCCCTGCATCACAACCAAGTTTCTGTAATGACAACCAATCATCTGATTGATATCTATATACAGGTGAAGCATTCAAAGGATATACCACAACTTAATAATGTACTGATGATGTCTCCTCATATAACCATGTGATAATTACAGCACAGAAACAGGCCATCTCGGTCCTTCTAGTCCGTGCTTAACACTTACTCTCACCTAGTCCCACTGACCTGCACTCAGCCTATAACCCTCCATTCCTTTCCTGTCCATATACCTATCCAATTTTACTTTAAATGACAATACCGAAACTGCCTCTACCACTTCTACTGGAAGCTCATTCCACACAGCTACCACTCTCTGAGTAAAGAAATTCCCCCTCGTGTTACCCCTAAACATTTTCCCCCCAACTCTCAACTCATGTCCTCTTATTTGAATCTCCCCTACTCTCAATGGAAAAAGCCTATCAATGTCAACTCTATCTATACCCCTCATAATTTTAAATACCACTATCAAGTCCCCCCTCAACTTTCTACGCTCCAAAGAATAAAGACCTAACTTGTTCAACCTTTCTCTGTAACTTAGGTGCTGAAACCCAGGTAAATCTTCTCTGTACTCTCTCTATTTTGTTGACATCTTTCCTATAATTTGTTGACCAGAACTGTACACAATATTCCAAATTCAGCCTTACCAATGCCTTGCACAATTTTAACATTACATCCCAACTACTATATTCAATACTCTGATTTATAAAGGCCAGCATACCAAAAGCTTTCTTCACCACACTGTCCACATGAGATTCCACCTTCAGGGAACGATGCACCATTATTCCTAGATCACTCTGTTCTACTGCATTCTTCAATGCCCTACCATTTACCATGTATGTCCTATTTAGATTATTCCGACAAAAATGTAGCACCTCACACTTATCAGCATTAAACTCCATCTGCCATCGTTCAGCCCACTCTTCTAACTGGCCTAAATCTCTCTGCAAGCTTTGAAAGCCTACTTCATTATCCACAACCTTAGTATCATCTGAATACTAATAATTAAAATTATCACCCCATCATCCAGATCATTAACGTAAATGACAAACAACATTGGACCCAGTACAGATCCTGGAGGCACACCACTAGTCACTGGCCTCCAACCTGACAAACAGTTATCCACCACTACTCTCTGGCATCTCCCATCCAGCCACTGTTGAATCCATTTTACTACTTCAATATTAACAGCTAAAAATTGAACCTTCCTAACTAACCTTCTGTGCAGAACCTTGTCAAAGGCCTTACTGAAGTCCATATAAACAACATTCACTGCTTTACCCTCGTCAACTTTCTTAGTAACCTCTTCAAAAACTTCAATAAGATTTGTCAAACATGACCTTCCACGCACAAAACCATGTTGACTGTTCCTAATCAGACCCTGTCTATCCAGATAATTATATTTACCATCTCTAAGAATACTTTCCATTTATTTACCTACCATTGAGGTCAAATTGACAGGCCTATATTTGCTAGATTTACTCTTTGAATCCTTTTTAAACAATTGAACCACATGAGCAATACGCCAATCCTCCGGCACCATCCCTGTCTCTAATGACATTTGAAATATTTCTGTCAGAGCCCCTGCTACTTCGACACTAACTTCTCTCCAGGCCCTAGGGAATATTCTGTCAGGACCTGGAGAGTTATCCACTTTTATATTCCTTAAAAGCACCAGTACTTCCTCCTCTTTAATCGTAATAGTTTCCATAACTTCCCTGCTTGTCTTCCTTACCTTACACAATGAATATCCTTCTTCTTAGTGAATGCCAAAGAAAAGAAATTGTTCAAAATCTCCCCCATCTCTTTCGGCTACACACATAGCTGTCCACTCTGATTCTCTAAGGGACCAATTTTATCCCTCACTATCCTTTTGCTATTAATATAACAGTAGAAACCCTTTAGATTTATTTTCACCTAACTTGCCAAAACAAACTCGTATCTTCTTTTAGCTTTTCTAATTTCTTTCTTAAGATTCTTTTTACATTCTTTATATTCCTCGAGCATCTCGTTTACTCCATGCTGCCTATATTTATTGTAGATCTCTCTCTTTTTCTGAACCAAGTTTCCAATATCCCTTGAAAACTATGGCTCTCTCAAACATTTAACTTTTCCTTTCAACCTAACAGAAACATAAAGATTCTGTAGCCTCAAAATTTCACCTTTAAATGATCTCCATTTCTCTACTACATCTTTCCCATAAAACAAATTGTCCCAAACTACTCCTTCTAAATCCTTTCACAGCTCCTCAGATTTAGCCTTTCTCCAATCAAAAATCTCAACCCTTGGTCCAAGTCCTATCCTTCTCCATAATTATATTGAAACTAATGGTATTGTGATCACTGGACCCGAATTGCTCCACAACACATACATCTGTCACCTGACCTATCTCATTCCCTAACAGGAGATCTAACAGTGCCCCTTCTCTAGTTGGTGCCTCTATGTATTGCTGCAAAAAACTATCCTGCACACATTTTACAAACTCCAAACTATCCAGCTCTTTTACAGTATGGGCTTCTCAATCTATGTGTGGAAAATTAAAATCACCAACAATCACAACCCTGTGCTTACTACAAATATCTGCTATCGCCTTACAAATTTGCTCCTCCAATTCTTGCTCGCCATTCGGTGGTCTATAATACACCCCTATAAGTGTTATTACACCTTTCCCATTCCTCAATTTCTGGACGAGCCCACTAATCTATCCTGCCAGAGCACCACTGTAATATATTCTCTGACAAGCAATGCAACACCTCCCCCTCTTGTCCCTCCAATTCTATCACACCTGAAGCAATGAAATCCAGGAATATTTAGTTGCCAATCACACCCGTTCTGCAACCATGTTTCATTAATAGCTACAACATCATATTTCCATTTATCAATCCATGCTCTAAGCTCATCCATCTTTCTTACAATGCTCCTAGCATTAAAATAAATGCATTTAAGAAATTCTCCACTTCTTCCTCTCTGTTTATCTCTAATGGTGCAAACAACTTTACTATCTTCTTTTTCTTCCTTCTCCCATACATCTGTTCCTACACTCTGGTTTCCCTCCCCCTTTGTACCTAGTTTAAATCCACTGGAGCCTCTCTAGCAAACCTACCTGCAAGAATATTTGTCCCCCTCCAGTTCAGATGTAAACCGTCTCACTGGAACAGGTTCCACCTTCCCTGGAAAACTGCCCAATTATCTATAAATCTGAAGCCCTCCCTCCTGTACCATGTCTTTAGCCACGTGTTGATCTGAGCTATCTTATTAGTTCTAAACCCACCTGCACGTGGCACTGGTAGCAATCCTGAGTTTGCTATCCTGGAGGTCCTGTCCTTTAACTTGGTGCCTAACTCCCTAAACTCACCTTTCAGGACCTGCTCACTCTTCCTATCCACATTATTGGTCCCTACATGGACCACAACATCCGGCTGCTCACCCGCCCTCTTGAGAATACTGAGAACTTGATCTGAGATATCGCGGACCCTGGCACCAGGGAGGCAACAGACCATCCGGGATGCTCAATCTCTTCCACAGAACCTTCTATCTGTCCCCCCTATCGAATCCTCTTTCACTACTACTCTCCTCTTTTCCCTCCTTCCCTTCTGAGCTGAGGGTCCAGTCTCGGTGCCAGAGATGCAACCACTCCAACTTGTCCCTTGTAGGTCGTCCCCACCAACAGTATCCAAAACAGTATGCTTATTATTGATGGTGATGAAACATTTGCAGATGGGTTGCCGAGATCAGAGTACAACTCAACCCAATCATCAACCACCTGAGCTACACATTTGCCAAGTTATTTCCAGGCCACTGAGTATAAATGCTGGTAAATGCTGTGCATAGTAACAATGTCCAAATTCCAAAAATGTATATTTGGGGAAAAGAAAATCTCCTATTGTTGATCCTGGATTGTAGTGTGGGAATAGTTTTCATTTTCAACATGGCTACAGTTTTAGCACACATGTTAATTCAAAAAATCCTTTACCTCATTATTCTGGAGATATATTGGATACTTAGTTATCACTTCAGAAAGACTCATTTTGTTGTAGAGTTTGGTAGGATCGTTTCTATCTTCAGGCTTGGCTGAAGCCTATGAAATAAAAATATACACATAAATAAATATGTTACAACTAAGTCATCATTCAAACACAGAAGCAAAGGTGAAAGCTTAGAAGTTCAAAGTAAACATATACAACCATATGCTACCTTGCAGGCATCACAGCAGATCAAAGAAATACAACAGAATCAATGAAAAACTATACATTAGACTGACAAACAACTAATATGCAAAAGGAGACTACTGAGGAATGACAAAAAAACAAACAAATAATAAATAAATCAACAAACAAACAAACAAGTAATATTGATTTTCAGAATCAGATTTAATATCATTGGCATACGTCATGAAATTTGTTGACTTTTCAGCAGCAGTACAATGCAATACATAATAATATAGAAAAAATACAGTGAATTACAGTAACAAACAAGAGAAAATCTGCAGCTTTTGGAAATCTGTGCAACATACACAACAGTGAATTAGAGTAAGTATATACAGACCCTCTAGAAAGTATTCATGCCCTTGGAAGTTTTCATTCATTTACAACAATGAATCGCAATAGATTTAATTTGGCTTTTTTGACAATGATCATCAGGAAAACTCTTTTGTCTCAAAGTGAAAACAGATTTCTAGAAAGTGATCTAAATTAATTACAAATATAAAGCACAAAATAATTGATTGCATAAGTATTCAACCCCTTCGTCAGTAATTGGTAGATGCACCTTTGGCAGCCTTGAGTCTGTGTGGATAGGTCTATCAGCTTTGCACATCTGGACACTGAAAATTTTCCCCATTCTTCCTTACAAATCTGCTCAAATTCTGTCAGATAGCATGAGGATTGTGAGTGAACCGCCCATTTCAAGTCCAGCCACAAATTCTCAATTGGATTGAGGTCTGGACTCTGACTTGGCCACTCCAGGATATTGGCTTTGTTGCTTTTAAGACATTCCTGTGTAGTTTTGGCTTTAGTCTTGGGGCCTGTGTCTTGCCGAAAAGCAGATCTTCTCCCAAGCCACAGTTCTCTTACAGACTGCATCAGGTTTTCCTCCAGGATCTCCCTGTATTCTAATATCCTTAGGGGAGGAATCCTGCCATCTTTATCTGTTCTGGCCTATATGTGGCTCCAGCAATGTGGTTGGCTCTAAAATGCCCTCTGAAATGGCCTAGCAAGCTATTCAGTTGTATCCAACCACTAAAAGGAAAATAATAAGGAATAAACTTGGATGGACTACCCAGCATTGACCTAGGCACTGGAAATGACAACAGCAAAACCAGTCCTGTCGACCCTGCAAAGTCCTCCTTGGGTTAATCTTGGGGCTTGTGCCAAAGTTGGGAGAGCTGTCTCACAGCCTAGTCAAACAACAGCTTGACATAGTTGTACTGACAGAATCTTACCTTACAGTTAACATTCCAGACTCGACCATGACCATTCCTGGGTACGTACTGTCTCACTGGCAGGTCAGACCTGGCAGATGTGATGACACAGTGGTATACCGTAAAAAGAGAGTTGCCCTTACAACTCTCAATATTGACCCTGGACCCCAGGTTAACCATGGGTAAAGAAATCTCCCGCTGATTACCACAAAACATTCTCCTTCAACTGATAAATCAGTACTTCTCCATGTTGAGCAGCACTTGGAGGAGGCATTAAGGGTGGAAAGAGCACAGAATGTACTCTGGGTGGGGGACCTCAATGTCTATCATCAAGAGTGTTCGGTAGTATCACCACTGACCGAGCTGGTCAGGTCCTACTGGACATAGCTACTAGACTGGGCCTTCAGCAGGTGGTGAGCGAGCCAACAAGAGGGAAAAACACACTTGACCGCATTCTCACCAACCTGCCTGCAGTGGAAACATCTGTCCATAGCAGCATTGGTAGAATTGACCAATGCACAGAATTTGTGGAGACCAAATCCCGTCTCCACATTGAAGAAACCCTCTACTGTGTCGTGTGGCACTACCATTGTGCTAAATGGGATAGACTTTGATCTGATTCAGCAGCCCAAGACTGGGCATCTATGAGAAGCTGTGGGCCATTAGCAGCAGCAGAATAGTGTTACAAGGGGGCGTTGGGAGCGAATTCAAGTGCAAGACACAGAAACAGAGATAGTATAAACTGAACTGTGTTCATTGAGAATTACTAGGAAGGCCAGGAATGAGGACACAATGTCAGCATGGATGTAAACACTGGATAATAAACCGGTAAAACCTGGACCTGACTTGGACTCGGACTTAACTCAGACTCGGGACTCGGATCTTGACTTGACTTGTAACTCGGTCTTGACTGGACTGGAAGACAGACTTGGTTGACGAAGAGACAGAATACCTAACTCAGAGCAGCAGCAAATGGCCGGACCCACTCAGCTGAAAAGGACTTGGACAACAAGCAGACAAAACCACACAACGACAGTCCATTCGTATCTTTGCTCGGAGTGGCAGCAAATGACCAGCAAGTCCCAGCTGGTCACCAAAACGACAGAATTGGTACCTTACTCAGAGCAGTGGCAAATGGCCAGCAACTCAGCTGGACACGAATATAACTGAATTTGCTAACCAGCCACAGGCACCGAAGCAACTTAGTGTCCATAATTCTCCGCAGCTCCGATGATGGCCCAGACTTCTCTGCAGCCCGGAGCCTGAATCCGCCAGCTTGGCTTCCAGTAATGGGCTTCTGGTGATTGGTTTCTGGGGATGAGCTTCTTGGTGTGAGTTTCTGATGATGGTCCAGCAAACAAATCGCTGAATCCCAGAGCTATTTACATTGCAGGCTCAAAATGAGGATCAGGAACATGGGGGAAAAAATATCTGGAATGTGGAATCCACAGACTAGACCGTGAACTGGAATGCAGAGTCCATGGACCAGACCGTGACAGAATTCAACTCAACTACAATCTGTAAACTCATGGCTCGGCATATCCCCCACTGCAATATTACCACCAGGCCAGGGGATCAACCCTGGTTCAATAATGAGTGCAAGAGGGATATACCTCCATATGAGGTGTCACCCTGGTAAAGCAACAATACAGGACTACTTGCATGTGAAGCACCATAAGCAGCAAGTACTAGACAGAGCTAAGTGGTCCCACAACCAATGGATCAGATCTAAGCTCTGTAGTTCTGCCACATCCAGCCGTGAATGGTGGTGGTGGACAATCAAACAACTCAATGGAGGAGGCGATTGCACAAATATGCCCATTCTCAATGATAGAGGAGTTCAGCATGCCTGTGCAAAAGTTAAGGCTGAGGCATTTGCAGCAGTCTTCAGTCAGAAGTGCCAAGCAGATGATCCAGCTCAGCCTTCTCCAGAAGTCCCCAGCATCCCGGATGTCAGTATGCAGCCAATCTAATTTGTGATATCAAGAAACAGCTCACAGCTCAGGATAACACAAAGGCTATGGGCCCAGACAAAATCCCGGCAACAGTCCTGAAGACGTGTTCCAGAATTTGCGCCACTAACAAAGCTATTCCAATATAGCTACAATACTGGCATCTACTGGGCAATGTAGAAAATTGCCCAGGCATATCCTGTACACATGAAACAGGACAAGTCCAACTCAGCCAATTACCGCCCTATCAGCCTACTCTCAATCATCAGCTAAGTAATGGAAGAGGTTATCAACAGTGTGATCATGCAGCACCTATTCGGCAATAACCTGCTTATGGATGCCCAGTTTGGGTTCCGTCAAGGCTCCTGACCTCATGCTCCTTGGACCAAAAAGCTAAATAACAGAGGTGAAGTGAGAGTGATAGCCCTCGACATCAAGGCAGCATTTCACTGAGTATAGCATCAAGGTGCCCTAGCTAAAATGGAGTCAATGGAAATTAGGGGAAAACCCTCCACTGGTTGGAGTTAAACCTGACACAAAGGAAGATGGTTGTGGTGGTTGGAGTTCAATCATCTCATCCTCAGGACATCACTGCAGGAGTTCCTCAGAGAAAAGTCCTAAGACCAACAATCTTCAGCTGCTTCATCAATGACATTCTTTCCATCATAAGGTCAGAAGTGGGGATGCTCACAGAAGACTGCACAATGTTCTGCACCATTCATGACTCCTCAGATAGTGAAGCAGTTCAAGCCCAAATGCAGCAGGGCCTGGACAACATCCAGGCTTGGACTGTGAAGTGGCAAGTAACATTCGAGCACGCAAGTGCCAGGTATCCAACAAGAGAGGCTCTAACCATTGTCCGTTAACATTCAGTGGCATCACCATCACTGACTCCCCTGTTATCAACATCCTGGGGGGGTTACCATTAACAGGAAACTTACCTGGTCTAGCCATCATGCTATACTCTCCCTAATAGAAATTATTCTGTTAATAAAAAGAACTGTGAAATCCTCACATTTTGTACCAGATGTTTGACTAAGGACATTACAAGTTGGATGTAAGACCATCAGATCATAAGAAGATAAGTTCATAAGACAGAAAGGCTGAATTAACCCATTCAACCTGTTGAAACCAATCCCCCATTTTTCATGGCTAATTTATCTTCCCTCTCAACTCTATTCCCCTGCTATCTCCCCATAACCTTTGATGTCCTCACTAATCAAGAATCTGTCAACCGCTGCTTTAAATATACCCAATACCTTGGCCTTCACAGATATCTGTGACAATGAATTCCACAGGTTCACTACCCTCTGGCTAAACTTGTCCTCTTCTCTGTTCTAACTGAATATCCTTGTATTCTGAAGCTGTGCCCTCTGGTCCTGGACTCCCTCACTATAGGAAACATCCTTTCCACATCCAATCAATCTAGGCCTTTCAATGTTCGATAGGGTTCAATGAGATCCCCCTTCTTCTAAATTCCCATGATTAGTCCCAAAGCCACTTTCTGATCCTCATACATTAACCTTTTCTTTCTCAAAATCATTCTTGTGAACCTCCTCTGGATGCTCTCTGATTACAGCATATCCTTTCTCAGATAAGGGGCCAAAAACTGCTCACAATACTCCGTGCAGTCTGACTAATGCCTTATAAAGGCTTAGCATCAGGATCGTGGCTACCTGAGGTCAGGACTGAACAAAGTTCATCGAAGCTATGACACAGCAACGCCACCCCACTGCACTACTGTCAGTGACAGTTCTTCCCGACTGAATGAGAGTCTACTGTAAAAATCAGTTCACCAGCAATTGGTTCTACAGAGATTACACAAGCTGGCCTCATCGTGACAGTAGAGGAGGCAATCAAACAACCTGTTGAAATGGGATTGGGGAGTTGAACTGAAATGGGTGGCCAGCAGGAGATCACCCCTTTAGCAATGGACAGAGTGAAGGTGCATGACCGACTGCTACCCAAAACTGTGTTGTGTCTCACTGATGTAGAGAAACCCATTACAGAACCACCGGCTACAGTAGATGGCCCCATTAGACTCCCAAGTGTCACCTCACCTGCATGGACTGTTTGGGTCCCTGAATGCTGGTAGGGTGGACGTATAGGGGCAAGTGTCCACTTTTCTAACTCTCTAAATATTTTCAGCATTATTAACCTATAAACAGTTCAGCATGGATTGGATGGGGTGAAGGGCCAGTTTTGCACTGTAGTACTCTATGCTTTATGACCCTGGTCTTTTGTGACTGAGGCTCTTTAAGGTTGTTATAGACCGGGGTAGTACTAGGGATAAGCTCCTACTATCTATTAAATCCTCCCAGCGGCGTGTGCCTTAAACAGCCACTGACAACCAAGTCCAGCTCCTGGTCTTTACATAGCTTAGCTACTAAGCCTGGTGGAACCATTTCTACTGACAGGAGAAGGGCAAAGGTGTGTTACTGGTGCCTTAAAACCAGTTGCTTTGGGCAAATGGGGCTCGTCGGCTGTGATTGGCCGCTCATCTAGGAGAAGGAAATCTCTGATCTGAAACCTCCACTGCCTTGCAGCTATACACACTCATGGGTAAGGCTTCGGGAATAAACCCCAAGGAAAAGTCCTGAGCTGGAGTCCCTTAGACAGTCCTATGTTGAGTTCAATACTGACTGGCAACTCCTGGAATGCCGCTGGTGCCAAACTGTCCTGGCTTGCAATCTCGACAACTAGGATGCAACTGAACTGTGGTCAGCCCCAACCAATAGAGCAGTATAAATTCTATGACCAAGTGCTCTTCGATTCTATTTCCCTAATCCTATGAAACCTCCATTGTACACCTTCCATATGACTTAAAAACTTTTACATTGTATGAAATGAAACACCCTAGTAAAGGTTTCACTTCTAACAGTGTTTGGGTAACTGTTAGAGATAAGGGATGCTTAGGAAAGTGGGCCATCTAATCAAGAGAGAAGGCTGGCGGAGCGGGTTTTTTGTGTCTGGCACCAGTGAGAGTCTTCCCCTTTGTTTGGGGGAGATGAAAAGAGAAGACACTGAAGTAAACCGGTTGTAGGAATGATCCAGAGGGGACTGTGATCCAATAGAACCAATGTGCAAGAGTCTACTAGAAATCAGTGAATATGACTTCCGGAAGATTTGAGCTCCAACCAGTGCACATTTGACTGTTTAATTATAATGTGCCCTTTATTTTCTTTTCTCTATGAACTCTTTAGTTAAGTTACTATTCATAAATATATTTCTTTTAATTATACTACATTTAATTGTACGTCATGTATGATCTGTGATTTCCTGCGATGAGCAGTAACAAGGCAGCAAATCACACAATCCGGGGCTTGGGTGGGTGAGACATTCCGATCTCGGACTTGGTGAGACTGGAGTGTGTATACCCTAGATGTACAAGGCCAGAGACTGGTGGTTTCTCAGCGCTGAGTTGGGAGACTGTCAACGAGGGCTAACGTGACGTTTACTAAGATGTCCGGGAAGAAGGGGGGTTTCAGTAGGAATTGGGAACTCTAACTGAAGCCATAAAAAACATTGGTTAGACTGCACATCGGGTGCTGTGCAGAGTTCCAGGTGTCACATTAAAGGAAGTTTGTGACTGCAACAGAGAGAGCCCAGAAGTGATTTACCAGGACTTTGTCTGGAACTGAGGGTTCTAGCTAAGAAGCAGTGTTTGGATAGGCTTGGTTTAGTCTGACTGCAATGTGGGAGGATAAGGAATGTCTTTATAGAAGTTTGTGGACTTCTGAGTATAGAAAGGGTAGGTTGACAAAATCTATTTCCGAAGGCAGGGTAGTCTCAGAATAGGACTAATATTTCATAGAATAATGCATTTAGTCACACAATATCTCTGACCATGACTTGCTAGACATTGAGGGCACAGTAAAAGGGAAGAAATGTAAAGGACCATAAGATATAGGAGCAGAATTAGCCAGTTGGCCTTTCATCTACTCTGCCATTCAATCATGGCTGATATTCCTATTAAACATATTTTTCTGCCTTCTCCCTCTTACCAATCAAGAACCAGGAATCTACCATTCTCAGTCCGAGTGGTAAATTTTTCACACAGAGGGTGGAAAATATCTGTAATGAGCAGCCTGAGAATGAGGCAGATATAGTTACAATGCTTAAAAGGTGCTTGGTTGGGTACTTGGAAAGGAAAGGTACAGAGACACAGATCTAAGTCAAGGAAATGAGATTTGTGTGGATTGGCATCATGGGAGTCATGGACAAAGTGTATTGAAAGGATCTATTTCTGTGCTGATTATTCTATAAAATAGTGACAAAGATATGGCACTTAAGTATATTAAATGCAATTAATGGTAGGCAAATGCTCTGCCTGTGACTGCAAGAAACTGCAGAAGAGCGGTGGACACAGTTCAGCACAAGTAACAACCTCTATGGACTCTCTCTACACTTCTTGCTGCCTCAGTAAAGTAGCCAACATAGTCAAAGGCCCCATTCCTAAATATTCTCTCAACTCCACTGGGCAGAAGATACAAAAGCCTGATAGCATGTACCATCAGGCTCAAGGACAGCTTCTATCCCACTGTTATCAGACTCTTGAATGGACCTCTTGTACGATAAGATGGACTCTTGGCCTTTTAATCTACCCTGTTACGATCTTGCACCTTATTGTTTACCTGCACTGCACTTTCTTTGTAGCTGCTACATTTTATTCTGCGTTGTTGTTGTTTTACATTGTTCTACCTTAATGCACCGTGCAATGATTTGATCTGTGTATACAATATGCAAGACAAGCGTTTCACCCTTGGTAATTGTGATAACAATAAACCCATACTTGGACCAAAACTTTAATGCATTTTTGGATATTAAAACATGGCAGACAGATTTCTTCCATAATGAAGATATATTTAATGCCGTACTTGAAGGAGCCGATGAAAGAGCATCAACTTCCTGATATCAGCGTTATGATGGAACTCTCAGCGGCATGGTGTACTATTGACAAATGACGATTTGTTGAATCAAATGAACTTTGTCAACAAGCCTGTTTGAAGCACTCAATTGGTATGCAGACCTGAATCATATGATCCCAAAGCTGGTAATCTGGGTACATATGAATTGTAAAGCTCGGAACAGAGACCAAGGAAATTCAGACTGTAGACTACAGAGGTTCAGAACATGGACTTGAGACATTTGGAACTTAGATTGGAGACCCTTGTTTTGTAGACTTGAGAAACTCTTAGACCGTGGATTTGAGAACAGATGGTATTCTCACCTAAAGCCAACCGATATCAAAACACTGCTGTTCAGCCTCTGCCGTGTTCATTATTTGCCGGAGTACTTCTATCATGATGTGCGCTAGCAATATTAGAACCAAGTGTGGAGGAAAGGGAGACTAATGTAGAGATGGCGATGATCGTTTATTCGTAATAATTCCAAAAGAACATTGGTGGCTCAGCCAAACGACACTGTGAGAAGTAATATCTTCTAAACTGGGACCCCATGATTAGCATTAATCAGACATCCACTTAAATAATACAAGTAAAACAGAATTCCTGAGGCTATCAAAATAAACTTAACAAGCTTAAACAGAAAGCACCAGGAGACTGCATTAAAAAGAGTAAACTGCTTGAGAAAAACAATGATTAAACAATTATCGGCTCTCATTAAATAACATTTAACCATTTCAGCTGCTCTATAAACCTTGGAGGCCCATAGTTTCTGGCTCCCCACACAGGCCCAAAGAGCTCATTACTCTATCCTGTTGTTGGAAAACTGGAATGGTCCTCTTCTCCAAGAGCTTTGAACTGTTGACAGCAGAATCTACTTCAGTATGGCCCTTGCATCTCACTGCACTTTCCCTACAACTGCAATGCTATATTTTGTATTCTGTTATTGCTTTTCACTTTGTGGTGCTGTGAACTTATTACAGTAATCTTTTATGTTCTGCATTGCATCGCTGCCACGAGACAACAAATTAAAAGACATGTCCGTGCTAATAAATCTGACTCTGCTTCTGATTATCAATTTAATATACTCCCAATGTGGCCTCCTCCACTTTGTCCAGACCTGTCGTAAATTGGGGGACCACTTCGTCAAGCACCTCCACTCCATCCTGGCAGCTAAACATTATAATTCCAGTTCACATTCCCATTCTGACATATCTGTTCATGGCCTCCTCTTGTGCCAAGATGAGGCCACCCTCAAGGTGGAGGAGCAACACCTTATTTTCTGTCTGGGTAGCTTCTACCTGATGGCATGAACATTGATTTTTCCTTCCAACAAAAAGAAATTCTCTCTCCCTCCCCTCTTCATCTATTCCTCTATCTGGCCTCTTACCTCCTTCCCCTGGGTCCCCTCCTCTTTCCCTTTTACCTATGGTCCACGCTGCTCTCCAATCAGATTTTTTTCTCCTCCTGCCCTTGACCTTTCACACCCACCTGGCTTCAGCTGTCACCTTCCAGCCAGTCTCCTTCACCTCGCCCACCTAAGGGAAGTGATGGGCAGGTGCACAGAAGAGGAGGAGTTAGCATTATCAGGTATCAGACCAAAACATCAGTTCTTTTCATTTCAATACATGCTGCCTGACCTGCTGATTTCCTCACGTACTTTGTGTGTTTTATTCTGAATTTCCAGCATCTGCAGAATCTGTTATGTGTTCTCAATTTAGGCTTTTTTTGGGGAATGCAAATTATTTGACACAGTGCACCTGTGATACTGCTGCAAGTATTTTTTTTTCCTTACACCTATCCCTACATGTGCTAGTGTACATGACAATAAACTTCACTTGACTTGTGAAGAAAACATTGGCTGAAAACAATTAGACTTACGTTGACAATCTCGGACTCAAACTGCATGACAATTTCCAACTCCCTTGTGATTTCAGAGTCATTCACCTTCAGACCTTTATCCTTTCTGATTAAGCTGACGACATCGTGCATGAACATGGTGTATGCTTTGCATGTCTGTAAAAGTAAATCAAAAATTAAATGTGGCATCCTCTTCAGAAATCACTAGATTAGTTGGTAAACTCTCAAACCATAAGACATAGGAGCAGAATTAGGCCATTCAGCCCATCCAATATGCTCAGCTATTCCATCATGGCCGATTAATTATCACTCTCAACCCCATTCTCCTGCCTTCTCCCTGTAACCCTTTGACACCCTTACTAATCAAGGACCTATTAACCTCCACTTTAAATATACCCAATGACTTAGCCTCCATAGATATCTGTGGCAATGAATTCCACAGATTCACCACCTTCTGACTGAAGATATTCCTCCTCACTTCTGTTCTGAAGAAATGCCATTCTATTCTGAGACGTTGTCCTCTGTCCTAGACTCCCCCACCATAAGAAGCATCATCTCCATGCCCAATCTATGCTTTCAATATTTGATACATTTCAACGTCTGGAGAAAAATCTAATCAGTCTTTCTGAAAATGGAAGCCTCTGAGCTTTGGCATCATTTTAGTAAATTCTTCTTTCACACATTCCCCAAGGTCCTTGAACTCTTATAAAATGCTTCCCTCCCAAGCGACTACCATAGTATTTTGAACATGTGCCTATCAAAGAGTCTCTTAAATCTCCCTAACGTATCTGCCTCTAATTTCAAGTGTGGCAGAGCATTCCACATATTCATGCATTTTATTCTGCAAACAAAGATGTACCTCTGACATCCCCCGCTATACTTTCTCCCAATCACCTTTCTCCCAATACATTCTCGTATTAGCAATTTCTGCATTGATATAAAAGTGCTAGGTGGCCACAACTCTGCAACTTACATAGAACATTACAGGACAGTACACTCCCTTCAGCCAATATCTCTTTAACCTAGTCTGTGATCAATCCAATCCTTCCCTCCCTTCCATTTTTCTTTCGTCCATATGGTAACCTACAAGCTTCTTAAATGTCCCTAATATATTTGCCTCTACCATCAACCCTGGCAATACATACCATGCACGTAAACCTGTCTGTGTATTCTGTGGATGTGAACACCCAGATGGTATGTTGCCTCCCAGGTGCCAGGGTCAGGGACATCTCCGAAATACTGTGGGCATGATCTGAGTGGGAGGGAGAGCAGCCAAATGTCTTGGCACATATTGGTGCCAATGACATAAGAAGAAAAGAAATTAGGTCTCAGAAAGAGAATTTGGAGAGCTGGACAGAACAATGAGAAGCTGGACTTCCAGGGCAGTAATTTCTGCACTACTACTTGAGCCATATGCCATTGAGGGTTAAAACAGGATGATTTGGCAGGTTAAGAAGCAGGTGCAGGCGGCAAGGTTTCAGATTCTTGGAACATTTAGATCTCTTCTGGAGGAATTATGACCTGTACAAAAGGGATGGGTTATATCTAAACCCAAAGAGGACCAATATTCTCGCAGGCAGGTTTGTTAGAGCTGTTGGGGAGAGTTTAAACTTATTGGGCAAGAGGATGGGAAACAGAGTGAGGGACTCAGGTTAGGACAGATGGTTTAAAAAAAACAAAGATAGAATTCAGTCTGGCTGTCAGGAAGAGCAGTCAGCTAAAGAAAAAAATCAAAATTTCAGCCAGCAGGGTGAGTATCACTGCATTAAGGATGCAGAATCAAAAATGGTAACAAATACAGTATACAAACTGTTATATCTCAATGCATTAAGTACAAGAAATAAGGTGGATGATCTTGTGCTCTTCTACACATTGTCGAGTATGCTGTTGTGGCCTTCACTGAATCACGGTTGATGGATGGTTATAGTTGGGAGCTGAATTCCAAAGTTACACATTGTATTGGAGGAATAGGAAGGTAGGCAAAGGGGGCCATGTGGCTCACTGGTAAAGAATGGCATCAAATCATCAGAAAGATTTGACATAGGATTGGAAGATGTGGAATCCTTGTGAGTTGAGTGAAGAAACTGCAAGGGTAAAAGGACCCTAATGCAGTTATATGTAGCACTCCCAACAGTGGCTGGGAGGTGGACCACAGGTTACAACAGGTAAGAAAAGGTGTGTCAAAAGGACAATGTTATGAGTCATGGACGATATTAACATGCAAGTCGACTGGGAAAATCAGGTTGGTAATGGACCTCAAGAGCGTGAATTTTTTGAATGCCTAAGAGATAGGGTGAAAGTAGTCTGCCGTAGCAGAATTTCAGTGGAGTATAACCATATAACAATTACAACACGGAAACAAGCCATCACAGCCCGTCTAGTCCATGCCAAAAGCTTACTCTCACCTAGTCCCACTGGCCCGCACTCAGCCCATAACTCTCCATTACTTTATTGTCCATATACCTATCCAATTTTACTTTAAATGACAATACCAAACCTGTCTCTACCACTTCTATTGGAAGCTCATTCCTCATACCACTCTCTGAGTAGAGAAATTCCCTTTCATGTTACCCTTAAACTTTTGCCCCCTAACTCTCAACTCATGTCCTCTTGCTTCAATCTGCCCTACTCTCAATGGAAAAAGCCTTCCCATGTCAACTCTATCTATCCCCCTCATAATTTTAAATACCACTATCAAGTCCCCCCTTAACTTTCTATGCTCCAAAGAATAAAGACCTAACTTGCTCAACCTTTCCCTGTAACTTAGGTGCTGAAACCCAGGTAACATTCTAGTAAATCTTCTCTGCACTCTCTCTATTTTGTTGACATCTTTCCTATAATTCAGTGACCAAAACTGTAAACAATATTCCAAATTCGGCCTTATCAATGCCTTGTACAATTTTAACATTACATCCCAACTTCTGTACTCAATGCTCTGATTTATAAAGGCCAACATACCAAAAGCTTTCTTCATCACCCTATTCACATGAGATTCCAACTTCAGGGAACGATGCACCATTATTTCTAGATCACTCTGTTCTACTGCATTCTTCAATGCCCTACCATTTACCATGCATGTCCTATTTGGATTATTCCTACCAAAATGTAGCACCTCACAATTATCAGCATTAAACTCCATCTGCCCTCGTTCAGCCCACTCTTCTAACTGGCCTAAATCTCTCTGCAAGCTTTGAAAACCTACTTCATGATCCACAACAACACCTACCTTAGTATCATTTGCATACTTACTAATCCAATTTACCATCCCATCATCCAGATCATCAATGTATATGACAAACGTTGGACCCAGTACAGATCCCTGAGGCACACCAATAGTCACCGGCCTCCAACCTGACAAACAGTTATCCACCACTACTCCCTGGCATTTCCCATCCAGCCACTGTTGAATCCATTTTACTACTTCAATATTAATACCTAACGATTGAACCTTCCTAACTAACCTTCTGTGCGGAACCTTGTCAAAGGCCTTACTGAAGTCCATATAGACAACATCCACTGCTTTACCCTCATCAACTTTCCTCGTAACTTCTTCAAAAAATTCAATAAGATTTGTCAAACATGACCTTCCACACACAAATCCTTGTTGACTGTTTCTAATCAGACCCTTTCTATCCAGATAATTATATATACCATCTCTAAGAATACTTTCCATTAATTTACCCACCACTGATGTCAAATTGACAGGCCTATAATTGCTAAGTCTACTCTTAGAACCCTTTTGAAACAATAGAACCACATGAGCAATACGCCAATCTTCCGGCACCATCCCCGTTTCTAATGACATTTGAAATATTTCTGTCAGAGTCCCTGCTATTTCTACACTAACATCCCTCAAGGTCCTAGGGAATATCCCATCAGGATCTGGAGAATTATCCACTTTTATATTCTTTAAAAGCACCAGTACTTCCTCCTCTTTAATCGGCATAGTTTCCATAACTTCCCTACTTGTTACCCTTACCTTACACAATTCAATATCCTTCTCCTTAGTGAATACCGAAGAAAAGAAATTGTTCAAAATCTCCCCCATCTCTTTCGGCTCCACACACAGCTGTCCACTGATTCTCTTAAGGACCAATTTTATCCCTCGCTATCCTTTTGCTATTAATATAACTGTAGAAACCCTTTGGATTTATTTTCACCTTACTTGCCAAAGCAACCTCATATCTTCTTTTAGCTTTTCTGATTTCTTTCTTAAGATTCCTCTTACATTTTTTATATTCCTCAAGCACCTCATTTACTCCATGCTGCCTACATTTATTGTAGATATCTCCCTTTTTCCTAACCAAGTTTCCAATATCCCTTAAAAACCATGGCTCTCAAACTTTTAACCTTTCCTTTCAACCTAACAGGAACATAAAGATTCTGTACCTTCAACATTTCACCTTTAAATGACCTCCATTTCTCTATTACATTCCTTCCCATAAAACAAATTGTCCCAATCCAGTCCTTATAAATCCTTTTGCATCTCCTCAAAGTTAGCCTTTCTCCAATTAAAAATCTCAACCCTGGGTCCAGTCCTATATTATATTGAAACTACTGGCATTGTGATCATTGGACCCAAAATGCTCCCCAACACATACCTCCAACACCTGACCTATTTCATTCCCTAACAGAAGATCCAACCCTACCACTTCTCTAGTTGGTACCTCTATGTATTGCTGCAATAAACTATCCTGCACACATTTTACCAACTCCAAAACATCCAACCTTTTTACAGTATGGGCGTCCCAGACCATGTGTGGAAACTTAAAATCTCCCACAATCACAACCCTGTGCTTACCACAAATATCTGCTCTCTCCTTACAAATTTGCTCCTCCAATTCTCGCTCCCCATTAGGTGGTCTATAATTCACCCCAATAAGTGTTACTACACCTTTCCCATTCCTCAGTTCCACCCAAATAGTCTCTCGAGATGAGCCCTCTAATCTATCCTGCCAGAGCACCGCTGTAATATTTTCTCTGGCAAGCAATGCAACACTTCCCCCTCTTGTCCTTCCGATTCTATCACACCTGAAGGAACGAAATCAAGGAATATTTAGTTGCCAATCACACCCCTCCTGCAACCCATGTTTTACTAATAGCTGCAACATCATATTTCCAGGTATCAACCCATGCTCTAAACTCATCCACTTTTCTTACAATGCTCCTAGCATTAAAATAAATGCATTTAAGAAATTCTCCACTTCTTCCTCTCTGTTTATCTCTAATGGTGCAAACAACTTTACTATCTTCTTTTTCTTCCTTCTCCCACACATCTGTTCCTACACTCTGGTTCCCCTCCCCCCTCATATCTAGTTTAAATCCACTGGAGCCTCTCTAGCAAACATACCTGCAAGAATATTTGTCTCCCTCCAGTTCAGATGTAAACCGTCCCACCGGAACAGGTCCCAACTTCCCTGCAAAACTGCCCAATTATCGATAAATCTGAAGCCCTCCCTCCTGTACCATGTCTTCAGCCACATGTTGAACTGCACTATCTTACTATTTCTAAACCCACCTGCATGTGGCACTGGTAGCAATCCTGAGATTGCTATCCTGGAGGTTGTGTCCTTTAACTTTGCACCTAGCTCCCTAAACTCACCTTTCAGGACCTCCTCACTCTTCCTACCCATGTCATTAGTCCCTACATGGACCACGACATCCGGCTGCTCAGCCTCCCTCTTGAGAATACTGAGAACTTGATCCGAGATATTGCGGACCCTGGCACCAGGTAGACAACAGACCATATGGGATTCTCGATCTCTTCCACAGAACCTCCTATTTGTCCTGCTAACTATTGAATCCTCTATCACTACTGCTTTCTTCTTTTCCCTCCTTCCCTTCTGAGCTGAGGGTCCAGTCTTAGTGCCAGAGATGCAACCACTGCAACTTGTCCCTGGTAGGTCGTCCCCATCAACAGTATCCAAAACAGTATACAGTGTTGATGGGAACAGCCACAGGGATTGAGTAAAGGAAAGTACGGTGGTATTAGACAGGAGATGGCCAATGTAAATTGGTAGGAGATGCTATCAGGGATAACAGCAGAGCAGCAATTGCTTGAGTTTCTGGGTAAAATGAGGAAGGTGCAGGATATGTGTATTCCAAAAATGCAGAGCTACTCAAATAGCAAAATAGTTCAACAGTGGCTGACAAGGGAAGTCAAAGCTAATGTAAAAACAAAAGAGAGGGCACACAACAAAGCAAACATTAGCAGGAAGATAAAGGATTGGAAAGCTTTAAGAAGCCTACAGAAAACAACTAAAAGAATTATTAGATGAAATATGAAAGCATGCTCGCAAATAATGTCAAGATGGATAGAAAAGGCTTTTACAAGCATATAAAAATAAAAGAGATGAGAGTGGGTAGAGGACTGCTAGAAAATGAGGCTGGAGAAATAATATTGGGGGACAAGGAGATGGCAGATGAACTGTGGATTACAGTAGCAGTGTGCCAGGTGTTGTAGTGTGTGGAGGAAGAGAAGTGAGTTCAGTTACTATTACAAGGGAGAAGGTCCTCAAAATGCTGAAGGATCTAAAGGTGAATAAGTCACCAGACCAGCTGAACTGCACCCTAGGGTTCTGAAAGAGGTAGTGGTAGAGATTATGGAGGCAATATTAATGATTTTTCAAGAATCATTGGACTCTGACATGGTTCCAGAGGACTGAAAAATTGTAAATGTCACTCCAGTATTTCAGAAAGGATGAAGGGAGCAGAAAGGAAATTACAGACCAATTAGCCTGACCTCAGTGTTTGGGAAAATGTTTGAGTCAATTGTTAAGGATGAGGTTATGGAGTCCTTGGTGTGACACAGGGCAAGATAGGACACCTTGTTTTCCTTTAGAGAAAATCTTGCCTAACAAACCTGCTGGAACTCTTTGAGGAGGTTACAAGTAGGATCAATAAAGGGGATGCAGTGGATGTGTATATTTGGAATTTCAGAAGGCCTTTACCAAGGTGCCAAAGATAAGGCAGCTTACTAAGTTAAGAGCCCGTGGTAATACAGGGAAGCTACTAGCATGGTTAAAGCATTGGCTGATTTGTAGTAGGTAGTGAGTGGGAATAAAAGGATCCTTTCCTAGTTGGCTGTCAGTGACTAGTGGCTTTCTGCAGGGCTGGTGTTGGGACTGCATCTTTTTTATGCTGTATATCAATGATTTGGATGATGGAATAGAATCCTTTGTTGCTAAGTCTGCAGATGATATGAAGATTGGTGGCGGGGCTGGTAGTGCTGAGGAAACAGGAAGGCTGCAGGACTTAGAAATAATAGAAGAATGAGCAATCAAATGGGAAATAAAACACAATGTTGTTAAATGCAAGTTCATGCACTTTGGTAGAAAAAAATAAGTGTGCAAAATATTTTCTAAATGGGGAGAAAATCCAAAAATCTGAGATACAAAGAGACTTGAGAGTCTTGTGCAGAATACCCAAAAGGTTAACTTGCAGGTTGAATTGGTGGTGAGGAAGGCAAATGCATTCACAAACATTAGAAACTCTGCAGATGCTGGAAATCCAAACAACACACAAAAATGCTGGAGGAACTCAGCAACTGAGGCAGCATCTATGGAAAAGAGTGCAGTTGATATTCTGGGCTGAGACCCTTCAGCAGGTCGCAAATACAATGGTAGCACTCATTTCAAGATGTCCAGAACACGAGAACAGGGATGTAATGCTGAGGCTTTATAAAACACTGGTGAGGCCTCACTTTGAGTCTTGTAAACAATTTTGTGCTCTTCTGCTAAGAATAGATGTGCTGGCATTGGAGAGGATTCAGAGAAGGTTCATGAGGATGAATCCAGGAATGAAACGTTATATGAAGAGCTTTTGATGATTCTGGGCCAATACTTCCCGGAATTTACTAGGACAAGGGGAGATCTTACTGAAAACTTTTGAATGCTGAAAGTAGATTTGGAAAGGATGTTTCCCATGGTAGGGGAATCTAGGAGAAGAAGGCACTGCCTTCAGATAAAGGGGTGCCATTAAAAACAGGAGATGTAGAGAAATTTCTATCGTCAGAGGGTGGTGAATCTGTAGAATTTGTTACCACATTTGGCTGTGGAGGCCAGGTCACTGGGTGTATTTAAGGCAGAGATTGATAGTTTCTTGACTGGCCATGGCATCAAAGAATACAAGGTGAGGGCTGGTGAGTGGGGCTGAGGAGGGGAAAAAAGAGGATCAGCCATGATTGAATGGGAGAGAAGATTTGATGGACAAATGGCCTAATTCTACTCCTATATCTTGTGGCCTAATGGACATGATGGAATGGGAATGGGAAGTGGAGTTGAAATGGTTGGGAGATCTCACTTTTTCTGGTAGTGTAGGTACTCTGCAAAGCAGTCTTCCAATTTACATAGGGTCTCATCAATAAACAGAAGTCCACACCAGGAGTACTGGACACAACAGATGACCCCAACAGACTCACAGGTGAAGTGTTGCCTCACTTGGAAGGACTGTTTTAGGCACTGAATGGTAGTGAGGGAGAAGCTGTAGGGGCACATGTAACACTTGTTCTGCTTGCAAGGGTAAATGCCAGAGTGGAGATCAGTGGGGAGGGACAAATGGACTAGGGGGTTATGTAGGAAATGATCCTGTGGCTAGCAGAAAGTGGAGGTGGGGGTGAGGGAAAGATATGCTTGTCATGGGTTCCTATTGGAGATAGTGGGAATTATGGAGAATTATGTGCTGGACGAGGTGGCTAGTGGGATGGTAGGTGAAAACAAGAAGGCCGATGTGAGCAAAATGGAAGAGATGCGGTTGAGGGCAGTGTTGATAGTGGAGGAAGGGAAACTCCTTTCCTTGAAGGAGGAGGACACCTCCTTCATTCTGAAATGAAAAGTCTTATCCTGAGAGTAGATACGGCAGAGTTGGAGGGATTGAGAGAAGGGGTTGGCATTTTACCAAGTAACAGGGTGGGAAGAGGTATAGCCCAGATAGTTATGAGAGTCAGTGGGTTTAAAATAGACATTAGCTGTCTCCAGAGGTAGAGACAGAGAGATCGAGAAAGTTGAGGGAGGTGTTGGAAATAGACCAGGTAAATTTGAGGAGAGAGTGGAAGTTGGAGGCAATGTTGAAGTTAACGAGCTCCACATGAATGTAGGAAGCAGCAGCAATGTAATTGTCAATGTAGCGTAGGAAAAGATGGAGGTAATACCAGTTTAAGCTTGGAGCATAGACTCTTCCAACAAACAGGTAGGCATAGCTGGGACCAACGTGAGTGCCCATGGCTACACCTTTCGTCTGAAGACAATGGGGGAAACAAAGGAGTGAGGACAATTTGCACCAGACAGAGGAGTGCAGTGGTGGAGGGGAACCAGTTGGGTCTGGTGTCCAGAAAGAAATGAAGAATTTTGAGGCCTTACTTGTGGGTGATGGGTGTGTATAGGGACCGGACATCTGAACATAGAACATAGAATAGTACAGCACATTACAGGCCCTTCAGCCCACAATGTTGTGGGGACCCTCAAACCCTGCCTCCCATAAAACCCCTCCACCTTAAATTCCTCCATATACCTGTCTAGTAGTCTCTTAAACTTCACTACTGTATCTGCATCCACCACTGACTCAGGCAGTGCATTCCACGCACCAACCACTCTCCGAGTGAAAAACCTTCCTCTAATATCCCCCTTGAACTTCCCTCCCCTTACCTTAAAGCCATGTCCTTTTGTACTGAGCAGTGGTGCCCTGGGGAAGAGGCACTGGCTGTCCACTCTGTCTATTCCTCTTAATATCTTGTATACTTCTATCATGTCTCCTCTCATCCTCCTTCTCTCCAAAGAGTAAAGCCCTAGCTCCCTTAATCTCTGATCATAATCCATACTCTCTAAACCAGGCAGCATCCTGGTAAATCTCCTCTGTACCCTTTCCAATGCTTCCACATCCTTTCTATAGTGAGGTGACCAGAACTGGATACAGTACTCCAAGTGTGGCCTAACCAGAGTTTTATAGAGCTACATCATTAGCTCGCGACGCTTAAACTCTATCCCTCAACTTATAACCACATAAGCTTTCTTAACTACCCTATCTACCTGTGAGGCAACTTTCAGGGATCTGTGGACATGCACCCCCAGATCCCTCTGCTCTTCCACACTACCAAGTATCCTGCCATTTACTTTGTACTCTGCCTTGGAGATTGTCCTTCCAAAGTGTACCACCTCACACTTCTCCAGGTTGAACTCAATCTGCCACTTCTCAGCCCACTTCTGCATCCTATCAATGTCTCTCTGCAATCTTCGACAATCCTCTACACTATCTACAACACCACCAACCTTGGTGTCATCTACAAACTTGCCATCCCACCCTTCTACCCCCACATTCAGGTCGTTAATAAAAATCACAAAAAGTAGATGTCCCAGAACAGATCCTTGTCACAACCCTCCAATCTGAATGTAATCCCTCCACCACAACCCTCTGCGTTCTGCAGGCAAGCCAATTCTGAATCCACCTGGCCAAACTTCCCTGGATTCCATGCCTTCTGACTTTCTGAATAAGCCTACCATGTAGAACCTTGTCAAATGCCTTACTAAAATCCATGTAGATCACACCCACTGCACTACCCTCATCTATATGCCTAGCCACCTCCTCAAAGAACTCTAACAGGCTTGTTAGACACGATCTGCCCTGCACAAAGCCATGTTGACTGTCCCTGATCAGACCATGATTCTCTAAATGCCCATAGATCCTATCTCTAGGAATCTTTTCCCCACAGCTTTCCCACCACAGACATAAGGCTCACTGGTCTATAATTACCTGGACTATCCCTACTACCTTTTTGAACAAGGGGACAACATTCACCTCCCTCCAATCCTCCGGTACCATTCCCGTGGACAATGAGGACATAAATAACCTAGCCAGAGGCTCAGCAATCTCTTCCCTCGCCTCGTGGAGCATCCTGAGGAATATTCGGTCAGGCCCCGGGGACTTATTCGTCCTAATGTATTTTAACAACTCCAACACCTCCTCTCCCTTAATATCAACATGCTTCAGAACATCAACCTCACTCATATTGTCCTCACCGTCATTAAGTTCCCTCTCAGTGGTGAATACCGAAGAGAAGTATTCATTGAGGACCTCGCTCACTTCCACAGTCTCCAGGCACACCTTCCCACTTTTATCTCTGATTGGTCCTACCTTCACTCCTGTCATCCTTTTGTTCTTCACATAATTGAAGAATGCCTTGGGGTTTTCCTTTACCCTACCGCCAAGGCCTTCTCATGCCCCCTTCTTGCTCCTCTCAGCCCCTTCTTAAGCTCCTTTCTTGCTACCCTATATTCCTCAATAGACCCTTCTGATCCTTGCTTTCTAAACCTCATGTTTGCTGCCTTCTTCCACCTGACTAGATTTTCCACCTCACTTGTCACCCATGGTTCCTTCACCTTACCATTCTTTATCTTCCTCACCAGGACAAATTTATCCCTAACATCCTGCAAGAGATCCTTATACATTGACCATATGTCCATAGTCCCTTTCCCTGCAAAAACATCATCCTAATTCACACCCGCAAGTTCTAGCCTTACAGCCTCATAATTTTCCCTTCTCCAATTAAAAATTTTCCTGTCCTCTCTGATTCTATCCTTTTCCATGATAATGCTAAAGGTTAGGGAGCGGTGATCACTGTCCCCCAGATGCTCACCCACTGAGAGATCTGTGACCTGACCCGGTTTGTTAACTAATACTACATCTAGTATGGCATTCCCCCTAGTCGGCCTGTCAACATACTGTGACAGGAATCCATCCTGGACACTCTTAAACTCTGCCCCATCTAAACCCTTGGAACTAATCAAGAGCCAATCAATATTAGGGAAGTTAAAGTCGCCCATGATAACAACCCTGTTATTTTTGCACCTTTCCAAAAGCTGCCTCCCAATCTGCTCCTCGGTATCTCTGCTGCTACCAGGGAGCCTATAGAATACCCCCAATAGAGTAACTGCTCCATTCCTGTTCCTGACTTCTACCCATACTGACTCAAAAGAGGATCCTGCTACATTACCCACCCTTTCTGTAGCTGTAATAGTATCCCTGACCAATAATGCCACCCCTCCTCCCCATCCCTTTTAAAGCACTGAAATCCAGGGTCCCATCCACCTTGAAAATTAGTTTAAACCTTCCTGAACCATGCTAGCAAACCAGCCTGCAAGGATATTGATCCCCCTTGAGTTCAAGTGCAACCCATCCAATCTGTACAGGTCCCACCATCCCAGAAGAGATCCTAATGATCCAAAAATCTAAAACCCTGCCCCCTGCACCAACTCCTCCACCACGCATTCAACTGCCATCTCCTCCAATTCTTACCATCACTATCACGTAGCACTGGCAGCAATCCTGAGAACGCCACCCTTGAGGTCCTGTTCTTCAGCCTTCTGCCTAGTTCCCGAAACTCACACTTCAGGACCTCATCCATCTTCCATACATGTCTTTGGTCCCAACATGTATCATGACTTCTGGTTGCTTTCCCTCTCATACCAGGATGACATGCACCCGGTCAGAGACCTACCGGACACTGGCACCCGGGAGGCAACAAACCATGCGGGTTTCCTTCTCACGTCCACAAAATCTCCTGTCTGCTCCCCTGACTATAGAGTCTTCGAATTGTGGTGGTTCCCCATGAGTTTGACCAGTTTGTTGCATGGAATTTCTCCCGGTTTTCGCGGCGTAGCAAAGTTCCGTATCAGCTTGTACGTCTTTGCCCCCCACACACACTCAGCAAAATAGAGCACTTCTTAGACTCCTCAGTAATTCCAAGAGCACAGAAAAAGTGTCCCAACCTTTCCTTGTACTCTGGCCACTCCTCAATTTGCTTGTCGAACACACCGACCATTCCAAACATAGCCATCCGAACACAAGGCTCCTCACCCGCTCACAGCTCCTGATTGAAAACAGTGCCAACCCATCCACAAAACCAGTTTACCTCGTCGCCAAAAATATGTGGTAACTTCTACTTTATAAAAAGACCACTCGACAACTTGATGGCCAAAAGAGCATCTTCATCTGGGATGGCAAACGATATTTCCAATACAGAGGCTTCCAGGTGCCTCGTGCGGCCTGGGTGGAGGAACTATATACAATGCATACTGGGAGTAGAAAGAGCAGAAGTAAAGACTCGGCCAACCCTGGATCCCGCCTCTGGCTACCACAGCTTCCCAATTAGTATTAACATACTTTTAATAATACTAACATTACAATACTACGTTACAACTGTATCCAGGACGATAAACTTATCATTCAGGGGAATGGCTACAGGGGCACTCTGTACTACCTGTCTACTTACCTTCGATTTCCCCCCTCTGACTGTCACCCAACAACCTGCTTCCAGCAGCCTAGGTGTGACTACCTCCCTGTAGCTCTCATCTATGACTGCCTCATTTTCCCTTATGAATGAAAGGTCATCCAGCTGCTGCTCCAGATTCCTCACACGGTCTTCCAGATCGCCCAGCCACATGCACTTCTGGCAGATGTGTCTCTGCAGGAGAAGGGAGTTCCCCCAAGACTGCCACATCTCACAGGAGAGGCACATCACCATCTCAGGAGGCATTGTAAAGACTAACTGGGAACAAGCTCATCCTCCGCCTCTTCTTGTCAAGGCCTCTCAAGTCAAAGCCTCAAAGCTCCACTCCTTCGCTCGCTCGCTCGCTGGCTGGCCGCTTTCCACAGGCCGCTTCACTTGAGCTACCCCTCTATTTATTTGTTAGAGCTTTTCAAATTGCTTGGTCACCTGACCTCGATTGCTCAATCAGCTGTTTTCTGCTGAGTCTGAGTTATTCAAATCTTGATTGACTTGATTGCACAGTCCAACTGCCAAAACTGCCAGAATCTCTCGAATCAAAGCCTCAAATCTCCACTCTTTCACTGGCCCACACACTCACTGGCCGCTGTCCAAAAATTTTCTTCAATCACCCTAAAATATATACCCTCATATCAGCCATTTCTACCTTCTGAAAAAGGCACTAACTGTCCACTCTTTTGATACTTCTTATTGTTTTGTACATGAAGTTACATCAAATCAATTTACTAACCTTTCACCTTTCATGACTACCTGTATCCCAAAGGACATCATTTTCATAAATTCTAGTTGTTTTTGTAACAGGGGAAACTATTGGCATGAATGTGCACAGCAAGATCCTCCACAGCTTCTGGCACCAACATTCATTCCATTATAAAAGTCACTTAGATCACATTTCTTCCCCATTTTGATATTTGGTCTAAACAAGAACTGAACCTCTTCACTATGTCTGCATGCTTTAGTGTATTGAGTTGCTGCTGCATTATTGGCTGATGTATGTTTATCCATATTTCCTTGAACATGGCCTTTTTAAAACTATGATGCTGCTTTTGTCATTTGTCAGGTGAATGGATAAGATAGTGGAAATAGAGTTTGATAGGTTATTGTTTAGTAAGGCATCAAAGGTTATTGGGAGAAGGCAGGAGAATTGGTTTGAAGGGGATTATCAATCAGCCATGGTTGATTAGACTGGTTGTGCTGAATGGCTTAATTCTGCTCAATATCATATGGTTTTATGATCTTATGGTATCAAACTGCAGATGCTCCAAAGGCTAGGGAAGTCATTTTGCGATGAAGAGAAGGAGAGATTCCTTTGCTTTTCAGAAAGTAGAGTCACTGAATACACTCAAGGCTGAAATGGACAAGTCATAGATTCATAGAACACTACAGTAAAGAAATGGGCCCTTCAGCCCATCTAGTCTATGCTAACCTGGTCTTCAGCCTAATCTCATCCTTCCCATCCTCATCCCTATCCAAATTTCTCTTCAATGTCACAATTGAACCGCATTCACCACTTCCACAGGCAGCATGTTCTTCAAGTGCACTGCTCTCTGAGTGGTGAAATTCCCTCTCAGATTCCCCATAAATATTTCACCTTTCACTCTAAACCTTGACCTCTAGCTTTAGTCTCCAATTATTGCATGACCGGGAAGTTAGGGGTTATGGGGAGTGGGCAGAAGACCAAGATTGCTTCAACTATGATGCTATCGAATATCAGCAGACTAGCCCACTCTTGACCCTGTACAGCATGTTCCCTTTTTCCTTGGCTAAGATTTTCAGGATAATAACCTGGCCATTTAGGACTCCAAAAAAAAGGTTTTTTTGATGATGTATCATCCAACATTAAGTACTCTCATCCTGCCCTCTTCAATATTTAAAGTAAATTTATTATCAGAGTATGTATATGTAACCATATGCTCCTTTGAGATTTATTTTCCTGCTGTATTTTCAGGAAAATAATGAAATACTATAGAATTTATGAAAACCTATACACATCAAAGACTGACAAACATCCAATTTGAAAAAGATAAATCATGTAAATATTAAATTATCAGTAAAAAAATTTAAATAATATTGAGAACACGAGTTGTAGAGTCCCTGAAAGTGAGTCCATGGTTTGTGGAATCAGTTCAGTGTTCAGCATTGAGATGAGTGCAATTAGGTGAACGCTGGTTCGGGAGCCTGATAGTTGTAGGGTAATAACTGTTCTTATACCTGGTGGTGAGGGAACAAAGGCTCCTGTACATTCTGCCCTATGTTAGTGTGAGAAGAGAACATTGATAATGAGGGTCATTGATACTGTAATGGATGTGGCCTTCCTGCAGCAGAGCTTCTAGTAAATGTGCTCCTTGATGGGGCTGGCTTTGCCTGTGACAGACTGGGCTGTATCCACCACTTTTTGTTGAGCTTTCCGGTCTTGGAATATCGGCATTTCCATACCAGACCATGATGCAACCAATCAGGATATACACCGCTGTGCATCTCTAAATGTTTTTCAAAGTTTTAGGTGGCGTGCAGAATCTGCGCAAACTTCGCAGAAAGTAGAAATGTTGTTGTTCCTTCTTTGTGATGTTACTTGCATGCTGGTCCCAGGGCACATCCTTTTCTCATTATTACCATCGGGGGGAGGAATAGGGGCCTGAAGACACACTCTCAGCATTCTGGAAACAATTTTTTCCCACTGTCATCAGATTTCTAAACAATATGAAATCATGCACACTATTTCGCTCTTCCTCTTTTACATTATTTATTTATCATTGTAACTTACAGAATCTTTTATTGTTTTGCTGCCACAAAACAACAAAATTCATGATGTATGTCAGTGATAAAAAACCCAATTCTGATTCTGAAATCCCTTTGCTATGATGGTTAACAGTCTCTGAAAGTCTTTTCGTTGGGGCTAGCGGGCCTACTTAATTCATTCAATAGAACGGTAATCAAGTGATAGTGGACTTTCATAAGGAAATGGATGGCGGATTAGTGATGTTATTGAATGGTGGAGCAGACCCAAGGGGTGAAGAGCCTACTAGAAACTTAGTGGAGTTGCTGTAACCCTCTATTCCTCAACCTGGACTTCGGCAGACAATCACTTGATGTCAATATTAACTGGAGGTTAAAGCCCTGATCTCTGTGAGTCCCAGGCAGGGACAGGATTTTGCAAGCCTGATGTCCAAGCCAGGGACTGAAGGTTGGGGGGGGGGGGGGGGGGGAGGGGAGGTGGTGGTGATGATATCTGTGTGTTGGTGAATCCAGGCTAGGGACAAGAGCTTAGATGCCTTATTTCTGTGAGTCTATAAGTCCAGGCAGTGACTGGATGTTGGAAGGCTGAAGTCTGTGAATCTGTGAGTCTAGGCCAGAGCCTGGTTGGAGGACAGATATCTGTTGATTTGTGAGTTCAGACCAGAGATCGGTGGTTGGAAGCCTGATGTCTGTGAGTCCAGGCCAAGGACTGGGTCAGAGGCCCGGAAGTGGTCTGCCCAGGGGTTTGAGGCCTATTTGTGTGTGTATCGGTGGGTGGTCAGTAGGAAAGTGTGAGGTTTGTTTACTCTTGTCTGATTTTGTTGTTGTTGTTGCTTGTGTTGTTCTACTGAAACTTGTGGACATGATATTTTTGCACCAGAAAGTATGGTGAGACTTGTGGTTGCCTCCAGCGCATCCCTAATTGGTTGTTAATACAAAACCATGCATTTCACTGTATGCTTTGATGTATATGTGATAAGTAAATGAACCTGTGACTGAAAATAATTGTACTGAATAATATTAATCTACAGTGAACAGATCGAGCAGAGATTCCCACAGCAGAGATGGATTCAGTGTCAGTCTTTACTCTGGATACAAACTCCAGTGTTTAATGCCTGTCTGGAATTCTGAAACATGTTCGAGGTCAATTAAGTTGAAGTAAAACAGACTGAAAATATACCACGTTAGTGAGGCAACGTTGTTAAAAAGTGGCTGGCAACTCAACACAGATGCCCCCAACTCCATAGACGGAGTCGTTCACACTAACTTTGGCAGAAAGCTCCGAACCGATAACGGAGGCAAATGTTTATCACCTGTGCATACTTAACTAACTGCCATAAATTAGCCCAGGAAGTAAAGTATTGGATTGATCAAAGAACACTTGCACACTGTTGTTTGTCTCACTAATGTTAAGCTCTCGCATGCAAAGTGTGTGAACATAACCCCATTTGAGGTGTCTGGTATTCATGTGTTATTTATGGCAACTAGCCACATCTGGGTCCCAATTAGCTGCATATGGTGAATATCTTCAACTACTCTCTGTTGGAAAGGACTGGAATTAAGAGTTAGGAGTTGAATATTTGGCACATCTTTGAAACAATGATGAGACAAAATAGTTTCTATGTGAGATGAGATCCACTGAAGGCTATTGTATGGAAAACAAGAAGCAGGTCTAAGTTAAAATTTCTAAGTTGTTTATTGATTGATTGAGTACAGCATGGAATAGGCTCTCTGAGCCTTTGAGCCACACCATCTAATTTAATCTGAGCGTATTCTATTGCCTACTAGTGGCAAGTAAGGTGAAAATAAATCTGAAGGGTTTCTACAGTTATATTAATAGCAAAAGGATAGTGAGGGATAAAATTGGTCCCTTAGAGAATCAGAGTGGGACAGCTATGTGTGGAGCCAAAAGAGATGGGAGAGATTTTGAACAATTTCTTTTCTTCGGTATTCACTAAGGAGAAGGATATTGAATTGTGTAAGGTAAGGGTAACAAGTAGGGAAGTTATGGAAACTATGACGATTAAAGAGGAGGAAGTACTGATGCTTTTAAGGAATATAAAAGTGGATAAATCTCCAGATGCTGACGGGATATTCCCTAGGACCTTGAGGGAAGTTAGTGTAGAAATAGCAGGGACTCTGACAGAAGTATTTCAAATGTCATTAGAAATGCGGATGGTGCCGGAGGATTGGCGTATTGCTCATGTGGTTCCATTGTTTAAAAAGTGTTCTATGAGTAAACCTAGCAATTAAAGGCCTGCCAGTTTGATGTTAGTGGTAAATTAATAGAAAGTATCCTTAGAGATGGTATATATAATTATCTGGATAGACAGGGTCTGATTAGAAACAGTCAACAAGGATTTGTGTGTGGAAGATCATCTTTGAAAAATCTTATTGAATTTTTTGAAGAGGTTACGAGGAAAATTGACGAGGGTAAAGCAGTGGATGTTTTCTATATGGACTTCAGTAAGGCCTTTGACAAGGTTCCGCACAGAAGATTAGTTAGGAAGGTTCAATCGTTAGGTATTAATATTGACATAGTAAAATGGATTCAACAGTGGCTGGATGGGAGATGCCAGAGAGTAGTGGTGGATAACTGTTTGTCAGGTTGGAGGTTGGGATCGTAAATTGGATTAGTAAGTATGCAGATGATACTAAGGTAGGTGGCATTTTGGATAATGAAGTAGGTTTTCAAAGTTTGCAGAGAGATTTAGGCTAGTTAGAAGAGTGGGCTGAATGATGGCAGATGGAGTTTAATGCTGATAAGTGTGAGGTGCTACATTTTGGTAGGAATAATCCAAATAGGACATACATGGTAAATGGTAGGTCATTGAAGAATGCAGTAGAACAGAGTGATCTAAGAATAATGGTGCATCGTTCCCTGAAGGTGGAATCTCATGTGGATAGTGTGGTGAAGAAAGCTTTTGGTATGCTGGCCTTTATAAATCAGAGCATTGAGTATAGGAGTTGGGATGTAATGTTAAAAATACAAGGCATTAGTAAGGTCGAATTTGTAGTATTGTATACAGTTATGGTCACCGACTTATAGGAAAGATGTCAACAAAATAGAGAGAGTACAGAGACGATTTACTAGGATGTTACCTGGGTTTCAGCACCTAAGTTACAAGGAAAGTTTGAACAAGTTAGGTCTTTATTCTTTGAAGCGTAGAAGGTTGAGGGGGGACTTGATAGAGGTATTTAAAATTATGAGTGGGATAGATAGAGTTGACATGGATAGGCTTTTTCCATTGACATTAGGGGAGATTCAAACAAAAGGACATGGGTTAAGAGTTAGGGGGCAAAAGTTTAAGGGTAACACGAGGGGGAATTTCTTTTCTCAGAGAGTGTTCGCTGTGTGGAACGAGCTTCCAGTAGAAGTGGTAGAGGCAGGTTCGGTATTGTCATTTAAAGTAAAATTGGATAGGTATATGGACAGGAAAGGAATGGAGGGTTATGGGCTGAGTGCGGTCCAGTGGGACTAGGTGAGAGTAAGCATTCAGCATGG
Source organism: Hypanus sabinus (assembly GCF_030144855.1). Taxonomy (NCBI): domain Eukaryota; kingdom Metazoa; phylum Chordata; class Chondrichthyes; order Myliobatiformes; family Dasyatidae; genus Hypanus; species Hypanus sabinus. The sequence continues at coordinate 16,116,459 of NC_082707.1, forward strand.
ACTAGAAGGGCCGAGATGGCCTGTTTCCATGCTGTAATTGTTATCTGGTTACAGGAGCTGGCCGAACCTGATTGAAAGGGGACAGTAACAGGGATGACACAGAACAGCAATGACAGGAATTTCTGGATACAATTCAGAAGATGTAGGATAGATCAGCCCCAAAGATGAAGGATTATTCTAAAGGGTGGCTGATGAAACCATGGCTCACAAGGGAAGCTGAAGACAGCATAAAAGCAAAAGAGCGGGATATAATATAGCAAAATCAATGGAAAGTTAGAGGGTTGGGAAGCTTTTAAAATCCAACAGAAGGCCATAAAGGGAGAAAAGATGAAATATGAAGCTAGCCAAGAGAATACAAAAACATTTTTCAGGCATATAAAGAATAATGATAGACCAGAGTGGATTTTGGACCATTGAGAAATGACACAAGAGAGGTAGTAATGGGAGAAAAGGAAATGGCACATTAACTTAAGTAAGTATGTTACGTCAGTCTTTACTGTGGAAGACATTAACAGAATGCCAGAAATGTGAGAGTCAGTGAGAAGTGAGTGTCATTGCTATTACTGAAGAGAAGGTGCTTGCAAAGCTGAAAAGTCTGACGGTAGTTTTTTAGGAAGTCGCCTGCACCAGATGGATCTCAGGTTCTGAAAGAAACATAGAAAATAGGTGCAGGAGTAGGCCATTTGGCCCTTCAAGCCTGCACCGCCATTTAGTATGATCATGGCTGATCATCCGACTCAAAACCCTGTACCTGATCCCTTTAGCCACAAGGGCCATATCTAACTTCCTCTTAAATATAGCCAATGAACCGGCCTCAACTGTTTCCTGTGGCAGAGAATTCCACAGATTCACCACTCTGTGTGAAGAAGTTTTTTCTCATCTCTGTCCTAAAAGGCTTCCCCTTTATCCTTAAACTGTGACCCCTCATTCTGGACTTCCCCAAAATCGGAAACAATCTTCCTGCATCTAGCCTGTCCAATCCCTTTAGAATTTTATACGTTTCAATAAGATCCCTCCTCAATCTTCTAAATTCCAGTGAGTATAGGCCTAGTTGATCCAGTCTTTCTTCATATGAAAGTCCTGCCATCCCAGGAATCAATCTGGTGAACCATCTTTGTACTCCCTCTATGGCAAGAATGTCTTTCCTCAGATTAGGGGACCAAAACTGCACACAATACTCTAGGTGCAGTCTCACCATAAAGAAGTAACTGAAGAGATTGTGGAGGTATTATTAATGATCGTTCAACAATCACTCGACTCCAGAATGGTTCTGGTGGACTGGAAAATTGCAAATGTCACTGCACTGTTTAAGAAGGGCAGGACGCAGAAGAAAGGAAATCATAGACCAGTTAGCCAGACCTCAGTGGTTATGAAGATGTTGGAGTCCATTATTAAGAATGGGATTTTATGGTACTTGGAGGTGCAGGATAAAGTAGATGGTACATGGCATGAATAGAGCTCTACCAAGAAGTGTTTCTTGTAGGACAGGGGCAGTTATTTAAAAAGGCAGCTTCAAGAGCCTTTGTCCAGCCATGATCTCAGAATGGCGGTGCAGACTCGAGGGGCCGAATGGTCTACTTCTGCACCTATTGTCTATTGTCTATTGTCCATTGTACGTGGCCTATCAATGACATCAACAGAACTTTACCAACTAAATAAAAGTACAGCAGGAATAAGCAGAGCAGCCATTGTCAGGGTGGCCATTGTAGGTCAGTGGCGAGAGTGGAAACGACAAGCTTTGGCTTGGAAGAAGCACCAGCTCAATGTAAAGCATTTGTTAAGATTTCCTTTTTGGTTTTACTTCCCCTCTCTTACTGTACCATTTAAATGGCTGTGGTGTGCTCTCCGTGCTGGATGCTGGAGAACTGGGAGACCCAGCATGTCCTGGGGATCTACACCTGAGTGAAGTGCATCTGGCTGCAGCTCCTTGAAGACTGTGTCAGGGATCTAGAGCAGCAGCTGGATGAACTTCAGGAGAGCGAAGATATAATTGATCAAAATTACAGGGAAGTAGTCACCCCGAAGTTGCAGTAGCTGGGTTAGTAGAAATGGAAACAGGCAGTTAGAGCAGAGCACCTCTGTAGCCATTCCCCTCAAAAAACAAGTATACTGCTTTGGATAATTTTGTGGGAGATGACCTCCCAGGAGAATGCCACAGCAACTGGGTTACTGACACTGAGCATGGGTCTGTGGTGCAGAAGGGAAAGAGAAGAAGGGAGCGGTATTGATAGGGAACTTGATAGTGAAGGGAACAGACAGGGGATTCTGTGGATGTGAATGGGACACCCAGTTGGTAAGTTGCCTCCCAGACGCCTGGGTCAGGGATGTCTCGAATTGCGTCCATAACAGTTTGTAGCGGGAGGGGGAGCAGCCAGATATCTTGGTACGTATTGGTACTAATGACACAGGAAGAAAAAGCAAAGAGGTCGTGAGAAGAGAATTTAGAGAGCTAGGTAGAAAGCTGAGAAGCAGGACCTCCCAGGTAGTAATTTCTGGATTGCTGCCTGTGCCACCCACCAGTGAGGGTAGAAACAGGATAATTTGGCAGATAAATGCATGGCTGAGAAGTTGGAACAGGGGGCAGGGCTTCAGTTTCTTGGATAATTGAGATCTCTTCTGGGTGAGGTATAACCTGTTCAAAAATGATGGGTTGCACCTGAACCCTATTCTTGCGGGCAGACTTGTTAGAGCTGTTGAGGAGAGGTTAAATTAACTTGGCAGTGGGGTGGAACTGGAATGAAGGGACTCAGGAAAGGAGGATGGTAAAAAAGTAAAGATAGTGTACAGTCAGATTGTCAGGAAGAGCAGGTAGGTGATGGGACTTAGTTGCAACCAACAGGCTGAGTATAAAATCATTAGGCAGAGTCAGAAAAGACAGCAAATACAGTAGTTGAGGTGTTGCATCTAACTGCACGTAGTATAAGAAGTAAGGTGGATAATCTTATTGCAATATTATAGATTTCCAGGTATGATGTTGTGGCCATCACTGAATCCTAGCTGATGGATGGTTGTAGTTGGGAACTGAATGTCCAAGGTTACACGTTATATCGGAGGGATGGGAAGATAGGCAGAAATGGTGGTGTGGTTATACTGGTAAGTAGTGACATCAAATCAGTAGGAGGATGGGACATAGGATCAGAAGATGTTTAATCCTTGTGGCTTGTGAAGAAACTGCAAGGGTAAAAGGATGTAGATGGCAGGTTTATACAGACCTCCCAACAGGGGCTGGGAGGTGGACCACAGGTTGCAACAGGAAATAGAAAAGGCGAGTCAAAAGGGCAATGTTATGGTGGTCATGGGAGATTTTAACATACAGATCGATTGAGAAAATCAGGATGGCAACGGATCTCAAGAGAGTGAGTTTGTTGAGTGCCTAAGAGATGGCTTTTCAGAGCAGTTTGTCGTTGAGCCTACTAGGGGATCAGTTATACCGGATTGGGTGTTATGTAATGAACCAGAGGCGATTAGGGAGCTTAAGGTAAAAGAACCCTTAGGAACCAGTGATCACAATATGATTGAGTTCAACTTGAAATTTGATAAGGAGAAAGTAAAGTGTGATGTAGCAGTATTTCAGTGGAGTAAAGGAAATTACAGTGGTATGAGAGAGGAGTTGGCCAAAGTAAATTGGAAGGAGCTGCTGGCAGGGATGTCAGCAGGGCAGCAATGTTGTGTGTTTCTGGGAAACATGAGGAAGTTGTAGGACATGTGTATTCCAAAAATGAAGAAATACTCAAATGGTAAAATAGCACAACCGTGGCTGACAAGGGAAGTCAATGTTATTGTAAAAGCAAAAGAAAGGGCATACAATAAAGGAAAAACTAGTGGGAAGATGGAGGATTGGGAAGCTTTTAAAAACCAACAGAGAGCAACTAAAAAAAATTCATTAGAAGCTAAAAGATGAAATATGAAAGGAAGGAGGCAAACAATATCAAAGTGGATAGTAAAAGTTTTTTCGACTATGTGAAAAATAAAAGAGAAATGAGAGTGGATATAGGACCGCTAGAAAATGAGGAAGGAGAACTAATAACGGGGGAACAAGGAGATGGCTGATGAACTAAATGAGTATTTTGTGTCAGCCTTCACTCTGGAAGACACTAGCAGTGCGCTTGATGTTATAGTGTGTGAAGGAAGAGAGTGGGTGCAATTACTGATACAAGAGAGAAGGTGCTCAAAAAGCTGAAAGACCTAAAGGTACATAAGTCACCTGGACCAGAGGAACTGCACCCTAGGGTTCTGAAAGATGGAGTGTTAGAGATTGTGGTGGCGTTTGAAATGATCTTTCAAAAATCATTGGACTCTGGATTGGTCCCAGAGGACTGGAAAATTGCAAATGTTACTTCACTCTTTAAGAATGGAGGAAAGCCACAGAAAGGAAGTTATAGACCAGTTAGCCTGACCTCAGTGGTTGGGAAGATGTTGGAGGCAATTGTTAAGGATAAGGTGATGGAGTATTTGGTGACACAGAACAAGATAGTACAAAGTCAGCAATGGTTTCCTTCAGGGAAAATCCTTCCTGACAAACCTGTTGGAATCCTTTGAGGAGATTACAAGTAGATTAGATAAAGTGCATGCAGTTGATATTGTGTATTTGGACTTTCACAAGGCCTTTGATAAGGTTTTGAGGCTGTTTACCAAGTTAAGAGCCCATGGTATTACAGTAAAGTTACTAACGTGGCTAGAGCATTGATTCATTGGTAGGAGGCAGCAAATGGGAATAAATGGATCTTTTTCAGGTTGCCAGTAACTAGAGATGTTCATCATGGGTCAGTATTGGGCCCACTTCTTTTTATGACGTATATAAATGATTTAGATCATGGAATAAATGGCTTTGTTGCCAAGTTTGCAGATAATATGAAGATTGGAGGAGCGACAGATAATGTTGAGGAAACAGATAGGATGCAGAAGGACTTGGACAGATTGGGAGAATGGGCAAGAGAGTGGCAAATGAAATACAATGTTGGAAAATGCATGGTCATGCATTTTGAAAGTAGAAATAAGTGTGCAGACAATTTTCTAAACAGGGAGAAAATCATAGAATCTGAGATGCAGAGGGACTTGGGAGTCCTTGTGCAGAACACCCTGAAAATTAACTTGCAGGTTGATTTGGTGGTGAGGAAGGCAAATGCCATGTTACCATTCATTTCAAGAGGTCTAGAATATAAGAGCAAGGATGTGATGCTGAGGCTTTCTAAGGCACTTGTGAGGCCTATCCTTGATTATTGTGACAGTTTTGGGCACCTCATCTTCGAAAAGATGTGCTGGCATTTGAGAGAGTCCAGAGGAGGTTCAGAAAGATGATTCCAGGAATGAAACAGTTATCATAAGAGGAACGTTTCATGGCTCTGGGTCTGTACTCACTGGAATTCAGAAAGATGAGGGGGTGATCTCATTGAAACCTTTTGAAAGCCTTAGCAGAGTAGATGTGGAAAGGATGTTTCTCATAGACAGAGAGTCTAGGACAAGAGGGCACAGCTTCAGGATAGAGGGGCGCCCTTTCAAAACAAAGGTGTGGAGAAATTTCTTTAGCCAAAGGGTGGTGAATTTGTGGAATTTGTTGCCACATGGAGCTGTGGAGGTCAGGTCATTGGATGTATTTAAGGTTCTTGATTGGACATGGCATCAAAGGCTATGGGCAGAAAGCGGAGGAAACAGAAATAAAGGATCAGCCATGATTGAATGGCAGAGCAGACTTGATGGGCCAGATGGCCTAATTCTGCTCCTGTGTCTTATGGTGTTATGGTCTTATAGACCAAAGTCAGCATTGTTTCCGTAAATGAAAATCTTGACTGATAAATCTGCTGGAATTATTTGAGAAAATAACAAGAAGAATAGAAAAAGGGAAGTCAGTAGATGTTGTTTACTTGGATTTTCAGAAGGCCTTTGACAAAGTGCCTCACATTCGGCTGCTTAACAAGATAAGATCCTATGGCATTACTGGTAAGATACTAGCATGGATAGACGATTGGCTGACTAGTGGGAGGCAAACAGTGGGAATAAAGGGGTCTTTTTTCTGGTTCGCTGCCAGTGTTCTTTGGGGGTCGGTACTGAGATCGCTTCTTTTCACGATATAGATGAACGATTTAGATGACAGAACTGATGGATTTGTAGTGAGGTTTGTGGATAGTACGACGATAGTTTGAGGGACAGGTATTGTTGAGGAAGCAGGGCGTCTTCAGTAGGACCTGGACAGACTGGGCAAAGAAGTGGCAGATAGAATATAAGGTGGGGAAGTGCATGGTCATGCACTTTGGTAGAAGGAATACAGGCATACACCATTTTTTAAAAAGGGAGAATTTTTTTTTTAAATCAGAGGTGCAAATGGACGTGGGAGTACTCGTACAGGATCCCATACAGGTTAAGTTGCAGGATGAGTCGGTGGAGAGGAAGTCAAATGCAATGTTCACATTCATTTTGAGAGGACGAGAATATAAAAGCAAGGATGTAATGCTGAGGCTTTATAAGGTATTGATCGAACTGCACAAAATATTGTGAGCAGTTTTGGGCCCCTTATCTAAGAAAAGATGTGGTGGCATTGGAATGGGTCCAAAGGAGGTTCAGGAGAACTATTTCAGGAATGAAAGGGTTAATGTATGAGAAATGTTTGATGGCACTGAGCCTGTACTGATGTTGTTTAGAAGGATGATGGGGTCTTCATTAAAATCCATCAAATATTGAAAGGACTAGGTTAGAGGATATGGACATATAAAGAATATGGAGAGGATCTTTCTTTAGTGGGGAAGTCTAGGACAGGAAGGCACAGCCTCAGAATAGATGTTCATTCAGAACAGAGGTAAGGAGAAAATTCTTAAGTGAGAGGGTGGTGAATCTATGGATTTCATTGTCATTGACAGTTGTGGAGGCCAAGTCATTGCATATACTGTATTTAAAGCAGAGGTTGATATTTTCTTGATTTGTAAGGGCATGAAAAGTTATGAGGAGAAAGCAGGAGAATGGCATTGAGAGAGATAATACATCAGCCGTGGTGAAAAGGTGGAAAAGACCCGATGGGCTGAATGGCCTAATTCTCTTCCTTTGTCTTATGGTCTTATTGTCTTGAGGATCAGTGGGGACATGAAGAAATAAACTTTCATTAAATTATCGATTGTGGACAATACTACTCAAGACGCTAAGGATATTTCAATTCTTCTGCAATGCAGAAAAAAGCAAATGAGATCTTGGATTCATTAAAAGATAGCATGAATCTCCCTTAATATTGCAAATTACTCTTTACCTTCATCTCTAATGATTCGGACATGGACTCACAAAATTCAGTCTCAAAAATAACTGTTGGTTTCCTGACCATAAGATATAAGAGTCAATTTAGGCCATTCAGCCCATCAAGTCTTCTCCACCATTCCATAATGGCTGATTTATAAACCCTCTCAGCCCCATTCTCCTACATTCTCCCTATAACCTTTAATGCCATTACCAATCAAAAACCTATCTATTTCCATTTAAATATCTCCAATGACTTGGTCTCCACAGCTGTTTATGGCAATGAATTCCCCACAGTCACTACAATGTGGTGAAAGAAATTTCTCCTCATCTCTTTTCTAAAGGGATGTTTTTGTATTCTGAGGCTGTGCCCTCTGGTCCTAGACTCCCCCCCACTATGGGAAACGTCCTTTCCACATGCACTCTATCTAGGCTTCCCAATATTCAAGTAGGTTTGAATGATCTCCATAAGAGCATAAGACATAGGAGCAGAATTAGGCCATTCTGCCCATCGAGTCTGCTCCACCATTACATCAAGGCCGATCTTGGATCCCACTCAACCCCATACACCTACCTTCTCGCCATATCCTTTGATGCTCTGACTGCTCAGGAAACTATCAACTTCCGCTTTAAATATATCCATGGACTTGGCTTCCACCGCACTCTGTGGCAGAGCACTCTGCAGACTGACTACTCTCTGGATAAAAATATTCCTCCTTACATCTATTCTAAAAGGTCACCCCTCAATTTTGAGGCTGGGATCCCTAGTTCTGGATTCTTCCACCTTAGGAAACATTGTCTCCACATCCACCTTATCCAGTCCTTTCAACATTCGGTACGTTTCAATTATATCCCCTGCATTCTTCTAAATTCCAGTGAGTACAGACCCAAAGCTGCCAAATGTTTCTCACATGTCAACCCCTTCATTACCAGAATCATCCTCGTGAACCTCCTCCGGACTCTCTCCAATGACAATACATCCTGTGATCTGAGGCCCGAAAATGTTGATGATAAACCAAGTGTGGCCTGACTAACGTCTTATAAAATCTTGGCATTATATCCTTGCTTTTATATTCTATTCGCCTTGAGATAAATGCCAAAATTGCCTTTGCCTTCTTTACCACACATTCAACCTGTAAATTAAACTTCTGGGAGTCTTGCACGAGGACTCCTAAGTCCCTCTGCACCTCTGATGATTGAACCGTCTCCCTATTTAGATAATAGACTACACTACTGGTCCTTTTACCAGAATGCATTATCATACATTTTCCAACACGGTTTTCAATCTGCCACTTTTTTTGCCAATTCTTCCTATTTGTCCAAGTCCTGCTGCAATCGCATTGCTTCCTCAGCACTACCTACACCTCCAGCTATCCTCATATCATCTGCAAACATTGCCAGAAAGCTATCAATTCCATTACTTAAATCATTGACAAACATTGTGAAAAGTAGTGGCCCCAATACTGGCCCCTGAGGAAATCTAATAGTCGCTGGCAGCCAACCAGAAAAAGACCCTTTTATTCCCACACACTTCCTTCTTCCAATCAGCCATTCTTCCATCCATTCCAGTATTATTCCTGTAACACCATAGGATTTTACCTTATTAAGCAGTGTCTCATGTATGGCACCTTATAAAATGCCTTCTGAAAATCCAAGCAAATGACATCCACTGCCACTCCTTTGTCCACTCTGCTTGTTACTTCCTCAATAATCTCTAACAGATTTGTAAGGCAAGATTTTCCTTAACACAAACCATCCTGACTTTGGCATATTTTATCATTAGTCTCCAAGTATCCTGAAACCTCTTCCTTAATAATAAACTCCAGCACTTTCCCAATCCCTGAGGTTAGACTAATTGGCCTATAAATACCTTTCTTTTGCCTTCCACGCTTCTTAAACAGTGAAGTAACATTTGCAATTTTCCAGTCCTCTGGGACCATGCCAGCATCAAATGATTCCTGTAAGATCATGACGAGTGCATCTGTTATTTCTTCCTCTCTTATGGGATTCTGAGATGTAGACCATCCAGTCCAAGTGACTTAGCCACCTTAAGACCTTCCAGCTTGTCTTTGTAATAGCAATGGCATTCACTCCTCCTCCCTGACACTCTGGCACTGTGTCTTCCACAGTGAAGAATGACACAAAATTAAGTTCATCTGCCATTTCTTTATCACCCATTACTACCTCATCAGCTTCATTTTCCAGTGGTCCAATTTCAACTCTCGCCACCATTTTCCTCTTTATGTAACTGGGAAAAGAAAATTTAGTATCCTCTTTATACTATTGGTTAGCTTGCCCTCATATTTCACCTTTTCCCCTCTTATAGCATTTTAAATTGCGTTTTGTTGGATTTTAAACACTTCCCAATCATCCAGCTTCCCACACACTTTTTCTACTGATATGCCCTTTGCTTCTATACAATGCTTAACTTCTCTTGTTAGCTGTGGTTGCCTCCCTCTGCCATTTGAGAACTACCTCTTCTGTGGGACATATCTATCTTGTAGCTTATGAACTCTTCCCAGAAACTTCAGCCATTCTGCTCTGCCGTCATCCCCGTCAGTATTCTTCTCCAATTCACCTGGGCAAGCTCCTCTCTCATGCCCCTGTAATTGCCTTCATTCTATTGTCATACTGATACGTATGAGTTATGCTTCTCCCTCTCAAACTGCAGTATGAATTCAATCATGTTACGATCACTGCCTCCTATGTATTCCTTTATGTTAAACTCCCTGATAAGATCGGGATTATTACACAACACCCAATCTAAGATAGCCTTTCCCCAGTAGGCTCAAGCACAAGGTACTCCAAAAAAAAATCTCATAAGCATTGAACAAATGCTCTTCCGATCCAACAGCAACCTGATTATCCCATCCACTTGCAGATTGAAATCCCCCATTACAATTGTGACATTACCCTTATTACATGTCTCTTCCAGCTTCCTTTGCAATCTCAACCCCACATCTTGGCCACTATTTGGAGGACAATATATGATTCCCATAATGTTTTTTTGACCCTTGCAGTTTCTTAACTACACTCACAAAGATTCAACATTCTCTGACCCTATGTCACTTCTTTCTGAAGATGTAATTCTATTTCTTACCAACACAGCCACACCACCGCCTATGCCTTTTTGCCTGTCCTTTCAAAACAAAGTATATCCTTTAATGTTAAACTCCCAACTATGGCCTTTTTCTCAGCCACGACTCAGAGATGCCCACAACGCCATACTGACCAGTCTCTAATTACACCTTGAGTTCATCCACCTTATTCCAAATGTTATGTGCATTTAAATGCAACATCTACAGTCCTGCATTCTTCACCTTTTTGAATTTTGCCTCTGTGGTACAATTTAATTCTTTGCTCTGTCTGCTTTTGAACCCAATCATTGGCTTGTCCTTCCTTACATTCATGTTACACCCATCATCTACTTGTAAACCTGCTGGCTCATGCTCAGCTCTATCACACTGGTTCCCATCACCCTGTCATATTAGTTTAAACCCAACAGCTCTAGGGAAGCTGCCCACAAGAATATTGGTCCCCTTCAAATTTAGGTGCAACCTATCCCTTTTGCACAGGTCCCACCTGCCCCAGAAGAGGTCCCAATTATCTAGAAATCTGAATCCCTGCACCTGCTCCAATTCCTCAGCCACACATTTATCTGCTACCTCATTCTATTCCTACCCTTACTGTCGCATGGCACATGTCCTGTTTCTCAGCTTCCTTCCTAACTCCCTGTATTCTGTTTTGAGGACCTCCTCCCATTTTCTACCCAGGTCATTGGTACCAATATGTACCACGACTTCTGGCTGCTCACCCACCCTTTTCAGGATATTGTGGATGCATTCAGAAACATCATGGGCCTTTTCACCTGGCACCCTACCATCCATGTTTCTTTCTTGTGTCCCTTATTTCTGGTGCCATCCTCTTCTGTTCCCTACCCTTCTGAGGCACAGGGGCATTATTCTTCTAAACTCCAGTAAGTAAAGGCCCAGAGCCATCAAACGCTTATCTGATGTTAACCCTTTCATCCCTGGGATCAATCTTGTCTACATCCTCTGGAACCTCACCAATGCCAGCACATTCTTTTTTAGATAAACTATTCACAGTACTATGCAGTTTATTTTGAGGAATTGTGTGTGTGGGTATGTCACTGGTCTACTAAAGACAATAACCCTTGGAGAGCTGTTCCAATCAGCAATCAGAGAATTAGTGGCCATTAGCAAATTACTGAACATCTGGAGCAGATGTGAAGCCAGAATTCCTAATCATTCATTGTTGTTGCAAATGAAATCGAGTGGTAATAGAAAACAGAGTTGTTTCTCAGCAAAGGCATCAATAACGAGAGCAATAATGGGATTGCTGTGCTGACTCCTGGGGCTCTGCCAGTTGTAAACCCTGTAGAATGCCCCTAGAAAGAATAGAGCTTCAAATCACGCTTCAGCACAATAACCAAGTACACTCAGCGGACAGTTTAGTTTGAGTTGAATTGCTTGTTTACTTTAATATGTTAATAGTTTTCAATTTATACTCAGCAACCACTTTACTAGATACAGGAGGTATCTAATGAAGTGGCCACTGAGTGTATTTCCATGGCCTTCTGCTGCCGCAGCCCACCCACTTCAAGGTTCAGCGTGTTGGGGATTGCCCTGTCTCCCTTTCTCTTTACCATCTACACCTTAGACTTCAACTACAACACAGAGTCTTGCCATCTTCAGAAATTTTCTGATGACTCTGCCATAGTTGGATGCATCAGCAAGGGAGATGAGGCTGAGTACAGGGCTACGGTGGGAAACCTTGTCACATGGTGTGAGCAGAATCATCTGCAGCTTAATGTGAAAAAGACTAAGGAGCTGGTGATGGACCTGAGGAGGGCTAAGGCACCGGTGACCCCTGTTTCCATCCAAGGGGTCAGTGTGGACATAGTGGAGGATTACAAATACCTGGGGATACGAATTGACAATAAACTGGACTGGTCAAAGAATACTGAGGCTGTCTACAAGAAGGGTCAGAGCCGTCTCTATTTCCTGAGGAGACTGAGGTCCCTTAACAGCTGACGGACGATGCTGAGGATATTCTACGAGGCTGTGGTGGCCAGTGTTATCATGTTTGCTGTTATGTGTTGGGGCAGCAGGCTGAGGGTAGCAGACACAAACAGAATCAACAAACTCATTCGTAAGGCCAGTGATGTTGTGGGGATGGAACTGGACTCTCTGACGGTGGTGTCTGAAAAGAGGATGCTGTCCAAGTCGCATGCCATCTTGGACAATGACTCCCATCCACTCCATAATGTACTGGTTACGCACAGGAGTACATTCAGCCAGAGACTCATTCCACCGAGATGTAACACCGAGCATCATAGGAAGTCATTCCTGCCTGTGGCCATCAAACTTTACAACTCCTCCCTCAGAGTGTCAGACACCCTGAGCCAATAGGCTGTTCCTGGACTTATTTCCACTTGGCATGATTAACATTATTATTTAATTATTTATGGTTTTATATTGCTATATTTCTACACTATTCTTGGTTGGTGCGGCTGTAACGAAACCCAGTTTCCCTCGGGATCAATAAAGTATGTCTGCCTGTCTGTCTGTTGTGCGTTCAGGGATTCCTTGCTGTATAGCAGTGTTGTAACACGTGGATATTTGAATCACTTTCGCCTTTAAACCAGTCTGAGACGTCTTCTCTGACCTCTCTCACTAACAAGGCATATTCACCCACAGTACTGCCGCATGCTGATTGTCTTTTTGTTTTTCACACCGTGCTCCGTAAACTGTGGAAACAGTTTGGGTGATCAGCAGTTTCTGAGATTCTCAAACTGCTGACACCAACTATCATTCTCCAGTCAAAGTCACTTGGATCACATTTCCTCCCCCATTCTGATGTTTGGTCCAAACAACCACTGAACATCCTGACCATTGTCTACATTGAGTTGCTGCCATATGATTGGCTGATTAGATATTTGCATTAAGGAGCAGCTGTACCTAATAAAGTGGCCATTTACTGTACTTACAAGGTATTCTATTGGTGTCATCTGTGTCTGAAAGGGTAGCATTCTTCACCCATTGATGGATACAAAAGGCACATAATGTTGTATGTCTTGAGGCACCAACTTTTGAAGATGTCCTCAATGGTCATTCTTAAAAGATGATAATGCAACATCATGCATTGAGAGGGGCAGCAGACAGAGAGGAGACCGCCATCCCCTGTAGGTTCTCCTCCCAAGTTGCACAACCATCCTTACTTGGAAATGTTGTGCCATTCCTTCATCGACATTGAGTCTAAACACTGGCACTCCCTCCGTAATAGAATGGTGCAGACAGGTTTAGAGGAGACCCAGCAGAGGTTTATATAACTATGACAGGCAGAGACAGGATGCTTACTTACTGCCCATTACACTACTGGAGTTTAGGGCAGCAATGAAGTTCCTCCACCTCTGGTGTGTTCAGGGCTTCCTTCGTCATGTCATTAGCTTCCTCTCGGTTCTCACTACCGTCAGTCATGTTAGTCCCAGGTTGAGTCTCGGGAATACCATCATACTCAGATGTAGAAGGATTCTTCATTGCTGTTTCGATAAAAATGTTGTTTTACCAGTCAGGGTTGTTAGCCCTCAGCTGAAACCCCAAACCTGTGGGACTGGTGGACCACTCTTAATCTGGCCTCCACCCTTTGACCTGTTTGACATGGTAACCCTACCAAGAGCCAAAGCTTAAAACACTGACTCCAGCCAACTTAGCTCTCTGTGTCATGGATGCATGCAAGCCTCAATAGCCAATGACAAGGTTGTGGTCCTCTTGGAGGAGAGACAGGGTAGAAACTGAGAAACCTTATCTAAGCAAAGACTCTCTCTGTAAGTGTAGAAATGTATTCTGAACTTTGTTATAGCTTTTCCCTTACATTACTGTGCAAAAGTCTGAGAGACATATATACAGCTAGGGTGCCCAGTACAGTATTCGTCAATGTGGCACAGAGAACAGTTTGTAAACCTGGCGGGAGCAAAGGATGTTGGAAATGGTGAGGGCGGAGCACTGTGGGAGGGGTGTAGGATGGGTGGCAGAGAAGGAGTGCTATGTGTGGGGTGGAGCATGGGTACAGACACACCCAGCTCTGATACACCAGGTAAGGTCATTTGATTCCAAACAACTGGTTTATTGATCATTACAGAATGTCACTCTGGAGCTTCCTGCTCCCTCCCCTCTCCCTTCCTCTTTTCCCAACCACAATTCCCCTCCTTCTGCCCCCTCCCCACTCTTAGTCCACAATACAGACCCATACCAGAATCAGATTTATCATCACTCACATATGTCATGAAATCTGTTTTCTTTTTGGGAGCAGTGGTACAGTACAATACATAAAATTACTACAGTGCTGTGCAAAAGTCTTGGGTGCCCTAGCTGTATATATGTGCCTAAAACCTTTGCAAAGTACTGTATCTCCATATGTTTATAATTGGAATGAACTGTCTCAGCAGCAGGGAAAACAAATTTTTCAAATTATCCTGCTACATGTGAACATAATAAACCAATTAAAGGAATTAACATCAAGGGAGCTGAGAATAGTGCAGGGAAATAGTGTCATTTGGTCTCCCAAATATATAACATCTGCAAATAATATTGTTCATATGGCTAGAAGTTAATACAAAATAACAACAATGCCCCCAGTTTAGATAAAAAGCTATAAGGAAGAAGTCTAAAACAAAATGCTTTTTAATAAGCCAAGATCAGTGATAGCAAGGTATTGCCTATTAAAAGTCGATTAATTTCTCTTCATGTGATTTATTGGTCTCTATGTTCATCACCACCAATTTAATTCCCTGATTCTACTCCTATGTCTTATGGTTTTATGGTCAAATAGTATCGATGTACATGTTTGTAGTTTATTGGCCTTAACAGATGGCAAAGCCTGTTTAAAAGGCCAAGATTAGGGGATTGTGTTGTCAAGCACCTTGTCTCCATCTGAAACAAGCATGATTTTCTGGTGGCCAACCATTTTAAATCCAATCCCCTTTCACATTCCGACATGTTGGTCCATAGCCTCCTCTACTTATATGATGAAGCCACTCTCAGCTTGGAGGGCCAACACCTCAGATTCCATCTGGGTAGCCTTCAACCTGATGGCATGAACATCGATTTTTTTTTTAACTTTGATTATTTTTCCCCTCCCCTTCTCTCTTCTTCCTTCCCCACGCTGGCTCCCCTCTTACCTCTTCTCTGTTCCACCCTTGCCCATCATCTCCCCACGGTGGTTCTCCTGCTCCTCTTTCTCCCATGGTTCACTCTCCTGTCCTAACATTTCTTCTTCCTCAGCCCTTTGCCTTTTTCATCAATCACCCACTTCATCCCCTCTCCTCTATCCGCCCAGCTTCACCTATCACATTCTAAGCTTGCACTCCTTCCCTTCTCCCCACCTTCTTATTCTGGATTCACCTCCCTCCCTTACCTATCTTGATGAAGGGCCTTGGCACAAAACACTGTCTGTTTATTCCTTTCTGGAGATACTGCCTGACCTGCTGAGTTCCTCCAGCATTTTATGTGTGTTATGTTAAAAGGCCAAGCAGCTTACAAACAAGAGAAAATCCGCAGATGATGGAAATCTGAGCAACACACGTAAAAGCCTGGAGGGACTCAGCAGGCCAGCCAGCATCAATGGAAAAAAGTACAGTCAACTCTTCAGACATGTATCTTTGAGTTAGCTTCAAAAAGTAAATAGCATTTTGTATTGCTGTCAGTACTAAGTTTTATTCCACATTAAGTTGAAGAAGGTTGATGTCACTGTTTTATTGACCTGCTGTTTTCCGTGACTTGAAGCACCAATAACTTGTACCCCTGTCCACCATCGACAAAATCTTCCAAAGCTGGTATCATCACTAAGGAACCTCACCATCCAGGGCATGCCCCCTTCACATTACTACCACAAGGAAGGAGCTACAGGAGCATGAAGACCTACATTCAACATTGTTGGAATAGTTTCTTCCCATCTGTTGTCAGTCTTCTGAATGGCCCATGAACCTGTGAACACTAACTCGTGATAAAACATAGAACATAAAACAGCACAGCACAGTGAGAGCTTGATCCCTTGATATTGTGCCTGCTTTATAACCTGCACACTTCCCGGAAGTTTAACTAGTTTGTCATGGACGAGATGGGCCAAAAGGCCTATTTCAGTGCCAAAGGGCCTCCTTCTGTGCTGGACTTTTCTGTGACTGTATGTCTACGATCAATATAATCTTTCCCTCCCATATTGCCCTCCATTTTCCTATCATCCATGTGCCTATCTAAGAGTTTCTTCAATGTTTCTAATGCATCTGCCTCTACCACCACTGGCAGCTCATCCCATGCACCGCAACCACCATTCTATTATCATCCCTAGATTTTCCACCAACCACCTTAAAGTTAAACCCCTTGTATTTGTTTGTTATATGCAGTGTTGTAAGACATGAATGATCACGGTGTTTACATGTCCATGATTCCTCTTGGCAATTGTTTTCTACAGAAATTACTTGCCATTGACTTCTCCTGGGTGCTGTCTTTGCAAGAACAGTGACCTCAGCCATTCTTCAGAGACTGTCTGCCTGACTTCTGATAGACATCAGATAAGTAGGAGCTACACCTTGCCTAAGGGTGACCTGTGGGCTAATGGAGAGAAGGATCACCTTACACCTCCTTTGGTAGTGATATACCCCACCACACCACCCCATCTCTTGTATTAGTCTTTTTAAAACTATTAATTTTAGTAATGTATTGTAATTTTATGTCCTTATACTGTACTGGTTCCATGACACAACAAATTTCAGTTTGTTCAGGTCAGTGAAAATAAATCTGATTCTGATCTAATTCTTTTTGGGAGTTCTCATTATCATTTGGGCCAACCCAGGTTCCTTTCACCCAGCTGTCTGGCTAGTGTACTTACGGTCTTGTTACACTGCTGGTGCTAAGGACAGCGATGAAAGCCCTCCATCTCTGTCTATCATTGGCCATCTTCTCTATTGTGCACCAGGCACGGTTCTGTCTCTGTGGTACATACCGTTGCACACAGATGTAGAAGGATTCTTCATTGCTGTTTCCATAATGACTCAGTCAGGGTTATTAGCCCTGAACTGAAACCCCGAATGTGGAGGATAAGAGGACCACTCTTAGTCTGGCCTCTGCCCTATGGCCTGATGGCATAGCTGACCCTACCAGCACAAAGCCCTAACTCCAGCTGGTATAGCTCTCCAGATCATTGCGGCATGTAAGTTTCCAAACCGCGACAAAGTTGTGGTCCTGTCGGAGGTATCTGCCTAGTAGCAACATGAAATCATATGCTTGTGTAACGCTCTTTTGAAAGTAGCCTCCATCAGAATCAGAGCACAGGCTCAGAATCAGAATGAGAATAAGATTTATTATCACGGACATAAGAAGAGGGCATGTCCTGAATGCTGAGGCTTCGATGCTGATGCTGGCTTCTTGAGGCACAGCATCTTGAAGAGGTCCTCGATTGCCAACATTGTTCTTTGCAGATTCTTTAATGTGACTTTTGTTAATGGGTTCTTATACACCACTGGGAAGTCGCAAAAGATAAATTACCAGTAGTGTTTAAGCAGACCGTAAGTAAGTATTTAACTAGTATACAGAAGCAACACCAAGCAGACCTACAAATCACCCAGGAGACCTAGTGCAGCATTCACTAAAGGTTAACTTGCTGGTTGAGTCAGTAGTAGAAAGGCAAATTAGATTTTAGCATTCAATTCAAGGATGCTCTATAAAGGGTCCTGACGAAGGGTCTCGGCCCGAAACGTCGACTGTGCTTCTCCCTATAGATGCTGCCTGGCCTGCCGCGTTCTACCAGCATTTTGTGTGCGAGGCTTTATAAAGCATTGGTCAGGCTGCACCTGGAATATTATAAGCAGCTTTGGACCCCTTATCTAAGAAAGGATGCGCAAGCTTTGAAGAGGGTCCAAAGGGGGGTTCATGACAATGCTACCAGGAATGAAAGGGTTAATGAGGAGCTTTTGATGGTTCTGTATTTGTGCTTACTGGAGTTTATAAGAAATAATGGGTATCTCATTGGAACCTATTGAACGATGAAAGACCTAGATAGAGTGGATGCGGAGAGAATGTTTCCCATCGTGGGAGAGTCTAACACCAGATAGCACAGCCTCAGAATGCAAGGAGTCTCTTTAGAACATAGATGAGGGGCAATTTCTACAACTGGATGGTGTTGAATCTGTGGAAGTCATTGTCATGAATAGCTGTGGAGGACGTCATTGGATATATTTAAAGTGAAGGTTGATAGGTTCTTGATTGGTAAGAGTAGGCAAAATGTGACTTAGAGGGAAGCTAAATTAGCCAGATCAAGTAGCATTGCAGACTCGATGAGCCAAATGATGTAATTCATTTTTTGGACTTTTGAACCACTCAGAAATATCAATGCACCACTCGACATCTCAAGAGGTTCAGAAAGGCTTTAATTAGTGTGGACCACTGACACAATCCATGGTACGAGCTGAGCTTTTCCCACACTTTCCCGAGAACCCAAGTCAATTGACAGTACTAATCATAGTTGCATTTCAGTGTCGCAGAGTTACAAACTTACACAGCTGCAGAAACAGAACTGATGTAATTGTGCTCATTAGCACTGATTAATGGAGCTGCGATCAACAAAGACTGCTAGCTCCACATAAAGGAAGCAGACTTCTTCTGTAAAGCTGGAGACTGTGATCAAAACAGACTCCAAATTTAACAGTAAGCAGCATGCGGCAAATGGGAGTCAGTCCTGCTGAGTTTAGCCATGGGAAATCTTACGAAAGGAGCACAGAGAATCATCAGAAAGGCAATCAGGAATCATCTCAGTGATGGGGCTGCTGGGAGGCTAAGACCAAACTGGGAATCAATCTGTTACAGTCACACTACCATATGGTCAGTGATCAAATATTGATAGAGTAGATGTGGAGAGGATGTGGGTGAGTCTACAACCTGAAGGCACAGCGTCAGCATAGAAGGATGTCCCTGTAGAGCTGAGATAAGGAGAAATTTCTTTAGACAGAGGGTGATGGATCTGTGAAACTCATTACCACAGATGGCTGTGGCAATCAACTCACTGGGCATATATAAAGTGGAGGTTGATTATAAGTGCCTCAAAGGTTATGAGGAGTAGGCAGGAGAACGGGGTTGAGAGCAATTGTAAATCAGCCATGATTTCATGGTGGAGCAAACTCAATGAGCTGGATGGCCTTATTCTCCTCCGAGGTCTTATGGTCAATAACTCTGGGTTCCAGGGGCAGCTCATCTCAGCTCACTGTTTTCTTACATAAATGCAGTTCCAATTTATCCAGTGTTATCTCTAGGGTATGTTTAATGATGTAGAAACAAGAGACTGCAGCAAGTTTAGGAGCAGCATCTTCCCCTCTGCCATCAGATTTCTGAATAGGCAATGAACCCGCCCACAAACACATAAATCTCATTAACTTGCTCTCTTTTTGCATTACATCTTTAATTTAATTATGTTTACATACACTCGGTGGCCACGTTATTAGGTATTATCTTCCAGCTGAAGATGGCCCTGGTGAAGCACTGGCAGCAAACAAAGCAAACAAAATCATAAATTACTGTATTAATCACACTTTCACTCAGATACGATCACTGCAGTCAATAGCCTATAACTTCCACTTCGGAGCTGAGCTTTTCAACTGCATGTACGACCTGGTATTTTTCGTGCTGTGAATCAAAGTCTCAAAGGTGCAGGATGGTTATGGCGTGGTGTTCAGGTTGAATAGAGGCAGCGGGTCCTGAGCCTGAGACCAGGGAATGAGCTGATGTTTGTCCTTTGCTGTAGTGGACTTAAGAGCCGATTCGATGCGGCAGAAACTATGGGAGGTGAGTGGAGGCAAGGTGGTGGGGCCCGGTCTAAGAGCCGAGAGTTGAATTGGAAATGTCGGTTATTTGCTGAATCAAGGTGCCAGGTCATGGGCCCCAGTGTGTATCAAAGGAGCAGGGCCCAGGTCTGAGTGCAAGGAATGACCAGAGGCTTGCACGATTTAACCCGGGCCCTAATGAAAAGGCCAGGATATTGGGGTCAGAGGCGAGGAATGGGCCAGTTCAGGTTGTTGCTCTGTGATTTTTAATCATCTCTGCAATGAACTGAGGCTGTGGCCTGCAAATAATGGGCTCCTGAATTGGCTTCAGTGATGCCTGGCTTCATTGGCTGTGGACTCACTTTCATGTACTTCAGTTCTGAATATTATTTGCATACATGATTTGGGGTTTTTCTCCTGCACTTTGAGTGTTTGACGGTCTTCTTATTTTAAAAATAGGTTCTATTGTGTTTCTTTGTTTTATGAATGCCTGTAAGGAGACAAGTCTCGAAGTTGAATATGGTATTATATACTGCACTTAGATAATAAATGCACTTTGAACTTTGAAATATCTAATCAGCCAATCATGTGGCAGCAACAGCACATAAGAGCACACAGACATGGTCAAGAGGTTCAGTTGTTGTTCAGACCAAACATCAGAATGGGATGAAATGTGTTCTAAGTGATTTTGACTGTGGAATGGTTTTGGTGCCAAACAAAGTGGTTTAACTATCTCAGAAACTGCTGATTTTCTGGGATTTTCACAGACAGACGCCTCTAGAGTTCTGAGAGAACGGTGTGAAAAACAAAAAAAAAATCTAGTGAGTGGCAGTACTGACAAGGGGTGGGTAATGCCTCATTAATGAGGGAGGTTGGAGAAGGATGGCCAGACTGGTTTAAGCTGACAGTAACTCAGATAACCAAGCACAACAACAGTGGTGTGCAGAAGAGCATCTCTGAATGCACAACCATGAAGTCGATGGGCTACAGCAGCAGAAGATCATGAACATACACAGAGAGGGAACTTTACTCAGTACATGAAGTACTTAAGAAAGTGGACACTTAGTGTATATTTCTTATTGTAACTTAAAGTATATTTTAAATATTACACTGTACTGCTACTATAGCTATCAGTTCCTCCTACAGCCAACTGCCCTCCCCATTTCTTTCCCCTCTTCCACCCACTCTATCTACTTGTCACCCTCATAATCCTCTCACTGCATCCCCTGCCACTACTGTTCCTTCATTCCCTCCCTAGCTAGGAGATTTGATTCCATTCTCCGCCTTACTCTCCTGTCAGATTCCATCATCTGCTGCCCCTGTTGTTTCCACCAGTCACCTCACAGCCTCCCACTTTATATGGGCGTGGTAAAGTATACGTGTGACACATTGGCATAACGCTATTACTGTGCCAATGATCGGCAATCAGGATTCAACTCCCACTGCTGACTGTAAGGAGTTTGCAAATTCTTCTGGTGACTGTGTGAATTTCCTCCAACTGATCTGGTTTCCCCCCACTTTCCAAAGCCATATAGGTTACAGTTAGTACGTTGTGGGCATGCAATGTTGGTGCAAAAAGCGTGGTGACATTTGTGGGCTGCCCCCCCAGCTCGGATTCATACTGTGCTATTCATTGACGCCATTGACACCTTTCACCATATGTTTCGATTTTTCAAAACACATGTGACAACTAAAGATGATCTCTCCCTGCCTACATCTGTCCATTAGCCCTCCTCATCTGAATCTGCCCATCACCTGCCAGCTCTTGCCATAACCCTTCCCCTCACTACTCTGAAAGAATACATCACGGCTGCCATGGACCTTATGAAAACAACTGTAGATGAGTGTGTTTCCACAAAATCATTCAGTGTCGTCCCCAACCAGAAGCCCTGGATAAATCATGAGATCCATGATCTGTAGAGGGCCAGATTAGTGGAAATCAGGTCGGAGGACAAAGTAAACTTCAAGACATCCAGGTTTCATCTCTGCAAAGCCATCTCATGCGTGAAGTGAATCATGGAAGGATTCTCAATAGCTCTGGCAGGGCTCGAATGCTATTATCTTTTACAAAGTGAAATCAAGAGACACTTCCAGATGAGCTCAATGCCCTCTATGCTCGCTTTGACGATCAGAACATAGAGGAACCGTCACAAACTCCCACAGGCTCCAATGAACCTGTGACTTCAGTCTCTGAGGCTAAAGCAAGAGCATCCTTCGGGTGGGCGAACCCACGGGAAGTACCCGGCCCAGATGCGGTACATGGCCAAGTACTAAAGACTTGTGCTGATCAACTGGCTGGAGTGATCACTGAGTTCTTTAACCTCTCACTTCGGCAGTGTGTCGTACTAACCCGCTTCAAGTAGACATCAATTTTACCAATGCTGAAGAAAAATGTGGTAACCTGCCTCAATGACTATCGTCCAGTAGCACTTACATCCACTGTGATGAAGTGCTTTGAGAGATTGGTGACAAAACATATCCTGCCTGAAAAATGACTTGGATCTGCTCCAATTTGCCTACTGGAGCAACAGGTCCATGGCAGATGCCAACTTATTGGATCTACACTCAATCCTGGTATATCTGGACAACAAAGATGCATACATCAGGATGCTCTTTATAAACTACAGCTTGGCATTCAACACTGTCATTTCCTCAAAGCTAATCAATAAGCTCCAAGACCTTGGCCTCAATATCTCCTTGTACAATTGGATTCTTGATTTCCTCACTTGCAGACCCCAGTCAGTTCAGATTGGCAAGAACATCTCCTCCACAATCTCCAGCAATGCAGGTGCACCACAAGGCTGCGTGCTTAGCCCCCTGCTCAATTCACTTTATACTTATGACCGTGAGGCTAAGCACAGCTCCAGTGCCATATTTGTTTGCTGCTGACGCCACTGTCGTTGGCTGAAGCAAAAGTGGTGACAAATCAGAATGTAGGAGGGATGTTGAAAATCTGGCTGAGTGATGTCACAATAACGTCTCACTCAAGTCCAAGGAGCTAATTATTCACTTTAGAAGGAGGAAACCAAAGGTTCATGAGCCAGACCTCAGAGGATCAGCAGCTTTAAGTTCCTCAGTGTGATGATATCCAGGCCCACCACCCAAGTGTTACTACTAAAAAAAAACTTGGCAGTGTCTCCACTTCCTTAGAATTTTGTGAAGACTTGGCATGGCATCTAAAACTTTGATAAACTTCTATAGATGTGTGATGGAGAGCTTATTGACTGGCTGCATCGTGGCCTGATATGGATACAACATTGCCCTTGAGCAGAAAATCCTACAAAACGTAGCTGATATGGCACAGTCCAATGCAGGTAAAGTGAACACAACTACACAGAGGAAAGCAGCATCTATCATCAGGGACCCCCACCACCCAGGCCATGCTCTCTTCTCCTGCTGCCATCAGAAAGAAGGTACAGGAGCCTCAGGACTCACATCACCATGTTCGGGAAAAGTTATCAGACATCCCACCTCCCCTGGAAGTTCTGGGAGTCTCCCACATATTGATAGCGGCTCCCTGACACCCGCAAATTATATGCAATATCCTGGAAATCGATTTTTTTGATAGCGAGCGAGCAAGCGAGAGAGAGAGAGAGAAAGTAACAGACATAGTGAGAGAGTGACAGATAGAGCATCCTGATTGGTCTCTCTTTGTGCTAAGTAGACCTATCAGTTTTCTCTGTGGGCGGGCTTTACAATTGACCTCTCTCTCTCTCTTTCAATGCCCATCAGTTCAGTTTAGCATCCTGCATGGCAGACTGTTGCAAAAACAGAAAATATAAAACGTACTTCACCCCAGACTACACTAAAGTGTACCCCTGCCTAATAGGGGTAAAAAATCATGACAGTGTTGCTCGCTGCACTGTTTGCAACAGTGACTTTTCCATATATGATCAATTGTTGTGTTCTTTCATAATCAAATGTCCTGTATACATTCATCCTTGGAGGTCGACCAAGGGGGGGTGGTATGAGGTTGCGGGGGCTGGGGTGGTGGTGCTACCTCCCTGAAATAAGTTTTTGCAGGGTGGGATGTCTGAGTTATTACCCCTCACCCATCAGACTTTTGAAGCAAAGAGGATAACTTAACTCAACTTCACTCACCCCATCGCTGAACTGTTCCCACAACCTATGGACTTAATTTCAAGGACACTTCATCTCATTTTCTCAATATTTATTGCTTCTTTCTTTCTCTTTTTCATTCTGTATTTACAGTTTGTTGTTTTTTGCACGTTGGTTATTTGTCTGTTCTGTTGGGTGCGGTCTTTCAATCATTCCCTTGTGTTTCTTGGACTTACTGTGTACGCCGCAAAAAAAAAAGAATCTCAAGTTTGCACATGGTGACATATATATACTTCGACAATAAATTTACTTAGAACTTTGAAGCGGATCTTTCCGTCTGGATCAGGAGTTCCCAATCATTTTTTTATACCATGGAGCCTTACCATTAACCAAGGGGTCTGCAGTCCCCAGGTTGGGAACCGCTGGCATGACCAGGTTTGAAGACAGCTTCTATAGCACTGTTACTTTACTAAATACAATATGCTTGGATTCACAATCAACCTCATTATGGTCTTTCATCGTATTGTCTACCTGCATTGCACTTACACTGTTTCCGTTCACACTCTATTGTACATTCAGTCATTGTACTATCTCAATACACTGAAATGATCTGCTTGGATGCAATAAACATAGAAAGGTACCACACACTACAGGCCCTTTGGCCCACGATATTGTGCTGACATTTTAATCTACTCTGAGATCAACGTAACCCTTCCTTCCCACATAACCCTCCATTTTTCTTTCATCCGTATGCCTATTGAAATCTTTTAAATGTCCCTAATGTGTCTGTCTCTACCCCCACTGGCAGAGCATTTCCTATAACCACCACCCTCTTTGTAAAAGAAAACCTACCTCTGACATCCCACTCCAATCACTTTCAAATTATGCCATTTCCACTCTGGGGTTAACGGTGCTGGCTGTCCACTCTGTTGGTCATCTTACACACCTCATACATCAGACAAAAACTTCCTTATACTTCGATACACATGACAATAATAAATCAATTTACCAATTCTTATCCAAGAATACAAAACAATGTGCAAATCATAACCACTTACCTCTTTGTATTCTCCTATACATGTGTAGTAATCACGGGAAGGCAGCGCAAAGTAGGGCTGGTCAATCTGTGAATTCATAAAAAAGTTAAAGGAGGGTTAATGTTATATTGGTTCAAGCTGTCCTTAATTCTTTAATATTGAAAATTTGTAAAACTTCAGGAAGTAACCTTGAATAAATATCTAAGGCATTTTGAGAGACAGGCAGGGTATCGAGGGACCATGTACCAGCAGATGGGATTAGTTTAGATTGGCAAATATGGTGGAACAGCTGGCTTATTCCCATTCTGTGCTGTTCTATATCACAGAGACAGGCCTCTCGGCCCAACATATCCATGCCAACCTAGATGCACCATTTGCCAATGTTTGTCCCATAACCTTTGAAGCTTTTCCAATCCATGTACCTGCCAATTGCCTTTTAAAAGTTGTTACTGTGCCAGCTTCAACAACATCCTTTGGCAGCTCATTCAACATACAAACCACAATTTGTTTAAGAAAAAAAGTTATCCCTCAGGTTCCTATTAAGACTTTCCCATCCCACCTTAAACCTATGTCCTCTCTTTCTTGATTCCCTAACCCCGGGATAAAGACAGAGTGCATTCCCCACAACTACGTCTTCACCTATATGTCTTATGTTCTATGTTGTATCACTTGATTCCTTGAATCATGCAAGTCACAACTGAATCTTAGTTACCAGTTGTCCCTCAAAACTTGTTAGATTTGCATATCAGTGGCCTGTTAGATGCCTGGTAGAAACTTAAATCAGAATTTCAGCAACAAAATTATTCTGCTAATTGTTGAAGCAACTCCAGTCAACCTTCGCAGTCTGGATGTTGGAACATTTTAAACAATGGAATTTCATTTATTTGTCTGGCAAATGTTTCCTGAAAGTCACAAAAAGGTGGAATCACAACTGTTCAAATGTTTTTAACTATTTTGTTGCCTCTCACATGTAAAACAACGTAGCATTTCCTCAACAGAAGCAGAACGTTGCAAGAACTCAGTGGGTCAGCAGCACCTGCGGGGAAACACATTTGCCTCCCCCACTCAGTTCTTCACGTGTTCTGATTTTGTTCTTGTTTATTTCCATTGCATCTCCTCACTTCATTTGCTGATTCACTAAGTTTTACTTATCATGTTAATTTGTTTCTTATTTCTTTATTTCACTCTGAGGAGAGTGGTAGCACAAAGAATTCTGGGAATACAGATCTATAATTCCCTGAAAGTGCCATCACAGGGAGATGGGGTTGTAAAGGGACTTTTGGCACATTGGCCTTCGTAAACAAAATTACCAAATACAGAAAATGGGATGTTATGTTGAAGCTGCATAAGATATTTGTTGAAGCCTAATATGGAGCATTATGTGCAGTTATGATCACCTACTACAGGAAGACAGCAATAAGATTGAAAGAGTGCAGAGAAAATCTACAAGGGTGTTGCTGGGATTTGAAGCCCTGAGTTACAGGGCAAGACTGAATAGGTTAGGACTTTATTCCCTAAACATTCAAAGATGAACTGTTTAATGGGAACTTAAGGAGGGAGTATAGGTAGAGACTGACGACTTCAGCAGCAGTAGTGAGAACCAAGAAGGTATGGATAAAGGAAGTATGTAGGCTGCTGAGGGCTAGATCTGTGGAGTTCAAGTCTGGTGACCCAGCTCTGTACCAGAAAACCATATATGACTTGCAGAGGGCTATTTTAAGAGCAAAGAAACAATTTTGAACGAGGTTGGAGGTGACATCATAAGAATGCCAACTCTGACAGGGTTTGCAAAACATTACTTCATACAAAGCAAAACCCTATAGCATAAATGGCCAGATGAACCCAAAGCCTTCTACACCCACTTTGAGAAAGAGAATATAACTGCAGCTGTAAAGATCCCTGTTGCACCCGGTGACCATGTGATCTCTGCCTCAGAGGCCAATGTTAGACTGCCTTTAAAGAGAGTGAACCCTTGCAAGGCAGAAGGCCCCAACAAAGTACCTGATAAGGCTCTGAGAACTTGTGCCAACCAAATGACGGGAGTATTCAAGGATATTTTCAACCTCTCGCTGCTATGGGCAGAATTCCCACTTACATCAAAAAGGCAACAATTGTACCATTGCCTAAGAAGCGTAATGAATATCACCCGGTAGCACTCACATCGACAGTGATGAAATGCTTTGAGAGGTTGATCATGGCTAGACTGAACTCCTCCCTCAGCAAGGACCTGGACCCACTGCAATTTGCGTATTGCCACAATAAGTCAATGGCAGACACAAGCTCAATGGCTCTTCACACAGCCTTAGACCACCTGGACAATACAAACACTTATGTCAGGATGCCGTTCATTGACTCTAGCTCAGCATTTAACACCAACATGCCCACAATCCTGATTGATAAGTTACGGAACCTGGGCCTCTGTACCTCCCTCTGCAATTGGATCCAAGACTTCCTAACCAAAAGACACAATCTGTGTGGTCCTTTTTTCACGGTTACCATCAGATAGGAGGTATAGAAACCTGAAGGCACACACTCGGCGATTCAGGAACAGCTGCCTCAGATTCCTAAATAGACATTGTACCCGTGAAAACTACCTCACTTTTTAAATATATATTATTTCTGTTTTGCATGATTTTTAATCTGTTCAATATACATATACTGATTTACTTTTACCTTTTTTCTTCTATATTATGCATTGAACTGCTACCGCTAAGTTAACAAGTTTCACGACACATGCCAGTGATAATAAATCTGATTCTGATTCTGAACTTTTTCACTTGGAGGTGGTGAGAGTGTGAAACAAACTGCTGGTGGATTCAAGTTTGATATCAACATTTAAGTGAAGTTTAGATAAATACATGGATGTGAGGGGAATAAAGGTCTTTGGTCTGGGTGCAGGTCGATGGGACTGGGCAGATTAATATTTTGGCATAGACTCTAAACTTTTGTCGAAGTTCACCGCCTTTATTCCTGATACTTGCATTAAAATAGAAACAGTTCAACCCATTCCACTGACTGCAAATTTCCTCTATCAACTCCCTATCCAACCTCATGGACTCTCTATTCACTGCATCTGTCTGTACACCAACTGCCCCATCTGCTGACCTATCACTCTTCTGCCCACCCCCCTGTCAAAATAGTTTAAGCCTTCTTGAATTTGCCTGCAGGTTTCCCTGCACATCTGCTTTGAGCATTCCCTTCTCACCTTAAAAATATGCCCTCTCGTATTTGACATGCGCATTAGACATGGCAACCCTCTGACAAATATACTGACAAATATATTCTATCTATGCCTTTCGTAATGCTATAAACTTCCATCAGATCTCCCTCAGCCTCTGCTGTAGTTTGCCCAATCTCTGATTGTTGCACATGCCCTCTAACCCTGGTAAACTTCAGCTGCGCCCTCTGCAAAGTATCCATACACTTCCTCCTTCCCCTCTGAAATAAAGACTGTCTGAGATCAAAATCTAGTCATTGTCAGCTGGAAAAATTTCAAACCTGCCCTATCTTAAACAGAAACAGTATTTTGCAAATTACTACATTCACCACTGAACAAGAATTATTCTCAATAAGGGGCACATACATGGACTATGTTAGCACTTGAGTTTTTGTCATCAGTTCCAATAAGAACGTTGATGAGGGGCTTCGTTCCATACTTGTAAAACATTGTTGAAAGGACGTCCTCAAGTGACCAGTTCTTACCTACAAAAATGAGAACAGAATTTATGACCATGGCAAACCGGTTGATCTTTGGAAACATTAATATCTTTCCTCTACTTAACAAAACCACCTGTGAAGAGGTTACAGGAAGTAGCTCACTTTTTCTTTAGGAAAGCTAAAGAGACAGTGAATTCTGGTTAACTAAGCCATTGGTTTAAGCTGCTTATTTGGGACAGCCTGAAAGAACAAAAAGAAATTGAGAAAATAGCAGCAATTTTCTTCATTTATTTGGGACACCATGCCAAAATAAATAAGAAGGGGAAAACAGAAATACGTCAAGGATAGCATGCAGCAGAGATTATAGAAAGGACAGGCAGGAGATGAGGCATAATCACAGCTAGTGGCAATAGAAGCGTGGTGCAGTTCAAGAAAGGCAGCTATGATCTGTGCAAAGCAATGTTGTGGTGCAGCCAACATTGCGGCCTCTCCCCCAGATCAGCTTAATCGTTTTTATGCTCGGTTCCATGTCACTAACTCTGAGCCTCCGAGGAAAGCCACCACTAAAACCTGGAACCTGCTCGTCTCTGAGGCTGAGGTACGAGTGGACAGTCACAAGGCAGCGGGACCAGACGGCATCCCAGGGTGGATACTGAGGATGTGTGCAGCACAACTGGCAGGTGTGTTTACAGACATTTTTACTTTCCCCCTCTCCCAGTATAGAGTGCCCTCCTGGTTCACATTATCCACCATTGTCCCCGTACCAATAAAGACCAAGGTAACAAGCCTGAACAACTGGCATCCTGTCGCACTCACCTCAATAATAAGCAAATGCTTTGAGGGGCTGGTCAAGGATTACATCTGCAGCTTGCTACCACCCAGACTGGACCCCCTACAATTTGCCTACTGACACGACTGATCAAAAGATGACGCAATAGCCACTGCTCTACATACCGTCCTTACACATCCGGAGAAGAAGGTTGCTTATGTGAGAGTGCTGTTCTTGGACTACAGTCCAGCGTTCAACACCATAATTCCCTCCAGGCTCGACAAGAAACTCAGAGACCTTGGTCTTCACCCTGCCTTGTGCAGCTGGGTCCTGGACTTCCTGATAGATCGCTGGCAGGTTGTACGAGTGGGTTCCCTCTCCTCCAACCCTCCAATTCTCAATACAGGAGCCCCTCTGGGCTGTGTACTGAGTCCCTTCCTTTACTCCCTGTATACCCTTGACTGTATCACCACCCATAGCTCCAATCCGCTAATAAAATTTGCCGACCACACTACATTGATTGGCCTTATCATCTCTCTGACACAGTGGTGTCAAGAAAACAACCTCTCCCTCAATGTCGCAGAAACAAAGGAGCTGGTTGTGGGTTACAGGAGGCATGGAGACGGGCTAACCCGTATTGACATCAATGGATCTGGGGTTAAAAGGGTAAACAGTTTTAAGTTCCTTGGCATCCACATCACCGAGAACCTCATGTGGTCTGTACACACCAGCTGTGTGGTGAAAAAGGCACAACAGCACTTCTTTCACCTCAGATGGTTGAGGAAGTTTGGTATGGGTCCCCAGATCCTAAGAATTTTCTACAGGGGCATAATTGAGAACATCCTGACTGGCTGCATCACTGCCTGGTATGGGAACTGTACCTCCCTTAATCGCAGGGCTCTGCAGAAAGTGGTGCGGACAGCCCAGCACATCTATAGTTGTGAACTTCCCATGATTCAGAACATTTACAAGGACAGATGTGTAAAAAGGACCTGTAGGATCATTGGGGAACCAATTCATCCCAACAACAATCTATTCCAGCTGCTACCATCCAGGAAGTGGTACTGCAGCATAAAAGCCAGGACCAACAGTCTCCGGGACAGCTTCTTCCACCAGGCCATCAGACTGATGAACTCACACTGATTTGAGTGTACTCTATATTACATTGACTGTTCTATTTATTAAAAATTATCATAAATTACTATGATTGAACATTGCACATTTAGATGGCGACATAACAAAGATTTTTACTCCTCATGTATGTGAAGGATAATAGACAATAGACAATAGGTGCAGAAGTAGACCATTCGGCCCCTCGAGTCTGCACCGCCATTCTGAGATCATGGCTGATCATTCACTATCAATACCCAGTCCCTGCCTTGTCCCCATATCCCTTGATTCCCCTATCCATCAGATATCTATCCAGCTCCTTCTTGAAAGCATCCAGAGAATTGGCCTCCACCGTCTTCCGAGGCAGTGCATTCCACACCTCCACAACTCTCTAGGAGAAGAAGCTCTTCCTCAACTCTGTTTTAAATAACTGACCTCTTATTCTCAATCCATGCCCTCTGGTACTGGACTCTCCCAACATCTGGAACATATTTCCTGCCTCAATCCTATCAAATCCTTTAATTATCTTAAACGTTTCAATCAGATCCCCTCTCAATCTCCTCAATTCCAGCGTGTACAAGCCCAATCTCTCCAATCTCTCTGCGTAAGACAGCCCTGCCATCCCAGGAATCACCTAGTGAATCTACGCTGCACTTCCTCAATTGCCAGAATGTCCTTCCTTAAACCTGGAGACCAAAACTGTACACAATATTCCAGGTGTGGTCTCACCAGGGCCCTGTACAAATGCAAAAGAACATCCTTGCTCTTGTATTCAATTCAATTCAATTCAAACAGAAAGCAACAAATATTGGACAGAAATGTTGTATTTGATTGCACGCAGCATAAGAAATGAAATGGACAATCTTGAAATTCAGCTACAGATTGGCAAGTGTGACATTGTGGCCATCTCTGAAACTTGGCTAAGGGATGGCTGCCATTGGGAGCTGAACGTCCAAGGATATATGGTGTATCAGAAAGGGAGAGGGGTTGGTGTGGCCCTGTGTATAAGAAATAATATTAAATCATTAGAAAGGGACGATATAGGATCAGAAGGTGTAGAGTCTCTAGGGGTTGAGTTCAGAAATGGCAAGGGTAAAAGGACCCTAATGGCAGTTGTATTCAGGCCTCCAAAAAACAGCCATGATGTGGATTACAAATTACAGCAGCAGATAGAAAAGGCAATGTCATGATAATCATTGAGGATTTTAATACGAAAGTGGTTTGGGAAAATTAGGCCGGTACTGGACCTCAAGAGAGAGAATTTTTAGGATGTCTAATGGATGGCTTTTGAGAACAGACTGTTGTTGAGTCGACTAGGGGATCAGCTGTGCTGGATTGGGTGTTGTGTAATGATCCAGAGGTGGTAAGAGAGCTCAAGGTTAAGGAACTCTTAGTGAACAGTAATCACAATATGATCGAGTTCACTTTGAAATTTCAGAAAGAGAAACTAAATTCCAATGCGTCAGTATTTCAGTGGAATAAAGAAAATTACAATGGCATGAGAGGGAAACAGGCCGATGTTGACTGGAAAGAGACACTAGCAGGAAGGACAGCAGAGCAGCAATGGCTGGAGTTTCTGCGAAAAACTGAGGGAAGTGCAAGACAGATACATTCCAAATAAGAAGAAATTTACAAAGGAAAGAAAGGCACTACTGTGGCTGACAAGTGAAGTCAGAGCCAAAGTAAAAGCAAAAGAGAGGGCATACAGGGAAGCCAGAGCTAGTGGGAAGATAGGGGATTGGGAAGCTTTTAAAAACTTGCTGAAGGAAACTAAGAAGGTCATTAAGAAGGAAAAGATGAATTATGAAAGGAAGCTGATGTCTAATATCAAAGAAGATACTAAAAGCTTTTTTAAGTATATAAAGGGTAAAAGTCAAGGGTAGATATAGGACCAATACAAAATTACGCTGGAGATATTGTAATGAGAGACAGAGAAATGGCAAAGGAACTGAATGTGTATTTTACATCAGTCTTCACAGTGGGAGAAGTCTGCAGTATACCGGACATACAAGTGTGTCAGGGAAGTGAAGTACGAGCAGTAAAAGTTATGACTGAGAAGGTGCTCAGGAAGCTTAATGGTCTGAGGATGGATAAATCTCCTGGACCTGATGGAATACACCCTCGGGTTCTGAAGGAAGTATTGCAAAGGCATTAACGAGATTGCAAAGGCATTAACAATGATCTTTCAAGAAGATTTTGGCATTGTACCAGATGACTGGGAAACTGAAAATGTTACTCTGCTATTTAAGAAGACTGGGAGGCAGCAGAGAGGAAACTACAGACCTTTTAGCCTGACATCAGTGGTTGGGAAATTCTTGGAATCGATTGTTAGGGATGAGATTACAGAGTACCTGGAGGCACAAGACAAAACAGGCCAAAGCCTGCATGGCTTCCTGAAAGGAAAATCCTGACTGACTGACCCACTACAATTTATTTAGGAAATTACAAGCAGTGTAGACAAAGGAGATGCAGTCAATGTGGTGTACTTGGATTTTCAGAAGGCCTTTGACAAGTTGCCGCACATAAAGCTGCTTAGCAAGATAAGATCCCATGGAATTACAGGGGAATTATTAAATGGGTGGAGCATTGGCTGATTGGCAGAAAACAGAGAGTGGGAATAAAGGGATCCTATTCTGGCTGGCTGCCAGTGACCTGTGGAGTTCCACAGGGATCAGTATAGGGACTGTTGGTTTCTGCGATATACGTCAATGATTTGGACTATGGAATTAAAGGATTTGTGACTACACTTGCCGATAATACAAAGATAGGTAGAGGGGCAAGTAGTGTTGAGGAAACAGAGAGCCTGCAGAGAGACTTAGATAGTTTAGGGGTATGGGCAAAGAAGTGGCAAATGAAATACAATGTTGGAAAGTGTATGATCATTCTCTTTGGGGGAAGAAAGAATTGGGCAGACTATTATTTAGATGGGGAGAGAATTCAAAATGCAGAGATGCAAAGGGACTTAGGAGTCTTTGTGCAAGATACCCTCAAGTTTAACCTTCAGGTTGAGTCAGTGGCGAAGAAGGCATATGCAATGTTAACATTCATTTCTAGAGGTGTAGAATATGAGAGCAGGGATGTGATGTTGAGGCTCTACAAGGCACTTGTGAGACCACACTTGGAGTATTGTGTGCAGTTTTGGGCTCCTTATTTTACAAAGGATATACTGACGTTGGAGAGGGTACAGAGAAGATTCACGAGAATGATTCCAGGAATGAAAGGGTTACCATACGAGGAACGTCTGGCAGCTCTTGGGCTGTATTCCCTGGAGTTCAGGAGAATGAGGGGGGATCTCATAGAAACATTCCAAATGTTAAAAGACCTGAACAGATTAGATATGGCAAAGTTATTTCCTATAGTAGGGATGTCCAGAACAAGAGGGCACAACTCCAGGATTGAAGGTCATCCATTTAGAACAGAGATGCGTGCAGAGAAATTACTTTAGTCAGACAATGGTTTATCTGTGTAATTTGTTGCTACAAGCAGCTGTGGAGGCCAAGTCATTGGATGCCTTTAAGGCAGAGATAGATAGGTTCCTGATTAGTCAATGTATCAAAGGGTATGGGGAGAAGGCAGGAGAGTGGGGATGACTGGAAGAATTGGATTAGCCCATGATTGAAAGGCAGAGCAGCTCAATTGGCTGAATGGCCTACTTCTGCTCCAATATCTTATGGTCTTATGCCACATATCTAGGACAGGAGAGAGTTGCCAAACAGTTTCTAACTAGGGTCAGTCGCAAGCACTCGTGTGGCTGTTAGACACTACACTGTGCTTAGGGTGAACAGTTTTAAATAACATCAGTTGCGTGTATTTATATTAAAAAAACAGAAAGTTTTGTCACTGATAGTTGGTGAAAAATAAGCAGTAAGTCAATTCAGAATCATTTTGCTCACTGTGATTCCAAGCAGCCAGACTTCGAGATGCCAGAAATGGCCAGGAGTGGAAGTGAAAATTAACTTCAACAAGTCAGAAACTATGAAGAATTTGAAGGTATCGACAATCACCTTGAATGTTACAATGAAAATAAAAATGTGGAAGTTGCAATCGTCAAAAACATTGTAAGAAGACAGTCCATTATCTGCACAGATTTTGTTCATTGTAATCAATCAAATGTATGAATTCCTCTATCGATAACTACTATGTTTAAGTTTGTTCTGTATTTTATTTAAATACATAATTTGTTACTCAATTAAACAGTAGTTTGTCTCTTTTATACTTTTTAACTCTTTCCATGAAACTCTGGTTAAAAGGGCAGCCATTTAATAGGGACAGAATGTACGGGCCCCAGTGTATCCCAGTCAATTGGAATCCACTATACTCCATTTCTCTTCTTTCTCATGTTGGGAAGAAGACACAAAATCATGAGCCACAAGACTCAGGATTAGCTTGAGTACCATCAGTGAGGCTGCGCTTAAAAAACAAGATAAGCTTTAATCGTCACTTGTACCACTAAACACACAGTGGAATGCGCTCTTTGTATCCACAGCCAACATAGTCTGAGGATTTGCTGGGGTAAGCCTGCAATTGCTGCCATGTTTCCAGCACCAACATAGCTTCTCCATAACTTATTAACACTTAATAATGCGTACATTCTTGGAAGGGTCCACACAATGCTGAAGAAACTCAGCAGGCCAGGCAGCAACTATGGAAAACTGTAAACAGTCGATGTTTCAGGCTCAAGATCACTGAACAGCTCTTAGTCTGGCCTTGGCCCTTTGACATGTTTGACATAGGTGGCCTTGGTTCCAGGCAACAGAGCTCTCCGGGTCATTCATGCACACAAGCCTCCAAACCCTACAGCAAGGTAGTGGTCCACTTGGAGGTGCTGGCAGCAAATTTTGACATAAGTCTATCACTACAGGGAATCTGAATTACATCTGTGAACGACACTCAGTAGCCGTTTAATAGTGTCTCTTGTATCTAATAAAGTGGTCACTGAGTGTATGCTCATGGTCTTTTGGTGTGCAGTGAATCCATTGCAAAGATCAATGTGTTGTGCATTCAGAGATGCTCTTCTGCACTCCGCTGTTGTAACACGTGGTCATTTGACGCGTCCCTGTCAGCTCAAACCATTCTGGCCATTCTCCTCTGACCTCTCCCATTATCAAGGCCTTTTCACACACAGACCTGCCACTCACTGGATATTTTTTCTTTTTCACGCCATTTTCTGTAAACTCAGCAGACTAACGTGCAATAAAATCCCAGGAGATCATCAGTTTCTGAGATACTCAAATCACCTTATCTGGTACCAACAATTGTTCAACCATCAAAGTCATTCACATCACATTTATTCCCAATTCTGATGTTTGGTCTGAACAACAATTGAATCTCTTGACCATGTTTGCTTGCTTTTATGTATTGAGTTCCTGCCACAGGATAGGCTGAAATGATATTTGCATTAACAAGAAATTGTACAGGTGTACCTAATAAAGTGGCCACAGAGTATACACTAGTCATTGCTGATACAGATTATATTTTTCTATGTTGATATGATGGTAAAGATAGTTTACCATTTTGTGCCACTATATTTGTCTTTCTTTATCAGTAATCTATCCAATAAAATTAACAGAATAATGAATTATTCTTTGAGGAAGAGAAGTCCAAATTTCTGTCTGTTGCAGACACAATTCTTCTTCAGTCCAACAAGAAATAGAAACATAGAAACCATAGAAAGCCTACAGCATAATACAGGCCCTTCGGACCATGATGCTGTGCCGAACACATACTTACTTTAGAAATTACTTAGGGTTACCCATAGCCCTCTATTTTTCTAAGCTTCATGTACCTATCCGGGAGTCTCTTAAAAGACCCTATTGTATCCGCCTCCACCACCGTTGCCAGCAGCCCATTCCACGCACTCACTACTCTCTGTGTAAAAGTCTTAACCCTGACATCTCCTCAGTACCTGCTTACAAGCACATTAAAACTATGCCCTCACGTGTTAGTCACTTTATCCCTAGGAAAAAGCTTCTGACTATCTAAATGTTCAATGCCTCTCATCATCTGATACACCTCTATCAGGTCACCTCTCATCCTCCATTGCTCTGAGGAGAAAAGGTCAAGTTAACTCAATCCATTCTCATAAGGGATGCTCCCCAATCCAGGCAACATCATTCTTCATTGAAGAATGAATTCAATCATATTATGACCACTGGCTCCTAACTGGTTCTTTTACATTAAGCTGACTAATAAAACTTGGGTTATTACACAACACCCAGTCGAAGATATCCTTTCCCCTGGGAGGCTCAGGCCCAAGCTGCTCTTAATAAGCCATCTCATAGGCATTCAACAAATTCCCTCTCTTGTGATCTGAAACCAACCTTGTATATTGAAGTCACCCATTACAATTGTCACATTACCTTTATTACAGGCCTTTTCCAGCTCCCTTTGTAATCTCAACCTCACATCTTGGCTATTATTTGGAGGGCTATGTATGATCCCCATTGTGGACTTTTTAGCCTTGCAGTTTCTTAACTCCATCCACAAAGATTCAACATTCTCTGACCCTATGTCACCTCTTTCTAAAGATGTTATTCCATCTCTTACCAACAGAAACAACCCACCACCTATGCCTTTCTGCCTGTCCTTTCAATACAAAATATATCCTTTAAAGTTTAACTCCCAACTATGACCTTCTTTCAGCCACGACTCAGTGATGCCCACAATGCCAGACCAACCAATCTCTAATAGCGCCACGAGTTCATCCATCTTATTCCGAATGCTACATGCATTCTTTTATTATTCTAACATGTACTGAGATACCTTAACTTTGCATAGGGTTGTGGGTGGAGTGGAGTGGTGGAAATAACCTCCCATAAGCTCCCACCACCTATTAAATACTCCCAGTGGCGTACGTCTCAAATAGCTACTGGCAGCCAAGTCCAGCTCCTGGCCTTCACGTGTGGCTCAGCTCCTAAGCCCGGTGGAATTTCTACTGATGGGAGAAGAGGCAAAGGCAGGTTACAGGCATCTTAAAGCCAGTTGCTTCGGGCAGCTCATCAGCTGTGGTAGGCAGCTCTTCTAGAGAAGGAAAATTCTAATCTCCAACTTCCATTGTCTTGCAGCTATACCCACTCATGGGAAAGGGTTTGGGAGTAAACCATAGGAAAAATATAGAGCTGGAGTTCCTTAGGCAGTCCTACGTGGAGTCCCATGGTGACTGACAACTCCTATGATGCTGCCGGTGCGAAACTGTATCCGTCTCTACCATTCTTTTGGAGTCATCAGCTGCATGGAGAGGGGAAGCCTGCTACATGGGCAACAGCTTGCTCTTCATAATCTACCACCCCGGCTGTTTACCCATAGACAATTAGGCCACAACTTCCATGGCCAACCCCAACCAATGGAGGACCTAATAGTGATCATATTAGTGTTGCAAGATGTCCATACGTTTCAATACAGGAGTGCACTGAGGAAAAATAGGCAAACAAAATAACTAATGCAGAACACAGCATTACAGTAACAGAGAGAGAAGCACCATGATGAGAATGATTGCCACGTCAGGAGAGCATCTGTTCAGAAAGAGGACAAAGAAAAGTGAAAAACTTTGTTTTACATTCATTATATCCTCAAGGAAAGAGAATTTCAGAGTTTTATTACCTGTTGGAGAAGGAAAAAAAAGAGTGGTGGACTATGGAATGCTCTGCCCCAGAGGGCAGTGGAAGCCAAGTCTCTGGATGCATTCAAGAGAGAGTTAGATAGAGCTCTTATAGATAGTGGGGTCAAGGGATATGGGGAGAGGGCAGGAACGGGGTACTGATTGTGTATGATCAGTCATGATCACAGTGAATGGCGGTGCTGGCTAGAAGGGCCGAATGGCCTACTCCTGCACCTACTGTCTATTGTCTATTGTCTATTGAATTTCTACGCAGCTCAGTTATAAATGTCTGTTCCTTTGTTTTATTACTATAGGAAATCCACATATCATAGCAGTGGTCCCCAAACTCCGGGCCGCGAAGCAGGCAGGGGTGCAGCAGTAGCCAGCCCGCACCCAGCACAACTTTAACAAAAAGGCTGAAATAAACAAGCTAATTAATTAGGTGCTGTCCGGCACGTAAATGTCAGCCCAGATCAGAGGCGATTGATCGGCTACCGCTGCACCCTGGCGTGCTTCGCGGCCTGGTATTGGTCCACGGCCTGGAGGTTGGGGACCACTGTATCATTGCACTTTAGTTTTTTATCCCAAGGATTTGTGTGATAAATCTGATCAACTACAGTTATTTGATTGAACTTAAAACTGAATTATGTGACACAGTGGTTCAATCTTACCAGCAGTGGTCTCCCAGTTATCTGTTGCAACTGGCCAGTCCTGCAAACCACGCAGCATGGTGATCAATGGCTCACCTCCTCTGATCTCAATTGCCGCTGAAATAA
The DNA here is from genome assembly GCF_030144855.1 of Hypanus sabinus. Classification (NCBI taxonomy): domain Eukaryota; kingdom Metazoa; phylum Chordata; class Chondrichthyes; order Myliobatiformes; family Dasyatidae; genus Hypanus; species Hypanus sabinus. Next base: position 16,155,508 of record NC_082707.1, read on the forward strand.
ACACAAGGAGAGAGGACTAGAATATAAAAGCAAGGATGTAATATTGAGGTTTTATAAGACATTGGTCAGACTGCACTTGGAGTATTATGAGCAGTTTTGGGCCTCTTATCTTAGAAATAATTGGAGACAGTCCAGATGAGGTCCCTGAGAATAATCCCGGAAATAAAAGCATGAACGTATGATGGCTCTGAGATTGTACTCATTGGAGCTTAGAGGAATGAATCGGGGGGTCACGGTGTAACCCAAGGAATATTGAAAGGCCTAGACAGTGTGAATATGGACAGGGATGTTTTGTTTATTAGGGGATTCTTGGACCAGAATAGAATAATGTCCCTTTAGAACAGGGAAGAGGAGGAATTTCTTTATCCACAGGGTATTGAATTCATTGCCACAGATAATTGTGGAGACATTTGGGTATATTTAAAATGGAGATTGATGAGTTCTCGATTAGTAAGGATGTCAAGCATTCTTTTATTGCTTCCATTTACATTTCCAATTCATTGACATGCTACTGATCTCATTATCTTTCTTCTTTCATCTGAACCAATAGAGTGTTCCTTTTATGTTTTGGTTTCTGTTTTGCTCTCATCTTCTAATTGGCATGCATCTTGGCTGCTTTCCTCAAAGTATACTGCTTTCTGCCAAACTCTTTTCCTCCTTCCTGTTCCTTTGGTGGACTGCCTTCTGTTTCTTCTTCCTGGTTTTTCACTTGTCTGGTTCCAGTCTCTTGCCCTTGGGTTTATTAGGTCATTTCGTTAGATCATCTGGTGGGGCTTGGATCTGAGATGCTCCCAGCCTTGTCCTGATTCATTACAAACTTATAGCAGGATTGAAACATAAATGCCATTGTGGAAGTGGCAATAAAGATCCTGGGTGTCAATATCTCTGGGATCTAAAGTGGACCCAACTTATCAATGTAGCTACACAGAAGATACAACAGCAGCGTTGGAAGTTTGAGGAGATTTAGTATGTCATCTAAAACATGTAAAACGTGAAACATCCTACAGAGATGTACTGTGGAGAGCATTCTGACTGGCTGCATCGCCATTTGGTGTGGGTGGGAAGTTATTGCACAGGATTGAAATAAGCTGTAGAGAGTTGAAAACTTAGTCGGTTGTAAACTAGCCTCCATAGTATCCAGGACATCTTCAGGGAGCGATGCCTTAAAAAGACGATGCCCATCATTAAGGATCCCCATCACCCATGACATGCCCTCTTCTCATTGTTACTATCAGTAGGGGAGATATAGAAACCTGAAGGTACACAGTCGATGACTCAGGAACAGCTTCTTCCCCTCTGCCATTTAATTTCTGAATGGACACTACCTCACCACTTCTTTTTAATTTTATTTTTGCACCACTTAGTTAATTTAACTATGTTTTATATATACTGTAATTTACAGCTTTTTTTTGCTTTTTTTCTATATTACAAAGTACTACTGCCACAAAGTTAACAGATTTCATTATATTGATCAGTGATTTTAAAGCTAATTCTAATTATGAATTAACAAAAAGCCCATTCCTGCTTTTTGCCTCTGTCACTCAAATTTGATAGGGTCTTCATTAGCAGGGGCATCAAAGGTTATGAGGAGAAGGCAAGAGAATGGTGTTGAGAAGGATTATATATTAACTGTGATGAAATGGTGGAGGAGACACGATGGGCCAAATGGGCTAATTCTACTTCTCTGTCCTATGGTCTTATGGAGAGACATTAGGACAAATCATGGAGGCCATGTGAAATATCTGGAATAATCGTAGGATCATTACTTACTCTGATTTAAACACGACTGGTACAGCATCTTTGCCTTCTGAATCGCAGTGGATCCTTCATCTCCCGGCTTCTCCAAAACATCTGAAACCAATGTAGAGAAGGAAATCAAACTATCAGTGGGGTCAAATGGACTCAGAATTATTCACAATAAAAGCAGAGATTTTCATCCAAAGATCGATGGAACAATGCAGCCCCTCTAGCCTGTACCTGGACGTGAATTTAAGTGGGCATTCTCTCTTCCTACCTCTCCATTCAGGCAGAAGATATGAAAGTCTGAAACCAGACACCTCAAGGCTCAAGAACAGCTTCTACCCAACTGTTTATCAGACTCCTGAGTGGACGTCTTGCATGATAAGATGGACGCTTGACCTCACAATTTACCTTGTTGTAGAACATAGAACTGTTCAGCACAGCAGAGGTCCTTCATCCCACGATGTTGTGTCAACATTAAACCTACTCCAAGATCAATCTAACCTTTCCCTTCTACAAAGCCCTCTACTTTTATTATTCTCATGCACTTGAGTTTCTTAAAGCCCCTAATGTATCTGCCCTATCATCACCTCCGGCAGGGTATTCCACACACCCACTACTCTGTGTAAAAACTTACCTCTAACATCACTTTCCTCTAATCATCTTCAACTAGGCTCTGATCGTCCACTCTATCATAAGACCATAAGACATTGGAGCAGAATTAGGCCATTTGGTCCATTGAGTCTGTCCCATCATTCAATCATGGCTGATTCTTTTTTCTCCTCCTCAGCCCCACTCCCCAGCCTTCTCCTCGTAACCTTTGATGCCATGTCCAAGCAAGAACCTATCAATCTCTGCCTTAAATACACCCAATGACCTGGCCTCCACAGCTGCATGTGGTAACAAATTCCACAAATTCATCACCCTCTGGCTAAAGAAATTTTTCTGCTTGGTTTTAAATTGACATCCTTCTATCCTGAGGCTGTGCCTCTTCTATGCCTCTTATCATTTTACACACCTCTAAGATATCTCACATCCTCCTTCACACCAAATGAGAAAGCCCGAGCTAACTGATCCTTGTGAAACATACCCTCTAATCCAGTCAGCATCCAGGGAAAGCTCGTCAGCACCCTCTCTAAAACTTCGACATCCTTCCTGTAATGAGCTAACCAGAACTGAACACAATATTGCCAGTGTGGTCCAACCAGTGTTTCATAGAGCTGCAATATTATCTCATGCCTCTTGAATTAAGTCTTCTGAATAATGAAAGCCATCATGCATACATCTTCTTAGCCACCCTATCAGCTTGAGAAGCACTGTGAGGGATCTATGGACATCAACCCCAGGGTGCTTCAGTTCATCTGCACCACCAAGAGTCTTGAAGGTTAGCCTAGTCATACTCTGCCTTCAATTTCAATCTCCCAAGGTGAAACACTTTTCACTTTTCCAGATGGAAGTCCAGCTACCACTTCTCTACCCAGCTCTCCATCCTATCAATGCCCTGTTGTAGCCTATGATAACCTCCTGTACCAACTATCACATCATAACTAGATAGTTTCTTGTTTGGTAAGGGGGTTAGGGGTTATGGGGAGGAAAAATAAAATTATCCATGATTGAATGGTGGAACAGACTTGATTAGTTAGTTCTGATTCTACATGTTACGGTTATGCTATTGGTGTAAATTTGCTGCATGCAATTTATCCTGCTTCCTGCCAGTGACTTCAACATTATTTAACTGACTATATAACAATAATGGATGCCTTGAGAGCTGCTGCAGAAATGCAGCTCTTTCTTTCTTCTGTCAGACCATATAGGTGACATATTTCAACATTGTTCTGCACAAGGTTTGGGGGATGGGGGTTGCTGGCTGACCCTGGGTTTTAGACACTCAGAGGTGAGGTGGATGGACAAAACTGAAAATGCCCTTTATAAAGAATTTCCTACGAAATGAGGCCAACACATTCAGCTCAGTGTTCCAGGTGCTAATAGAGTGGATGCAGAGAGGACAGAAGGGCACAACCTCAGAACAGAAGGACGTCTGTTTAGCGTGGAGATAAGGAGCAATTTCTTTAGCCAGAGAATGGGTGAATCTATGGAATTCATTGCCACAAACAGCTGTGGAGGCCAAGTCATTAAGTACTTTTAAAGTGGAGTTTGATAGGTTCTTGCTTAGTCAGAACATCAAAGATTATGTCGAGAAAGCAGCACAATTTGGTTTAGAGAGATAATAAATCAGCCATGATGGAAGGGTGGAGCAGACTCAATGGCTTGAATGTCCAAATTTTGCCAATGTTTTATGGTCTATGGCTTAATCCCATACTCCCCACTCTTCCTCAAGGAAAGCCTGAAAGTGAAAGGGATATGAAAAACACTCTCCTACATTGCCTGAGAAATATGCCACATTATAGAAAAGGTCACCATCACACCCCTCTGCCCCCTGTTCTCTGCAGTTCCCCTCTCCCAAACATTTTTTTTTCTCCATGTCTCATCTCCATAGCCACTGACCACACCCCTCACAAGACTGGGCACACTCTCAGCTTGCCCTGCATTACTGCTATGATTTGTCACCCCCCCCCCCCAACTCACTCTACCATGATTGGTCACTCTTTCTCCTTTTCCTGCTATGACCGCTTAACCCTCACTTGTCCTGCTATGGGGGGGGCGGGGGAGTGAGGAATCATAGCAGAGTGATGTGAGGGGTGACTAATCATAGCAGGACAAGCTGAGGGCATGACTAATCAAAACAGGATGAAGTGAGGCTTTGTGGCAAAGTTTTCAGGTGGCACGAATATAGGTGGAGGGGTAGGTAGTGCTAAGGAAGCAATGTGATTACAGCTGGAATAGACAAATTGGAAGAATGGGCAAAAAAGCGGCAGATCGAAAACAGTGTTGGGAAATATATGATAATGCATTTTGGTAAAAGGACCAATAGTGTAGTCTATTATCTAAATGGAGAGAAGATTCAAACATCAGAGGTGCCGAGGGACTTAGGAGTCCTCGTACAAGACTCCAAGAAGGTTAATCTTCAGGTTGAGTCTGTGGTAAAAAAGGCAAATGCAATGTTTTTCAAGGGGAATAGCATATAAAAGCAAAGACATAATGCTGAGCCTTTATAAGACACTAGTCAGGCCACACTTCGACTATTGTCAAGAGTTTTGGGCTCCATATCTCAGAAAAGATGTGTTGTCATTGGAGGAGGTTCACGAGGATGATTCTGGGGTTAACATATGAGGAGCGTTTGGTAACTTTAAACCTGTACTCACTGGAATTTAGAAGAATGTGGGAGGATCTCATTGAAATCCCTCCCCCCAAATGTTGAAAGGACTAGATAGGATGGATGTGGAGAAGATGTTTCCTATGGTGGGGATATGCTGTTTCCAGAACTGGAGGGCACAGCCTCAAAATTGAAGGGTGATCTTTTAGAATGGTGGCAAGTAGAATTTGTTTTAGCCAGAGAATAGTGAATCTGTGGAATGCTCTGCCACGGACTGTGGTGGAGGACAAGTCCATGGGTATGTTTAAGGTGGAAGTCGATAGTTTTCTGATTGGACAGGGCATCAAAGGATATGGCAAGAAGGCAGGTGCATGGGATTGAGTGGGATCTAGGATCAGCCATATTGGAACGTTGGTGCAGACTCGATGGGCTGAATTGCCTAAGTATGTCCCTATGTCTTATACATTTGCAGCTCACTCACCTCATCCTACTATGATTGGTCACTCCCTCACCTTGTTTTGCTATGACTGGTGACTGATGCATACTTCTTATAGAGAAGTTTTCACTATAGTGCATTGAAATGAACGGTATTGCCCTGGAGAATGTTATGGGAGAACCTAGGAGAACAAGCCCTTGCACCCCTGAAAGTGGCATCACAGGTAGATGTGGTGGTAATGAAGGTACTAGGCACACTGGCCTTCAACGATCAGGGTACAGAGCAGAGGAGCTGGACCATTATGTTACATATGTCCAAGATGTTGGTGAGGCTGAACCTTAAGCATGGTATACTGTTTTAGTTACCCCGTTAAATGTAAGACATTATTAAACTGGCAAGAGTGCAGAAAAGATTTGGTGAATGGTGCACAGGACTTGAGGCCCTAAGTTGTAGGGAAAGGTTAGAGAGACAACAACTTTATTCACTAGAGTGTAGAAGACTGGGTGTGGGAGGGTGATCTTATAGAGGAGTATAAAATTATGAGGGGCAGAGATAGGGTGAGTACCCTCAGTCTTTTTCCAAATCTATATACATAGACAGTGGATGCCTGTAAATTGGCCCACTGGGGCAGCTGCTTATTTGGGACAGGTCTTAAAGAACACAAACTAATCGAGAGAATAGCTATGACTCCCATCATAAATTTGGAACACAATGCTGCTTAATGCCTTTACATTATCATGGAAAAGGATAGAATCAGAGAGGACAGGAAAATTTTTAATTGGGGAAAGGCAAATTATGAGGCTATAAGGCTAGAACTTGCAGGTGTGAATTGGGATGATGTTTTTGCAGGGAAATTTACTATGGACATGTGGTTGATTTTTGCAGGATGTCAGAGATAAATTTGGCCCAGTGAGGAAGATAAAGAATGGTAGGATGAAGGAACCATGGGTAACAAGTGAGGTGGAAAATCTAGTCAGGTGGAAGAAGGCAGTATACATGAGGTTTAGGAAGCAAGAATCAGATGGGGCTATTGAGGAATATAGGGTAGCAAGAAAGGAGCTAAAGAAGGGGCTGAGGAGAGCAAGAAGTGGTCATGAGAATGCCTTGGCTAATAAGATAAAAGAAAACCCCAAGGCATTCTTCAATTATGGAAAGAACAAAAGGATGACAGGAGTGAAAGTAGGACCGATTAGAGATAAAGGTGGGAAGATGTGCCTGGAGGCTACGGAAGTGAGCGAGGTCCTCAATGAATATTTCTCTTCAGTATTCACCAATGAGAGGGAACTGGATGACAGTGAGGACAATATGAGTGAGGTTGATGTTCTGGAGCACGTTGATGTTCAGGGAGAGGAGGTGTTAGAGTTGTTAAAATACATTAGGACAGATAAGTCCCCGGGGCCCGATGGAATATTCCCCAGGCTGCTCCTCGAGGCGAGGGAAGAGATTGCTGAGCCTCTGGCTAGGATCTTTATGTCATTGTCCACGGGAATGATACTGGAGGATTGGAGGGAGGCGAATGTCCCCTTGTTCAAAAGAGGTAGTAGGGATAGTCCAGGTAATCATAGACCAGTGAGCCTTCCGTCTGTGGTCGGAGAGCTGTTGGAAAAGATTCTTAGAGATAGGATCCATGGGCATTTAGAGAATCATGGTCTGATCAGGGACAGTCAGCATGGCTTTGTGAAGGGTATATCATGTCTAACAAGCCTGATAGAGTTCTTTGAGGAGGTGACCAAGCATATAGATGAGGATAGTGCAGTGGGTGTGATCTACATGGATTTTAGTAAGGCATTTTATAAGGTTCCACATGGTAGGCTTATTCAGAAAGTCAGAAGGCATGGGATCCAGGGAAGTTTGGCCAAGTGGATTCAGAATTGGCTTGCCTGCAGAAAGCAGAGGGTCATGGTGGAGAGAGTACATTCAGATTGGAGGGTTGTGACTAGTGGTGTCCCACAAGGATCTGTTCTGGGACCTCTACTTTTTGTGATTTTTATTAACGACCTGGATGCAGGAGTAGAAGGGTGGGTTGGCAAGTTTGCAGATGACACAAAGGTTGGTGGTGTTGTGGATAGTGTAGAGGATTGTCAAAGATTGCAGAGAGACATTGATAGGATGCAGAAGTGGGCTGAGAAGTGGCAGATGGAGTTCAACCCGGAGAAGTGTGAGGTGGTACACTTTGGAAGGACAAACTCCAAGGCAGAGTAAATGGCAGGATACTTGGAAGTGTGCAGGAGCAGAGGGATCTGGGGGTACATGTCCACAGATCCCAGAAAGTTGGCTCTCAGGTAGACAGGGTAGTTAAGAAATCTTATGGGGTGTTAGCTTTCAGAAGTCGAGGGATAGAGTTTAAGAGTTGTGGGGTAATGATGCAGCTCTATAAAACTCTGGTTAAGCCACACTTGGAGAATTGTGTCGAGTTCTGGTCACCTCACTATAGGAAGGATATGGAAGCATTGGAACGGAAACAGAGGAGATTTACCAGGATGTTGCCTGGTTTAGGGAATATGGATTATGATCAGAGATTAAGGGAGCTAGGGCTTTTACTCTTTAGAGAGAAGGAGGATGAGAGGAGACATGATAGAGGTATACAAGATATTAAGAGGAATAGACAGAGTGGACAGCCAGCGCCTCTTCCCCAGGGCACCACTGCTCAGTACAAGAGGACTTGGCTTTAAGGTAAGGGGAGGGAAGTTCAAAGGGGATATTAGAGGAAGGTTTTTCACTCAGAGAGTGGTTGGTGCGTGGAGTACACTGCCTGAATCAGTAATGGAGGCAGTGAAACCTAAGAGACTACTAGACAGGTATATGGAGGAATTTAAGGTGGGGGGTTATATGAGAGGTAGGGTTTGAGGGTAGGCACAACTTTGTGGGCTGAAGGGCCTGTACTATTCTATGTTCTATGCTTAATTAGGAGAGTAGAATATTTCCAAACAGTTTCTAACCAGCATCAGTCATTATAGATGCTACACTGTGCTTAGAGTGAACCTCCATAGGTGCGTGGTGGAAAATATATTGATATCATGCCTGGTAGGGAAACGCCAATGCCTTTGAATGGAAAATATGACAATAAATAGTGGATACGGCCCAGAGTATCGCAGGGAAATCTCTCCCCATCATCGAGCACATCTGCACAGAGCATCCATTAACAGGATCACCCACGTTATAGTCTATGCTCTCAGCTTACTGCTGCCATGAAGAAGAAGGTATAGGGGCTTCAGGACTCACAAGTTCAGGAACAGTTATTACCCCTCAACCATCAGGCTCTCGAACCAAAGGGGATAATTTCACTCAGGTTTACTTGCACAACCTATGGACTCACTTTCAAAGACTCTTAATCACATGTTCAGTATATTTAGTGTTTGTTTAATATTTTTTATTTGCAGTTTGTTGTCTTTTGCACATTGGTTATTTGTCTGTCTAGTTCGTTAACGTCTTTCATTGATTCTTTTATGGTTCTTGGATTTACTGAATATGCCTGAAGGAAAACAAGTCTCAGAATTGTATATAATGTCATATTTGGATTTTGATAATAAATTTACTTTGAACTTTGAACTTTAAATAGCATCAGTTCTGTGTGTGTTCAAAAAGTAGTGACTTTTGTCACAGATAGTTGGTTACAGATAACCAGTAAAACAACTCAAACAAATCTGCAGATGCTGCAAATCCAAGCAGCACACATAAAATGCTGGAGGAACTCAGCAGGGCAGGCAGCATCTATGGAAAAGAGTACTGTCAATGTTTCGGGCTGAAACCCTTTAGCAGGACAGCAACTCAGAACTGTTTTGCATACTGTAGTTTCAATCATTCAGGCCTGGAGATGCCAGAAATGGCTGGGAGTGAAAATTAAATAATTTTACTACTTCAACAAGTTAAAAATTACAAAGAATTTGAAGATATAGACAAAACCTTCAATGTTACAATGAAAATGAAGATTTGGAGGACGCAATCATTGACAGAATGATATGAAGTCAGTCCACAAAGTGTCTGTGCTAAATTTGTTCATTTACACTCAAAAGAACATATATTGGATGAATTCCTCTGTCGATAAGTATTAGAACTAACACACAAAGTTATGGTACTGTAGAAGTATTAATAGTGTTCTAATTCTATATTTGAGTTAAATACATGTTTTCTATCCAGTTACATGATAGTTTATCTTTTGTATAACTTTTTAACTATTTCCATGAAACTTTGGCTGATTGGGGTAGCTACTTAATTGAGACAAACTCTACTAGTTCTGCTGAGTCCCAATTAACCAGAATCTACTGGGTATTTCTTGTAATAATTTACTTTGTAATATACCGCTGCTGCAAAAAAAAACAAATTTCATGACATAATCCAGTGATATTAAAACTGATAATGATTCTAATTCTGACTCTGTGACTGTACAAGTGACACTTCAACTGCTCCCACTTATTAGTAAAAACAAAACTGCTGGTAAAACTCAACAGGACAGACAGCATCTGTGGAGGCAGAAGGATAGTCAAAGTTTCTTATCGAGACCAGCTATTGTCCCTCCCTCCCCACCCACCAGCTCCTCAGTTCTGTACCTCAAATTACTGCCCCCTATACAGGCATCTTTTCCTTGGACTCTGCTCAGCACAGAGCTACTGAGGACAGAAAGGGATGCACAGCAGACTTGATGTTCCCTTGGCAACAAAGCATCTAGTGTTTAGTACTGTAACGTGATTGTTATTGGAATGGAATAGTATCTGCCTAAATTTTCAGACTAATCCAGAAATTTTTTTCACACTTCCACTATTTTATATTTGGATAATAAAGTGTATTCATTGGCATTACATACTTATTTTTTTACACACGCTAAGTGGTCACTTTATTAGATGAGTGACTCCCATACCTAATAAAGTGGCCATTGATTGTATGATTGTGATCTTCCGCTGCTGTAGCCCATCCGGTATAAGGTTCAACAAATTGTGCATTCAGAGATGTTCTTCTGCACACCACAATCCTAACATGTTGTTATTTGAGTTACTGTCACCTTCCTGTCAGCTTGAACCAGTCTGATGTCTGACCTCTCTCATTAATAAGGCATTTTCAACCACAGAGCTGCCACTCGCTGGATTTTTTTTTTGTACCATTCTCTGGAGACTGTTATATGTGAAAATCCCAGCAGTTTAGCAATTTCTGAGATGCAAGCGCATGGATGTCAGCGAGTTAGACTGGTGGGAAGGATATAAAAGATGTCAGTCTTTCCCTCAGCGGTTTGATCGAGGTACAACTGTGCAAGCATGTGGGCGTCAGTGAGACAGACAGACAGACAGACAGACATACTTTATTGATCCCGAGGGAAGTTAGACCGGTGGGAAGGATTTAAAAGAAGACAACTTTATAGAGTGGATGCAAGAGGAGTGGGCGACAGAGTACAGGGAGACAGAGTTGGAGAGCTTAGGTTCAAAAAGGCTTCAGCGATATCGGGTGGAGGTGAGGTAGCTTCTTGTAAGGAATAGGAAGTATGTCTGTGAGGCCAGTGTTCTGTACCGGATATTCGATGAGGGAGGTCTGGGAGACTCCCAGCCTCCCAGAAGGCAACATTTGCGCCAGGTGCGTCGTGCTGCAGCTCCTTAGGGACCGGGTTAGGGAACTGCAGATGCAGCTTAATGACCTTCATCTGTTCAGGAAAAGTGAGGTGGTGATATAGAGGAGCTATAAGCATGTAGTCACACCGGGCCTTGGGAGACAGATTAGTGGGTAACAGTCAGGAGAGAGAAAGGCAAGAGTCAGATACTAGAAAGTACCCCAGTGGCTGTCCCACTTAAAAATAAGTACTCCTGTTTGAGTAATGTTGTGGGGCGGGTGTTAATGACCTACCTGAGGGAAACAACTGTGGCCACTCCTCTGACACCTCCTGTAACTACAGCTACAGAGTCTGGCCCTGTAGCTCAGGAGGATAGGGAAAGGAAGAAGGCAGCAGTGAAAGGGGGCTCTATAGTTAGGGCTCAGACAGGCGATTCTGTGGATGTAAGAAAGTAACATGGATAGTTGTTTGCCTCCCAGGTGTGAGGGTCCAGGATGTTGCTGATCACATCCACGATATCCTGAATTGGGAAGGTGAACAGCCAGAGGTCGTGATACATATTGATACCAACAGCATAGGTAGGAAAACGGAGGAGGTCCTGAAAACAGACTACAGGGAGTTAGGAAGGAAGTTGAGAAGCAGGACCTCAAGGGTAATAATCTTGGGAGTACTGACTGGGCCACGCAACAGTGAGTATAGGAATAGAATGAGGTGGAGGACAAATGAGTGGCTGAGGGATTGGAGTAGGGGGCAGGGACTCAGATTTCTGGATAATTGGTACCTCTTTGGGGCAGGCGTGACCTGTACAAAAAGGACGGGTTACACTTGAATCCAAGGGGGACCAATATCCTGGTAGGAAGGTTTGCTAAGGCTATTGGGAAGAGTTTAAACTAGAATTGCTGGGGGTGGGAACTGAACTGAAGAGACAGAGGAAGGGGCGGTTGGCTTACAAATCGTGAAAGCTTGTAGACAGTGTGAGGAGGAGGATAGGCAGGTAATAGAGAAGGGATAGCTCAGAATAATGAATTGAGATGTGTCTATTTTAATGCAAGAAGCATCATGAACAAAGTGGATGAGCTTAGAGTGTGGATCAGTACTTGGAGCTATGACATTGTGGCCATTACACAGGCTGGGATGGCTCAAGGGCAGGAATGGTTACTTAGAGTGCCAGGCTTCAGTTGTTTCAGAAAGTACAGGAAGAGAGGCAAAAGAGATGGGACAGGGCACTGTTGATCAGAGATACTATCACAACTGCAGAAATGGTGGAACTCATGGAGAAATTGGCTACTGAGTCTCTGTGGGTGGAAGTTAGGAACAGCAAGGTGTCAATAACTTTATTGGGTGTTCTTATAGAACACCCAATAATAACAAGGACATCAAGGAACAGATAGTGAGACAGATTCTGGAAAAGTGTAATAATAACAGAGTTGTTGTGGTGGGAGATCTTAATTTCCCAAATATTGATTGGCATCTTCCTAGAGCAAGGAGTTTAGATGGGGTGGAGTTTGCTAAATGTGTTCAGGAAGGTTTTCTGACACAATATGTAGATAATCCCATAAGTGGAGAGGCTATACTTGATGTGCTGTTGGCAAATAAACCTGATCAGGTGTCAGGTCTCTCAGTGGGACAGCATTTTGGAGGTATTAATCATAATTTTATCTCACTTACCATAGCACTGGAGAGGAATAGGAACAGACAAGTTAGGAAAGCATTTAATTGGAGTAAGGGGAAATATGAAGCTACCAGGCAGGAAAATGCAAGTGTAATTTGGGAACAGATGTTCTCAGGGAAATGTATGGCAGAAATGTGACAAATGGTCAGGGGATATTTGCATGACGTTCTGCATAGGTACGTTGCAATGAGAAAGAGAAAGGATGGTAGGGTACGGGAACTGTGGTGTAAAAGGCTGTTGAAATTCTAGTCAACAAGAAAAAAAAAGCTTACGAAAGGTTCAAAAAACTAGGTAATGATAGATATCTAGAAAATTAAAAGGCTAGCTGGAAGGAACTTAAGAATGAAATTAGGAGAGCTTGAAGGGACCATGAGAAGTCCTTGGCAAGCAGGGTTAAGGAAAAGCCTAAGCATTCTACAAGTATGTGAAGAGCAAGAAGATAAGACTTGAGAGAATAGGACCAATCAATGTGTGTATGGAACCGCAGGAGATAGTGGAGGTACTTAATGAATACATTACTTCAGTATCCACTACAGAAAAGGACTTTGATGATTGTAGAGATTACTTACAGTGGACTGAAAAGCTTGAACATCTAGGCATTAAGAAAGAGAATGTGCTGGAGCTTTTGGAAAGCATCAAGTTGGATAAGTCTCCTGGGACTGGATGAGATGTCCCCCAGGCTACTGTGGGAAGAAAGGGAGATTGCTGTGCCTCTGGCAATGATCTTTGCATGATCAATAGGGATGGGAGAGATTCTGGAGGATTGGAGGGTTGCAGATGTTGTTCCCTTATTCAAGAAAGGGAGTAGAAATAGCCCAGGAAATTATAGACCAGTGAGTCTTACTTCAGTGCTTGGTAAGTTGATGAAGAAGATCCTGAGAGGCAGGATTTATGAACATTTGGAGAGGCATAATATGATTATGAATAGTCAGCATGGCTTTGTCAAAGGCAGATCGTGCCTTACAAGCCTGATGGAATTTTTTGAAGATGTGACTAGACAAATTGATGAAGGAAGAGCAGTAGATGTACTGTATATGGATTTAAGTAAGGCATTTGATAAGCTGTCCCATGCAAGGCTTATTGAGAAAGTAAGGAAGCATGGGATCCAAGGGGACATTGCTTTGTGGATCCAGAATTGGCTTGCTCACAGAAGGCAAAGAGTGGCTGTAGACGGGTCATATTCTGCATGGAAGTCGGTGACCAATGGTGGTCCTTAAGGATCTGTTCTGGGGCCCCCTCTATTTGTGATTTTTATAAATGACCTGGATGGGGAAGTGGAGGGATGGGTTAGTAAAATTGCTAATGACACAAAGGTTTGGTCTGTTGTAGATCGTGTGGAGGGCTGTCAGAGAGGTTACAGCAAGACATTGATAGGATGCAAAACTGGGCTGAGAAGTAGCAGATCGAGTTCAACCCAGTTAAGTGTGAAGGGGTTCATTTTGGTAGGTCAAATATGATGGTAGAATATAGTGTTAATGGCAAGAATCTTGGCAGTGTGGAGGATCAGAGAGATCTTGGTGTCCAAGTCCATAGGATGCTCAAAGCTGCTGAGAATGTTGACTCTGTGGTTACAAAAGCAAATGGTGTATTGGCCTTCATCAATCGTGGGATTGAGTCCAAGAGCCAAGAGGTAATGTTACAGCTCTATAGGACCCTGGTCATACCCCATTTGGAGTACTGTGCTCAGTTCTGGTCACTTCACTACAGGAAGGATGTGGAAACTATAGAAAGGGTGCAGAAGAGATTTACAAGGATGTTGCCTGGATTAGGAAGCATGCCTTCTGAGAATAGGTTGAGTGGACTTCGCTTTTTCTCCTTGGAGCAAAGGATGATGAGAGGTGACCTGATAGAGGTGTATCAGATGATGACAGGCATTGATCGTGTGGATAGTCAGAAGCTTTTTCCCAGGGCTGAAATGGCTAACACGAGAGGGCACAGTTTTTAGGTGCTTGGATGTAGCTACAGAGGAGATGTCTGGGGCAAGTTTTTTACACAGAGGATGGTGAGTTCGTGGAATGGGCTGCTGCCGACAGTGGTTGTGGCAGATACAATAGGGTATTTTTTAAAACTCCTGAATAGGTACACAGAGGGTCAAATATTAGAGGGCTAAGGGTAACCCTAGGTAATTTCTAAAATAAGTACATGTTCAGCACGGTGTTGTGGGTTTTCAATGTTTCTATGTTTTGAATTGGGGGTGTGGTGTACAGTGAAAGAAGGATATTGTGGCTTGCAACATATTCTGGACCAGATGGAAAGATCTACTGAAAAATGGCTATTCAGCAGATGTGATGTTTTGCTGAAGCTGTCTAAGACATAGCTGAGGCCTAATTTGGAGAATTCTGTGCAGTTTTGATCACCTACCTACAAGAAAGATGTAAATAAGGTTGAAAGAATACAGAGAAAATTTCTAAGGATGTTGCCTTGTCTGAAGGACCTGAGTTACGAGGAGAGATGAATAGGTTAGGACTATATACCTTGGAATGTAGAAGATTCAGAGGAGACTTGATAGAGGTATACAAAATTACAAGGTGTATGAATATGGTAAATGCAGAAGTCATGGGTTAATGGTGAAAGGAGAAAAATTTAAGGGGAACATGAGAGGAAACTTTTTCACACAGAGAGTTGTGATGGTATGGAACAAGCTACCAGCACAAGTGGAGCATGTGAGCTCAATTTTAATGTTTAGGTGAGGTTTGGATAGGCATGTGGATGGTAGGGGTTGATCCTGGTGTATGTCAATGGGGGTAGGCAATTTAAATTGTTCAGTATGGACTAGGGGCCAGTGTTTGTGTTGTACTTTTCTGTGACTCTAATGAGCAGGTGTACCTATTAAAGTGACCACTGACTATATACTTCTCATTGTAATTTCTAGCACTTTTGTTATTTTTTGCATAGTACTACTACTGCAAAACAACAAATTTCATGCTGCAAGTCAGTGATATTACTCCTGTTTCTGATTCTGAGTTATTAACAACATGTGCACTTACTCAAATGCACAGCCATCCTGGGTGATCCAGATCACCAAAGGTTGCCAATGAAACACATTGAAAGGCACTTCAATTTAGGGCAGCTGCATCATGGGCATGAGCTTCGCCATTATCAAGACATCTTCAAGAGGTGATGCCTCAAGAACCCAGCATCATCATTAAGGTCCCTCATTACTACCATCAGGGAAGAGGTACAAGAGACTGAATACCCACTCTTAATGTTTCAGGAACAACTTCTTCCCCTCTGCCATCAAATTTCCAAATGGGCTATAAACCCATGAACACTACCTCACTACTTTTTCCTGTTTTTAAATTTCTGTTTGCACTACCTAATTCGTGTAATTTTTGTGTGTATTTTTTGTAATTTATAGCTTTTTTATTATTATGCATTGGAATGTACTATGGCCACAAATCAACAAATATCACTACGTATGCCAATGATATCAAACCTGGTTGTGATTACATCTCAGGGTGTTGGAATTCAGAGTTAAGTTCCATGAATCCATGAACTCTATCGCTTTGCAGTATTTATTTTAGTATTAATTGTAACAGATTAATTTTTAATGACTTGCACAATATTACTGCTGGAAAGCACTGAATTTTGTGTCAGGGGAATAAACGGTCAGTGTTTTGGGCACAGTGCTGATGAAAGGTCTTGACTCGAAATGTCAACAATTTATTCCTCTCCATAGATGCTACCTAACCTGCTGAGTTCCTCCAGCATTTAGTGTGGGTTGCTCTAGATTTCCAGCATCTGCAGAATCTCTTGTGACCTCAAGACTGGTTCCAACCAAATCATATCTACAAAATGGCCAGGCTGTTTATGAGTAATGTGCATGGCTTTAAATTATAATGACAATGTGATAGAGAGGGAGCCTGAAGAAACAGCTGGATGTCAAAAGTTGGCAGATGGTATATATGGAGAACTGGAGGCTCAAGTAAACACCAGCAGAGCTTGTTTGGGCTGCATGCCAATAACTGTGCTATTTATCTAAATTGGATGTGGCCAAACTGCAATTGGAATATTGTCAGCAATTTTGGTTCTTGCTTTTAAGGAAAGATGAGCTGGCCCTGGAGTGAGTCCACAGGAGGTTTTCAGTAATGACGTCAAGATTGAAAGGCTTGACCTATTAGGAGCATTTGATGTCTCTGGGCCTGTACTCAGTGGAGTTCAGAAGGATAATGGGGGAATCTCATTGTAAACAACCAACATTGAAAGATCCAGATGAATGAACGTAAAAAGAATGTTCCATTCATAGGAAAGTCTAGGATCCAAGGGTACAGCCTCAGAATAAATTGGTGGCCCTTTAGAACTGACATGATATGGAATTTCTTTCTTTCTTTCTTTCTTTCCCTATCTTTTTTATGCCATGGATCCCTAGCATTAACTGAGGGGTCCTTGGACCCCAGGTTCAGAATCCCTGAATTAGAGAACAGGCCCTTCTGGCCCAATGAGCCTCACCACCCAGCAACCCACCTATTTAACCCTAGCCTAATTCAAGGACAATTTCCAATGACCAATTAACCTACTAGCCAGTAGGCCTTTGGACTATGCAAAGAATCAGGAGCACCAGAGGAAATCCAAACGGTTCATGGAGAACATAAAAAAACATTACAGACAGTGCTGGAATTCACCTCTGAACTCCGGAATGACCTAAAGCAGCGATAGATAGGTTCTTGATTGGAAAGGTTACAAAGAAAAAGTGAGAGACTGGGGTTGAAAAAAATGATTGAATGGTGGAGAGATTCGATAGTCTGAACAGCCTAGTTCCACTCCTATATCTTAAGATCATACTATTGTGCTTGTATAGCCTTTGAACAAAATCATTGTAGAATGCTCGAATCTTGGTAATAACTAGTGGGTTAGTTATTTCCACTCAGTAATTATCATATTAAATGGTTCCTGATTAGTCAGTAAATAAAATCCAAAAAAAACCCATAGTAGATTGCAGCTACAGCTTCATTCACAAACAGAGAAAAAGTGAGGTAATGCTAATGGGTTCAATATCCATTTAGTGATTGTATAGCAGGGGGGAAGAAGCTGTTCCTGAATTGTTGAGTGTGGGCCTTCAGGCTTCTGTGCCTCCATCCTGACGATAATAATGAGAAGAGGGCATGTCGTGGATGATGGGGATCCTTAATAATGGACGCCACCTTTCTGAGGCACCACAGCCTAATATTACGGAGGCTAGTACCCAAGATGGAGCTGATTAATTGAACAACTAATTTGAGTAATTTTACAATATTAATTGAATACGAAGTTTACACTCTCTCAGAACTGTTATAATTTATTCAGCATTTTTATGGTTTTATCTTATTCTGCTTCAATGATTTGATCTGTATGCACGGAATGCAAGACACCGTGTCTTGGTATATGAGACAATAATAAACCAATTCCAATCACAATCTCAACACCCAAGCTACACAAATATGATTTTATTATCCGCTACCCACACCCTCATTAGCTCCCCACAAATCTACCACCTACCAATACACTAGAAGCAATCTGGACTATCCAATTCACCTACCATCTCTCAGGACTTTGGGATATGAGAGAAAAGCAGAGTACAGAGAGGAAACCCATGCAGTTACAGCCAAACCGTTCAAACTCCACACAGGAAAGCACTGGGGGTGAGAATTCTCAAATACTTTAAGTAGATTTTCAAAGTGTTTCATTCTGTCATTTTCAGCAAAAAGTTCTACATTTCAAGTCTAGATGCATTATTTAATATAAAATTTTCTCCTACACTTGAGGCTAAAAATAGGAGATGATGAAAGAATGTTAATGATTTGTGGTTTTCAAAGTGTCCAGTAACAGATCTAGGAATACATGCAGTATTCCTGGAGCCAAGATGTCTGTGTTCTCCTAGCTGACACCAATATGAACCCCTGCCATGATTGTATAACAGCTGCAACTTCTTAATTAATTTATCAGTGTTTTTTATTCAAAGTCCTGATGGATGTTATGCCTTAAAGGAATATACACCTTGAGTTTCCAACGTATACATCTCCAGGGCTTTACATTCAGGAAGACCAACCTCCTTCAGCACCAGGTTCCTTAACCAGATCTCACATATTCAAAAATGGAAGAACATTGTGTCCAAACATAGAACAGTACAGGAAAGAACACTGATAGCTAGTAACTAGTAAACAACGATGTGCTAACAGGGAACCGTAGACAAAAGGAGAGACATGGAATGCAGCGGTAATGACAGCCAAAGTTCAGGAACTTCACTGATGATGTTATAGTGTGCTCCCATTTTTGTAATAAAAAGTTGGATTTACTGTTAGACATGTGGATAATCACTTCATCTTGTAATTAAGGCCAAATATGCTACTTAATTAAGTCTTCCTGTATCCACTATTTTGTTACCAAAATGTAGTTTTACTGGTCATCTCATCAACTGAACACTGAATCAAAGCATAGTGGATTATCAGAATTGTATTGTATATTATATATGTGTTTCTACTCCAAGGGTTGTTATCATGTCACAGTGACGAGTTCCTGGTATCCCAAGAGTGATGCCATTAGGAGCCTGGCTCCTGCTAGGATTCCCCATGGTGGTAATGACAAGAGGCCTGCAGGCCTTTGTGGCTTGCCATAGAGCATTCAGTTTCTGGGTTTTTGAGTGCCTGTATTTGCTAATTGGTGTCTTAACTAGAGTGTTAAGCCCTCCTGCTTTCTGCTTGATCTTGTGAAGTTAATTGTGACTGTCACGGGTTTTCCACATTCTATGGTTATTTAAAGCGAACTCTCTTTTAGTGCTCTCATGAAGTCCTTGTGCATAAAGAATGATTTGTCTCGCAGTGTCGCTCGGTTGAGTCACCAATGCTCTGTTGGTGTTCCTATGTATAAACTCTTGTTTTCGTCTCTACATGGGAATCTGCCATTCCTCTGCATCTGGTTTCAGTCACTGCCAGCCTGCATCATGACAGGTAAGGTCAAGTAAGAGTTTCCAGACAAAGAGTGATCCAACCAAGATTTCATGGGTGGATCTGGTGGAAGATGATGGCACATCACAACAGCAATGAAAGAGGAGGAAGGCTGCAGGACTGAAGGGTCCATAATCATCTTGTATTCCTTCCCACATGTCCCTTGAAATTCCCCTGACCTTGGAATCATGTGGTGGCTACCCACATGTCCCTTGAATCATGTGGTGGCTACCCACATGTCCCTTGAATCATGTGGTGGCTTCCCACATGTCCCTTGAAATTCCCCTGACCTTGGAATCATGTGGTGGCTACCTACGCACCAGCCTCCCGATGTTAACCAATGTCACGCACAGGCATTCTCAATTAAGGGAACATCGTACTCAAGCTGAGTGATCACACACTATTATAGATATGTTTAGTTGGAAGATAATTAACTTCCCCTCTAAAGTATTTATGCTTTAATACACATTTCAACAAAACCTGCATTAACCACCTTTGTCCATGAACTTTTCAGACAACTCAATAAAATAGTGAAATTCTAAAACACAGTCTAACTCTTCTATAGAATCCCTGAAGGCAATAACCTAACATTGGAAATGGAAAAAGTTAGTGTCGGAACTGTTTTTAATGAAGAGCAGAGGCAATATAAGACTTGATCACGAAACCACAAGGAGATGACAGCTAAAAATATTTGGGATGGAATAACTGGAAGCAGCCACATAAACAAACATAGAATTGCCACAAGTGGATGGATTTTAGATCTCTTTTTTCCATTTCTCATTCTGGCTCCACTCTAACATGTTCTCTTCTTCTCATTTGCCTATCATATCCCCCTGATGCCTCTTCCTTCCCTTTCTCCTGTGGTCTACTTTCCTCTCCTAGCAGATTCCTTCTTCTCCAGCCCTTTTCCCTTTTCCACCTATCACCACCCAGCTTCCTATTTATCCTCCTACCTCATCCACCCATCTTTTACTCACCTGTCTTCACCAACCACCTTTTAGTTCTCCTCCTCCCCCTACTCTCTTCTTCCATTTCCTATTCTGGATCCCCTCTCACCGTTTCCTTTCTCTTCTCTTCACCTGCCAATCACATTCCTGTGTTGCCCCTCCTCCTTCCCTTTCTCCCATGGTCACTCTCCTCTACTATCAGGTTCCTTCTCCAACCCTTTACCTTTTCCTCCAGTCACCTCCAGCTTCTCATATCATCTCCCTTCCTCCACCCAACTGGTTCCTCCAAGTTTGTACTCCTTGCCCTCCCCTTCACATTCCCATTCTAGCATCATCCCCATTCCTTTCCAGATGTGGTGAAGGATCTCGGCCTGAAATGTTGACTGTTCATTCCTCTCCGGCTAAGTTCCTCTTGCATTTTGTGCATGTTTCTCTGGATTTTAGATCCAACTGGATTTTATTCTTTAAATAATTCATGAATGAAACTATTTGGCATACTTGGATATCATAAGGAGGAAGGAAAAGGATATAAAACAGCCAGGAAAGCAACAGGGTTGAAAAGTTCAATAAAACCAGGTTGAAATCTTGAGGACTCCAGAGAGGTTTTAATGGTCCCTTCCTGTTGGTAATTAATTTATCATTGTCTCATGTACTGAGAGACAGTGAAAAGCTTTTGGTCATATGTACACGCAAACGAATGGTTTTCACTATATCTCAGTAAATGTGACAATAATAAACTAATTATCAGTACAACAGAATCATAAAACCCTCTGGGGTCCTTAAGATTTCAACCACATTTTATTGAGCTTCCACACATCAAGACAGTACAAATTGGGGAAAAAAAGAACAGAATACAGAATATACCACCCAGTGACAATTTTAATAGGTACAGGAATGGAACATATGTGATCTTCTGCTGCTGTAGCTCATCAACTTTAAGATTCAACATGTTGAGCATTCAGAGATACTCTTCTGCATACCACTCTTGTGAAGCATGGCTATTTGAGTTACTGTCACCTTTGTGTCAGCTTGAACCAACGTAACCATTCTCCTCTGACCTCTCTCACTAACTGAATGTTTTTTTTCATGTTTTTTGCACTATGCTCTGTAAACTCTAGAGACTGTTGTGCATGAAAACCCCAGGAGGCCAGCCGTTTCTGAGATACTCAAACCACCCTATCTGGCACCAATAATCATTCCATGGTCAAAGTCATGAGATTACATTTATTACCCACTCTGATGTTTGGGCTGAACAACAACTGAACCTTTTAACTATATCTGCATACTTTCATGCATTGAGTTGCTGCCACATGATTGGCTGATTAAATATTTCCAATATCGAGCAGGTGTACCTAATGAAGTGGACTCTAATGGTATATTCATGACCTAGAGCAGGGATTTCCCGCCTTTCCTATGTCATAGACCCCTACCATTAACCAAGGGATCCATGGAACAGAACAGGATCACAAGAGATTCTGCAGATGCTGGAAATCCAGAGCAACACAGACACACAATGCTGGTGGAACTTAGCAGGTCCAGCAGCATCTATGGAGAGAAACAAATAGTTGATATTTCAGGCTAAGACTCTTTAACAGTCCACATGAATGGATTTGGCTGCAAACTTCAACTATTAATTTAATTTATTTATCTATTTGTTTATTATTTATTATAATACATGCACTGTTTTGTGCACTTTATGCAGTCCTGGGTAGGTCTGTAGTCTAGTGTAGTTTATTGTGTTGTTTTATGTAGTTCAGTGTAGTTTTTGTATTGTTTCATGTAGCACCATGGTCCTGAAAAACGTTGTCTCATTTTTACTGTGTACTGTACCAGCAGTTATGCTCAAAATGACAATAAAAAGTGACTTGACTTGACTTGACTTGATTAATTATACAGGGGTGTGATTGAGCATAGGCTCTTTGGGATCTATCCCTAAATTTAAAAAAAAATATTAATAAATCTCCCTTCAGACACTTCAGGCCAACAACTACATCCTATCCACACTTGATGGGCTGAAGGGCCTGTTCCAGTGTTGTACTTTCTGACTCTGCAGTGCTAATGGAAATGTGATGTAGTACAGGGAACCTCATGTTCAGGCAATGAATTAGTTAAAGGAAGCTTGAAATGGACTGTGTTCTTAACAGGAGGCAATTCAATGTCCAAGAATGCAAGCTACAAAGCAGTTGACACAGCCCAGTCCATCAGACATAGAGCACTTCCAGTCACTGACAACAACTTCCTGAGGTGCTGCCTCAAGAAGGTGGCAACTACCATCATGGGTCACCACCATCCAGGACATATACTCCTCTTGCTGCTACTGACAGAAAGGAGACACCAGCAGCTTCATCCACAGCTGCTTCAAAGTTCTAAATTTATTATCAAAGTACATATATGTCACCATTACTACCTCGAGATTCACTTTCTTTCTGGAACTTACAGGGAGATTAAGAAATACAGGTGAATTTGTGAAGAACTGTACCTGAAACAAGACAAATAAACAGCAATATACAAAGGAGGACAAATTCAGCAAATAGAAAATAATTTAAAAAATAATAATACTGAGCACATGAGCTGTAAAATCCTTGAAAGTGATTCCACAAGTTGTGGCAACACACCCAAAATGCTGGTGGAATGCAGCAGGTCTGGCAGCATCTATAGGAAGAAGCACTGTCAACATTTCAGGCCAAGACCCTTCGTCTAGTCTTGATGAAGGGTCTCAGCCTGAAACTACGACAGTGCTTCTTCCTATAGATGCTGCCTGGACTGCTGCGTTCCACCTGCATTTTGGGTGTGTTGCTTGAATTTCCAGCATCTGCAGATTTCTTCGTGTCCACAGGTTGTGGAATCAGTTCAAGTTTGTGTTTCCTGAACTGATCTGCACAACGCAAACTTTACCTCAGTAACAGAACACCTCTGACCACTTCTTACACTACCATGGACTTAACTTCTCATTGACTTTGCACTTACCTTATTTTGCACAATGTTTTTCTTCATGGCCTTGTACAATTTATGCGTAATTTATGTTCTGGGTTTTATCTGCATGTGTGCCTGTCGTGCTGTAGTAAGCAAGTTATTTATTGTACCTGTAACCCTTGTCCTCAGCACATAAAAACAAATTCAATTTGAGTCACTGGGACAGATAAACAACCTCGTGACTTTATTAGACTTGCAAGATAAGACCATAAGACATAGAAGCAGAATTAGGCCATCTGGCCCATCGAGTCTGCTCCGCCATTCAATCGTGGCTGATCCTTTTTTTCTATCTCCTCCTCAACCTTAGTCCCTGGTTTCTCCCTGTAACATTTGATGCCATGTCCAATCAAGAACCTATCAAACTCTGCCTTAAATACACCCAGTGACCTGGCTTCCACAGCTGCATGTGGCTACAAATTCCACAAATTCACCACCATTTGGCTAAAATAATGTCTCCGCATCTCTGTTTTGAAAGGGCATCCCTCAATCCTGAGGCTGTGCCCTCTTGACCTAGACTCTCCCACCATGGGAAACATCTTTACCACTTCTACTCTGTCTAGGCCTTTCAACATTTGAAGGGTTTCAATAGATCCCCCCTCATCCTTCTGAATTCCAGTGAATACAGACCCAGAGCCATCAAACATTCTTGTATGTTAACCCTTTCCTTTCTGGAATCATCCTTGTGAACCTCCTCTGGACCCTCTCCAATGCCAGCACATCTTTTCAAAGATGAGGAGCCCAAAACTGTTGACAATACTCAAAGTGAGGCCTTAGCAGAACCTTACAAAATTTCAGAATCACATCCATGCTTTTGTATTCTGGACCTCTTGAAATGAATGCTAGCATGGTATTTGCCTTCCCCACCACCGACTCAACCTGCAAGATAACTTTCAGGGTGTTCCACACAAGGATTCCCAACAGACACCACTGCTCAGCGTAAAGGATATTGGTTTATCAATGGAGTATGAAAGGTGTGAAAATGGTTCTTTTTTTTTCTATGCGTCTCCTGGGCTATCAAGGAAAACTACATCCCAAGGACGCTTTCCTCATTCTTATCACAGACTAGAGAAAATCCACGATGCTAGAAATCCAAGAAGCACGCACAAAATGCTGAAGGATCTTAGCAGGCCAGGCAGCGTCTATTGAAAATAATACAGTTGACCTTTCGGGCCAAGACCCTTCAGCAGGACTGAGGAAAAAAGATGAGGAGTAGATTTAAAAGGTGGAGGAGGGGAGGGAGAAACACAAGCTGATCAATGAAACCAGGAGGGGGAGGTGTGAAGTAAGTTGCTGGGAAGCTGTTTGATGAAAGAGATACAGGGCTGGAGAAGGGGGAGTTTAATAGGAGAGGACAGAAGGCCATGGAAGAAAGAAAAGGGGGGAGGAGCACTAGAAATGGGCAGGCAAGGAGATAAAGTGAGAGAGGAAAAAGGGGATGGGGAATGATGAAGGAGGGGGAGTGGGTGGCCATTACTGGAAATTCAAGAAATTGATGTTCATACCATTAGGTTGGAGACTACCCAGACGGAACATAAGGTGTTGCTCCTCCAACCTGAGTGTGGCCTCATCATGACACTGGACGAGGCCATCAATGGACATATCTGTACTATATGACTCCATCACTAATCAACTTCACCCCTCGCACTCTCAGTTACCCCTCTCACCTAATGTTTCTCCCTCCCCTCCCCCACCTTTTAAATCTACTCCTCAATTTTTTTTATCCAGTCCTGCTGAAGGGTCTCAGTTCAAAATGTTGACTGTACTCCTTTGCAAAGATTCTGCCTGGCTTGCTGTGTTCCTCCAGCATTTTGTGTGTGTTGCTTTCCTCTTTTCTCTTGTTTATGCATTCCAGTTTAGATGGGCATGGGCAAGTTGGGCCAAAGGGCCTGTTTCTGTGCTGTATGACTCCATACTTTCACGTAGCAGGGCAGGATCACTTGATATCTCCATAAGACCATAAGATAGGACATTTGGCCCATTGAGTCTGCTCTGCCTTTCAATCATGGCTGACTTATAATTCCACTGAACCTCATTCTCCTTCTGCCTTCTGCTCATAACTTTTGACATCCTGACTAATCAAAAGCCTATCAAACTCTGATTTAAATATATTCAGTGACTTAGCCTCCACAGCCATTTGTGGCAATGAATTCTGCAGATTCATGACCCTCTGGCAATTATTATCTAGCTATTATGTTTATTAGTGAAATCATTATCAATTATTTCTTTGATATGGAATTAGTGCTGTCTCTTGTTCAATTACCTTCTCATCAAGGTCTGTAAGTACAATCAATATTTACAGACATCCGTCAGTAAATATTACTGGTAGATTAATTAAACTTATGATCTCTTCCTGACTGAATGTTCCTGATCCCAATAACATTCCCTGGGGATCAAAGTGGTGAGGAAACAGCTCTCCTCTGGTACTATTATGGGATACCAGGAAAGCAAAGTGCCTGAGGTTACCATTTCAAAGAATTGATTTTCCACAAGTGGTGCTTGAGCTGGTAACTTTTTTCCTAGCAGCACACATTTTTCTTCTGATATTTTTCATAAGATGATAAGAAATAGGAGTACAGTCGGGTAATGCTGTCCATCGAGTTTGCTCTGCCATTCCATCATGGCTGATTTTTTTCCCTCTTGACCCCATTCTCCCGCCTTCTCCCTGTAACATTTGACCACCTGTGTAATCAAGAATCTATCAACCTCCACTTTAAATATACCCAGAGTACTCATTGCCACTGTTGGCTGAGAAGGCCAAGTCACTGGGTATACTTAAATTGGAGGTTGAAAGATTCTTGATTAGTAAGGGTATCAAAGGTTATGTGGAGAAGGCAGGAGAACTGGGTTGAGAGGGATGATAAATCAGCCGTGATGGAATGATAGAGCAGACTCAATGGACTGAGTGGCCTAACTCTGCTCCAATATTTTATGGTCTTATGATCTTGTGGTCAAAACCAAAGCCTATTTCACCAGCTTTCCTGTTCTCATTCTTTCCTTGGAACCAACATTCTCTCTCACAAGGAAATCTGCAGATGTTGGAAATTCAAACAACACACACAAAATGCTGGTGGAACACAGCAGGCTAGGCAACATCTATAGGGAGAAGCGATGCTCGGCCCGAAACGTCGACATCGCTTCTCCCTAGAGATGCTGCCTAGCCTGCTGTGTTCCACCAGCATTTTGTGTGTGTAGTTGTTGCTCTTTCACATATGTCCACATATTCCCCTTTGATTCTTTCTTTCACTAACCCTCGCTTGGGGAACTTTACACTGGCCAATTACCTTAACAGCATGTTTTGGGGCTGTGGGAAGAAAGTGGACCATCTGGGAGGGAGAAGTACACTCAGCAGCGAACAGAAGAGTGAACTCTGCATAGTCAGCACCTAGGGTAAGGACTGTGTTTGTTATCTTGGTGTGATTACCAACTGTTCTGCTGGCATGCCAGCCATTCACAATGGAGTTTGCTGCATGAATCAATAAGATTTTCAGAAATGCATCGAACAGGACAAACTTTGGTTGTTTTCTCCAGAGCCATGGAGGCCGAGGGGAGATCTGATAGAGCTTTATAAGATTATGAGAGTCACAGATCGACAGACAGGATCTTTTTCCAAGGGCAGAGATGTCTAATACCCGAGGGCATGCATTAAAGGTGAGGGGGTTAGATTCAAAGGAGATATGTGGGGCTTGTTTTTAACACAGGGAGCAGTGGGTGCCTGGAATGTGTTATCTGGGTGGAGGTAGAGGAAGACACAGTAGGGCAGGGGTTTCCACCCCTTCTTTTTGCATGGACCCTTTCTATTATCCGAGGGGTCCATGCACCCCAGGTTGGAAACCTCTACATGAGGAACTTTTGAGAGACATTTAGACAGGCATATGAATGTGAGTAAACTGGATGGATATGGTCATCGTGTAGGCAGAAGGGATTAGTTTAGTTGGCCATTTACTAAATGTACTTTGTCTTTTACAATTTGGTTTAACAAGCTGGTTCAGTGAATACAACAGAATCCCTTGGAATGCATTCACGCTCTCTCTGTCTCTCTCACCTGCATTATGTCAGCCTTAACAGAGAGATTTCCTGGAGTGTGTCTCTATTCTCAACACTTGGAATCTGTCCACACTCACAAGCTCCTTAAGTGTTTGCCCTTACTTTGGGATTACAGGTACTGAAAACATTAAGTTTTGCACTATGCCACACTGCAATGCGCCAGCATTTGCAGTGGAATTATTTTGAATGTTAATATTCACAATGGAATTCCAGGAGACAGAGACAGTGGAAAATTCCTTAGACAGCTAATGGAATTCAGCATGTCTCCTTGACACTCACTAACTTCTATGGAAGCACCATGGGAAGCACGTATCCAGATACATCACAGTTCAGTAAAACAACTGCTCCGCCTGAGACTGCGAGGAACTGCAGAGAGTCGTGGACATAGTTCAGCAACTCACAGACACCAGCTTCCTCTCTATGAACTCCACCTGCATCTAAAGGACATGTTCGGCACAGATTTATGGGCCGAAGGGCCTGTGTCATGTTGTAGGTTTTCTATCTTCTATGTTTCTATATATCTCAATGAATGGCAACATGATCATCAACCCCAACCCTCAGTACCCCCCGCAAAAAAATTACAAAATGCTCCAAGCACACCTTGCACAAAAAAACTAACATGGCAGAGTGGGTGAAAATACAGAATATAAAAAGCATAAGACTGAAAAAGACCACAGTCCATAGTCCAATCCGTAAATGCAGAAAACCCTCCGACAGCATTGAGAGAGAACGAGATACCATTGGAACGCAAAGGCCTACCCTCTGGCAACAGGAAGTGATAGGCCGGAACAAAGACTTCTCCGGCAGCAGTGAGATCCATCCCGGCAGCGATCAAAAGGCGGTCGGCGCTGAACCCTCTCTCGCCTTCCCCATTCATCTCGACCTTTGAACCTTCCTTTACGCCTTAATCCACAAAATAGAGTCGACCTTCTGGTGCCCTTCTCAAAATGGCGCCCCATCTCTGAGCCTCTCTGAGCCTCAAGATCACTCAAGCTTGCACTCACTTCTTGGACTGTGCTTGATGACTCAATCAGTCTCCAAACTGTAAACCGTAAGCTCTAACAGATCCAGAAACACATTTAAGATGAAAAGCAGATGTACTGTACAAGAAGTGAAATAAAGAGTTTTTGTGGACTATCTGGAAGATGTCTTCTGAGAGAATGTTATATGCTGGCACCATCTTGACTTGAAGTACCTGACTGTTACCTTGCTGCTTCTCTAAAGATAAAGACCTACCCAGCCTGGACATTAGGGTGGTATGGTGGTGTCGTGGCTACAACAATGCTTTACCCTATAAGTGACCCCGTTTCAATACACGTAGCTGCCTGTAAGGAGCTTGGACATTCTCCCTGTGACCACGTAGCTTTCTTCTAGGTGCTCCAGTTTCCTCCCATAGTCCAAAGTCGCACCTGTTGGTAGGTTAATTGATGATTTTAAATTGTCCTGTGATTTAAGCAGGGAGTTTGCCGGACGGCATGACATAAAGTGCCAGAGAGCCCACAGTATCGCAATAAAAAATAAATAAATAAAACAAATCTCAGGGTTATATATGGTGACAAATACAGTAGCGCACAGACGTCTTCAACACGTACATATAGCTAGGATGCCTAAGACTTTTACACAGTATTGTATTTGACAATGCGGAACATTATGCAAGTTTGTGAATCTAGCAAGAGCAAAGGATGTTGGGAATGGCGAGGGTGAAATGCTGCAGGAAGGGTTGGTACACGTGGCGGAGAAGGAGTGCCAGAGGCAGGGGATTGCCATGGGTGCAGACACACCCAGCGCTGAGACACCAGACAAAGTTAGTTGATTCCAAACAATTGGATTACTGAAAATTACATAATGTCTCTCTGGTGCTTCCTGCTCCCTCCCCTCTCCCTTCCCCTTTTCCCAAACAAAATTCCCCTCTCCATCTCCCCTACCCTCTCTCAGTCCACAATAGAAACCTATACCAGAATCAGATTTATCATCACTCGCACAGTTCATGAATTTTTTTTCTGGAAGCAGTACAGTGCAATACATATAATTACTATAGTACTGAGCAAAACTCTTAGACACCCTGGCTATATATAAGACTTCTGCACAGTACACATGTACTTTGAACTTTGATGGACTGCTCATAACAAAATAGACTATTGAACAGTATTCTGGTAAAATAAGATGGAGTTCTGAACTCACAATCTAACTCAACGTCCTTTCACTATATTTTCTGCATTTTCTCTGTAGCCATCACACTTTATTCTGCATTGTGCTGTTGTTTTCCCCTGTACTACTTCAATGCAATCTTTATGGACGGCTTGCAAAGTTTATTACTGTGTCTCAGTACATGCAACAACAATAAACCAATGTAACAAACAGAAGTGGTAGCAATGAACAGTCCACTGGAGAAACCCAGTGAGTCGCCTGGCACCAGTTGGAGGATTTGTCCATGTTCAGGTTGAACATCCCTTTGCACAGTTTGTCGTCCTTTTCATATTGCTTGTGCATTCAGTTGGTTCCGTCTTTCATTGATTCTATTATAGTTTATTTATTGAGTATACCTGTGAGAAAATTAAACTCGGGTTTGTATGCGGTGTCATTTATGTACTTGGATTATAAATTTACTTTGAACTTTGACGTCCTGCATCTTTGTGTCCTGGTGGCAGATTCTGACCTGAATCATTGGCAGGTCCTCCCCTATCTGCTTGACCTACTGAGTTCTTGTTTGCTGATCCAGACTCCAACACTGCAGTTCTTTGTGGCTCCATAACAGATGCTGGAGTCAGCCACTCAGCCCTTCAAGCCTAGTCCGGCATTTAATATGATCATGGGGGATCATAAAAATTTACCCCCCTATTCTTGTTTTCTCCCCATACCTGTGTCTCCTTCTAGCCCTAAGGACAATATCTAACTCCTTGTTGAATATATTTGTTTTAGAGATTGAAGATTTCAGAGGTTAATCACCTCATAAAATTCTCCTCATCTCAGTCTGGGATTGTAGTCCAGAAATCCCAGTCACCAGGAACATCTGTCAGACTTCTGATCTGTCCAGTCCAGTTAGAACTTTGTAGATTTCAACAAGATCCCCCCTCACCCTTCGAAACTCAAATGATTTTAACCAAATGAACCAATTTCTTCAGTCCAGCTACAATTTTGTAGACTTTGAGGAGATCCCATTTCACCCTTCAAAACTACCCACTGAACCAGTTTCTTCTCATCCATCAGTCCTGCCAACCCAAAAATCAGTATAGTGTACCTTCACCTAACTCCCTCTGTAGCAAGTTCAGCACTTAAATTGCCATTGCAAAGAAGGCATGAGAGCATCTCTAATTCTTAGAGATTGGTGCAGATTCAGCATGTCATCTAAAACTTTGACGAACTTTTACAGATGCACAGTGGAGAGTTATGAAAGTGGTTGCATTGCAGCCTGGAATGGAAACACCAATCCCTAATAATGGAAAAGTCTACAGAAGGTGATGGATATAGCCCAGAATATCACAGACAAAGCCATAACTGAGTGAATTTACAAGGAGTGCTGTAACAAGAAAGCAGCATCCATCATCAAGGTCCCCCACTATTCAGCCCATACTTTCATTTCACTGCAGGAAGTTTAAGAGCTTTAGGACCCACACCACAATGTTCAGAAACAGTTGGTTCCTTCAGGTTGTTATACCTGGGGTCATCAGTGGTGATCAGCTCCCTCTACCTATTAAATGCCATCAATGGCGTGCGCCTCACAGAGCCTCTGACAACCAAGTCCTGTTCCTGGCCTTCACGTGTGGCTTAGCTACTAAGCCTGGTGGAACTGTTTTTACTGACAGGAGAAGGAGCAAAGGTGGGCTACTGGCACCTTAAAACCAGTCATTTAGGGCAGATGGGGCTCATCAGCCGTGGTTAGCAACTCACCTAGAAAAAGGAAAACTGATCTTAAACCACCGCTGCCTTGCATCCATACCCCTTCATGGGGCAGGCTTCAGGAGTAAATCCTGATGGAAAAATCCAGAACTGGAGTCCCTCCTGCGGTGCCTCTGGTGCCAAAATGCATCTATCTCTGCCACTCCTTTGGGTTCAACAAATGCATGGCAAGGGAAAGCTTGCTACATGGGCAACAGCTTGCTCTCCATATTGTACTGCCCTGGCTTGCATACCTAGACAGCTAGGACACAATATCCATGGTCGACTCTGACCGAAGGAGATCTACTAATATTGCCCTACAACCATCAGGCTTCTGAACCAGCTGACAGCTATGCTACCATGCTGCCTTTTATTAAGATTTAGTGTTTGGTACAGACATTGTGAGCTGAAATGCCTGATCCTGTGTTGTATTGTTTTGTCTTCTATGTTCCAAATCAACCTGGAACTCAACTGCCCAGTCTTTAAGGCTCATTCTCCCACCTGCTTTGTATCACCGGGAAGCTTGAAGACATTACATTAATTATCATTAGAATGTATGGTGAATACCTGTCAGTGTCTTTCCCCAGTAAGATCTATTTATTCCTGCACTTTGCCTCTTGTCAGCCAAGCACTTCAGTATCTCAGTACTTTCCAACCAATTGTATCCCTGAGATCTTATCAAAAGCTTCCTAAAAGTCCAAACACACCATTCTACAAGTTAATGTTCACACTATTAGCCCTCACTGCAGAATTTCTCAGAGTTGGTTAACATTTTACGGTCCAACGGCCAGCATCGTAACACAGCTATTTTGGGGTTCCCAGGAATGCAACAGTGGAATTTCTTGTAGTGCCAAAATTCACGATGAATACACCATAAATATTAGCAATAGAAATTGACTGGAGTAAGTCAATATTTACAATTGGATTTCCAACAATGAGCTAATAGTCACTAAAATGTGTCTTTATTTACACTAGTGAATTGGGATGAGATTTCAAGATCTTTCTTGTTTATCTGCAAGAGCACAGTTCATGGAGTATTTGGAATTTTATTAACTTTGCCTGAAGTGTGCCGGTACTTAGGAAGGAATTTCCTAGAGTGTAAATTTACTTTTAAATTCCATTTACAGGATCATTTACAGGACTACTTCCTGGGGAATTTAGACATAGGTGTAATGACATCAAATAAAAGAATTTACTGTTCAATCTCCTTGGCTCTTTTATTAACTGTTTTTGAAATGTATCAATTATTAGATTAAGTGCTATGCCAGAGTTGTTTTAAGAGCAGCTGTAAAATCCCAAGATATTCTCTGGTATGGTTTGCATTATGGAATTAATCTGATTTTGCATCAAGAATGTTGAAAGCGGGCCTGTGTTCATAAGATTTTTTATGCTTGAGATTATAATCATGTTAAAATTACAGGAATATTATTTATGCTTGTAGTTCTGTGTGCAAAGCATCCCTATATATCATCACGGCCACCTTGGCAATGGCCAGGAAGAGGAAAGTCTATAGAGAGTGGTGGATGCAGGCCAGTCCATCACAGGCAAAGTCCTCCCCACCGTTGAACATATTCACAAGGAGCACTGCCACATAAAGCAACATCCATCATCAAGGATGCCCATCATCCAGCCATGCTCTCTCCTCACTGTAGTCATCGGGCAGGAGGTACAAGAGCCTCAGGTCCTACACCACCAGGTTCAGGAGCAGTTGTTACCCCTCAACCATCAGGTTCCTGAACCAGTATGGATAACTTCACTCTTTACAACACTGAACTGATTCCACAACGTACAGACTCACTTTCAGGGACTCTACAACTCAGGTTCTTAGTATTATTTATATACTTTTGTTGTAGTTTGTCATCTTTTGCACATTGGTTGTTTTTCAGTCTTCGTTATGTATAGGGTTTCATAAATTCTATCGTATTTCTTTATGTTGCTGTAAATACCCACAAGTAAATAAATCTCAAGTCAGTACTGTATAAGTAGAGATATGCATACTTTGATAATAAATTTACTTTGACTTTGACTTTTGATACTAATTTTCCTTTTCTTTTTCATTCACCCACAGGGTGTGTCCCTCATTATTGGCTATAGAACAGGAGGCTTCAGACCACTATGCAGCAAAGGACAGTGGGTTTTCCTCCATCAAAACATCAAGTTTTCTAAATACCATTACATACACCAGATTGCTATTCCATTAAGTAATAGAGTAACTGAGTAGAACAGAAACACAAGAGGTTCTGCAAATGCTGGAAATCAAGAGCAAGGAACACAAAAAGTGCTTGAGGAACTTAGCAGGTCAGGCAGCATCTATGGAAAGGAATGAACAGTCAACATTTTGGGCGAAGAACCTTTATCAAGTCCTGCATGGATAATGGCTAGGCTCACCCATCTTGTAAAGACACTGCCCAGGAAGAGGCAAACCACCTCTGTAGAAAAATTTGCTAAGAACGGTCATGGTCATTTGACCATGATCGCCCACGTCATATGCAATGGCACATAACGATGATGTCATATGAGATGACACATAATTATGATTATGATAATGACAGTGCAGAGCTAAAAGTTATTTTACGTTACAAACATATTTAAATTGTGCTGGTAAATAACGTGGTAGTGCACAAAGGTTCATGGACCATTCAGAAATCTGATGGTGAAGGGAACAAGCTGGTTCTGAATCAATGAAGGCGTATCTTTAGGCTTCTAAACCTTGTCCTCGTGGCAGAAGACAGTATGCGCTGGATGGTGAGGCTCCTTATTGATGGTTGTACCTTCTTGAGGCACCACTTCTTTAAAGTGCGCTCGATGATTTTATACGAGTTCTGTACCTGAGGGAAATGGCTGAGTTTACAACTTCTGCCACCTCCTCCCAGATGGTAGCAATGAGAAGAGGGCATGCAGTGGATAGTGAGGGTCTTCAGTGATAGAAGCCACCTCTTGAAGATGTCCTTGAAGGTGGGAAAGTTTGTGCTGGTAAGAGGAAGTTCTTCTGGTCATTGTATCAGAGATTTGACCTTCCTCAGGGTCAGAGGCAATCTTCAGTAAACCCCACATTTGAGGAAATCCTTTTGTAAATACCATGAAATCCCTTACACAATGTGTCAGGAAATTCCAGAGTAAAACAGTGCACATTCCTAAAGAATCAAAGTCATATTTCAGGAAGTCCGACTGTATCTATTGACAAATCCTTGGAAATTCCACGGTAAATTATTTTTGCTTTTGTTCCTCACGGAATGAAGCATGAATAATGGCTCACAACCACAGTCTGGAGCAGCCAGTCAACCTAATCTCTGTGTAGGACATGGTAATATCGTGGTACGTGCATCGCTTTACAGCACCAGAAACTGGGGTTCAATTCTTACCGTCACCATGTGTGTATCTTCTGGGTGCTCTGGTTTCCTTCAACACTCTGATGACGTACAGTCAGTAGGTTAAATGGTCACATGTGTGTGATTGGGTAGCATGGGCTCATTGGGCCTCCAGGGCCTGTTACCGGGCTGCATCTCTAAATTATATCAAGTTCTCTAGAGAACCCATTCAGATTGTGAGGCAAAAGCATCTCCATTTCCCATCTGATGAATATCCCCTTGCACCTTTGGCATTTAGTCCATCTTCCTGTCCAGCACTGACTTTGTCATCTCACAGCTTGACCTCTGAACTTTTCTTAATGCCATGACCTTCTGGAACTCCAAGTTGGCAGCCATTTTAATTCAGCTTCCTCACTCACACACTGACTGTATTCAGACCCCTCCACTTTCCAGGTGAGATTAAACAAGGACTGGACGAACAGCACCTTGTATTCCACCTGGATAGTCTACAACCCGACAACATGAGCATTGAATTCTCCATTTTCAGGTAAACTGCGCCCCCTCCATCCCCTTTCACTTTCCTGTTGACCTATGTAGTTCCTTCTACAGTTGCCCCGGTACCCATCATCCTGTGTTTTCCCTTTTGCCATTCACACACTCTGCCCATCACCCACACACTGGGTCCCCTGCCCCTACTGTTCCCATCTGACAGTATAATCAAAGACCCCACCCATCCCGGAAATTCACTCTTCTTCCTTCTCCCATCAGGCAGAAGATTCAAAAGCCAGAAGGCACTTACTACCAGACTAAAGGACAGCTTTGTAGATGTTATAGACTACTAAGTATTTTCCTAGTACAACAAGATTCGTGTCATCCTGTCAATCTTTAGGTCATGCCACTTAGGGACCTGGGCTAATATTACTTTGTACTGGATCATAACTACGTCTGTACTGGGTATGACTATATTGCACCTTGGCCCCAGAGAAATAATATTTCATTTAGCTGAATACACGTGTATGGTTGAATGACGAAACTTGAACTTGGAATTGGAGGTCTGACTTCACAATCACCTCTTTATGATCTCACACCTTTTGCTTTACCTGTACCGTACTTGCTCTGCAGCAAGTACACTCTATTCTGCATTGTTATTCAACCTCAATGCATCGTGGAATGAACAGTATGCAAGACAAGATTTTCACTGTGTCTTGGTACATGTGACAATAATAAACCAATTCCCTTTCCAATCAGACCACCCAATTCCCTGTTTGGTCCCACACTCCACCTTCCTTTCCTATCGGATTCCACCATCTTGTCCTTTATCACATCTACCTATCGCCTGCCAGCTTTTGTCACTACTCTAACTCTTCCCTCCCTGATCTACTCATCACCTTGCCTCACCTGGATCCACCTATCACGCACCAGCTCTTGCTCGATCCTACCTTCTTCTTTTCATATTGTCCGTCTCACAGCTATCTTTCTGCTTAGATGAAGGGTCATGACTCCAAACATTGACTATCAGTTGCCCTCTACAGATGCAACCTGACCCATTGAGTTCTTCCAAGATTTTCCAGCATATGATGTCTCCTCTGTCTCCCCTCAAGTCTCATTGGAGGAATGAATGACTCAGTGCCAATGTCCTATTGCAGACCAACAACCGTGGCATCAGGATCTAATTCTACTCAGTTGGCTCCAAAGACTCTGTCCCAGCGTTGCCAACCCTAATTCCAGACTTTTGAGACAGGAATTCTACTCTGAGTAAATTCACGCCAGGAAATTTCAAGGATGTCACAGGTGAAATAGTTCAAGTGTATTTTCAAAGCCTTTGCCAATGTCTAGAATACACTTTCCTGGCATGCTTCAGTCTAGACAAGAGGGCCTTTTCTGAGATTGGTTGTCTAATGCAATTTCTGTGATAGATTGACATTCACAATAATTTTGTTCTGGAGTGCATGGAGGCTTTGGTTGTGATCCTGTTGTATAGGTTATAGCTTTTGCTGCGAATCTGGTCAAGCCTGTTTGGTTATGTTTGGACTGATTTTCAACATTCCCAGTGGATTTTGGATTTCTTGAATCATACCAGGATTTCTAAAATTAGAGAAAACATGCACCGATCTCCACTGGATTATCATTTGCAAGTGAAATTAAGGATATTCAGTGGGAATGACTGGATTTATTCCCTTATCCATATTCCACTGTGTCTGAAATTTACAACTTGTATATCATGTAGTTGGTACCTACTTTTGGGATTTTTTGGGATCTGTCTAAAATGTAAATTCCAGGGAGAGCCCAGAACCTTCTTTGCAACTTGAAAAAATGGGCCAGTATTTCAGAAAACTTCAAAGTATTTCTACATTTTCTGATGGAAGTATTCTCTTACAAGGATAAGTTGAGTGAGCTCAGCATTTTCTCTTTATTTGGATGGAAGATGAGAGGTGACTTGATAGAGGTGTACAAGAAGATAAGGCAGCGCAGATTGAGTAGACAGCCAGGCACTTTCTCCCAGGGTGGAAATGGCTAAATTTAAAATGATTGGAGGAAAGCATAAGGGGGATGTCAGAGATAGAGTGGTGAGTGTGTGGAACACCACACCAGTGGAGCTGGTAGATGCGGGCCTAGTAGGGATATTTTAAAAACTCTTCAATAGGCACATGGACGATAGTATAATGGGCACTATGTAGGAGGGAGGAATTAAAACATCATGGGCCAAAGGGCCTGTGTAGTACTGTACTGCTCTATGTTATATGTCAGACCATAAGACCATAGGATATAGAAACAGAATTACGCCACTCAGCCCATTCCATCATGGGTGACTATTATTTATCTCAACTCCAAACTCTTGCCTTTTCTCCTCGTAACCTTTGAGCCCCGACTAACCAAGAACCTATCAATGTCCATTTTAAATAGGACCAGAGGGCACTGTGTCAGAATAGGATGTCCCTTTGGAACAGAGATGATGAAGAATTTCTTTGGTGAGTAGGTAGTGAATTGGTAGAATTTAATGGGGTTGGGAGGGAAAATAAATCAACCATTCCATTTAGAGATACAGCACAGAACAGGCCCTTCCGGCCAACTAGCTGACCGCCCAGCAATCCCCTGGTTTAAATGCTAGCCTAAATCACAGGACAATTTACATTGACTAATTAACCTACTAAATGGAATGACTTTGGTCTGTGGGAGGAAACCAGAGCACCCGGAGAAAACCCACAAACTCACTGGAAGGACATACAAACTTCTTACAAGTGGCACCAGAATTGAACTGCCAGCCCTGACCTGTAATAGCATTGTGCCAACCACTATGCTTGAGAGGCACCCATAGTTATCTAAAACGATTGATTAATCATGGCACAGCCAGCAGGCCTTTAATATTTCAGACAGAGAACATCACTAATTGCAGCAGGAGTTGTTATTTGTAGTTGGTGTGTGTCAACATTAAGAGCAGAGCCTTCTTTCAGTCTGTCAGTTGTTAGCCAGGGAAGCCAATGAGATTTCTTGGACTATGTTACTATTTAGATGTTCCTTAGAGTAAGTACTATGGGAATATAAAGCATCTCGAACTGCATCTCCATTTCCAGTCATTTTCTCCTCCACTCTTTTGAAACATTGACTGTTTATTCCTCTCCATAGATGCTGCCTGATCTGCTGAGTTCCAACAGCATTCTGTGTGTGTGTTGCTCTGGATTTCCCAGCAACTCCAGAATCCTTTGTGTCTCTATTTATAGTGATGCTTTATGGAGAAAGTCAGTACTTCATAAAAATCTCCTACTGCATTAGATAATAGTCTCCTCCAGTGAGAATGTATTTACTGTGTGCAGTGGGATTTCCCTATACTCAGTCAACAATTAAATACTTTTCTGGGACTTTGTGTTCCAAGCAGAATCTAAATGGGTGCAGTCCATTTGTGTCTGTGGGGAGACAGTGTTGGC
Source organism: Hypanus sabinus (assembly GCF_030144855.1). NCBI lineage: Eukaryota > Metazoa > Chordata > Chondrichthyes > Myliobatiformes > Dasyatidae > Hypanus > Hypanus sabinus. The sequence continues at coordinate 16,194,094 of NC_082707.1, forward strand.
ATGACGACTTACAGGAATTTGACAATATTTTCAGTAATACACCAAAATTACATTGAACTGGTATTTGACAGGTTGGAAACGTTGATTGTTTAGCAACAAGCTCACAATTTATTCTATTTTCTATCCTCTCACTGGTGCTCCACCTGCCTCTTCAGCCACTCCTTCACCTCCAGTCAGGGCCGCAAACTATTTTTCCAGGTGAGGCAACATTTCTCCCAGAATGTTCAAGTTGATGCCAGTGTTTACAGTGTGATTTCCCAAAACACAGTATCAAGTAAAGTGTTTAAGTGACAGGGAGTGGTTTATTTGACATATAATTTCTACTGGTCACCTCCTTACAGGAAAGATGCCAATAAGATTGAAAGAGTTCAGAGACAATATACAAGGAAGTTTCTAGGACTTGAGGACCTCAGTTATAGGGAATGATTGAATAGGTTTGGACTTTATTCCCTGGATTGTAGGAGAATGAGGGGAGATTTCAAAGAGGTATAGATGGGGTAACTGCAAGCAGGCTATTTTCCCTGAGGCTGAAACTAGAGCTAGAGGTCATGGGTTATGGGTGAAAGCTGAGATGCTTAGGGAAAATGAGGGGAAACTTTTTCACGCTGGGTGGTCAGAGTGTGGAACGAGTTGCCAGCAGAGGTGGTGGACGTCGGTTTGATTTCAACGTTTAGGAGAAATCTGGATTGGCATGTGGATGGGAAGGGCTATGTGCTGGGTGTAGGTCAATGGGATTAGGTAGAGTAATAGTTGTGCACAGACTAAACTGACCAAAGGGCCTGTTTCTGTGCTGTAATTCTCCATGACTCTCTGAGTGTGAATTACTTCACATTCTACTGCAGGGCCATTTGATTGCCAGCGGCACTCAAGATTTTGGCACAGACTATATGGGCTGTAGTGCTCCATGTCTCTTTGACTCTAACTCCCCCTCCCATTCCCATATTTACCCATCTGTCTCCGACCCTCTCCTCTCTCAGTGTGAGGCCAAGCACAAACCAAAGAAAGAGCACTTCAGGGATAGTGCAGACCAATGGGACAAGGATTGAATGGACTGTGTTCAGGGAACCACCTGTTTTCCCACCCCACTCCTACCAGCGATCCCTGGCTGCAACCATGAAGGAAGCCCACCAGTGGCTCTACCTCATTCGTTGCCTGAGGAGATTTAGTCTGTTACCAAAGACTGGAGCAAATGTACAATGGAGAGGGATCTGAGAGGTTGTATGGCCGCCAGGTGTGGAGGTGCCAATGCCTAGGGTCAATCGCGGCTAACACAGCCAGCTCCATCACGGCTACAACCCTCCCTACCCTCCATCTCAATTTGTGGTGATTCAAAAGGTGGCATCCATCATTAATTACCCTCACCATTTAGAGTATGCCCTCTTCTCACTAAAACCATAAGGGAGCAGCTGCAGAGGCCTGAAGACACACAGTCGATGATTCAAAAACAGCCCCTTCCCTCCATCATCAGATTTATGAATGGTCAATCAACTAATGAATTGTACCTCATTGTTCTTCTTTAACACTATCTGTTTTAGAATTTTTAATAATTTTTATATCTTGCACAACAAGTTTCGTGGCTTATGTCTGCGACAATAAACCTGTTTCTGATTCTGATTCTGAGAAACTCTGTTCACCCTTTCAGTCCCTCCTCCACACCCCCTCCTCAATGTCTGGACATAACCCCATCAGCCTCTCACCCACGTACCCCTTTACCTGATTCACCTTTCCTGTCCTCTTCCACAGCTGTCTCCATCTGCCCATTATCCCTCTCCATCATCTACCAGGCTCTTCCTCTGTCTTAATCCCTCCTGCCCCATCTGTCTTATTGGCTAAAATATTCTTTTTCTTTTCTTATATTTCTTCCAATTACCAATCAGCATCTCTCAACACGCGGGTCATCCTCTCCTACTTGACCTGGCTAATTTTGCCTACCATCTCCCTTCTCATACAGATACCCTTCACCTGAATGCCCTTGTTCCACTCCTGCCTCTCCTTCCCTGCTTATGAGCAGTCCTGATACAGCATCTTGATCTGAAGTGCCAATTGCTTCCACAGACCTGCTGAGATATGCCAGTAATTTACTTTTTGCATTAATTTACAGGGATGCGACAGCATTTAGATTTGATGCTATTTTATGCTATTTATACCAGAATTGTTGAGAATTATGGCAATTTTGCCTTCACAGTTTGAAATGCTACTGGGACATACAGATTTTCTGGAGTGAATTTAGGTAGGATTTCCAGCTGCCTATATTTGTCCTTATATTTTAGGGAGAGTGTTTGAATTTACAGAGATTGAACCTGCTATATGTCAGACTTTATACAGTTAAAAAGACAGAGTAATACAGTATGGAAACGGGTTCTACTTATACAACAAGATATCAACCTGAGGCTTTCCTTTTGCCCACGATTGGCCAATATCCTTCTAAACTCTTCCTATCCACTGTCCTGAAGAAGAGTTTCAGCCCGAAATGTCAACTGTAAATTCATTTTCATAGATGCTGCCTAACATGCTAAGTTCCTTCAGCTTTTCATATGTGATCTATCATTAGGGACTGCCAAAACCCTGACCATGCTCTCTTCTCATTGCTGCCATCAGGAAGAAGGTACAGGAGCCTCGTGACTTAGAAACATGGAAAACCTACAGCACAATACAGAACCCTTCAGCCCACAAAGCTGTGCCGAATAAGTGCTTACCTTAGAAATTACCTAGGGTTACCCATAGCCCTCTATTTTCTAATCTCCATGTACCTGTCCAGGAATCTCTTAAAAGATTTTATCGTATCCGCCTCCACCACTGTCACTGGCAGTCCATTACACGCACTCACCACACGCTGCGTAACACCTCCTCTGTATCTACTTCCAAGCACCATAAAACTGTGTGCCCTCTCGTGCTAGCTATTTCAGTCCTGGGGAAATGCCTCTGGCTATCCACACGATCAATGCCTGTCATCATCTTATACACTTCTATCAGGTCACCTCTCATCCTCCGACGCTCCAAGGAAAAAAGGCTGAGTTCCCTCAACCTATTCTCATAAGACATGCCCCCCAATCCAGGCAACATCCTTGTAAATCTCCTCTGCACCCTTTCTAAGGTTTCCACATCCTTCTTGTAGTGAGGCAACCAGAACTGAGCACAGTACTCCAAGTGGGGTCTGACCAGGGTTGCAACATTACCTCTCAGCTTTAAACTCAATCCCGCAATTGGTGAAGGTCAAAATAGCTCCAGGTTCAGGAGTAGTTATTACCTCTCAACCATCAGGCTCTTGAGCCAGTGAGGATAACTTCACTCAACTTCACTTGCCCCAGCACTAAGCTGTTCCGACAATCTGTCGACTCTCTTTCAAGGACCCTTCATCTCATGTTTTCAATATTTATTGCTTATTTATTATAACTTTTTTTTATTTTTGTATTGGCAGAGTTAGTTGTCTTTTGCACACTGGAAGAATGCCCAAGTTGGTGAAGTCCTTTATTGATTCTAGTATGGTTCTTGAATTTACTGAGTATATCTTTCAGAAAACAAATCTTGGGGCTGTATCTGCTGATGTTTATGTACTTTGATAATAAATTTATGTTGAACTTTAAACTGAAATTCACATACATAGTATGCCAGGGATTTCTAAGGAATTTTGTGACTCTATTATAATAGGTGGGTCACTGGGCAGTGTGTCTTGTTGGGCTGGAAGGCCTGTTCCGTGCTGCATCTCTAAATAAATAGCAGGGTGCCATGGTAACTTAGCAGTTAGTGCAACATTAATACAGCTTGGGTTGTCGGAGTACAGAGGTCAATTTCAGCATTGTCTGTAAGGAGTTTGTAAATTCTCTCCATGAACGGAACGTGTGGGATTCCTCTGGGTGCTCCAGTTTCTTCACTGTTAAAGTGATCTTTGGGTTTAGGTCATTTACATTTAGCAAATGGCTTTGGTTACCAGTCTTCTGTTCCTTGACAATACATCGTGGATTTAATTTGGAACAATGCATCTCCTAAAAGCTGTGCATCCCAGTCCACAGGTAATGCTGGCATCTCTGGGATAGATGTGAACCGGAAGGTGTGAAGTTTGCATGTAGTTTCAAAGAAAGCATTGTCTATACATTGTAAATCTGGAATTGTCCTTTATGTTTAGCATGTAAAATACCAAATAAATGTATTGTGGATTCAGTATGGAACAATGGATTCCTAAAAGCCCAGTCCAGGTGCTGCTAGCGCCTGTGGGATGGATGTGAATCAGAAGGTGTGACGTTTGTATGTAGTTTCAAAAGAAAGCATTGTCTATACTTTGTAAATATGGAATTGTCCTTTGTGTTTGGCAAATAAATATCGAGCCCCATGTTGGGCCAGCAGACCTTTCCACCAAAAACATCTCCATATGATGCCTGCTGTACCTGGTTTTGTCGAATAAAGAAGCTGCTTTGTATCTACCAGTAACTCTCTCCAGTGATTTCATGCACACAACAACAATCACACCATCCAAAGATGTTCCAGTTAACAGGTTACAAACAGAAAAGATTCTACAGTTACTGGAAATCTAGAGCAACATACAGAAAATGGTGGATGAACTCAGCAGGTCAGGAAGCATCTATGGAAATGCTTGAAGAAGGGTCCTGGCCCAAAGATGTTGATGCTTTGGGCCAAGACTCTTCTTCAAGGCTGGAAGGGAAATGGGAAGACACCAGAATAAAAAGGTGGGGGAAGGAGAAAGAGGATAGCTAAAAGATGTTTGGTGGGTGTGAAAAGTAAAGGGCTGTAGATGAAGGAATCTGATACAAGAAGAGAGTGAACCATGGGAGAAAGGGAAGAAGGTGATAGGCAGGTGAGGACAAGAGGTAAGGGGTCAGAATGAGAAATAGAAGAAGAGAAAAGGGGGAAAGATTTTTGTTTTACTGGAAGAAGAAATCAATGTTCATGCCATCAGGTTGGAGGCCTTCCGTTCCAGTCCTGTAGAAGGGTCTCAACCTGAAACATCGAGTGTTTATTCATTTCCATAGATGCTGCCTAACTTGTTGAGTTCCTCCAGCTTTTGGTGTTTGTTGGTCTATTTAGTAGATTGTAAATTGCCCTGTGATTAGGCTAATGTTAAATAAGGGGGTTGATGAGCATCGAGCCTCATTAGGCCCAAAGGGCCAGTCTGTGCTGTACCTCTAAATAAAATATATTCTTACTTACTCGGTCCCCAATCTTAAATTTCCACTAAGTTATTTCTTTGATTTTTATCCTATAAACGCAGGTATAATTGCAAAGAGTTACAATTATGGTAGAGGTAGGTACAATTAGAATGTTTAAAAGAAATTTAAACAGGTACATGGATAAGAAAGGTTTACAGCAGGGGTTCGCAAACTTTTTCTATGCAGTGGACCAAAACCATTAAACAAGGGGTATGTGGAACATTGCTGTTCAACACTGTCAAAGAATCACTCCCCACATTAAGGAATTCTTTGAATATTTGTAAGGCGGTGGAGGATGCATTCTTTATCAGCCAGGGTGTATACTTTAAAGTGCAGAATTATGGCTTCAATGGCATGAATTCTCCCAGTCCATCTGCTTTTGTGAGTGTCAGTTTGCCACTGAGATTGGCTGTTCACTGAAAGGCATTTAAAAAAATCCCCATTTTCTGCTTTTTAACTACAGCTGACACACACAGATTGACTAGTGCTCAATCTCCTTCACTAACAAAAAGGCTCAGCAAGAACCTCTTGCGACAGTTGATAAAACCCCATCTTCCCCAGAACATACTGATGCAATTCTACACTGCCTTTACAGAGACAACCTCACATCAGCCATTACTGCATCATGCACAAAATGCTGGAGGAACTCCCAAAATGTCAATTGTACGCTTTTCCTAGATGCTGCCTGGACTGCTGAGTTCCTCCAGCATCTTGTGTGTGTTGCTTGGATTTCCAACATCTGCAGAAGTTCTTTTGTTTGTGATCAGCCATTACTGTCTTGTTTAGTGCGGTATCCACTCACAATATGCAAAAACCATAGTGAACTGTTAAGTCAGCAGAAAAGGTCATTGACTGCAGTCTCCCATCACTACAGGACTTCTATATATCCAGGAAAAGGAAGCAGGCAAGAAAAAAACATTGCGGACACCACCCTCCCAGCAATCTGCCTTTTCCCAAGGCTTATTTTTGCAAAGAGCTATAGGACTGTTAAAGCAAACTTGTCAGGCCATCTTAAATGTTTCTTTCCCCAGGTAACAATTCTAGTTAATTTCTAACCCAAACCCCTCTATCTATTGCCTCCGTCACTGCACCTTAAAATATTACTTATCATGTTTACATTAAATACATGATAGTATTGATGCACTTATGCACATTTTATTCCATATCCATACTTAAATATTTAACTTTATTTTTTATATATGTAACCCTCTCATAATGAGATAGCCATTATTGTGAATTCAACCTAACAGCAATATAACTCTACAATACATGGGGAACAATGATAAGAAGACCATTCCCAATAAATAAACATGTCTAAGGTAAATATGATTCTGATAAACACAACACTTGAAAGTTTACTTTTACTTGTGTGAAAACTGACACACCAATGCAAACTTACCATTCTTCAGGAAGCAATAATTTAGCTCACATCAGTATATACTTAACTTGAAATTGTGTTGACAAAATATTTTAAACTACAGCAAACACAGTAATACAAAATAAAGTAAAGGGTATGTTGGAGCACATTTTAGTTTAATCAATCCAGTTTGCTTCACTTTGCTTACTCACGGTACTGGAAAAGTTTAGCACCAAAGAACCTGTCCCAGAAAAAAAGTATTCATGCAACATCCAGGGAAAACATGTTGAACATCCTCCAATGTGGTATGCTAACTAGCTAACTAAAAGTTATCCATACGTTCTCTGAGACCATTACCTGCATGAGGATTTTCCGACACAGGTATCTGTCCTTCCAGATGGCTTCAATAAGCGTTTCACCATGTGTTCATTGCCCAATGTTCATTGCCCATTTCCAAATTTGCTTCTTTGATCTCCCTTACATATATAATTCTTCATTCTTTATAATGTTTTTGTTGAATGTCATGCCCTGACAGAAACACCACAGTCGATGCCTACTACATGTAAATATATGTGGTGAATGAAGTTGATCGTTTATCCTTGATCCCTATACAACAAAGAAGTGGGCCCTTCAGCCCATCAAGTCCTTACTGATCTTTTTGCCTCGTTGCATTTATCACATTTACCCTCACTGGGGCCATATCTTTTCATGCCTTGTCTATTTGAACATCTATTGACCTGCTCAATTTTCTGCAAATTTACTACTCTTGAATATAGGAGCAACAAACTGCTGGAGGATTCAGCTGGCCAAGAGACATCTGGGGGAGGGGAATGGATACTGCTACAGAAGGATTAAAATGATACTGATGAATCTCAGCGACTTCTGGCTGGTGGCTAACGAAACAAGGAAAACAACTAAATACTTTGCTAATCATAATTTTTCTGACAAACAATTGCCACAAGTAATAGTGTGCAGCTTCCCTTTGGATGGTGGAAATTCAATATAACAGAACTGAAGCAGGATCCAGGCCCCAGAACGTATTGAGGTGATTGAACCTAATGTCTGGATGTCAATTTAGCTGCTGGGCCAGATGGAAAAGCTCAGGGCATCAGGAACCAAGGTGAGGGATAGCTCATGCCATATATAAAAACATTGAAGTTGTAAAAATAAAATAAAACAGAGCATTGCAGTTACAGAAGGAAGTGCAGTGCAAGAAAACAAATACATCTATTCAGAAGATCTGGGATATTTCACCATTAAAAGCAATATTTCTCTCCATCCAGCATAGGAGCAACAATTTATAGCATCTTCAAAGTGCAAAGAGAATTTTTAAAGATTAGCTTTATTTGTCACATGTGCATTGGAACACCGAAACATCCAGTGAAATGAATCATTTGCATCAACTCAAATCAGTGAGGGTTGTGCTGGGCAGCCCGCAAGTGTCGCCATGGCCACCACTCACAAACCTTCACCCAAACATCTTTGGAATGTGGGAGAAAACCGAGAACCTGGAAAGAAAACCTACATGGTCACGAGGAGAACATACATGCTCCTTCCAGACAATGGTGGGAATTGAAACCCAATAGGTGATCACTGGCAGTGTAATAACGCTGTGCAAACCGTTATAATATTGTCCTGCCATAAACAAAATGTACTGCAGTGACTCATCCCAAGGATGCTCCGACTATATTCTCAAATCTGTGATTCCAACCATCAGAAATGACGTGGGAACACCACCAGATACAGTTTCATTTCCAAATCACACATCACCCTGACTTGGAAATACATCACTGCTCCTTTACTCCTTATCATAAATGACTTGGATGAGGAAGTGGAAGGGTGGGTTAATAGGTTTGCAGTAAGTTTGCAGATGACATGAAGGGATGGCGGGGTTGTGGATCGTGTAGAAAGTTGTCGTTGGTTACCATGGGGCATTGACAGGATGGAGAGCTGGGCTAAGAAGTTGCAGATGCATTTCCACTGGGAAAAATGTGAAATCATTCACTTTGGAAGGTCGAACCTGAAGGCACAGTACAGGGATAGAGGCAGGATTCTTAGCAGTGTGGAGGAACAGAGGGATCTTGGGATCCACGTCAATAGATCAAATTTGTAGTGCAAATTCAAAGGGTGGTTAAGAAGGCATCTGTTTTTTTTCTGGCCTTGGGAGACTGAGTTCAAGAATGTCAAAGTCATGTTGCAGCCCTATAAAACCCTGGTTAGAAGTCACATGGAATGTGTCAGCTCTGGTCACCCATTATAGGAAGGATACAGAAGTTTTAGAGAGGGTACAGGAGAAATTTACCATGACACTGCCTAGTCTAGAGCATGTGTCTCATGAGGAAGAGTTGTGTGAGCTAGAGTTTTTCTCTTTGCAGTGCAGGAGGATGAAAGGCGACTCAGCATCCTCACCAAAGGTTCTCTTCCACATTTCAAAACAGTTGGCTGAGAACTTTGCGTGGTTATGGTTTGGAACTGGTTTAGCACCACTGGAATGTACCAGCCTACCTCAGTGAAACAGGAGTATAGTTCCTTAATGCTGCTTTGGGAAATCTGGGCCTGTAATTGGAAGACAGCAGTGGAGAAGGGAGTGCGACCTTTACACACATCAGAAAGACCAGATTATCCAATTTCTGTTTACTGTTATTAAAGCACCCGGTAGCCGATCCACAACACAAGCCAAACGATCTTGCTGCAATGAAGGTGTTAAGGAAATCTGTCAGCACTGGAGAACAACATGATCAGTGTGGGGATTCCCATCTCTGGTGGGCAATGAATACACTGAAGGGCTTTGACTGAACGGAGACTTTTCAACTTGATGGGGAAACCTAAACAGGGAACTACAAGTTGCCATATTATTCAGAAGCAAAACAGGACAAATGTCTTTTCCAAGCGAGAAAAATGGATGCATTAGTGAAGCAAATGGAATTAGTGTATTGAAAGGGAAAGCCTAATTTATTAATTAACTTGCTTATTTATTGAGATATGATTCAAAATAGGACCTTCTGGTCCTATGAGCCACAGCACTCAGCAAGCCCCCAATTTAATCCTAGCAGAGTCACAGGACCATTCACAATGCCAAATTAATCTACCAACCAGTACACCTTTGGACTGTGAGAGGTAACTGGAGAACCCAAAGTAAACCCAAGCATTGCACTAACTATTCAGGTCTGAATATGGATTGTAGATTAAATTTAAAATGCAGCTCGAACCAGGACACAGGCACTTAACTGATATTGTCTGCATATGCATGAATGCAATCAATTCATGAATGCAACAGTAATTAACACTTATTTTGGGTGTGTTGGTGGGAAGATCAAGTCATTTGAAAACTATTTGTAACTCAAAAGAAGCATTATAAGGGCATTGTAACTATAGAAAATGCCCTGTTGCCTTTCTTCAACATATAAAAATGTGTGATAATGTTGGCTCAGGGTGCCTCTCACTGTCAAGTGACTCCAAAAGCTTATCTGCGTGCGTGCTGAATAAAAGACTACTTTTATATTTACTGGTTGCATCTATCTGGTGACTTTGTTTGGGTTACAAGAATAGAACAGTTACAGTCCCTTCACCCCATGATGTCATGTTGATCTTTAAGCCTACTCCAAGATCAAGCTAACACTTCCTTCCTGCATAGCCCTCATTTCTCTATCATCCATGTGCCTATGAGTCTTCAAAAATGTCCCAAATTTCACTCCCTCAACCACCATCTCAAGCAACCCATTCCACACACCCATTACACTCTGTGTAAAAAGAACTACCTCTGACTTCCCCCTCTATACTTTCTTCCAATCACCTTAAAATTATGTGTTCTTGTAGCAAGATCTCACAGTGGTTAGCTCAATGCTTTACAGTACAGGCAACCCAAGGTCATATGCTGCTGCTACCTCGAAGGAGTTGGTAAGTTTCCTCCGAGTGTTCCGGTTTTCTCCCACAGTTTAAAGATGTACCATTTGGTAGGTTAGCTGGTCATGATCAAGGGGAGGGGCTGCTTTTGAATCTTTGAGTGTGCTTCCTCAGGTTTCTGTAGTTCCTCCCTGGTGGTATTAATGAGAAAAGGACATGTCCTATATGATGAGGGACCTTAATGATGGTGCCCCCTTGTGGACTCCTGTATCTTGGTGAGAGCTCACTTAGATTGGGAGGTTGCTTCACCGAGCGCCGATCCACCAGCAAAAGCGGGATCTCCTAGTGGCTACCCATTTTAATTCCACTTCCCATCCCCATTACAACATGTCTGTCCATGGCCTCCTCTACTGTTGTGATAAGGCCACACGCAAATTGGAGGAACAACACTTTATGTTCTGTCTGGATAGCCTCCAGCCTGACGGCATAAGCATCGATTTCTAAGACTCCTGGTAATGCCCCCAACTCTCTTTCAGCATTCCCTGTTCCCATTTCCCTCTCTCACCTGATTTCCTACCTGCCCATCACCTCCCTCTGGTGCTCCTCCCACTTTTCTTTCTTTCACAGCCTTCTGTCATCTCCCTTCTCCAGTCCTGGATCTCTTTCACCAATCAACTGCCCAGCTTACTTCACCCCTCCCCCCTCATGGTTTCATCTATCACCATATGTTTCTTCCTCCCCTCCCCCACCCTTTTACTCTGACCCCTCATCATTTTTTTCCAGTGCTGCTGAAGGGTCTCGGCCTGAAACATCTCTTTTCCAATAGATGCAGTCTGGCCTGCTGAGTTCCTCCAGCATTTCAAGTGTGTTGCTCAGATTTTCAGCACCTGCAGATTTTCTTTTGTTTGTGATAGGTTTGAGGCGAAATGTTACAAAGTGATCTGAGGAGGAATTGTTTGGAATATGAATGAACTGCCTGAAGTCCTGATGAAGGTAGCTACTTTCGAAGTACTGAAGAAATATCAAAATAGAAGACCAAATGAGGATAAATACAGACATCCCACCTCTCTAGGCAGTTCTGGGATTCTCCCGCATATTTATAGCAGTTCCCTGATGCCCGCAAATTATATACAATATCCCGGAAATTGATATTTTTGAGAGCAAGCGAGCGACCGGGAGACAGACAGACAGACAGTCAGTCAGAGTGACAGATGTAGTGAGAGAGTGACAGAGAGAGCATCCTGATTGGTCTCTCTTTATGCTAAGTAGACCTATCAGTTTTCTCTGTGGGTGGGCTTTACAGTCAAACTCCCTATTTCATTGTCCATCAGTTCAATTTAGTGCCCTGCACAGCCATGGCAGAGCGTTCCAAAGTTTGTAAAAGAAATAGAAAAGCAATGTGCATTAGCATTTAGCTGTTAGCATTGAGACTGCCAATAAAATACTCAACAAGGAATATATATATGTGTGTGTGTGTAAATAGTTTCAATATGTGATCAAATAAATTGTTGTGTTCTTTCATAATCAAATGTCGTGTATTCATACACCCTTGGAGGTCTTCCAGGGGTGGGATATGGGGTTGCTACCTCCCTGAAATGAGTTTTTGCGGGGTGGGATGTCTGTAAATAGGACCACCACTTTCAAGAACAATTACTTCCCCTCAGACACAAGTAATTCTGCAGGTGCTAGAAATCTTGAGCAACACATGTAAAATGCTGGAGGAACTCAACAAGTCAGGCAGCAGCTAAGGAGGGGAATAAACAGTTAATACCTCAAGCCAAGATCCTTTATTAGGACTGGAAAGGAATGGGGCAGAAGCCAGAATAAGAAGGTGGGAGGAGGAGAAGGAGTATAAGCTCCTGAACCAATTGGCACACACACCTTATCACCATTAGTGTTTAGCAACACTTAGTCTGCCTTGATCACTAAAATGGACCTTTTTTGTTTTAATTTTGTTCTTTCTTGTAAACTTAAGTATAATTCATCAATGCTGCATATATTATACTCTCTGTCTGCCGCAAGTACGTTTTTCATTACACCAGTGCACACGTGTATTTGTGTTGAGAACAATAAACTCAACTTTGACATGTAACTACTGTACTACTTTGCTCTAGTTTCACTTGATCCACCGGAAATATATGGCAGACATTGATCACACACTTAGTTCCTGCCAGCAACTAAAGATAGAAAACCACACAATGGTTAGAACACAGAAGAACACTATTCAGCCCATCAAGACTGTGCCAGCCCTCTGGGATACAATCTCAATGGTTCTAATCCAAGGTCTTCTCTCCATGGTTCAGTTCATTAATATTTTTGACAATCCTGACTCTGGGACAAATGCTGGACATGGAAAACTATCAAGCATGTCCATCCAATGGGAGAGATCCAAAGGAATTGATTGCAGACATCAGGAAGGGGAAGTCAAGGGAACTCACACCAGTCCTTACGGAGGGATCAGAATTGGATAGGATGAGCAGATCAATGTTCCTGGGCGTCAACATCTCTGAAAATCTATCCAGGGTGCAACAATTTGGTGCATTTACAAGGAAGGTACAACAGTGGCTATATTATCATTAGGAGTTTGAGGAGATGTGGTGTGTCACTCCAGGGAATTTACTAATTGGTTGCATCATCATCTGCTATGGAGGAACCACAGCACAGGATCAGAAAAAGCTGCAGAGAGTTGTAAACTCAGCCAGTTCAGTCATCCAGAACACCTTCAAAAGGTAACAACTCAAAAAGTAGGCATTCATAATTAAAGATGAACATCACCCAGCACATGCCCTCTTCTCATTGCTACCATCAAGGAGGAGGTGCAAGAGCCTGAAGACATGTACAGAACTGTGCAGGAACAGCTTCTTCTATCTGCCTATTGAACCCATGTACTCTATGCCATCTTTTTGCTCTCTTTTTCCACTACTTATTTAATTGATTTATATATATTCACAAACAAGGGGTGATTGATAAGTTCATGGCCTAATGTAGAAGGAGTCAATTTTAGAAAACCTAGCATATTTAATTTTCAACATAGTCCCCTCCTACATGTACACACTTAGTCCAGCAGTCGTGGAGCATACGGATCCCTACTTTGTAGAAGTGGCCCACAGCAGGGGTGTTGGCACATGGCCAAGTGGATAAGGCATTGGTCTAGTGATCTGAAGGGGTGTCAAAAGGGCAATGTTATGATATTCATGGGACATTGTAACATGCAGGTAAATTGGGAAAATGGATCTTATGAGAGTGAATTTGTTGAATACCTATGAGATGGTTTTTTAGAGCAGTTTATCATTGAGCTTACTATGGGATCAGCTACACTGGATTGGGTGTTATGTCATGAAATGAAGGCAATTAGGGAGCTTAAGGTAAAAGACCCTTAGGAGACAGTAATCACAATATAATTGAGTTCAACTTGAAATTTGATAGGGCGAAAGTAGAGTCTGATGCAGCAGAATTTCAGTGGAGTAAGGGAAATTACAGTGGTATGAGAGAGGAGTTGGCCAAAGTAAATTGGAAGGAGGTGCTGGAAGGATGACAGCAGAGCAGCAATAGCTTGAGTTTCTCAGAAAAATGAGGAAGGTGCAGGATAGATGTATTACGTAAACTAATAAATACTCAAATGGCAAAACGGTACAACTGTGGCTGGCAAGGGAAGTCAAAGCTAATGTAAAGGCAAAAGAGAGGCTGACAACAAAGCAAAAAATAGAAGGAAGGCAGAGGATTGGGAAGTTTTTAGAAACTTACAGAAAGCCACTAAAGTAATCATTAGGAGGGAAAAGATGAAATATGAAAGCAAACTAGCAAACAATATCAAGGTGGATAGAGAAAGCTTTTTCAAGTATTTAAAAGAGAGATAAGATTGGATATAGGACCTCTAAAAAATGAGGCAAAAGAAATAATATTGGGAAACAAGGAGACAGCAGATGAACAAATTGAGAGTTTCTCATCAGCCTTCACTGTGCAAGATACTAATAGTGTGCCAGATTTGAAGGGTGTGAGGGAAGAGAAGTAAGTGCAGTTACCATTGCAAGGGATAAGGCACTCAAAAAGCTACAAGATGCAGACCAGATGAGCTGCACCTTAGGGTTCTGAAAGAGGAGCAGTAGAGACTGTGGAGGCATTAGTACTGATCTTTCAAAAATCATTGGACTCTGGCATGGTTCCAGAAGACTGAAAAATTGTAGGTGTCACTTTAAGAAGGGAGGGAAGCAGCAGAAAGGAAATTATCAACCAATAACCTGACCTCAGTGGTTGGGAAGATGTTGAAGTTAATTGTTAAGCATGAAGTTATGGAGTATTTGGTGACAGAGGACAAGATTGGACAAATTCAGCATGGTTTTCTTAACAGACAATCTTGCCTGATGAATCTATTGGAATTCTTTGAGGAGATTACAGGTAGGATAGATAAAGCAGATGCAGTTGGTGTTCTATATTTGGACTTTCAGAAGGCGGTTACAGGAACTTTACTGGCATGGTTAGAGCATTAGCTGGTTGGTAGGAGGCAGTGAGTGGAAATAAAAGGATTCTTTTCTGGTTGGCTGCCAGAGACAAGTAGTGTTCCATAGGGTTTGGTGTTGTGACCACTTCTTTTTATGCTGTATATCAATAATTTAGGTGATGGAATAGGTGGCTTTGTTGCCAAGTTTGCAGATGATAGAAAGACTGGAAGAGGGGCTGCTAGTGTTGAGGAAACTTTAAGACTGCAGTAGGATTTGGACACATGAAGAGAATGCTTAAGGAAGTGGCAAATGAAATATAATATATGAAAAAGGTAGAAGAAATAAATGTGTAGACTATTTTCTGAATGTGGAGAATATCCAAAAATCTGAGATGCAAAGAGATTTGGGAGTCCTTGTGCAGAATACCCTAACATTTAACTTGCAGGTTGAATCAGTGGTGAGGAAGGCAAATGCAATGTTTGCATTCATTTCAAGAGGTCTAGAGTATTAGAGCAGGAATGTGATGCTGAGGCTTTATAAGGTACTGGTGAGGCCTCACCTTGAGTATTGTGAACAGCTCTGGGCTCCTTATCAAAGAAAAGAATGTGCTGGCATTGGATAGGGTTCAAAGCAGTTTCACAATAATGATTCCAAGAATGAAAGGATTATCATAACAGGTATGTTTGATGGTTCTGGGCCTGTAGTCATTGGAATTTAGAATGACAAGGGGGATCCTATTGAAACATTTTGAATGTTGAAAGGCCTACACAGAGTAGATGTGGAACAGATGTTTCCCATGGTGGGGGAGTTAGGACAAGAGGGCACAGACTCAGGATAGAGGGGCATCCATTTAAAACAGAGATGCTGAGAAATTTCTTTAGCCAGAGGATGGCAAATTTATGGTATTTGTTACCACAGGCAGCTGTGGAGTTCAGGTTGTGGGGTGTATTTAAGGCAGACATTAAAAGGTTTTTGATTGACCGTGGCATCAAAGTTTATGGAGAGCAGGTTGGGTGGTGGGTCTGGGGAGAGGGGCAAAAGGATCAGCCATGATTTGAATGGTGAATCAGGTTCAATGGGCCAAATGGTCATGTACAATGCCTATAAAAAGTATTCACCACCCCTGCCCCTTGGAAGTTCTCCTGTTTTATTGTTTTACATTATTCAATCACAATGAATTTAATTTGGCTTTTTTTGACACTGATCAATAGAAAAAGGCTGGTGGCATAGTGGCGTCAGCGCTGGAGTTCGGGGCGAGAAGTCCTGAATTGGAATCCGGCCGGCTCCCTTGCATGCCGTCCATCAGTGCTGGGTTGAATATCGAGCTAGCAAATCGACCTCATTTAAAAAAAAACCTGGAGAGGGATGGGCTCCACCAGGTTTCAGATGTCCAAGACATGCCGTACAATGAGCACACCAAAAAAGATCAGTGCAAAGCTTGTCATGACGGCGCCCAACCAGTTGAAGTCGCGCACATCCACAAAAGAAAAAAGACTCTTTCTTGTCAAAGAGAAAACCAATTAATACAAAGTAATCTAAATTAATTACAAACGTAAAACACAAAACAATTGATTGCATAAATATTCATCCCCTTTAATATGCACACCAAATCATCACTGGTGCAGCCAATTAGTTTTAGAAGTCACATAACTAGTTAAATGGAGATCACCGTGTATAGTAAAAATATACCGCATCTGGAAGGACCAATTGCTGGTGAGTCAGTATTCTGGCAAAAAAACTACACCATGAACATAAAGGGACACTTCAAGCAGCTCTGTGAAAAAGTTATTCAAAAGCATAAGTCAGGAGATGGATACAAGGAAATTTCCAAGTCATTGATTATCCCTGGGAGTACGGTTAGGTCATTCATCAAGAAATGTGAAGAATATGGCACATAAAGTATATCACAGCTGTACTTGATCAGGCTGCCCTCAAAAACTGAGTAACTGTGCAATAAAGGGACTAGTGAAGGAGGCTACCAAGAGACCTATGACAGATCTGGAGGAGTTACAAGCTTCAATGGCTGAGATGGGAGAAACTGTGAATACAACAACTGTTGCCCATGTGCTTCACCAGTTGCAGCTTTATAGTAGAGTAGCAAAGAAAAATCCACTTTTTAAAAAAAAACTCACATGAAATCTCAGCTAGAGTTTGCTATAAGGCATGTGGGGGTCTCTGAAGTTAGCTAGAAGAAGGTTCTATGGTCTGATGAAACCAAAATTGGGCTTTTTGGCCATCAGACTGAACACTGCACATCCCTACCATGAAACATGGTGGTGGCTGCATCATGCTGTGGGGATGCTTCACTGCAGCAGGCCCTGGGAGGCTTGTGAAGGTAGAAGGTAAAATGAATACAACAAGATACAGAGAAATCTTGGAGGAAAACCTGATGCAGTCTGCAAAAGAATTGTGACTAGGGATAAGATTTGTTTTCCAGCAAGACAATGACCCCAAGCATAATGTCAAAGCTACACAGGAATGGTTGAAAACAACAAAGTTAATGTCCTAGAGTGGCCAAGTTAGAGTCCAGACCTGAATTCAATTGATGGATCTGTGGCTGGACTTGAAAATCACTCACAATCCCCCTGCAATCTGACAGAGCTTGAGCAGTTTTGTAATGAAGAATGGGGAAAAATTGCAGTGCTCAGATGTGCAAAGCTGATAGAGACCTACCCGCACAGACTCAAGGCTGTAATTGCTGCCAAAGGTGCATTTACTAAATGCTGACGTGAAAGGAGTGAATATTTGTAATTAATTTAGATCACTTTGTAGTGATCTGCTTTCACTCTGACATGAGTCTTTTTTTCTGTTGACCAGTGTCAAAGAAAGCCAAATTAAATCCACTGTGATTCAATGATGTAAAACAATAAAAACATGAAAACTTCCAAGGAGGGAGGGTAGTTAATTGAATGCAAATGACACATTTCACTGTATGTTTCGATACACATGCAACAAGTAAAGTTAATCTATCTTTTCTTGCATTCGAAACTGTCTCTTAACAGTAAATGAGCTAATTAACAGATTACTTTCACCTCTTTCTACCTAGGGAACTTTTTGGGGTGATTATTAAGCCTTTATTACTAACTATGTAGGGTAACCACATCCTCAGGCATGAAACTATTTTAATCAATTCCGACGTACCATCATACACAAGTTTTCATGAAATAAAAACAAACTCCTCAGTTACAACTAATTTGTGCATATTAAAAATTGGGTCAATCACAGGACATGGTAACATTAACAAGGCATTTGTTGCTTGTCTCTAATTGTCCTTGACGTTCAGCAACTTAGTTTTTTCAGAACCAGATACGTTGCTGTTGGTTGAGAGCCACATCTAGACTAGATCAGCCAAAGGTGGCGTCAGTGAATTGGAAGGATATACATAACAATCTAATCGCTTCACAGTCAACACTGTAGCCAACTTTTTATTCAATACCCATTTAATGAATTGAATTACTCTGCACCTCTAGTGGGACCTGAACTCCAGAACTGTGGTTCAGCCTTTGAATTTCCAACCAATAGCCTGCTATTCTACTCTGCTTATATTCTATTACATGCATCTTCTCAATTAATTTCAATTCATTGTGCTTCACTGTGCCAAATGAGACCTTTCAGCAAACTGTACAGGGAAAACACCTGGACAGAGGGTCAATGCAAGAAGGCTTTTTGCACTGAGGTTGGGTGAGCCTCGAAGTAGAGATCACGAGTCAAGGATGAAAGGTGAAACGTTTAAGGGTAACCTGAGGGGGGGGGCTTCTTCATTCATAGTGTGGAACGATCTGCTAAGGGTGCTGATTTCAACATTTAAGAGAAATTTGGATAGGTGCATGGATGGGGGGGGGGGGGTTATGGAGTGCTATGGTCCTGGTGATGGTCAATAGGATTAAGCAGAATATCGGTATGATACACACCAGATGGGCCAAAGGGCCTACTTTTGAGCTGCAGCGCTCAACATCTCTGAAAATCCATGAAAGGAGTGGAGAGATACAGACCCGATGTAGGCAAATGGGATTAGTGTAGATATGCATCATGGTTGGCATGAATGAGCTGTGCCTTATTTCATAAGACAAAAGATACACTCAATGGCCACTTTATTAGGTACCTCCTGTATCTCATAAACTCAGTACATGCTCATGGTCTGCTGACGTAGCCCATGCACTTCAATGTTTGACATGTTCTGCATTCAGAGATGTTCTCCTGCACACCACAGTTGTAAAATGTGGTTATTTGAGTTACTGTCACCTTCCTGGCAGCTTGAACCAGTCCGTCCATTCTCCTCTGACCTCTCTCATTAACAAGGCATTTTCACATACAGAACTTCTTGTTTCTCGCACCATTCTCAAGAGGGAGCAGTGCATGAAGATCTCAGGAGACCAGCATTTTCTGTGATACTCACCCTGCCCCCCCCCCCCCGTCTGAAATCAACAATCATTCCAGTCAAAGTCACCTAAAATCACATTCCTTTCCCCATTCTGATGTTTGGTCTGAACAACAATCGAACCTCTTCACCATGCCTGCATGTTTTTATGCACTGAGTTGCTGCCACACGATTGGCTGATTACAATTTTTCATTAACGAACAGGTGTACAGGTGTAACTAATTAAGTTGCCAGTGAGTCTAGAACAGTACAATGTGTAACTCTCCAATAACAAGAAGAATTTTCTCCGAGATCACACCATATATAGAGTCAATCAGCAAGAAATCAGATTCTGAGGCTCCTGAACAAGCACTCATTTACATTAAATCCTGCACTTGTCCTTTTTTTAATTCTACCATAGAACAGTACAGCTAGGAACAGGCCCTTCAGCCCACAATGCCTGTGCTATGCACAATGGACCATCTCTTGTAATATTGCAAGCTTGTCTCTCTTATTTTGCACAGTCTCTCTTCCCCTTTCAATGTCACTGCCTTGTGTAACTTATATATAATATGCACACATCATTTATTCTCTGTGTGCTGTCTGCACCTGTGTTTCTGTAAGGCTGTTGCAAGGTCTTCATTGTACCTCTACCTAATTGTATGTGACAATACACTGTATTTGATTTGACTTCAGTGTCCTTTTTTGCTCTGTAAATGCTGCTTCAGCACGTGTGTGTGTGTGTGTGTGTGTGTGTGGGTGTGTGTGTGTTTGGGTGTGTGTGTGTGTGGGTGGGGAGACAGATGGCCACTCAAACTTCCTTGGTTACTTCTGTTGATCATAATCCCCTTGTGTCAAACGTCCCTGAGTTTAAGCAGATGCAGTATCGTTGGGGTGCATGGGGTATCGAGGGACAGTTAGTGACTCTGGTGAAAGGGCTTGTTGCGTCCATTCCAGGGCAGCTCACTCACCTTTGGTCCCCAGTGGACACTCAGCTGAGACAGTAGTCACAACCCAGTGCACCGCTTTGACAGGTGGGCGAAGCCACTTCGGTATCCAGTGGCTTCATACTCCAGGTGAGACTGGGACCTTGTATGTGAAGTCAGCTGTGCATATGAGATCTACTGTGAGATCAAATAGCCAGGAAGGCAGTTCTGCAGCAACCCGTGGAAAATGAAGGGCATGACAAGGCACAGAAGATCATCCATTGCAACCAAGGAAGACTCCAGTTTGTGAGCTTGTTCGTACCACTGGTCTGAAGAGTGAACGGACACAATGGAAAACCACCATTGTTTGGCAACTTTGAACAAGTGGTGTACTTCTTTTCTGACCTCTTTTTTTACAAAACTACAAAAGTTTATTCACTCACAAAATGTTCACAATGATCAGGGACTTGCAAGACTATTCACAAATTCAAATTAAAATATGATTACCATCATCTACAAAACACTCAATTCCCTTGCGGGGTTGCACCATTCTTGAAACTCCATCACCGTGCCTGTACTGACTGCATACTCCCTCTCTCCAGAGACATCATTCTGGGCACAGGCATCCTGACTGGCTGCATCACTGCCTGGTGTGGGAACTGTACTTCCCTCAATCGCAGGACTTTACACAGCGTAGTGCGGACAGCCCAGCACAGCTGTAGATGTGAACTTTTCATTATTCAGGATACTTATAAAGTCAGGTGTGTAAAAAGGGCCCGAAGTATCATAGAGGACCCGAGTCACCCCAACCACAAACTGTTCCAGCTGCTACCATCTGGGAAACAGTACCTCAGCATAATAGCCAGGAAAATCAGGCTCCAGGATAGCTCCTTCCACTAGGCCATCAGACTAATTAATTCATGCTGACGCAACTGTATTTCTCTGTTGTATTGACTGTTCTGTTGTACATACTATTTATTATATATTACTATAAATTGCATGTTGCACATTTAGCCGGAGACATAACATAAAGCGTTTCACTCCTCATGCATATGAACGATGTAAAGCAATAAAGTCGGGTCAATTCAATTCATTTCAGAAGCAGGGCAGACAGTTGGCTCGAGCCGAGCCCTCAACCTCCTGCAGCCTGCCCTCTTCACCCCTCGTGCCTTCTCCTCCCAGAACTGGACAAGAATATCACTGTGAATGAGAGGTCCTTTAACCTGAGGGAAGCCCATCAGTTCATGAATTTGACCTTATCTCATGTGCAGAGTAATCTGGCAAAAAATGCATTTTACTTTGCTGAAAGCAAACAACAGCTTCCAAAAGATTGGAATATGACCTGTGTTTATGAGGCCCATTTATTTTATGTGCATTTTTTTTCTTTCTTGCACAATCATGCATTATGATTACAATCTCATTCCCTTACCTAATGGCCTTATTGACTGCAGAGTCAATAGATGGAAAACTATGGTAACAAAACAAATCACATCAGATCATCCAATCATATCGACTCAATCAATTCTCCCTTTCAGACCACATATTCAGTGACGCTGGTCTTTCCCAATCTCCTCCCACCCTATTTCACCTCACTGTGAGAGTCCACCCATTCATATATACTGGATGACCATAGGAGCACAGGTGGATTTGCAGGCTGTAGGCATCTTCTGCCAGGGAACTGTATTCCTGGGGGAATTTCTGACTTGTAAACTGTCCTAGATATGAACAATTCACAGGAGTGGAACCCAGTCATAATTTGTGAATGACCTGTATTATTAACATAGAACATTACCACACAGTACAGGCCCTTCGGCCCACGATGTTGTGCAGACCTCTTAACCTACTCTAAGATCAATCTAACCTTCCCTCCCACATAGCCGTACGTTTTTCAATCAACCATGTACTTACTTAAAAGATTCTTAAATATTCCTAATGCTTCTGCCTCTCCCACCACCCATCAGGGTACCACACACCCACCACTCACTGTGTACAGAACTCACCTCTGACAGCCCCCTACACTTTACCCCAATCACCTTATAAGTATGCCTCTTTGTATTATCTATTTCCCCACGGGAAAAAGTCTCGACTGAATCTCTGCTTCATATTGTCTTGCATGCCTCTATCAAGCTGCTCTTATTCTCCTTCACTCCAAGGAGCTCCATCAACCTATCCTCGTAAGATATGCTGACTAATCTAGGCAGCACCCAGGTCAACTTCCTGTGAACCCTCTCTCAAGCCTCCAGATCCTTCCCATGATGATGCAACCAGAAATGATCACAATACTCCGTGTGGTCTAACCAGGGTTTGAGAGCTGTAACACTACCTCACTGCTTTGCCCTCTAAACGTTCATTCTCAGAGTAAACATATTTACACTGGACTTGTCCCTGATGCCATTAATCTATTTTAGTCTTATAAAGCTCGCTCTCCAATAACAGAAATAACTTTCTCTGGGGCAACACGATCATACCGAGTCAAACAGAGTGGAAACAGGTCCTGAAAGTGATCATTAAGCACAGTTTGTGGCAATTAATTCCACAGATACACCACACCCTGGCTAAAGAAATTCCTCCTACATAGACCTCATTCCATTCTGAGGCTGTGCTCTCTGGTCCAAGACACCCCAACTAAAAGAAGCATCTTCTCCTCATCCACTATCTAAGCCTTTCAATATTCAGTATGTTTCATGGAGTTTCTCCCCCCCCCATTCTAAACACCAGCAAATGTGTTCATACTATACGTGTCCCTTTATACAAGAACATACACTCAGAGGCATCTTTATTATGTACCTCTTGTAACTAGTAGAATGGCCACTAAGTGTTTGTTTGTGGCATTCTCTTGCTGTAGCCCTTCCACTTCATGGTTCGACATATGTTGTGCATTCAGAGATGTTTTTCTGTACACTACTGTTGTAATGTCAGCTCAAACCAGTCGGCCATTCTCCTCTAAACTCTCTCATTAATAAGTCATTTTTGTCCACAGAACTGCTCCTCACTGGATTTGTTTTGGTTTTATTCACCCTTCTCTATAAACTCTTGAAACTGTTGTCTGTGAATATTCCAGGATCGGAGATGCTTCAGCCTTCCCATCTAACACCAACCAGCATTCCACAGTCAAAGTCACTTAGGTCACATTTTGTCTCCATTCTGATGTTTGGTCTGAACAACAAGTGAACCTCTTGACCATGTCAGCATGCTTTTATGCAATTCATTTGCTGCCACATGATTGGTTGATTAGATATTTGTTCTAACAATCAGGTCTACAGGTGTACCTAATAAAGTGGCCACTGAGTGTGGAACAGTACAGTACAGGAACAGGCCCTACAGCCCATGAATTTGTTCCAAACTAATTAATCTAGTAATTAAAGGCCTAACAAAACTAATCCCTTCTGCCTGCACAATGTCTATACTCCTCCATTCCCTGCACAACATGTGCCTATCTAAGATCCTCAAGCACCACTGTCACATTTCCCCCTACCACTATGCCTGGCAACACATTTCAAGCATCAACCATGCTCTGCGTTAAAAAATCAACTTACCCGGCAACATAGCCTTTGAACTTACCCCCTCTCACCTTAAACACAGGCCCTCTAATATTAGAAATTTCAACTCTGGGGAAAAAGCTACCAGCTGTCTACTTTGCCTATGCCCCTCAACATCTAACAAACATCTGCCAGGTCTCCCCTCAGCCACTGATGCTCCAAGAAAACAACCCATGCCCTCTAATCCAGGCAGTATTCTGGTGACTCTCTTCAGCACCCTCTCCAAAGCCTCATTTTTCATGTAATGGGGTAACCAGGAATGAATGCTATTCCAAATGGAAGAAGGTTGTGGCTTTGGAGTGGGTTTAGAAGAGGTTTGCCGTGATGCTGCCAAGATTATTTATTTTGTTTATATATTTATTTATAGAAACAGCATTTGAACAAACCCTTCCAGCCCTACGAGCCACACTGCTCAGCAATCCACTTATTTAACCCTAGCCTAACCACAGGATGATTTACAATGACCAATTAACCAACTAACTTACATTTTTTGGAATGTGGGAGGAAACCAGAGGGATCTTAAGTGGTGATGGGAAGGATGTTCTTATAGACAGCGTCAGGACTGAACTCTGAATACTGGTGCCCCAGTGCTATGCTGGTGGAGAGCAATTGAATAACTCTGTCCACATTTCCATCAATTCCATCAACTCTGCCAAGATTCAATGACTCAGTTACACATTAGGAACAATTTCTAGCAACCAGTTAATCCACCAACCCGCATGCCCTTGGGATGTTGGAGAAAATTTGTGCGCCTGGAGGAATTTGATGTGATTATTGGGGAAAATGAGCAGACTGCACACTAAGAGCACCACAGGTTGGAATTTAACTCAGGTCTTTGGAGTGGCAGGCCCGTGGCTCTATCTGCTGTACCACCGTGATGTGACCAGATGCTTTGTTTCCTTGAGAGTGGACTCAAGATGGGAATGTTAGAAGCTGAGCAAAGACACTGAACCCTTCAGGCTTTTCCTGCAGATCTGTGAGACAAAGACTGACTTGAAACCTACAGTATTGTGTAAACACATACACACACACACACACACACACAAACACACCCCCCACCCCCCCAAGATCTTTGCACAGTACTGTATTTGTCAACACGGAGTGACGTGGAGTGGAGATCAAGTTTATAAATCTGACGGGAGCAAAGGATGTTGAAAATGGCGAGGGAGGTGTGTGGAACAGGTGGCAGAGAAGGAGTTCTCTGGCTGGGTTGGTGGGTTGGGGGGGGGGGGGCGCATTAGTGCAGATATAGACACACCCAGCCCTGAGACACGAGGCAAGGTCACTTGATTCTAAACAATTAGTTTACTGATCATTGCAGAATATCTCTCTAGTGCTTCTCTCTCCCGGATTCCCTTCTCCCTGCCCCCTTCCCACTCTCAGTCCACAACAGAGACCCATATCGGAATCAGGTTTATCATCACTCATGTAAGTCATGATTTTTTTGTGGCAGCAGTACAGTGCAATACCTACCTAAAATTATTACAAAACTGTGCAAAACGCTTAGGAGCCCTAGCTATGCATGTCCTGTGGGGTGAGAGATCATTGGTTATTGGGTTGTTATTGCTTGTATGGCTTCACTGCTCATGACAAGTCTCATCTCATCTGACAGGGGATATTAGGGGACTCACAGTTAAAATGGGTTGCACCATAGCATAGCAGTTAGCATAACTCTATTACGGTGCTGATGACCTGGGTACAATCTGTACATTGTTGGCATGACTGCATGGGTTTCCTCTGGGTGCTCTGGTTTCCTCCCACATTCCAAAGACATGGGAGTCAGTAGGTTAATTTGCCACATGAGTGTAATTGGCTGGTGCGGGCTCATTGGGCTGGACGGGCCTGTTACGGTGCTCTACCTCAAAATAAAAAGAAGAAAATTAGATTTAATTAAAAAAAGGAACTCCAACTGCTCTACGATAGCATTCTTTGAACCTAGCCTCAGGAAATTCCAGTATAGACTAACATCACATGCTTTCCAAAGATAAAATTATAAAGTTAGGGGCAACTCACAACTGGTTCAAAGTTCATCATAGAGAATGCATTCCATCTAACAAAGTTTATCTCACATGGTATGGAATCCAATGCACATGGATAGTGTCTAACAAAACATAATTTACATTGGACAGAGAACATACTGCAGATGCTAATGTAATCTCCTTAGAGGAACTAGCCAAGAATTGCAAAATGGTCCAGAAGATGTTCATGGGAAGGATCACGGGAATGAAAGAGTTAAAATACAAAGAAAGTTTGACAGCTCAGGGCCAGTACTCACTGGAGTATAAAAAATGAAGAGGTATCTCATTGAAACCTATCAAATATTGAAAGGCCTAGATTGACTGGAGGTCGAGAGGATGTTTTCTACAGTGGGAGAGCCCCAGACCAGGGAGCACAGCATCAGATTAGAAGGCCGTCCTTTAGACCAGAGATAAGGAGGAGTTTCTTTAGCCAAAGAGTGGCGAATCTGTGGAATTTAATAACACAGACAGCTGTGGAGCCCAAGTCATTGTGTATGTTTAAAGCAGAGGTTGATAATGGTCTTGATTAGTAAGGGCACCGAAAGTTACAGAGAGAAGGCAGGAAAATGGGATAGATGGGGATGATAAAGCAGACATGACAGAATGAGAGCAAACATGATGGACAAATGGCCTAATTCTACTCCTATTTGTTACAATTTTATGCTCTTTAATCAAGAGAAATATTTTTCAGAAACATAGATTTAGTTGGAACAGGAAAAACCCTTCATTCCTGTTTCAATAAAGTCAAGTTCAAAGCCTTCGATGGAACAATAACAATCAAGACAATAGAAGCATTCTTCACAAAATGAGTTGAAAGGACGTTTTTTGCTGGCTTAAAGCCACTACAGTAATTATTAGCTCACTGACCTTTCAGAACGACGACCAGGTCATCCCTTAGTATGTCAAAGGTACTGTATTGAGAGCTTCTATCAGGGATAACGTGCTTCTTCAGCCATCCGCCACAGGCGTACTGGTAAAAGTTTTCACAAGGATTCACTGTTGTGTCTAACTTCTCAATCAGCTGGCCCGCTACAGAGATAGATAATAAATGTTAAAAGCAAAGCCGAATTTCCCACAGGTTTTGAAGGACATAAGTCTGAAAGAAATTTTGGTATGTCACTAAAGACTCTAGCATATTTCTACAGAAGTGCTTGGAGAGCATTCTGACAGGTTGCACACCATCTGCTATGGAGGTCCGAACTCACAGGCTTGAAAGAATCTGCAGAGGTTTCCAGAGTTTACTGAGAGTTAGTAACTTTAAATTCCTTGATATCAGAAGGTCTGCCCTGGGACCAGCACCTAAGTGCCATTACAAAGAAGACACAATAGCACCTCGACTTTCTTATAAGCTTGAATAGGTTCAGTATGTCATCTAAAACTTTGACACGTTTTTGCAGACGTACAGAGGAGAGCATTCTGACACTGAACCAGTGTGAGCGACCTTAACTCTGAACTGATTTCACAACCACCTTCAAGGACTCTTCAACTCAAGTTCTCGGTTCTCCGTGTCAGAGGAGTAGAGGTGAGTGTAGTTGCTATTGCAATGGAGAAGGTGCTTGGGAAGCTGAAAGTCTGGACCAGATGGATGGGGTTCTGAAAGAGGTGACTGAAAGAGGTGACTGAGGAAATTGTGGAGGCATGAGTGATGATTTTTCAAGATTCACCAGTTTCTGGAATAGTTCCAGAGGACTCAAAAATTGTAAATGTCACTGCACCCTTTAAAGCTTTGGAAGCTACAACGGTGCTAGAGAGTGGCTTCTCAGAGCTCATCTGCAGAAATAGCTTAATTTCTAACATCTATGTCTCCTTTTCTCTTTTTCAAGGTGGATGGTGTTCCATCAAAGCCCCTGACCTACAGCTGCACTCAAACTTCAATTCTTTACGGCGATGGTTCCCTCTTCTGGGGCTCACCGACTGGCCTTTTTCAGTATTGTGAGGACTTGGGTGAGAAGAGGAGCACGCCCTAGAGGTTCAGAGGCTCTGAGTCCCTGAGGATGAGCTGATGCTATGCTGGTGTTGCCGTTGAAAGCACTGCAGGAGAAAATGGAATCTCTCTCTCTCGTTCTCTCTCTCTCTCTCTCTCTCTCTCTCTCTCTCTCTCTCTCTCTCTCTCCCACTCTCTCATGACCAAAGGACACAGCCTTAGAATAGAGGGACTTCCTTTTAGAATAGCGGAAGTTCTTTAACCAGAGAGTGGTGAATTTGTGGAATTCTTTGCCACAGGCAGCCATGTATGACAATTTTTATGTATATTTCAGCAGAGTATGATAGATTCTTGATTGGTCAAAGGATTAAGGGATATGGAGAGAAGTCAGGAGATTGGGGCTGAAAGGAATATTGGAACAGCCATGACGAAATGGCAGAGCAGACACGATGGGCCAAATAGCCTGATTCTACTACTATATCTTATGGTCTTATCTAAGAACAGATGTGCTGGCATTGGAGAGGTCCTGGAGGACATTCATGAAATGATCCTGGAAAGGTTTAACATATGACAAGAATTTGATGTTTCTGGGCTTGTTCTTGCTGGAGTTTTTAAGACTAAGGAGGGATCTCATGAAAGCTATCGAATATTAAAATTCCTCGAAAAAGTGGATGCGGAGAGGATATTTCCTCCAGCTGGGGAGTCTAGGACCAGACCATACAGATTCAGAAAACAAAAACAACCCTTTAGATCAGAGATGAGGAGAAATTTCCTTGGCCAGAGGGTGCTGAATCAGTGGAATCCATTGCAACAGATGGCTTGAATGCCAAGTGATGTTTGAGTATATTTAAAGCAGGGTTTGACAGGTTCTTAATTTGTTGTTTACGAAGAGAAGGCAGAAGAATGGGGTTGAAGGGATAATAAATCAGCACGATGGAATGGTGGAGCAGACTCAATGGACCAAATGGCCTATTCCTGCTCCTATGTCTTCTGCTCTTATTATTTATTTATTATTTGTCTGTTTGTTTGTACTTGCCGAGTTTGTTCTCTTTTGCACATTGACTGTCAGTCCTTGTGTGTAGCTTTTCATGGATTCTATTGTATTCCTTTGTCTTACTGTGAATGCCAGCAAGAAAATGAATCTCAGGGTAGCAGATGATGACAAATACAGACTTTGATAATGAATTTACTTTGTACTTTATACTTTAGACTCAGCCTACTTCATCATAGGCACAGTCTTGCCCATTACAAAGGACATCTTCCAAAAGGGATCCTTCAAGAAAGTGTCATCCAGCAAGAAAGAACTTCACCACCCAGCACATGCCCTCTTCTCATTACTACCATCACTGGAGCCCGAAGCCATGCAATCAACATTCTAGGAACAGGTTCCTCCCCTCCACCTCAGGCTTCTGAATGTTCCTTGAACCCACAAACACTAATTTCCTCTCTTTGCACTATTTACTTTGATAAAATCATTTCATATAATACTTTTTTTTAAGTTATAGCACATCTTATTTATTTCACTGTACTCCTGCTGCAAAACAAAACACCATTCACAACATATGTCCAGGATAATAAACTTGATTTTGATACTGAACAGGTCAGGTGGCATCTGTCAAAAGAAAAGCGGACATGTTTCAGACTGAAGGGTGAAGAACCTCTGATGGGAAACATTAACACTTGACATCGCATTGTTTGCTGAGCTTGGCAATTAGCTTGCCTTCTATCATATCAAGGTGACATCCTCAGTGCGTACTTGTCGGTGTTTCTCTCTGGGAGTGCTCACGTTTATATAGCTTCCCATTCTCTTGCCTTGCTTCTATCCCTTCAGTTGACCTTTGAATTCTATTGGCTCGCATTTCATTGGCTTTGAAATGTTAACTCTGTTTCTCTCCCTGCAGGTGCTTCCTGATCTGCTCAATGCTTCTGGCATTTTCTGTTTATATCTCACATTTTCAGCACATGCTGTTTTTTTTAAATGATTGCCAATTATGAAAGTGACTCACTTTTTCATTGTAAACACAAGGGATTCTGTGGATGCTGCAAATCCAGAACAATCCACACAAGATATTGGAGGAACTCAGCAGGTCAGACAGCTTCTATGGAAATGAATAAACAGTTGACGTTTCGGGCCGAGACCCTTCCTCAGGACTGAAAAGGAAAGGGGAAGACACCAGAATAAAAAACGTGGGGAGTCGTGAAAGGAGGACTAGCTAGAAGCTAATTGGTGCAGTTGGGTGGGTGGGAAAGGTAAAGGGCTGGTGATGAAGGAATCTGCTAGAAGAGGAGAGTGGACCACTGGAGAAAGGGAAATAAAAGGGATTCCAAGGGCAAGTGATAGACAGCTCAGGAAAAGATATAGGAGTCCAGAGTGAGGGATTGAAGAAGAGGGAAAGTGGAGTGAATTTTTTTACCGGAAGGAGAAATTGATGTACATTCCACTAGGTTGGAGGCTACCTAGATGGACTATGAAGTGTTGCTCCTCCACTCTGAGAGTGGCCTCATCATGGCAAAAGAGGAGGCATCCTGCCCTCACTTGATGCTTTTTGCCATTTCTCAAGCTGATTGGATAGGTGAACTCCAGACCCGGTGTAGTAGTAGTTTGAAGGCAGTTTTATTGTTCACCAAAACACTACAGTATATAGGATTGAGTAAAAAGACAGTATTCTCGACATTCTCGTGAAAGGCAGTTTCACTGGGTGTCAGCAATGTAAAGGAGACAATGTGGAGGGGTTTTTCCTCACCTGTAGTGTAATCGGCAGACAGAACTCAATACAGATTTCTGCTTATTCGCTCTAAACCTCTGGGCAGTTCGAATGCATTTTTGAAAAGGTATTGCACAACCCCTTCAGATATACGTCATCAGAGTTTATTTGTGACACAACAGCAAAGGATGGCAGGTGCTGGAAGACTAAAATAGAAGCAGGCAGAAAGCACATACATTCAGCGGCCAATTTATTAGGCACACATATGTGTACACCTGCTTGTTTATGCAATATCTAATCAGCCAATCATTGCATAAAAGCAAGTCAATGCATAGAAGCATGTAGACATGGTGACATTCAGTTGTTGTTCAGACAAAACATCAGAATGGGGAAGAAACATGACAGTCTCCGGAGTTTGCAGAGAATGGTGCTAGAAACAAAAACAGTCAGCAGCATTTCTGTGGGTGAAAATCTCTCGTTAATGGAAGAAGTGAGCGGAAAATAGCCAGACAGGTTTGTGCTAACAAGGAGGCAACAGTAACTCAAATAAGCACACGCCTCTACAGTGATGGGCAAAAGAGAATCTCTGAACACACATGTTGAACCTTGAAGGGCTACAGTAGCAGAAAACCACGAATATTCACTCAGTTTCAACTCTATTAGGAAGAGGAGGTACATGATAAGGAGTTCACTATGTGAACCTCCCGGCCACTCTGTCGTTGAATATAACATCGGGCCATCCTCTATCTCAATTCCCACTCTCTGCCTTTTCTCCAGCTGTATGCTATAGAGGTCAGAAATACTGGAGGTTGGATCTTACAGTCCACTCCTGGACTCACCACTGAGTCCACAGTGATACCTAATTCCGCAGACGAAGGGCTGTTTACTTATTGTAGTCAGTCCCTGAGCCAACCAGAGTGGGCACAGTTACAATCATCAGCTTACAGCCATGAGCTTCTTGAACCAACCCACCACAGCAACAGAACATTATGGACCTCCTCCTCAAAGTTCAAAGTAAGCTTATTATCAAGGTACATTTATGTCACCATACGCTACCCTGAGATTCACTTTCTTGTGGGCATTCACGGTAGGTATAAAGAAATACATTAGAATCAATGGCAAAATCTGCACACAACTAAGATGGGCAAACAGCCAATGTGCAAAAGAAGACAAGCTGTGCAAATACAGAAAGGAAAAACATAATAATAATAATAATAATAATAATAATAATAATAATAATAATAATAATAATAATAAATAATACTGAGAACTTAAGTTGAAGAGTTCTTGAGTGTAGGTCCATAGGATGTGGAATCAGTTCAGTATTGAGGTAAATGAAGTTACTCTGGCTTAGGAGCCTGATGATTGAATGGCAATAACTGTTCCTAAACTTAGTGGTGTGAGTCCTGAGGCGTCTATACCTCCTCCTCAATGGCAGCCGTGAGCAGAGAGCATGGTCTGGTGATGGACACAAAATGCTGGAGGAACTCAGCAGGATCTGTGGAAAAGTGTACAATCGACGTTTCAGGCCAAGACCTTTCAGCAGGACCTGCTGTCGTGACGAAGGGTTTCAGCCCGAAACATCGACTGTACCCTTTTCCAAGGATGCTGCCTGGCCTGATGAGTTCCTTCAGCATTTTGTGAGTGTTGCTTGGATTTCCAGAACCTACTGATTTTCTCTTGTCTGCGTCTGGTGATGGATGATGCTTTCCTGTGTCTTTGCTCATTATAGTTGTGCTCGATGGTTCGAAGGGATTTGCCTGTGATAAACTGGGTTATATCCACTACTCAAAAAAGACCATTCAAGGTCTTTTGCACCGACAAGGGCCAGTCACTGGTTGGCTTTGCTAAGCATTATTTGCTCTTCACTGTCTCAGATAACATACACATAATTTACGTACTTGTGCGCTTTGTGCCTGGGATCCTGCTACAAGTGTGAATTACATTCTACCTGTGTCTCACAGCACTTGTGCCCATGGCAATAAATTTGGGGTGGCACAGTCGTGTAGTAGTTAGTACAACGTTTACATACCAGTAACCCAGGTTCAATTCCCGCCGCTGACTTTCAGGAATTTCTATGTTCTCCCCATGATCACGTGGATTTCCTCTGGGTGCTCTGGTTTCCTCCCACGGTCCAACGATGTTTACTGGTTGGTAGGTTAATTGTAAAATTGTCCTGTGATTGGGTTAGGGCTAATCAGGGGATTGCTTGGGGGGGGGGGCATGGCTCGAAGGGCCAGAAGGACATATTCTATGCTGTATCTCAGTAAATAATAAACAAACAACTTGACTTGACACACTTATCAAAGTACCATTCATTTAAATGGAGACACCAAAGGTATAGTGGCAGAGACTATATCGAAACAGGGAGCAAATTCAGAAATTGGAGGTGAAAGGGGACTTAACAGGATTCCCTAAAGCAGGGGTTCCTAACTGAGTTAAGCCATGGACTGTTCCCATTAGCCATGGAGTCTGTGGACCCCAGGTTGGGAACTCCTGCCCTAAAGGTTAACTGGCAGGTTGAATCAGTAATGAGGAAGGCAAATGCAATGTTAGCATTCATTTCAAGTTAACTAGAATATAAAAGCAAGGATGTAATGCTAAGACTTTATAAAGCATTGATCTGACCATATTTATCGTATTGTGAGCAGTTTGGGGCCCCATAACTAAGAAACGAGGTGCTGCCAGTGAAGTCTTTAAATATTCAATTGGTAGTCCAGTTAATGTCACAATTAATTGTAATAATTTCATTTAATTTTGAAAATGATGTTATTTGTAAATCAATTTAGGTTATTGTGAATTCATGACAATTGATCTAATTCTGCTCCTATGTCTTACAAATTAATGAATTCTGGAAATGAGAAATGTGGAAACATGGAATTACTTATTCATTCCAGAACAGGGGTTCCCAACCTTTTTATGCCATGAACCCCTGCCATTACCGAGGGTTCTGTGGACCCCAGGTTGGGAACCCCTGATCCAGAGGCACCAAAGAGTGCTCCCAGTTGGAACGTGAGGAGCTGCTTCTCCTGGATTGTGTTGGATTGTTATTTTTCTTTCTTTAGAGATACAGCATGGAACAGGTCCTTCTAGACTAACGAGCTGCACCACCCAGCAACCCACCTATTCAACCCTAGCCTAATCACAGACAATTTACCATGACCAATAGCTTGCTAACCAGTACCTCTTTGGACTGTAACTTCTAGCGTCAGAATTGAACTCCAAACTCTGGAACATCCCAAGTTGTAATAACATTGCACTAACCACTACACTTTGGAAATGGTTCATCCTTTCAGCTTACCTGTTGTTACACATTCTGATGTGGTACATGTTTCATCTGTAAGGAAAGAGAAAAATGAATGTTAGAAGCTTCCAGTAATCCAGTGACAGTAATATTTAACAGACAGCACAATCGCTGGCATCTACACTCCCATGATGCATGAATTGAATTGAATTGACTTTATTACTTACATCCTTCATATACATAAGGAGTAAAAAATGTTACATTACGTCTCCACCTAAATGTGCAATGTGCAATTTAAGTAATTTATAATAAATAATATGTACAATAGGATAGTCAATATAACATAGAAATACAGTGATGTCAGCGTGAGATAGGCAGTCTGATGGCCTGGTGGAAGAAGCATAATCACTTTCACAGACGTTTCCTCTCTTAGTCTAAATCATGGGACACCTACAATAGTCTCTGGAAAGCCCTGGAACCATAACACCATACAGCCTTACAAAAGATTTTGAGGATCAGCTAGAAGGAGATGCACACTAGTACTAGCATACTGGATGAGGCCGAGATGACCAGCATCTCCACCGTGATAAAGCAACACCAGCTCCAATGGATAGGACATTTCATCCAGATGTCTAACTCACAACTCCTCAAGCAGATCGATTTGAAGGAAGGTCAGCGAGCTCCTGGTGGGCAAAGGAAACTCTTCAAACATAACATCCAAATCGGCCTGAAGAAATTCAACTTTCCCATCTAATACCTGCGCTCAATCGATACACCTGGAGGAAATCTACTCAAGCGGGAGCTGCGCTACACGAGAGTGGCCTCTGCTATGCCACTGAGAACAAGCAGCAGCTGTGAGAGATTGAGTAGCCAAAAGATCCAAGCAGTAACCACAGCCACCACTTACTCTTGCCCTCAGTACATCAGAGTATGGGGATCCCAGATCGACCTGTACAGACACATGAGGACCCACTAACAGACCCACTAAGAAGACCAACATACTCAATTTGAGTGATAATAAAGGGGATCCTAAGGTTACTAATGATGCTAATAGACTAATAGAGTGGTATAGCATTGAAATAGGCCATTCTGCCCTCTATGTTTATGCCGACCATCGTCCCTATCGACGCCTATCCACGCCTGCATTATTTTAGTGTTGATGTGAGTGAAGTTATCCATGCTGGTTTAGGAGGCTGATGGTTGAAGGGCATCAACTGTTCTTGAACCTGAAGGTGTGGGACCTAAGGCTCCTGTATCTCCTTCCTGGTGGCAGCAGTGAGAAGACAGCATGGCCTGGATGATGGCCAATATCCATTACCGCCCTACTCATTCAAGAACCTGTCATGATGCTTACAAACACCTTACAACAGTGGCAGAAATTAAACCCCAATCAATTTTACCACTCTTGCTGTAATGCTTCACTAGCATGCCACCCCGATTACCAGTCAACTGACCAAGTGCTGGTTGTTGGGATTAGGATAGCCAGTTATGTGATGGTCAGCACAGATATGATAGGCTGAAAGGCCAGAATCTACAATTCTATACCTGTGCCTGACCTGAATGCACTACAAATGCAGAAATCTTACTGGATTTAATAAACAGGTTAAACTCCTTAAAGTTCTGTGGTAGAAGAAGCTGGGACCATAGAAGTAATATGGAGTGCTATTGTGGGAAGCAGTGTCTATCATTAAGGACCCCCATCATCCAGGCCATGCTATCTTCTCACTGCTGCCACCAGGAAGGAGGTACAGGAGCCTTAGGTCCCACACCACCAGGTTCAGGAACAGTTGATGCCCTTCAACCATCCGCCTCCTAAACCAGCAAGGATAACTTCACTCACATCAACACTAAAATAATTCCAGAACCTATGGACACATTTTAAGGACTTTCACGACTCGTATTCTCAATATTTATTGCTTATTTATTATTATTATTGTTATTTTTTTTCACAGCTCAAGCTGGTAAAACCGGAGGTATGGGCATAGCCAACCACACTCATTTCTTAATTGCTAGGAACTTTCAGACTATTCGAGAGGTGTTTAGTATTGTGGCTTTCTGGAGATTTACATAAAAAATTGCTGTGTAGGCCTAAGTGTATAATGCTATTGTGCAGTGACAAGATTCTGGTGAATCATGTTTGCCACTTGATTGTGTCTGTGTAAGTAATCAGATTGAGTTAAACCACTGCAGGATCCTGTGATGTGTTGGATTGTCTCTGGTTTCTCTTGGCACTTTCATCTTGACTGGGTCTTTGATTGTGAATTTTTGATCAGTTTTTTTTTGTTTTAACCATCTGGTCCTGTATTAGCACAAGCAACCCTTCTGTTTCTGGGAAGAGTTCTCCAGATTGACACTTCCTTATCGACATCTAGTCTGCTCAGATCACGAGGACGTCTTCCTTAGGGTCTTCACTATCATTTTGTCTCTGTATTTTCTCAGTTTGATGTCTTTTGCATATTGATACTTACCTATCTTTGTTGTGCATAGCTTTTAATTGAATATATTGTGTCTCTTTGAATCTACTGTGAATGACTGATAGAAAATAAATCTCAGTGTAGTATATGGATACATACATACTTTGATAACAAAATACACTTTGCTCTTGTAAGTGTTTATTCAATTACTGCTGTTGAGGCATGAGATTGACATATATGGGCTAAAGTTCCACATCTAGGTAATGGGCTGAAAGGCCATTCTGGTATAACTCTATCACTCATACAAGGATATAAAATATTGAGAGTCTGCAAAGGCATTGATCAGACCACATCTGGAGTATTCTGAGCAGTCTCGGGCCCATATCTAAGAAAGGATATGCAGGGATTGAAGAGGGTCCAGAGCAGGTTTACGAGAATGACCCCAGGAATGAAAGGGTTTACATATGATGAGCGTCTGATGGCTCCGGGCCCATACTAGCTGGAGTTTAGAAGAATGAATACCCTACAGTGGGGCAGCTCTATGACCTGAGGGCACAGCAGCAGAAGAAAAAGATGTCCCTTTAGAACAGAAATTAGGAGGAATTTTTTCAGTCAGAGGGTTGTCTGTGGAATTCATTGCCATGGACAGCTGTGGAGGGCAGGTCATTGGGTATTTTTAAAGTGAAGGTTGATAAGTTCTTGATTAGTAGGGGCATCAAAGGCTACTGGGAGAAGGTATGAGAATGGGATTGCAAGTGATAATAAACCAGCCATGATGGAATCGTGGAGCAGCGTCAATGTGCCAAGTGGCTTAATTCTGCTCAGCTGTCATACTGTTTTATAGTCTTATAGTTTCTCAAGTATATATAATATATTTACATTATATTACTGATTAAATATATGTTATATTAACATAATCTCCAAAATCTGAACCTACATCAATACAAATGTTTCAATCAGAACTAATGAGGAAGTGTGCTGCAGTATTGGTTTGATTATCAGGCTGGTTTAAATCTAGTATTACGTCTGAGAAAGGATTAACTGAACATTTGGGAGTTAACTGAACTTTAAGGAATAGTAATCATAATATGATAAAATTTCATACAAAGGACAAACAAAGTTTAATTCAATCTAAAACCGGGATCTTGGACTTGAATAAAGAAATGATGACTATAGTAAACATTACAAAGAATATAATGGCAAATCAACAATGATTACTTTTCAAAGAACTAATAAGTAGTAGTTTACATGTCTCCCATTAATGCAAAAAAATCAGGACGCGCAGTGGAAGTAAAGTTAAACATAATATAAGAATAAAGGAAAAGGTTTCTAATGTTGCTAAAAGAAGCAAATAATCTGAATGAGAAAGTTCAGGAAAGGAAGATGAAGAGCTTATTAACAAATGGGAAAACAGAAAGTAGGTGTAGAATGTCAAAAATTTGAGAATGCAGGAAAACCAAAAATTGTCCATGTATTTACTGATTTAAAGAAAAAGAGCATCAATAGTTAATATGGGTTCCTTACAGACTGAAATGAGAGAAATTATATTGGGGAATACAGAAACATCAGACAAGTTAAATAAATTTGTGATACTTGTCAACGACTTGGATGAGGAAGTGGAAAGGTCAAGCATATCATATGAAGGTTGGTCATGTTGAACACAGTGCAAAAGGTTGTTGTAGGTAAGAACAGGACAGTGACATGTTGTAGCTGGACTGAAAAGTGGCAGATGGAGTTCAGTCTAAAAAAGTGTGAAGTGATTCACTTTGGAGGTCAAATTTGAAGGAAGAACACAGGGTTAATGGCAGGATTCTTAGCAGTGTGGTGGAACAGAGGGATCTTGGGGTCAATATCCATAAATCCCTCAAGGTCGGCAGCAAGTTGATACGGTGATTAAAAAGGCATGTGGTGAGTTGGCCTTCATTAATGGGGAGACTGAGTTCAAGAGCAGCAAGACAATGCTCTACGAAACCTCTGTTAGACTGCACTTGGAGTATTGTGTTCAGTTCTGGTCGCTTCATTGTATAAAATATGTGTAGCTTTAGAGAGGGTATAGAGAGGATTTACCAGGATGCTGCCGGGATTAGAAAGCATGTTGGTTGAGATGGGGCTTTTTGCTTTGGAACAAAGGAGGATGAGAAGAGACTTGATAGAGGTGTATAAAATGATAGAGTAAATAGCCAGCTTCTGTTTCGTAGGTCAGTCGTGTTTAATACGAGAGGGGATGTCAGAGGTAGCTTTTTTTTACACAGAGGTGTCCCTCATGTGTTTGCCTCTACCACCACCCCTGGCAGCACATTCTAAGCACCCAGCACACTATATTAATAAAAATTACCATTGCGGACTCGACGGGCCGAATGTTGTCTTGCAATCTTCTGCTGCGTCCAAGAGGCGCATGATGCGCACACAATTCTGTGTATGTATAGCGCACGAATTAACAGCAAAGTAGTTTGCTTCGCTTACCTTTTCGAGTTGCATAAAGCGCGATCAAACTGACGACCACTATAAAGAGCAAGACCACGATGGCGGTCAGTCCAATCTCCAAGGAGCTCCACGATTTCCACGACCTCTTTGATTTTTCTGGGTTGACGTCAATCATGTCCATTTGACTATCAGATTTGCCCATAACATGAAACTGCAAGGCAAAGCCACAGCGAGCGAGCTAGCTCTTGAAAGATCAAAACACAGCATCAGATTACGGACCGGAATATCCCATAAACGTCCCCCAAATGATTAGAAAACATACAGCACAATACAAGCCCTTCGGCCCACAAAGCTATGCCGAACATGTCCCTACCTTAGAACTACCTAGGCTTTACCCATAGCCCTCTATTTTTCTAAGCTTCATGTAGCCATCCAGGTGTCTCTTAAAAGACCCTATCGTATCCGCCTCCACCGCCGCCGCCGGCAGCCCATTCCATGCACTCACCCTACGTAAAAAACTTACCCCTCACATCACCCCTGTACCTACTTCCAAGCACCATAAAACTATGCCCTCTCGTGCTAACCAATTCAGCCCTGGGGAAAAGCCTCTGACTATCCACACGATCAATGCCTCTCATTATCTTGTACACCTCTATCAAGTCACTGCTCATTCTCTGTCGCTCCAAGGAGAACAGGCCGCTGCAGAGTTTATCCTGGTCTCGGTATTTCCACTTGCTAAGGATACAATTATCCATCACTTTTATTCGGGGATTGAAGGTTATTGGTTCATTATATAATTGGTTCAATACTTATGTTATACTTGATGACATTGACCTGAACTCGTCACGAATCTCGAACAAGTGGTGTGACGTTCCGCTAGAAACCTCACGCAGTCCCGTATAGTAAATACACCTTGTCAAAGTATAACTTCGCCATCGATGGTCCCGACCCGGCTTCGAAAGAAGAGGGTTGGACATGGGGCTATTAACCCCATGTTGGGGGGGGGGGGAACACAGGGCTGCAGAAACGCCAACAGATCCTCTAGAGACCGCATCCCTGGGAGAGGAAGGAAGAAGACGGGCAACACTTGGGGGTAATTTGAAAGACTGGCCAAGGGCAAAGCCAGTGGGCTGCAGCTGACGGCCTACACTTCAGCTGGAGTGATAGCCAAGCAAGTAAGTTAATAAAATAGCGCATTGGGCGCTTGCATTTAATAACTTCCCTAGTCAAACTATCCTGAATAAATAGCAATAAAACACAAACTAATTTGGTTTAAAATAAACAACCGCTTTTGAAAATAAAGTGTAAGTCACTCGGATGGAAGTTACTCTGACATTAGTAACGTTTAAATTATTGCAGAATCAAATAGAATTTAGCATTCCAATGCATTAATCTAATGAGGTTTGTACATAGTTAAATGCGTTGTACATAGTTTAAAAACCTGCTTTGTATGTTGAAGTCCGAGAAATTTAGAAACTAACACTTCAGCAATTACCGAGGTGTCCCCTGGTTCTGAGTACTTACACTGCGCTGCCCGGATTCGGTTCATTTACTGGCGAGCAAGAATTTTGCAGCAGACAACCCAATTCGATCAG
Organism: Hypanus sabinus; assembly: GCF_030144855.1. Lineage (NCBI taxonomy): Eukaryota > Metazoa > Chordata > Chondrichthyes > Myliobatiformes > Dasyatidae > Hypanus > Hypanus sabinus. The sequence goes on from NC_082707.1 coordinate 16,234,041, forward strand.
TCTGTTTCAATCATCCACCTTCCGCAGTCGAGTGATTGAGTACAAAATGTGTAACAGTCATTTAGCCACCAGGACGAGGGTTAAAGATCAGCCACTGTTGGCTCCGACATACACCCAATCAGCGTTTCAATTAAGTTTCATAAACTTGCGTAAACTGCGCTCGCTCCGGGCAAGGCCGGTTGGGGAGGGGTGTGGGTAGAATCACCGAAGGGACGTGGTGTGAAGAGGATTGTGGATGGGTGTAAATCGATCCGAACACTTCCAGTAGTACGGGTGGGCACACTTATCCAAAATATCAGACGACTAAAAATCGCAACCGCAAGGCATTCTGCAGATGCTGGAAATCCAGAACAACGGATACAAAGTGCTGGAGGAGCTCAGCAGGTCAGGCAGCATCTATGGAATTTAACAAACAGTTGACGTTTCTGGCCGACACCCTTCAGCCACTGGTCTCGTGTCGAAACGTCAACTGTATTCATTTCCATAGATGCTGCCTGACCTGCTGAGTCCCTTCAGCATTTTGAGCAAAAATCGCGTAGGAATCGTTCAAGCGATAATACACTTTGATTTTTAGATTAGGGAGAAAATAAACAAGGATGAAATGGAACGATGTTGCTAGGCTTTTTTGCACATCCCCAATCCCGTGACGATAAGAAGGCTGCACGGCGAAGGTTTAAAAAGGCTGCTGGTTTTTCAGAATGTGGGATTCCGAAATTACAGATAGCATAGAAGCTCCTGGAACGCTTTACCGCGATGAACGGCAAAATGCAAGTTCAAAGTTCAAAGTAAATTTTTCTCAAAGTACGTTTATGTCACCATATACTTCCCTGACATTCATTGTCATGAGGGATTTCACAGTAGAACAACGAAGCACAATAGAATCAATGAAAAACTACACACAAAGCAAAGACTGACAAACAACCAATGTGCAAAAGAGGAAAGCGCAAATACAGGGAAAAATAATAAATAAACGATTAAATGATAAATAATATTGAGAATGAGTTAGAGAGTCTTTAAAAGTGAGCCTCTAAATTGTGGAATCAGTACAGTATTGAGATGAGTGAAGTTATCCACTCTGATTCAGGAGCCTGATTGTTCAAGGGCAATAATTGTTCTGAAGCTGGTGGTGTGGAACTTAAAGTGGTGTGACTTCTGTACGTCCTTAATATAAGTGGTTATTTTAAAAATTATTCGACATCCCTTGTCTGCGAGTAGGGTAGGTTTAATAAAACAGGTTCGAAATGTTTTATCTTATAGTGGTCCGTAGTTTATCCTAATAAACAACGCCCCTGATTAGTTATATTGCGGGTACTGCGGTAATCTACTAATTTTACAGTGTTCCCTTTGGAAATGCGAATTGCAGATTGGAGACGTCTCCTCCGCTTGCTGGAGACAGCAGGGATCTCTCCGATCAAGAGTCCTGGAGTAACTTTAGTGGTGTTGCTGCTTTCAGGGTTACGAAGTGAGTGAGGAAAAGAAGGGAGTGGTAGTTTCTAAAATTGACGCTAGAGAAAGATTGCTGACTAGCCGATCACCCGGGAGATCGCGGCTCAAACGCCAGATGAAAGGAAATCCCCCCAGGTCATTTTTAGACCAAGCTCACGGACAGTAGAGGAGACGGGAGAGAGTAAGTGAGCTCAAGGGAATAAATTGTGGATGTGAGATTAGTGGGATGGGGATCTAGGGGGGTTCGCAACCCAGATACCTCCCGTTGGTCCCTGAGGCTGACGATGAAGTTGACACCTTTTCTGAACGGAAGGATTCACCTATGAGGGGCTATGAGTTCGGGCAGAACTGGGCAAAGGTCACTGCGTTCTGACACTTTCTGTAGACAGGGTGGGGTGGGGGCGGCGGGTGGAAGAACTTGCCTCTCGTGACAGAAGTTTACAACAAACACGAGGCCCAGATTACACTAACCCTGGGCACAGGCGTCCTTAATATCCCGAGGTGAAAGCAACACGGGTGAATTCTTGGGGTCCCATCGAGTCGGAGGGCAGACACACAGATAAATATTGAAGACACTAACCCCAGCCGTGTTCCAGTACTACTGATCCCTACGTCCCAACCCCTCAGTGAGAGATGAAATGATGTAAGCCTAACCAAAATACTCCTCAACCTGTTTAATGTTAGCCAGAGGCTTGTCATGCTTGAGACCGATAGAAGCAACGCTTGCGTGTAAATTTACTATAAATCATTAACCATTTAAGATACACAATGCTGTACTTTGTATGTGCAACAGGTCTCCAGGGAAATAAAGTGGAACTGATGTCTTTAAACCAAATGCGAATCACGACTCAAGATTTTAAAGACTTTGAAAATAATAAGCAAAACACGTATATGAATACAGAACGTCTCACCGGGTGTCATTGGAGATCATTGGCCAATAGGACGCGGGGCACAGGCATTAGTCTCTTCCAGGTGATAATTCCTCAAATTCCAACACAAATTAAAAAGAGAGCGAAGAGAGCAGCTTTGAACTTTAGCCCAGACCTCCCTCTCTCTTCTCTCTTGCGCTCTCTCTCCCTCTATCTCTGCCTCTCCTTCTCTGCCTTTTTCTCTATCTTCCTCTCTCTCCCTTTCTTCTCTCTCTCTCTCGCCCTCTCCACCGTCACATGGAAGTTCGTAATCCACCAGCACTTGTCAAGTGGAGTTCATTTCCCAGAGGCGAATTTGCGCTTATTTCTCCAGCTGTGCACGGTTAAAATTATCGTAGAGGGTTGTTGCAACCGAGGGGGGGGGGGGTGTGGGGGCTGGACAAGGAGCAGGAGAGAGAAGAGAATCGTCTGCCTTCGAGAATCCGTAAATTCCTTCGGCTCACGTTTCGATCGGTAATGTTTCATCCAATGACGGCCGAGCATCTTACCGACTCCATCAGCTCTATGCGTTTGCAAACTATCCATTCGCAACCCACACTCTGTCAGTTAACATAGTCCTTAACAGCAATACATAAAACATTATTTGCATCTTTGCATAATCCCTCTCTCTCTCTCTCTCTCGCCAAGAAATACACAAACTGCTTGAAAGACTCGGCATCGGATGCAGGGCTTCTCCCCACAAACTCCCTGACCCGCTGAGTTCCTCCAGCTGGAGACACGGATGCTGGAGCGAAACACCCCCTGTTGGAAGAAATCGGCGGGTCGAGCTGCACTCGCGTGGGAAGCGGGCGGGCGGTGGTTCGGGGAGGAAAAGAGAGACAGAGACTGCAAGGGTAAAATGACCACGATGGCAGTTATATAGAGGCCTCCCAACAGTAGCTGGGATGTGGACCACAGATTACAACGGGAAATAGAAAAGGCGTATCAAAAAGGCAATGTTATGATAGTCATTGGGATTTCAACAGCAGGTAGATTGAGAAAATAAGGTTGATAATGGATCTCAAGAGAGTGAGTTTGTTGAAAACCTACAATGGAACATTTTTGAGCAGTTTGTCATTGAGCCTACTAGGGGATGGGCTATACTGGACTGGGTGTGATATAGTGAACCCGGAATCATTAGGGAGCTTAAGGTAAAAGAACCCTTTGAAGATAGTGACAACAAAATGATTGAGATCAACTTGAAATTTGATAGGGAGAAACTGAAATCTGATATAGCAGTATTTCAGTGGAGTAAAGGAAATTACAGTGGTATGAGAGAGGAGTTGGCCAAAGTAAGTTGAAAGGAAATGCTGGCAGGAATGATGGCAGAGCATCAATGGCATGAGTTTCTGGGAAAAATGAGGAAGGCGTAGGATAGGTGTATTCCAAAAGCAAAGAAATACTCAAATGGCAAAATAGTATCACACTGGCTGACAAGGGAAGTCAAAACTAATGTAAAAGCAAAAGAGATGGCATACAACAAAACAAAAAATAGTGGGAAGACAGAGGATTGGGAAACATTAAAACCTACAGAGAGCAACAGAAGGAATCATTAGGAGGGAAAAGATGAAACGCAAAAGGAAGCTAGCAGACAATATCAAAGTGGATGGTAAAAGCTTTTTCAAGTATGTAAAAAATAAAAGAGAAATTAGAGTGGATATGAGAACACCAGAAAATGAGGCCAGAGAAGTAATAACAGGGGACGAGGAGAAGGCAAATTAACTAAATGAGTATCTTGTGTCACTTTTCACTGTGGTAGAACACTAGCAGCATGCCAGCTATTGAAGGGTGTGAGGGTAGAGAAGTGGGTGCAGTTTCTATTACAAGGAAGAAGGTGCTCAAAAAAATGAAAGACCTAAGTGTACATAAGCCATCCGGACCAGATGAACTGCACCTTAGGGTTCTGAAGGAGGTAGCAGTAGAGATTGTGGAGGCATTAGAAATAATCTTTCAAAAATCATTGGACTCTGGCATGGTGCCAGAGGACTGGAAAATTGCAGACGTTACTCAACTCCCCAAGAAAGGAGGAAGGCAGCAGAAAGGAAATTATAGACCAGTTAGCCTGACCTCAGTGGTTGGGAAGATGTTGGAGTGAATTCTTAGGGATGAGGTTTTGGAATACATGGTGACAGAGGATAAAATATGACAAAGTTGGCATGGTTTCCTTAATGGAAAATGTTGTCTGATAAACCTATTGGAATTCTTTGAGCAGATTGCCAGTAGAATAGATAAAGCGTATACAGTGGATGTTGTACGTTTGGACTTCCAGGAGGCGTTTGACAAGGTGTGATACATGAGGCTGTTTACCAAATTAAGAGCCTATGTTATTACAGGAAAGTTATTAGCATGGTTAGAGCATTGGTTGATTAACAGGATGCAATGAGTGGGAATAAAAGGATCCTTTTCTGGTTGGCTGCCAGTGACAAGTGGTGTTCTACAAGAGTCAGCGTTGGGACTGCTTCTTTTTATGCTGTATTTAAATGATTTAGATGATGGAACAGATGCCTTTGTTGCCAAGTTTGCAGATGATACAAATATTGGTGGTGGAGGATAGGTAGTATTGTGGAAACAGGTAGGCTGCAGAAGGACTTAGGCAGGTTAGGAGAATGGCAAGAAAGTGGCAAATGAAATACGATGTTGGAAAATGCACGGTCATACACTTTGATAGAAGAAACAAAGGTGCAGACTATTTTCTAAAAGGGAAGAAGATGCAAAAATCTGAAAAGCAAAGAGACTTGGGAGTCCTTGTGCAAATCACCCCAAAGGTTAGTTTGCAGATAGAGTCAGTGGTGAGGAAGGTAAATGCAGTGTGAGCATTCATTTCAAGAGGTCTCGAATATAAGAGCAGGGATGTGATGCTGGGGCTTTATAATAGGCTGATGTGGCTTCACCTTGAGTATTGTGAACAGTTTTGGGCTCCTCATCTAAAAGATGTGCTGACATTGGAGAGGGTTCAGAGGAGGTTCACAAGGATGATTCTAGGAATGAAGGAGTTATATGAGAAATATTTGATAGCTCTGGGTCTGTACTCACTGGAATTTAGAAGGATGTGGGGGGTGGATCTTATTGAAACTTTATGAATGTTGAAAGGCCAAGACAGAGTTCTTGCCACATGATTGGCTGATTAGATATTTGTATTATCAAGCAGGTGTATCTAATAATTTGGTCACTGTGTGTATATATACTTTGACAATAAACTTACTTTGAACTTTGGACTTTGTATAGCATGGACATAGAGAGAATGTTTCCATTAGGAGAGTCTAGGATCTCAGGATATAGTCTCAGAATAAAGAAGACATGTCTTTAGAACTGAGATGTAGATTTTTGGGATCTGTGCACCTGGAGGAAACACTCGTGATCATGTGGAATACATGCAAATTCTACAGAGTCAGCACCCATGTTCAGGATTGAATACCGACCAACTAGCTACATCACTGTGCTACCTTAATCTTATCTGTAAATAAGATTTTCATGATCAATATCTGCAACCATGAAGAGGTAGCTCCAGAGAGATGGGCTCTTGCAACTTTCTTTCGATATACAGTGGAGAGCTTTCTAACTGATTGTATCACTGCCTGGTTTGGAGCATCTAGTACGCAGAATTGAAAAGGGCTTCAGAGGACCGTAGACCCCGCCAGTTCTCTCTTCAAGTGGCAATGCCTCAAGAAGGCAGCATCCATCAGTAAGGACCCTCACAATCTAGGACACTCCCTCTTCTCCTTATAACTATACAGGAGTTTTGAAAAATGAGGGGGCATCTTCTATGATAAATAAATCTAAATCTTAATCTTGTGGAGGGGCCACTGCAGAGGATTGAAAAAAGCTACAGAACATATAAATTCAGTCAGCTCCATCATGGGCACCAGCCTCCAGAGCACCTTCAAAAAGCAATGTCTGAAACAATGCCTTAAGACAATAAGATACAGGAGCAGAATTAGGTAATTTGCCCTTTCAAGTATCCTCCACCATTTTATCATGCTGAACCATTTTCTCTCTCAGCCCCGATCCCCTGTCTTCCACCCCATACCCTGACATGTCCTGACCAATCCAGCTCTGCCTTAAATATACAGACAGAATTGGCCTCCACAGCTGCCTGTGTCAAAGAATTCCACAGATTCACCACTCTCTGGCTAAAGAAATTTCTTGTCATCTCCATTCTAAAAGGACACCCCTCTATTCTGAGGCTGTGTCCTCTGGTCTGAGACTCTTCCACCATAGGAAACATCCTCTCCACATCCTCTCTGTTAAAGCCTTTCATCATTTGATATGTTTCAATAAGGTCATCCCTCATTCTTTACAATTCCAGTGAATACAGGTCCAGAATCATCAGACACTTGTTATACGACAAGCCTTTAAATCCTGGAATCTTTTTTGTAAATCTCCTTTGAACCCCCTCCAATGTCAACACATCATTTCTAAGATAAGAGGCTCAAAAGTGCTCACAGTACTCCAAGTGTGGCCTCACCAGTGCCTTATAAAGCCTCAACATTATATCCTTGCTTTTATATTCTAGTCCTCTTGGAATGAATGTTAACTTCGCCTTTGCCTTCCTCACCACAGACTCGACCTGCAAATTAACTTTTTGGGGATCCTGCACAATGACTCAAATTCCCTTTGCACCTCAGGTTTTTGAATTTTCTTTCCATTTAGAAAATAGTACACCCTTTTATTTCTTCTACCAAAGAGCATGGCCATACACTTCCCAACACTGTATTCCATCTGCCATTTCTTTGCATTCTGCTAATCTGCCTAAATCCTTCTGGAGTCTATCTTCTTCCTCAAGATTATCTGCCCTGCCACTTATCATCGTATCAGCTGCAGACTTTACAACAAAGCCATCAATTCTGCCATCCAAGTCATTGACAGATAACATTACACAAAGCGGTCCCTGTAGAACACCACTAGTCACTGGCAACCAACCAGGAAGGATTCCTTTTATTTCCACTCTTTGCTTCCTGCCAATCAGCTACAACTTTTTCCATGCTAAAATCTTTCCTGTAATTCCATGGGATCTTAACTTGTTCAGCAGCCTCATGCACGGCACATTGTTAAAGGCCTTCTTAAAATCCAAGTACTACATCGACTAACTCTCCTTTGTCTATCCTGCTTGTTATTTCTTCAAAGAATTCCAACAGATTTGTCAGGAAGGATTTTTTCTTGTGGAAACCATGCTGACTATGGCTTATTTTATCATGTGCTTCCAAATACCCTCAAACCATATCCTTAACAATTGATTTCAATATATTCCCAACCACTAAGGTCAGACTAACTGGTCTATCATTTTCTTTCTTCTGCCTTTCTCCCTACTTGAAGAGCAGAGTGACATTTACAATTTTCCAGTATTGCAGAACCAATTCAGAATCTAGTGTTTCTTGAAAGATCATTACTAATGCCTCCACAATCTTTTCAACCATCTCTTTCAGAATCCTGTGGTGTACATCATCCAGTCCAGGTGACTTACCTGCCTTCAGACCTTTCAGTTTCCCAAGAACCTTCTCCCTAGTAATGGCATCTTCACACATATCTGACCCCCGACACCCTCAAACCTCCATGCAAAATAATTATTTAGTGCATCTGCCATTTCCTTATCTCCCATTACTACCTCTCCAGCATGGTTTTCTAGCTGTCTGATATCCACTCTCACCTCTCTTTTATACTTTATGTATCTGAAGAAACTTTTAGTATCCTCTTTAATATTGTTGGCTAGCTTACTTTTGTACAACTTCATGTTCCTAATGACTTTTAGTTGCCTTCTGTTGGCTTTTAAAAACTTCCCAATCATCTCCTGTAACTTCCCACTGATTTTTGCTCTAATATATGCAATCTCTTTGGCTTTCATCTTGCCTTCAGAATACTGCTTCATCTTTGAGATATATGTATCATGTGCCTTCTGAATTGCTTCCAGCCATTAATCCACTGCCAACAGCCCAGCCAGTGTTATTTTCCAGTCAGTTCTGACCAACTCCTCTTTCATGCTTCTCCACTGTAATTCTGATATATCTGACTTTAGGTACTCCTTCTCACATTTCAGGGTGAATTCAATTGTATTATGATTGTATTATTGTATTATGATTGTATTATTGTATTCAATTGTATTATTTTCCTGAGGTGTTCTTTTACCTTAAGCTGTCTGATCAATTCTGATTCATTGCACACCCAATCCAGAATAGTTGATCCCCTAGCAGCCTCAATCACGAGCTGCTCTAAAAGCCATATTGTATTTTAGAAACTCCCCCTCCCAGGTCTAGCGCCAACCTAATCTTCCCAATTTACCTGCACATTGATATCCCCATGACTATTATAACGTTGTTCTTTCGGCGTGCATTTTATATTTCCCATTGTAATTTGTAGGCAACATCCTGACTACTATTCGGGGGTCAGCATACAACCCCCATCAGGGTCATCCTACCATTGCAGTTTCTCAGCTCTATCCACAATGATTCAACACTTACCAACCTTTGATTTCATTATTCACTAATGGAACCACCCCTCACATGCTGCCTACCTACCCGTATCCTTGGCCATTAAGCTCCCAGTTATAATCTTCCTTCAGCCATGATTCAGTGATACTAATCTGAAACTGTGCTACAGACCATATACCTTATTACATACACTGAATTCATTCAAATATGACACCTTCAGTCCTGTGTTTACCCTTTTCGATTTTGCCTTCCTTTTACATTGCATCTCATCCTGGTGACAGCCTCGTATCCTATCATCAGCCTTTTTTTGCTAGCAGTCTCACTACCCATGGCCTCCATTTGTAAATAAACTACCTCATCCCCAACAAGATCACACCATTTCCCATCCCCTGCAAAATTAGTCTAAGACCTCCTGAACTGTTCTCACAAACCTGCCCACAAGGACATCGGGGTTCAGGTTTAACCCATCCCCTTTTTCACAGTCTGTACATTCCTCAAGAGAAATCTCAATGATCAATAAATCTGAACCCCTGCTCCCTGCACCAGTTCCTCAGCCACACATTCACCTGCCAAACCATCCTATTCTTACCCTCACTGGTATGAGCAGCAATCCAGAGATTACTACCATAAAGGTCATGTTTTACAGCTTTCTAACTTGCTCCCTTAAATCTCTCTTCAGGATCTCCTCACGTATGTCATTGGTGCCAATATGTACCAAGGTTTCTGGCTGTTCTCCCTCCTCCTTGAGAATGACATGGAGACAATTTGAGACGTCCCTGACCCTGGCACTTGGGAGGCAACATACCATCCACAGAATATCAGCTCTAGTCCTCACACTATGGGACCTCCATAAGACCATAAAGCATAGGAGCAAACTTAGGCCCCTTGGCCCATCAAGCTGGCTCTGCCATTCAATCATGAATGAGCCTTTTTCCCCCTCCTCAGCCACATTCCCCAGGCTTACATAGAAACATAGAAAACCTACGGCACAATACAGGCCCTTTGGCCCACAAAGTTGTACTGAACATGTCCCTACCTTAGAAATTATTAGACTTACATATAGCCCTCTATTTTACTAAGCTCCATGTACCAATCTAAAAGACACTTAAAAGACCCTATCGTATCCACCTCTACCACTGTTGCTGGCAGCCCATTCCACACACTCACCACTCCCTGAGTAAAAAACTTACCCCTGACATCTCCTCTCTACCTACCCCCAGAACCTTAAAACTGTGTCCTCTTGTGGCAACCATTTCAGCCCTTGGAAAAAGCCTCTGACTATCCACACAATCAATGCCTCTCATCATCTTATACAGCTCTATCAAGTCACCTCTCATTCTCCTTCGCTCCAAGGAGAAAAGGCAGAGTTCACTCAACCTATTCTCAGAAGGCATGCTTCCCAATCCAGGCAACGTCCTTGTAAATCTCCTCTGCACCCTTTCTATAGTTTCCACATCCTTCCAGCAGTGAGGTGACTAGAACTGAGCACAGTACTCCAAGTGGGGTCTGACCAGGGTCCTATATAGCTGCAACATTACCTCTCGGCTCCTAAATTCAATTCCACGATTGATGAAGGCCAGTACACCATAAGCCTGCTTAACCACAGTGTCAACCTGTGCAGCTGGTTTGAGCATCCTATGGACTCGGACCCCAAGATCCCTCTGATCAACCACACTGCCAAGAGTCTTACCATTAATACTATATTCTGCCATCATATTTGACCTACCAAAATGAACCACTTCACACTTAACTGGGTTGAACTCCATCTGTCACTTCTCAGCCCAGTTTTGCATCCTATCAATATCCCACTGTAACCTCTGACAGCCCTCCACAGTATCCACAACACCTCCAACCTTTGTGTCATCAGCAAACTCATTAACTTATCCCTCCATTTCCTCATCCAGGTCATTTATTAAAATCATGAAGAGGAAGTGTTCCAGAACAGATTCCTGAGACACTCCATTTGTGACCAACCTCCATGCAGAATATGACCCATCTACAACCAGTTTTTGCCTTCTATGGGCAAGCCAGTTCTGGATCGACAAAGCAATGTCCCCTTGGATACCATGCCTCTTTACTTTCTCAGTAAGCCTTGCATGGGGTACCTTATCAAATGCCTAGCTGAAATCCATATACACTACATCTACTGTTCTTTCTTTATCAATGTGTTTAGTCACATCCTCAAAAAATTCAATCAGGCTCGTAAGGCATGCCCTTTAAAAAGCCATGCTGACTACTCCTAATCATATTATACCTCACCAAATGTTCATAAATCCTGCCTCTCAGGATCTTTTCCTTTAACTTACTAACCACTGAGGTAAAACTCACTGGTCTATAATTTCCTGGGCTATCTCGACTCCCTTTCTTGAATAAAGGAACAACATCCACAACCCAAAAGAAGACAAATGGTACTAATACAAAAACTAATAGTAACTAAATAAATAGGTAGATAGATAGATAGATAGATAGATAGATAGATAGATAGACAGACAGACAGATAGATAGATAGATAGATAGATAGATAGATAGATAGACAGATAGATAGATAGATAGATAGATAGATAGATAGATAGATAGATAGATAGATAGATAGATAGATAGATAGATAGATAGATAGATAGATAGATAATACTGAGAACATGAGTTGTAGAGTCCTTGAATGTTAGCCTATAGTTTGTAGAACCAGGTCACTGTTGTGATGGATGAATTTATCTACGCTGGCTCAGAAGACACATAGATTAAGTATAATAACTGTTCCTGAGTTTGGTGTTGTGGCACCCAGCTAAAGCCTCCAACTTGCACCCTGTCCTCAAATTTACCTGGTTCATATCCCACACCTCCCTCCCCTTTCTCAATCTCTGTCTCTGGATACAGCTTATCTACTGATGTCTATTATAAACCCACGGACTTTCACAGCTACCTGGGCTACACCTCTTCCTACTCTGTGACCTATAAACACATCATCCGCTTCTCTCAATTCCTCCGTCTCCACCACATCTGCTCTCAGGATGAGGCTTTTCATTCCAGAATGAAGGAGGTGTATTCCTTCTTCAAAGAAAGGGGCTTCCCTTCCTCCACCATCAACGCTGCCCTCAACCGCATCGCTTCCATTTCACACACATCTGCTCTCTCCTCATCCTCCCACCATCACACCAGGGATAAGTTTCCTCTTGTCCTCACCTATCATCCCAGTAGTCTTTGCATCCAGCACATAATTCTCCATAACTTCCACCATCTCTAACAGGATCTTACCACTAAGCAAATCTTTCCCTCTTCACCACTTTCTGCTTTCCACAGGGATTGCTCCCTAAGTAACCCCTTTGTCCATTTGCCCCTCCCTACTGATCTCTCTCTTGGCACTTACCCTTGCAAGCGGAAGAACTGCTTCACCTGCCCCTATACCACCTCCCTCACTACCATTCAAGGGCTCAAAGAATCTAGATGAGGCAACATTTCACCTGAGATTCCATTGGGGTCATATACTGTGTCCAGTGCTCCCGGTGTGGCCTACTGTATATTGGTGAGAACTGACGTAGATTGGGAGACAGTTTGCTGAGCATGTATAATCCATCCGCCAGAAAAAGCGGGGTCTCCCAGTGGCCACCCATTTTAATTCCACTTCTCATTTCTATTCTGATATGCCTATCCATGGCCTCATCTACTGTCATGACGAGGCCACACTCAGGTTGGAGGAACAACACCTTATATTCCATCTGGGTTGCTTCCAACCTGATAGCATGAACATAGATTTCTCAAACTTTTGGTAATGCCCCCAACCCACTTCACCGTTCTCCATCTTTTCTCTCTCTCACCTTCTCTCATTGCCTGCCCATTGCCTCCCTCTTGTGCTCCTCTCCCCATTTCTTTCTTCCATGGCCTTCTCTTCTGTTAGACTCCCCCTTCACCAGCCTGTATCTCTTTCACTAATCAGTTTCCGAGCTCTTTACTTCACCCCTCCCCTCCCCTCGCCTTTTAAATCTACTCATCTTTCTTTCTCCAGTCCTGCTGAAGGGCCTCAGCCTGAAACGTCGACTATTATTTTCCATAGATGCTGCCTGGCCTGCTGAGATTCTCCAGCATTTTGTGTGTGTTGCTTGGCACCTATCTGCAGCTGCTTCCCGATGGCAGCAGAGAGAAGAGAACATGACTTGAATGGTGGGGGCCCTTGATGATTAAAGCAGCTTTCTTGTGGGAGTGCTCTTTGCAGACATGCTCTTCAGTTAGGAGGGCTTTATCAGTGATGGATTTTTGCCCCTTGAAGGTAGTGAAATGGCAGAGAGAGTGACTGATTAGGAAACTAGCTGTGGTGCCAGTAAGATCAATTGCTTTTTCCTACCATCCAAGTTCTGGGAATTCTATTGTTCTTTCTCTTATTCTATTGTGCTTGTTTGCCCTACCTTGAATGCCCACAAGAGAATAATTCTTAGGAAAGAATATGGTGAAATATATTGTATACATACTTTGATAATAAATTTCGAAGTTCAAAGTTCAACGTTCAAAGTAAAATTTATTATCGGAGTACATACATGTCACCACATACAATCCTGTGATTCCTTTTCTGTGGTCATACTCAACAAATCCATAGAACAACAGCTGTAAACAAGTTCGATGACCAACAAACTTTGCAAATGCGAATCACAAAGGGTCCTGAAATAACAAGATAAAGACTCTTTGAAGTGAGATCATTGGTTGTGGAACACCAGAAATGGAAAGAACGTAGTTATTCTCCTTTGTTCAAGAGCCCGATGGTTGAGGGGTAGTAACTGTTCTTGAACCTGGTGGTACAAGTCCAGAGGCCTGTGTACCTGCTACCTGATGTTCGCAGTGAGAAAGGTGCATGGCCTGAGTGGTGATGATGGACGTCACTTTTCTACAAGAGTGTTTCATGTAGATGTGCTGAATGGTTGGGAGGGCTTATCTGTGACATATTGGGCCAAATCCATTACCTTTTGTAGGATTTTCTGTTCAGCTGCATTGGTGTTTCCATACCAGATGTAGCCAGTCAATATACTCTCCACTAAACATCTATAGAAATTTGTGAGCATTTTTGATGTCATGCTGAATCTCTGCCAACCCCTGTGGAAATTGACGAACTGCTGTGCATTCTTTGCAATTGCATTTACATGCTGGGTCCAGTATTATTCCCCTGAGATTGGAACACCCAGGAATTTAAAGTTGCTACCCCTCTCCACCTCTGATCTTCTGATGAGGACTGGCTCATGGACCTCGGTTTACCTCTCCTGAAGTCTACAATCAGTTCCTTGGTCTTGCTGGCATTGAGTGAAAGGTTGTTGTTATTACACCACTCTGCCAAAATTTCATTCTCCCTCCTGTATGCAGACTCATCACCACATTTGACATGGCCCACAGCATTGGTGTCATCAGCAAACTTGAATATGGTTTTAAAGCTGTGCATAGCCACACAGTCATAGGTGTAAACTGAGCAAAGTGGGAGGTTAACACACATCCCTGTGGTGCAACTGTGCTGATGGAAATTGTGGAGATGTTTTTGTCAATCCAAACTGGCTGGTGTGCACAAGAGAAGAACTTCGAGAAGAGTTTAACAAGGATGTTAAAAGGAGAGATTAGATCACCCGGGACTGCTTCCCCTGGAGTGAAAGAGGCAGAGGGATGACATGATAAAGGTCAGTAATATTATGAGTGCATAGATGGGGTAAATAGCCAGTTATCTGTTTCCTATCCTGAGGTCATCCAAAGCTAGAAGCTATTGGTTTAATGTGAGAGGGAGCAAGCTTAAAGAGGATCTGAAGGGTATTTTTTTTTCATTTTAAGGTATAGTTGGTTTCTGGAACAAGCTGCCAGAGGAGGAGATGGACAGAGGAACAGTAAGGCATCTAGACAGATGTTTGAGTGAGAAGAGCACGGAGCGATATGGAATTAATGTATGGAAGTGTGATTAGTAGAGATAGTGTATAGTAGTGGTTGGTATAGAAGAGCCTGTTTCTATGCTGAGCAGCTCTTCGACTCTATCCCACAGAAGTTCCATGGGCAAGTGCCTCATTAATGAAGACAGGAGGTTCTGCAGACGCTGGAAATCTTGAGTAACCCACACACAAAATGTTGTCAGGAAGCATCTTCTGAGGGAAATGAGTCAACATTTTACTTATTTTGATTATTTTTTAATTACTTATTTATTATTTTTCTTTTCTTTATATTTGCACAGCTTGTTGGCTTCTGTATACTGGTGTCCACCTATTGGGTGCAGTCTTTCATTGATTCCATTATGATTTATTGGATTTATTGAGTATACCCACAAGAAAATGAATCTTATGGTTGCATATGGTAACGTATATGTACTTTGATAATTCACTTTGAACATTTGAACTTTGACACTTGGGCTGAGACACTTCATCACCACAGAATGATGATCAGCCCCCGTGGATGGTCTTGGTCTAAGATGTCCACTGCTTAGATGCTGCCTCACCTGCTGAGTTCCTCCAGCAGTGCATGCATTTTGCTTCATGAGTGAAGGTGTTAATGTATTTCAGAGGGAACGAGTACTGAGTTGTCCCAAAACTAAGGACTTCCGCTACATAATGGAGCTGGCGATCCAAAACTAAATTCAGTTATATTGATGCAGGTCAGTTATGTCTCTGTCCAAAGGTTTAAAGAAGTGACCTAATATTATGAGTTCTAATTTCACCTCAGTGAATATAAGTGTAGGCTAAGTGACTGTTAAAAAGCTGTTTTCCATTTAGAATTATTGCAAAACTCCATCTGGTTTTCTCATATCCTTGATCAGGTAAAAATTTCCATTCCCATTGAGCTAACATAAGAAATAGTATAAAGGTTGAAATGTCATGGTATTGCTGACTAAAATGTTGACCAGGCAAAATTAGGAGGGCTGTGTGCAATTGTGGTCACTACTCTGCAAGTGGGACATGATTAAGTAGAGATGGTGACTTCAGACTCATGGCAATATGGTTGGCTCATTAACTGTGGTTAGGACCCTCTTGGGTGTATTCTGCGCAGCTCTGCGTGTGTAGTTCACAAGACTTCCGGCATCTGCAGAGTCTGTTACACCTCCCTGTGTGCATTTCTGATTGTCCCTATCACAGGAAGGATGGGAAGGCTCTGGAAAGAACACATGGAAGGATATGAGCTAGAGAAAGGCAGGACAGACAGGATTTATTGAATTATTGAGTATTTAGTTTAATTTGGCATCAGAATCAAACTCAGGTTTATCATCACTACTAAACTACAAGAAGAATATATATATATATATATGTTGTCATTCAATCATGCAATGAAAGATGTTTCATTTACAGCTAAATGAACCATTGTTCCTCCATGATCAGAGGAAAGTAAAACCATTTGATATAAGAGCAGAATTAGGCCATTTGGCTCATCAAGTCAGCTCTGCAATTTCATCATGGCTGATCCATTTTCCCGCTCATGCTCTGCCATCTTCCCGTAGCCCTTTATGCCCTGAGTAATCAAGAATCACAATGGTCAAGCATCCTGAGATCCATGTTGCCAGGATGGATCAGCAAGGCTATAGATTTGTTTTGGGGGACTTTGAGATTCATGTTGCATACGTTCTTGTGTTCTGGCTACTCCTTTTCTCGCTGCTTTTGAGTGATTTTATCAATGTGCACTGGGGCACTTTGGCAAAGAATGGCTCTGCAAGTTGGTGGTGAGGCACTGAACTGAACTAAACTGAATACAATGGGACTCCTGGTTTGATGTTTGATATTCTGTGTGTTGTTCTCTCACTTTCTGCCCTGTACATGATCTGTCCTTTTTTCACGCGTAGGGTGTTTGATGTTTTCGTGAACAGATTCCATGGTATTTCTTTCATGGTGCCTGTGGGAGGATGAACTCAATCTTGTATTCTGTATAAATACTTTGATAATAAATGTACATTGGATCTTTGAATCTTTAGAACGTGCAAAACTCTGCGTATACTGCACACAAAGGTTTCAAAGATACATTTAATGTCAGAGAAATGCAAACAATATACATCCTGAAATTCTTTTTCTTTGCAACCATCCACGAAAACAGAGGAGTGCCCCAAAGAATGAATGACAGTTAAATGTTAGACCCCCAAATCCAACCCCAGCTCCCCCTCACATAAACAGCACCCCCCAGGCACTCAAGCATGCAGCAAAGCATCAATAAAGACACAGACTTGCAGTACCCCAAAGACTACTCGTTCACCCGGTAATTCAACCTACCACAGGCTCTCTCTCTCTCCCTAATAAGGGAGGTATCCCCACTTCACAGCGAGAGGGGAGACATGACAAACAACTTGCTGATTTACGACGTTAAAAGACTGTTGAGTTGCTTTTTCCGAGCTCTGTGCCCAAAGAACTCGGGTCTCTGGGCGCACAGCCAGAGATCTCCGGACTCCCACGACACATTGATTTCCTGTGGGGGCACTGACGTTGATACCACCCGCCTCCAAAGCCACGGAATCCCGAAACTCCAAAGGGGAGCGAATCTTCTAGGCCATGTCCTTGGTATATCAAGCAACGGCCAGTCGTGAGATCCCATTCCTGTCAGCTCATATAGTTACCACACAGTAAACAGTCACAAAGTACTGTAATATTAGTGCAGGTCTCTGAGTGACACAGCCTGAAGATTGACATTTTGACTTGAAGGGTGAGGTTCATGTTTATATGAGACAGTATCATGTCACTGACACTATTATAATTAAACAAAGTTGTATAAATATGTGAAACAGCAGCAATAAGAGAGGAAGAGTGACCAGAGCAGGATGAGAAGTGGGTGTGTGAGGTGGGGAGTGGGGAGAGCAGCAGGGCATTCAGACACGAGAGCTGGGTGGCAGCAGGGTGTCAACAAGTTCAACAGCCTTGGGGAAGAAGGTGTTACCCATCTTTGCGGTGACACTTGTTGCTTTGTGGCAACAGTACAAGTCCAAAGACACTAAATGTACTACAAGTTACAAAGTAAATAGTGCGAAAGATGAGTAATGAACGAGGTAGTTAGTGTGCATGGACTGTTCAGAAATATTGATGTTGGAGAGAAAGAGGCTGCTGAGCATGGGTCTTCAGGTTCCTGTTGAGTGTAAGTCAAAAAGTCATTACTAAATCATTGGCCGAAAATCCTGCACTGTGCTGTAATGTTCTATGGTCTGGAATGCAGAATATGCCATAATGTCAAAGTTAGAAAGAAGGAGCACTACAGACAGACTGTAAGCTGCAAGGCCATGATTGTGAGGTTGGGAGCCCGCTTCTTAATGACCTTAATCAAGCAGCATCAGCATAATGAGTCTTCAAAGTAAATTTATTAGCAAAGTACATACCTATCACCATATACAACCCTGAAATTCACTTTCTATCAAGTATACTCAAAAAATCCACAAAAAATAGTAACTATTACACAATCAATGAAAGACTGCACCAACTTGAGCGTTCAATCAGTGTGCAAACGACAACAAACTGTGCAAATACAAAAAGAAAGAAATATTTAATAATAAATAAATAAACAATAAATATTGAGAACATGAGGTGAAGAATCCTTGCAAGTGAGTCCATAGGTTGTGGAATTATTTCAGTGATGGGGTATGTGAGGTTGAGTGATGTTGTACTCTTTGGTTCAGGAGCCTGATGGTTGAGGGCTAATAACTGTTCCTGAACCCAGTGATGTCAGTCCTGAGGCTCCTGTACTTTCTTCTTGATGACAGCAGTGAGAAGAGAGTGTGGCCTGGGTGGTGTGGGTCCCTGATGAAGGATGCTGTGAAAATGCTCCATGTAGATGTGTTCAATGGTTGGGGTGGGCTTTACACTGGACCATTCCACTACTTTCCGTAGGATTTTCCATCCAAAAACATTGATGCTCACATAGTAGGCTATGATGAACTTTTGGTAATGTTACGTGAGAAAGTCGTGGTCATGGTGGGGGGGGGAGTTGATGTAATGTGATTTAAGAGCAAACAGATAAGATTGGCATGATTTTCTTATTTCAAGCAAGAAAACTTGCTGAATTTTTATTAAAGCTAATAATCGCCTTTTCAATAATGACTTGAATGCATCCCTTCTCAAAATATTAAACCACTACATTGCTTTATTTCTGAAAAAATATCCCTCAGAAGAAAAATTTCCATTCTGTTCGCAATATTAAGTAGACTCCCTAACACAGAGATGGCACAGAAGAGAATTGTTAGATCAATAATAATAATAATAATAATAGAAAATACTTTATTGATGCTGAATGTTCCTAATCAGCAGAAGACACATTAACACAAAGTGAAGTTGAATGTTGGCCTCCATTGCTAGAGGGATTTTATTTAAGAGTCAGGGGGCTTATGCTGCAAATGCACAGGGTATTGGTGCAGCTGCACCTGGAGTACAGTGTGCAGTTCTGGTCTCATTATTTGAGTAAAGATAAATTGGCTTTGGAGGTGGTGTAGAGGAAGATCACCAGGTTGATTTTGGAGATGAGAGGTTGAGCCTATGAGGAGAGATTGACCGTACTCACTGGAATTCAGAAGAAAGAGAGAGGATCTTATAGAAAAATATAAAATTATGAGAGGAATAGGTATGACACAAGCAGGAAAGTTTCTCTATAGAATAAATCTGGGATACCTTGCCTCAAGATTTGGGAGAAAATATTTAGGACAGAGATGAGGAGAAACTGCTT
Source organism: Hypanus sabinus (assembly GCF_030144855.1). Lineage (NCBI taxonomy): Eukaryota > Metazoa > Chordata > Chondrichthyes > Myliobatiformes > Dasyatidae > Hypanus > Hypanus sabinus. The sequence goes on from NC_082707.1 coordinate 16,253,443, forward strand.
TTCACAGGGAGCTGTGAATTTGTGGAATTCTCTGCCCAGGGAAGCAGCAGAGCTACCTCATTAAATCTATTTAAGAGACATTTAGATAGATTCAGGGTTGTGGGGAAAAGGCAGGTAGGAGGAGCTGAGTCTACAGCCAGATCAGCCATGATCTTATTGAATGCAAAGCAGGGTTGTTGGGCCAAATGGCCTACTCCTGCTCCTATTTCTTATGTTTCTTAATTTTGAAGCAGACATGCTGTGGGCGAATATATGCAACAAACAAAAAATGTTAAGAAACTCTGAAGGTGTTTTCTATTTTTGGAGAGGCAGGAAGATGACCTTTCTTTTGGCCCATAGAAAAAACTTCATTTGGATGTGTTGTGGATTGATGGGGCAACTGCTCAACAAGTGACTGCAAGAAGCTGCAGAGAGTTGTGGATACAGCGCAGCACACCATGGAAACCAACCTCCCATTTATGGACTCTGTCCACACACTTTTGATCATCTTGGTTAAATAGCCAGCATAATCAAAGTCTCCACTCACTCTGAACATTCTCTCTTCTCCTCTCTCCTATCAGGTAGAAGATACTGTATAAATGCCTGAAAGCATGAAACATCAGGCTCGAGGACCAAAAGACTATAAGACACAGGAGATGAATTGGGCCATTTGGCCCACTGAGTCTGCTCTGTTATTCCATCAAGGTTGATATATTATCCCTTTTGTCCCATTCTCCTGCCTTCTCCTGTAGCCTTTTACATCCTTACTAATCAAGAAGTAATCAACCCCCACTTTAAATATAAGGTAAGAGAGAGAAACAAAAATGGGGAATGTTGAGGTGGGGGGGCAATTACCTGAAGTTTGAGAAATTGATGTTCCTGCCATCTGGTTGAAGACCACCCAGATGGAATATAAGACGTTGCTCCTCCAACCTGAGTATGACCTCATTGTGGCAGTAGAGAAAGCCATGGACTAACATGTCAGAATAGGAATGGGAAGTAGAATTGAAATGGGAGGCCAGTAGGAAAATTTGCTTCTTGTGGCAAATGAAGCAAAGGTTCTCGATGAAGCGTCTTCGCTCTGTCTACCACATAAAACAAGATTTCCCAAAACATTCACAATACTTAGTTGCTCACAGTACTTTAAGTACAGTCTGACCAATACCTTATAATTTCTCAGCATTACAGTACATCTTAGATTTTATATTCTAGTCCTCTTGAAATGAATGCCAATATTTCATTTGCCTTCCTTACTAATGACTCAACCTGCAATTTAACTTCTAGGGAATCCCAAATTGCTTTACACTTCAGATTTCAGAATTTGCTCTCTGTTTAGAAAATAGTCTATACCTTTATTCCTTCTACCTAAGTGCATGACCATATAATTCCTTACACTGTTCCATCTGCCACTTCATTGCCAATTCTTCAAATCTGCCAAAGTCCTTTTTCAAACATTGACTCCTTAGTACTACATGTCTGGTATTAATAGTTCTGTAGTTCTTTTCTGATGGTTGTAATGAGAAAAGGTCATTTCCCTGAAGGTGGGTGTCCTTAATGATGGATGCTGCCTTCGTGAGACATCAACTTTGTAGATATCCCTAATGCTGGGGAGGCTAGTGCCTATGATGGAGCTGGTTGTGTTTACAACCATTTACAACTTTTTCTGAACCTGGGCATTGGTGCCGCCATAGCAGATGGTGATCAGAATCAGGTTTAATATCACTAGTACATGTAAGTAGTAGTAAGTAGTAAGAATGTTGCCTACAAATTGCAATGGGAGATAGAAAATGCATGCCAGAAGGGCAATTTTACAATAGTCATGGAACACTTCAATATGCAGGTAGATGGGGAAAATCAGGCTGGATCCCGAGAGGGGGAGTTTCTAAAATGACTACAAAATGGCTTTTAGAGCAGCTCGTGGTTGAGCCCACTAGGGGAACAATTATTCTGAATTGGGTGTTGTGCAATGAACCTGAACTGATTAGAGAGTTGAAGGTAAACGAACCCATGGGGAGAAGTGATTCCTTTTACATTATATGTCATTGATTTGGATGTTGGATTCGATGGCTTTATTGCGAAATTTGCAGGTGATATGAAGATAGCTGGAGGGGCAGGTAATTCTAAGGAATAGAGAGGCAACAGAAGGATGTGGACAGAGCAGAAGAATGGGGAAAGAATTGGCAGATGGAATAGTGTTGGGAAGTGCATGGATTGGATTGAATTGAATTGAATTGACTTTATTTCTTACATCCTTCACATACACGAGGAGTAAAAATCTTTATGTTATGTCTCCATGTAAATGTGCAATGTGCAATCATAGTAATTTATAACAAATAGAACAGTCAATGTAACATAGAAACACACTTAAATCAGTGTGAGTTAATCAGTCTGATGGCCTGGTGTAAGAAACTGTCCCGGAGGCGGTTGGTCCTGGCTTTTATGCTGTGGTACCGTTTCCAAAGGTAATAGCTGGAATAGATTGTGGTTGGGGTGACTCAGGTCCCCTGTGATCCTTTAGGACCTTTTTTCACACCTGGCTTAGTAAATGTCCTGAATCATAGGAAGTTCACAACTACAGATGCACTGGGCCGTCCGCACCACTCTCTGCAGAACCCTGCGATTAGGGGAGGTGCAGTTCCCATACCAGGCAGTGATGCAGCCAGTCACGATGGTCTCAATTGTGCCCCTATAGAAAATTCTTAGGATTTGGGGGCCCATACCAAACTTCATCAACCGTCTGAGGTGAAAGAGGCGCAGTTGTGCCTTTTTCAACACACAACTTGTGTGTACTGACCACGTGAGGTCCTCGGTGATATGGATGCCGAGGAACTTAAAGCTGTTTACCCTTTCAACCGCACATCCGTTAATGTCAATAGGGGTTAGCCTGTCTCCATTCCTCCTGTAATCCACAAACAGTTCCTTTGTTGTTGCGACATTGAGGGAGAGGTTGTTTTCTTGACATCACTGTGTCAGAGAGAAATGTGTCATGCATTTTGGTTGAAAGGATTGACTATTTTCTAAATGCTGAGAAAATACTAGACGCAAGGGGACTTGGGAGTCCTTGAACAGGATTCCCTAAAGGTTAAATTGCAGGTCGAGTCTGTGGTGAGGAAGGTAAATGCAATGTTAACATTCATTTCAAGAGGATTAGAATATAAAAGCAAAGATGTAATGTTGAAACTTTCTGAAGCACTGGTGAGACCTCAGTTGAAGTACTGTGAGGAGGTTTGGGTCCCTTATCTTAGAAAGGATGTCCTGAAACTGGCGAGGGTTGAAATGAGGTTCACAAAAATGAATCCAGGATTGAATGGCTTGTCATTTGAAGAGCATCTGATGGCTCTGGGCCTGGATTCACTAGAATTCAGAAGAATGAAGGGTGACCTCATTGAAATCTATTGAATGGTGAAAGGCCTTGATAGAATGGATGTGGAGAAGTTGTTTTCTGTAGTGGGGGGGTGGGGGTCTAAGACCAGAGGACACAGACTCAGAATAGAGAGGCATCCTTTTAGAATGGAGATGAGGAGGTATTTCTCTAGCCAGGGGGAAGTGAATCTGTGGCATTCTTTGCCACAGACAGCTGTGGAGACCAAGTCTTTATGTATATTTAAGGCAGAGTTTGATTGATTCTTGTTTGGTCAGGTCATGAAGGGATGTGGGCAGAAGGCAGGAAATTGGGGCTGAGAGGAAAATTGAATCAGCCACAATGAAATAACGGAGCAAACTCAATGGGCCAAATGGCCTAATTCTGCTTCTATATGTTATGCTCTTATGGTCTGATGTCATGAAATTTGTTAACTTTGCAACGGCAGTACAATGCATACATGATAATATACAAAAAAATAAATCACAGTAAATATATATATATGCATATTAAATAGTTAAATTTTAAAAGTGAGGTTGTTTTCAGGGGTTCAACGTCCATTTAGTAATCCGATGGCAGAGGGGAAGAGGCTGTTCTTGAATCTTTGAGTGTGTGCCTTCAGGCTTCTGTATCTATTCCTGATGGTAACTATGAGAAGGCGGCATGCCCAGGGTGATGGGGGTCCTTAATAATGGACACCACCTCTCTGAGGCACCGCTCCTTGAAGATGTCTTGGATACTATGGAGGCTAAAGCCCAAGATAGAGCTGACTAATTTTACAACATTCTGTAGCTTCCTTCAATCTTGAGCAATCATTTCCCCCCCAACCCCCCCCCCATACCAGACAGTGATGCAACCTGTCAGAATACTCTCCATGTTACATCTGCAGAAGTTTTTGAGTATTTTAGGATGACAAACCAATTCTCCTCAAACTCCTAATAAAAAATATAGCCACTGTCCTGTCTTCTTTAAAGCTTCATTGATAGATTGGGGCCGGGTTTGATCTTCAGAGATCTTGAGTCCATGTATACAGATTATTCTGTGAGCTTTACAAGAAACGTCATTGTTCTCTGGCATGTGGGACACTAAACTATTCTGAATCTGAACAATATTACAGGCATTTCGCATTCTTGTCATTCACAAGACCACAATAAAGTATTGTGTGCTATCCAGTCTGAAGATGGCTGTTCTCTGCTGGATTCAACTCCTTTTCTGAGCCTATGCTCCACATCTCTCTATTCCTTGTGCTATCAAATATTTATTCACCATCTCTGATCATATTTCTAATGTTTCAACTTGTATAACAGAGATTTCCAGAGATATCACCATCCAGTTTTAGGAGTGGTTGTTACCGTGCAGCCATTGGGCTCCTGGACTGGCTGCACTCACTTTAGCACTGAATTGACTCTGCAGCCTGTAGACTCAAGTTTGGGGCCTCCGCAGCTCGTGTCTTCAGCATTACTTTTTGCTCTGTTGAAATAATTGAATGATTTGTCTCTGCCCTCAGAGGAGCCGCTATTTCATGTAGCTGTCATTGGAGACCCCGCTGGCTCATGTCACTGCCCTTAGAGAGGCTGCTGGTTGGTATTGCTGCCCTTGGAGATAATGAGACATAGGAACAGAATTAGGCCATTTGGCCCATTGAGTCTGCTCTTCCATCCAATCATGGCTGATCCTTCTTTCCTCGCCTCAGCATCACTCCCCAGCATTCTCCCCATAACCTTTGATGCCTTGGCCAATCAAGAACCTGTCAATCTTCAGCATAAATACACCCAACGACCTGCCCTTGAATGGGAATTACTTATGCCTTCATAATCTCTGCCACAGTACTGTAGTAAGTCGTTTGCACAGCACTGTAGTAATTTTATGTAAAGAACTGTACTGCTTGTACTGCTGCCACAAAATAAAGCAAATATCATGACGTATGTGAGTGATGACACACCTGATTCTGATATGAGTCTCTTTTGTTGATTGAGAGTAGGAAGGGGGCAGAGAGAGGGAATCATGGTTAAGAAATGGGGGAAGGGAGAGGGGAGAGAACAGGAAGAGACATTCTGTAATTATCAATAAACCAATTGTTTGGAATCAAATAACCTTGTCTGTTGTCTCAGGACTGGGTGTGTCTGTGCCTGCTCCACTACTCCACCCTGGCACTCCTTCTCTGCCACATCCCTCCCGCGGTTCTCCACCCTCGCTATTCCCAACACCCTTTCCTCCTGCCAGATTTACAAACTTGCTCTCTTCTCCATATTGACAAGTACAGTACTGTGCAAGAGTCTTAGGCACCCTCACTCTATATATGTCCTTAAGACTCTTGTACATACAGTACTGTACCACACTTCTCTTCTCAGTATGTTCCATTGTCTGAGACTTTCGCACGAGTGAAATCATCTCAACAATATCCTGTCAAGCCTTCTTTGGTCTTGATCTGACTAGTATTGCCACTGTTTCTTCAAAACTCAAAGTAACACAGGCCCCAACTACTTAGGATTTCTCAGTTTGACAAACCTCTCATTCCAGGAGATAGCCCGGTAAATCTCTCTTTTTACTGTTTTCAATATTACTATATCTTTAGATAAAGAGGTTGAAACTGGGCATTGTATTCCTTGGGAGGAAGATGAGTGGGAACTTCTTCATTTAAAGGATTGCGTGAGACTGTGGAACAAGCTGTGGAACAAAGTGATGGATGCAGGCTGATTTCAAAATTTAAGAGAAATTTGGATCAATACATGAATGTGATGGGATCTCTATACCTGTTACACTTAATTCTGCATTGTTATTGTTTTACATTTTTCTACCACAAAGCCCTGTGAAATGATCTGATCCATATGAATAAAGTTCAAAGTTTAAAGTAAATTTATTACCTGAAGTTCATATATGTCACAATATACAACCCTGAGATTATTTTTTGTTGCAGGCATAAATTACAATAATAATATTTTGTTATTATTTACCACACCAACATGGCTTATCCACCAGTGTGCATAAGACAACAAGCTACGCAAATTCAAAACTAAAAGAATAATAATAAATAAATAAGCAATAAATATGGAGAACATGAGATGATGAGTCCTTGAAAGTGTGTGCATAGGTTGTGGAAATACAAGTCAAGGTTTTCACTATATCTGTATCTCAGTGATTGTGATAATATTAAAAAAATTCCAATGCCAATTCTTGCTTTTTTTAAAATCCTGCCACTTTGCAATAAATCCAAAATTTAATTTGCATTCTTAATTACTTGACTGACCTACCTGCTGACAGTGTGTGACATTCACTCAAACATCTAGATCCCTCTGTACGTATGCCACCTGCATTCTCTCCATTTCAATAATAATCCACCTTTTGATTCCTCTTACCATGTTGCATAACTTCATATTTCACCCACATCAAACTCCTTTTTCCCAGTCCCTTAACCCGCCTATATCCTATTGCAGAATCACTATATCCTTATTACAACTTGCTCTTCCACCTACTTTTGTATCGTCAGCAGATCGGGAATCCCTGGATCTTGCTCCTGCCTCTAAAGTATAGGTATTAGTAGACACTCAATGGCCACTTTATTAGGTACACCTGCATACCTGCTCATTTTTTGCAAATATCTAATCAGCCAATCATGTGGCAGGAACTCAATGCTGACTTTGACTGTGGAATGATACTTGGTGCCAGACAGGGTGGTTTGAGTATCTGAGAAAGTGCTGATTTCCTGGGACTCTCATTTATAGCCGTCTCTAGAGTTTGCAATGGATGGTGCAAATCCCCCCCCACAAAAAAACATCCACTGAGCATCAGTTCTGTGGGTGAAAATGCTTTGTTAATGAGGGAGGTCAGAGGGCAATGGACAGACTGGTTCAAGGTGTCAGGAAAGTGACAGTAACTTAAGTAACCATGTGTTACAACAATGCGAGCATCTATGAATTCACGTCAAACAAGTCAGTTAGATCACAATACTTACCCATTTTGATGTTTGGACTGAACAACAACTGAACTTCTTGACCATGTCTGCATGCTTTTATGCATTGAGTCACAGCCACATAATTGGCTGATTAGATATTTGTATTAGTGAGCAGGTGTACAGGTGTATCTAATAAAGTGGCCACTGGCCACTGAATGTATATGATAGAACCTAGAAAACTGAAAATCAAACAGTGCAACACAGGAACAAGCTATTCAGCCCACAATGTTGTGCCAAACCAAATCAAAAACATCCAAACCCTAATCCCTCCTTCCTACACCATGTCCATACCCCTCCATCGTCTTTAAACCCATGTGCCTATCCAAAGCCTCTAAAGTCACTTCAAAGCCTCTAATGTATTTGCTTCTACCACCATACCTGGCAACACATTCCAGGCATGCACAACTCTCTGAGTAAAAAATCTTTCCCCTACATCCCCCTTGAACCTACCCCCCTCTCACCTTCAATGCATGCCCTCTGGTATTAGACACTTCAATCCTGGCAAACAGGCACTCTCTGCCACTCTGTCTATGCCTCTCATAATCTTGTAAACCTCTGTCAGATCTCCCCTCAGCCTCTGATACTCCAAAGAAAACAACCCACGTTTATCCAGCCTCTTGTGGTAGCACATGCCCTCTAAACCAGGCAGCATCCTAGTAAACTCGTTCTGCACCCTCTCCAAATCATCAACATCCTTCCTATAGTGGGGTAACTTGAACTATATGCAATACAACAGCTGTGGCCTAATGAGAGTTTTATAAATTTGCAACATAACCTCCAACTTTTGAACTTACTGCCTTGACTAATAAAAGCAAGCATTCCATAAGCTTTCTTAACCACCCTATCGACCTGTGTAGCCACTTCAAGGAGCTATGAACTTGGATCCCAAGATCCTCTGCTCAGCAACATCATTAAGGATCGTGGTCTTCACAGTGCACTGTCTGCTTGCATTTGCCCTGTGGAGGTGCAACACCTCACATTTATCTCAATTAAACTCAAAGCCGATGAACTTTGAGCATGGATGGAAACGTGGAACTATGATGTTGTGTCCATTACTGAAGATTGGATGTCCCAGGAGCAGGAATGCCTGCTGAGTGTGCCAGGATTTAGATGTTTGTAAAAGAACAGAGAGGGAGGCAAAAGAGGTGGGGGCATGACATTGCTAATTAGGGATAATGCCATTGCTGCAGAAAAGGGAGAAGTCATAGAGGGATGGTCTACTGAGTGAGTGTGGGTGGGCATCAGAAACAGGAAAAGGGCAATAACTCTACTGGGTATTTTTACAGACCTTCCCCCAATAGTAACAGGGATATCGAGGAGCAAATAGGGAGGCAGATTCTGGAATGGTGCATTAATTATAGGGTTGTTGTGATGGGAGATTTTAACTTTCCTAATATTGATCAACATCTCCTTAGCACAAGGGGTTTAGATAAGGTGGAGTTTGTTAGATGTGTTCAGAAAGGTTCCCTGACACAATTGTAGATAAGGCACCAAGAACAGAGGCTATACTTAATCTGGTATTGGGAAATTAATCTGGTCAGGGGTCAGATCTCTCAGTGGGAGAGCACATTAGAGGTAGTGACCACAACTCTGTCTCCTTCACCATAGCACTGGGGAGGGATAGGAGCAGACAATTTGGGCAAACAGTTAATTGGGTTAGGGGGAAATATGATGCTATTAGGAAGGAAATTGGGAGCAGATGTTCTCAGGGAAATGCATGGCAGAAATGTGGCAAATGTTCAGGTTGCTGTGGGAAATGAGGGAGGAGATTGCTGAGCATCTTGCAATGATCTTTGCATCATCAATAGGAACAGGAGAAGTACCGGAGGATTGGAGAGTTGAAAATGTTGTTCCCTTGTTCAAGAAAGGGAGTAGAGATAACCCAGGAAATTATAGGCCAGTGAGTCTGACTTCAGTGGTGGGCAAGTTGTTAGCAAAGATCCTGAGAGGCAGGATTTGGAAAGACATAATCTGATTAGGGATAGTCAGCATGTCTTTGTTGAGCTGGATTGAATTCTTTGATGATATAACATGGTAGAGCAGTGGATGTAGTGTATATGGATTTCAGAAAGGCATTTGATAAGGTTCCCCATGCCAGGCTGCTTCAGAAAGTAGGAGGGCATGGGATCCAGGGAGATCTTGCTTTGTGGATCTAGAATTGGCTTTTCAACAGAAGGCAAAGGGTAGTTGTAGATGGTTGGTATTCTGCATGGAGGCCGGTGATCAGTGGTGGTCCACAAGGATCTGTTCTGGGACCCCTCACAAGATCAAGGAGCAGAAGGAGGCCATTTGGCCCATCGTATCTGCTCTGCCACTCCACCATGAACTAAACTATTCTCTGTCTAGTTACAATTTCCGGCTTTTTCCCCATATCGCTTGATACCCTGACTAATTAGATACCTGTCAATCTCCTCCTTAAAAACCCTCAATGACTGGGCCTCCACAGCTGTATGTGGCAACGAATTCCATAAATTCACGACCCTCTAGCTAAAAAAATTTCTCCTCATCTCTGTTTTAAATGGGTGCCATCTAATTCTAAGACTGTGGATCCCTCCTGTTTGTGATTTTTATAAATGACCTGGATAAGGAAGTAGAAGGGTGGGTTAGTAAGTTTGTGGATGACATAAAGCTTGGGGATGTTGTGGGTAGTCTGGAGGGTTGTCAGAGATTACAGTGGGACATCGATCAGATGCAGAACTGGGCTGAGAAGTGGCAGATGGACTTCAATCCAGATAAGTGTGAAGTGGTTCATTTTGCTAGGTCCAATTTGAAGACAGAATATAATATAAATGGTAAGACTCTTGGCAGTGTGGAGGATTAGAGAAATCTTGGGGTCCATGTCAATAGGATGCTCAAAGCTGCTGTGCAGGTTGACAGTTTTGTTAAGAAGATGTATGATGTGTTGATATTCATCAACTGTGGGATTGAGTTCAAGAGCCATGAGGTAATGTTACAGCTCAAAGACCTTGGTCAGAACCCAATTGGAGTACTGTGTTCAGTTCTGGTCACCTCACTACAGGAAGGATATGCATACTATAGAGAGAGTGCAGAGCAGATTTACAAGGTTATTGACCGGACTGTAGGGCGTACCTTATGAGAATAGGTTGGGTGTACTTGGCTTTTTCTCCTTGGAGTATTGAGAAATATACCTGACATAACCACTATATATACCTGAAATATAATCACTATGTATTAGCTATTTACTATACTATGTCATCACTTCTAGGTACTGAATATTAATATGTATTATTTTACTAGACACATTTTGTTATGTGTTGTTTTCACAAGATACTTTATACTCTCCTAGCTGCATATTATGGCACTTACAGAACACCTGTCTGTTTAGCAGCACTATTAGCTGAGATGTATCCCATGTATTACACTCAGCCTTTGTTTAGTACGAGATAACGGTAGCGGACAGGATGCTGCGAGCAGGAATGTACTGTGAGGGAGGTTGTCTGAAAAACATAATCTTGGCCACGAATAAGGTCCCAATGCTAATGGGTGAAACATAATGGTGGCGCACCGCGGGCTAGGCAAGAGCGATTAATTAATTCATATATAAATGATATGCAATTAAAACTTGATTGGGTATGCCGATGAAACCAAAAATGTAACTGAGATAAGAAATTACTATAAAGAATGCTGTACACCGGAGTTCATTGGGCTTTCGGCGACAAGTTCATTGATTGCCTCAGCCTTTGTTTGCAAATAAAGGTTTAAACTTCCCGAAGAATTGTCTGCGTCTCCTGGTCATTTCAATTAACCACGACAGGAGCAACAGAGGATGAGAAGTGACCTGATAGGGGTGTATAGATGATGAGTGGCATTGATCATGTGGAGAGTCAGAGGCTTTTTCCCAGGGCTGAAATGGCTAACACAAGGGAGCATAGTTTTAAGGTGCTTGGAAATAGGTACCGAGGGATGTCATGGGTGTGTTTTTGATACAGAGAGTGTTAGGTGCCTGTTATTTCAATTTTTGCCTTTCAGTACTTCACCTGACATCTACCTTATGGTCTCTTACTGACCTGGTGCTCTGGTTCCCACCCGCTGCAAAACTAGTTTAAACTCTCCCAAGTAGCATCAGCAAACCTCGCGGCCAAGATATTGGTTCCCCTCTAGTTCAGGTTCACTCCGTCCTTCTTGTGCATGTTACCCCTTCCCCAGAAAATTCAAGAACTTGAAGCTCTGTCTCCTGCACCAAATCCACAGCCACTCATTCATCCCATTCCTACTTGCACTAGCGTAAGGCACAGGGAGAAATCTGGAGACTACAACCTTAGAAATCCTTCTCTTCAGCCTCTTTCCGAACTCTGTATACTCACTGCACAGGACATCTTCCCCTTTCCTGCCTATGTCATTGTCCTCTGGCTGCTCCCCCTCCCCTTTCAGAATATCCTGCAGCTGCTTCAATACATCATGGACCCTAGCACCCAGGAAGTAACACATCAGGCTTTTGTGACCACAGAACCTCTTTTCTTTACCCCTAACCACTATGAATACCGCATTGGCTGACTTAACCCGTCCCTGTGTAGCTTCAGAACCAGCCGCAGTGCCACCCCCTGGCAGCTTGGATGTACACAAGACAACTGTACCTCAGTATACGCGTCAATAGTAAGCTAATAATAATCACAATAAGTCTGGGGAAATACTTACACAATGAAGGAGGCTTTCCAGTTCATCTGCTCGATCCCAGTTCCTAGCACCTCACTCACTTACTGCAGCCTATCACCCCTATTACGGCTTAGGATGTTGACAGCAGTACGCCAGAGCCCTCTGTCCTTTCAAGTTGTTCTTGAATGAAACGTATCTTCTTCCTTCCCACCGGGGAAGAGGTCATTGGATGTTCTGGAGTTCTGGGTTTTTCCTGGATAAGGTTGCTCACCCCATGCTGAACTCTTCTCCTTTCACATCCAGGCTTGGGACTACCACGCCAGAATTACAAATTCCTAGTGGAAAGGTCCTATTGCTCCACTCCCTCACTCTTTCCCAGCAAGTGATCCTCTCTGAAGAATTTATTTCAATTACTTTTGAAGGATCTCATTGATTCTGCCTTCCAATAGGCAGGATGCCCCATATCATCACTACATTCAGTGCAAAACTTTCATTGTGAAAGACACTAGCAGTGTGCCAGATGTTGAAGGGTGCAAGGGAAGAGAAGTGAGTGGAGTTACTATTACAAGGGAGAAGGTGCTCAAAAAGCTGAAAGACCTAAGGGTAGATAAGTCATGCAGACCAAATGAACTGCACCCAAGGGTTCTAAAAAAGTAGAGACCACTTGATCCATTTGACCCAAACCAGGAGAGTGTGGGCCATGGCAGTCAAAGCTCAAACTGGGAATGGCACCTGATGATGATGATTAGAGACTGTTGAGGCATTAGTAATGATCTTTCAAAAATGATTGGACTTCTAATCTTTGAAAAATTCGAAATGTCACTAAACTCGTTAAGAAAGGGGGAAAGCAGCAGAAAGGGCATTAAAAACCAGTTAACCTGACCTCAGTGGCTGGAGTCAATTGGTAAGGATGAAGTTATGGGGTACTTGGTGACACAGGACAAAATAGAACAAAGTTAGCATGGTTTCCTTGGGGGAAATCTTTCCTGATGAACCAGTTGGAATTCTTTGAGGAGATTACAAGTAGAATCGATAAAATGGATGTACTGGATGTTATATATTTGGATTTTCATAAGACCTTTGACACATGAGGCAGCTTACCGTTCAGGGGCCATGGTATTACAGGAAAGTTACTGGCATGGTTAGACCATTGGCTGATTGGCAGGAAGCAGTGAATGGGAATAAAAGGATACTTCCCTGGTTGGCTGCCAGTGACTAGTGGTGTTCTGTAGAGGTCAGTGTTGGGACTGCTTCTTTTTATACTGTATATCAGTGATTTAGATATTGGAATTGATAGCTTTGTTCCCAAGTTTGCAGATGATACGAAGATTGGTGAAGGGGCAAATAGACTGCAGAGGCACTTAGACAGATCAGGAGAATGGGCAAGAAAGTGGCAAATGAAATACAATGCTGTAAAATGCACTTTGGTAGTAGAAATAAATGTGCAGACTATTTTCTAAATGGGAAAAAAATTCCAAAAATCTGAGATTTAAAGGGACTTGGGAGTGCTTGTGCAGAACACCTTAAAGGTTAACTTGTAATGCTGAGACTTTTTAAGGAACTGGTTTGGCTTCATCTTGAGTATTGTGAACAATTTTGGACTCCTCATAAATAAAAAAAGATGCTCTAACATTGGAGAGAGTTCTGAAGGACGATTCTGGGAATGAAAGAGGAACATTTGATGACTCTGGGCCTATACTCGCTGCAATTTAGAAGGATGAGGGGGGGATCTCATTGAAACCAATCAGATATTGAAAGAACGAGACAGAGCAGATATGGAAAGGATGTTTCCCATGGTGGGGGAATCTCAGCAATGGTGGGCACAGCCTCAGGATAGAGTGGCAGAGAAATTTCTTTAGCCAGACTGTAGTGAATTTGTGGAATTAGTTACCACAGGCAGCTGTGGAGGCCAGGCCTTTGGGTGTATTTAAAGCAGAGATTGACTGGTTCTTGATTGGAGTCATCTGCAAAGATTATGGGGAGAAGCCCAGTGAGTGAGACTCAGCAGGGGAAAAAAGTTTCAGCAATGATTGAATAGTGGAGCAGACTTGATGGACCAAATGGCCTAATTTTGCTGCTATGTCTTATGGTCTTGTAGTCTAAAACAAAGTTTATTTTTAACATTCCCCTTATGGCTTTTGCATATGTTTTAAACTTGTATCTCTGGTCTTTGAACTATCTTCTCCTTGAGAAAACCATCCTCCATTTACTCCTATAAATAACTCGGGATATTGTACAGCTTTATCAAATCCCCTCTCAGGTCTGTTTGCCCCAGTTACTTCAGCTGTAAGTGAAAGGCTGAAAAGATCATTTTGTTCTCTGGGGCAAAGAAGCGTGACCAGTTAGGGCAACTGGTCAGCCTACAATTCAACATCTTATCTTCATAATCCAAACTAATAGGAATCCACCAACGAAATCTCTTTTTCCCGAAGACAGCAAATACCCACCCAATGGTGTCCCTGTTTATCTAACATAACAATAATCCACCTTTGGTAACTCTGTTTCTCTAAACCAACAAAAATCCACCAATGGTATGTCTGTTCTCTGACACAACCAATATCCACCAATGGTAACCTTATGTTTCACTCACATCAAATGATGACTGACCTGCTGAGTAGCCTCCACATTATCAGTTTTATTTCATATCCCCTTATCTGGACATGTTGCTAATTTTGCCTGTCGCCTGTTATTCCCCTGGTTTAGACTATAAAGCCATAAGACCATAAAACATAAGAGCAGAGTTAGGCTATTTGACCCATTGAGTCTGCTCTACCATACCACCATGGCTGATTTATTATCTTACCCAACCCTATTCTCTCTCCTTCTCCCCATAATCTTTGATGCCCTTTCACAATTCCACCACTAACATCTGCTAGGGATAATTTACAGTTACCAAGCGACCAAACTGTATGCCTCTATGATGTGAGAAGAAAGCAGAGTATTAGGGTCACAGACAAACTCTACACCACTCTTATGGCACTGGAGGTCAGAACTGTACCCAGGTCACTGATGCCGAACCTGAGCAATTTCCTACCTTGGAAGGCTGAGGAGAATCATTCAATAATTTTACTCAAAACAGAGCTTGTTTGAGTGGCAAAATGACATTAAGACAATAAGACTATGTAATGCCCTGGTTTATATTTTTTTACTGTTTGCTGTATGTATTACATTTTGTGCTGTTCTGTGTGAGCTGCTTGTTTTCAGCTAATGTTTGGGTGACTGTTGAAGATCAGAGAGAGGAGAAATGTGTGCCATCCAATTAGGATGGTCAGATTAAGGGGAGGTTTCTCTGGTGAGGAACACTAAGGTTGGGCTTGGACCTTTTTTTCGAAAGGAGATGAAGAGAGAAGAAGCTGGGGAGAACCGCTCGTGGCATACGATCCGGTGGGAGACACCTTTGTTCCAGATGGATTGCGAGCGACGTTTGGAAGGTGCTGAGTGCTTTCATGTTGACCGAGGGCCCAGCGTGTGAGTGACAGGGAAGTTCAAGATGAGCTCCAATGTGTGCACATTTGACTGTTTTATTAGAATGGGCCCTTTTCTTTTTGTTATTCTTTACTAACCTTTTAGGTAAGATTCATAAATACAATGCCTTTAATCATATGCAGTGTACTGTCTGTTATTTTGTGGCATTAATTTGTAACAGGATAGCAAATTTCACAGCATCTACACAAACAGGGTGTTTGGGGTGTGCCCACGCCTTACTCTCACAAGCTTGGCAGGGCCAAAGATTCTAGACTTACACAGCCAAGGAAACCAGGGTGTTTCAACTGCAAGACATAGGAGCAGAATTAGGTCATTTAGCCCATCAACTCTGTTCCAGTTTGAGGTACATGATTGGCCATGAACCTGACACAGAGCGGCACTTACATGAAAGCAAAATGGCCTATGCCCATTGTTATTTCTTCAGCTCTTTTGCAAGCAAAGAATACTGTACCCACAGAATATAAAGATTGCACATTAAAAGCGATTGCACAAAACACCAATGACAGCTTTGAAGGTTTCTTTTAAAGCTAGTTCCAATATTGTTGATTCATCTGAGTTGCAATCCCTGCAAAGTTCATTTGCAAAAGAAT
The DNA here is from genome assembly GCF_030144855.1 of Hypanus sabinus. NCBI lineage: Eukaryota > Metazoa > Chordata > Chondrichthyes > Myliobatiformes > Dasyatidae > Hypanus > Hypanus sabinus. The sequence goes on from NC_082707.1 coordinate 16,269,425, forward strand.
TTGACAAAGGCTATAAATTCAGTGGGGTATTAATATCACATGTAGATTAGCCCGATATATTTGATGTTGATGGTGCAATCTTGCATCCCTTCCTACAGCTGGTTGGAAAATATAGGAAAAGCAAGTAATACACAGAGCTTCAAAAAGCGAAAGATAAGATATCCCCACTGACATGCCAAACATTAATTTGAAGAAGCAATTTTCCCAAGGCTGTTTGTATTGTTTGAATGAACACAGACACCTTCCCATCACTAAATCGTTTTATTTTTTGCTTGGGGACAAAACTATTTTCTCACACACACAAGGGATTTTCTCAAACGGATCCTGCTTCAGTTTTTTGTGTTAACAATAAATGCCTAAATTGACTTCTGCAAAATCTGGTTAGCTATTGTCTCTGTGTATGCCTGACACCACTGTTGCCCTGTTGAGAAATACCTAATAACTCAGTCTTAAAATTCTTATCTGTGTATTCAAATTCCTTGTAACTACATACAAGAGAAAATCTGCAGATGCTTGAAATCCATGCAATACACACAAAATGCTGGAGGATCTCAGCAGGCCAGGCAGCGTCTTTGGAAAAGAGTACAGTCGATCTTCATCAGTACTGTTGAAAAAAGATGAGAAGTAAGAGTAAGAGGTGGGGGAAGGGAAGGAAGAAATAAAAAGTAGTAGGTGATAGTTGAAACCGGAAGAGGGGGAGGGGTGAAGTAGAAAGTTGGGATTCTGCCCAAGGGTCAGGGGAGAAGAGAGAATGTTTAGGCCTTTGTTTACACTGGACAACAAATTTTTTCAAGTGATGCTTTAGCAGATTGTTTTTTTGTTTATGATAGACCACTTGAAGCTGAACATAAACATAATTTCCAATTGCTTGTATCATGTAGGAATTTGGAGAAACAAGAAATTAACTTTTATTGAATATGCTGCTGCTAATTGCACAGCGGTGTTGACGCTTTGCAATAGTTCAACTAAACTAAAAAGGCGTTGTTTATGATTTTCATTTGTACTCTGTGTCTGAGGCTTCTCACTTAAGAATCAGCCAGCACTGATGGATTCAAGTTACCCTGATAACGTTTCTCCATGACCACAATGTCCCGGTGAAACCTTTCACCGTGCTCGTCACTGACAGCACCAAGATTTGCAGGGAAGAAGTCTAAATGGGAATTCAGAAAATGAATCTTGCAGGTCATGGTTTTGTATGCTTGAAGCATGTTGTCTACCTGTTGCACGTAGTTTTGTGCTCTGTAGTTGCCAAGAAAATTTTCAACATCCTTGAATGTCTTCCATGTAATTTTCTCTGGTCCCACTAGAAGATCGTCCAATTGGCAGTCATTGATGACCTGTTTAACTGACAAAAATGCCTTCCTTAATCTTGGTATCAGTTATTCTGGGTAACATCTTCTCAAATATCAAAATCCTTCATGGAAATTTAGTACCTTTCTAAGACCTGTCCTGCCATGTAGCATCTACCCTGTCTATGCAGCATGATAGGGAAATATCATGGTTATTTTCATGATCAGCAGCCCAAAATACATAAGATGTACCCAAAAGTATTCAAGAAGCAAGATCTTTGTTGTCAAGTGGTTTGTTAGCTGCTTTCCCAAAGCAGCAGGAAGTGTAGTCAAAGTCCATGAAGTTTAGCTGTTTGGTGGGATGGACTGGACTGTGTCCACAGCTCTCTGCCGTTCTTGGTTGCCACAGCAGGCTATGATGCATCCGAGTTGGATGTTTTTTGTAGTGCATCTGTGAAAATTTGTGAGGATCGTTGTGGACATGGCCAAATATCCTCAGCCTCCTGAGGAAGCCGAGGTGCAGATGTGCTTCTTTAGACATTGGCCCAGTACAACCATTTCTATCACACATCTTTAAAATCCAGTGCACTTCGCCAAGGTCTGTGCTTTCCTTTCTCACTGGAAGAAAAACAATGATGTGCTTGTTTTTGGAAATAAACTGATTAAATTTGAGAGTAAGGGATTGCTGACAGCATGGCTCGAAAGGCTGGATGGGCCTATTCCACATTGTATCTCAATCAATCAATCGATAAATACCTGCAGAGAATGTGGGATAAAGGCAGGATAACTGTGGATGGATGATTGATGGTTAAAAGAACATCGAAGAGTTGAGAGTCCTGATTCGGTGCCGTGCCTCTCTCTGACTTTAACTACCTAGAGCAAACAGCCAACTTTGAATCTCTCACCTCATGATCTTGCCATTATCATATCACAATTTCTGTCCAGAGATGAAGACATAAGACTATAGGATCATTCAACACCTTACATCAGATTCACATTCAACAGTGCTGTACACCCCCAGCACTGCAGCGTTAACTAGCATGTCTTGGCCATCAATCAGCACAATTACACCCATGTGACCAATTAACCTACTAACTTGTATGTCATTGGAATGTGGGACGAAACTGCAGCACGCGGAGGAAATCCACATGGTCATAGAACATACAAATTCCTTGCACACAATGGGGGGGATTTGAACTGGGGTCACTGGCACTATAGTGGTGTTAGGCTAACCGCTACACTAGAGTGCTGCCTCTTGAACACCACTATCATGTCAGCGTCCACCACTGCTGCTAGTTTGCCTTTGCGGGTTCCAACCACACACTCCCTGTGTTAAAAACAAGCCTAGCACATCACCTTTAAACTTCACCCCTCTCACCCTAAATACATGATCTCTAGTACTTGACCTTGGAAACAAGATTCTGACTGTCCTCCCCACATTTGACCAGTCATCAAGGCAAGTGGAAAATATTCCATCCAGTTCCTGATTTGCTCCTTAATGATAATGGAAAAGTTTTGGATCTACAGCTTCTGATGTGACCTTGGAGCCTCAGTATTCAACCATAAGACAAGATTTGTTAGGATGGGAAACAGTTTCTTCCCTAAGGACTTGAGACTCCCTGTCACCACCCAGTCTCATCAGGGATAAAGCGCTAAAGGCATTATTCTGTTTACGTTTTACTTCTGTCATAAATGCACCTTATGATAAATGTCAATCTTCTGGAATATATTTTCCCTGTTAATTTGTTTGTGGTAATACTACTGTATGTGCTGTGAATGAGTTATATGCACCTTGGTTTGGAGCAATATTGTTTCATTTAGCTGTATAATATGTAAATTGCCAAATGACAATAAATTTGAGCTTTACTAATCCAATGGGAACATGAACATCATTGGAATCAGGTCAGTGATGATGTAATCATGACTGTCACTGCAGTTCTGGTTTAGGATGGTGCTACTGAAAGTGTGCGACAGCCCACTGGTAGTTGAAAAACAAGAAATCCGACTAAAAATATTGCTAATCACTCCTTTTCTGAAGGAAATTGTGATAAATTATCACCACAAATAATGAAGAGAAGAGCAAAGGTGAAGTCAGTTTGAGGGACGAACCAGGCTGGTACTTTGTAGAATCGACGAAGATGGAGTGAGCCATTCAGAGAGGAGGAGCCATGGCAGAGGGGTTCCCATGCCCGTACGACTGGTACTGGAGCAAGGTTCAATTGCTCTGGGTGCCGAGCCGATTTCGAGAAATCGAGAATGGCTTCGAGCTGGGTGGCAAAATCTGGGCCTGGAGAATGTGGCGTTGTGGTCCAGGCCCAGAGCCCCTTGCTGCAGCGGTGTCTGGGTCGTAGTGCAAGGTATGATACGCTGTTCAGACTATTTAAGTGCTGGCTTAGATAGACTGGAAAGACAAGATGTCAGGAGCAGAGGGGAGAGCCAATTTCACTCGCTCTCCCGCGATATTCACTCCTCTCTCTCTGGCACTTAGGCTAGTGTACACCACTTCTTCTCCAGCTTTGTACATCTAGGATGTTTTCAACTTTGGTCCCACCAAGTCCATGAGGTTGGAGCATCTTGCCACCCCAACCCCAGTTAGTGTGAATGCTGTGTGATTTACTGCCCCCAGCAAGAAATAAAAGATGGTCACTGCATACAATTCATAAAGAAGTATATTTAAGAATGTTAATGTAATAGTTATTAAATGAAAGAGAGAAAAAAACAAAAAAGGGCCCATTACTCTTAAGCAGTCAGATGTGCACTTAAGTTGGAGCTCACCTGTTATTCACGTTTTGGACTCTCGGTCTACGGGGAAGCACACACCACTTTCCAAATGTCGTTCAAAATCCATCTCGAACCAATGGGTCTCCCGCAGGAGTATTGGTTCTTCCTTCTTGAAGCCATTCAGCTGCACAAAGCACCTTGTGCAACAGGGACAGCTTTTTTTACCCCTCTCCTCGTCCAGCTCCTCAAGACAAAGACCCAGCATTCCCCAGAACTTCTCCCAGTTCCACCATCCCAATTGGCTGACAGCGCATTCCTAAGTTGAATAACAAGCTTCTTACCTGAGCTCAAACGAAAACAAGCTGAAAGCAGTACAGACTGCTAAAATGAAATACGTACAGCACAGTAGTAAAAATCTGAACCAGGGTGTTACACTATGAAGACTGCCATGATTCCGTACCCATTAATGTGATGAACTGATACCGAGACTTTGAGGCATCTCTGGGCTGCTCCAGGTTTCAGATCTAAGGAGTCATTTTGGTACAGAGTGTTGTCACTTGTTTCTATTGTTTGCATGATTTAAGTTTTTTTTTCCCTTTCTCTGTTGGTCTATTTTTTAACTGGGGTTGTTCGGCTTTCTAGCTTTCTGGCTGCCTGTAAGCAAACAAATCTCAAGGTTGTATAATTCATACATACTTTGATAATAAATGTACTTTGAAACTTGAAGTAGCAACCCAACCCCTGCAATTGTGAATGCCCACAAGGAAATGAATCTCACGGTAGTATATCGTGACATTTCCGTACTTTGATAATAAATTTACTTTGAACTTTTAACGTTAAACCCTGTTCTACCAGCTCATTGAAGTGTAGAAACTCAAATACGTTTTGTTCTGCGGTTTTGATAAGAAACATATCCAAGTACAATGAGGTGCCAAAGAGAATAAAGACAGTAGAGACTTGCTTTATGTTTTTTGTTCTATGAGATATTGATCTCTCTTCAGCTTCCAGGCAAAGACAGAACAACATCATGTTAACATTATTAGCCATTTCATTTATTCCTATGTGCCCAAATTCGGCAACATGCCCAGAATAAATTTTTATGCAAAATGATTTTACAAGACAGTAATTTTATTGTGTTCCAAGTTTAATTGGATGGTTGGGAGGAAAACCACCACAGATCCAGTTATGGTGAGAACTCTATTTTCCCTTCCCACTTCTAAAGATTCAGTGGAAAACACTCCTTCAAATCTTGTTTGTCAGGCCTTAAGACCCTAAGACATGGGAGCAGAATTAGGCCATTTGGCCCATCGAGTCTGCTCTGCCTTTCCATCATGGCTGATTTATTATCCTTCTCAGCTCCATTCTCCTGTCTTTCCCCTATAACCTTTGAAGCCCTGGCTAATCAACAACTTATCAATCTATGCTTTAAATTTACCCACTGTTTAGGTAGAACCCTGTACATGCGCATGTTGTAACCTGTTGCCACAATCTGTTCAGATTTAGCTTTATTTATCACAAGAAACATACAGAGAAATACATCATCTTCATTTACAGCGAGCACACCCAGCGATGCGCTGGGGGCAGCTCACAGGTTCCAGCTCCAGCATAGCATTGCACAATGCTCAGAAGAACAACACAATAGTAAGAGAAGAAAACCAAACAAGACAGAGCAAAAAACAGGAAAGCAAATCCCTTTTGCATACACCCTTCCACCCGCTCACACACAGAGTCAGGCCTCCAACCCCAGGGGTGTCTGCCTCTGGGACTCCAGTCCTTGCAGACATCAGAGCACCGACCTGCAGTCCCTGGCTCAGACATTGAGACTCACAGATTTTGGGCTTCTCTCTCCAGACTCACCGACCTTTGGTCTTTGACCTTTGGCTTTGATGTCCCCTGGGTTTTGACTCGCTGATCGGAGGACCTTAACCTTTGTGCCTCGACTCCAGGCCTCGCTGATCTTGAGTTTGAACACTGGGCCTCGACTTTCAGTCTTGCATGGAGCTCCGATCCCATTGATGGTGGGGGTGGGTGTGAGTCACTGTCCTTGTAACTCCCACTCATACAGACTTCCAACCTGGAGATCACAGGTTTCAGCGCCTGCCAACACGACCTCTGGTTGCACTGATCTCCCAGCTCTGAGTGCACTGACTTGGAACTTTAATGCCAGTTCTAGTCCCTGACCTCTAACTCTCCCTCAACCCTGTACTGGAACTATATCCGCCCTGAGTTAAGGTTGAAGATCAGGCATGATTTTATTGAATGGTAGAACAGTCTGAATGGGTCAGGTGTTATTATTGCATCCACTACATAGGTGGAGACCTGACACAGATGAGGAAACCACTTCAATGCGTGGTTTCACTCTGCCCACTGCAACTACCAGGATTTCCCATAGATCCTCACATTAATTTGACTTCACTTTCACATTCAGACATGCCTGTTCATGGCCTCCTCTACTGCCACGATGAGCCCACACTCAGGTTGGAGGAGCAACACCTCATATTCCATCCAGATAGCCTCCAACTTTATGGTGTGGATGTTGATCTCGCCAGTGTCCAGTAATTCATCCAAACCTCCATCCTTTCAATGGCCAAATGAGATGGACTGAAAAATCAAATGTCTATCTTTAATGCAGAAGAGAGCACGAGCTTGCTGGTGGAGAAGACCGGAGACGAGGTGAGGAGTCATAAACGATCCCATTTTGAAGCATCGCAGAAGATTGAAACATTGAGGTGAATGCGGAGAGGGTGGGAGTCTCTCTCCATGGAGACCTTGGGGTCGACTGGGGTCAGTAGCCAGATCAGTGCAGTTCAGACTTGGCATGGCAGTCACTCTTCATGGTAGGACTAAGCTGTTCGATGCTGATGTGAGGAAATTTTCAAAACTTTGTGATTTATTGGACTGTAGTTTCTATTGGTCTCCTTCAGGCTTTGTTTTCTGCTTTCTTGTTGCCGATTGGCAGGTGGTCAATGTGTTACTTTTTGTGTGAAGGAAGAGTTAGGGATTTGGTGTCTGATGTTCCTGTTGGTGTTTACCTGTGTGGGCGATCTGTTAGTTTTTGTGTGTGAGAGAGCGGTTGGGGGTGTTTGCTGCTATTGTTGCTGTTTTTTTTTGTGTGAGGGAGGAGGTTAGGGGTTTGGGGTTTGATGTTCTAGCTCCCTTTTCCGTGTGGGCGATCCATTAGTTTTTTGTGTGAGGGAGGGGGTTGGGGGGATTTGGGGTTTGTAAGTTCTGTTCCTTTTTCTTTGTCATGCTTAGGTTGGGGTTGATGTCTTTTCTTTCAATGATGCCTGTGGTTTTCCTGTATTTCGTGGCTACCTGGAGAAGAAGAATATCAGAGTTTTTTTGTACATTCATACTTTGACAATAAAATGAACCTTTGAATGGTTGATCCTTTTTGAACCTTTAGGAGGTTTATAATAGTGGATAGAATCTGTCCCTGAAGCTGGTGGTGCATGTTCTCAAGCATTGCAATCATCTGCCCAGTGGAAGAGGCAGGAGAAGAAGAGATGTCCAGGATGGGAGTGGACTGTGATTACATTGACTAATGTCAAGCACTTCCTCCCATTGTCTTTCCAGGCTTTAGAAGTTATGAGTCTGAGAGATGCCGTCAAGGAAGTCTCAACCATTTGCTTCAATGATGAATATTCTTGTAGATGGAACATCTTATAGCTACAGTGCACTGCCAATGGAGGAAAGAAGCATTGACAATGGAATTGGAATGGTTAATTATAGTCACATGTACCAAGCTGCAGCAAAAGACTTAAACACAAGAGATTCTGCCAGTGCTGGAAATCCAGAGTATACACACAAAATGTCTGAAACTCAGCAGGTCAGGCAGCATCTATTGAAAGGAATAACAGTTCATTTTTCAGGCTGAGACCATTTATCAGGACTTTAGATCTGAAATGTTGACTGTTTATTCCTTTCCATAGATGCAGCCAGACCTGTTGAGTTCCTCCTGCATTTTGTGTGTGTTACAGTGAAAAGCTTGGCTTGCATATTGTTCTTACAGATCAGATCATTACGCAGAACTCTGAGGTAATCTTCTTCTTTTCGTAGGCTGTCCATCAATTTTCATGTTGACTGTGCTGAGAGTTTAATCTCCATAGGCATGTTTATGGGCCACAAGACCACGATTGGATCGGCACTGTCTCCCACATCGGTTGCATTCGTGATTTGACTGGTCTAGCACCGAATGTCTGTGTTCATGAAATGCTTCAGATTTCTTCTACCTTTTCTCCTCGATAGCTGGGATTGAATTCTTGACAATGCAGTGCCAACTTCTTCTGTCCAAAGCATCTTTCTCCCAGGTGTTGACATTCATGTCAGTGTTCTTCATACGGTGCTTGAGCACATCTTAGTAGCGCAGCTTCTGACCACCACGCTTCCTCTTTCCTTCATGTAGCTCGCCATAGAAAACAGGTTTGGGTAAACGATCATCGCTCATTCTTGTAACATGACCAGCCCAACGTTGCTAAGAAACTGATGAGCAATTCTGTGATGTCTGTCCCAGCATGTCTGAGCACCTCCACATCTGGTACCCTCTCTTGCCACTTGATGTGTAATATTTGGCGTAAATGCCTGAGTTGTGTCTTGGTCAATAGGTCAATATCTTGACGTGCTTCCAAAACAATATCATTGTTTCAGTTGAATAAAGCAGAGATGGTAAAACAACTGTATTATACACTTTGACCTTGGTTGCTATTTTAATGTCGTGGCGAGACCAAAATCGCTTCTGCAAAGCAACAAAGACTTTTGTAGCTGATTGAATTCTCCTCCCAGCTTTCAGATCTGATGAGTTGGTGTTGGTCACAGCACTTCCTAAGTACGTGAGAATGTCAGAACATTTCAGCACTACCCCATTAACCAATATGTCTGGTAGTTGGGTCTCAATGGGACTACACAGAGGACAAGGCTGATACAGAAGTTCGGTTTTGGAGACATTGAATCTTAGGCCAAAAAGAGTGGCAGTAAACGAGAAGTGGTCTACAATTTCTTGAATCACATTAACATCAGTCGTAACCAGGGCTGAGTCGTCTGCATATAGAAGCTCTCTGACACGTATCGCTCTTGATTTGGTTGAGGCTTTGAGTCTTGACAGGTTGAACAATTTTCCATCTGAGCGAGTCCTGATGTACACACCTTTGTCCAAATTACAGAGAGACTGCATGGTGGGGGCACAACACCATCTGCTTTATTACTGTGCGAGGTGTGTTGGAGTAGAGTTTCTGGATGGTGTGGAAAGCCCTGTGGCGATGGAGGTCATATGACGGCAGCAGGCTTGCGAAGCTGGAAGCTGCTAGCATGAACTCTGCACATAGGCGGTTCACAAAAGATGGTCGCTACCTTGTTGAGTTTTTCTGAGCAACAACAGGGTTGAGGCAGCTATGTGATTGTCCGGGGAGCCCTTTTTAGGGATATCACTGCCCGCCCTGAAAGGGGAAGCCCCTAGAAAAGGTGGGGGTGAAGAATGCTTGCTCAGATTTCACCTGGCTGGCTCACCGTGGCTAGTGGGTCTTCACCACCGTGGTAAGAAGTTTAAGAAGTGAAACTGACTGTTGCCACATGGAATGTGCGAATAATGCTGGATAACGACTCAAGACCAGAAAGGAGAACTACTTTGATAGCTAAGGAATTGGCAAGATACAACATTGAGGTAATACAAGGTAAAATAAAAGCAGAATGCAGAATAAAATGTAATAATTGATGTGCAGGTAAACAATAAGGTGCAAGCCCATAAGGAGATAGGTTGTGAGATCAAGAATCCATCTTATTGTATCAGTACCGTTCAACAGTTTGATTAACAGAGGGACAGAAGCTGTCCTTCAGCCTGGGGAAAACGCATTCAGGCTTTTGTATCTTCAGCCCGATGGGAGAGGGGAGGAGACAGAATGTTCAGGATGATTGGGGTGCTTAATTATGCTTTGATTATGCAAAATCAAACTTGCGCCAATCACAGCACCATTTTAGACTGGATTAGTTTCAGATTTATTTTCATATGTTTCGTATTTTGAAACATACATTGTTTGCATTAACAACCAACACATCGAAGGATGTGTGGGGGAAGCCTGAAAGTGACACCACATATTTGGGATCGACATAAGGTTCAATGCAACAATACAACACAGAGCACAGAACAACACAACAGCAAAGCATCGAGACAACAAACCAAATCAAGTCCTTTTCCCGCCCTGCCATGCCCTCCCTCACACTGGCCTCCAACCCCAGGACACGTGGCCTCTGGACCTCCCATCCTTGGTGCAGACTCCCAGAGTGGCAGACATAAAGTCTCCAACTCCAGTCTCCATCCCAGACTCAGACTTGCAGACAACTAGCCTCTAACACCTGGTCTCTAGCCTGGATACACAGACGTACAGATAACCAGTCTCTAATGCCTCGTCCCTGGGCCAGACTCCCAGACAACTAGTCTCTAAATAGATAGATAGATACTTTATTGATCCCAAAGGTAATTACAGTATCATAATATCAATACAAGTGCACAGATATAAATATTAGAAGAGAAGTAGAAAGAATAAGAATAAGTTACCAATAAAAATTAAATTACCAGACTCCCAGACTTGCAGGCATAGGACCTCCAACTTCCAGTCTCTGGCCTCTACCTCCAGACTTGTCAACTTCAGTCTTCAATCATTCTGGCTTTCTGCCTCCAGACTCGAGGAGCTTTAGACTTCAACCTTTGGATTTGCCCTCAGGTCTTCACCAACTTCTGGGGAGCGCTACCAGGACTTGCCAATCACTGGTTGACCATCAGGGCCTGGGATTTTTGCATGTCATGCAGAAATGTCCTGCCCAGCACCACACCAGATGCATTTACACGCAAGGCTATGCCCACAGTAAAGTGATCCAATCTGCCTTCTGCCATCGTGACTTCTCCAGAGAGTTAACAGTTCTGGCTGCTATGTGGCATCAGCGAGTAACAGCTTTGCAAGTGTGAGCATGAACAGCCCAGGGACTGACTGACAGCATCTCTAATTCTGATTATTCATTGTTATTTCTTAAGGGGCTGCAATGTATCACGGTCTCTTGAGTTTCTCAAGCATGGCCACTGAATAATCTTTGTTGCAAAGCACAATTAGGCTGATAGTATAATCCTATCACTTTCAGAAAGGAACTTAGCTGTGCAGTTTCAAGGCTTAAGATAAACATGTATCCACTTTTGCAGCCTGCTTAACTTGCTTAGGTACTCTATAATTGATTAGAACGGAAAAAGTTATCGAGGGGAGAATGGCTGGGATCAGAGAGCGGTAAAATACATCAAATGACCTTTGGAATATTTTTGTTTAATGGTCAATAATTAAGTAAGTTATTCACATTGCTTATCCAATTTATAAACAAGTAAACCATGATGGATAAAAAAACTCAAAGTCCAGACCTGATGAAGGATCTCATCCTGAAATTTCGACTGTTTGTTCAGGAGCTCGGAGTTCAACTCTGGTGCCGTCTGTAAAGAGTTACAACGTTCTCCCTGCAACTGCAAGGGTTTCCTCCGGGTGCTCTGGTTTCCACCCACAGTCCAAAGCTGTAGCGGGTGGGTTAAGTGGTCATTGTAAATTGTCCCATGATCTGGTTGAGGTTAATTGGAGTTGTGATGTTGCTGGGGCTTGCTTCGAAGGACTGGAAGGGCCTACCCTGCTCTGTATAGCTAAATAAAAAAAATAATTAAAATGAATTAATTAATTAGTCTTTCTCCCCCACCACAGATGCCGCTTGGCCTGCTGAATATCTCCAGTAACCTAAGAGGTAGAATTCTGCAGGTAAAGAATAATTGAAGTAACTACAGGAGTAATAACAATACACACAAAGTACTGGAGGAACTCAGCAGGTCAGGCAGAATCTTTGGAAATGAATAAGCAGTTGATGTTTCTGGTTCAGGCCCTTCATCAGAACTGGAAAGGCTGGGGGAAAAGGCCAGGGAGAGGAAGGAGTACAAGCTGGAAGGTGATAGGTGTTTGGGGGAAGGGTAGTTGAAGTGAGAAGCTGGAGGTAGAAAAGGTAAAGGGCTGATGAAGAAGGAATATGACAGGAAAGGAAAGTGGACCATGGGAGAAAGGGAAGGAAGAGGGCCACAAATGGAAGGTAATAGCCAGGTGAGGAGAAGTGATAAGAGGCCAGAGTGGGGGACTGAAGAAAGGGGACAAGGGAAGGTGAAAAATTACCAGAAGTTGGAGAAATTTATGTTCAAGCCATTAGGTTCAAAGCTACATAACTCTTCCAACCTGAGCATGGCCTCATTGTGTCAGAAAAGGAGGCCTTCTCATTTTGAGAGTGTTGTTCTGAACTTCCAGCATCTGCAGAATCTCTTGTGTGTAGGAACTATAAAGGAAATAGGCCAGTCCATCACAGGAGAAGCCCGCCCCACCATTGAGTACCTCTATAAGGAGCACTGACTCAAGAAAGCATCATTCAACATCCAGGCCATGCTCTCTTCTTGCTATTATTATCAGACAGGTCGTACAGGAGCCTCAGGACCCACACTACCAGGTTCAGGAACAGTTATTGCCCTGCAACCAACAGGCTCTCACTCACTTCCCTCAACTGAACAATTCCACGACCTATGGACTCACTTTCAAGGTCTCTGCAATTCATGTTCTCAGTATTATTTATTTTTTTTATTTGAACAGCTTGTCTTCTTCTGCACACTTATTGTTGTTAGTCTTGTTTATGTATAGCTTTTAATAAATTCTTTTGTATTTCTTTGTTCTACTGTGTATGCCTGCAAGAAATTGATTCTCTGGGTAGTATATGGTAACATACAGTAATCTGAAAAAGTCTTGGGGACATATACATATAGCTAGGGTGCCTAAGTCTTCTGCACAGTGCTGTATCTGCCACCATATACTGCCCCGAGATTCATTTTGTTGTGGGTAGTCATGGTAGTGTAGTAGTTAGCACAGAGCTTTATAGTACAACTGGCTTGGGTGCAATTCCTGCCACTGTCTGAAAGGAGTTTATATGTTCTCCCCCTGACCTTGTGGGTTTTTTCTGCGTGTTCCAGTTTCCTCCCGCATTCCAAAGACATACTAGTTGGTAAGTGAATAGGTCATTGTAAATTGTCCCACGATTAGGCCTGGGTTAAATCAGGGTTGCTGGGCATTGTGGTGTGAAGGGCCAAAAGACCGATTCTGCACAGTATCTCAATGAATTAATAATAAATTTATTAAAAAATAAATACAAAGAAACACAAAGAATCAATGATAAAACTGCACACAAGCGTACATGGACAAACGATGAATCTGCAAAAGGCAACAAATAGTACAGATACAAAAAGAAAAAAATAATAACAATAAATAAGTAATAAATTTGGGAACATGAGTTATAGTGTCCTTGAAAGTGAGTCCATGGACTGTGGAATCAGTTCAGTGCTGGCGTGAGTGAAATTATCTACTCTGGTCAGGAGCCTGATGGCTGAAGGGTAATAACTGTTCCCGAAACTATGCTAGTCAGCATGAACAATTCCTGGACCTCTCAAGGCACATAAATAATGAAGCATTATAAGCCATTGGTCAGACCACATTTGGAGTAGTTTGAACATTTTGGTGCCCCTGAACTGAGAAAGAATGTGTTGACATCAGAGTAGGTTCAGAGAATGTTCAAGAGAATGATCGCCAGAATGAAGGATTAACATATGAGGAGTGTTTAATGGCTCTGGGCCTGAACTCACTGGAGCCTAGAAAAATGAGGAGGGATTCTCATTGAAACCAAGCAAATATTCAAAGGCCTAGATAGAGTGGATGTGGAGAGGAAGTTTCCTGTAGTGGGGGGAGACTAAAACCAGAGGACACAGCCTCTGAATACAAGGACATCCCTTCAGAACAGAGATGAGGAAGAATTTCTTAATCCAGAGGGTGGTGATTCTATGGAATTCATTGCTACAGTGGCTGTGAATGGAGGATATTTAATGTGGAGGTTGATAGGTTCTTTATTAGTCAGGGTGTCAAAGGTTATGTGGAGAGAGCAGGGGAATGGGCTCAGAGGGACAACTGATCTGCCATGATGGAACAGCAGAGCAGATTATAGTCTTACAGAGTTATTTATTAATACTGTACATGTATTTTTAGTTTTAATCATTATTCTGACCACAAACCACTGGGACTGGTTCCAGTTTTCTCTTCTGACTGAACGATATTCTGTAAAAATTTTGATCTTGTATGGGTCTTTTGACATTCTAAATGTCAAAAACATTTACACCCATTTGAGATCAAAGACTTGGAATTCCTTTAGAGAAATGATTTTCAGTTATAACTTTGTCATAAATTTACTTCCTTTTTAAAGGCTACTTTCAACAACTTATCTCAAGCTGGGAAATGATTAATCATTTTTTTAGAAAGCCAAATAGAATAATGTGCATGGATTAACATTCACTTAATGAATGTTGTGAATCCCATTACCAATGACAAGCTCAATCCCTGAAATTTAACCATGTCCAGTTAATATTCCAAGAATTACTCTGTTTTCATCATGTTCAATAACCACATTAAAGAAATTAGTTATTTTTCTTAAGATTAACTAATTATGCTGACAAATTAATTTGTAATCTTTAACGGTCAGAAGAAATTGTTTCTGCTGTTTGCTAATATTTCAGGTCATGAAGCTGTGTATAAATTTCAAAACATTTTTAAATGGCTGTAAATTACTTTGAAACTGCAAACATTGTGAAAATTGCTATATGAATGCAAGATCGTCCTTTTTTCTTGTTCATCCTTCCTTATTTTCCCTTTTTTATCTTCTCTTCTTTTCCCCCCATCTGCAGTCCTTTATCTTTCACCTTTATTCTCTCTTCTTTGATGAGTCACCTGTACAGGTTGGACAGACTAGCCTGTATCCACTGGAATAAAAACCACGTTGGAAGCGTCCACCAGGTCAGACCACATGCGTGGAAGTGCAGTGTTCAAAAGGGATCTGGATAAACAGATGAGAGATGTGGATCCGCTTTGTCAGGTGGTCACAGCAAAGATACTGGGTGGAATGCTCTTCTCCAAGTGGTTAGCACAACACGTTACAGTAAAGGGGACCTGTGTTCGATTCCTGCCGCTGCCTGTAAGGAGCTTGTACGTCCTCTCCGTGTCTGTGTGGGTCTCCGCGCGGTGCTCCAGTTTCCTCCCACAGTCCAAAGGCAGACCAGTAGGTCAATAGGTCATTATAAACTGTCCTGTGATTGAGCTCAGATTAAACTGGAGGATTGCTGGACAGTGTGGCTGAAAGGGCCAGTAGGGGCTATTCCACACTCTATGTCAACACATAAATAAATAAATAAATAAATAAATGGATGGATGGATGGATGGATGGATGAATAAATGTCATCTGGATTTTATCCATCTGGCACTTAGCTCTTGGTAGGTAAGGTCACAAGGGAGGTTCCAGGCAGAGAGCAATCCCACCAAGACCTCAGCTGGCAGAGAACATAATACTCGACTTGAGTGATTACACTATTACCATAAAGAGCATATAGTATGTTCAGTGGTTAGAAGGGTCCTTTCATGTTGTAACCATTCTGAGAACTCCTGTTGTTCATCATCACCGTGACACTGTGATTTCAAAATCACATCCCTCCCCACCGAGCTCTGCCTCGGGAAGCAAATTCAGAACTCTGAGATGCAAAGGGACTTGGGCTTCCCTCAAGGTTAGCTTGCAGGTTGAGTCATTAGTAAGGAAGGCAAACACAATGTTAGCATTTATTTCGAGAGGGCTTCAACATTATAACAAAGATATCATGCTGAGGCTTTATAAGGCATTGGTCAGGCTGAAAATGGAGTATTGTGAGCAGATTAGATTGTGAGGACACCCAGTCCTTGTTTATTGTCATCTAGTAGTGCATGCATTAAGAAATGAATCGATGCTCTTCCAGTATGATATCACAAAAACACAAGACAGACCAAGACTAACTTACCAAAACCACATAATTATAACATATAGTTACAACAGTGCAAAGCAATGCCATAATTTGATAAGGGCAGACCATGGACATGGTAAAAGAAAGTCTCGAAGTCCTCGATAGCCCATCATCTCACGTAGACGATAGAAGGAAGAAAAACTCTTCCTGCCATGAACCTCCAGCGCCGCAAAGCTTCCCGATGCAGCCTCTGGAAGCCACCGACCACAGCCAATTCTGAGACCGTCCGAAAAACTTCGAGCTTCCGACAAGCCCTCCGAAACCGAGCACCGAGCACCACCTCTGCCGAGTGCTTCAACCTCAGCCCCGACCTCCAAGCAACCGGCAAAGCTGAAGATTCGGGGCCTTCCTCTCCGGAGATTTCTCAATCGCACAGTAGCAGCGGCAGTGGAACAGGCACATCAGAAGTTTCACCAGATGTTCCTCCGTGCTTCTCATATCCGTCCCCATCAAAACAGGACTGTGCACGGCCCCTACTTATAGATAACAGATATTCTTTCCTGGAGTGGCCACGTGCGCTGCCGTCGTGCCGCCATTTTCTCATCATGAGTTATGGGACCCTTATCTAAGAGAGGATGTGCTGGCATTGGAGAGGGTTCAGAGGAGCTTCACCAAAATGTTCCCAGGAATGAAAGGGTTAACACATAATGAGCTGTTGATGGCTCAGTGCCTGTACTAACTGGAATTTAAAAGAATGAGGGGGACGTCACTGAATGTTGAAAGGCCCAGTTAGAGTGGAAATAGAAAAGATGTTTCCTATAGTGAGAGCTGGACCGGACCAGAGGGCATAGCCTCACAATATAAGGACATCCCTTTAGAACAGAGATGAGCAGAAATTTCTGCAGGAGGTACTTAATAAAGTGGACATGGGGAGTATATTTTACTTATGAAATCTGCTTATAGATGCTAGGCACCGGTGCTGGAACTGCAAGTTTTCCTTGTGCCAGTGCAAATGACAATGAAGTCCAGACTTTGATTTCAACTTTGACTTTAAAAGGAATGCCAGGGGGATAAATTGATTCCAGCTGAGGCTGCTTCACTTCACTGCAAACTGAGTCGACTCAGTGCTTAGTAAGGAGCAGGCAGGGATAGATAGGCAGACTTATATTCAGCTGAGAGTGATAAGGCGGTGCTAGGAACAGTTGAGAGCCAACTGTGTCCCACTTATCTTCCCTTTTGTCTGGATGTAATGTCACCTTCAAATGGCCACAACAGCTGAACCTCTTTGCCCCTATCAGGAAAAGTCAATCCCATTCAGCCCTGGGAACAAACCGCTTCACTCACGACTCATACGCGGCCAGAGAAATAAAGAAAAAGGCGTCATATTCAAAAACCTCCTCCGTTTCAAATGAATGCTTCTTGTTATGTGAGAATCAGCACTCCATTACTATTGTGAACCTTCTAAGAGCTCACTATGTTGGAGGCAGAATTTTACCTGTTATTTCTGAATGCGCTGAGATGGGGAGGGCAAGGCTGTGAGTGAACAGCACTTACTGCGTACACCCGGATTCAGGCACCTGAACACTTGCTTGTTAATGCAAATATCTAATCACCCAACCACGTGGCAGCAACTCAGTGCACAATAGCATGCAGACATGGTCAAGAGGTTCAGACCAAACATCAGAATGGGGTAGAAATGTGATCTGAGTGACTTTTACTGCGGAATGATTGTTAGTGGCAGATGGTATGGTGTGAGTTTCTCAGAAACTGCTGATTCCCTGGGATTTTCATGCACAATAGAATCAGAATCAGACTTTAATCGCCAAGTACCTGTACACATACAAGGAATTTACTTCCGGCAGATGTTGTCTCTCTGCTCATAACAGATGATAAACACAAACGAAAATATAGATTATACATACAAGTAGTGCAATCCAAGTAATAGTTAGCCGACAGTTAACCGGCTCTAGAGTTTACTGAGAATGATGCAAATAACAAAAAAAAAACATACAGTGAGCCGCAGAGACAGAAGTACCCGGTTAATGAGAGAGGTCAGAGGAGAATAGCCAGCTTTGTTCAAGCTGACAGGGAAGATAACAGTAACTCAAATAACCACACATTGCAACAGCGGTGTGCAGAAGAGGATCTCTGAACACACAACACGTCGATCCTTGACAGGGATGGGTTACAGCACCAAGCGACTACAAACACACATTGCGTGGCTTCTTTATTAGAGAGCTAATAAAGAATATACATCAATGGACAAAAGTGGCCTGTTTCTCATTTGGTACTACATGTGCTGTTCCCTTCTCCATCAGAACATCAGGCACACCCTCTGGTTCCTTTCCCTGTTGTTAAAAGACCATTGGACCACAAGATATAGGAGCATAATTAGGTCATTCAACCCATCGAATCTTCTTCACCATTCAATCATAGCTGATTTATTTTCCCTCTCAACTCCATTCTCCTGTTTTGTCCCCATGATCCTTTAAAGGGACATCCTTCTATTGTGGGCTGTGCCCTCTGGTCCTAGACTCCCCCCACCCATAGGAAGGACCCTTTCCATGTCCACTCTATCTAGGCCTATCAATATTCAATTGGTTTCAATGAGAAGTGCAGGAAAGATTCATGGCAATGTTATTATGTCTGAAAGGCTTAGATGATAAAAAGAGATGGGATAGACTGGAGTCTTTTTTTCTGGATGGAATGAGGCTGAGGGTGTCGTGATAGAGAAATGTAAAATCATGAAGGATATAGGCAGTGGAGTTTTAAGACTATTGGACAGAGAGGTAAGGTGAACAGGAAGAAAATTAAAATGGACCAGAAGAGTAATTTTTCACATGTAAGGAGTGAGGATATGGAAGTAGCTCTCAGAATTAGAGGTGTGTCAAGTACAATTACAGCATTTAAATGCCATTTGGATGGTACATGGAGAACAGTGGTTTCAAAGTTCAAAGTATATACATATATGTCATCATTTACAACCTTGAAAATATTTTTTGCAGGCATACTCAATGAAGTCATAGAGTAATAATCATAACAGAATCAATGAAAGAACACAACAATTTGGGTATTCAACCAGTGTGCAAAAGATAACAAACCTTGCACATGCAAAAAGAAATAAATAATAATAAAAAATAAACAATAAATATTGAGAATATGAGATGAAAAGAAATTACAGGTGAGTCCATGGTTTGTGGAAGCATTTCAGTGATGAGGCAAATGAAATTGAGTGGACTTATCCCCACTGGTTCAAGTGCTTGATGGTTGAGGGGTCAAAGCTGCTCCTGAACCTGGGAGTGTGAGTGCTGAGGCTCCTGCACCTTCCTCCCAATGGCAGAAACGAGATGAGAGCATGTTCTGGGTGTTGGGGAGGGGGGCGGTCCCTGATGATGGATACTGTTTTCCTGCGACAGAATTTCTTGTAAATGTGCTCAATAGTGGAGAGGGCTTTGCTGGTGATGGCATAGGCCATACCCATGACGAAGATTTGTGTAAAATACAGGCAAGTGAGACTAGCGCATGTAGGCAACTTGGTCAGCAGTGACAAGTTTGGTTGAGGTACCTGCGTCTGTGTTGTATTGCTCAATAAGTCCATCATTTGAACACCTCTACTAAATCTGTCCTCAACCTTCTTGAGACTAACTCAACTTCTCTAGTCTCCTGAACTTTTGGCACAATTGCCAAAACCATAATATACATTTCACTGTTGAAAATGAAATTGGTAGGGTCTACTATTGTCACATGTACAGTGAAAGACATGAGACATGATCTCTCATCCAGGAAGTATCTGGTAAATCTCCTCTGCACCTCCTCTAAAGTTTCCACAATCTTCCTATAATGAGATGACCACAACTGAATATAATATTCCAAGAAGTTAATATCAACGAGGATGGTGGAGGGAGAGATTAAGTGTAGGGATTTCTCTAGTAGCGTGAGGACAGGGATGTGCTGAGGGATTAGCTGTGGACAAAGTTAAGTGGTTGATGGGTTATTGGAAGCAGTTGGGAAGAGTGAACATGGGGTTTTGTCCAAAAAATTTATAAAATGAGGACACAAATGTGGGAAGGTGGAAGTTGTTAAATTCAGGATTGTCAGTTGTGCCTGGCACATCAGGCTATGGTAATGAAGAGGCAAAATCTGAACTGAAATCACAAATATACCAAGGCAATCTCTTGGAAATTCAGAGAAATTCTCAGAATTCTTTATTCAATATTTAGCTTTTAATCAGCATTATGAAATCAATTTGATTTCCATTCTCATTCTGACATTGACATGTCAGTCAGTGGCCTACTTTAATGCCTCAGTGAGGCCACTCTCAGGTAGCAGGAACAACACCTCATATTCAGTTTTGGGTATTTTGACATCAATATTTCTAATTACTGGTAATTTTTTCTGTGTTTCCATATAACCATATAACCATACAACAATCACAGCATGGAAACAGGCCATCTTGGCCCTCCTAGTCCATGCTGAACCCTTAATCTCACCTAGTCCCACCTACCCGCACTCAGCCCATAACCCTCCACTCCTTTCCTGTCCATATACCTATCCAATTTTACCTTAAATGACACAACTGAACTGGCCTCTACTACTTCTACAGGAAGCTCATTCCACACAGCTATCACTCTTTGAGTAAAGAAATACCCCCTCGTGTTTCCCTTAAACTTCTGCCCCCTAACTCTCAAATCATGTCCTCTAGTTTGAATCTCCCCTACTCTCAATGGAAACAGCCTGTTCACGTCAACTCTATCTATCCCTCTCAAAATTTTACATACCTCCATCAAATCCCCCCTCAACTTTCTACGCTCCAATGAATAGAGACCTAACTTGTTCAACCTTTCTCTGTAACTTAATTGCTGAAACCCAGGTAACATCCTAGTAAATCGTCTCTGCACTCTCTCTAATTTATTGATATCTTTCCTATAATTCGGTGACCAGAACTGCACACAATATTCCAAATTTGGCCTTACCAATGCCTTGTACAACTTTAGCATTACATCCCAACTTCTGTACTCAATGCTTTGATTTATAAAGGCCAGCATTCCAAAAGCCCTCTTCACCACCCTATCTACATGAGACTCCACTTTCAGGGAACTATGCACAGTTATTCCTTGATCTCTCTGTTCCTCTGCATTCCTCAATGCCCTACCATTTACTCTGTATGTTCTATTTGGATTATTCCTGCCAAAATGTAGAACCTCACACTTCTCAGCATTAAACTCCATCTGCCAACGTTCAGCCCATTCTTCTAAGCGGCATAAATCTCCCTGCAAGCTTTGAAAATCCACCTCATTATCCACAACACCTCCTACCTTAGTATCATCGGCATACTTACTAATCCAATTTACCACCCCATCATCCAGATCATTTATGTATATTACAAACAACGTTGGGCCCAAAGCAGATCCCTGAGGCACCCCGCTAGTCACCGGCCTCCATCCCGATAAACAATTATCCACCACTACTCTCTGGCATCTCCCATCTAGCCACTGTTGAATCCATTTTATTACTCCAGCATTAATACCTAACGACTGAACCTTCTTAACTAACCTTCCATGTGGAACTTTGTCAAAGGCTTTGCTGAAGTCCATATAGACTACATCCACTGCCCTACCCTCGTCAACATTCCTCGTAACTTTTTCAAAAAATTCAATAAGGTTCGTCAAACATGACCTTCCACACACAAATCCATGCTGGCTACTTCTAATCAGATCCCGTCTATCCAGATAATTATAAATACTATCTCTAAGAATACTTTCCATTAATTTACCCACCACTGATGTCAAACTGACAGGTCTATAATTGCTAGGCTTCCTTCTAGAACCCTTTTTAAACAATGGAACCACATGAGCAATACGCCAATCCTCTGGCACAATCCCCCTTTCTAATGACATATTAAAGATCTCCGTCAGAGCTCCTGCTATTTCTACACAAACTTCCCTCAAGGTCCTGGGGAATATCCTGTCAGGATCCGGAGATTTATCCACTTTTAAATTTCTTAAAAGCGCCAGTACCTCCACCTCTTTAATTGTCATAGGTTCCATAACTTCCTTACTTGTTTCCCACACCTTAGACAATTCAATATCCTTCTCCTTAGTGAATACCGAAGAGAAGAAATCATTCAAAATCTCTCCCATCTCCTTCGGTTCCACACATAGCTGACCACTCTGATTCTCTAAGGGGCCAATTTTATCCCTCACTGTCCTCTTGCTTTTAATATAACTGTAGAAACCTTTCAGATTTACTTTCACCTTATTTGCCAAACCAACCTCGTACCTTCTTTTAGCTTTTCTAATCTCTTTCTTAAGATTCCTCTTACATTCTTTATATTCCTCGAGCAATTCCTTTACTCCATGCTGCCTATATCTATTGTAGATATCCCTCTTTTTCTGAACCAAATTTCTAATATCCCTTGAAAACCATGGTGCTCTCAAACCTTTAACCTTTCCTTTCACCCTAACAGGAACATAAAGATTCTGTACCCTCATAATTTCACCCTTAAATGACCTCCATTTCTCTATTACATCCTTCCCATAAAACAACTTGACCCAATCCACTCTCTCTAAATCCCTTCGCATCCCCTCAAAGTTAGCCTTTCTCCAATCAAAAATCTCAACTCTAGGTCCAGTCCTGTCCTTCTCCATAATTATATTGTAGCTAATGCTATTGTGATCACTGGACCCGAAGTGCTCCCCAACACATACATCTGTCAGCTGACCTATCGCATTCCCTAACAGGAGATCCAACACTGCCCCATCTCTAGTCGGTACTTCTATGTATTGTTGCAAAAAACTATCCTGCACACATTTCACAAACTCATTTCCCTTGTCTCTTTTTCACTTCCCATTCTAGTTATGCTCTTACCCCTTCTCTTTTCCTCATCTGTTCATCACTTGCTTCTGGTGCCCCTCCTACTTCTCTTTCTCCCATGGTCCATTCTCCTCTCCTATCAGCTTCCTTCTTCTTTAGCACTTTGCCACTTCCACCTATCATCTCCCAGTTTCTCACTTCATCACCCTTCACTCACACATTCACCCTCCCCCTCACCTAGTACGTGCTATTTGTGCTCCTTCCCTTCGGCCCACCTTATTGTGGCTTTTGACCCCTTCCTTTCCAGTCCTGATGAAGGGTCTAAAATATTGACTGTTTTTTTCCTGACTTTTTGAGTTCCTCCAGCATTTGTGTGTTGTGACTAAGAAGGTACATGGGCTGGCCATTATCACATTGCTCTTGGTAAATCTTTGTGTAAATTGGTTACAATATTTCATACAAGACACAACACAACCACTTCTTCATCTCTAAATATTTTATGACATTTTTAAAGGTGCTGTATAAACAAATCTTCCTTTTTGTTGAATTCTTCTTTAGAATTAGAATCAGGTTAATTTTCACTGACCTTCCATTCCCAGTTCTTCCACTTCAGGTTGCGAGGTGTTGTGCATTCAGAGATGCTCTTCTGCACACCACTGTTGTAACATGTGGTTATTTGAGTTACTGTTGTCTTCCTGTCAGCTTGAACCAGTCTGGCTATACTCAGGATCAGAATCAGGTTTAATATCACTGGCATTTGTATGTCATGAAATTTGCTGTTTTGTGGCAGCAGTACAATAAATTTTTAAAAACATAAACTAAATTAAGAATTATTGCAAAAAGATTGATTGTCCTTTCAGAAATCTGATGTGGAGTGAAAGAAGCTTCTCTTAAAATACTGAGTGTGTTTCTTCAGACTTTTGTACCTCCTCCTTGATAGTAGCGATGAGAAGGCATGTCCTGGGTGATGGGGTCCTTAACAGCCTTTTTGAGGCATCCATTGCCTTTTGAAGATGTCCTCGATGCTTGGAAGGCTAGTGCCCATGACAGAGATGGCTGAGTTTATAACTTTCTGCATCTTTTTCTGATTCTGCCCCTCCATTCCAAACAGTGATATAAATAGTTAGAACGCTCTCCACGGGACATCTGTAGAATTTTGAGAGAGTTTTAAATGACATGCCAAGTCTCCTCAAATGCCTAATAAAATATAACCATTGATAATTGTATCAATATGTTGGGCCCAGTAGACATCTTCAGAGACTTTGACCCTCAGGAACTTGGCATCGCTCACCCTTTCCACTGCAAATCCCTCTATGAGGACGAGTGTGTGTTGCATCAACTTCTCCTTTCTGAATCCTACAATCAGTTCCTTGGACAATAGACAATAGACAATAGACAGTAGGTGCAGGAGTAGACCATTCATCCCTTCTAGCCAGCACCGCCATTCACTGTGATCATGGCTGATCATACACAATCAGTACCCCGTTCCTGCCCTCTCCCCATATCATTAGACCCCACTATCTATAAGAGCTCTATCTAACTCTCTCTTGAATGCATCTAGAGACTTGGCCTCCACTGCCTTCTGGGGCACAGCATTCCACATATCCACCACTCTCTGGGTGAAAAAGTTTTTCCGCATCTCTGTTCTAAATGGCCTACCCCTTATTCTTAAACTGTGGCCTCTAGTTCTGGACTCACCCATCAGTGGGAACATGCTTCCTGCCTCCAGTGTGTCCAATCCCTTAATAATCTTATATGTTTCAATCAGATCCCCTCTCATCCTTCTAAATTCCAGTGTATACAAGCCCAGTCGCTCCAATCTTTCAACATATGATGGTCCCACCATTCCGGGAATTAACCTTGTGAACCTACGCTGCACTCCCTCAATAGCAAGAATGTCCTTCCTCAAATTTGGAGACCAAAACTGCACACAATACTCCAGGTGTGGTCTCACCGTGGCCCTGTACAGCTGCAGAATGACTCTTTACTCCTATACTCAATTCCTCTTATTATAAAAGCCAGCATGCCATTAGCTTTCTTCACTGCCTGCTGTACCTGCATGCTTGCTTTCATTGACTGATGTACAAGAACACTTAGATCTCATTGTACTTCCTCTTTTCCTAACTTGACTCCATTTAGATAGTACTCTGCCTTCCTGTTCTTGCCACCAAAGTGGATAACCTCACATTTATCCACATTAAGCTGCACCTGCCATACATTTGCCCACTCACCCAACCTGTCCAAGTCACCCTGCATTCTCATAACATCCTCCTGACATTTTACACTGCCACCCAGCTTTGTGTCATCAGTAAATTTGCTAATGTTACTTTTAATCCCTTCATCTAAATTATTAATGTATATTGTAAACAGCTGCGGTCCCAGCACTGAACCTTGCGGTACCCCACTGGTCACAGCCTGCCATTCCAAAAGGGACCCATTAATCACTACTCTTTGTTTCCTGTCAGCCAGCCAATTTTCAATCCATGTCAGTACTCTGCCCCCAAGACTTACTGACATTGAGTGCAAGATTGTTGCTGTGACACCACTCAACCAGCTGATCTGTACTCCTGTACGCTTCCATGTCACCATCTGAAATTCTGCCAATAGTTGGCCATTGGCAAGTTTATAAATGGTGTTTGTGGTGCACCTAGCCACAAAGTCGCGGATGTAGAGAGACTAGAGCTGTGGGCTAAGCACGTATCCTCAAGGAGTGTCAGTATTGATTGTCAGCGAGAAGATTCTATTTCCAGTCAGCACTGACTGTGGTCTCCCACAGAGATCCAGATGCAGAGGGAGGTACAGAAGCCCAGGTTTTGGAGCTTGTTGTTAGAACTGAGGATATGATTGTATTGATTGCTGAGCTGTAATCAATAAACAGCAGCCTGATGTAGTTATTGTTATTGTCCAGGTAATCCAAGGCCAAGTGAAGAGCCAGTGAGATTGCAACTGCGGTAGACCAGTTGTAATGATGGGCAAATTGCAGTATCCATGTCCTTGCTTAAGCAGGAACTGATTCCAGCTATGACCAGTAACTCATTGATGTCCTTTGTTTCTCATAACCATTTTCTGTAAACTCTAGAGTCTGTTGTGAATGAAAATCCCAGGAGATTAGCAGGTTCAGAGATACTCAAACCACATCATCTGACACCGGCAATCCTTACAGAGTCAAAGTCACTGAAATTGCATCTCTTCCCATTCTGATGTTTGATCTGAGCAGCTGAACCTCTTGACCATGTCTGCGTGCTCTTATGCATTGAGTTGCTGCCACAATGAGTAGGAGTGCAGTGTACCTAATAAAGAGGCCACTAAGTGTATATATGATCTGAAGTTTGTTGTTTTGTAGCAGTAATACATTGCAAAGACATGAAATTGGCATTAATTACTAAAACAAAAACGTGAAGTACAATAAAGGGAATAATAAGTTTGTTTTCATGGACTGTTCAGAAATCTGGTGGTGGAGGGGAAAGAACTGTTTCTGAATCATTCAGTGCAGGTCCTTCGGCTCCTGCACCTCCTCCCCTACAGTAGTAATGAGAAGAGGGCATGCCCCAGATTGCAAGGGTCCTTAATGATTGATGCAATTTTCTTGAGGCATTGCCTTTGAAAGATGTCCTTGATGGTGGAGGCTGAGTCTACAACACTCTGCAGCCTCTTATGATCTTGTGCATTGGAACCTCCATACTACGATGTGATGCAAATTGTCAGAATGGTTGACTTAGTCCTCAACATCTTCCATTGCCCGTTCCATAAGACCATAAGATATAAGACCAGGTCAAGAAGGCACTAGTCAGTGACTCCTTTGCTTGCATCTTCGGAAACAGCCCTATTTCTATCTTTGCTATCTCTTTTTTACCTTTTCAAGATTTTTTTGAAGACCTAGTCCTGGAGTTAAACTCTGACTTTGGTTCTTTGAGGGAATAGGACCGTTCACAAGACCTCACAACCAGCAGCCTTTTGATATCCCAAGGACGCGGCCTGGAAGTCGAGCACACCTTCAGGGTTCTGGATTTTCGTGGCTCTGGAGCCATGCTGACTCTAGGCCAGTGCCCCTGTCTGAGGCATCATGGGAGAACATTGGGAGCAGCAGGTTAGCTGCCAGGCATTGTGTGTACATAGATCTGCACCATTCTGGGGCTGATTCTTTGGGCACAGAGCTCAGAAAAGGCGACACAACAGACTTTTCACATCGGAAATCAGTGAGTTGTTTGTTATGTCTCCCCTCTTGTAGTGCAATGGGGACACCCCTTTTTCCCTTATTAGGGAGAAAGAGAGCCTGTGGAATGTCATATTACCGGGTGAAGGAGCAGCCTTTGGGTACTGCAAGTCTGTGTCTTTAATGATGCTGGCTGCACACTTGGTGGAGGGTACCGATGCTCTTTACCAGTGGAGTTGGGGGGGGTCGTTGTCTTGCTGCTGTTTGTGCGTGGGAGGGGGAGCTGGGGGGGTTTTGGGGTTTTATCATTTAACTGTCTTTGGGGCACTCCTCTGTATTCTTGGATGTTTGTGAAGAAAAAGAGTTTCAGGATCAATATATCGTATACATTTCTCTGATGTTAAATGTACCTATTGAAATTTACTGAATTAGACCATTTAGCCCACCATTTCATCATGGCTGATCTGATTTTCCTCTCAGCCCCAATCTCCTTCCTTCTCCCAGTATCCCTTCACGCACTGACCAATCAAGAACCTATCAATTTCTGCCTTAAGTAAATGTAAAGACTTGGTTTCTACAGCTGCCTATAGCAATAAATTCCAATTCACCATTCTTAGGCTAAAAGAATTCTTCCTCATCTCCGTTATAAAAGGACGTCCCTCTATTCTGAGATTTGTCCTCTGGCCTTAGACTCTCCCACCATAGGCCTTCGACTATTCAATAGGTTTCAATGAGCTCACCCATCATTCTTCTGAGTTCTAGAGAATACTGGCTCACAGTATTCAAACATTCTTCATATGACAAGCCATTCAATCCTGGAATTACTTTCATGAACCTGCTTTGAACCCTGGACAATTTCAGCACATCCTTTTGAAGACAAGGGACCCTAACCTGCTCAGAATACTCAAGTGAGGTCCCACCAGTACTTTAAGGAGTTTCAAAATTGCATCCTTTCCTTTATATTCTAGTCCTCTCAAAATGAATGCTAACATTGCATTTGCCTTCCTCACCACAGACTCAACCTGCAAATTAACCTTTTGGGAATCCTGGTCAAGGACTCACAAGTCCCTTTGTGCCTCATTTTTTTTAATATATTTTCTCTCAAATTAGAAAATAGTCAACCTTTTCATTCCTTCTACCAAAGTGTATGACCATACACTTCCTGACACTATATTCCATCTGCCATTTCTTTGCCCAGTTTCCTGAACTGCCTAAGTCCTTCTGTAGCCGCTCTACTTCCTCAGAACTATTTATCCCTCCACCTATCTTCGTTTTGTCTGCAAACTTTGCAACAAAGCCATCAATTCCATCATGCAAATCATTGACATATAATGTAAAAAGCAATGTTCCTAACACAGACCCCTGTGGAACAATACTAGTAACCAGCATCCAGATCATTTACATAAAACTTAAAAAGAATCAATCCCAATACTGACTCCTGTAGGACGCCACTAGTCACTGGCAGCCAGCTAGAAAAAGTTCCCTTTATTTCCACTCTTTACCTCCTGCCCATTAGCCATGGTTTTAACCATGCTAGAATCTTTCCTGAAATACCATGGGCTTGTAGCTTCTTAAGCAGCCTCATGTGTGACACCTAGTTAAAGGCATACTGAAAATTCAAGTACACAGCATCAACTGCTTCTCCTTTGTCTATCCTGCTTGTTATTTCTTCAAAGAATTTCAACAGATTTGTCAGGTAAGATTTTCCCTTGAGAAAACAATGCTGACTATGGCATATTTTATCATGTGGCTCCAGGTACCCTGAGACCTCACCCTTAATAATCGACTCGAACATCTTCCCAACCACTGAGGTCAGACTAACTAGTCTATAGTTTCCTTTCCTTTGCCTCTCTCCCTTCTTGAAGAGTGGTGTGGCATTTGCAATTTTCCACTCCTTTGAAACCATTCCAGAACCTACAGATTCTTGGAGGATCATTACTAATGCCTACACGATCCGGCAGCCAAATCAGCTGCAGGAGCAGACCACAGTGACAAGGTTTCTTGCAGGTTGGCGATGCTTGTTTAAAAGTACAGAAGGGACAAGCAGAGCAGCCATTGTTGGGGCGGTCATTGTTGGGAGTAGGCCAGTGATGAGAGTATAAATGCAGGCTTCGGCTCAAAAGAGGTGTTGGCTCTGGTAAACTTCTGTTAAGGTTTCTTATTTTTCTCTCTTACTGTTCTTGGTGTAGTAAATGGCTCTGGTGTGTTCTTCATGCCAGATGTTGGGAGCCCTGGGAGACCCAGAGTCTCCTAGGGGACTGCATCTGCATGAAGTGCATCCGGCTGCAGCTGCTTGAAGGTCGTGTTAGGGATCTGGAGCTGCAGCTGGATGACCCTCAACTGTATGGGAAAGTGAGGAGATCATCAATCAAAGTTACAGGGAAGTAGTCACCCTGAAGTTGCAGAGTAGCTGGGTGACTTACAGGAGAAATAAAAATGTGAATAGGCAGTTACTGCACAGCATCCCTGTGGCCATTCCTCTCAATAATAAGTATACTGCTCTGATTACCATCGTGGGGGATGACCATCCAGGGGAATGACATGGAGACCAGGTTTCTGGCACTGAGCATGGGTCCGTGGTGCAGAAGGGAAAGGGGGAGTAGAGAGGAGTGGTAGTGATTGGGGACACCCAGATAGTATGTTGCCTCCCAGGTGCCACGGTTAAGTACATCTCGGATTGCACTCTCAGTATTTTGGAGGGGGAGAGAGAGCGACCAGATGTCTTGGCACATATTGGTACCGATGACATAGAAAGGAAATGGAAAGAGGTCCTGAAAAGAGCATTTAGCAAGCTAGGTAAAAAGCTGAAAAGCAGGATCACCAGAGTAATAATTCCTGGATTGCTGCCTGTGCCATGCACCAGTGAGGGTAGAATCAGGATGATTTGGCAAATAAATGCATGGCTGAGAAGCTGAAGCAGGGGGGCGAGGCATCATGTTCTTGGATCATTCGGATCTCTTCTGAGGAAGGTGCAAAAGGGACGTGTTGTACCTGAGCCTGTGGGGGACCAATATTCCTGTGGGCAGATTTGTCTGAGCTGTTGGGGAGGGTTTAAACTAAGCTGGCTGGGGGTAGGGTGGAACTGGAGTGAAGGGACTCAGGATAGGACAGATAGTAAATAAGCAAAGATAGCATGTAGTCAGTTAGGAAGGGCAGGCAGATTATAGGACAAAATTGCAGTCAGCAGAGTATCAGTGCATTAGGGATGCAGAATCAAAAAGGGTAGCAACTGCAGCATTCAAAGTGTTATTTCTCAATGCACGGAGTATAAGTTGGACGATCTTGTTGCACATTTACAGATTGTCGGGTATGACGTTGTGGCCATCACTGAATCGTGGCTGAAGGATGGTTGTAGTTGGGAGCTGAATGTCCAAGGTTACACATTGTATCTGAGGGATTGGAAGTTAGGCAGATGTGGTGACATGGTTTTTCTGGTAAAGAATGGCATCAAATCATTAGAAGGGTGTGACATATGATTGGAAGATGGTGAATCCTTGTGGGTTGAGTTGAGAAACTGCAAGGGTACGAGGATCATAATGGCATTTATATATGGACCTGCCAACAATAGTTGGGATGTGGATCACAGATTGCAATACGGAATAGAAAAGGTGTATCAAAAAGGCAATGTTATGATAGTCATGGGAGATTTCAACATTCCATTTGATTGCGAAAATCAGTTCGTTAATGGAACTCAAGAGAGTGAGTTTGTTGAATGCCTATGAGATGACTTTTATAGCAGGTTGTCATTGAATGTCCTAGGGGATCAGCTATACTGCATTGAGTGTTTTGTAATAAGCTGCAGCTGATCAGAGAGATTAAGGTAAAAGAACCCTTTGGAGGCAGTAATCATAACATGATTGAGATCAACTTGAAACTTGGCAGAAAATAAAGTCTGATGTAACAGTCTTTAAATGGAATAAAGGAAATTAAAGTTGTATGTGAAAGGAGTTGGCCAAAGTGAATTGGAAGGAGATGCTGGCAGGGATGATGGTGTGAGTTTCTGGGAAAAATGAGAAAGGTGCAGGATAGATGTATTCCCAAAACAAAAAAATACTCAAGTAGCACAACTGCGGCTGACAAGGGAAATTAAAGCAAATGTAAAAGCAAAAGAGAAGAGAATACAACAATGCAAAAATTAGTGGTACGACAGATGATTGGGAAGCTTTTTAATCCTGACAGAGCAACTAAAATAATCATAAGGAGAGGAAAGATGAAATATGAAAGCAAGTTTGCAAACATTATTAAAGTGGATAATAAAAGCTTTTTCAAATATGTAAAAAATAAATGAGAGATGAGAGTGGATGCAGGACCACAAGAAAGTGAGGCCGGAGAAACAATAACGGGGACAAGGAGATGGCAGATGAACTAAATAAATATTTTGTATCAGCCTTCACTATGGAAGACACTAGCAGTGTGCCAGATGTTGAAGGGTGTGAGAGAAGAGAAGTGAGTGCATAGCCCTCCATACTCCTACTATCCATACACCTATCCAAACTTATCTTGAAGTTTGAAATCAAGCTCACATGGACCACTTGTGCTGGCACACTCACATGAGCCTCTTAGTGACCATGTTTCACCTCATGTTCCCATTAAACTTCTCACCTTTAACCCTTAACCCTTGACCTCTGGTTGTAGTCCAACCTAACCTCAATGGAAAAAGCCTGCTTACATGTGCTCTACCTATATCCCTCATCTTTTTGCATACCTCTATCAAGACTCCTCTCAATCATCTACACTCTAAGGAATTCAGTCTTAACCTATTCAATCTTTCCTTATAACTCAGGTCCTCCAGATCCAGCAACATCCTTATAATTTTTTTTCTGTACTCTTTCAACCTTATTTATATCTTTCCTGTAGGTTGGTTACCAGATCTGGACACAGTACTCCAAATTAGACCTCGCCAATCTCTTATCCAACTTCAACATAACATCCCATCTTCTGTACTCAATACATTGATTTATATACATATGCTAAAAGCTTTCTTTATGACCCTATCTACATGTGACACCACGTTCAATGGATCTGCATTCCCAAATCCACACTCCTCAGTGCCCTACTGTTAACTGTGTAAAACCTGCCCTGGTTAGTCCTACTGATGCACAAAACCTCGTACTTGCCTGCATTAAATTCATTCAGCCATTTTTAGCCCAGTTTTCCAGCTGATGCAGATCCCTCTAGAAGCCATGATAGCCTTCCTCACTGTCCACTACACCCTCAGTCGTGGTGCCATCCACAAAATTGCTAATCAAGTTAACCGCTTTATCACCCAGATCATTGATATAGATGACAACCAACAAAGGACTGAGCACTGATCCCTGCAGTACACCACTAGTCACAAACCTCCAGTCAGAGATGCTCTTCTACTACTCTCTGGCTTCTCCTAAAAAGACAATGTCTAATCCAGTTTACTACCTCATCATGAATGCCAAGTGACTGAACCTTCTTGACCAGCCTTCCATGTAGAACTTTATGAACTGTCTTACTAAAGTCCTTGTAGACAATATCTACTGCCTTGACTTCATGCACTTTGCTGGTAACTTCCTCAAAAAACTCAATAAAATTGATTAGATATGACCTAACAAACACATAGCATTGGTGGTTATGCTTAACCAGTCCATGTCTATCCAAATACTTATAAATCCGATCACTTAGAATACTCTCCAATAACTTTCCCACAAATGATGTCAAGCTCACTGGCCTATAATTTCCTGATTTCTGATTACAGCCTTTTTTAAACAGCGGTAAAACTTTGGCCATCCTCCAATACTCTGGTACTTCTCCATCACTAATGATGTTTTAAATATCTCTCCTAGGGCTCTGGCAATTTCTGCACTTGTCTCCTGTAGGGTCCGAGGGAACACCTTGAAGGTCCCTGGGGATTTATCCACCCTGATTTGCCTCAGGAGAGCAAACACCTCCTCCTCTGTAATCTGTACAGAATCCATGAAGTTGATGCCACTTTGCCTCACTTCTATAGACCCTGTATCCACCTCCTGAGTAAATATGGATGCAATAAAATTATTTAAGATCTCACACATCTGTTTTGGCTCCACACATGGATTACCATTCTGGTCTTCCAGAACACCAAATTTGTCCCTAGCAATCCTTTTGCTCTTAACATGTTTGTAGAATTCCTTCAGATTCTCC
The DNA here is from genome assembly GCF_030144855.1 of Hypanus sabinus. Taxonomy (NCBI): domain Eukaryota; kingdom Metazoa; phylum Chordata; class Chondrichthyes; order Myliobatiformes; family Dasyatidae; genus Hypanus; species Hypanus sabinus. The sequence continues at coordinate 16,302,399 of NC_082707.1, forward strand.
TTCACCTTCTCTGCTGGAGCAACTTCATTCCTTCATTGAGCCTTCCTGACTTCCTTCTTAAGTGTTCTCTTACATTTCTTATACTCCATAAGTTCCTCAGTTATTCCTACTTGCCTATAGCTGCTATGAACCTCCTTTTTCTTCTCTCAACCTGGGCCTCAATATCTCTTGAAAACCAAGGTTCCCTATGATTTTTATTGGTACCTTTTGTTCTGAAAGGCACACATAAGCTTTGTACTCTCACGATTTCTTTTTTGAAGTCCTCCCACTTGCCAAGTACATCTTTTCCAGAAAACAGCCTGCTCCAATCTACACTTGCCAGATCATTTCCGATAACAACAGAGTTGGCCCTTCTCCAATTTAGAATCTCAACCTGCAGACCAGACCTATGCAAATGTTCCCCTACACAAATGATAATGTAATGGTTTCTCTGTAGCAGCAATGTTTGGGTTATGACTAGAGATAACAGGGTTTGGAATGCTGTTGCTCTTTCTTGTGAGTCTGAAAGAGAGATTTCCGCAGTCTTTTGCTGGGGAGAGATGAGGAGGGAAGACGCGAATGGAGAGAGCTGGTAGATTGCCGGATATGGCGGATTGGGAGCGAGGGTCCGAAGGGCAGCGACAATCGGAGGAGGTTGATGGTGGACAATCGGCATATCAGTGAGCTCTAACATTGCGCAATAGACCATTTCATAAGATTGGGCCCTTTTTCTTTTTTCTAGTTTTCTCTACCAACCATATAGTCAAAATAAGAATTATAAAGCTTATTCGTTTAATCGCATATTGTGTACCATTTGTTATTTTGGGGTACTGATTTGTAACAGGGGACTCATCGCACAGCATCCACCCAAAAGAGATTTCTTAAGTTTGGCCGGTCAGGGGGCTATCACTCCCTATACTTAACCGCTAGCCAAAGCAAGAGTTACAATTGTAGGGGCTCGTCTGGAGTCACACAGCTGTTTTACAGTATGGGATTGCCAATCAATACTTGGAAAGTTAGAATTACCTACAATGGCAATCTTATGTTACCTGTAACAGTCTGTGATCTTGTTACAAATTTCTTCCTCTAATTCCTGCAGACTCTTGGGTGGTCTGCAGCACAGCCCCATTAACATGGTCATGTCTTTCTTATTTTTCAGTTCCATCCATAAGGCCTGACTAGACAAGTTCTCCAGTCTGTCCTGAGGGAGCACAGCTGTGACTATTTTCCTGACTAGTAAAGCCACCCCTTCTCCTTTAATTTCTTGTGTTCTGTCACATCTGATACAAAGGAACCCTGGAATACTGAGCTGCCGGTCCTGCCCCTCCTGCAACCAAGTCTCACTACTGGCTGCAAAGTCATAGTTCCAGAAGTTGATCTGTGCCCTGAGCTCATCTGCCTTTCCTACGATACTTTTCCATTGAAATATATGCAGTTCAGGATACTAGTTGCAGTGTACTCAACCTTTTGATTCCTGACTTTGTCTGAGTCTTGCCAACATCGGTCTCCCAACCTCTTCACTAACTTTTCTGGCACTCTGGTTCCCATCCCCCAGCAACGCTAGTTTAACCCTACCATGCAACATTAACAAATCTTCCCGTTACGATATTAATCCTCTTCCAGGTCAGGTACAAACTGTTCCTTCTGTACAGGTTCCACCTTCACTGGAAGAGAGCCCAGTGATCCAAAAATCTATGTCTTCCCTCTTTCTCCAGCTCCTTAGCTATTTATTAAACTGTATAAACTTCCTAGTCCTGGCCTCATCAGCACCTGGCATGGGTAGCAATCCTGAGATCACAACCCCGGAGGTCCTGCCCTTTAACTTAGCACTTACCTCCCTGAATTCCCTATGCAGAACCTTGTCACTCATCAAACCCATGTCATTGGTACCTACATGGACCACGACCTCCGACTGTTCACCCTCCTACTTAAGAATACTGAGGACTTGATTCAAGATCCCCTGGTTTCTGGCACCCAGGAGACCACATACCATCCAGGAATCTTGTTCTCGCGCACAGTATCTCCTGTCCATACCCTTTTCGAATCCCCTGTCACCACAGTGTGCCTCTCCTCCCCTCCTTCCATTCTGAGCCACAGAACCAGACTCAAGTGCCGCAATCTCCTGCCGGACTGCCAGACTCTCCTGCCACAGACTGGAAAGCACTTTTAATAAAGCTGTTTACATTGTAAATCCATGTGTATACTTATGTATTTATGCACATTTTATTCCATTTCTGTGCTTAACCTCTGATTTTATTTTCATGGAATTACTTGTTCTTCATAATTGCTGAATGTTGTTGTGTTTTGTGGCATGTCGCATCCTGACAGGCATACCACAGCAAATTCCCAATCCATGTAAGTGTACTAATGTTGATCCTCGATTAGACCTTTACCAGGGAACAAAGACAATGCCTCACAAGGGCATGATGAACCAGTCAGACATGGAAATCTTCTGGTTTTCTCCTCAGAAGCCAAGCCAAGATGCTGAAATGATTTCAATTACGAGAGCAGATTTCATGGAGAAGAGTAAATATTCAGTCCCTTGCAACATTAAGCTAATAGCTTTGGAGGGATAGATGTCTCACGAGTATAAAAGGCAATTAGATTAGGATTGAAGTAGGGACACTCCCTCAAGGACTTGAAACTCTCTCTGTGTAGAAACTGCTGAGGTGGTATTTCAATTGAACGTTTCAGAAATGAGATTCACAGATTTTTCTGTGGTAAAGATATTGCAATGAAATAACGCAGCTTTGTAGTTACTTATGCTTTGCAACAATGTCCATGACATCATCTGACAGAGGAGACAACTGAATATGAAGATATTCGAGAAAACCCAGTGTTGCCTCTACTTCCTCAGAAGGCTAAGGAAATCTGGCATATCTCCACTGACCTCTGCCCATTCTGGTGTGTATTATAATGATAAAGCAATTACTTTTGATGGTAATTTGTAGATTAAAGAATCATAAGATGATATTGAAAGCAGAAATTCACTGTTGCCATCATGGAAGCCTGGTAGGACTCATTTTACTTCGTGTTCTTTCCTGGAACCTGAAAGCTATTTACTTCCTTTGTTTATTTTTTAAAAGACACAATTGAACCTTGTCCTCAATGGATATGGTTCCTCCATATGGATCCAATAGTCTGCCAGTGGGCTGTCTGCCAAAATGTAGGTCTTTCAAATTCAGAGTCCAGTTCAGTATCACTGATATTCTGTGCGCTGTGGAATGTGGTGTTTTGTGGCAGCTCTACAGTGCAATACAGAAAAACAAAACATAAATTACAATAACGACTTTGCAGTAAATATAAAAATAATTAAGTAAGTAGTGCAAAACGAGAGCAAAAATAGTGAGGTATTGTTCATGGGTTGGTTCACTGTCTGTTCAGAAAGCTGATAGAGGAAGGGAAGAAACTTTTCCTAAAATATTGAGTATGTGTCTCTGAGTCATCGAGTTATAGAGCACCACAGCACAGAAACAGGTCCTTCGAGCCATCTCGTTCATGCCAAACTATTATTCTGCATTGTCCCGTCAATCAGCACATGGATCATAGCCCTCCATACCCTTCCCATCCATGTTCCTATACAAATTTCTCTTTAATATTGATATAGGAGGCTGAAATGAGAAGAGGGCTGTTAGGTCTGGACAGGTAGGCAGTTGTCTCCACCCAGATCACAGGAGTCACCTGCTACGCGTTTCCAACTCATCACCTGTAGACTATTTAAACCTAGACTTGTTCACCCATCGATCCCGCCAGCCTCAACCAGTGGCTCCAAGCTATCAGTTAACTTGTTGCTGTGGCCTTGTGTGCCCTTCATGGCTCACTGTTCTGCAGTTTTAGTTTTAGAGTGGTCCCTCATCGCTAAATCATCTCTGCTGTCTTGTATTTGTGTCAAGCCTAACAGGATGGCTGTACCAGTGACTGACCCAACTGAGGGAGAGAGAGAGAAATGTGTCCTCTGACACGAGCCTGTGATCCGGAAGCAGCAGGAAACCACTGACCATCTGTTCACCACTCTCTGTCTCATCACAGTAACCATGCACCAATCAACCTCCTCCCTCGGAGCCCGAGAGCTTCGACAGACCCCCACCCTGATGCCGCAACTTCCTGTCCCAGTGCACCTTCACTTCGCGCTGCAGCCGTCGCTGTATTCTACGAACTGAGCCAAGACTGCCTTCATCGCCTCTCTTTTGACTGGGTGAGCTCTGACCCAGGCTGCCACAATAAAGCTACCGTTTGCAATAAATATGAGGAATTCACTGCTGAGATACGCTGGGTTTTAGACCATCCAGGAGATGGAAAGGAGGCAGCTGTTCTCCTGCGTCAAGGCTCATGCTCGGTGCTGGATTACATCATGGAATTCAGGACTGTCATGGCAGAGTGCAGCTGGACAGTGGAAGCACCTCTTGGAGCACTGGAACGATTGAGCTGTCTACCTGGGACCGACCTCAAAAGCCTCATCGCTCTGGCCCTCCATATGGAATGACTCTCGCGAGCATCAACCAGAACCCCAGTCTAGTTCCCAGAACCACTTCAGGGAGTAGGAGCATCCATCACCAAATCCTCCACAAGCCATGCCATTAGAAAGAGTTCCCATAGCCCCTTGGAGTGTGAGCGTTGGTGGAGAAATAACTCTTGCGTTTGCTCAGAGCAGCCGATCATCAAATGCTCACTGCATCTGGGAAAATGGCATCACCAGGTAGAGATCAGGAGCCTTCTATCTGGTAAACTCGCACAGTCCCTTGTTCCAGCACCCTCACTTGACTCACGCCCTGTCCTTCTCCACACCCCAGTGAATCTATATGCACAGAACGCTTTCTCAGACGTGGATGCAACGGGCAACTTTCTGGACAGGACTTTATTAATAACAGGTTTTCTGCTGAAAATTGTTGTAAACTCACCGCAAGCTACAAAGAGACGAGCGAAAGACTAAAGGATTGAGGCGTGTGGGTGCAATGCAAAGTCAGAGTGAGGAGAAGTGGTCAGAACAAGATTGAGGCACCTTCAAGACAGTCAGAGACATCCCTGGAGTGAGTGGAGCAGAGAAAACACAGAGCAGAGGAATTTCAGAGCCCCTCCACCTAAACTAGGAGCGAGGATGGATCGATCTAAGTGCTGGGCCAATTTGTAAAGGTCAGGTACGGGCCAGAATGTGGTATCGGGTGCCAAGCCCAAAGTGTACCGATGGGGCAGGCCCTGGTCCTGGCTTGGAGGAACAACCCGGCATTTGATCAATTTAAACAGTAGGCCTGATGAACTACACAGGCAGGGTGTCGGGACCGGAAGTGAGGGTCGGGCTGGTTATGTTCACTGCTCTACGTCATTTACACAGCTCTCCTCAGCACTGAGGCTGTGTCTTGTTCCAGCTCCTTCAGGCTCCATGTCTGCGAGTTTTGCGATGATTTGCCCCGCTGTGTGATGAACTGAGGCTGAGGCTGTGGGCCTACTCCAGCTCTGGCTCATCCAAGCTTCCTGACTACGGACTCACTTCCATTCAGAATGCGGTCACTTGCTTTTTTTGATCGTGTGATTTGTGTTTTTCTCTCGCTCCCTGATGCACCATCAATAACTCTCGGAGACGTGAGGCGAGATATAGGCTTTTATTGGCTGGAGGAAAGAACAAGCAGCAATTGACCACCACACTACATCCTGGAGACTGAGGGCAGAGCTCAGGCTCCAATCACCTTTATACCGGGGTCCGTGGGAGGAGCCACAGTCAGTGGGAGGAGCCATGGTCCGTGGGAGGAGCCACAGGAGCAGTCAGCGGGGGGGGGGGGGGGGGGCGTGTCCAGACAGGTATATGTAGTTCACCACACTCCCTGCACATCAGGTGTTTGTGGGTCTTTCTTTAATTTGGGTTCTTTCAGGTTTCTTGTTGTGTGGCTCACTTAAGGAGACAAATCACAAGGTTGTGTAATTTATACATACTTAGATAACAAATGTACTCTTAACTTCGTCCAGATCAGATGCTCCAGAGATGAGTGTAGGACCAGGTGAGATGGCTTCTGTTATAGACCTGTTTTAGGAGTAAGGAAATTGCAGTGGGGCAAGGTTGTCTACAACACCAGAGTTGACGCATTCCATGATTAGCCCCTTTAAGCACTTCATGGGGTCAGAGCCATCGGGTGATACTCATTAAGGCACATTACCTTGTTTTTAATGTACTGAGATAATAGTAGTCTACTTAAACCAGATGGGAATGTCAGATTGAAGCAAGCAGTGGTTAAAAATGTCTGGGAATACCCTCACTAGCTAATGTACATCAGACCATAAGACGGAGGAGCAGAATTAGGCAAATCGGCCTATCGAGTCTGTGCCACCATTCCATAATGTCTGATTTATTATCCTTCTCAACCCCACTCTCCTGCCTTCTTCCTTAACTTTAGACTCCCTTACTGATGAAGAACATATCAACTTCTGCTTTATATAGCCACAGATTTACCACCCCCTAGCTAAAGGAGTTCTACTTCTTCTCTGTTCCAAAAGGATGATCTTCTACATGGAGCCTGTGCACTCTGGTCCTAGACTCCCCCACAGCAGGAAACAGCCTCTCCACGTCCATGCCACAAGCCCTTCAATAGTCAAGAAGTTTCAATGAGATCACCCCTCATTCTTCTAAACTCCAACAAGTACAGGCTCAGAGCTGTCAAACGTTCCTCATATGTTATCCCTTTCCTCTGAACTCTTTCCAATGTCAGTACACCCTTTCCAATGTCAGCCCAACACTGTTCACATACTCCAAGTGCAGTCTGACAATATAACCTCAGCATTACATCTTTGCTTTTATATTCGAGTCCTCTTGAAATGAATGCTAACGTTACATTTGCTTTCCTCACTTAGCTGCCATTTTGTAATACTAGGCGTTTCCTTTAAATGTGCATGTCACACCCAAGAGGCTTCAGTGCTCCAGGCAAGGAATAGTTAGTGTCATATGTACAGGCCATTCTATGCCGTTAGTGCATCACTATGGTTTCTCACAGAACCAGAGAGAAAATATTAATTGAGGTAGGCAGATTAAAAAACCAGATTAATGAGAGCCAGCCAGCAGCAACACTGGAAAAGCCATACATAAACGTATGCGATCTACACCTGTCAATCGCTTTGGCAATGCAAATCTGCTGCCAGATTTTTACTGGCCAATCAACTATTATACCATGTTGGAAGAATTTTTCTGACTTAATGTTTTGAAAATAATTTCTAAATGTTATTAAGTGTTCTCAATAAGTCCTTGGAATGCACCGTTGGGAAAGGCTGATGTAATCACCATCATCATCATTATGTGCTGTGTCATCCGATATGGGCGATCATGGTCTATAACCCTGATTGTCCTCGGCGAATTTTTCTACAGAAGTGGTTTGACATTACCTTCTTCTGGACTGTCTCCTTACAAGATGAGTGACCCCAGCCATTATCAATACTCTTCAGAGATGATCTGCATGGCATCAGGGATAACCAGGACTTGTGATCTGCACCAGCTGCTCAAATCTGCAGGCTAGCAGAGGGAGTGCCTTACTACTCCTTTGGTCAAGACATATTCCACCCTGCCAACCTGCTAAAGTAATAAAGACATTTAAAAAAAAACTTTTAGATAGGCACTTGGATGTGAGAAGAATGGAGAGTTATGGGTTGTGTAGAAGGGATTAGATTTATTGTGGAGCAGGTTTATGTAGGTTGGTCCAGCATCGACAGACCCCCTAATTTTACATAGTAGGACAATTTAGGGTTATGGGGGAAAGGCAGGTAGGTGGAGATGACTCCATGGCCAGATCAGCCATGACATTGTTCAACGGAGGAGCAGGCTCGATGGGCCAGATGGCCTTCTCCTGCTCCTATTTCATATGTTCTTATCTTCTTATGACCCACCCAGCAAAGTCTTTTCCAAAAGCTCCTTTCTGGAAAGTCTATAGGTCTATAAAAACAAAACTTTCACACCATTTAGGTACATGGTCAGCACAACATTGTAGGCTGAAGGGCCTGTAATGTGCTGTAGATTCCTGATGAAGGGTCTAGGCCCGAAACATTGGCTACTCTTTTCTCATGGATGCTGCATGACCTGCTGAGTTCTTCCAGCGTTGTGTACGTATTCTTTGATCCACAGCATCTGAAGTTGTAGTTTTGTGTTTTTGCGTCACTGAGAATCACACCTCTTCCCCATTCTGATGTTTGGTCTGATCAACAACTTGACCAACAGTGAGATGCTGCCACATGGTTGGCTGATTAGAAATTTGAATCAATGAGCAGGTGTACAGGTGTACCTACTGGAGTGACCCACAGTGTATATGGTAAATAAAGTTGCTCCTTGGTACAGCCCTGTACTGTTTATTCTGTGTTCGAACTCTACTTTGTCTCTCAGTCATGTCAGCGAGCTCCTGCGAACAGTTCCAGCTCTGTGTGTCAGACAGATTTCTGCATCGTTGCTGCTTGCTGCCTCTCATTAATCTGCTTTTCTCATCTGCCTACTTCAATAATGATTTTTTGTCTGGTTCGGTGAGAAACCATAGTGATGCAATAACAGGGCAGAATGACCTGATTGATTGTTCCTTGCCTGGAGAACTGAAGACTCTTGGCTGTAACGTGCACCAAGATATGTTAAAAGGAAACACCAAATCCTGCAAAATGGCAGCTCTCACAAAATGCTGGAGGAATCGTGTAACTCAGTCATCTTCAATGGATGGGAATGAACAGCTGACGTTTCAGGCCAAGCCCTGTTCATTCCCCTCTATAGATACTCTGCCTCACTTGTTGTCTTTATCCAGCTATTTCATTTTATGATTGTGTTGAGCTGTTCTCTGATCTTGGCAATTTACTTACAAATGCTTTGTTACCATGCAAGGAGACATCACCTGTGTGCTGCTGATTGTAGTGTGTCCTCTGAATGCTTGGCTTTTGTATATTTATCAATCAGCTGATTGGACGTCATTTAGGAAACACAATTGTGATGTGGGGAAGGAATCTCGTTGCTGATTGGCTGTGTGGCGAACTCTGTGCATTGTGGTCTGGAATGTCAACTGCATTGGCTCATAAATACGATTGAGATCTAGGTGTTGGTGGAACTGTTCGTGGAAAACCACTTTTCTAGGGATTCTCCTGCATGCTGCGTGTTCACACAGCACGAAGTTCACCACACATACAATCAGCAATGAGATTTCCTCCCCACGTCACAATTCAGTTTCTGTATTGACGTCTAGTCAGTTGATTGAAAAGTATATAAAGGCCAAGCGTTCGGAGAACATACCACAAACAAAAGTACACTGATGATGTCTCCTCGTATGGTGATGAAACATTTGCAAGTAAATTGTCAAGCTTGGAGAACGGTTCAACCCAACTAGCAACCACCTGAGCCATACATCTTCCAAATTTTATCTTTAACATGGTAACAAGCCCTTCTGGTCAACAGGTCTGTGCTGCCCAATTATATCCATGCGACCAATTAACCTATTAGCCCATACGTCTTTGGAATGCGGGAGGAAACCAAAGCACCTGGAGGAAACCTATGGGAAGAATGTACAATCTAGTTATAGAGAGCGTCGGAATTAAACTGGGATCTCCCATGTGGTAATGAGGTGTAGATATTAGAATCTGGAATGAAACACGAGGCTGAAGTCAGAGGGTCAGGCAGCACCTGTGGAAGGAAGTTAACAGTTGATGCTTCAGGTGGAGACCTTTCATCTTTAATATAGGCAAAGAGCAGGAAGCCTATAACCAATGAGATCTAGCCCCTTTTTTCATCCATTCCGAAAATATATAAAAATTAGATCTATTTTTCAGCTTTTTTTTTACAGTATATGGTGGTTTGTTAAAAAATGTGAAACAATGATCAATTAATTCAATCCTGAACAAAAACCAATAAATATTTCTTAGGCAGAGGATTAACAGACTCAGAATATCAACAGATTGGTGGGCTTTTAGAGCAGACCAAGTGTATCAGATTAATTGACAGAGCAGTCTTGAGGATATCTACTTAAGAATGAAAACATCAAATTACACTCAGTGGTCACTTCACCTGACACACCTGCTTGTTAATGCAAATATCTAATCAGCCAATTATGTGGCAGGAACTCAATATATAAAAGCATGCAGACATGGTCAAGAGGCTCATTCAATTATTTGCTTATTCTCGGTCTCAGAATGACTTTAAAGTTTTGCTCTTGTTCGGCATCAGCTTTTCAGTGATGTTTCAATCCGCCTCATTTCTTTCAAAGAGCCCTAGAATGATACAGCATAGAAACCATTCAGCTGGGCCAGGACAACCAGTATTTCAATCTAAATTAATCCCATTTATGTGTGTTTGCAGCATATCCTTATAAAACCTTTCCTATTCATTGCAAGTACCGTATCTTTTAAATGTTGTTATTGTAGTTGTCTCATCCATTTTCTCTGGCACTCCCTTCCACACACTGATCGCTATCTGGGTGAAAGATTTTTCCTTCTGGTTCTTATTAACTCTTTCTCTTCTCACTACAAACCTATGCCTTCCAGTTCTTGATACCACAATTCTGGGAAAAAGATTGTGTGCCTCTATGCCACAATAATTTTGGATATCTTTATAAGAACACCCGTAAAAATATTGTAATCCATCCTCTAGCATCAGAAATCCTGTAATTTCAGAAAAACAATGTAATTAAGTGTGCTACAGCATTGTGCAAACGTCTTAGGCAGATAGATCTATATACAGCTAGTTTATTTGTCAACGTGGACCAGAGAAGGAGATCTGGAGGAGGGGGAAGGATGTTTGGAATGGTGAGATGAAGTGATGCAGCAGGGGTGTGAAAAGGAATGCCTGGGGAGGGGTTGTGCTGGGTACACACACACTTAGCCCTGCGACGCCAGGCAAGGTCATTTGATTCCAAGCAATTGGTTTATTGGTAATTACAGGATGTCTGTCTGGTACCTCCCACTCCCTCCCCTCTCCCTTACCCTTTTCCCAACTAAGATTCCCCTCTCCCTATCCCTTTCCTACTCCCAATCCACAATAAAGCTGTACAATGGAATACACCGGGTTACTACAGTGCTGTTCAAAACTCTTAGGCCCCTGAGCTATATATACTGTATGCGTCTAAACTTTTGCACAGTACTGTATCAATGCTAGGCTTTTTTTCTTTCACTCTAGCAAATTGTCAGCCAAAATGAAGGGATATTTCTATGTTTGTACAGAGCCTTTGCCATGCTATAACCATAAATTTCCACCGAACACATTAACAAACTTCTACAGGTGTACTGTGGAAAATATCCTGACTTAATAATCTGGTAGGAACATAATAAAATGCAGATGAATCTGTCCGAAATACAACATGGGTATATCCCTCCTCACCATCTACAGACAGACAGACATACTTTATTGATCCCGTGGGAAATTGGGTTTCGTTACAGTCGCACCAACCAAGAATAGTGTAGAACAATAGCAATATAAAACCATAAATAATAATAAGTTAATCATGCCAAGTGGAAATAAGTCCAGGACCAGCCTATTGGCTCAGGGTGTCTGACACTCCAAGGGAGGAGTTGTAAAGTTTGATGGCCACACGCAGGAATGACTTCCTATGATGCTCAGTGTTACATCTCGGTGGAACGAGTCTCTGGCTGAATGTACTCCTGTGCCTAACCAGTACATTATGGAGTGGATGGGAGTTATTGTCCAAGATGGCATGCAACTTGGACAGCATCCTCTTTTCAGACACCACTGTCAGAGAGTCCAGTTCCACCCCCACAACATCACTGGCTTTACAAATGAGTTTGTTGATTCTGTTGGTGTCTGCTACCCTCAGCCTGCTGCCCCAGCACACAACAGCAAACATGATAGCACTGGCCACCATAGACTCGTAGAGCATCCTCAGCATCGTCCGGCAGATTTTAAAGGAAGATGTTCAAGAAGGCAACATCCATCATCAAAAATACGGTTCATGATATCTTTTTGCAGCTACCATCGGGCAGAAGGTACAGAAGCCTGAAGTTCCATACAGTCAGGTTCCAGAGCAGTTACTTCCCTTCAACCATTTATTTCATAATCACTGCTACAGTTCAGCAATACTCTGACCACTCTGATCACATTGCACTAAAATTAACTTTTTAAAATTCTAAACACAAGCGATTCTGCAGATTCTGGAAATCCAGAGCAGCACACACAAAATGCTGATGGATCTCAGCAGATCAGGCACCATCTGTGAAGCTGAATAAACAGTAGAAATTTTGGGCCGGCACCCTGTTATTCTAATTGCATCTTTCTTGTAAAAATTTTGTATAATTTATGTTTAATTTATATTTTTCCTGTGAATGTCACTTGTGTTGTGCTTGGAGTCTTTAATGCTGCTGCATCTGTGCATACATACACCGTAGCCACGTTATTAGCTGCCTCACAGTCCTCTGCTGCTCTAGCCCATCCACTTCAAGGTTCAATGTGTTGTTCATTCAGAGATGCTTGTTTGAACACCACTGTTGTAATGTGTGGTTATTTGAGTTACTGTCACTTTCCTGGCAGCTTGAACCCATCTGGCCATTCTCCTCTGACGTCCCTCATTAACGAGGCATTTTCACCCACAGGACTGCTGCACACTGGATGAGTTTTGTTTTTTGCACCGTTCCCTGTAAACTCTAGAGGCTGTTGTGTGTGAAAATCCCAGGAGATCAGCAATTTCTGACATACTCAAACCACCCCTGTCTGGCACCAACATGGTCAAAGTCATTTTTCCCACATGCTGATGTTCGGTCTGGACAACAACTGAAGCTCTTGACCACATCTGCAACCTTTTATGCATTGAGTTTCTGACACATGATTGGCTGATTAGATATTTGCTATAATGGACGCAGCTTTACAGGTGCACCTAAAACCATGGCCACTGTGTATATCTGCATATGACAATAAGCTCAAATTTGGTTTTGACGTTGCTTATACAATGTATATTTTATAAAATCCCAGTTAGAAAAACTACCATATTTCCGACATTCCTGCTGGTTCCAGCTCCCCAGCAAAACTCATCACTGTTTGACATCTGCTTCTGGTGGAAGAATAGAATCAGCTGAAAGGGGCAGGTGTCATACCAAAACTGCTGCAGCTTAAGCAGGTCTGTTTATTACCCGTGATCTCTGCAGGTGAGTTTCTCAGCCTTCCCTGTTCACCCACTGGGGCCCCAGCATCTGACCTCTCTCTAAGTTCTTTAAATTGTTAGCTGTGCACTCATGAAGCTTACCTGGTGTAGTTTCCTGCACTCTGTTTAACATCTTTTATACGAGGGGTGATTGAGAAGTTCGTGCCCTAAGATAGGAGGAGTCAATTTTTGAAAACCTAGAACATTTATTTTTCAACATAGTCCCCTCTATGTTTACACACTTAGTCCAGTGGTCGTGGAGCATGCAGATCTTGGACCTCCAGAAAGTGTCCACAGCGGGGGTGATTGATAATTTTGTGGCCTAAGGTAGAAGGAGATGTGTTACACAGCTCTCATTACATACACGTGCAGGTCAACTCTTTGAGTGATTATGCAGAAAGTTTGAAGTTAATAACTCATGTCCTTCTACCTTGACGGCACAAAATTACTGTTCCATGCCAATGGCTTTTGGGACAGCCTGGTGAAGGAAGCCAGGGAAATAAAGCTAGAAGAAAATAATTTTAACAAAAATGAAGGTCTCACTCTAAGTGTGAATAGGAATTCAATTCTAAACAAAGTGGGACAGTGGAAACTTGATTGAACATAGAACATAGAATAGTACAGCACAGTACAGTACAGGCAATTCGGCCCACAATGTTCTGCAAACCCTTAAACCCTGCTTCCCACATAACCCCCCCCCCACCTTAAATTCCTCCATATACCTGTCTAGTAGTCTCTTAAATTTCACTAGTGTATCTGCCTCCACGACTGACACAGGCAGTGCATTCCACACACCAACGACTCTCTGAGTGAAAAACTTTCCTCTAATATCCCCTTTGAACTTCCCTCCCCTTACCTTAAAGCCAAGTCCTCTTGTATTGAGTGGTGGTGCCCTGGGGAAGAGGCACTGGCCGTCTACTCTGTCTATTCCTCTTAATATTGGATGACAAGTGACCAATCAGGAGGGATGGACAATGGTGGTATATATACCACTGGACTAGACATGTGTAGGCATCATCCCTGATAAAGATAGCAGAAGTTGTCGTCAAAATGTTGGTTAAAGTCAATACTTTACCTGGCTGGAAGCCTGAGAAGAGTTTATTGCCGATTAATACTGAATTTCAGACTCCTTGAAAGTGAGTCTATAGGTTGTGGAGTCTGTTCACTCCCTTCAAACTTTCGGTTCACTATTAATACATTATTCTACTGAATAACATTTAAAGTATATTTGAATTAAATAGAATGACATCCAATTTTCCCAGAGAATCTACTAATCTGGTTCCACGATAGTTCTGTGTCAGAGGGTTCCTGTATTGCTGTTAAAGTGGGGATTGTGGAAGCACAGTGAAGCTTGCTCAGCCTGCTTTGTCAGAGTCACAGCAACAGAGGTGAACTGGAAAATTTGAATAATCCCTTGACAAACGGCTTGCTAAAATCAGAAAAGGTTTAATGCAGTTTAAACTAAACATGCCTTGTGCATTCCTATTCAATTAAAGCTGAAATGCTAAGGCTGCACAGAGAGTTGTGAGCAGTTTTGTGCCCCTTATCTAAGAAAGAATGGGCAACATTGGAGCGTATCTGGAAGAGAATGAAAAAGTTAACATATGAGCAGTATTTAAAGGCTCTGGGCTTGTACTCACAGGAGTTGAGAAGAATGAAGGAGAATATCATTGAAACTTATAGAAAATTGAAAGGCCTAGATAGACTGGACGTGGAGGGAAGTGTTTCCTATAGTGTGGAGTCTAGCACCAGAGGCCACAGCCTTTAGAACAGAGATGAAAAGGAATTGCTTTCTCTATAGGGTGCTGAATCTGTGGAATTCTTTGCCACAGATGGCTGTGGAGGCCAGTTCCTTGGGTATATTTAAAGCAAAGGTTGAGATGTTTTTGATTAGTCAGGGTGTCAAAGGTTACAGGGAGAAGGCAGGAGAATGGGGTTGAGAGGAATAAATGGAATGACAGAGCAGACTCAAGCATAAGATGACTGAAGAAGTTTGGCATGAGCCCCCAGCTCCTCAGGACTTTCTACAGGGGCACCATTGAGAGCATCCTGACTGGCTGCATCACGCCTGGTACAGAACTGTGCCAACCTTGATCACTGGGCACTGCAGAGAGAGGTACGGACAGCCCAGCACATCTGTGGATGTGAACTTCCCTCCATTGAGGCTATTTACAGCAGCAAGTGCATAAAGAAGGCCTCGAGGATCATCGTGGACACCAGTCACCTCAACCATAAACTGCTTCAGCTGCTTCCCTCTGGCAAATGGTACCAGTCAGGTAAAGTCAGGACCAAAAAGCTACGGGACAGCTTCTTTCTACAAGCCATTAGACTTACCAAATAACATATCTGTACACTGCGATGAAGTCATAATGCTAAAATTTTTATTAATTAATGCTGTGGAATGGATGTAAGATTTAAATAAATTCTGCTCCTATGTTTCACGGCTGTAGAGCCTAAGAGACAACCTTCTGTAAACTGGTAACCTGGTAAACTGGTTTATTATTGTCAAATGTACCACTGTACAGTGGAAGTCATGCCTTGCAAAATGTCCATACATTGCAACAGAGCACTGAGGAAGTACAAGGTAAAAGAATAGCAGAGGACAGAATGAAGTGTTGTAGTTAGAGAGAAAGTACAGTGCAGTGTGCAAGGTTTCAACCAGCTATATTGTGAGGTCAAGAGTTCAACTTGAACTCACAACCTATCAACTTAATTTCAAAGACTCTTCATCTCATGTTCTCGATATCTATTGCTTATTTGTTTATTATTATTATTATTTCATTCTTTTTATATTTGCACAGTTTGTTGGCTTTTTCATTGATCCTGTTAAATGTATAGTCCTATAATGGATTTATTGATTATGCCTGTAAGAAAATGAAGCTCAGGTTGTATATGGTGACATATATGAACACTGATAATAAATTTGCTTTGATCCTTGAATCTTTTTGTATTAGGATGCCATTCAGCAGTCTTATTACAATGGGGAAGAAGCTGTTCTTGAGACTGACAATAGACAATAGGTGCAGGAGTAGGCCATTCAGCCCTTCGAGCTGGCACTGCCATTCCATTCAAAGGCACTGGTGTTTCCATACAAGGCACACTCTCCTTGAAAGTGGAGTCACAGATAAGTAGGGTGGAGAAAAAGGCACTTGGCATGCTTTTGACTTACTTCATAGGTTATGCTAATGAGTATTAAAATTTTGAAATCATAGTGTTAGTAGCCGCACATGGAATATTAATATTCAATTGTGTTTGTCTTGCTATAGAAAAGATGTTATTAAATTGGAAAGAATGCAAAAATATTCACAAGAGTGCTGCCAAGACTTGGGGGACTGAGCTATTGGGAGACATTGGTCAAGCTAGGACCTTTCATTAGTGTGTGTAAGACACCGAGAAGCAGTCTTGCTAGGGTTCATAAAATCATGAGGGCCTAGATAGGGTGAATGAAAACTTATTTTTATCAGAGTTTGAAGACAGAGGGCATAGTTTTAAAATGAGAGGGGCAAGATTTAAGAGAAACTTGGCAGACAACTTTTCTTTTACTCACAGGCCATAAGATATAGGAGCAGAATTAGGCCATTTGGTCCATTGTGTCTGCTTCGCCATTTCATCATAACTGATCCAATTTTCCTCTCAGTCCCAATCTCCTGCCTTCTCCTCATATCCTTGCATGTCCTGATCAATCAGGAATCTATCAACCTCTGCATTAAATATACAGAAAGACTTGGCTTCCACAGCTGACCGTGGCAACTAATTCCACAGATTCATCACTCTTTGGCTAAAGAAATTCCTCTTCATCGCTATTCTAAAGGACTCCCCTCTATTCTGAGGCTTAGACACCAGAGGAAGCATCAACTCTATCAAAGCTTTTCACCACCTGATAGGTTTCAATGAGGTCACCCCACATTCTTTTGAATTCCAGGGAACTCAGATCAATCAAATGCTCTTCATATAACAAGCTATTCAAACCTGAAATCATTTTTGTAAACCTCCTTTGAACATTCTCCAGTTTCAGCACGTCTGTTCTAAGATAAGGGGCCCAAACCTGCTCACAATACTCCAAGTGGGGGCTCACCATTGCTTCATAAAATTTTCAACAGTTTATCCTTGCTTTTATATACCAGTTCTCTTGAAATTAATGCTAACATTGCATTTGCCTTCCTGAAAATTAGGAAATTCTGCATAAGGACTCCCAAGTCCCTTTGCATCTCATTTTTTTTTTCAATTTTCACTCCATTTAGAAAACAGTCAGAGCTTTCATTTCTTCTATCAAAGTGCATGGCCATAGATTTCCTGACCGTATAACCATAAAACAATTACAGCACGGAAACAGGCCATCTCAGCCCTTCTAGTCTGTGCCGAACATTTATTCTCACCTAGTCCCACCAACCTGCACTCAGCCCATAACATTCCATTCCTTTCCTATCCATATACCTATCCAATTTTTTTTTTAGATGACAAAATCAAACCTGCCTCTACCAGTTCTACTGGAAGCTCATTCCACACAGCTACCACTCTCTGAGTAAAGAAGTTCCCCCTCGTTTTACTCCTAAACTTTTGCCACTCAACTCATGTCCTCTTGTTTGAATCTCCCCTACTCTCAATGGAAAAAGCCTTTCCACTTCAACTCTCTATCCCCTTCATAATTTTAAATATCTCTATCAAGTCCCCACTCAACCTTCTATGTGCCAAAGAATAAAGACCTAATAGACAAAGTCCTAAAAGACACTCTATTCTGCTATTTCCTTGACAATTCTCCTAATCTATCTCTCCTTCCTCAAAAATACCTGCCACTCCACTTGTCTTCATATTGTTTGCTCTTTCAACAAAGCCATCAATTGCATCATCCAGATCATTTACATATAACATAAAAAGAAACAATCTCAACACTGACCCCTGTAGAACACCACTAGTTACTGGCAGCCAGCCAGAAAAAGTTCCCTTTATGTCCATTCTTTACCTCCTGCCTATCAGCCACTGTTTTATCCATCCTAGAATCTTTCCTGTAACACCATGGGCTTGTAACTTCTTAAGCAGCCGTATGTGTGGCACCTAGTCAAAGGCCTTCTGAAAATTCAAGTACACAGCATCAACTGCTTCTCCTTTGTGTATCTTTCTCTTTTGTTATTTCTTCAAAGAATTCCAACAGATTTGTCAGGCAAGCTTTTCCCTTGATGAAACCATGCTGCTATGGCTTATTATATCATGTACCACTAAACTATACTCTATTATATGCTCTCTCTTTGGCTTTGACTTCTCTTGTTAGTCATGGTTGTGTCATCTTTCCTTTAGAATACTTCTTCATCTTTGGAATGTAAACATCCTGTGCTTTCTGAATTGCTTCCAGAAATTCCCGCCTTTACTGCTCTGCCATCATCCCTGCCGGTGTTCTTTTCCAATCAATTCAGTCCAAATCTTCTCTCATGCCTCTAAGTCCCTTCACTCCATTGTAATACTGATACATCTGACTTTAACTTCTCCCTCTCAAATTTCAGGGTAAAATCAATTATATTATGATCATTTACCCTTAAGCATTCTTTTACCTTAAACTCTCTAATCAGTTCAGGTTCATTGCACAACACCCGATCTAGAATAATTGATCCTCTAATGGACTCAACCATGAGCTGCTCTAAAAAGCTGTCTAGTAGGCACTCTAGAAATTTCCCCTCCTGTAACCCATCTATAAACAGATTTTCCTAATTTATCTGCATATTGAAGTCCCCCATGACTATTGTAACATTGTCCTTTTGGCATCCATTTTCTCTCTTCCATTGAAATTTGTAGGCCATATCATTACCACTGTTTGGGGGTCTGTATACAACTGCCAGCAGGGTCTTCTTACCCCTGCTGTTCCTTCGCTCTATCCACAATGATTCAACACTTTCCAGTCCTCTTTCTAATAATTTTATTTAATTTTTAACCAGCAGAGGAATGTCACCCCCCTCTGCCTTCTTGCCTGTCCTTTCGATACAATATGTATACTCGGACATTAAGCTCCCAGTTATAATATTTCAGCCATGGTTCAGTGATGCCTACAATATCATACCTGCCAATCTGTAACTGTACTGCAAGTTCATCGACCTTATTCCATGTCCTGTGCGTATTCAAATATAACACTTTCAGTCCTGTATTCACCCTTTTCAACTTTGGCTGCCTTTTGCATTGCAACTCATCCTATTGACTGTGATTTTGCCCTTTCAACAGCCTCTCCTCATTACCTCTGTTTGCTTCTGTTATAAACCAACTACCTCATCCTCAGCACTATGATCCGCATTTCCTACAATACTTCTTGCATTGAAATACATGCTCAGGACACCAGTCTCAACCTTTTGATTCCTAACTTTGTCTGAGGTCTGACCAACATCTGCCTCCACTGGCGCTCTGGTTCCCACCCCCCAGCAACTCTAGTTTAAACTCAGCCGTGCGGCATTAACAAACTTTCCTGTTAGGATATTAGCACCACCCCCCCCCCCCACCCTTCAGTTCAGATGTAAACCATCCATTCTGTGCAGGTCTCACCTTCCCTAAGAGAGAGCCCAATGGTCCAAAAATCTTATGCTCTCCCTCCTACATTGGCCATGTATGAAACTACATAATCTTCCAAGTTCTGGCCTCATTAACACTTGTCATGGATAACAATCCTGAGATCACAACCCAGGACCTCCTCACTTTAACTGAGCACTTTACTCCCTACGCAGAACTTCATCACTCATCCCACTCATGTCGTTGGTATCGACATGGATCATGACTTCTGGCTATTCATCCTCCCACTTAAGAATGCTGAGCATTCCATCTGAGATGGTCTGGACCCAGACATCCGGGAGGCAACATACCACCAGGGAATCTCATTTTTGTGCACAGAACTCCTGCTGTTTCCCTACCCAATGAATCCCCAATCCCACAGCATGGTTCTTCTCTCACCCTCCCTTCTGAATCACAGAGGCAGACAGTGCCAGAGACTTGACAGCTGGGACTTTCCTCTATTAGGTCATTCCCCACCCCCCCCCAATGGTATCCAAAGTGGCATTCCTGTTGTTAAGGGGAATGCACATGACGGGATACTTAGAACCGGCTCTTTAATGCCTCTCCCTTTTGTGACTGTCACCCAGCTTCCTGTGTCCTACAACTTGGGTGTAACTATCTCTCTATACGTCTTAACTGTCACCCTTCAGCCTCCTGAATGATCTGGAGTTCATCCAGTTCCAGCTCCGACTCCTTAACGCATCTGTTAGAAGCTGCAGGTGGAGGTGCTTCTTGCAGTTGCAGACGTCAGGAACACTGGAGGTCTTCCGGCCTTTCCACATCCTGCAAGAGGAGCATTTCACTATCCCTACTGTTCTATATGACCAGATATAAAGAAGAGAATTTAAAAAAACTTGAGCTTTTCTTTGCTTTGCTTTCTCTGGGTGAAGCCTCTTTTCACTAAAGCCTCAAAGGGCTGAAGTCTCAAGATCACCACTCTGACTCTGTCTGCTCGCCCCTGCCTTCCTTTAATTGCTCTTACTAATCAATCGCAGATGCTGTCTGGTTATTGGTCAAAGCTTGATTATGCTGCCGCCACCTGCTCCTGCCTTTTATCCTCGGGCAGTGACATTGATTGAAATCCCCTCCTCTCCTCTCGAAGCTTCCAATATCTGTATTGGCCACTAGTCAAAGCCCTAATGCAACCTGCTGCTGCCTTTTATCCTTGGGCAATGGACCCAACTGAAAACCCCTCCTCTCCAAACTTCGGATATCTGGATTGGCCACTGGTCAATGCCCTATTACAGGGTGGTATCTGTGGTATGAGCTGCCAGAGGAAGTGGCTGAGACAGGTAAAAATAACAACTTTTAAAAAACATTTGGACAGGTACTGGACATGGATTGGTAAAGTTTAGAAGGTTATGGGTCAAGCGCTGACAAATGGGACTAGTTTGGATGAGGCTTTTAGGTTGGCATGGACTAGATGGGCCAAAAGGCCTTTTCCTGTGCCTGTTTAACTTTGAAACCTGAAATTGATCTGATGGTCTCCGAAACTAGCTGTTAAACAAGGTGGTCTCCTCCTCCCATAAACCTTTCTCTTACCCCAACACAAGCACACACACATACAAACGAGCTTGTACTCACAAACACATAACATACAGTACACAGAATTGCACTCATAAACACACACGCACACACACGCACACACACACACACAAAACACAGTGTTGAGCACCCAAAAAATCAAGGAAATCGGGGTTTCAAGTAAAAAGGTCAATGATCGGAAATGCACGTTTGTCTAGATAGAGTCACTGTCCAACAAGAAGGAAAAAGCAGTATTTGCATGTGAAGTGAACCAGCCAACATCGCATTGGTGTTGGCACTGCCAACTCACTTAGTGCGATGCTATTACAGCTCAGAGTGCCAGAGTTCAGAGTTCTATTCCAGCGCTGTCTGCCTGTTCTTTCCAAGATGGTATAATTTCCTCCAGCTGTTCAGGTTTCCTCTCACAGTCCAAAGCCATACAGGTTAGTAGATTAATTAGTCATTGTAACTTGTCCTGTGATTAGAGTAGAGTTAAGTAGGTGGGTTGCTGGGCTGTATGGCTCATTAGGCTAGAAGGGCCCGTTCTGTGCTACTCCTTTAAATAAAGTTTTTAAAAGTTTAAAAAAGTAAAAGATTCTCTTTGGAAACAATTGGAATAGGAACTGGAACAGACTGTCTGTACAGATGCAATCACCACTCTGGAGCAGTGACGTCTCATGACACCGACCAACTGTGCCAGTCTTACACAATATCCTCTGGAAGGCTGAACCTTTCACATCTCATAACTTGGAGCAGTTAACTCATGCTGAAGGAAGCTCAGCTGGCAATATTTGCACAAGCCTCTATTACCTCCCGTTGCAAACATACTCAAGAGCAGCTCCTCAAAAAAAATATTTTCTTTAGCACCCCACTGTTGCCATTTGTCCTCTCGGCGAGATTAGTGGTTGTTCACTGGAAGCATGGTCAGCAGTTTATTTTTAGATATTGAAACAAATTATTGCTTAGGCTTTTTTTTTCCAGCCTTTAAGAAATATTATACACTGAGTGTAGCTTTATAGTTTTTCTGCTGCCATAGCCCATCCATGTGAAGGAGCATGAGTTCTGCATTCAGAGATGTTCTTCTGCACACCACTGACGTAACGCATGGTTATTAGAGTGATACTCACCAGTCTGACCACTCCCCACTGGCCTTTCTCAATAATAACTCAAACGCAAGAACTTCTGCAGATGCTGGAAATCCAAGACACCAGAGGAACTCAGCAGGCCAGGCATCTTTGGAAAAGAGCAAACAGTTGATGTTTCGGGCTGAGACCCTTCATCAGGACTGCAGGTATACTGGTATACCTAAATAAGTGACCACCGAGTTTATGCGCGGTGTGGCAAGGCCAGAAATACTTCATTCCTTATTACTTCATATACAGGTGGTGGTGAAACACCTTTTGGAAACCAATAGATTCTATTACATTAGTTTATCATCATACATTTTAATTGTAGAGAATTGAGAGATTAGAGGTACAAAGGGACTAGGGAAACCTGGGGCACGATTCCCGAAAGGTTAACTTGCAGATTGAGTTGCTAGTAAGGAAGGCAAATGCTTTGTTAGCATTCATTTCACGAGGACTAGAATATAAAAGCAATGATGTAATGCTGAGGCTTTATAAGGCATTGATCAGACAGCACTTGGAGTATTCTGAGCAGTTTTGAGTCCCTTATCCAAGAAAGGAAAAGTCATCAGACACACAAAAATACAGAACAGTTCAGTTACAGTATAGAATCACAGAATGCTACAGCAAAGAAACAGGCCTGTCAGGCACGTGCTGAACTGTCACAAAAACCCTGCATCTTGACCATAGCCCTCCATACACCTCTCATCCAAATGTCTCTTCACATAGGAAACCGAACCCACATCCATCACTTCCTCTAGCACCTCGTTCCACACTCTCTGAGTGAAGAAGTTCCATCTCAGATCCCCCTTCAATTTTTCACCTTTCCCCCTTAGCTGATGACCTCCAGCTCTCATCATACCCAACCTCAGTGGAAAAAGCCTTTTTGAATTTACACTATCTATTCCCTTCATAATTGGGCATATGTCTATCAAATCACCCTTGATTCTCCTATGCACCTATGGATAAAGTTATAATCTATTCAACCTTTTCAAATAACTCTGGCCTTCAAGTCCCAGCAACATCTCTGTAAAAATTCTCTGTACTCTTTCAATCTCACTGACATCTTTTCTGTGGGAGGGTGAACAGAATAGCACACAATACTTCAAATTTGGCCTCACAAGCATTTTATACAACTTCAACATAACATCCCAATTCCTGTACTCAATACTTTAATCTTTGAAGGACAATGAGCCAAAAGCTTTCCTTAAAACCCTATCTACCTGTGATGCCACTAACAATGAATTATGGACCTGTATTCCCAGACCACTCTGTCCTACCACACTCCTCAGTGCTTCCTGCTCACCATGGCTGTTCATATCGAAGTGCAAAACTTCACATTTGTCTGCATTAAAACCATTCTGCCATTTTTCAGTCCCATTTTCTAGCTGGTCCAGATCCTGCTCCAAGCTCATGTAGTCTTCCTTGCTATTCACTATGCTGAATTTTGGTGTAATTCACAAATTTGCTGGTCCAGTTAACCTTATTATCATTCAGATACCTGATATAGATAACAAACAACTGACCCAGCACAGATCCCTGTGGCACTCCACTAGTCATAGGGCACCAGTCAAAGAGCCAACCATCTCCTACCCCTCTCTGGCTTCTCCCACAAAGCCAATGTATAATCTAAATTACTACCTCGTACTGAATACCAAGTGACTGAACCTTCTTGACCAAACTCCCATGCAGGACCCTGTCAAAGGCCTTGCTAAAGTGCATGCAGACAACATCCACTGACTTGCCTTCATCAGCGTTCCTGGTAACTTCCTCAAGAAGCTCTATAAGACTGGGTAGACAGGACCTACCACACACAAGGCCATTTAACTACCTCTCATCCATCCCTGTCTATTCAAATACTAATATATCCTGTCCCTTAGAATACCTTCCAATGACTTACCACCTGCTGATGTCTGAATACCTGGCCTATAATTTCCCAACTTATTCCTAGAGCCTTTCTTGAAAAACAGTTACCGTCCAGTCCTCCGGCACCTGACCTGTGGTTCAGGACATTTTAAATACAATGGATTCCATTAATTGACACACAGGGTTAATTTTCAGGCTGAGTCTGTGGTGAGGAAGGCAAATGTGATACTCCAAGTGAGGCCTGAACAATGCTTTATAAATTCTCAACATGACAACATTACATCCTTGTTTTTATACTCTAGTTCCCTTGAAATAAATGATAATGTTGCATTTGCTTTCCTCACCACATAGACCACCTCCAAGTTATCCTTTAGGGAATCCTACACAAGGACTCCCAAGTCCCTTTGCACCTCAGTTTTTATATTTTCTCTTCACTTGAAAATAGTCATCCCTTTCATTTCTTCTACCAAAGTGAATGACCATACACCTCCCGACACTATATAAAGCTGCCTGGCCCTCCATCGTATCCTCATCAAACATTGCAACAAGGCCATCAATTTGTTCATCCAATTTATTGACAGATAACGTAAAAAAAAAAGTATCTATCCCAACATAGACCCCAGTGGAACACCACTAATCACCGATAGCTAACCAGAAAAGGTTCACTTTATTCCCACTTTTTTCCTGCTGCCAATCAGCCACCATCCATGTTAGAATTTTTCCTGTAATATTATAGCTTGTAGTTAGTTAAGCAGCCCCATGTGTGGCACCTTGATAAAGGGCGTTCTGAAAATCCAAGTAAACAACATCAACTGATTCTCCTTTGTCTATCCTGTTTGTGACTTCTTCAAAAAATTCCAACATATTTGTCAGGCAGGATTTTCCCTTGAGGAAACCATGCTGACTACAACCTATTTTATCATGTGTCTACTAGTAGCCTGAGACCCAACTCTTAATAATCGATTCCAAAATTTTCACAATCATTGAAGTCAGACAAACTGGCCTGTAGTTTCCTTTCTTGAAGAGTGGAATGACATTTGCAATTTTGCAGTCTTCCAGAACCATTCAAGAATTCTTGAAAGATCGTTAGCAAAATGCCTCCAAGATCTCTTCAGTCATCATTTTCAGAACTCTAGGGTGTACACCATCTGGACCGGGAGACTTATCAACCTTCAGACCTTTCTGTTTCCCAACAGCCTTCTCCCTATTAATGTTAATTTCACACACTTCAGGACCCCTGACACCTGGAACACCCACCATACTGCAGTGACTTCCACAGTGAAGACGGATGCAAAATATTTATTTAGTTCGTCCACTATTTTGCTGTACTCTCCAGCTGAATATCAACTCCCACTTCTGTTGTACATTTTACATATCTGAAGAAACTTTTGGTATCTTCTTTAATATTATTGACCAGCTTACTTTCATATTCCATCGTTACCTTCAAAAGTTGCCTTCAATGGTTTTTAAAGCTTCCCAATCCTATGGCTTCCCACTATTTTTTGCTCTATTATATGCCTTCTCTTTGGCTTTTCTGTTGGCTTTGATTTCTCTAGTTAGCCATGGTATTGTCATCTTTCCTGTCGAACGCTTCCTCCCCTTTGGGGTGTCTATATCCTGTGCCTTCCAAATTGCTTCCAGAAATTCCAGCCATTGCTGCTCTGTCATCATCTCTGCCAATGTTCTTTTCCAATAAATTCTGGCCAACTCATCTCTCATGCCTCTGAAATTTCCTTTGCTCCACTGTAATACTGATACATCTGGTTTTATTTTCTCCTTTCCAAATTTCGGGGTGAATTCAATCATATTATAATCACCTCCACTAAGGAATCCTCTACCTTAAACTCTAATAAATTCTAGTTCGTTGCGCAATACCCAATCCAGAATAATTGATCCCTGAGTAGGCTCAATCACAAGATGCTCTAAAAAGCCATCTTGCAGTCACTATAGAAATTCCCCCTTCTATAATCCAACACCAATCTGATTTTCCCGATCTACCTGCATATTGAAATCCCTCAAGACTATTGTCATATTACCCTTTTGGCATGCATTTTCCATCACCCATTGTAATATGATAGAAAAGATGCTCTAAAACTGAAGAGGGTTCAAAGGCGGTTCACGAAAATGATTCCAGAATTGAACAGCTTGTCATATGAAGAGCTTTTGTTGGCTCTGGGCCCTGTATTCACTAGAATTCGGAAGAATGAGTGATGATCTCATTCAAGCCTATCAAATGGTGAAAGGCCTTGATAGACTGGATGTGGAGAGGATGTTTCTTATGGTGGAAGTCTCTAAGACCAGAAGACACATCTCAGAATAGAGGGACACACACAAAATGGTGGTGGAATGCAGAAGGACAGCCAGCATCTATAGGAAGAAGTACAGTCGACGTTTCGGG
The DNA here is from genome assembly GCF_030144855.1 of Hypanus sabinus. Taxonomy (NCBI): domain Eukaryota; kingdom Metazoa; phylum Chordata; class Chondrichthyes; order Myliobatiformes; family Dasyatidae; genus Hypanus; species Hypanus sabinus. The sequence goes on from NC_082707.1 coordinate 16,328,891, forward strand.
CCGAGACCCTTCGTCATGTTGCCTGGCCTGCTGCATTCCACCACCATTTTGTGTGTGTTGTTTGAATTTCCAGGATCTGCAGATTTCCTTGTGTTTGTGTCAGAATAGAGGGTGTCCTTTTAGAATGGAGATTAGAGGAATTTCTCTAACCAGAGAGTGGTAAATCTGTGAAATTTATAGCCACAGGCAGCTGTGGAGACCATCTTTATGTTTATTTAAGGCAGAGATTGATAAATTCTTGATTGACATGAAGCAATCCATGGGTCTGGAAATTGGGGCTGAGAGGAAAAATGGATCAGCCATGATGAAATGGCGGAGTAGGCTCAATTCTTCTCCTAAATCTTATGGTCTTACATCTGGACAGTGAATAAAGCCATTCTGAATTGTCTTACTCATATTTATCACCAAGCATCAGTCACAAAAATCACTGCTTTTTAAACACACAAATGATGCTGATTCAAAGCTGTTTGTTCTAAGAACACTGTACTGTCTAACAGCCACATAAGCGTATGCATCTAATACTAGTTAGAAACAGTTCTGCACCAGTCTCCTGCCCCAAACTATAGCTATATGAGATCCTGGCTATTTTCTTGATTAATTTTGTTCTTTAAGAGTTGGCCCAAATATGCAACTGCCCTGATTAACTGACGGCCCAATTATTTGGAATTCTCAACCAGGGTTGTTGGAACTTCTGCATTAACCTGCCACAATGTCTGAGGCGTCGCTGCGTTAGACGTATCCACTCTAATTTCTCGCAAGACAACAAGCACCTTCTCCTCTGAAATCCGTAATCAGTCCATGACCTGGTTTTACCTGAGAATTATAGACTGCTGAGTAAACAGCAGTATGGAGGGGCTACTGCACCGAAAGAGGACCGAAAGAAGTTGCAGAGGTTGTAAATCTCGTCAGCTCCATCTTGGGCACTAGCCTACAAAGTACCCAGGACATCTTTAGAAAGCAATGTCTCAGAAAGGCAGTGTCCATTGTTAAGGACCTCCAGCACCCAGGGCATGCCCTTTTCTCACTGTTACCATCAGGTAGGAGATACAGAATCCTGAAGGCACACACTCAGTGGTTCAGGAACAGCTTCTTCCCCTCTGCCAACTGATTCTTAAATGGACATTGAAGCTTTGGACACTACCTCACTTTTTTTAATATACATTATTTCTGCTTTTGCACATTTTAAAAAATCTATTCAATAAACATAATTTATTTATTTATTATTATGTTTTATTTTATTTATTATTAATATAATTTTTCTTTCTCTCTGCTAGATTATGTATCACATTGAACTGCTGCTGCTAAGTTAACAAATTTCAAGTCACATGCCGGTGATAATAAACCTGATTCTGATTTTGATTCTGACATAGCCTCCTGACTTTTGAACTCAGTGCCTTGACTAATAAAAACAAGCATTCCGTAAGCCTTCTTAACCATCTTATCGACCTGTGTAGACTCTTTCAAGGAGCTATGAATTGGATTCAAGTTCTCCCTGTTCAGCCAAACTTTAAGGACCTTGCCCTTAACAGTGTACCATCTCCTTTCATCTGCCCTGCTGAGGAGCAACATCATATTTATCTGGGTTAAACTCTATCTGCCATTTCTCAGCCCATATCTGCAACTGCTCTATATCATGCTGTAGTCTTTGCCACTCTTCTACACTACCCACAACTCTATTAGCCTTAAATTCATCTGCAAACTTACTAACACACTTATCTACATTTTCATCCAAGTCATTTATATACATCTCAAAGAGCAGCGGTCCCAGTACAGATCCCTGTGAAACTCCACTAATTACAGATCTCCAGCTCAAATAGTGCCCTTCCACCACTGTCCTCTGTATTGTATGTGCAAGCCAGTTCTGATTCTAGCCAATTTGCCACTGATCCCATGCACCTTAATATTCGGGATTGGCATCCTGTGAGAGACTTTGTCAAACGCCTTACTAAAATCCATTCACTGCCCTACCCTCATCTATCTCTGTCATCACCTTGCCAAAAAACTTAATTGAGTTGCTAAAGGATGACCTGCCACATACAACACCATGCTGGCTCTCCCTAATTAGGTGTTGGGTTTCCAATTGCATGCCCTAGATGCTGTAGGTCTTTAACAATGGATGCTGCCTTTCTGAGATACCACTTCCTAAAGATGTCCTGGGTACTTTGTAGGCTAGTGCCCAAAATGGAGCTGACTAGATTTACAACCCTCTGCGGCTTCTTTTGGTCCTGTGCAGTAGCCCCTCCATACCAGATGCAGCCTGTCAGAATACTCTCCATAGTGCAATTATCAAAGTTTTTGAGTGTATTTGTTGACATGCCAAATCACTTCAAACTCCTAATGAGGTAGAGTTGCTGTCTTGCCTTCTTTATGACTACATCAATATGTTGTGATCAGGTTAGATCATCAGAGATCTTAACACCCAGGAACTTGAAGCTGGTCATTCTCTCCATTTCTGATCCCTCTAAGAGGATTGGTATGTGTTCCTTCATCTTACCCTTCCTGAAGTCCACAATCAGCTCTTTTGTCTTACTGACGTTGAGTGCCAGGTTTTTGCAGCGACACCACTCCACTAGTTGGCATACCTCACTCCTGTACGCCCTCTCGTCACACCTGAGATTCTACCAACAATGGTTGTATCATCAGCAAATTCATAGATGGTATTTGAGCTATGCCTAGCCATGCAGCCAAGTGTATACAGAGAGTAGAGCAGTGGGCTAAGCACACACCCCTGAGGTGAGCCACTGTTGATCGTTAGCAAAGAGGATATGTCATTACCAATCTGCACAGACTGTGGTCTTCCAGTTAAGGATCCAATTGCAGAGGGAGGTACAGAGGCCCAAGTTCTGCAACTTCTCATTTAGGATTGTGGGAATGATCTTATTAAGTGCTGAGTTATGGTGAGTTATGAACAGCATCCTGACATGGGCGTTTGTGTTGTCCAGGTGGTCTAAAGCCATGTGAAGAGCCATGGAGATTGCATCTGCTGATTGCACCTATTGTGACAATAGGCAAATTGCAGTGTGTCCAGGTTCTTGCTGAGGTAGGAGTTCAGTCTAGTCATAACCAACCTCTCAAAGCATTTCATCACTGTCGATGTGAGTGCTACTGGGCAGTAGTCATTAAGGCTGTTCACATTACAGACAGACAGACATACCTTATTGATCCCAAGGGAAACTGGGTTAGTGTAGAAATATAGCAATATAAAACCATAAATAATTAAATAATAATAAGTAAATTACGCCAAGTGGAAATAAGTCCAGGACCAGCCTATTGGCTCAGGGTGTCTGACACTCCGAGGGAGGAGTTGTAAAGTTTGATGGCCACAGGCAGGAATGACTTCCTATGACGCTCATTGTTACATCTCGCTGGAATGAGTCTCTGGCTGAATGTACTCCTGTGCCTAACCAGTACATTATGGAGTGGATGGGAGACATTGTCCAAGATGGCATGCAACTTGGACAGCATCTTCTTTTCAGACACCACCGTCAGAGAGTCCAGTTCCACCCCCAAAACATCACTGGCCTTACGAATGAGTTTGTTGATTCTGTTGGTGTCTGCTACCCTCAGTCTGCTTCCCCAGCACACAACAGCAAACATGATAGCACTGGCCACCACAGACTAGTAGAACATCCTCAGCATCTTCCAGCAGATGTTAAAGGACCTCAGTCTCCTCAGGAAATAGAGATGGCTCTGACACTTCTTGTAGACAGCCTCAGTGTTCTTTGACCAGTCCAGTTTATTGTCCATTTGTATCCCCAGGTATTTGTAATCCTCCACTATGTCCACACTGACCCCTTGGATGGAAACAGGGGTCACCGGTGCCTTAGCCCTCCTCAAGTCCACCACCAGCTCCTTAGTCTTTTTCACATTAAGCTGCAGATGATTCTGCTCGCACCATGTGACAAAGTTTCCCACCGTAGTCCTGTACTCAGCCTCATCTCCCTTGCTGATGCATCCAACTATGGCAGAGTCATCAGAAAATTTCTGAAGATGGCAAGACTCCGTGCAGTAGTTGAAGTCCAAGGAGGTTATTCTTGTTTGGCACCGGTATAACTGTTTCCTTTTTAAAGCAAGTGGGAACTTCTGCGCGTAACAGTGAGAGGTTGAAAATGTCCTTGAATACTCCTGCTAATTGGTTGGCACAGGTTTTCAGAGCCATAACAAGTACTCCATTGGGAACTTCTGCCTTGAGAGGGTTCACTCTCTTTAAAGACAGTTTAACATCAGCCTCTGAGACAGAGATCACAGGGTCATCAGGTACAGCAGGGATCTTCACAGCTGTAGTTGTGTTCTCCCTTTCAAAGAAGGCATAGATGGCATTGAGTTCATCTGGTAGAGAAGCATCACTGTGTTCATGCTATTGGGTTTTGCTTTGTAGGAAGTAATGTTGCAACTGTATAAAACTCTGGTTGGGCCACATCTGGAGTACTGCATACAGTTCTAGTCACCCCACTATAGGAAGGATGTTGAGGCTTTGGAGAGAGTGCAGAGGAGTTTTACCAGGATGCTGCCTAGTTTAGAGGGCATGTGCTATCACAAGAAGCTGGATGAACTTGGGTTGTTTTCTTTGAAGCATGAGAGGTTTACAAGATAATGCGAGGCATAGACAGAGTGGACAGAGAGTATCTGTTTCCCAGAGTTGAAAGGTTTAATGCCAGAGGTGCATGCATTGAAGGTGAGTCAGGGTAGGTTTTTAGGGGGATGTGAGGGGTAAGCTTTTTTATTCAGAGAGTGGTGGATGCTTGGAATGCACTACCTAGAATAGTGGGAGAGGCAAATATATTAGAGGCTTTTTAAGGGACATTTGGATAGCTACAAGGTTCTAAGGAGGGTACAGGGGTATGGTCGTGGGTAGATAGGAGGGATTGGTGTTCGGGTGTCTTTGATTTGCTTTTTATCTGGTTTGGCACAACTGTGGGCCGAAAGTTCTGTATTGTTATATGTTCTGTAACATATTACCCTGTGATTTATTTTCTTCCAGGCATTTTCAGTAGAACTTTGAAACACGATATAATTCATGAAGAACTGCACACGAGCCAAATCCGACAAACGACCAATGTGCAAAAGAAGACAAGCTGTCCCAATAAAATACCCCTGATAAATAAATAATAAATTATACTGAAAACTTAAGTTGTGGAGTCCGCGAAAGTGAGTCTGCAGTTTCTGTGCTGAGGTGAGTGAACTTTTCTCCACTGGTTCAGGAGCCTCGTGGTTGAAGGGTAATAACAGTTTAACCTACTTTGGTTTCAGAAGTCATAAGAGCCATGGATGGGTTTGCCAAGTATTCTGCCTGATGCTCAGCATCATTTATGGAGAATATAATACTTTGTTTCAAGCTGAGTTTCTCATGAATTTTGGACTATTTCTGTTTTATTTATTTATAGCCTGTAGGCGGTTCTGGCCAAGCTACGTTCGATACCCAAACTTAATTGCTCCTGAACTGAGCCGCTCATTGTTCCTACAAAGTAGCTATAGGTCAAATGCTGCGGCTGGCATATTGGTTATGCCCATGCCTTCTGTGTAAAGGATGGGAGGAGGTCACTGAGTTGAATGAGTTTTTATACTATCAAGAAAGCTCATTAACACCTTGAGGAGGCTGAAGAGAGCTGAACTGTGCACATCTATACTCACAACCTTCTATAGAGAGCATCCTACCATGCTGCATCACTGCGTTGTACGGTAACTGCACCATGACGGGCAGGATGGCTCCACAATGGGTAGTCAAAACTGCCCAACGTATCTCCGGCACCAGCCTACCTGCCGTCAAGGATGTATATAGAGGAAGGTTCCAGAAGAAGGCCAGCAATTTCATGAAGGATTTCATCTACCCTCCCTGTAGATTAGTTCTCCCATTCCCATCAGGAAGGAGGCTATGTGGCCATCCACAACGGCACCACCTGACTCAAAAACCCAAGCAGTATCCCACCACCACTAATTTATCATTTCCCATCAAAGTCACCATAAGTACAGACTCTCCTGTAGTTAGCATCACTTCATGGATGTACCATATTTATTGTGTGTTTTATATAAAAGTGTTCTTTATCTTATTGTGATTTTGTTGTACTTCAGTAGATGCAGAGTAACACCCCCCTGCCTAGCGTCACTTTATCTGGGCCTCTCTCCCAGGTGAGCACAATCATTTTCACGCTCAGTTCAACGTCGCGAGCCTCCGAGGAAAGCCACCGCTACAACCTGCAACACACACAAAATGCGCATTCCCCCCTCCCCCCACCACTTTCAGTCAGTCCTGACGAAGGGTCTCGGCCCGAAACGTCGACAGTGCTTCTCCTTATAGATGCTGCCTGGCCTGCAGCATTCCACCACCATTTCCAGCACCGGCAGATTTTCTCGTGTTTGCTACAACCTGCAACCTGGTCATTGCTGAGGCTGAGGTACGCAGATGTTTCCAACTAGCGGACAGTCGCAAGGCTGCGGGACCAGACTGCATTCCAGGGCAAGTACTCAGGATGTGCGCAGCACAACTGGCAGATAGATGTATAGGCCATTTTACTCTCCCCCTCTCCCAGAGTAGAGTGCCCTCTTGCTTCAAATTATCCACCATTGTCCCTGTACCAAAAAAGACTAAGGTAGCATGCCTGAATGAATCCACTCACCTCACTGATAAGCAAATCCTTTGGGGGACTGCTCAAGGATTACATCTGCACTTGCTACCATCCAAACTGAACCCTCTACAATTCACCAACCAACGCAACCAATCAACAATAGCCACTGCTCTACATACCGTCCTTACACTTCTGGAGAAGAACGATGCTTAGAGGGAGATGGAGGCGGCAACTTCTCTGCTTGAATCTTTGGAAACAGCTCTATTTCCATCTTTAATATCTTTATTTTTCCATTTCAGGGGTCTTTTGAAGACCCTGACCTGGAGTTACATGCTGACTTTGGTTCTTTGCGGGAATAGGACCTGTTCTTGGGGTTTCAGGATTGGCTGTTGTTCAGCACGCCAAGCGTTCGGCCTGAGAGTCCAGCTCGTATTTGGAAGCCTAAGAGCTCAGGGCTCCGGAGACGGGCGGATCGAGGGTCGGTGTCTCGGCAGGAGACCCGTGTGTTGACAGGGGAGTTGGCAAATCTACTGCTGTGTGCCCACACAGAGCTCGAGAAAAGTGGCATAATCGACTTTTAGCACCGTAAACCAGCAAGTTGCTTGTTCCGTCTCCCTGCTCGCTGAGTCATCTTCCTCTCCCTTATTAGGGAAAGAGAGAACTGTGGTTTGTCGAACGCTGGATGAAATATGATAGTCTTTGGGGTAACTGCAAGGTCTGTGTCCTTTCTATTTGCTTTGCTCACGCTCAAGTACGATGCTTGCTTTTTTTTGGCTGGTGGGGGGAGGTTACGTGCGGGAGGGGTGTGCTGGGGGGGTATTGGGGTTCTCACGTTTAACTGCCGTTCATTCTTTGGGGCACTTCTCTGTTTTCATGGATGTTTGCAAAACGAAAGTATTTCAGGATGTATATTGTCTAAATTTCTCTGACATTAAATTGGACCTTTAAACCTTCATGTGAGAATGCTGTTCTTGGACTACAGTTCAGCATTCAACACCATAATTCCATCCAGGCTCGACAGGAAGCTGAGAGACCTCAGCATTGACCCCGTCTTGTGCAGGTGGATCCTGGACTTCCTGTCAGATCGCTGGCAGGTGGTAAGAGTGGGCCCCCTCACCTTCACCCCTCTGACTTTCAACATAGGAGCCCCTCAGGGCTGTGTACTGAGCCCTCTCCTTTACTCCCTGTATACCCGTGACTGCGTCGCCTCCCACAGCTCTAATCTGCTAATTAATTTTGCCAACGACACTACATTGATCGGCCTAATCTCAAGCAATAACGAGGTGGCCTACAGCGAAGAAGTCATCTCTCTGACACAGTGGTGTCAAGAAAACAACCTCACCCTCAATGTGCAAAAACAAAGGAGCTGGTTGTGGACAGCAAGAGAAGTGGAGACGGGCTAACCCCTAGTGACATCAGTGGATCTGGGGTTGAGAGTGTAAGCAGCTTTATGTTCCTTGGCATCCACATCACCGAGGACCTCACGTGGTCTGTACACACCAGCTGCGTGGTGAAAAAGGCACAACAGCATTTCTTTCACCTAAGACAGTTGAGGAAGTTTGGTATGGACCCCCAAATCCTAAGAACTTTCTACAGGGGAACAATTGAGAGCATCCTGACTGTCTGCATCACTGCCTGGTATGGGAACTGTACCTCCCTTAATCGCAGGACTCTGCAGAGTGTAGTGTGGACAGCCCAGCGCATCTGTAGTTGTGAACTTCCCATGATTCAGGACATTTACAATGACAGATGTGTAAAGAGAGTGCAAAGGATCATTGGGGACCTGAGTCACCCCAACCACAATCTATTCCAGCTATTACCTTTGGAAATGGTACCACAGCATAACAGCCAGGACCAACAGGCTCCAGGACAGCTTCTTCCACCAGGCCATCAGACTAATTAACTCACGCTGACTTGAGTGTATTTCTATGTTACATTTACTGTTCTATTTATTATAAATTACTATGATTGCACATTACAAATTTAGATGTAGATGTAACGTAAAGATCTTTACTCCTCATGTATGTGAAAAATGTAGGAAATAAAGTCAATTCAGTTCAATTCAATATCCAGAAGCACTCATCTACAGTGATGAAGTGTTTTGAGAGGCTAGTGATGAAACACATCAACCCCTGCTTGAGAAGTGACTTGGATCCACTCCAGTTTGCCGACAGGAGTGATAGGTGCAGAGCAGATGCCATCTCATTGGCTCTTCCCTCGACCTTGGAACATATGGACAGTGAAGTTCATACATCAGGATGCTGTTTATCAACTACAGCTCAGCAATCAATATCATCATCCCCCCCACCCCGCCCCCAATCTAATCAATAAGCTTCAAGACCTTGGTCTCAATGCCTCCTTGTGCAATTGGATCCTCAATTTCCTCACTTGCAAACGCCAGTCAGCTTGGATCGGCAACATCTCCTCCACGGTCTCCATTAGCACAGCTGCACCACAAGGCTGTGTGCTTAGCCCGCTGCGTTACTTGCTTCATACTTATGACTGTGTAGCTAAACATAACATATTCCAGTTTGCTGATGACATCACTATTGCAAGCAGAATCAAAAGTGCTGATGAATCAGCCTATTGGAGGAAAACTGAAAATCTGGTTGAGTGGTGTCATAAAAAACAACTCTTACTTAATGTCCGCCAGACCAAGGAACTCATTATTGACTTCAGGAGAAGAAAACCAGAGGTCCAAGAGCCAGTCCTCGCTGGAGCATCAGAGGTGGAGAGGATCAGTGACTTTAAACTCCGCAATGTTATTATTTTGGAGGATTTGTCCTGGGCCCAACGTGTACATACAATTATGAAGAAAGTACAGCAGCATCTCTGTTTCCCTAGAAGTCAGCAAAGGTTCAGTATGATATCTAAAACTTTGACAATCTTCTATAGATGTGTAGTGGAGAGTATATTGTCTGGCGGTATCACAGCCTGGTAACATCAGTGTCTTTAAATGGAAAATCCTACAAAAAGTAGTGGATACAGCCCAGTCCATCACAGTAAAACCCTTCCCACATGTGAACACTTCAGCACAAAATACTGTTGTAGGACAGCAGCATCCATCATCAGGGAAATCCAATGCCCAGCTCATGCACTCTTCACGTTGCTGCTATCAGGAAGAAGGCACAGAAGTCTCTGGAGTCAGGACACACATCACCAGGTTCAGGAACAGTCATTACCCTTCAACCATCAGGCTTTGAATCAAAGGGGATAACTTCACTCAACTTCATTCGCCCCAATACTGAAATATTCCCACACACTATGGGGTCACTTTCAATGACTCTTTTTCTTATCTTCTCGATTTATTGCTAATTTATTTAATTATTTTTATAATTTCTTCTTTTTTATTTCACATTTAGTTATGTATTGTACACTGGTTGAACTCCTAAGATGGTGCTGTCTTTAATTGGTTCTGCTGTGGTTATTAACCCATGGATTTATTGACTATGCCCACAAGAAAATGAATCTCAGGGTTGTATATGGTGACGTATATGGACTTTGATGATAAACTTACTTTGAATTTTGAACTTTTAATTTTATGGACATACAATCAATCTATTTATATGAGCTGTTCTATGTATTTATATTTATTGTGATTTTGTCTGTTTTGGAACCAGAGTAACAACTGTTTCGTTCTGCTTTACCCTTGTGTACTGGAACTGACATTCAATAATCTTGAATCTTAAATCTTAATTGATCTACCATCTAGTTTTTGGTCATTTGATGATAATTTATTTATCTGAACATAGCTTCTCCGGTGACTAGGCTGGGATTTGAATGCAGTTCTCTGTCATTTTAGGCCTTTGGAATGTCTGATTCAACTGATCTTGAATGTCACACATGCAGGAAGACCGGCGCGTGAGGAAGGCCACTATTTTCCCACCCGCAATAAGGAAGCAAAATTCTTACAGAAGTTTTCGTTTTTCCTGCCTTTCCTAAAGGAATTCTGTATGGCCTTATTATTCTTGGAAATGAAGTTAGCACTTAGAATAATAAACTTGACAGTCTGTTGCCCTCTCTGCCCAGGTGAGTTCAATATGGAGTGTAACTTTAGAAACTTGAACACAAAGATTTAACCGTGTAACAAAGCAACTGGGCTAAGAGCAGGATTTATTTTGATGGGCTTGCATTCAAAACAAGGATATATTTAATCTACTTAATTTTATGGTACGTAGGCTACAAGGTAAAATACAGCGAGTTGCAGCGATAGAAAAATGGTTTTGCCTGCCCGTTCATTCGTCACACATCTCATCCTCCCTTCCCAAGCCTCATTAAATCTACGTTGACAGGTCAGGGCTGACCAGCAGACCTGTTTCACAGGGCAGTGTTTCACTGTCTGAGAAGCAGTGCAGGTTGCCCATCATATCCAACAGTGCCAGGAAACCTGTTGGGAGAGTTTTTCAAGTGGACAAGTCATTGCACTGGAGCAGTTCCACTCTGTCAACCTTGGAGGTCCGGGGCCAATAGAACGAGTAGACGTCACAACCAGGGTCTTCTTTGGTTGCATTAGATGATCATGACCTCTCTGCCTTGTCAGGCCCGTCACTCTCCACAAAGAGTTGCAGAACCACCCTCCATCTCTTGGATCTTATTGTTGATCACATCCGCCCTGTCCGCCTGCACCGTCTTCACATGTTAGGAAACCCACCAGCTACCCTCACCTGGTTTAGCCTGCCTGTCGAAGTAGTGTACCGGGGTGCAGCCACTGTCGCCTGCAAACAGCTACTTGGAGCCTCAAGTGAGAGTTGTGTGTCCGGTGCATACCACAGGATGTTTATCATTTGTCCTGGAAAAGGGTCTCAGCTCGAAATGTTGGCTCGTTGTCCCTCTCCATAGATGCTGCCTGACCTACTGAGTTCCTCCAGTATTTTGTGTGTGTTACTCTGTAGTTGCAATGAGATGGTGAACTATGTCTTTGCTCTTTGATTACAATTGATTTAAATTAACTGCATTTGTCACATGTACATCAAAACATACATACAGACAGACAGACAGACATACTTTATTGATCCTGATGGAAATTGGGTTACGTTACAGCTGTACCAACCACGAATAGTGAAGAAATACAGCAATATAAAACCATACATAATTAAATAATAATAATCATGCCCAGTGGAAATAAGTCCAGGACCAGCCTATTGGCTCAGGGTGTCTGACACTCCGAGGGAGGAGTTGTAAAGTTTGATGGCCACAGGCAGGAATGACTTCCTATGACGCTCAGTGTTACATCTCGGTGGAATGAGTCTCTAGCTGAATGTACTCCTGAATGTACAACTGAGTCAAATCAAATTGACAAGGATTGGGCAGAAGGCAGACTGCAAGTGTCACCACATTTCCAGTACTAACCTAGCATGCCCACAACTCACTAATCCTAACCCCTATGTCTTAGAAATGTAATAGGAAACTGAAGCCCTCAGAGATCACGGGTAGAACATACAAACTGCTTACAGGCAGAGGTGGGAATCGAAATCTGATCTTACAACTGGGGCTATAAAGCTTTGCGCTAAGTGCCACCCCAATGAATGCAAATAGCACTATTTCTCAGAAAATTCTCAGCAAATATTTACCCATTGGCGATATTGGTTAGCCGACACAATTATTGCTCTCTTAGCTTTTTCCCTGGCTGGAAATGGTTAATACAAGGGGCATAACTTCATCGGGATTGGAGTAAATTGTAGGGGGATGTCGGAGGTAAGTTTTTTTTTACAGAGTGGTACGTGCCTAAGGTATCTGCCACAGTAATGGCAGAGAGATAAGTAGCACTTAGAAAACTCTTAGGTAGGCACATGGATGACAGAGAAATAGAACTCACTGTTAAAGGGAAGAGTTAGGTTGATCTTAGAGTAGGTTATTTTTTGCACATTGGTTATCTGTCTGTCTTTGTCATGTGAGGTTTCTCATTGATTCTATTGTGTTTCTTTGAGAATGCCTGTAATAAAGCTATACGGTGACATATATGTTCTTTGAACTTTGAAAGGTGCTACAAGAATGTGAGTCCTTCTGCTTTTCCAAGTGTACACACATGCACTTTCGTCTTGCTTCCTGTCATAGCATCTATCATACGCCTGGCCCTGACAGCTAGAAACAAGGACCCTTATGTCATAATGTTCTTTTGGGATTTCAGTTCAGCATTCAACCTGATTGTCCCACAGACCATGGTGAACTACTCCTTGGTCTGAATACACACCATGCAACTGGACGTTGGACTTCCTAACCAACAGGCCTCAGATAGTCAAGATGCACAAATGGTCCTCGCTCCCCAAAACCCTCGACACATCTGCTGCCCAGGGTTGTGTGCTGAGCCCTTTGCTGCACGACTGCGTGGCCAACCACCCAACTTCACCGATCACATGACAGCGGTGCGGCTCAGCACCGGCAGCAATGAGACGGCCTACAGGGAGGAGGTGGAAGAACTCCAGGCCTGGATACAGGCTTTTAACCTCTTCCTCAACGCCAGCAAGACACAGCAGATGGTTATCCACTTTCCAAAGAGGCTGAAGAGGGATGGGTATACACACCTACACTCCTGGCCATCAACAGCTGGGCAGTAGAAAGCATCTAAGCATGCTGTATCACTGCATGGTACCGAAGCTGCACTGCAACAGAGAGCAACGGTCTATAACAGATAGTCATAGCTGCCCAATGCATCGCTGTAGCAATCACCTGCATCACGACCAGAGGCAGGTCTGTTAAGTTCTCACACAAAATGCTGGAGGAACTCAGCTGGCTTGGCAGCGTCTATGGAAAAGAGCGAACAGTCGATGTTTCAGGCCGAGTCCCTTCGCCAGTACTGGGTTTGACCTGCTGAGTTCCTCCAGCATTATGTGTGTGTTGCTTTGGATTTCCAGCATCTGCAGATGTTCTCATGCCTGTCAAGTTCCATCTGGCTTCCTGAGATGAAAGACTTCAGCAAATTGAAATTCTTCAGCTATCTACAGTACAAGGCAATGGAACAGTGTAAATCTCCGTGTCTGCTCTCAGTGTGCTTTTCCACTGCCTCGGCTTTATGAAATCTCTGCTAATTAGGCCTCATCTAATTATCTGATTGTTCATTGCACAATCTTGTGCAGCCTGATTTTTTCTGTTTGCCCACTGTGTGTACATCAAAAAAACAAAAGGCTTAAAAATACACTTAGTGGCCACTTTATTAGGTACACCTGTACTTCTCCTTGCTTATGCAAATATCTAATCAGCCAATCATATGGCAGTAACTCATAAAAGCACACAGACATGGTCAAGAGTTTCATTTGTGGTTCAGGACAAAAATCAGAATGGGGAAGAAATACATGGTTTTGACCATGGAATGATTGTTGGTGCCAGGTGGGATGCTTTGAGTAACTCAGAAACTGTTGATAGCCCAGGATTTTCATGCAGAACAAATGCTAGGCTTTACAGAAAATGGTGCAAAAAAGAAAAAAAAAAACAATTCTGCGGGTGAAAATGCCTTGTTAGTGAGAGAGCTCAGAGGAGGATGGCCAGACTGGTTCAAGCTGATAGAAGCACAACAGTAACTCAAGTAAACATGTGTTACAACAGTGGTGTGCAGAAGAGCATCTCTGAATGTACAACACGTGAAATCTTGAAGTCACTGGACCACAGCAGCAGAAGTCCTTGAACATACACTCAGTGGCCACTTTATTGGATACAGGAGGTACCAAATAATGTGTGGCCACTGAGTATATATTAAATAGTTTGATGAAATTAATTTTTATCTTCAAAGCAAGAGATATCAGTGGTGCTATCATCTACCAAGGGTGTTTGAGGGAGCTATTCACAACACTGTGCAGAAGTCTGATGTAATGTGCATGTATATACCTAATGCCTAAGACTTTTGCACACTACTCTCTATGTCAACGTGGAACGGAAAGCCAGTCTGTAAATATGTCAGGAGCAAAGGACGTTGGGAATGGTGAGGGTGCAGCAGTACAGGAGGGGTATGGGACAGATAGCAGAGAAGGTATCAGGGGTGGTGGGTGGCATGGGCACAGACACAACCAGCCCTGAGACAGTTGGTAAGGTTATTTCATTGGCACACACTTTCACAGTGATTGTTCCACAGCCGCTTCCAGGACAGCAGCGACACGCGGCGCATGTGGAAGGGCATCCAGGACATCACCAATCACAGGACAACATCACCTGACTGTACAGGTGATGCCTCCCTCCCAGATGCGCTGAATAACTTCTACACCCGGTTTGAGGCAGAAAATTACATGGCAGTGAGGAAGTCCATCCCTCCTACAAATGACTAGGTGCTGTGTCTCACCGTGGCTGACGTGAGAAGAACCCTGTGCAGGGTCAACCCACAGAAGGCTGCTGGACCAGACAACATCCCTGATAAAGTGCTCAGTGGAGGTGCAGACCACACAGCAGATGTTCTCACTGACATCTTCAACATCTCCCTGAGCAGCGCCACCATTCCAATGTGCTTCAAGGCCACCACCATCATCTCCGTGCCAAAGAAGTCTTCAGTGTCCTGCCTAAATGACTACCGTCCCGTTGCACTAACATCCATCATCATGGAGTGTTTCAAGAGGCTCGTCATGAGGCACATCAAAACCCTGCTGCCCCCCTCACTGGACCCTCTGCAGTTTGCGTACCATCCCAACCACTCAACAGACGACGCCATTGCCATCACCCTCCACCTGGCCCTAACCCACCTGGACAAAAAAGACACATACGTTCGGATGCTGTTCATAGACTTCAGTTCAGCATTCAACACAATCATCCCTCAGAAACTGATTGGAAAGCTGAGCCTACTGGGCCTGAACACCTCCCTCTGCAACTGGACCCTAGACTTCCTGACTGGGAGACCTCAGTCAGTTCAGATCGGGAGCAGCATCTCCAACACCATCATGCTGAGCACGGGGGCTCCCCAGGGCTGTGTGCTCAGTCCACTGTTGTTCACTCTGCTGACCCATGACTGTGCTGCAACACACAGCTCGAACCACATCATCAAGTTCGCCGATGACACGACCGTGGTGGGTCTCATCAGCAAGAACAACGAGTCAGCTTACAGAGAGGAAGTGCAGCGGCTAACGGACTGGTGCAGAGCCAACAACCTGTCTCTTAATGTAAACAAAACAAAAGAAATGGTTGTTGACTTCAGGAGGGCATGGAGCAACCACTCCCTGCTGAACATCGACAGCTCCTCAGTAGAGATCGTAAAGAGCACCAAATTTCCTGGTGTTCACCTGATGGAGAATCTCACCTGGTCCCTCAACACCAGCTCCATAGCAAAGAAAGCCCAGCAGCATCTCTACTTTCTGCAAAGGCTGAGGAAAGACCATCTCCCAACCCCTATCCTCATCACATTCTACAGGGGTTGTATTGAGAGCATCCTGAGCAGCTGCATCACTGCCTGGTTCAGAAATTGCACCATCTCGGATCGCAAGATCCTACAGCGGATAGTGAGGTCAGCTGAGAAGATCATCGGGGTCTATCTTCCCGGCATCACGGAGATTTACACTACATGCTGAGGAAGCAGCATTATGAAGGACCCCATGCACCCCTCATACCATCTCTTCTCCCTCCTGCCGTCTGGGAAAAGGCTCCATAGCATTCGGGCTCTCTCGACCAGACTATGTAACAGTTTCTTCCCCCAAGCTGTCAGATTCCTCAATACCCGAAGCCAGGACTGACACCTTACCCTGTTGTTCTGTTTATTATTTATCGTAATGCCTGCAATGTTTTTGTGCACTTTATGTAGTCCTGTGTAGGTCTGTGGTCTCGTGTAGCTTTCTCTGTGTTGTTTTTTTATTACGTAGTTCAGTCTAGTTTTTGTACTGTGTCATGTAAACCATGGTCCTGAAAAACGTTGTCTCATTTTTACTACGCACTGTACCAGCAGTTATGGTCAAAATGACAATAAAAGGTGACTTGACTTGACTTGACAAATGGATTATTGATTATTACAGTTTATCTCATCAGTGTTTCCAGCTCCCTCCTCTCTCCCTTCCCCTTTTCTCCAACTATGATTCCCCTCTCCCTGTCCCTTTCCCACTTTCAGTCCAGAGTAGGGACCCATATCAGAATCAGTACATCACTCACAGCAGCAGTACATAAAATTACTACAGTACTGCCTTAGGCACTCTAAAAATATATGTGCCAAAGATTTTTGTGCAGTACCATAATCAGAAACAATTTGTTCTATTTGAACGGGGTGCTGTTGCATGGTGGTTAAATTACAGGACTAGAATCCAGATAATCAGTGACATGGATTCAATCCCACCATTGTGACCAGGGAATTTACAGTTAATTGTCTAAATCTGGAATGTCAAAGGTTTTGTAACATTCTACAGATGTAAGAGTGACATAATGATCATATTTGTCCCACTCATTTCCTTCAGGGAGGAAAAACGTTATCTAATCTGCAGCTGTATACATTTCTGCAGATACACCACGCTTAAAGGATGGAGAACAAGTGGGAATGTCCAGAAAATGGACTCTGGCTAATAATGCCTACATTAAAACATGGCAATTACTGGTTGGAATAGTGTTTATCATAGTGATATAATTATTAATCAGTCCATGTCAAACAAGTTGACTCGAAGTAAATTTATTATCAAAGTACATATATGAGAATTTTTCTTGCAGGCTTTCACAGGAACAAAGAACTACAATAGAATCATTGATAAGTTACACAGAAACAAAGACTAACAACCAAAGTGCAAAAGAAGACAAAGGTAAAAATACAAAAATAAATAATAATAATAATAATTTGTAATAAATATGCAATAAATAATATTCAGAACATGAGTTGAAGGATTCTCGAAAGTGATTCCATAGTCTGTGGAATCAGTTCAGTGATGAGGTGAGTGAAGTCATCCACCATGTTTCAGGAGCCTGATTGTTCCTGATGCTGCTAGTGTGGGTGATGGGGATCCATAATGATGATGTTACGTACCCTGTAACAGGGTGTCTGACCAGCAGAGAAAGAAGAATCCGTTGGAGTCTGGTGGTACCAAACTAAAGGTGTTTACTAGTAACCTACACAATACAATATCAAAAATGCAAATATGCATATAAAACACGTTAGCAGTAATAAACCTAAAAGTGTAGAAATAATAATAATCAATAATAAACAAGCTCTATCGATGTCTAGGGGTAAATGAATTGTCACAGGAAAGTATAGAGTTCAGTTCATAAATGCTGAGGTGGTTATGGTTGTTGTATTGAAATCGCTGGAGAGAGAGCGAGCGAGCGAGAGGTAACAGCTGCAGCAGGCAAACCTTCTGTTGCTTTCTTAATCCGTCGTATCGTTGTGGTCATTCAGTTATGACCCCTCTGTTCTTCAGCTGGACCGTTCTTCTGTGGTGGACTCATCACTCTGCCATGAGTGGACACACACACAAGTCCCCACCAGCCCTGCTGTAACACTGTGAGCTTCACTGACCGATCTCCTGGTTCAGTCTTCGAAGCCCCCACCTTTCTGTGGGTTCCCAACACTCAGTCAGTGTCCACTGGCGTGTCTGAAGGGTGTCTCTCCAGACCTGTCTTTTATCCCCAATCACGGGGTCTCAGCTATCCATCAACAATGAATGACCATGTCCATCAAATCAGGCCACTCCTGCTATCTCCTGAGGAATGTTTACGAGCAAAGTAAAGTCCTTGTAGTGAAAGGTAAATAATCCAGGAAGATTCAAAATACAGTAAATCAACAGTCTCTCTCCCCCTCTTATCTGTAGCAGATGTTCTTGCCTGGGCTTTATCTCTCTCTCTCTCTCAGTAGCAGCATAGCAACAGCAATAGTTCATAGTTCTCAGGAGGGGGGGAATGGTTAACTCTGCACCCCATTGACTATCAGGTCTGTTCATCACTCATAACAATGGATACTGCTTTCTTCTGGCATGTAGATGTGCTCAAAGGTGGGCCGGATTTTTCCTGTGATGGACTGGGCCATATCCATTAATTTTGTTTGTATTTTATGCCCATTCGCTGAACTCCATTCATGCTGTCTACATGAGCTGTCCTATTTCCCTGCATTTGACTTATACCCCCTAGAATGCATGCACCACTTGTACTAGGAGCTCATTCGACACTCTCACAATTCTCTGAGTGAATAAGTTTCCTCTCATGTTCCTCTTAAACTTCTCACCTTTCAGCCCTAACCCATGACCTCCAGTTGTAGTTCCACCTAGCCTGCTTGCATTTACCCTAACTATACCCCTCAAAATTTTATAAATATTGATCAAATTTCCTTTCAATCTTCTACTTTTAAAGGAAAACAGTCCTAACCTATTCAATCTTTCCTTATAACTCAGGTCCTCCAGACCTGGCAACATCCTTGTAAACTTTCTCTGTACTCTTTCAACCTTGTTTAAATCTTTCCTGTAGGGAGGTGAACAAAACTCCACATATATTACTAATCAGGCCACACCAACATCTTATACAACTTCAACATAACATCCCATCTGCTGTATTCAATACTTTGATTTATGAAGGCCAATGTGCAAAAACATTTCTTGACGCTACATTCAACAAATTCTGGACCTGTATTCCCAGTTCCTTTTGCTCTACCACATTTCTTAGTAACCTACCCTGGTTGGTCCTACCGAAGTGCAAAACCTTGAGGAGTCTGATAGCTTGGGGGAAGAAACTGTTGCAGTCTCTCAGTGAGAGCCCAAATGCTTCAGTACCTTTTGCCAGACGGCAGGAGGGAGAAGAGTTTCTGTGAGGGGTGCGTGGGGTCAGTCACAATGCTTTTAGCTTTACGGGTGCAGCATGTGGTGTAAACATCTGTAATAGTGGGAAGTGAGACCCCAATGATCTTCTCAGCCGACCTCACTATCTGCTGCAGGGTCTCGCAATCCAAGACGGTGCAATTCCCAAACCAGGCAGTGATGCAGCTGCTCAGAATGCTCTCGATACATCCTCTGTAGAATGTGGTGAGGATGGGGGTGGGGGGGTGGGAGATGGACTTTTCTCAGCCTTCGCAGAAAGTAGAGATGCTGCTGGGCTTTCTTGGCTAAGGAGCTGGTGTTGAGGGACCAGGTGAGATTCTCCGCCAGATGAACACCAAGAAATTTGGTGCTCTTAACGATCTCAATGGAGGAACTGTCAATGTTCAGTGGAGAGTGGTAACTCCATGCTCTCCTGAAGTCAATAACTTGTTGTGATCTGTATGAAAGTTATGGTGGACAAGCTTTCTGTTGTACCTCAACACAACTGGCAGAAATAAACCAATTTCCATCTTTGTAAATAATTCCTGAACCCTTTCCTGCTTGTGAGATGAGGGGCAATTTCTTAAGCTTGAGTGTGATGTATCTGTTGAAGGTTAATAACAGTTGCTAAACTTGGTGGTGTGGGTCCTAAGGCTCCTGTACCTTCTTCTGGATGACAGTAGTGAGAAGAGAGCATGTCCTGGATGGTGGGGTTCCTAATGATGGAAGCAGCTTTCCAGCGACAGTGCGCTGTATAGACATGCTGTACAGGCTCAGTGGGTTAAATGGCCTAATCTTGAAGATTATAGAATAATTCCCTAGACAATGACATGGACTATGAACATCACAAACCAGTTCTTTCTGGTGTTACACCATATTGTCTGCCTGTACTACACTTCCGCTGTCACTGTCACACTTCATTCTGTTTCCCAATCTACCAAATTCTACTCCATCCCCTCCCGCCCACCCCACCTTCTTATTTTGGCTTCTTCCCCATTCCTTTCCACTCATAGAATTATAGTCATAGATTCACAGCAAAGTACAGCACATAGACAGTCCCTTCGGTAATGTCCCATCTAGACAATGCTCAAACCATTTAAACTGTCTACTCCCATCAACCTGCACCAGGATCATTGCCACCATATCACTAACATCCATGTACCTATCCAAACTTCTTTAAAGTATTGAAATTGAGCTTGCATGAACCACTGGTGCTGGCAACTCATTCCACACTCTCACAGCTCTGAGTGAAAAAGTTTGTCCTCATGTACCCTTAAACTTTTCACCTTTAACCCTTAACCCATGTCCTTTGTTTGTAGTTCTACCCAACCTCAGTAGAAAATGCCTGCTTGCATTTACACTCATACCCTGCATAAACTTTATATACCTGTATCAAATCTTCTCTTAATCTTATACGTCCCAAGGAATAAAGTCCTAACTTTAACTTTTCATCAATCTTTCCTTATAACTCA
Organism: Hypanus sabinus; assembly: GCF_030144855.1. Classification (NCBI taxonomy): domain Eukaryota; kingdom Metazoa; phylum Chordata; class Chondrichthyes; order Myliobatiformes; family Dasyatidae; genus Hypanus; species Hypanus sabinus. Next base: position 16,349,588 of record NC_082707.1, read on the forward strand.
GGTCCTCTAGACCTGGCAACACCCTTGAAGTTTTTCTCTGTGTGTTTTCATCTTTACATCTTTCCTGACAATAGTCCAAAATTCCAGACAATATTGTCCAAATTAGGCCTCTCCAACATCTTAGACGACATCAACATAACATCCCATCCCATGTACTCAATACATTGATTTCTGAAGGCCAATCTGCCAAAAGCTTTCCTTACAAACTCATCTGCATGTGATGCCTCTTTCATTAAATTATGGACCTGCATTCCAAGATCACTTTGTTCTACCACACTCCACAGGACCTGTGTAAGACCTACCTTGGTTGGTCCTACCAAAGTGAAACACCTCGCACATGTCTACATTAAGTTCCACCTGCCATTTTTCAGCCCATTTTACCAGTTGATGCAGATCCCTCTACAAGCCATGATAGCCTTCCTCACTATCCACTGCACCCTCAATCCTGGTGTCATCCAAAAATTTGGTCTAGTTAACCACATTGATACAGGATCCAGCACTGACCTCTGCGGCATACAACTAATCACAGGCCTCCACTCAGAGAGTCAACCATCTATTATCACTCTCGGGCTTTTCCCACAAATCCAATATCTAATCCGATTTATTACCTCATCCTGAATGCCGAGCGAATGAACCTGCCTGACCAGCCTCCTATGTGGGATTGCGTCAAATGCTTTACTAAAGTCCGTATAGATAACATTTACTGCCTTGCCTTCATCCACTTTCCAGGTAACATACTTCAAAAACACTTTAACATTCACTAGACATAACGTACATCCCACAAAGCCATGCAGACTATCTTTAACCAGTCCATGTCTATCCAAATACTTGCATATCAAGTCCCTTGGAATACCTTCCAATAACTTCCCCACAATTGATGTCACAGTCTCAAGCCTCTTATTCCCTGGTTTATGTTTGTAGCATTTCTAAAGAACAGAACAGCATTGGCCGTCCTCCAATCCTCTGATACCTCTCCTGTCGCTAAGGGTGATTTAAATATCTCTGCTCAGGGCCTGGCAATTTCTGCACTTGCCTCCCGTAGAATTGGAGAGAACTCTTTGCCAGGCCCTGGGGATTTATCTACCCTGATTTGCCTCAGGACTGCAAACACTTTCTCTGTAATCTGTACAAGGACCATGAAGTCGATGCCACGTTGCCTCACTTTTGTAGATTCTGTATCCACCTCCTGAGTAAATACAGATGCAAAATAAAATTAAGATCTCCCCCATTTGTTTTGGCTCCAAACATGAATTATCCCTTGCAATCCTTTTGCTCTTAATATATCTGTAGAATCCTTTACTTTGTCTGCTAGAGCAATTTCAAGCTACCTTTTAGCACGTCTAATTTTTTTAAGTATTCTCTTGCTTTTCTTACCATCCATTAGCATCTCATCTTTTCCCTCCTGCCAATACCTGTTTTGCACCTTTTTTTTTCTTACCAGGGCCTCAAGATCTCTTGAAAACCAAGGTTCCCTTCATTCTCGCCGGATAAAGTGAGATCTCCCTGTGGCCACCAACTTCAATTCCATTCCTGTTCCCATTCCGACATGTCAGTCTGTGACCTCCTGTATTGCCATAATGATGACACACTCCGGTTGGAGGAGCAAAAGTTTATCTTCCGTCTGGGAAGCCTCCATGCTGATGGCATGAACATTGATTTCTTGAACTTCCAATAACTGCATCTCGCCTTTTACCATTTCCCCATACGCTTTTCCCTATCTTACTTTATCTCCTTGCCTGCCCACTACCTCCTTCTGGTGCTTCTCCCCCCTTCCCTTTCTTCCATGGTCATCTACCCTCTCCTACAGATACCCCTTCTCCAACTCTTTCACCTATCATTTTCCCAACTTATACTTCACCCCTTCCCCTCTCCCAGTTTCAACTATCACCTCCCACCTTGTACTTCTTCCTCCCCTCCTTCCTCCTTCTTGCTTTAACTTTTCATCTTTTTTTTCCAGTCCTGTTGAAGGGCGAGTGCCATTACTATTACAAAGGAAAAAGTGCTGGGCAAACTCAAAGGTCTCAAAGTGGATAAAGTCACCTGGACCAGATGGACTAAATCCCAGAGTCCAGAGAGAGGTTGCTGAGGAGATAATTGATACACTAGAAAAATAGAAAACATACAGCACAATACAGACCCTTTGGCCCACAAAGCTATGCCGAACATGTCCTTACCTTAGAACTACCTAGGCTTTACCCATAGCCCTCTATTTTGCTAAGCTCTATGTAGCCGTCCAGGAGTCTCTTAAGAGACCCCTTCGTTTCTGCCTCCAACATAACCACCAGCAGCCCATTCCATGCTCTTGCTACACTCTACATTTTTTTTAATAAAACTTAACCATGACATCTCCTCTGTACCTACTTCTAAGCACTTTAAAACTATGCCCTTTTGTGCTAGTCATTTCAGCCCTGGGGAAAATGCCTCTGACTATCCACATGATCAATGCCTCTCATCATCTTGTACACCTCTCATCCTCTGTCGCTCCAAGAAGTTCACTCAACCTACAGTATTCTCATAAGGCATGCTCCCCAATCCAGGCAACATCCTTGTAAATCTACATTGGTCATGATCTTTCAAGAATCACTCCATTCTGGCATGGTCCCAGAGGAATGGAATATTGTAAATGTCACTCCATCCTTTAAGAAGGGAGGAAGTCGAAAGAAAGGAAATTATAGGCCAATTAGCTTGACTTCAGTGGCTGGGAAAGTGTTGATATGAAGGATGATCCTACACCAACTCCTTAGCCATGTGTAAACTGTATAATCTTCCCAGTTCTGTCTTTACTAACATTTAGCACAGGTATATCAGTCCTGAGGTCTCAACCCTGGAGGTCCTGCCCTTTAACTTAGCACCTAACTCCATGAACTCCCTATGCAGAACTTCATCACTCCACCTCCTGCCCCCCCCCCCACCCCTGTATGTCTGTGGCAGCTACATTTTCCATGACCTCTGGCTGTTCATACTCCCTCCATCCTTTGACTGCTGAGGTCTTGAATCAGAATGTCCCAGAAACTGACACATGGGAGGCAACATGCCATTTAGGAATCTCCTCAGCCACAGAATCTCCCTTCTCTTCCTTGAAGTTACGAAACCCCTATCACCAAACAATGCATTTCCAGCTCCGATTGTTGGAGGCTGCAGTTGGATGAACTTCTCGCAGTTGGAGTCATCAGGGTCACTAGAGGTCTTCCTGCATTCCCACATCCTACAAGGGGAGCATTCAACTATCCTGCCTGGAATCTCTATTGTCATATCTGAGCAAGTATAAAGAATGGAACAAATTAATTTAAAAAAATTCAACCTAGAGATTTTCTTTTTTTTTTGACTTCTCTGACAAAAAACTTTAAATCACCACTCTATCTCTGTCCACACCGATGATGGCCACTGAGATATTGGGTGCTGTGCTTCTCACTGCCTTCCTTAATTTTTTTTCTTGCTAATCAATGCCAAAAGCAGATTGATCACTGGTCAGAGCTCCAAACAAGCTGCCTTGAGCTGCTGCCTTTTATACCTGGTCAGCGGACTGAAGGGAATTTCCCTCCTCTGATCTCACTGATTGATCACTGGTCTGGGCATTCCCCTTAATCAATGCTGCCAGGCCTGCTGAGTTCCTCCAGCACTCTATTCCACATTTTCCTATTGTTTTCCATTCTACCATTCCAATGCAGGGCTGTAATGATCTGATCTGTACGAAAACTATACAAGACAAGCTTTCTGTTGTACCTTGATACAACTGACAATAATAAACCAATTTACATCTTTGTGATTTTTTCCCATCATATACATAACCATATGTAACCCTGAGAACTATTTTCTTGTGGGCATACACAGTAAAACCAAGAAAAGCTATATAGAATCAATGAAAAATCACACTCAAAAGGACGGACAAGCAACCAATGTGCAAAAGACAAGTGTGCAAATTCAAAAGAAAAAAATGAATAAACAACCAGAAGTCTTGGGGTAAGGGGGAAAGGTGAAAAGTTTATGGGGAATATGAGGGTTGTGGGTGTGGAACAAGCTGCCAGCATAAGTGGTCATGTGTAATCAATTGCAGCATTTAAAAGAAGTTCCAACAAGTACATGGATGGTCAGGATATGGAGAGCTATGGTCCTGGTGCGGGTCGATGGGAGTACACAGTTTAAATGGTTCAACACTTACTAGATGGGCTGAAGTGCCTTTTCTATGCCCTACTTTACTAAGGCAGTCCTCCACTGATTTCAATGCTCATGGACAACTCCTATAATGCTGCTGGTACCAAACTGTATTGGTCTCTGCCGTTACTTTCAGTTCATCAGATACTTGGAGAGGTGGAGCTTGCTACATGGGCAGCAGCTTGCTCTTCACATTGTACTGCCCAGGCTTGTGTATCTAGACAGCTAGGACACAATATCCACGGTTAAATCTGACCAACAGAGGCCCTCACTTTTCTGTGACTCTATGACCATAAATAAACAATAAATATCAAGACCATGAGATGAAGGGTCCTTGAAAGTGAGTCCATAGGTTGTGGGATCGGTTCAGTGATGGGGTGACTGAAGTTGAGTGAAGTTGTCCTCTCTCATTCAAAAGCCTGATGGTTGATGGGTAAGAACTGTTCCTGAACATGGTAGCATGGGTCCAAAGGTGCATGTACCTTCTTCTTAATGTCAGTAGCAAGAAGACAACATAGCCTGAATGGTGGGGATCTTTGATGGTTGACGCAGCTTTCCTGCAACAGTACTCTGTGTAGATGTGCCCATCAAACGGCAGCGGGCTCAATGGGTTAAATGGCCGAATTCTGAATCTATGTCCTATGGTTTATCTTCCCCCTCCCAGATAACCAAAACTGTACACAGAGTTCCAGCAAGTTGGAATAAAAATGATTTGTGCTCACTTTGGTGTCATTTTCTTTCATACATTGACCTCCATGGTGGAGCTGGGGGAAGATGATGAAGGCCGAGGAAGGCCACAGCAATGACAGTGAATGCGGAGGAAGTTCGGACAGTGAAGATTCCCATTCATCTTGCACTCTGTGCCACTGGACCCCGACCCAAATCTGTCAAGGATCGTGTGGTGGCTGAGCGTATATCAGCATCCCCATGTTAAACAAAGCCACGCACAGGCATTCTCCACTAGCCCCTTGGGAGAACATCATACTCAACTCGAGTGATTACACTACTACATTACTTTCATAAAGCACCACCGGTAGTGAATAGAAATACAGCACAAATAAAAGTTGTAACAATTTATCTGTGGATTTCAAAGCTGTCTTCAGTAGGTATTTACTGCGAGTGATTCTAATCAGATTACCACACAGCACATCCTACCATGGAAAGGATATTAAATCATCTCTCACCCCACAGATGTTTTATCTGTTGTGCTCTATCACAGAATCAATTGAGCTAAATAAAAATTACTTTTATCCTCTGGTTTGAAGAACTATTCGTCAGTGCAAATTCAAATCTCCAATTACAAGCCAAAGAACAAAAGCAGATCAGATTGACATTATTTGCACATGAGTAAAATAAAACTGCATATGTAACAAAACTTTCAACTTTCCTTTAACAACCCATATGAAAATAAACACGGGGAAATCTGCAGATGCTGGAAATTCAAACAACAACACACACAAAATGCTGGTGGAACACAGCAGGCTAGGCAGCATCTATAGGGAGAAGCGATGTCGACGTTTCGGGCCGAGACCCTTCGTCAGGACTAACCGAAAGGAAAGATAGTAAGGATAGTAAGATACTATCTTCCCTTTCAGTTAGTCCTGACGAAGGGTCTCAGCCCGAAACGTCGACATCGCCTCTCCCTATTGATGCTGCCTAGCCTGCTCTGTTCTACCAGCATTTTGTGTGTGTTGTCATATGAAAATAACATGCTTTCACAACAACAGTCCATAAATAACTCACTAAAAATTCAGTTTTTCAGGCGGTGATATATTTCTTTTAGGAGAAGGACCTTGGATCTGTGGAGAGGCATTCATTTGGCAGTTATCTTGTCAAAGACTACTTCCTCCATTGCAGGTGTCACGTTGATGCTAGTGGCATGATCATCACCAAGAGTTAGGTCTGGAGGCAGAAATATGTCCACCTTTTTTGGATGCATTCGACTCAGGTGTGTTCTTCGGCTAAGTATCTAGTATCTAGCCCACATGACATCTCTATGTATAACTCCAACATCCACCGTGTACATCAGCAATCCAGTTTTTGTAGCTATCCTACTGGATGTCCACTTGGCCTGTCAGTATCTGTACGCTTGGTCTTCCTGTTCAAACTCGTGCTGATTCACTTGGCAACTGGCTGAACTGTTTATTCTGCCACTTCCCTCCATAGATCTGATGTCAAAAGGTTTTTTGCATGATCTCAGATTCCTGCTCATGAACAGCATTGCCGGTGTATGATTTGTCATCACATGAACAGAGTTCCAATACACAAGATGGAAATTGTCCACTTTCGACTGTAGAGAAATGTCCTCCATTTCCATATCTCTAATGGATTTCTTGAAGGTTTGGTTGCTGGGTGGTGAGGAGCTGACTGGAAATGTTCAATTCCATTTTTCTTCATGAATAGTCTGAACTAATGTGAATTGTGGTCCGTTGTCACTCACAATTTGTTCAGGTAAGCCAATCTTTCTGGCAAAGATTGTCCTCCAAGCAAAAACAGTATTTTCTGAGGTGGTCGACTTCATTGGTATGACCTCTGGCCATTTCAAATGTGTATCCACAGCAATCCGAAACATGGAGTCCATGAATGACCCAGTGAAGTCAAGATTCACTCTCTGCCATTGGTGGAAATCGTCACTCCCACGGATGCAACAGTGCCTGTGAAGATGCATTTTGAACTTTGTGGCATCCCAAACAGCTTTGCTTAAGCTTTCAATCTGTCTGTCTACACATAGCTACTGGTAAGACTCTTCATCTTGACTGTACCCGTATGTAGAGGCTGTAATGCTTTGGTGTGCAGATGAAAGGGAAACACAACACAAAATCCACATATCACCATTCTATGACATACCAACGACTGGTCTCATCTCACTGAGAACTCTGGAAACACAGGGTTACCATCAGCTGGCCATCATTGCATGGTGATGTACACAGACCTTCGACAATGTCGGGCCATTCCTTGTTTCTCTTTGCATTTGAAAATTTGTTATCGACAACTGGTCCACTAATGTGTGAAACAATCTTACTGGGTCACAGTGTGAAGAATTTTGTTCTTCAGTTGCCAACAGCGGAAGACGTGACAAGCTATCATCATTACTGTGTGGTTTGGTACCCTTGAACTCTATGTAATAGAGTGGGTTCCCAGGAAAAGTGCCTAACATTGCAACTGGGTTGCAGATATCACTGGAATTTCTTCCTGATATTGAAAATGGACACAAGGGACTGGTGGTCTGACACCAAAGTAAACATTTGTCCATACAGGAAGCGTTGAAACTTTTTTATTCCCCATACTATACTAAGGACCTCTCAGTCAATCCGTGTCAAGTTCTGATCTTGAAACAAGTGCAATTAGGCATTCAGATCCATCTTTTGCAGCGTCTGACAAAACAGCTCAAGTGCCATAAAGGGACGTATCACATGCCAATCAGATAGACAGAGATGGGTCATAATGGGTGAGCAGATCATCTGATGTTATTAGTCTCTTTGTTTCCTTTAAAGCTCTTTCACATCTTTCTGACCATTCCCACTTTGCTTCTGTCTGTCCCAGTGCAGTCAATGGATGCAGTTTGGGAGAAACTGGTGGTAGTAGTTTACCAGGCCCAAGAATGACCTGAATCGTAACATATTTCCATTTTGGTTCCTGTCGCACTTCTTCAATCTTCCCTTGTGACTTATGTCAGCCACGCCTGTCAATGACACGTCCACAATAGGAGATTTCATTCTTGAGAAACTCACATCTCTCTCTCTTAGCATGCAGACCACACTCACCCAACCTGGTAAACACTTTACCAAGGTTCTGGAGGTGGTCTTCATCATTCTTGCCAGTCACAATGATGTCAACAAGGTAACATTGAATTCCTGGGATATGTTGGAGAACTTGGTCCATTGCTCTTTGCCAAATACCTGGAAATGTCCGGCCGCCAAAGATGAGACAACTGTACTGGAACAGTCCCTTGTGAGTGTTAGTTGTAAGAAACTTCCTGCTTGACTCATCAGTCTCCATTTGCAGACAAGTCAATCTTAGAAAACCTCTCCCTGCCTGACAAAGATGCAAATATGTCTTTTCTTCATGGCTGGGGATACTGCACAGTACACAGCACAGGGCTGATACTCACTTTGAAGTCTATACAGATGCAAACAGCTCTGGCCTCTCCTTTCTTGATCACCAGGACGACGTGTGTGGCCCAACCCCTCTACTCAACCTTGGAGAGAATGCCTATGCCTTCAAGCTCTTTAGTTCAGCATCCACTTTAGAACGTGGAGTGGAAGGCGCTTTGTGGAATCGTGGTGCTGCTGCTTCATCCAGTTCATAGCTGACCTTCGTGCCTTTAAGTTTACCAACACCCTTCTCTAACACCTTCTTATTATCATAATAGTCTCTGATTAGTGCTACCCTGCTGATGACTCATTGAGAGCTTTGATTGTGTGCCAGTCTGGTTGGATTTTTCTCAACCATTCACATATACCCAGACAGTATATGAGGTGTTGCTGATTATACCTCATATACCGTCTGGGTAGTCTTCAGCCCCTTGGTATGAACATCGAATTCTCCAACTTCTGGTAATTCCCTCCCTCTCCCTTCCCCCATCCCACTTTCATTCTGCCTCCTCTTCTAGCTGCTTATCACCTCCCTCATGACTCTGCCTTCTTCTACTACCCATAGTGCTTTCCCCTTACATTCCTTCTTCACCTCTCCTGCCTATCCCCTCCCTGCTTCCCCTCCCCCACCCCTTGATCTTTCCTCTGATTTGTTTTTAACCTGCACCTTCCACCCTCCCCCCACACTTTCTTTATCAGGCCCCTGCCCCCTCCTTCTTCAATCCTGATGAAGGGTCTCGGCCCGAAACGTTGACTGCTCATTTCAATGGAGGCTGCCCGACCTGCTGAGTTCATCCAGTTTGTTTGTACGTGTTGATTTGACTGCAGCATCCACAGTGTACTTTGTGTTCACGTTCAACAATTGCTGGCCCTCCACTTTTCAACACGTAAAGCTCTAAATGTTGTGATTTTCATCCATACCTCACATTTACTTTAAGTTTCCCTTTAGGTGACACTTTTTCACATGTGTGTGTCTTTAGCATTACTGGAGTCTTTTGAAATTGTAGCTTAGGAAACAGTCTGTTACAGTCAGCCTCTGAAGTTGTAGAGAGAGCTGTCCCTGTACTCAGTACTTTCTTCAGTGTTACACCAGACACATCTATTCTGATCCATATGATTTTGTAATCTGCTTTAGTAATGCTAAACAATTCTAGGCATGACAGCTCACTTTTGTCAGGCTCTGTGTTTGATGCTGTTTTACATTTTGTTACTTTGTGAATCTGTTTAGTTTTGTGTTTCATACTTTACACGCTGTGTGCTTTTTCCCTTTGGTTGTGCTTTTTGTCTGATTTGCACATTCTCTCTATGTGACCTTGTCTGTGACACATCCAGCAGACACACAGACAGACAGACAGACATACTTTATTGATCCCAAGGGAAATTGGGTTTCGTTACAGCCGCACCAACCAAGAATAGTGAAGAAATACAGCAATATAAAACCATAAATAATTAAATAATAATAAGTTAATCACGCCAAGTGGAAATAAGTCCAGGACCAGCCTATTGGCTCAGGGTGTCTGACACTCCGAGGGAGGAGTTGTAAAGTTTGATGGCCACAGGCAGGAATGACTTCCTATGATGCTCAGTGTTACATCTCGCTGGAATGAGTCTCTGGCTGAATGTACTCCTGTGCCTAACTAGTACATTATGGAGTGGATGGAAGTCATTGTTCAAGATGGCATGCAACTTGGACAGCATCCTCTTTTCAAACTCCACCATCAGAGTCCAGTTCCACCCCCACAACATCACTGGACTTACGAATGAGTTTGTTGATTCTGTTGGTCTCTGCTACCCTCAGCCTGCTGCCCCAGCACACAACAGCAAACATGATAGCACTGGCCACCACAGACTGGTAGAAAATCATCAGCGTCGTCCGACAGATGTTAAAGGACCTCAGTCTCCTCAGGAAGTAGCGACGTCTCAGACCCTTCTTGTAGACAGCCTCAGTGTTCTTTGACCAGTCCAGTTTATTGTCAATTCGTATCCCCAGCAAACTTTTTCTTTGCACCAACAGTCATTTGCAACATAAATAACATTATTGGATTCTTGAACCTTTCAGGGACAATTTGCATGTTTCAAATTCTAATCTCTTTCTGTAGTTCTGCTGCTTCCTTTGCTGCAGTCTCTAAAACTATCGTGGTGTGCTTTCGGAGGACTGGACCCAGGTGCAGTGGAACAGCAGGATCCCCAGGAAGGGACTGAAACAAGAGAATAAAAATTGGTATCAGAGCCTTAGAGGAGCAACTGAGCGATGCTGTGAAAATTCATCCTCTGGGTACAATAACCCACTGAGATTCCCGGTCCTCATTAGTGCTATCAAATTCATTAACTTTCCCGACTAAGGTCATCGTCACATTATTTTCACTTTAAGTTTGCTAGTTCTGCAGCTGTCACTGCATACTGTGCACTGTAACTCCCATGTCCCCTTGTTCATGTTTGCGATAGTGCTTTCTGTACTGTTTAACTCTTTCCTCCTCAGTCCCTCATCCCATTACAGTTGGTGGTGTTGGTGATATTCTCTGACATTCAGGTTTACTCACGCCACCAATATATCGTGTCTGTGTATCTACGTATCAATTAAATAAACACGCATGCCAGAGATGTGGTTAACTGGTATAGTCAAGTTGCAGGGAGAGAGAGAGCAGATCGATACACATATATAGACAAATGTTCAAAGCACATAGTAAGTTATCGGTCCACATGTATTGCTAAGGGGAGTCACTGCTCTAAAAGAAATAGATTCATACATTACACTGGGGCAGCCAGCAACTTATTTATAAAATTAATATAAATATGTCATAAATAATAGTGAGAGCATGAATTGTAGATTCATTGAAAGTGAGGCAAAGGTTGTAGAATTATTACAGTGCTGAGGTGAGTGAAGTTATCCATGCTGGTTTAGCAGCTTGATGTTTGAAGGGCAATAATTGTTATGAAGTTGGTGGATCTCCTTCCCGATGGCAGCAGTGAATAGAGTATGATTTGGTTGATGTGGGTCCTTGATGATGGATCCTGCTCTCCTGTAGTAGCACTCCTTGTAGCACTGGGCTGTTACGGCTATTTTTCTAGGCTTCTCTGTTTGAGCTACCAGTGAAAGTAGAGCATGCAAGCTTCATTTCAACACTTGAGAGAAGTCTGGATAGGTATAAAGAAAGGTAAGTGTACAGCGGGCAAGCCTGTAAGACTAAGCAGTTTAAATGGGCAGCACTGATTAGACGGGTTGAAGGTCCTGTTTTTGTGCTGCACTTTTCTATGACTCTTTGACCCTAAAATGAGCAATAAATACCGAGATGATGTGATGAAGAGCAAGTGAATCCACAGGTTGTGGGAACAGATCAGTGATGGGGTGACTGAAGTTGAGTGAAGTTGTTCTCTCTGATTCAAGAGCCTGATGGTTGGGGGTTAATAACTGTTCCTGAACCTGGTGGTTTGGTTCCTATGGCTCCTGTACCTTCTCCTTAATGACAGAAGTGAGAAGAGAGCATGTCCTGGGCGGTGATGGATGCTGCTTTCCTGTGACAGTGCTCTGTGTAGATGTGATCATCAAATGGCAGTGCAAACCAAATGGGTTGAATGGCCTGATTCTGCTCCCATGTCTTATAGTCTTAGGGTCTTATCCTCCCCTCTGCTGGCAAACAGAACTGTATGCAGAGTTGCAGCAAGCTGCAATAAAAATGACTTATGTTCACTTTGGAGTCATTTTCTTTCATACATTGACCTCCACGGTGGAGCTGGGGGAAGATGATGAAGGCCGAGGAAGGCCACAGCAATGAGAGTGAGTGCAGTGGAAGTTCGGACAGTGAAGATTCCCATTCATCTTGCACTCTGTGCCACTGGACCCCGACCCAAATCTGTCAAGGCTGACCGCGTATCAGCCTCCCCACATTAAACAAAGTCACACACAGGCGTTCTCCACTAACCACTTGGGAGAACATCACACTCAATTCAAGTGATCACACGACTACTTTTCTTCCATAAAAGCATCACTGGTAATGAACAGAAATACAGCACAAATAAAAGTGGTACTAACTTATCTGTGGAATTAAAAGCTGGCTTCAAAACATACTTACTGAAGGTTCTAATCAGTTTGCATCAGAACACATCCCACCATTGAAAGGACACTAAATTATCTGTCACACCCCAGATGTATTCTCTGCCATCCCCTATTAGAGAATCAACTGAGTTAAGTAAAAATCATTTCTTTCCTCTGGTTGAAGAGTATTCACCAGTGCAAATTCAAAGTGCAACATTCAAGCCACAGAATCAAGCAGATCTGATTGATAATATCTGTGCATAGCTGGCCCGGTAACTTGTTTGTGTCAATGGTTCGCATAGTGTGAGGAGTGTGCCGGGGCAGTCCACCACTGTCGCCACACTTCCCTAACCTCAGCCCGGCTGTCTTTGGAATGTGGGAGGAAACCGGAGCATCTGTTGGAATCCCACATGGTCATGGGGAGAATGTACAAACTCCCTACAGACAGCAGCGGAAATTCAACCCCAGTTGGTGATGGCTGTAGAGAGTTGCTCTAACTGCTACTCTACCATGTTGCCCGAGGTGAGGGCGATACAGTAGCAAACTTTTTAAAGAAAGTTGGAGAGGCACATGGATGTGGAGAGAAGGAGTATGAGACCAGAGGACACAGCCTCAGAATAGAGGGACTTCCTCCTAAAATGGAAATGAAGAGCAAACTCTTTAGCTGGATAGAGGTGAACTTGTGGAATTCGTTGCTATGGGAAGCTGTGGAGGCCAAGTCATTGGGGATATTTAAGGCAGAGGTCGCTAGATTCTTGGTTAGTCAGGGCTTGAAAGGATATGGGAAGAAGACAGGAGATTGGGGCAGAGAAGCAGGAGATTGGATCAACCATGATGAAATGGTGGAGCAGAAATGGCCTACTTCTGCTCCTATATCTTATGGACTTACAGATGGGAATGGTCAAGATTTTTGGGCAAAACAATGGCAAATGATTTTAGCTTGGATGGACGTCTTAGTCGGTATGGACGGGATGGGTTGAAGGGCCTGTTTCCGAGCTTTATCGCTCTTCATATGATTCCCAGACTTCTATACACCTGGTGTACTTGTTCTTCCCTCCACTGAAAAAAACTCGAAAGTAACCTCAAGGAGAAACTCCTCAATCTTTATAAACACAATAGATTCTGCAGATGCTAAAGATCTAGATTGAGGCTGGAACTAAGGAAGTCAGGCAGCAGCAATGGAGAGGAATAAAGAAACAATGTTTTGGGCCAAGGTCCTACATCAGGATTGGAAAGGAATGGGGCAGAAGCCAGAATGGGAAGGTGAAGGGAGGGGAAGGAGCACAGGCTAGAAGGTGATACATGAGCACCAATGAGGGGGAAGGTAGACGGGTGAGGGAGGGATCAAAGATTAATTTACTGGAGCAGCGCAACACTATTACAGAGGCAGCAACACAGGTTCGATTCCCGCCTGTAAGTAACTGCCTGTAAGGAGTTACTACGTTCTCCACCTGACCACAAGGGTTTCCTCCAGTGCTCTGGCTTCCATATGTCCAAAAGACCATATGGCAATAGGAGCAGAATAAGGACATTCAGCCCATCGAGTCTGCTCCACCATTCCATCGTGGCATATTTATTATCTCTCTCCTGCCATCTCCCTGTAACCTTTGACACCATTGCTAATCAAAAACCTATCAACCTTTGCTATAAATATATCCAATGACACAGCCGGCCGTAACAATAAATTCCACAAATTCTGAATGAGAAAATCCCTCATGTCCGTTCTGTATCACCAAGCCGTGCCCTCTGGTCCTAGAATCTCCCAGTACAGGAAACGTCCTCTCCAGATTCATTCCATCTAGGCCTTTCAATTTTCAATATGTTTCAATGACGTGCCCAAATGCGCCTGCTTCCAGTATTTAATGCTCTCAGGAATACGGATAGCTGGCGAGGCCCCTTTAATGACTCAGGACTGTTCTATCAATTGTAAATCATACTTTGGGCCCAAGAATTCTGTACTTAAACAGCACCTGATTTGAGGTTCCATGCTCAGTCGTAAGCCTCACTAGAGATATGGTCTAGCGTTTTGCTTTTGCTCAGTTCTTGTCCTTGCAATAAGCTTCAGTTCAGTCTGTTGGCCTCCTGAACATAGGCCAGGTTCTTGTGCTCTTGCAGACAATGAAGGTGTTCTTAGCCCCCTCAAGGCACTGACATCATTCCTCCAGTACCAACTTAACTGCTAATAGCTCCCGATTCTCGATGTCATAGTTGATCTCGGCCAGGAATAGCCATCTGGAGAAGAATGCACATGAGCTCTGTCTAAAGATGACTGTGGAGACAACACTGCACCCATTCTGATGTCTGTGCCGTCCACCTCCATGGTAAAGGGAAGTCTGGGTTCAGTGAAGCTAAGATGGGAGCTGATGTGAACCATTGTTTAAGCTCTGCAAATGCAGCCACCACTTCTGTACTCCAGACTAAGGGGCCTGTGGATCTCTTAGTTAGAGCCGTCAGTAAGGAGCTGCCAATGAACTGAAGTTCCTGTTGAACTTCCAGTAAAAGTTAGCAAACCTAAAGGTTTCCAAGGCTCAATTTAATGTCAGAGAAATGTATACAACATACATCGTGAAATGCTTTTTCTTCACAACCATCCATGAAAACAGGGGAGCGCCCCAAAGAATGAATGACAGTCAAACGTTAGAACCCCAAAGTCCCACACCCCCAACTCCAGGAATCATCTGATTTTTTTGACACTAGATGGTTGTGGCCTATCTCTGACAGCCTGGCTCTTCATAGGATCCATCCAGAGATTGTTGTTGGAAATGATGAAACCCAAAAATGAAACTATTGTCACGTGAAATTCAGATGTCCCCTACTTGACATAAAGTCCATGGTCTAGAAGCCTCGTAAAAATGTCACTGAAGTGAGTGACATACTCTTCCGTGAACCTTGAGAAGATTAGGCTATCGTCCAAGTAGATGAAGACATACTTATGAAGACCATCCCAGAGCATGTCATTTATAAAGGCCTGAAAAACTGCTGGAGTGTTTGCAAGGCCAAAGTGCATAACTAGGCCACTTGGGTGTATTGAATGCAGTTTCCACTCATTGCCTTCCCTTATATGGACCAGATTGTACACACTCTGTGGGATTAGCTTACTGAATACTCTTGCCCCTTGGAGAATCTCAAAGGCAGTATTCACAGCTGCATCTGATGACCCTGTGATCTCCATCTCAGAGGCCGGTGTTAAGCTGTCTTTAAAGAGAGTGAACCATTGCAAGGCAGAGGATCCCAATGGAGTACTCGGTAAGGCTCTGAAAATCTGTGCCAACGAACTAGTGAGAGGACTCAAGGACACTTTCAAACTTTCACTGCTACAGGTGGAAGTTCCCACTGCTTCAAAAAGGCATCAATTATACCAGTGCCAAAGAAGAATAATGTTAGCTGCCTTAATGACTATCGCCCGGTAGCACTCACATCAACAGTGATGAAATGCTTTGAGAGGTTGCTCATGACTAGATTGAGCTCCTGTCTCAGCAAGGACCTGGACCCATTGCAATTTACCTATTGCCACAATAGGTCAATGGCAGATGCAATCTCATTGGCGCTTCACATGGCCTTAAACCACCTGGACAACACAAACGCCTATGTCAGGACATTATTCATCGACTATAGCTCAGCATTTAATACCATCAAATCCACGACCCTGATTGAGAAGTTGCAGAATCTGGCCTCTGTATCTCCCTCTACAATTGGATCTTCAACTTCTAACTGTAAGAACACAGTCTGTGCAGATTGCTGATAACATATCCACCTCGCTGATGATCAACACTGGTGCACCTCAGTGGTGTGTGCTTAGCCCACTGCTCTATTCTCTATATACACATAACCGTTTGGCTCGGCATAGCTCAGATACCATCTGTAAATTTGCTGATGATACAGTCATTGTTGGTAGAACCTCAGGTGGTGCCAAGAGGGCGTACAGGAGTGAGATATGCCAACTAGTGGAGTGGTGCTGCAGAAACAACCTGGCTCTCAACCTCAGTTAGATGAAAGAGCTGATTGTGTACTTCAAGAAGGGTAAGACGAAGGAACGCATACCGATCCTCATAGAGGGATCAGAAGTGGAGAGAGTGAGCAACTTCACGCTCCTGGGTGTCAAGATCTCTGAGGAACTAACCTGGTCCCAACATATCGATGTAGTTATAAAGAAAGCAAGACAGCAGCTATACTTTATTAGGAGTTTGAAGAGGTTTGTCATGTCAACAAATACAATCAAAAACTTTCATAGTCATACTGTGGAAAGCATTCTGACAGGCTGCATCACTGTCTGGTCTGGAGGGGCTACTGCACAGGATTGAAACAAGCTGAAGAAGGTTGTAAATCTAGTCAGCTCCATCTTGAGTACTATCCTATAAAGTAGCCGGGACATCTTCGGGGAGCAGTGTCTCAGAAAGGCAGCATCCATTATTAAGGACCCCCAGCACCCAGGGCATGCCCTTTTCTCACTGTTACCATCAAGAAGGAGGTACAGAAGCCTGAAGGCACACACTCAGTGATTCAGGAACAGCTTCTTCCCCTCTGCCATCCCATTCCTAAATAGAAATTGAATCTTTAGCCACTACCTCACTTTTTTTTAGTATAGAGTATTTCTGTTTTTGCACAATTTTTTAATCTATTCACTATACATAATTGATTTACTTGTTTATTAATATTATTTTATTTATTATCATTATTATTATTTTCTCTGATAGATTATGTATTGCATTGAACCATTGAGAACATCTACCATAAACACTGCCTGGGCAGGGTGAAAAGCATTATCAAGGATGCATCTCACGCTAACCATGGACTTTTTCTGTAGGCGCTACAGGGGCCTCTGCTCCCGCACCAGCAGGCACAGAAAGAGCTTCTTCCCTGAGGCTGTGACCCTGCTGAACCTCACATCACAGCGCTAAGCAGTTTTGCACCCATACTGTACTGTCTCAGTACTTTTATATTTGTGTGCTGTAGCACTTTTTATTTGCAGTTATTTTGTAAGTAACACTATTCTTTGCACGTCTGATCAGATGCTAACTGCATTTCAATTTGCTTTGTATCTGTACTCGGCACAATGACAATAAAGTTGGATCTAATCTAATCTAAACTGCTACTGCTTAGTTAACAAATTTCACGTCACATGCCATTGATAATAAACTTGATTCTGATTCTGATGATTGGAAGGGCCATGCTCATTTCTCACTGCTGCATTGGGAAGGAGGTACAGGAACCTTATTTCCTACACCGCCAGGTTCAGAAACAGTTATTACCCTTCAGTGCTTAGGCTTCTGAACCATTGTGGGTAACTTCACTCACCTATTTCCACTCACAGAACTCAACCCATGGATTCATGTTCAAGGACTCTGCAGCTCATGTTCTCAATATTATACGTTACTAATTTGTTTATTATTATCAATTTAATTCAAGTTTATTTATCGTTCAAATATACATGAATGTTGATAAATACAGCCAAACAAGACTGAGTTACCATGGAGTCAAGGTACTAAAACACATTACAACAGTCACACACAAGAACATGTTCATAGAATAAAAGAGTCCTGACACCCATACTCTGTGATATCCCAGTCTGATGCCCAGTCCTCGCAAGAATGTCAACAGTCATATAACATATAGTATAACATATAATATCAGTAAAATACAACAATGCAGAATATACACGTATATAATCCAGACCAACTCCCCCTGCCCACCGATATCATCTGACGACCCACCCAAATGTCCGCTAGGTGACATCAAGGCTTGGAGACTCAGTGCTTACATATGCAAACACATATAGAATATTAGTATTATTTGTTTCTTTTTAATATTTGCGCAGTTTGTCATCTTTTGCTCAATGATTGCTTGTCCATCTCTTGTTAATAGTTTTTCATTAATTCTGTTGTGTTTCTTTGTATCTATTGCAAATGCCCACAAGAAAGTAAATCTCAAGGTAGGTTATGATGAGATACACATACTATGAAAATTATTTTACTTTGAACTTTGAACAACCTGTCCCTTTTAATTGAGCACATCATTGGCAACGCTTCTTCCCATTCTTGGACTCAACAACTGTGCTTACCTGGCCTGGATGGATATGACTAGTTGAGCCAATCTCTGGCTCAGAGGAGATGCTGACCAGGTGTCTAGGGCTTTGGGTCTTGCTGTGGCCCTGCTCCCAGCCTATTCCAGGAGGTAGTGCAGCTGAGCAGGCTGTGTCTTCACTTCTAATCAAAGTGGGGATATATTTATAAACTTTTAAAAATTTCTGATGACTAGAGACAGTTAAAATTGCTAAAACATCAGTAAATTATTGAAAGATTAAAAATATACAGAAAAGATAAAATTAATTACAGATATGTTAAATCATTAAGAAATGATTTAAGGAGAACTGAAGCAAATGAAATCAAATATCTTTTTTTCCTTCTGAAGTCCCAGCCAGCAAGCAATGAATGGGGACATAATCCTACACCGAACAGGCTGGGGTAGGATCGGGAAGGGGAGTGGTTTGTAGAGTGGCTTAATGGTGGTGAAATCCCGGCAAGACTTGGCTCTACCATTGCACTCAATGTATGACAGAGCAAAGCAACAGATGGGCTGACATCTGCTGCTCAGTATGGCCATACGGTGTGGTTGTATTACCCTGGCTGTAATGCCAATAGTCCTCTGGCCTAGAGCTTTTCCTGTTTGCCTTCTCCAGACCAGTGTTTTGATTCTTCACTTCTATGTTTGCCTCACACCATCATTCCCCTTAATGGATCACTTACACTCAGTGTCCACTTTATTACGTACTTTCTGTAACTAATAAAGTGACCACTAAGTGTATGTCCATGGTCTTCTGCTGCTGTGGCCTATCCACTTCAAGGTTCAACGTGTTGTGCATTCAGAGATGATCTTCTGCACACCACTATTGTAATGAGTGGTTATTTGAGTTACTGTTGCCTTCCTGCCTGTTTGAACTAGTTTGACCATTCTCTTCTGACCCCTCTCAGTAGCAAGGCATTTTCACTCACAGAATTGCTGCCCACTGGATTTTTTTTTAAATTTCTCATACTATTCTCTGTAAACTCTAGAGACTGTTGTGCATGAAAATCTCAGATCAGCAGTTTCTGAAATACTCAAACTACCCCATTTGATACCAACAATCATTCCATGGTGAAAGCCACTTAGATCACATTTCTATCCCATTCTGATGTTTGGTCTGAACAACAACTGAATCTTTTGACCATGTCTGCATGCTTTTATGCATTGAATTGCTGTCATGTGATTGGATGATTAGATATTTTCATTAATGAGCAAGTATAAGGTGCACCTAACAAAGTGACCACTATGTATAAAACATGCTGGTAAACTTATTCCCTCTTGTTTCTTTCCTCCACACATAGGCAGAGTCCATTAGAGGGGAGGTTAGTCTCTGTGATGTACTGAGATGTGCCCACAAATCTCTGCAGTTTCCTGTGGTCAAGGGCAGAGGAGTTGTAATACAAAGCTGCGATATATCCAGTGATGTAGAGTATCTTCTCCGATGATTGTGATCTTGTCGTGGTGGAGAGGCCTGAGAGATACTGAGACCCCCAGAGCGATGCCATCTGCAGATTAGCTGTTTGGTGCTTAGCTCTTGGTGGGGTCACCCATAGCAATAAGGTCAAGGGGGGAGTTTCAGACAAAGAAGAATCCAACCAAGGGCCCAGTGGTGGAGCTGGCAGAAGGTGATGACACATCACGATGGAAGCAAAGGTAGAGAGAGGCTGCAGCAGTGAAGGGTCCCCAGTCATCTTGCATTCTGAGACACTGGATCCTGACCCTGAACTGTCAAGGACCATGAGAAGACTGCCCATTCATCAACCTCCCCACATTAAACAAAGTCACGTACAGGCCTTCTCCATTAAGGGAATCTACCCTAACGAAACCACATACTCCTGCCCACACAGCACTGGAATTGTGGATCCCAGATCGTCACCCACAACCACCTGAGGACTCTCCTATAGACAACCCCCTGGAAAAACGTCATATTTGAAGAGCAGTCACACTACTTCTATGATATATTCAGATAGAATGCTTTCTATAGGGCATCAATAAAAATTGGTGAGCTTCAAAGGGAGCTTGTCCCCTCCCTTTCATTTCTCTATCATCTACATTTACTTTAGGGTGTTTTATCTAAAGCTTTACATAGTTCTCATTTTTAAAATCTTTTTATTGATACATAATCTTCTACAGCTATAAAATGATACAGAACTTCAACAAATTGATATATATATATATATATATATATAATTAATAAAGCTGAAGAGAAAAAAAGCTGCTCGTAATATATGAAAATGAAAAAGAATATTTTTTATAAGGAAAAGAAGGGAAAAAAAGAGAACCCCAACTAACTAAAACAAAACTCATTAACTACAGAAAAAGAGAAAAAAACGATTAGGAATCAACCCCGGAGCAATACATCTTACCATTATCTATATATATAAAGAAAAGGAATCATCAACTGCCAATTCATATTGGAAGGAAACCATATAAAATAATTCAAATTAAATGATAATATTTGGCAAAAGACTCCCATCTTCTCTCAAAATTGAATCGGGGATCAAACGTTCTACTTCTAATTTTTTCCAAACTGAGACATAACATTACTTGAGAAAATCATTGAATTAATGTAGGGACAGAGGTGTCTTTCCATTTTAATAAAATAGCCCTTCTTGCCAACAATGTAACAAATGCAATTACATGTTGATCTGAAGAAGAAATAACCTGAATATAATGCGGAACTATTCCAAATAGAACAGTCAATGTATCAGGTTGTAAATTAATTTTCAGAGCTTTAGAAATTGTAGAAAATAAAGATTTCCAAAAAGATTTTAATGAAGAACATGACCACAATATATGTGACAAAGTGGCTACTTCAGTTTTACACCTATCACAGTAATTGTCTATGCTAGGAAGTATTTTGGATAGTCTCTTCTTTGTTAAATAATAATGGAGAACAATTTTAAATTGAATTAAACAGCGATTGGCACATATCGAAGAAGGATTTATCATTTTCAGAGCTCCAATCCTCCAATCCAACCTATCCTCATTAACAAAGGTCATATTAAGTTCTCTCTCCCAATCTTGTTTGATCTTTTATTTAACCTGGGTCACCTGGAGAAGGGTGTATGATGTTGAAAGACCCGAAACACCCGATGATTCCAGGAACATCACTGATGATGGGTCCAGAAGCATCAGTAGATGTATGCACACAGTAACCTCATTATTAGGAGCTCCACTACCTTTACAGCTCTCTAAAATTCCAAATTTAAATCTCTACCCTGTTATTAAACAGTCCTTATGGATTTGGTTTCAGTTTCGCAATTTTTTCAATTTTAAACAACTTAAATTGTCTAGTTCTCCATATCGAAATTTTTTATTTAAACCTTCAACAACCCATCCCATTTTTCTCTTATAGAGAAATAAGGGGATCCGTTCTTTTACAGATTTATTTTGTGATGGTCAATTGATGACTTTTGAAGAGCTAATTAGTAAATATTCTCTCTTTCATACACACTTTCTGCAATATTTTCAGATTAGACAATTCTTACAACAATACTTATCTAAGTTTCCATATATGCAAGAATCTGATTTGTTGGATACCATTTTGAATTTGAATCCTTTAGTAAGAGGTTCCATTGGTAGCATTTATAATTTATTTTTACTACAAAAAGATAACCTCTCAGCTTTACATAGTTCTGATGCAAGATTGTTAACCTAACATGGAGTCACAAGAAACAGCAGCAGCTAGAATTTATTTATTTGTTTTATTTATTGAAATACAATGTGGAATAGGCCCTTCCGGCCTTTTGAGCCACACCACCCAGCAATTCCCAATTTAATTCCTAGCCCAATCACAGGACAATTGACAATGACCGATTAACCTGCCAACTAGTACATCTTTGGACTGTGGGAAGAAACTGGAGCACCCAGAGAAAACGCAGGGAGAACATACAAACTCCGGACAAGCAGTGGCAGGAAATGAACCCTGGTCACCTTCGCTGTAAAGTGTTGTGCTAACCACTACGGTACTGTGCTGCTCCACACAAATCAGGAGCAACAAACAATCTGCTGGAAGAGCTCAGTGGGCCGAGCAGCATAATGGGCAGAGTCCATGGAAGGGAGACTGGTTCAGTTTTAATATCACTGACATAGGTCGTGAAATATGTGATTTTGCAGCAGTTCTAAGGGGGTCCTTAATGATGGATGCTGCCTTTTTGAGGCATTGCCTTTTGGAGATAACCTCAATGTTGGTGAAGCTGACTGAGTGCACAAATTTCTGCAGCTTTTTCTGATGCAGTGCAGTGACCCCTCCATTCTAGACAGTCGTGCAAACAGCTCTTCATTATCAAACACACCCTTGCCCTTATCACCATGGACAATTCACCCTACAAGAAAATAAGTTTCAGATGCCATTGCTCTCAGGATCTCAGGACCTCACAAGCCTCTCCACCATGGCAAGGTGACGGTCCTCGGAGAAGATACGTCACAACTTTGTATTGCAACTGTTCTGCCCAGGACCACAGGGGACTACAGAGAATTGTGGACATGGGTCATTTGAGTTGTAAGTTCATAGATATTGGAATCAGTTCAGCGTCGAGGTGATTGAAGTTATCCATTCTGGTTCAGGAGTCTGATGGTTGAAAGGTAGTTACTGTTCCTGGACATGTAGGCGTGGGACCTTGGACCCCTGAACCAAGGTCAGCTGGTCCCAAGAATGAGGGCTGATGACTCCCTGAGGTCAGTGAGTTCCAGGCCCGGAGGTCGATGCAGGGCAGTCCAAAAAGTCCAAGGTCAATTGGTAGGTCCAGAGGCATGACGCTGGTCAGCAGGTCCATCTATCCCCAGGGAAGCAAGATGGGGTGGTACATGGTGTGGATAAAGACCTGTGATCCCCAAGTTCAAGATTAATGTCATGGACAAGGTTCAGTGACCCCCCCCCCGCCCCCAGTGGGGTGGGGAGGGGGTAGTCTTGCTATCTCTCTTGGTGTATATTGGCTGCGTGTTGTTCTACTGAGCATTGCGGGCATGTTATGATGGTGCCAGAAGTGAGGCAACACTTGTCATCTGCCTCAGCACATCCTCAGATTGTGCTGGTTGTTAATGTAAACAATGCATTTCACTGCGTGTTTCGAAGTACATGTGATCAGTAAATCTAATCAAATGTGTTCGAAGCTGAAAACACACAGTGCTGTTACTCAACCAGGTCCCTAAGACAGCAGTTCTCTAAAGTCCCAATGAAGCACGTATGCGACCTCCATCTCTTGTAGGTCAGTTCTCTAAATCCATTGAACTTTGTATCCTGCAGGTCGTCACCTGTAGATGAAACTCCTTCTCCTGTAGGTCAATTCTGTATGCAAATTCTCTAAACTCCCAAAGAAGGTCACCATGGAGCACCACTATTATAGATCAATTCTCTAAATCCATTAGCCTACATCATTCTCATATAGGTCAGATCTATCGGGTAGTTCTCTAAACTCCCAGAGGTCACAAACGTTCCACCTCCTGTGGATTACTCTTCCAGTTGCATGATATTGTGATAAAGCTCACCTGCTGATCACTGTCACTGAATTTAAATCACAGAACTCCCTTTCACTGGAAAAACTCTGGCATGGTAGCATAGTGGTTAGCACAATGTTTTAGGGTACCAACGAACTGGGCTCAATCCTGCTCTTACCTGTAAAGAGTTTGTACATTCGCCCCGTTACCATGAGGTTTCCTGCAGGTGCCGTGGTTTCCTCCCACCATCCAACGATGTACCGGTTGGTAGGTTAATTGGTCATTGTACCCATGTTAGAGCTGGCTGAGTTTGGAACCCCCTGCAGCTTTTTCCAATCCTGTACAGTGGCCCTCCATATGATACAACCAGTTAGAACGTTCTCCATGCTAATTCTGCAAAAATTTATGCAAAAAAGTCTTTAGTGACATACCAAATCTCCTCAGACTCTTAATGAAATATAGATGCTGATGCGCCTTCTTTGAAATTGCATCAATATATTGAACTCAGTGTAGATCTTCAGAAATGTTTGCACCCAGGAACTTGACATTGCTCACCCTTTCCACTGCTGACCCCTCGGTGAGGACTGGTGTGTGTTCCCTCGTCTTCCCCTTCCTGAAGTCCACACTCAATCCCTTGGTCTCCCTGATGTTGAGTGCAATGTTGTTGCTGTGACACCGCTCAACCAGTGGATCTATCTCACTGCGGTACACCTCCTCTGACATGCTGCCAATAATAGTTGTGCCATTAGCAAATTTATAGAAGTCTTTTGAGCTGTTCCTGGGCACACAGTGGTGGGTGTAGTGAGAGTGGAACATTGGGATATGCACTCATCATTAAGGTGTGCCAGTGCTCATAACGCTCAGCAGAACAACACAGGACACAACAAAACTGAACATAATAAGCCCTGTTCCTCCCTCTCTGCCACCCACCTGCCCAGACACATACCTAGTCTTGTAACCCCAGGATAAGCTGTTTTCTTTAGCCTCCAGTGGACTTGTAGATCTGAAGACACTTGGCCCTGACTTCCCCTGTGTATTGTGAAGACTGAATTGGGAGAAATTGTTATGGGAAACAGGGAAATGGCAACAGAATTTAATGCGTACTTTAGATCTGTCTTCACCAGGGAGGACACAAGCAATCTCCCAGATGTATGGATGGGCCAGGGTCATAAGATATCAGAGGAATTGAGACAGATTGACATTAGGAAAGAAACTGTGATGAGCAGATTGGTAGGGCTGAAGGCTAATAAATCCCCAGGTCCAGATGGTCTGCATCCGAGGGTTCTAAAAGAGGTGGCTCAGGAAATTGCGGATGCATTGGTAATCATTTTCCAATGTTCCTTAGATTCAGGATCAGTTCCTGAAGATTGGAGAGTGGCTAATGTTATCCCACTTTTCAAGAAGGGAGGGAAGGAGAAAACGGAGAACTATCACCCTGTTAGCCTAACGTCAGTCATGGGGAAGATACTTGAGTCCATTATTAAGGACGAAATAGTGGCACATCTTGATGGCAGTAATAGGATTAGGCCGAGCCAGCATGAATTTACCAAGGGCAAATCATGCTTGACTAATCTGTTGGAGTTTTTTGAGGGTGTAACAAGGATGTTAGACGAGGGTAAGCCAGTGGATGTTGTGTACCTAGATTTTCAGAAGGCATTCGATAAGGTGCCACATAGGAGATTTGTGAGTAAAATCAGAGCTCATGGCATTGGGGGCAGGGTTTCAACATGGATAGAAAACTGGTTGGCAGATAGAAAGCAAAGGGTAGCAGTGAAAGGGTGTTTCTCGGACTGGCTGG
This sequence comes from Hypanus sabinus, assembly GCF_030144855.1. Lineage (NCBI taxonomy): Eukaryota > Metazoa > Chordata > Chondrichthyes > Myliobatiformes > Dasyatidae > Hypanus > Hypanus sabinus. The sequence goes on from NC_082707.1 coordinate 16,375,164, forward strand.
AGATGACTAGTGGGGTGCCACAGGGCTCTGTATTGGGACCACAGCTCTTTACAATTTATGTCAACAATTTAGATGAGGGCATTGAAAACTATATCAGCAAGTTTGCTGACGATACTAAACTGGGTGGCAGTGTGACATGCGAAGAGGACGTTAGGAGAATACAGGAAGACTTGGATAGGCTGGGTGAGTGGGCAGATACTTGGCAGATGTCATTCAATGTGAATAAATGTGAAGTTATCCACTTTGGAAGCTGGAACAAGAGGGCAGAGTATTGTCTGAACGATGTAGAGTTAGGTAAGGGAGAAATGCAAAGAGACCTAGGAGTCCTAGTTCATCAGTCAATGAAGGTGAATGAGCAAGTGCAACAGGCAGTGAAGAGAGCAAATGGAATGTTGGCCTTTATTACAAGGGGAATTGAGTACAAGAGCAAGGATGTCCTTTTGCATTTGTACAGGGCCCTGGTGAGACCACCCCTGGAATATTGTGTACAGTTTTGGTCTCCAGGTTTAAGGAAGGACATTCTGGCAATTGAGGAAGTGCAGCGTAGATTCACTAGGTTGATTCCTGGGATGGTAGGGCTGTCTTACGCAGAGAGATTGGAGAGATTGGGCTTGTACACACTGGAATTGAGGAGATTGAGAGGGGATCTGATTGAAACATTTAAGATAATTAAAGGATTTGATAGGATTGAGGCAGGAAATATGTTCCAGATGTTGGGAGAGTCCAGTACCAGAGGGCATGGATTGAGAATAAGAGGTCAGTTATTTAAAACACAGTTGAGGAAGAACTTCTTCTCCCAGAGAGTTGTGGAGGTGTGGAATGCACTGCCTCGGAAGATGGTGGAGGCCAATTCTCTGGATGCTTTCAAGAAGAAGCTGGATAGATATCTGATGGATAGGGGAATCAAGGGATATGGTGACAAGGCAGGGACTGGGTATTGATAGTGAATGATCAGCCATGATCTCAGAATGGCGGCGCAGACTCGAGGGGCCGAATGGTCTACTTCTGCACCTATTGTCTATTGTCTATTTGCAGATATTAGCAGACTTGGGGTTCCAGCCATGGGCCTCAGCTTCTGGACTTCCAACTGATCTTCAGCCTTTGGCCTGTATCACTAACTGACCAATCAAACTCCAATCGAAGTATAAGCAATGCTAATCAGCTGATATCAGGGGTTCCCAACCTGGGGTCCACGATCTACCAGTTAATGGTAGGGCTCTGTGGCATTAAAAAGTTTGGGAATCCCTGACTTACATTCTAACTTCCTGATCAGCTGATTTCAGGATAAACATCGCCAATCACCATGACAGGGCGGCACAATAGTACCAGTACCAGCCACCCAGGCTTGTTTCCCACCAGTGTCTGTAAGGGGTTAGTATCTTCTCTGCATCATCCCGCAGGTTTCCTCCAGGTGCTCTGGTTTCCTCCCACAGTCCAAAGACATACAGGCTGGTAGGTTACTTGGTCATTATAAATTGTCCCGTGATTAGGTTATGGTTAAATCAGGTGATTGCTGGGTGCTGAGCCTCTTCCACACTGTAGCTCAATTAATAAATAAATAAATATGACACTAAAAGAGAAGCTCCATTTCTCTTCAAAATCAAATTGAATTTACTTAAGTCTCTTTGGTCAAGCTTTGTTTCAACATTCCACCAAGATAGCCGTTCCCCCTGACCCTTCACCCCCATTAAAGAGTGAAGCTTCCCCCTTCCCCTGCCTGATGTTATGTATTTGAAGAAAATTGAGATCTGATCCAAACACATCGGACAATCCAGACTAAGACCAGCTGTTGTTTAAAATTGGGTGCATTTCTTTAGGCAATTACTGACGGTGCCAGTCACATCCCTCGAGGAGTCTGTCAACCTCACCAGCTGAGGCATGATTGGAAGTAGCCCCCCTGCCTAACAATTAACAGCAGTGGGGCCTAGTAATGGGATGAGAAGTCAAACCACATGTCTTTAATGGTAGTTTTGGCTAGCACTCTTACTGTGATCACTTCCCGCAGCTCTTGTAGTGGTTTTAATATCTAGTGACATGTCTTTAACACAGGGCGAGCTGCCTGATGGTATGAACATCAATTTCACTAACGTCTGGTAATTTCTCCCCCCAATTCTCCTGCTCTCCTTTTCCATTCCCCATTCCAGCTCTCCTCTCACCCCTTCTCTTCTCCTCACCTGCCTATCATCTCCCCCGATACCTCTTCTCCTTCCCTTTCTCCCATGGTCCACTCTTCTCTCTTATCAGATTCCTTCTTCTTCAGCCCTTTACCTCTTCCGCCTATCACCTCCCAACTTTTTAACTTCATTCCCCGTCCCCACTCAACCACCTTGTTTTTCTGGTGTCTCCCCCCTTCCTCGCTAGCCCTGATGAGGGCCTCAACCAAAGATATAGGAACAAAATTAGGCCATTTGACCCATCGAGTCTGCTCCGCCATTCCATCATGGCTGATCCAGTTTTCCTCTCAGCCCCAATCTCCTACCTTCTCCCATGATCATTCAAGAATCTATCAAACTCTGCCTTAAATATACATGAAGACTTGGCCTTCACAGCATCCTGTGGCAAAGAATTCCACAGACTCTTCATTCTCTGGGTAAGGAAATTCCTCCTCATCTCCATTCTAAAAGGATGCTTCTCTATTCTGAGGCTGTGCCCTCTGGTCTTAGATGCCCCCGCCACAGGAAACATCCTGTCCACATCCACTCTATAAAGGCCTTCCACTATTCAATAGGTTTCAATCAGATCACCACTCATTGTTCTGAATCCTAATGAATATGGGCCCAGAGATACCAGAAGCTCTTTACATGACAAGCTATTCAATCCTGGATTGTTTATTCCTTTCCATAGATGCTGCCTATTGGGGTCCCAAACGCTAGTGAGGGAGATGTAGGATGGGGCACTTGCTCCACTTGCAAGGATAAGTGCCAGGAGGGACGAGTGGACAATGGTGTCACGTTGGGAGCACTCCGTGTGGATAGCAGAAAGGGGTGGGGTGAGATGATGTGCCAGGTGGTAGGATCCTATTGGAGGTAGTAGAAGTTACGGAGAATTACGTGCTGGATGCGGAGGCTAGTGGGGTGGTGTGGGTGACCACAAGAGGAGCCCTATCCCTGGTATGGTGGCAGGGGGAAGGGGGAGGGCAGACATGCACTAAATGGAAGAGATGCAGGTGAGGGTGGCCTGGATATCTGATCTACCATCTGATCTAAATCACCCCTGTGCGCCTCCACATCACCGTTTAAGATTATCCCAACAATAGTCATGTCAATGGCAAATTTATAGATGGTCTTTGAGCTATGGCTAGCCACATAGTCATGGGTGTAGAAAAGGAAGATCAATGGGATAAGCATTAAACCCGAAGGTGCACCAGCGTTTCATCTTGAAAAAAATCATTCATGTAAAAAACACCTTTAGTGTCCCTTTCACAACCACAAATTTGGCAGCGCAGCAGATGTAGCAATTGTGCATGTATCAGCTGATTATTATTTCATTGTGATGGTATTTAATTCCATTCATTCCTTTGTAGTACTTGTCTGAGATTTGGACATAGCAACGCTTCGCTGCCTGCATTCTGCCTTGCCCGAGAAATTGGACTATCGAGTCAATTGACTCTGAAGACTTGCAGTATGGTTTTTATTTTTACTTGTTCTTTTCAGCTGCAGTGTAGGCTTCATTTTCCATTTGCGTTTATTGCTTTCTTTTCCCTTTAACATTGCTGGCGTTAAAGTCTGTGAACTATCGACCTGCTTTGGCGACTCTCACTCTGCACTTGGGCCACATCTGCACCGGGTGGCAATTCCAGCCTTCCACATTCCCTCACCCTACACTTTCTCGGAGGTGCACTTCACATCCATGTCTCCGTGTGATCCATTGATACCCGTCACCATGCAGGCTGAGAGAAAGGTCTGTATTGTACTGTTATGTTCCATGCACTCCAATAATCCAAGCATGCAGAAGGGTTTGGCATCAGTAGAAATTTTTCCTTCAAAATATAACTCATTGATCTGCCCCAGGAGGTCTTTTGATTTTATCTGACAAATGAGCAATTTACAAGGATAATGAGCCCTTTGATTCAAGTGGACCTGGTGAACATCTCACTGGCTTCTAATCACTGTTCCATCCCTTGGCTAAAGTGTGTAGCATCTGCAAAACCCTGCCATTACTCATCAAGTAAGGGTGAAAGTAGTTTAGATTTATTAATGATGTGAGGGTAGTCAATATGAATGGTGCCAGAATCTATACTGACAATTGTGGGCTGTACCCCCCTCAGCACATTCCAGACTGTGTTGGTTGTTAATGCAAACAATGCCTTTCACTGCATATTTACATGTGCATGTCATTAATAAATGAATCTGAATTTCCCCCTCATCTCAGATTGTTTCTGTACACCATCCAGAAGTTTTGAGCCTGTTCATATGTTCACATTTATTTGAGTTTGATCATTGATGTTTGACCATCCTAATTGTGGCTTGCTCATACCAGTTTCCCAGGGTTGGAGAATCAAGAACAAGAGGACTTAGGTTTAGGGTGAGAAGGGAAAGATTTGATAGGTATATGGGACAACGTTATTTTATACAGAGGGTGGTTTGCAAGCTGCTGGAGGAAGTGGCTGAGGCAGATGTGATCACAGCATTTAAAATACAGTTGGATATATACATGGTTAGGAAAATTTTAGAAGGTTATGGGCCAAGTACTAGCAAATGTAACTAGCTTGGACGGGCATTTTGGCCAGCACGGACCTGATGGACCGAAGGACCTGCTTCTGTGCTGTATGACTCAAAGAGCATGAGCTGTGCAGCAATTACACAGCACATGAATACCAGATCCTGCACAGAGTTGACGACACAGTCCATCACAGACACAGTTCCCCCCCCACCATTCACAGCATCTACAGGAGATGCTGCCTCAAGAAGACAGCAATGGCCACCAAGGATCCCCACCATCAGGGTCTTGCCATCTTCTTCCTGCTACTGTCAGACAGGTGGTACAGAAGCCCGAGGTCCTACAGCACCTTTGTGTGGATCAACTGTCTTCCTACAATCATCAGCTTCTTGAATCACCCTCACCTGCACAACCCCAACTCTACCTAAGCAATGGACCAGCTCTTATACTCTCATTCTCTCTCTTGTCTTTTTCTCTTCTCTAACGTCCTGTTTTTTGGCAATGTTTTTTCCCTGTCTGGTGTAATTTGTATTTTGTGGGTTGCCTCTACCTTTGCGCTTGTGAAGCTGCTGCAAGCAAATTTTTTTCTTGTAATTTTGGGGTGGTATGGCCTAGCATGGTAGTTTGCACAACACTGCTACAGCAGCAGTGACCTGGGTCCTGTTCCACTGCTACCTGTAAAGAGTTTGTACGTTCTCCCATTGACCATGTGGGTTTCCTCCAGGTGCTCTGGTTTCCTCCTACATTCTAAAAGGCTTTTATTTTTTTCTCATATTTAGCTCACTGAGCCACACCACCCAGCAACCCACCTATTTAACCTGAGCCTAATCACAGGTAAATTTACAATGACCAATACACCTACTAACCTGCCAGGCTTTGGAGTGTGGGAGGAAACCAGAGCACACAGAAGAAACCCACTTTCTTACAGAGGATACTGGAATTGAACTCTGAACTCTGATGTTACGAGCTGTATTAGCGATGAGCTAACTGCTACGTTACCAGGGCCCCCTTCGTCGATTAATTGGTCACATGGGCATAATTGGCCAATACGGGCTCGTTGGGCCTGTTACCATGCTGTATCACTAAATACAATAAGTGAATGCTTTGCACCTCACCAGATCTGTGCACATGATATCAAACTTGAAGTTGATTTGAAAGATAGCTTGGAAGTGACATCTTTTCCCTCAATCAGTCAGAGAGATCTGTGTCTGACTCTCTCCATAGTATTCACAATGAAACAAGATTCCATTTATGACAGTCGGAGCATGGATGGCATAGTTGGTAAAGATGCTGATTCTATCCCCAGTGCCTAGGGTACAGTCCGAAACTCTAAGGCTGCCAGTGTGGAGTTCACATGCTCCCCTTGTGACCGCGTGGGTTTAGGCCAAAAGCCATAGGAGCAGAATTAGTCTATTTGGCGCATGGAGTCCGCTCTGCCATTCAATCAAAGCTGAATCTTTTATACCTTCCTCTGCCCCATTTCCTGCCATTCTCCCTGTAACCATTGATGCCATGTCCAATCAAAAACCTATTAATCTCTGCCTTAAATACACCCAACATCCTGCCTGTGGTAACAAATTTGTTACCCTCTGGCTAAAGAAAACTATCTGTATCTCCGTTTTAAATGGATGCCCCCATATCCAGAGGCTGGACACTCTTGTCCTAGACTCTCCCAACATGGGAAACATCCTCTCCACATCTACTCTGTCTAGGCATTTCAACATATGAACAGTTTCAATGAGATCCCCCCTCATCATTAGGTACAGAGGGGATGTCAGGGGTAAGTTTTTATGCAGAGTGGTGAGTGCGTGGAATGAGCTGCTGGCAGCAGTGGTGGAGGTGGAAATGATAGGGTCTTTTAAGAGACTCCTGGATAGGTACATGGAGCTCAGAAAAATAGAGGGCTACGGTAAACCTAGGCAGTTCTAAGGTAAGGGCATGTTCGGCACAGCTTTGGGGCCAAAGGGCCTGTATTGTGCTGTAGATTTTCTGTTTCCATGTTTTCCACTTCTCTACGAAAAAGAAAAATGGAGTGAATGAGGACTTTAAATAATGAAATAGTGTGAACAAGGGGGAGTTAGAGAAAACGAACAGGCTTTTGAGGGAGTCCACAACTAGAAACAGGGCATGTTTGGCACAGCTTTGTGGGCCGAAGGGCCTGTATTGTGTTGTAGGTTTTCTATGGTCTATGTTTCTATCCTTCTAAAATCCAGTGAGTATAGATCATCAAAATTTCCTCATTTGATAACCATTTCATTCCCAGAATTATCTGTGTGAACTTCCTCTGAACCCTCTCCAATGTCAGCACAACTTTTCTGACACAAGGAGCCTAAACCTGTTCACAATACTCAAGGTGTGTTATAAATCCTCAGCGTAACATCCCTGCTCTTGTATTCTAGACCTCTTGAAAAGATTGCTAACATTGCGTTTGCCTTCCTCTCCACTGACTCAACCTGCAAGTTAACCTTCAGGGTGTTCTGCACAAGGACTCCCAAGTCCCTTGGCATCTCAGATTACTAGATTTTCTTCCTATTTATAAAATGGTCTGCACATCTTATTTCTACTACAAAGTACACAAACATGCATTTTCCAACATTATATTTCATTTGCCATTTTCTTGCCCATTCTCCTAATACCAAGTACCGGCAAATGTGACTAACTTGGACGGGCATTTTGGCCAGCAAGGACCTAAGTCATTCTGCAGCCTACCTGTTCCCTCAATGGTACCTGCCCCTCCACCAGTCTTTGTATCACCTGAAAACTTGGCAACAAAGCCACCTTCCATCATCAAAATCATTAATATACAACATTAAAAGAAGCGATCCCAACACCAAACCGTGCGGAACACCACTAGTCATACACAGCCAAGCAGGAAAGGATCCTTTCATACCTACTCACTGCCTTCAACCAATCAGCCATTGCTCGATCCATGCCAGTAACTTTCCTGTACTACCATGGGCACTTAACTTGGTAAGCAGCCTCATGTGTGGCACCTTGTTAAAAGCATTCTGAAATTTCAAATATACAACATCCACTGCATCCCCTTTATCTATCCTACTAGTAATCTCCTCAAAGAATTCCACAGGATTTCAGGCAAGATTTTCCAGAAAGGAAACCATGCTGACTTAGTCCTAGCTTATCCTGTGTCACCAAGTACTCCGTAACCTCATCTTTACTAATTAACAACATCTTTCCAACCACTGAGGTCAGACTAATTGGTCTCTTATTTCCTTCCTCCTTTCTTAAGGAGTGGAGTGACATTTGCAATTTTCCAGTCCTCTGGCACCATGCCAGAGTTCAATGATTTTTTGGAAGTTTATTACTAATTCCTCCACAATCACTACCACTACTTCATTCAGAACTCTAGGGTGTAGCTCATCTGGTCCATGTGATTTATGTACACTTAAGTCTTTCAGCTTTTTGAGCACCGTCTCCCTTGTAATAATAACTGCACAGATTTCTCTTCCTTCACACACTGCAACACCTGGCACACTGCTAGTGTCTTCCACAGTGAACACTGATGCAAAATATTCATTCCGTTCATCTGCCATATCCTTGTCCCTCATTATTAACTCTCTGGCCTCATTTTACCTGTCCTATATCCACTCTCATCTCTCTTTTATCTTTTTGCATACTTAAAAAAGCTTTTACTATCCACTTTGATATTGTTTGTGAGCTTGCTTTCATATTTTATCTTTTCCCCAATGATTCTTTTAGCTACCCTCTGTAGGTTTTTAAAAGCTTCACAATTCTCTGTCTGCCTGTGAATTTTAGCTTTGTTGTATGCCCACTTTTGCTTTTACATTAGCTTTGAATTCCCTTGTCAGCCATGGCTATACTATTTTGTCATTTGAGTGTTTCATTGTTTTTGGAATACATCCACTTTTCTCAGAAACTCACACCATTACTGCTCTGCTGTCATCCCTGCCAGCATCTCCTTCCAATTTACTTTGGCCAACTCCTCTCTCATACCACAGCAATTTCCCTTACTCCACTGAAATACTGCTACTTCTTCCCCTATCAAACTAAATCATACTGTGACCACTGTCTCTTGAGGTTCTTTTACCTTAAGCTTTCTAATCAACTCAGGTTCATTACACACACCCAACAGTATAGCTGATCCCCTAGCTGGCTCAAGGACAAACTGCTCTAGTAGGCATTCAACAAACTCACTCTCTTGAGATCCATTACCATCCTGATTTTCATAATCATAGGAACATAGAAAACCTATAGCACAATTCACGACCTTTGGCCCATAATGCTGTGCCGAATATGTACTTACTTTAGAAATTGGCTATTACCTCCCATAGCCCTCTATTTTTCTAAGCTCCATGTACCTATCTAGGAGCCTCTTAAAAGACCCTATTGTATTCATCTCCACCACTGTTGCCGGCAGCCCATTCCACATACTCACCACTCTCTGTGTAAAGAAAATTAACCCTGACATCTCCTCTGTACCTACTTCCAAACATCTTAAAACTGTGTCCTCTCATGTTAGCAGTTTCAGCTCTGGGAAAAAGCCTCTGACTATCCACACAATCAATGACTCTCATCATCTTATACTCCTCTATCAGGTCACCTCTCATCCTTTGTCTCTCCAAGGAGAAAAGGCTGAGTTCACTCAACCTATTCTCATAAGGCATGCTCCCCAATCCAGACAACATCCTTGTAATTTTCCTCTGCACCTTTTCTATAGTTTTCACATCCTTCCTGTAGTGAGGTGATCAGAACTGAGCACAGTACTCCAAATGGGGTCTGATCAGGGTCCTATATAGCTCTAACATTACCTCTCAGTTCTTGAACTCAATCCCACAGTTGATGAAGGCCAATACACTGTATGCTTTCTTAATCAAACAGTCAACCTGCACAGCAGCTTTAATCCCTCTGATCCTCCACCTACCAAAATGAACCACTTGACACTTATCTGTGTTGAAATCCATCTGCCACTTCTCAGTCCAATCGACTCCCATGACTACCATAACATTGCCCTTTTGACATGCCTTTTCTATTTCCCATTGTAGTTCACATCCCGTTGCCTGGATATAACTGCAGTCAGGGTCCTTTTAGCCTTGCAGTTTCTTAACTCAACCCACAAGATTCAGCATCTTCCAATCCTATGTCACATCTTTCAACAGATTAGATGGCATTCCTTCTCAGCAGTCACCCCACCCCACTCCCTCTGCCCACCCTCCTATCCCTGCAATAAAGCATGCAACCTCGGTCATTCAACTCCCATCTACAACCGTCCTTCAGCCACGATTCAGTGATGGCCACAACGTCATACACGACAATCTGTATATGCGCAACAAGATCATCCACCTTATTTCTTACACTCCGTGCATTGAGGTATAACATGTTGAGACTGTATTTGCTATCCTTGTTGATTCTGCATCCCTAATGCACAGATACTCACTCTGTTATCTGCAATATTGTCTTATCATCTGCCTGCCCTTCCTGACAGTCTGACTGCACGCTATCTTTGCTTGTTTACCATCTGTCCCATCCTGAGCCCCTTCACTCTGGTTGTCACCCCCTGCCAAATTAGTTTAAACCCTCCCCAACAGCTTTAATAAACCTGTCCACAAGAATATTGGCCCCCCCTCGGGTTTAGGTGCAACCCGTCACTTTTGAACAGGTCATACCTCCCCCCAGAAGAGAACCCAATGATCCAAGAACCTGAAGCCCTGCCCTTGCATCAGCTTTTCAGCCACATATTTATCTGCCAAATCATCTTGTTTCTACCCTCACTGGTGCGTGGCACAGGCAGCAATCCAGAAAATACTATCCTGGTGGTCCTGCTTCTCAGCTTTCTGCCTAGCTCTCCAAATTCTCTCTTCAGGAACTCATTGCTTTTCTTTCCTATGTCATTGGTACCAATATGTACCAAGATATCTGGCAGTTCTCCCTCCCTCTCCAAAATGTTATGATCCAAGACGTCCCTGAACCTGTTACCTACCATTCAGGTGGGCCATTCACGTCCAAAGAATCTCCTGTTGTTCCCCTGACTACTGAGCACTTTATAACTTCTGCTGCCCTCTTCTCTCTCTTTTGCTTCTACACCATGGACCCATATTCCATGCTAATAACCTGGACTCTGAGGCATTCTCCCAGGAGGTCATCTCCCACTAAAGTATCCAAGATGGTACACTTATTTTTGAGGGGAATGACCACGGGGTGCTCTGCACTAACTGCCAATTCACATATCCATTTCTCCAGTCAGTCTCCCAGCTACTTGCCTCCTGCAATTTGGAGATGACTCCTTCCCTGCAACTCTGATCGATGATCTCCTCACTCTCCCATACAAGCTGAAGGTCATCAAGCTGCTGCTCCAGATCCCTAACACAGGGAGCTACAGCCAGATGCACTTCGCACAGATGTGGTCTGTACTTTATTTAATTCACTGTGTTCTGCTCCTGCAGCTGATTGGGCCTCTGGAATGTCTGAAAGTTCACAAAACTCTTCTTTTAAACAAGTGTCGCCAACCTGCGAGAAGCTCCCTCACTGTGTTCTTCTCCCGCCACCGATTGGGCTGCCAGAAAGAGCCTGAATGCCCACATTTCCTCCAGGTACTGTGATTTCTTCCCACATCCCAGTAGGAGAATTGTGTTGAGTGAGTTGGTGATGGTGGAATAGTCCCTAAGACCATACAGCATAGGAGCCGAACTAGGCCATTTGGCTCGATGAGTCTACTCCACTATTCCATCATTGCCAATTTATTCCCACAATCCCATTCTCCAGCCTTCTTCCCGTAAATCTTGATGGTCTGACTCATCAAGAACCTATTTACCTATTAAATATACCCAATGACTTGACCTCCACAGCAATATGTTGCAAAGAATTCCAGTGATTCACCACTCTCTGACTAAAAAAAATTCTTCCTGATCTCTATTCTGAGGCTGTGCTCTCTGGTCCTAGAATCCCCCACTACAGGAAAAATGTTTTCCACATCCACTCTGTCTAGCCCCTTTAATACCCGACAGGTTTCAATGAGATGCCCGTTCATTCTTCTAAACTCCAGTGAGTACAGGGCCACAGCCGTCAAACGTTCCCCATATGTTAACCCTTTCATTCTTAGTGTCAATCTCGTGAATCTCCTCTGGGCCCTACCCAGTTCCAGCACATCTTGTTGGCCAAGTATCATCCATTGCTGGACCACCAGACTCAAAAACAGTTAATTTCTCCCAAGCGGGTAGGTTGATCAACATCTCTATCCACTAGCCCAACACAACACAACCCTCACCACCGCTATTTTATCATTTCCTTTCAGAGTCACCTTATGTACAGACACCAGCATCACTTTATGGGCATACAATCAATCTCTGTATACGTTCACATATGTATTTATACTTATTATGTTCTCTATCTTATTGTCTGTTTTTCTGTTGTATTGCATCTGGAGAAACATTTGCTCCATTCTCCTTTATGCTTTTATCCCGGAAATGACATCTAAGAATCGTGAAACTTGAATGAAATAGGATTAGTGGAAGATTAATGTACGTGAGTTCTTAATGGTCAACTCTGCTTCATTATTTGCGATTTCATCATTCTGTAAGAAAATATTAAAGTTTTCTGACTACTTGGCTCCAGCGGCAGTGACCTTCTGTTGCTTTGTGTTAAGGTTCATTCAAATCATGCTGAAGGCATGTAAATCAATACTCTAAAAACATCAGACCCACCAATGTGACGCAGAAACCACAGGATCCAAATTGCATGCAGATAAATGTCAGTAAATTTCACCATATTTACTATCTTAAGGAAGTCAGTTGAGGAATAAATATTGAGCAACAAAATCATGGGTTTAACTGTCAACTGAAGATTGTGTTTTATCAGATTGTGATTGAGTCCCACTCTGGTAATTGAAGTACACAATCCACAATTGGGAAATTACTGCACTCCCTCTCTTTGAATGCTGGGTTATGCCAAAGCCATATCCACTGTCTTATAAATGTGGAAACTCCCACATTCTAATAAGATGAGAAGGCCATAAGACATAGGGGCAGAATTAGGCCATTCAGCCCATTGAATCTGCTCTGACGTTCCATCAGGCTGATCTCGGATCCCCTACAACCTACTTGCCATTTCCTTTGATGCCTTGACCAATCAGGAAATGATCAACTTCCACCTTAGATATACACACGGACTTGGACTCCGCCGTAGTCTATGGTAGAGCAGTACACAGACTTACTACTTTCTGACTAGAAAAATTCCTCCTTTCATCTGTTCTAAAGTGTCACACCTGAATTTTGAGGCTGCACCCTCTAGTTTTGGATAACTCCACCATAGGAAATATCCCCTCCAAATCTACCCTATCTAGACCTTCCTACACTAGGATGGTTTCAATGAGATCCCAAAGACTCTTCTAAATTCAAGTCATACAGGCCCAAAACTGCCAAACACTCTTCATATGATAACCCCTTAATTCACAGAATCATCCTCTTGAACCTCCTTTGGACTCTGTCCAATGACAATACATCCTTGCTGAGATATGGGGCCCAAAACTATTGACAATACTCCAAATGCAGCCTGACTAGTGTCATATAAACTCTCAATATTATCCCTTGAACTTTATATTCAATTCCCCTTGAAATAAATGCCAACATTGCATTTGCCTTCTATACCACAAACCCAACCTGTAAATTAGCCTTCTGGGAGTCCTTCACGAAGACTCCTAGGTCCCTCTGCACCTTTGATGTTTGAACCTTCTCTCCATTTAGATAATAGTCCACACTATTGTTCCTTTCACCAAAATGCATTACCATACATTTCCCAACACTGTATTCCATCATTATACTGAAGAAGAGTGAGGAACTTTATTGAAGAAGAGCGAGGAACTTGCTCTAACAATTACTTGACTTCAATGAGACAGGCCGCCAAAGCCATGATCACACTGGTTTAGGTGGATTTGCTGCTCGTGCAAATTGTTGGTTGCATTTCCTGAGTCTCAGCCATTACTCACTGGCATTATCAGTTGCTACAACATTAGCAGAATCCTGAAGGAGATATCTTCAGACATTTTCAACCAATCTCTTAATCAATGCACAGTTCCAACACGTTTCAAGGATTCTGTTATTATTCCAGTCCCCAAATAATCAAAGATCATACAACCTTAGATGTTTCTTCCCCCAGACAGTTAATCTGATCAACCCTTCTAGTTAGTCTGCCACCCTTCTCTATCTATTATCCCATGTCACTACTCTGTAAGCACTTTAAATTGCCAGTTATAATGCTCAGAAAATCGATTGTTTATTCATTTTCATAGATACTCCTTGATCTGCTGAGTTCCTCCAGCATTTTGTGTGGTTTTTTTGGATTCCCACATCTTAAATACTGGTATTTATGCATCGATGCACATTTTATTCCATATTGTAACAGGGGTGATTGATAAGTTTGCGGCCTAAGTTAGAAGGAGTCAATTTTAGAAAACCTAGCACATTTATTTTTCAACATAGTCCCCTCCTACACTTACACACTTCGTCCAGCGGTCGCGGAGCATACGGATCTTGGACCTCCAGGAAGTGTCCACAGACGGGTGATTGATAAGTTTGTGGCCTAAGGTAGAAGGCGGTGAGTTATACAGCTCTCGTTACATGCACATGCAGGTCCTTCTACCTTAGGCCACAAACTTATCAATCATCCTCGAATGTCAAATGGTTCTTGTGATTCTTCTAGTGTGGTAGTGTAGTGGTTAGTGCTTGTAGCTTTCACTGCTGGCTAGCAGTCTTGTGAAAGGCAAAGTGAATGTGAAAGTCTCTCAGTGCCAGTACATAGACTGTCCAGCAGAAAGCCTCTTGTAGTGCCTCCTCACTGGCGACACAGAGAAACTGAACCCCTCTCGGACTCAGGCCGAATTACAGAGGACAGGGAGTAGGTCTGGTCCATCCACACGTAGGACGCAGGCCCATTGGCAAATAGGCACGCCCTGGTGCACATGACCCAGATCGCCAGCTATGGGTAAATAACCCCACTGCCCCGCTACCTTGTGGGTAGCCTCGGGAGAGACGAATGCTATGGAGCAAACTCAGACAGCAAATCCAGAGCAGAACCCCTAAGGTCATTGAACATCCTTCCAGCATTTCCTGCAACCAAGCTGGTCCAAAACATATTGCTTCCCTTTCCTTTGGACACACCGGCGAGGTTGAGAGGGGGTTGTTGATGACTGGGCATTCAAGGATCTCCATACCTTCTGCACAGGCTTGTGCCCTGGAAAGGTCACTCCAGTGCCACAGTTTCTGTTGTCCTTCGAGACAGATGGATGCTATCATCCTAATCTCTATTCATTGGGGTTTATGGGGTGTCCAAGGAAGGTTAGCACCTCTGGTGAAAGGGATGGTCATATCTATTCTGGACAGCTTGCTCACCTTTGGTTTGCATTGGACACTCACCAGTGGCTCCAAGCAGCTGCTTGCATGAGACAGCAGCCAGTCTCTGGAACACCGCTTCAACAAGTAGGCTAAACAAAACCAGCAGGTTGATACCCTGGAGAGATGGAGACGTACCTGTCCTAGCATGCACAGCCTGCTCTGGGGAGCAGGACAGATTTGATCCACAGTGAGATCCAACGGCCAGAAAGTCGCTTTTGCAACGCTTCATGGAGAGTGAAGGTTCTGACGAGGTACAGAAAGCATCATGGTCATCCACTGCAACCAAGGAGAAACCCAGTTTGTGACGCTTGTTCGTACAACTGGACCCAGGCCTCCGAGGTTGACAGAGTGGAACTGACCAGTGCAGCGGCCTTCCCGCTTTAAAAACTCCCTCCCACACATGTTTCTCGTAAGTCTCTCACAGAACAATGCTACACAGTATCTCGCTCACAAAACAACACCACACAGTATCTCTCTCACAAAACAACACTACACAGTATGTCACAAACACAAAATATTTTGCAGATGCTAGAAATCTTCAGCAACACACACAAAATGCTGGAGGAACTCAACAATTCAGACAGCATTTGTGGAGAGGAATAAACTGTCGACATTTCAGTCCGAAACCTTTCATCTGGAGAGGAAGGATGTGGGAAAAGCCAGAATACGAAGGTGGGGGTAGGGAAGGAGCACAAGTTAGATGGTGATAAGTGAACCTATGTGAGAGAGGGGGGAAGGTGTAAATACAAGCGGTTCAGCAGATACTGGGAATCCAGTGTAACACACACAAATTGCTGGAGGAACTCGTAGGTCAGGCATCATCTATAGAGAGGAATAATGACTCAGAATCTTAGGCTGAGACACTTCTTCTACCCATGTTGAATGGACCAGAAAGGTTGGATGTGAACTGAATGTTTCTTGTGGTGGGGGTATCCAGAGCTAACGGGCACAAACTGAGGTGGAGGCCAAGTCCATGCATTTATTCAAGGCAGAAGTTGATCATTTCCTGATCGGTCAGGGCATCAAATGATATGGCGAGAACGCAGGTGTATGGAGTTGAGTGTGATCCAGGACCAACCACAATGGAATGGTGGAGCAGACTTGATGGGCTGATGGCCTAATTCTGCTCCTATGTCTTATGGCATATATGTCAAACTCAAGGCCCGCGGGCCAGATTTGGCCCACGGTGGAATTATCTTTGGCTCGCGAGATAATATCTAATTACTATTAAAGCTGGCCCCAGTAATCAAAGCGCCTATGGTGTATGATATGGCTAATGCTGAGTTTATTCAGGTACCAGGTTTTCAGGGTTTTTAGTGTTTATTCGGCAGTCTTCTTCAGAAGAAACGGAATTTGTGAAGTGAAACACTTTGTAGTTATAGCAGAGACTGAGACACATGAGAACAGGCTGAAAAAACGGAGGCAACGAAAGCTGCGTTCGCAAGCGTCCGACTGATTTGGCCCGCATGAAGCTGCATTTTGCTCAATCCGCCCGTGACCTAAAATGAGTTTGACACTCCTGTTTTATGGTCTTATGCTCTTATCAGGAAGGAGATTAAATCCAGAATAAGAATATTGGGGAAGAAGAAGGAATACAAGTTGGTAGGTGATAGGTGAGACCAGGTGAGTGGGAAGGGAGGTGGGTGGGAGGAGGAAGAGACAAAGTAAGAAGCTGGGAGGTCATAGGTGGGAAAAGTAAAGGGCTGAAGGAGAGGGAATCTGATAGGAGTGGACAGTGGACCATTGAAGAAAGGAAAGGAGAAGGAGCACTAGAGGGAGGAGAAGAGAAGCAGCGATAACACTTGTGGGCTGCCTCCAGCACGTCCTTGGGTATGTTGGTTATTAACGCAAACGACGCATTTCACTGTATGTTTTGATGTACATGAGGTAACTACATCTGAATCAGGGCGAGGGGATGTGCGAGGATAACTAGAATGGAAAATGGTAAACCAGAGAAGGTGGGAGGGGGAGAAATCGCAGGAAGCCAGAGAAATCAACGTTAAAATGATAGGTTGGAGACTGCCAGAGGTGTTGATCCTCCAGTTTGAGTTCTGCCTCATCATGACAGTGGAGGAGGCATTGGACAGACGTGTCAAAATGGGACTGGGAAGTGGAATCGAAATGTGTAGCGTTTGGGACATTCTGCCTTTGGAGGTGAACAGAGCAGGACACCTGGCGCAGTCAGCGCAAAACATCAGCTGTTTGACCCCCTCTACAGGTGCTGCCTGACTTGCTGTGACTCCAGCATGTACTGAATGTATGTAACTTCATAGTGTGTATCCTTTTGCAAGACTGGGTACAAAGATTGGAGATGGAGGGAGCGAGACAAATGGATGGATTGGGGCACAAAGGTCAGCTGATGTTGATCCACAGAAATACCCTCAGTAGCCACTTTATTAGGTACCCCTGTACACCTGCTCATTAATGCAAATTTCAAATCAGCCAATCATGTGGCAACAACTCAGTGCATATAAGCATGCAGACATGGTCAAGAGGTTCAGTTGTCATTCAGACCAAATATCAGAATGGGGAAGAAATGTAATCTAAGTGACTTTGACTGTAAAATTACAGTTGGTGTCAGACTGGGTGTTTCAAGTATCTCAGAAACTGCTTATCTCCTTGAATTTTCAAACACAACAGTTTCCAGAGTTTATAGAGGAAGAGCTAAAAAACATTGCAAAAGCAGCTATTCTGTGGGCATAACTGAGATCAGAGGAGAATGACCAGACTGGTTCAAGCCAACAGGAAGGTCACAGTAACTTAAATAACTACTCGATACAACGGTGCGTGCAGAAGAGCATCTTTGAATGCACAACACATTGAATCTTGAAGTGGATGGGCTACAGCAGCAGAGGACCATGGACATACACTCAGTCACCACTTTATTAGGTGCAGGGGGTACCTATTAGAGTGACTACTGAGTAGACATCGCAGTACACGCAGCATTTCAAGAAGAACTCACAGAAAACCAATCCATGCACACAGGAATTAGATTTCTGCAGGAAACCACACAATCTACTGGAGGAACTCAGAGGGTTAAGCAACAGCTGTCAGTGGGTGGCTGGGAGGAAATGTCAACACAGCCGAACTGAGGCAGGTTATGGCCATCTGGGGACTTGGTCTGCACAGATCCGCTCTCCATATCTCCAAGGATGCCCCTGTGTGCACTGAGGATTAATAATCTAAATCATGTGTTCATTGCTCCACCACTAGCCATGGTTTTTTCTTCACATGAGGTATATACAGCTACTCATTTCCCTGAATATAATGTGCCAAAACGGTTCCACGTGTGTGTCACGCACAGCTCCAAATTTCCGCATGTAGCCCTGGGCAGTAAATTGCTCTGAGTATGAAACTCTGCCAAGCCTGTGCAGTTGATTTAGCACCCATGCTCACTAGTCCGACAGAAAGTCTATTTAGTCTCCCCCAAATTCCCACTGGATCACCCAGCTTCTGCCGCATACCAGGGGCCAACTTACAGCGGCCAATTAATGCGCCAACCCAATTGGCTTTCAGGTGCGGGAGGAAAGCACAGAACACCTGGAGGAAGCGTGTGAGATCACAGGAAGAACATCCCCGTTCACCAGAGCACCAGATGTGAGCAACAAACAGATTGCTGGAGGATTTCAGCAGGTCCGGCAGCTTCTGGAGAGAGGAATAAGCAGTCAACATTTCAGGCTGATACCCTTGTTCAGAACTCGAAAGGAAGCCAGGTTAAGAAGGTGGGTGGAGGGCAAGGAGAGACCTTGGGAGGGGGGTGGACTGGGAAACAGTGTGAGAGGGTCTCATTGAACTCACGTTGAAGAGAAGATTCAAACTCCTTCAGGGAAGCGGTACCTTGAAGAGAGTTCGAAGTGGAACAGCAAATCATAAACACACGAGACTCAGTAGATGCTGGAAATCCGGAGCAACACACACAAAATGCTGAAGGAACTCAGCAGTTCAGGCAGCGTCTATGCAGGGAAATAAGCAGCTGCAGTTGCAGCTGGGAGGATGGAACCCATGTCACTGAAGATCTGAGGCTTCAGCTCTACCAGCTGTGCCCCTGGGCCGCACCTCATTTCTCTCATTCTCTAAAGATCCCATCCCTGCTGGGCATCATTCTTTCCCTGGCTGCTGGACAAGTAATTAATACATTTTGGAAACAATCAGGCCTACTAAATAGTTAAATTCAAGATTCAAGATCCTAGATTCTAGATTGTTCAATGCCTTTTCCAGTACAAAAGTGTAAAGGAGAATGAAATAATTGTTACTCTGGATCCAATGCAGAATAAAAAGATACATCTTAAAAATAGAGAACACAGTAATCATTTTAAAATACACTATAAATATAAGTACATCAGAAGTGTACGTAAGGTGATTCTGACAGGAAATGATGAAGTAGTGGAGTTGGGGGTGTAGAGAGGTAGGTTAGTGGGTGGAAGTCTTGATCAGCCTTACTGCTTGGAGAAAGTAACTGTTTCTGAGTCCAGCGTTCCTGGCATTGATGCATGCTATGTAGTCTCCTCTCTGATGGCAGTGGGACAAGCAGTCCATGAGCAGGGTGACTGGTTTATTTAATGATGTTTCTGGCCCTTTTCTGGCAGCTTGCTGTATATATGGCTTATTATTGAGCAACGCGCTGTAAGGTTTCACTGCTGAAGTAACAGTTTCTCTGTAGCAGCAATGTTTGGGTTACGGCTGGAGAGAACAGGACTGTTGATGCATGTTGGCCAGTTGGGATTTTGTTGCCCTGTCTTGTGATCCGGGAAGCAGTTGTTTTTGCGGGCTTTTGCCAGAGGGAGAGAGAGAAAGATAAAGAGAGAAGACGCGAATGGAGAGATTTGGTAGACCGCCGGACGGGGCTGACTCGGAGCGGGGGTCCGAAGATCAGCGAAGCTCGGTGGAGACTGATGGTGGTAGAAGGGCAACTAAGTGAGTTCCAACTTTGTGCCCAGACTGCTCATTATTAACTCTTATGATTTGGGCCCTTTTTCTTTTATATTCTGTTTCTCTACTAACCATGTAGTCAAAATAAGAATTATAAAGCTTAATCGTTTAATCGCATATTGTGTGCTGTTTGTTAGTTCATGGTACTGATTTATAATAGAGGACACATCGCACAGCATCCACCCAAATGAGATTACTTAAGTTTGGCCAGGCCAGGGTTTATCACCCCTAGATTAAGCCACTAGGTGAAGCTAGTGTTACAATTGTCAAATGTAATGAGGTATAAGTATCTGGTTTTTAAGAATCTGCCCAATACATTGACACAATCATGAAGAAGGCACACCAATGGCTCTATTTCATTGTCAATTTGAGGAGATTTGGAAAGACTCCACAATTTTCTATATATGTAACGTGGAGAGCATTTGGGTTGGTTCCATCACATCCTGAAATGGAGGCTGCAATGTACAGAATATCAAGAGGATGTGAGGTTTATAGACTCAACTCCATCATGGGCACTACCCTCTCCATCATTGTGAACATCTTCAAAGGGTGATTCCTAAAGAAAGTGTCCTCCATCGGTAAGGATCCTCACTATCCTCTTCTCACTACTACTATCAGGATGGAGGTACTAGAGATTGAAGACACATCCACAATATTTTAGGAAGAGCTTCCTACCCTCCACCAACAGATTTTTGAATGGTCCGTGAAACCATGAATACTACCTCCATATTCCTTTATTGGCACTATTTATTTAACCATATAACCATATAACAATCACAGCATGGAAACAGGCCATCTCAGCCCTCCTAGTCCGTGCCAAACTCTTAATCTCACCTAGTCCCACCTACCCGCACTCAGCCCATAACCCTCCACTCCTTTCCTGTCCATATACCTATCCAATTTTACCTTAAATGACACAACTGAACTGGCCTCTACTACTTCTACAGGAAGCTCATTCCACACAGCTATCACTCTCTGAGTAAAGAAATACCCCCTCGTGTTTCCCTTAAACTTTTGCCCCCTAACTCTCAAATCATGTCCTCTCATTTGAATCTCCCCTACTCTCAATGGAAACAGCCTATTCACATCAACTCTATCTATCCCTCTCAAAATTTTAAATACCTCGATCAAATCAACCCTCAACCTTCTACACTCCAATGAATAGAGACCTAACTTGTTCAACCTTTCTCTGTAACTTAAGTGCTGAAACCCAGGTAACATCCTAGTAAATCGTCTCTGCACTCTCTCTAATTTATTGATATCTTTCCTATAATTCAGTGACCAGAACTGTACACAATATTCCAAATTTGGCCTTACCAATGCCTTGTACAATTTTAACATTACATCCCAACTTCTGTACTCAATGTTCTGATTTATAAAGGCCAGCATTCCAAAAGCCTTCTTCACCACCCTATCTACATGAGACTCCACCTTCAGGGAACTATGCACTGTTATTCCTAGATCTCTCTGTTCCTCTGCATTCCTCAATGCCCTACAATTTACCCTATATGTTCTATTTGGATTATTCCTGCCAAAATGTAGAACCTCACACTTCTCAGCATTAAACTCCATCTGCCAACGTTCAGCCCATTCTTCTAACCGCCATAAATCTCCCTGCAAGCTTTGAAAACCCACCTCATTATCCACAACACCTCCTACCTTAGTATCATCGGCATACTTACTAATCCAATTTACCAACCCATCATCCAGATCATTTATGTATATTACAAACAACATTGGACCCAAAACAGATCCCTGAGGCACCCCGCTAGTCACCGGCCTCCATCCGGATAAACAATTATCCACCACTACTCTCTGGCATCTCCCATCTAGCCACTGTTGAATCCATTTTATTACTCCAGCATTAATACCTAACGACTGAACCTTCTTAACTAACCTTCCATGTGGACGTTGATAGTAATTTTATAACCTTACTCTCTACTGCCTTATCTTCCTTTTAATCAGTTTAATGAATTGAAGTTACAGATTATAACAGAGGAAACCATTCAATAGTCTTATAACAGCAGGATAGAAGCTGTCCTTGTGCTTGGTGGGACGTGATAAGAGAGGGGAGCAGAAAGAATGTCCAAGGTGTGTTAAATCTTTCATCATGCTGCTAATTTTCTGAGTCAGCAAGAAGTATAGACAAAGTCCATGGAGGGGAGGCTGGTTTCTGTGATGTGTTGAGCTTGTGATCTCGGACAGAGCAGCTGAGATTCCAACATTGATGCATCCACATAGGATGCATATTATGCTACATTTATAAAACTTGATGATGCTGTAAGGAAACATGCCAAATTTCATTAGCTTCTGAAAAACTAAAGACACTGAATTGACCCTATATTGTGGTTTCTATACAATGTACCCTACACAAAGTGCTTTCAGCACATCCTGCTTTAAACGGACAAAATTGATCTTGAATGTCAATAACCCATTGCTTTTCCACATTTTTAGTGTTTGTTGTCAATTATTGAAAAAAAAGTCAGAAACACTGTATATTTCTGTAATTGGGAAACTTGTTTCCCAATGAGGAGTGTGATTACCCAGCTCAAGTCTGCGCTAGAGTCCTTCTTCCTTCCCCATTGCTTTCCACAGACTTGGTATGTCACCAAAGATACTCACAAATTTTACAGATATACTGTTGAGAGCGTTCTGACTGGTTTCATTGCCATCTGGTATGGGAGGTCGGGGTGGGGGGTTGCATTGCACAGGATCAAAATAAAGTTGTAAATTCAGTCAGATCCATCATGAGCATTAGCCTCCCCAGTGCCCAGGACATCTTCAAGGAGCAGTTTCAAAAAGGCAGAATCCATTATTAAGAACACCAATCACCCAAGACATGTCCTCTTCTCATCAGGGAGGAAGCACAGGAGCCTGAAGGCACACACTCAACAACTCTGAAATAGCTTCTTCCCTTCTGCCATCAGATTTCTGAAATGACATTGAACCCACAATGCTACCTCACTACCTTTTTTTCCACTTTTTGCGCTATATAATTATTTTAACTTTATGTACATACTTCTTAGTGTAACCTAAAGATTTTATTACTATGTATTGCAACGTATTGAGGCCACAAAACAACAAATTTCACAACATATGCCGATGATTTTAAACCTGATTCTGATTCTGATCCTCTTTCACTCCCCTCCCCGGTGATGACTCACATTTTTAAAAGGTTAATTCTACCCCTCTCAATTGTTCCATCCTTGTCAGTTCAATGTTTCTTCATGCACCGGTTCAAATTGCGCTGCAACCTTTGCACCGTTCTTCTGCTTTGCACTTATCACGTTATTCATTGTGATGTTTGTTATCAGTACATTATCTGTTAATTCTGTGAGCTTCATGCAAGGAAGTTATTTCATTGCACCCTGGTGTACATTTTTATGTATTTTATTTAGCGATACAGCACAGTAACAGGGCTTCTGGCCCAACGATCACACATCGTCCATTAACTCACTAAACAGTATGTCTTTGGACTATGGGAGGAAACTGGAGCACCTGGAGGAAACCCATACAGTCACAGCCAGAAAATACAAACTCCTTACAGGGAGCAGCAAGAATCGCCCCCGATCACAGGCACTGTAATAGTATTATGCTGACAACTTAAGCTATCGTGCTCATCCATATAATCAATCTTTGTACAAACAAGCAAACGTTGATAAATAATATAGAACAGAACAATAATAAATTGACATTAGGCAGATAGTTACATAGATACACAGATAAAATGATATGACAGCAAATTAATCTAATCTGCTATAAATAATTACGTCCTCAAACTCAAAATGCTGAGCTCCTGTAACTTAGAGTCGACAAGTCATACTGCATGGAGAAATAAAACCTCATTCTGCCTCGTCCACACTGACCAAATTGTTTCAACTCAACTCTCCATTTCAAGTTCAAAAGTTCAAAGTACATTTATTATCAAAGTACATACATGACCCTATATACAACCCTGAGACCCATTTTCATGTGGGCATACTGAATAATAACTACAATAGAAGCAATGGTGGTGGTGGCTGGCGTCCTTCTGTCTCGAAGGACAATGGGTTGATGATGATCATCATCACAAGCCTGGGTGGAAGGTATGGGGATCCTGAGATGCCCAGTCATCAAGATCTCCCTCAGCCTCTCCAGTGTAGTCCAAAGGATGGCTTATGAAGCTGTACGTTTGGCACCAGCTTGGCTGCAGGAGCTGCTAGAAGGATGTTCAATGTCATCCAGCCACCCTAAGGGCTCCACACTGGATTTGCTGTCTGGGTTTACTCCCGTAGCCTTCATCTCTCCCAAGGCTGCCCACAAGGCAGTGGGGCTATTCCCATAGCTGGGAATCTGGTTCACGAGCAACAGGATGTGTCCACACACCGGAGAGCCTGCGTGCTATGGGTACAGAGGCCAGACCTCCTCCCCGTCCTCTGTAGCTCAGCCTGAGGCTGAAAGGAGTTCATTTTCCATGTGTCCCTATTGAGGAGGCACTACATGAGGCATTCTGCTGGAGAGCCTATGTACTGGTAGGGAGAGACTTGCACATTCAGCTCTCCTTTTCGCAAGATTGCTTGCCAGCGATGAATGCTGAAAGTGAGAGTGACAAGCACTACCCACTACACTACCACACTGGATGCATCACATCAACCATTTTGACACCAACGGAATCAATGACAGACTCCCCAAGTTAGATGTTCAAATGGAGCACAGAAGACTACAAACTGTGTAAATGCAAAAAAAACAACAATAATAATAATAATAAATACATAAGCAATAAATATCACGAACACGAGATGAAGAGTCCTTGAAAGTGAGCCCATTGGTTGTGGGAACATTTCAATGATGGGACAAATGGAGTTGAGTGAATTTGTCCCCTTTGGTTCAAGAGCCTGATGGTTGAGGGGTAGTAACTGTTCCCATGCCTGGTGGTGTGAGTCCTGGGACTCTTGTACCTTCTTTCTGATGTCAGCAGAGAGAAGAGAGCATGTTCTGTGGGGTGGTGGGCTTCGTGATGATGAAAAAAGTTAAGTTATTATCACATTATATATATGTCACCATATACAACCTTGAAATTCATGTTCTTGCAGGCATTCACAGTAAATACAAAGAAACACAATAGAAATAATGAGAACAAACAACCCATATGTAAAAGGCACAACAGTTTTGCAAATACTAAAAGAAAGTGACACAAAGAAAATATTAATAATAATAAATAAATAAGCAATAAATAACGAGAAAGAAGATGTCTGCTTGTGTTTGACCAGTGTCCTTTGCTTCTCTCTACTATCACGGAGCAGAAAGAGCAGAAGTCTTGGGTCCCATGCCACCAGGTTCAGGAGAAGTTGCTGCCCTGCAGCCTTTGGGCTACTGGACGATCTTCACTTGCCTCAGCGCTGAACGGGATCCATATCTATGGACTCACTTTCGGGGACTCTGCCGTTCACGTTCCATGTGTTTTCATTTATTTTACCATTTGCGCGATTTGATCAAAACGTAGAGGGCAAGAGTGAAGGCCAAACTAGTGTTCAGCTCACTTTGGCGCTGAACTGACTCTGCAGCTGTGGCCTGCACTTCAGCACTGTGACCATGGGTTACAGCCAGCCAGCTACTGGACCGGCTTCACCCAGCACAGTGCTGAACTGGCCTCATAACTTTTGACTCACTTTCAGGAAATCTGTGCTTCGTGTTCTCGGTTTACTTTTATATTGTTCACACAATTTTTTTCTTTTTTTTTCACACACTGGGTGCTTGAAGATCATTGTTGTGTGGGGTTTTTTAGCGGGATCCATTGTGTTTCTTTGTTTTGTGTCTGCCTGCAAGAAGACAATTCTCAAAGATGTATATTGTACACAAACCTTGATAATAAATGTACTTTGAACTTTGAACCTTGAAGAGTCCTTGAAAGTCAGTCTGTAGGTAATGGAACAGTTGAATGAAATTATTTCCTCTGGTGCATGAGCCTGTTGGTTGAGGGGCTGAGGTGCATTTCACCCATATCCCTCAAAACCTTTCCAATCTATGTACCTGCCCGAATACCTTTACGTTGTTACAACTGCCTCAACCACTTCCCCCGGAAGCCTGCTTCTTATATTCCTTAGCCTCTAAGTAAAAATATTACCCCATGGGGTCCCTTTAAATCTCCCGTCCTCTCACTTTGAATCTATCAATTCTAGATTTTTAGCATAGGGAAAGCATGATGTTGTAGTGGTCATCGTAACACTCTACAGTGCTGGTGACTCAGGTTCAATTCCTACTGCTGTCTCTAAGCAGTTTGTAAGTTCTTCCTGTGACCGTGTGGGCTTCCCCTAGGTACTCTGGTTTCCTCCAACAAATCAAAGGCATACGATTAGTGTTAGTAAGATGTGGGCATTCTATGTTGGAGACGGAAGCATGGTGACACTTGTGGGCTGCCTCCAGCACATCTAGTGACTGTGTTTGTCATTGATGCTAACAACACATTCCACTGTATCAAATAAGTCTAATTATCATTCAAACCATACACGGACACAGTCAAATGATACAGCATTCCTCTGGGGCCAGGTTTCATGACATACATTCAAAATAACAAGAGAAAAAAAACACACAATGTTATGCACGAAAACACATGTATAGTCCAAGACACTGAGCAACATGAAAGTTGATGGTATTGCTCCCAGCAGTCCAACCTGTCATTCCAATGGCCAAACACCGGAAGCAAGCACTGACTGGAGAGGCCAACCCCTAATAGAGTATGGATGTTACGTTACACTGCCTCCAGTGTCACTTCACCTGGACTGCAGCAGCAGGCAAGCCCGCAGCTTGGGGCCCAGCCCTCACTACAACCAAGGCCATGGTGCTGCCTCGTCGCCTGTCATGCCAGCAAACAAGGGAAACAGGCCTGTGGCATCTTTCATTATCAATGTCCAACAGGGTCTTGCGATCGCAAGAGATTCAGTCCAAGACTGTCAACTCACAGTCTTGTTCACCAACTTCGATGCCCTTCAAGCAGTAGAGGCAGCAACATGGTCTGCACTCAGGTCAACACTTCCACGTCCTCTCCGGCCCGTCCACTGGCTTCTCCTTCTCCAGCCCAGCAACATGGTCTGCACTCAGGTCAACACTTCCACGTCCTCTCCGGCCCGTCCACTGGCTTCTCCTTCTCCAGCCCAGCAACATGGTCTGCACTCAGGTCAACACTTCCACGTCCTCTCCGGCCCGTCCACTGGCTTCTCCTTCTCCAGCCCAGCAACATGGTCTGCACTCAGGTCAACACTTCCACGTCCTCTCCGGCCCGTCCACTGGCTTCTCCTTCTCCAGCCCAGCAACATGGTCTGCACTCAGGTCAACACTTCCACGTCCTCTCCGGCCCGTCCACTGGCTTCTCCTTCTCCAGCCCAGCAACATGGTCTGCACTCAGGTCAACACTTCCACGTCCTCTCCGGCCCGTCCACTGGCTTCTCCTTCTCCAGCCCAGCAACATGGTCTGCACTCAGGTCAACACTTCCACGTCCTCTCCGGCCCGTCCACTGGCTTCTCCTTCTCCAGCCCAGCAACATGGTCTGCACTCAGGTCAACACTTCCACGTCCTCTCCGGCCCGTCCACTGGCTTCTCCTTCTTCGACCCGTCCGCCGGCTCCTTCAGCACCTCAGCTGGGAACAATGGGCAGATCACTGATGCTGTACCCATCATTCTTGGAGTCCAGTCTAATCTTATGATCATAAAGAACACATTTTAGAAGAAAAGTGCACCTTTGGTTGGCCCCCAAGTGGCTACTGCATTCGAACAGAAGGAGAATTTTGATGTTTTGATGTTTTAATTACATGTGACAAATAAAGCAACACTTTAATTTATTAAAATATTTAGGTTTATGTTGACAATTAAATAGACACTATCCATTCCAGGTTAGTTAAATTTTTGGTACCAAATTGATTTCAGGCTTGCAATTCTAGATTCTGATGAAAAACAGTCGCACGGGGAGAACAGGTTAGAAGGAAGGTTAGAGATGGAATAAGGTTGCTCGGTGAGCTAGCATGGACATGGTGGGTCAAATAGGTCGCTTCCATGTCATTAAGAAATACTGAAATTGGTTCCAATGCACACACATTTCAGAGCAAAAGCATACATTGGGGCACCATGGTAGTATAGGGGTTGGTGCAATGCTTTTATCGCTTGGGGTGCCTTAGTGCAGATTCAATTCCGACATCATCTGTAAGCAGTGTGTATCTTCTGCCCTTGACCATGTGGGTTTCCACCGGGTGCTTCGGTTTCCTCCTGCAGTCCAAAGACATATTGGTTAGTAGGTTAATTAATCATTCTAAATTGTCCTGTGATTGGGCAAGTGTTAAACCGATGCATAGCTGGCTAGCAATGCTAATTGGGAGTGAGATAAATCAGCTAGATGACTGGTGCCAAAACAACAGCCTCACACGCGACATCAGCAAGACCAAAAATTGCTTGTGGAGTTCTGGAAAGGGAGGCTGGGAGTACATCGAGGGATACCCTTTCTGAGTAG
Source organism: Hypanus sabinus (assembly GCF_030144855.1). Taxonomy (NCBI): domain Eukaryota; kingdom Metazoa; phylum Chordata; class Chondrichthyes; order Myliobatiformes; family Dasyatidae; genus Hypanus; species Hypanus sabinus. Next base: position 16,403,590 of record NC_082707.1, read on the forward strand.
AAAGGGTAAGTAGCTTCATAAATCAGTAAGTTAGTAAATTGGCTTATGTGTGCATTTGAATTCTATTTTATTAACTTATTTATTGTGTAATGTTTTGGTTTATGTGCTTCGTGTGATATTTGTCATGTGGGTGCATCGAGGTAATACCAAGAAAAACAAGAACAGAATGAAGTGTAACAGTTAAGGAGAAAGTGCAGGGCAGGCACACAAGGTCATAGAGAGGTAGAGATTAAGGTCAAGGGTACGTCTTATTGTACTAGGGGACCAATTAGTAGTCTGATCACAGTGAGGTAGAACTGTCTGCGAGCTTGGTGGTACATGCTTTTGTAACATCTGCCTAGTGGGAGGAGGATTAGGTGAGGAATGTCTGGTGTTGTTAAGCTCTTTAATGATTCTATCTGCTTTACTGATGGAACACAGAGGGGAACACACACAAAATACTGGAGGAACTCAGTAGGCCAGGCAGCATCTATGGAAAAAAAATACAGCCGACGTTTTGGGCTGAGACCCTTCAACTGTACTCTTTTCCATAGATGCTGCCTGGCCTCCTGAGTTCCTCCAGCATTTTGTGTGTGTTGCTTGGACTTCCAGCATCTGCACATTTTCTATTGTTTGTGAAGATGGAGGGGAGGCTGGTTTCCCTGATGTGCTGAGCTGGAGCCATTTGTAGACATATTTGCAAAGGTTTTGCGAAGAGAAATGGAAAGGGACTAAGTGGATAATTCAAACAAAGAGAAAGCATGAGACAGATGGGCTGAAAGTCCTCCTTCTGTCCTGCCAACTCCATTAACAATACAGATTGCAGTCCTCCCCTCTCTGTCAAATGCAGCAGTGGACAAAACTCAAAATTGATGCAGAGTTACTATTTCTGATTGATGTCCGAATATTTTTTTTTCTCTCCTTCTGCCTATTGCATCGCCTGCTGAGTGTTTTCAGGTGTTTTCTACTTTTACCTCAGAGCGTGTTTTCTACTTTTACCTCAGAGCGTGTTTTCTCCTGATTCCACAGCACGGAACCCTGCATCAGTCCTTAAGAGATAATAGCTTTACTTTGCTTTGCTCTCTTAGATGCTTAATAATTGGTTTAATTAATGTTTTCATTGCTATACGGTAAATTGTAGATGTCTAGACAACCAATGGAAGTTTAACTCATGATAATTATGTGTAATACTTAGCTTGCTATCCTATTATTATAGCAAGCTAGTCAGGCAACAGCATATTTACAGGCCATTTATCCAACCATAATTGCTCCAAAGATAGTCACCCCAATGTTACTTTAAACTTACAAAGTTCAACATAAGTTTCATTTCAAAGCATGTATAAGTCAACATATACTACCTTGAGATCCATTCTCTAGCAGGCATTCACAGTAAAATACAGAAATCAGAAACAGAATCTGGTTTAATATTACTGGCATATGTTGTGAAATTTGTTGTTTTGTGGCAGCTGGACATTGCAATATGTAATAATAAAACCAGTAAATTACAGAAAGGAGTGTATACATATTAAATGGAAGTTACATTAATAGTTAGTGCAAAACAAGAGAAAAAAAGTGCAGGGGGTAGTGTTCATGGTTTCAATGTCCATTCAGAAATCTGACAGTGATGGGAAGAAGCTATTCGTGAACTATTGAGTGTGTGCCTTCAGAAAAGTAATAGAAGCCGTGGAAAACAATACACAAATGAAAATGACAAACTGTGCAAATAACAAACCATAACAGACAGAGAGATAAATAAATACTGAGATCGTGAGTTGCCGAGGCCTTGAAAGTGAGTCCATGGTGTTCAGTATTGAGGTGAGTGAAGTTATCCACACCGGTTCAGGATCCTGATGGTTGAAGGGCAAGACCTGTTCATGAACCTGCTGATGTGCAACCTGAGCAGACTGTATGTCCTTCTTGATGACAGCAGCAAGAAGAGAGCATGGCTAAATGGTGGGGGTCCATGATGCAGCTTTCTTTTGGCAGTGCTTTTTGTACTCAATAGTGGGGAGGCCTTTTCCTGTGATGTACCGGGCTGTGTCCATTCCTCTTTGCAGGCATTTCCATTCCTGGGCAATGGCATTTCTCATACCAGTCCATGATGCAACTATTCAGTGCACTCGTCACCACGCATCTACAGAAGTTTGTCAAAGTTTTCGATGACATGCCAAATCTGCACGAACTTCTAAGAAAGTAGAGCTGCAGCCACGCGCTCTTTGCAACACCTAAATGTTGTCCCAGGACAGATCCTCCAAAAATATGAAGCCAAGGGATTTAAAGTTACTGACCCGCTCCACCTCTGATTCCTGAATGAGCAGTGGCTAATGGGCCTTCAGTTTCCTCATCTGGTTGGTAATCAGCTCTTTGGTCTTGCTGAGATTGAGTGGGAAGTTGTTGTTGCGTCACCATGCAACCAGATTTTCAATCTCTCTCCTATATACTCCAAGGCTGGACAGACTGTAGGCATATAATTCATAGAATATTGAACTCAATACATAAAATAATATAATGCCGGATTAGGTCCTTTGGCTCACGATGTCTGTGCTGAAAATTGTGTCTCATCTCTTCTGCTTGCACATGATCCATAGCCCTTCATTTTCTGCACAGTCATGTATCAGTGTAAAGGAGTGCTGGAGGAATTCAGCAGGTCGGGCCTATGCAGAGAATAAACAGACAATGTTTTGAGCTGGGATCCTTCATCAGGACTGGAAAGGAAAGGGGAAAACGCCAGAATAAAACAGGTTTGGGGGGGGGGGGAGGAGTACAAACTAGAAGGAGTAGAAGGTGATAGGTGAAGCTAGGTGGTTGGAAAATGGGGGCTGAAGTAAGAAGCTGGGAGGTGATAGGTGGCAAAGGTAAAGGGGCTAGAGAAGAAGGAATCTGATAGGAGAGGAGAGTGGACCATGGGAAAAATGGAAGGAGGAGGGGACCCAGGAGAAAGAACTAGGTAGATGAGAAGGTAAAAGGGGAGCCAGAGTGGGGAATTGAAGGAAAGGGAAGGGGAGAGGGGGAAAAATTACCGAATGTTGGAGCAAATGACATTCATCTCATTAGCTTAGAGAATACCCTGACCAAATATGAGGTGTTGCCCCTCCAACCTGAGAGTGGCCACCAGGAAATTGTGTTTGTTGAAGATGGAGCAAATGTGTTCAACAGAATGAACGCCAATGTAGAAAAGGCCACACCAGGAGCACCAGATACAGTAGACAGCCCCCAATAGATTCGCAGATGAAGTGTTGCCTCACCTGGAAGGACTGCTTGGGGCTCTGAATGGAGGTGAAAGAGGAGGTAAATGGGCTGGTGTAGCACTTCCACTTGCAGGCATGTGCCAAAAGGGAGATTAGTGGGAAGGGGTGAATGGACAAGGGAACACCTTAGAGAGCAATCCCTGCAGAAAGTGGAGAGTGGCGGGGAGATAATGATGTGTTTGGTGGTAGGATTCCTCTGGAGATGGTGGGAGTTGTGGAAATGCAGAGTTGGATGCAGAGGCTCATAGGGTGGTATGTAAGAACAAGAGGAACTCTGTTAAGGCTACAGAAAGATGGGGTGAGAGTGATGATCTGAAAATGGAGGAGATGCAGGTGATGGCAGCATCAATGGTCAAGGAAGACAGACACAATTCTTCAAGGAAGGAGGACATCGCTGACGTTCTGGAAAGGAAAGCCTCATCCTGAGAACTAATGCAATGGAGACAAAGGAACTGAGAAAGGTGAATGGTATTTTTATTGAAGGCAGGGTGGGAAAAGTGTAGTCGAGGTCACTGTGAGAGTTGGTCGGTTTATAAAAGATATTGGTAGACAATTTGACCCAATAGTTAGAGACAAAGAGATCAAGGGAGAGGTATGTCAGAAATGGATTAAGTGAATTTAATGGGAAGCGCGGAAGTTAGAGGCAAAGATGATAGAATGATAGAATTGACAATCTCAGCATGAGTCTGTGAAGCAACACCAATGCAGACCAAAAATTTGTTTCGGCACCACTATTCAGCCTCATTTGAAACATATAGTGAAATGAGTCACTTGCATCAACACAGTCCAGGGATTGTGCTGGGTGCAGCCTGCAAGAGTGGCCTAGCTTCTGGCACCAACATGGCATGCCCATAACGAATTTACTCCAGCCTGTTCATCATTGGACTGTAGAGGAAAGCGGAGCGCCCAGAGGAAACCCACACGGTCACGGGCAGAGTTTATGAACAGTGGCAGGAATTGAATCCCGGACTTGTATCTGGCAGCTATAAACCATTACGCTAAACACGATGCTACATTGATTTGTACCAGCACCTCTGACGGTGTATTCCAGACACACAACACACTGGGGGTGAAGTATTTTGCCCAGCACATCTACAGTACTGTGCAAAAGTCTGAGAGAAATATACAGTGCCTATACAAAGTTTTCACCCCCACCCGGAAGTTTTCATGTTTTCTTGTTTTACAACATTGATTGTGGTTTTAATGTGGCACAGTGGTTTTAATGTGGCTTTTCCTGACAGTGATCAACAGAAAAAGGCTCTTTCATGTTAAAGTGAAAACAGATCTCTACAGAGTGATTAAAATTAATTACGAAATAATTGATTGCATAAGTGTTCACCCCCTTTAATATGACACACAACAAAATCATCACTGGTACAGCAAATTGGTTTTAGAAGTCACATAATTAGTTAAATAGAGATCTGTGTGCAGCCAAGGTGTTTCGATTGACTGTGGTAAAACTACGCCTGTATCTGGAAGGTCCAACTGCTGATGAATCAGTATCCTGGCAAAAACTACACCATGAAGACAAAGGAACACTCCAAGCAGCTCTGAAAAAAAAATTATTGAAAAGCACAAGTCTGGAGGTTTCCAAGCCGCTGAATATCCCTCGGAGTACCGTTCAGTCAATTGTCAAGAAATGGAAAGAATATGGCACAGCTGTAAATCTGCCGAGAGCAGGTCGTCCTCAAAAACTGAGTGACCGTGCCAGAAGAGGATGAGTGAGGGAAGCCACCAGTCAAAGATCAAAGATAAATCATTTTTCCAATCCACCCAATGTCAACCAAGTTTTAATGGCGAGAAGATCGACCGTCTACTTCTACGACTTCATCTTCATCAAAGTCCTGCCTTGTGATTTGTTGGTGTTTCAAGCACATCCCTGTCTTTTGATATTCACTGCCTTCCCCTTTGGTCGGGGTGAACACAGAACACTATAGCACAGCACAGGCCTTTTGGCCCACTATGTTGTACCAGCCTTTAAACCTACTACAAGATCAGTCTAAACCTTCCTCCCACGTAGCCTCCATCTGGTTGTTCAACCCACAGTGACACTCGTTCAAAGCCCCCACTCATTCCTCACACTAGCACATGTCTTGCCTTCCTAATCATACTCTTGCCCTCCTCACACACTCACTCCTTTTCTCCAAGCCTCACAATCTTCACCTATTCTCATTTACCCTCACCTACTCTATGCCCTCTGTTCCCACAGTCCTTCCTCTTACTTTGTCACTAACCTCTCAACTTCCTCAATCCCTGTTCTATTCTCATTCCCACCATATTTATTCTTCTTCCTTCTGCTCTGTTCTCACTCCTCTCCTCCTACCCTATGGTCTCCTCCTCTCTGCTTTATCATTCCACCCTTTCACCCTCTCGTCTTTCTTCAAACCCAGTCGCTCTTTCATCTTCATTCCTGTTCTCGGTCCTCCAACTCCTCTCAGCCGCCTCCTCGCCTCTTCAATCTCACTTCCTCTGTCTATCCTCTCATCCAAAGGTACTGTATGTGCCCGAAGCCAAGGCAAAGAGCAGTGCTGATAATCTAACGCTGTATGGAAGATGTGTCACGTAACTGGAGATGTCAGCTCTGAAGTAAGTAATTAAACCAAGGATGTAAATGATCCCATTGTATGATCCCATTCCATTTATTTTCAGAAAAGTGTATACAATATCCATCCTTAAATCCTTTTCCTTTGCAAGCATGCACAAAAACAGAAGAGTGCCCCAAAGAATGAGTGACAGTGAAAACGTTAGAACCCCAAAGTCCTCCTCTGCTCCCCCTCCCTCACACAAGCAGCACCAAAGCACCGAGCCTCCTCACTCTCACCCACTTCCACAGGAATGCTTCAGCACCTTCCGCCCCAAGCACGCAATAGCAAAGTCCTCAATAAAGAACATCACCTGCAGTACAACACAAATGAATCGTCCACCCGACAATTCAATATACCACAGCTCCTCTCTGCCTTCCTGATAAAGGGTAAAGGAGACGGCCCCTTTCAGAGTGAGAGGAGGCACATAACAAAATCACTCCTCCCACCTACGGTGTTGAAAGTCACGTTGCTATCTTTTCCGAGTTCTGTGATCCGAGAATCAGCAGCAATCTCTCGCCCACCAACGAGGGAAAGAGAGCGCGACTTGCCGAGTGCACAGCCTTCGACATTGCCTTTGTTGGAGATGCCAGAGGGCGGTAGTAGTTGTTGTCCCTCTGACTGGAGGCCTGTGACTAGTGGTGCACCACAGGGATCAATGCTGGATCTGTTGGGGACATAGCAGATAGTGTGGGAGGCTATCAAAACTAGCAAGGGAATTGGGATCAGCTGGAAAAATGGCAGATGGAATTTAATGCAGACAAGTGTGGGGTCTTGATCTTTGGGAAGAGCAACCAGAGTAGGTTCTACATGGTGAATGGTAGGGCACTGAGGAGAGCAGTAGAATCCGGGAATACAGATTCATAATTTCTTGAAAGTGGTGTCACAGGTAGAAAGTGTGGTAAAGAAAGCTTTTGGCACATTGGCTTTCATAAGTCAAAATACTGCATACAGGAGTTGGGCTGTTATGTTGAAGTTGTATAAGATAGTTGCGAGGCCTAATTTGGAGCATTGTGTGCAGTTTTGGTCACCTACCAACAGGAGAGGTAAAAGCAAGGTTGAAAGAGTACAGAGTAAAGAGTGATAGAGGTATACAAAATTATGAGTAAAGGCAGTAGTGCAAGAAGGCTTTTTCCGCTGAGGTAAGACTAGAACTTGAGGTCACGGGTTAAGGGTGAAAGGTGAAACGTTTAAGGGAAAGATGAGAGGGATCCTCTTCACTTCAAGTGGTGAGAGTGTGGAACGAGCTGTCAATGGTGGATGTAGGTTTGATTTTTAATATTCAAGTAAAATTCATATAAATACATGGATTGGAGGGGTATGGAGGGCTATGGTCCAGGTCAAGCCAATAGGAATAATCAGATTAATAGTTTGGCATGGACTAGATCGGATAAAGGGCCTGTTTCTGTGCTGTAGATGTCCATGGCTTTCTGACTTATGACTCTATTCCTCGTCAGCCTGCTCATCAATCTTTATCCATCCTGTTTGAATGAACTGAGATACAAGTCTGCAGATGTTGGAATCTGCTGTAGCAACTCAATGGTTGGAGCAGCAACCGTAGGGGGAGCGGAATTGTCAATATTGTTTCAAAACTTTGACAATTCCCTTTCTCCCACAGTAGCTTCTCAACCCACACTTCAGCTTGCTAATGTCACCACTGTCATTGGCCGAATCAAAGGTGGTGACAAACCAGCACGTAGGAGGGAAATTGAAAATCTGGTTGAATGGTGCCACAACAACAACCTCGCAGTCAATGTCAGCAAGACCAGGGAGCTGATTATTGACTTCAGGAGGTGGAATCCAGAGGCCCATGTGCCAGACCTCATTGGGGATTGGTGGTGGAGAGAGTCAGTAAACTTAAATTCCTTGGCGTTATCATATCAGAGGGTCTGGAAGTGCCATTTCAAAGAAGGCTCTGCTTTCTTAGAAGTTTGCGTAGATTTGGCATATTGTCAAAAACTTTGACAACCTTCTATAGATGCGCAGTGGTGAGGATTCTAACTGTTTGTGTCACAGCCTGGTATAGGAACACCATTGCCCATGAAAAGAAAAGACTACTGAAAGTGGTGGAAAGTGTAAGTGCTACACCTGACCCTACACCTCCTCTCTTACCACCCTTCAGGGCTCCCAACAGTCCTTCCAGGTGAGGCAACACTTCACTTGTGAGTCTGTTGGGGTCATCTATTGCATCCGGTGCTCCCGGTGCGGCCTCCTCTGCATCAGCGAGACCCGACACAGATTGGGGGACCGCTTCGTCAAGCACCTCCACTCCGTCCGCCACAACAGACAGGATCTCCCGGTTGCCACTCACTTCAACTCTGCTTCACATTCCCATTCGGATATGTCCATACATGGCCTCCTCTACTGCCATGATGAGGCCAAACTCAGGTTGGAGGAGCAACACCTCATACGCTGTCTGGGTAGTCTCCGGCCCCTTGGTATGAACATCGAATTCTCCAACTTCCGGTAATTTCCTCCCTCTCCCTTCCCCCATCACACTTCCACTCTGTCTCCTCTTCTAGCTGCCTATCACCTCTCTCATGATTCTGCCTTCTTCTACGACCCATAGTGCTTTCCCCTTACATTCCTTCTTCACCTCTCCTGCCTATCCCCTCCCTGCTTCCCCTCCCCCACCCCTTGATCTTTCCTCTGTTTGGTTTTCCACCCTCCCCCCACCTTCTTTATGGGGCCCCTGCCCCCTCCTTCTTCAGTCCTGATGAAGGGTCTCGGCCCAAAACGTTGACTGCTCATTTCAACGGAGGCTGCCCAACCTGCTGAGTTCATCCAGCTTGTTGGTACGTGTTGATCTGACCACAGCATCCGCAGTGTACTTTGTGAAAGTGGTGCGTACAGCCCAATCCATCACAGGTAAAGCCCTCCCCTCCACTTCCATGGAGCGCTGCCACAAGAAAGCAGCATCCATCATCAGGGACACTCACCATGCAGGCCACGCTCTCTTCTCACGGCTACCATTGGCCAGGAGGTAGAGGAGCCTTTGATCCCACAACGTCAGCTATTACCCTAGAACCGACATGGATAGCTTCACTCATCTCAACTCTACAACCTCCAGAATCACACTCAAGGATTCCTCACAAGTTATGTTTTCAGTATTTGCTCAGTGGTTGATTGCCAGTCTTTGCCTAGTTTTCTTGGGCAAATATATAACCATACGGTAACATACATGAACTTTAATGTATCTTCAGCATCCAGCTTATTGCTCTTATTCAGATAATTGCCTGCTTGGGTTTTATTCTCTCTGACTTAATTCTAAATTATACTAAATATGAATAGCTCACAGGGGCAATTCAGAGGGAAGCCAGTGCAATATTGCAGAGGGTGACATATTTTCTTCCCACAAGTATTTAATTACTCAACAATCAGGCAGCTGAACACAAATGTATCCAAATGTATTTAGTTAATTCAATTTTATTTCCACATCTCACTGGCAGGGAATTTGACTTTCTGAATTTCGGCCAGTAGTTCAAATTTCTGGAGTAATGACCTGAAGTTCCTTCTCTGTCTATGCTTCTCACTGTCCTGGTAATGCAGCCAACATAACAGAAGACTCACCCCATACATTCTCTCTTCTATCCCCTTACATTGGGCAGAAGACAAAAAATAACTGAAAGCATGTGCCACCTAAGCACAACAGATTCGATCTTGCTGTTAAAAGATTATTAAACCTTTAGTCGTAGACTCATAGAACCCTACAGCACAGAAACAGGTCCTTCAGCCCTTCTATGAGCCTAGAGCAAAGTTCAACATGTGGACTTAGTCAGAGAGAAGTTTCGGCAAGTACATGGACGGGATTGGTATGAAAGGCTATGGTCCGTGTGTATCAATGGGACTAGCAGATTATGGATTAGATGGACCAAAGGGTCCTATGCTGTAGTCTTCTATGATTCATGAGTCTATGACTCTATTCTGTCCAAGTGATTGAAGGGTGATGGTTTGGAGAAGCAGGTTAATAAAATAATGGAATAATTCTCCTGTGGTATTGGGATCTGTGCTCTGTCACCGGCTGAGTGTACAGCAGGTTCGAATGGACTAAATCGATTTGAAAGCGGCACAGAAAATGAATTCTGATTTTTTGTTGTTTGTGTCCATCTAGTGGCTAACGGTGGTAGTACACGTTTGCTTCACAACCGGATTTAATACTGCCAATCAAACAAATTACCCTCTGGGGTCCACAGAGCTCAACATAGTGGCATTCAAAATGAAGACAGTAAGACTATAGGACAGGAGCAGGATAAGGCTATTTGATCACACCAAGTCTGCTCCACTATTCCATCATGGCTGATTCATCTCCCTTGCTAAACAGGAACCTGTCAACCTCCACTATAAATATACACAGTGACTTGACCTCCACAGCCATCTGCAGCATGAATTCCACAGATTCACCACTCTCTGGCTAAAGAAATTCCTTCTCCTTCTCACTCCTGTTCTAAAGGGACGTCCTTGTATTCTCAGGCTGTGCCCTCTGGTCCTAGACTCCCCCATCACAGGAATCATCCTCTCCACATCCTCTCTATCTAAGCTTTTCAATATTTGATAGGTTTCAATGAGATCCCCCCCCCCCCCAAGATTAAGAACACAAGGTTCTAGGCAAATTTACACTGGTGTATTGGGGGGTGGGAGAGATTCAGCAGGCTTAAATCCTGGGGATTAACACATGGGATGACTTGAGCTGAGCCCAATGCACACACGCAGTCACAAGAAGAGCATCCTACAGACACAGTTCAGCTTGTCGTCGCACACTCCAGCAAACTTCGACAGGTGCACTGCTGGAAGTGTCCTGACCGATACTCTGATGCGGAAATTTGAATGTGCAGGAATGGAAGAAGCTGCAGAGACTAGCGGACTCAGCCATATACATCACAGGCACATTCTTCCCCACCGTCAGTGATATCTACAGGAGGCACTGGCTCAAGAATGCAACATCCAGCTCCAAAGATCCCCAGTGTCTGGGCCATGCCACTTTCTAGTAGTTACTGTTGAGCAATGGGTACAGAAATCTGAAGTCCTACATCACTAATGGCTACAAGCATTTTGTCCTTGAACCAACCTGCACACCCTAATCACCATCTTGGTTTGGTGATAGCATGACCACGTTGACCATTTTGGACTAAAATTTGCTCTATTTTTGCTCTAATTATTTTACTTCTTGTTAAAAACAGTTCCGTTTATGTTTTTCTTGTGAATACTGCTTGTCTAATGCTGAGTGCCTGTAACGCTGCTGCAGGTGGTGATGAAACCAGTCAGAGTTCTCCCCGCCGTACATCTGTAGAGATTTGCAAGACTCTTTGGTGACGTACAAAATCTCCTCAAACTCCTCATGAGGTATAGCCATTGGTGTGCCTCCGTCGAGACTGTGTCAATACGTTGAGCCAGGACAGATCCTCTGAGATGTTGACACCCAGAAACTTGAGGCTGCTCACTCTTCCACGGCTGATCCCACAATGAGGCCCTTCAGCCCACAATGCCATGCTGACATTCTAACCTGAACAAAGATTACTAAGTGCTCTACTCTAAGTACTGCAAGTGAATGAATACGTGTGAGTGCGCACTGGCCAACATGAATATAATGAGCCAAATGGAATATTTCTATGCTGGATGACTCCGTGTTGGATGGTGGAATGGAGATACATCTCTATCAAAGGGGTGTAAAGATGCTCCTTCCCTCCTCTGCCTGCAGGTCACATTTGGGCAAGGTGTAGCACCTGCATAGACCCCCCCCCCCACCACCGATCAGCATCACGTAAAGCCATGGGAGCAGGTGGTCGATGATCGTATGAGCAGCTGGTTAATATCACAAGTCCTGGTTATGCGACCACTGACACCAGGTAAACAATCTCTGAAGAGTATTGATCATGGCTGGGGTCACACTGCCCAGAAGAAGGCAATGGCAAACTCACGTCTGTAGGAAAATGTGCCAAAAACAGTCAAAGTTATGGAAAGGCCGTGATCACCCATGTCATACAACACTGCACAGAATTATGATAATGATGACTGTGTAATAAGAACACCATATCCTGCTTTATTGATATTAACTGAAAGATAACTAGCCTGGAGTCCACCAGACCATACTAGAAGTTGTACTGTAATTCAAGATTCATAATAATTTGTCTTTCTGTACTTCAAACCATACATTCAAATGCACTTACTTCACTGCAGCCTCTATCTCTTCTCCCTGCTGATCACCTCCCTCGGGGCCTCTCCTCCTTCCCTTTCTCCTATAGCCCACTCTCCTCTCCTATCAGATCACCTCCTCTCCAGACACCTGGTTTCACCTGTTACCCTCTAGCTCGTCTCTGTACCCTCCCACAACCTTTTTATTCTGGCCTGTTCCCCCTTCCTTTCCAGTCCTGAAGAAGGGTCTCGGCATGAAACGCTGATTGTTCATTTATTTCCGTAAATGCTGTCTGACCTGTTGCGTTCCTCCAGCGTTCTGTGTGTGCTGATTTGGATTTCCAGCACTTTCTCATGTTTATACATTGAAATGCCTTGTTTGTGTCAACAACCAAGTGTATTGCCTCACGTTCTAGTCCCAACATAACATGCCCACAATGCTTGGCAGGACAACACAGAACAACAAAAGTGAAAACAATTCCCCTTCCACCCTCCCACTCTCCCAAGTACATACACAGTCCTCTCACCACAGGGCAGGCTGACTTTGGGGAACATGAGGTCAAATTCTGCATGGAGGTTGGTGACCAGTGGGGTGCCTCAGGGATCTGTTCTGGGACCCTTACTCTTCGTGATTTTTATAAATGACCCGGATGAGGAAGTGGAGTGATGGTTTAGTAAGTTTGCTGATGACGTAAAGGTTGGAGGTGTTGTGGATAGTGTGGAGGGCTGTCAGAGGTTACAGTAGGACACTGTCAGGATGCAAAACTGGGCTGAGAAGTGGCAGATGGAGTTCAACCCAGGTAAGTGTGAAGTAGTTCATTTTGGTAGGTCAAATATGATGGCAAAATATAGTATTAGTGGTAAGAGTCTTGGCAGTGTGGAGGATCAGAGGGACCTTGGGGTCCGATTCCATAGGACACTCAAAGCAGCTGCATAGGTTGACTCGGTGGTTAAGAAGGTGTACCGTGTATTGGCCTTTATCAATCATGGAATTGAAGTTAGGAGCCGAGAGTTAATGTTGCAGCTATATAGGACCCTGGTCAGACCCCACTTGGAGTACTGTGCTCAGTTCTGGTCGCCTCACTACAGGAAGGACGTGGAAGCCATAGAAAGGGTGCAGAGGAGATTTTCAAGGATGTTGCCTGGATTGGGGAGCATGCCTTTTGAGAATAGGTTGAGTGAACTGAAGAGTACCATTGCAGACAAATGGTAGAGCAGAATTGCTGCATCACCAATCCTGAGGCAGAGATTAGTGACTTAGAGACGCAGGTTCAAATCCCCCTACAGCAAGTAGGGAATGTAAACAAAACACAGCATCCATGGGGAACATCAGAGCTGGAGATTGCCGTTTAAAAAAAAACCCACCTGGCTCAAAGATATTCTTCGGGGAAGGAGGCTTGCTGCCCTTGTGCTCGTGGGAATGCAGCTGTCGAATTCTATCCCGTCCTAAACTGACACAACAAAAAGGTTCCTTCTATTTTTTTTTGTAGCTACGCAGACCAGCCGTTATTCTGAGAAGGAAATGTTCACGCTGCCTAAGAATTGCACTGCACATTGTGTGTATTTTTGTAACATGCATACTGTAGACATTTGGAATGAATAGCCACTCGCCAACAAAGACTATGTGCACAGGAGCACCTCAGTTACAGTAGTAAGCTGCACAGCTTAGGGGGGACGGACTCAGCATGTCAGTCAGCTGAAGGGAATACAGGGATAGATTAACTCCATGGTCCCTTGCCTTGCCAATGATGTTAACATTTAATGTTAAAGTTAAAGTCTGTCCTGAGCCTTATTGGCTCATCAGGCTGAAGCTTATGCCGGTTTCCGTGGCGCGAAGCAACTGAGAGTACCAGACTCCCCCCCCCCCCCCACTGGATAGGACGCCAGTCTATCATGAGGTTAACCCCCAGCATTTTGCCAGGACCCACTTTCAGCTGGGTGGACTGGAGCAATGTGTGGCTGGGGCTCAAACTCACGATTGCTAGTCCAACACCTTAACCACTTGGCCACGTGCTACATAATCAAGACCCTGCAGCGGATAGTGAGGTCAGCTGAGAAGATCTTCGGGGTCTCTCTTCCTGCCATCACGGACGTTTAAACTACACGCTGCATCCGCAAAGGAAACAGCATTATGAAGGACCCCACGCACCCCTCATACAATCTCTTCTCCCTCCTGTCGTCTGGGAAAAGGCTCCGAAGCATTCGGGCTCTCACAACCAGACTATGTAACAGTTTCTTCCCCCAAGCTATCAGACTCCTTAATACCTGAAGCCTGGACTGACACCTTGCCCCACTGTCCGGTTTATTATTTATTGTAATGCCTGCACTGTATTGGTGCACTTTACGCAGTCCAATGTAGGTCTGTAGTCCAGTGTAGCTTTCTCTGTGTTGTTTTTTTTTATTACGTAGTTCAGTCTAGTTTTTTGTACTGTGTCATATAACACCACGGTCCTGAAAAACGTTGTCTCATTTTTACTATGCACTGTACCAGCAGTTATGGTCGAAATGACAATAAAAGTTGACTTGCCTTGACATGTCAAAATTAAAACTGAAACAAAGTTGGAAATACTCAGAAGGCCAGGCAGCACCAGTGGAGAGAGAAAAAAACATTAACACTTCAAGTCAAAACCTTTCTGAGGAAGCAGGAAGAAAATAGGTTTGTGCCAAGATGCAAGGATGTTGGGAAGGATGGATAGGACAAAGAGAATACCGCTGCTAGGGTGAATCAAGGGTTGCCATGGAATAAGTTGTAAAGACCGGAAGACATAGAAGCAGAGTTAGGCTATTCGGCCCATCGAGTCTGCTCGCCATTCCATCGTGGCTGATTTATTATCCCTCTCAACCCCAATCTCCCACTTCCTTCACATAACCTTTGACCCACTAATCAAGAGCCCTATCAATCATTGTGTTCACTGTCACCCAGTGACTTGGCCTCCACAGCCATCTGTGGCAATGAATTCCACAGATTCACCATCCTCTGGTTAAAGAAATTCTTTCTCATCTTTGTTCTAAAGGGACACCCTTCTGTTCTGAGGCCGTGCCATATGGTCTGAGACAACTCTTCACTCAAAATTATTAAACACAAAATAATCGATTGCATAAGTACTTGCCCCCTTCAAGTCAGTATTTAGTAGATGCAATTTTGGCAGCAATTACAGCATTGAGTCTGTGTCAATAGCTTTGCACATCTGGATACTGCAATTTTTCCGCATTCTTCTTTTAAAACCTGCTCAATCTCTATCAGATTATATGGGGATCGTGAGCGAACAGTCTTTTTCCAAGTCCAGCCATAAATTCTCAATTGGATTGAGGTATGAACTCTGTCTTGGGCATTCCAGGACATTAACTTTGTTGTTTTTAAGCCATTCCTGTGTAACTTTGGCTTTATGCTTGGCTGTCATTGTCTTGCTGGAAAACAAATCTTCTCCCAAGTCACAGTTCTCTTGCAGACTGCATCAGGTTTTCCTCTAGGATTTCCTTGTATTTTGCTGCATTCATTCTATCTTCTACCTTCACAAGTCTGCTGCAGTGAAGCATCCCCACAGCACGATGCAGCCATCACCGTGCTTCATGATAGGGATGGTGTGTTTTTAACAATGTGCAGTGTTTGGCTTATACTAAATATAGCGTTTAGTCTGATGGCCAAAAAAACTCAAATTTGGTTCCATCAGACCACACCTTCTTCCAGCTGACTTCAGTCTCCCACATGCCTTCTGGCAAACTCTAGCCGAGTTTCATGCAAGTTTTTTTTTTCCAACAGTGACTTTCTCTTTGCCGCTCTCCCATAAAGCTGCGACTGGTGAAAGACCCAGGCAACAGTTGTATGTGCAGTCTCTCCCATCTCAGCCACTGAAACTTGTAACTCCTCCAGGTTTGTCATAGGTCTCTTGGTGGCCTCCCTCACTACTCCCTTCTAGCACGGTCACTCAGTTTTTAAGGACGGCCTGCCCTAGGCAGATTTACAGCTGCGCCATATTCTTTCCATTTCTTGATGATGACTAAACTGCACTTTCAAGGGACGTTCAGTGGCTTGGACATTTTCTTATATCCATCTCCTGGCTTGTGCCTTTCAATAGTTTGTCCACAGAGTTGCTTGGAGTGTTTTTGGTCTTCACAGTGTAGTTTTTGCCGGGATACTGACTCACCAGCAGTTGGACTTCCAGACACTGGTGTATATTTTCTACAATCAATTGAAACACCTTATCTGCACATGGTGATCTCCACTTAACTAATTATTTGATTCCTAAAACTAATTGGCTGCCCCAGTGATGGTTTGGCGAGTCATATTAAAGGGGATGAATTCTTACGTAATCAATTGTTTTGTGTGATAAATATTTTAATTAATTTAGATCACTTTGTGGAGATCTGTTTTGACTTTGACATGAAAGAGTATCTTACTGTTGAGTTGTGTCAGAAAAGCCAAATTAAATCCATTGTGATTCAATGTTGTAAAACAATAAAACACAAAAACTACTGGGAGCTCTTCCTGCCCACCATGAGTAATGTTTACTAAGATTTTTTTCTGAGTAATCTTTATCCCTGGATAACCTTTCATCCCTGCCTCAAGAATCGGCAACCTCTGCCTTAAGGATATTCAAAGAACATCTGAGTAAATGTGCTGAAAGAGACCAAATGAAATTAAATACTGACACATGTGGTAGTGCAGAATTTCCAGGAGCCCTAGCAGAGATATTTAAAATGTCCTTATCATGGGTGTGATGTTGAAGAATTGGACGATAGCTAATATTGTTCCATGTTTGAAAAAAGGCTTTAAGAATAAGCTGGGAAATTATAGGCCAGTGGGCCTGACATCAGTAGTCAATAAGTTATTGGAAGGTATTCTATGGGGCTGGATATCTAGGTATTTGCATAGATGTGGACCGATTGGGGATAGTCAACATGGTGTTGTGCTTTGTGGGTCATGTCTAACCAATCTTATAAAGTTTTTCAAGGAAGTTACCAGGATGAAGATAAGACAATGGATGTTGTCTACATGGACTTTAGCAATAGGAGACTGGTTGAGAAGGTTAAGTTGTTTGGCACTCGAGATGAGGTAATAAATTGACTCTGCAGGGGCCAGAGTATGGTAGTAGATGGTTGTTTCTCTGACTGGAAACCTGTGACTAGTGGTGTGCTGCACGGATCTGTGCTGGTTCGGTTGTTTGTCATTTATATCAGAGATATGATAATAAATTGGATCAACAGTTTGCCTGATTACATCAAAATTAGGTGTGTAGTGTACAGCGAAGAAGGCTATTAAAGCCTGCAGCGGGATTTGGACCTGCGGAAAAATGTGCCAAAAGATGGCAGATGGAATTTAATTCAGACAATTGTGAGGTGTGCAGTTTGGGAGGACCAACCAGGGTATGTCTTACATAGTGAGCAGTAGGACTCTAAGGAATGCAAAGCACAACAGAATCTGGGAATACAGATTCACAATTCCTTGGAAGTGGTGTCACAGGAAGAAAGAGAACTTTTGGCTCATTGCCCATCCTAAATCAAGGTACCGAGTGCAGAGTTGGGATGTTTTGTTGAAGTTGTATTAGATGTTTGAGAGGCCAAATTCAAAATATTGTGCGCATTTGTGGTCGGCTACCTACAGAGAAGATAACAATAAGATTGAGACAGTGCAGAGAAAATTTACAAGAATGTTGCCGGGGCTTGATGACCTAATTTATGGAGAAAGATTGAATAGGTTAGGACTTTATTCCTAGAGCACATGAGAATGAGGGGAGATTTGATAGAGGTATGCAAAATCATCAGGAGTATAGACAGGGTTTTCCACTGAGCTTGGATGAGACTGGAAGTAAAGATCATAGGTTAAGGGTGAAAGGTGAAATACTTATGGGGACATGAGAGGATCTTCTTCGCTCAGTGCATGATGAGAGCATGGAATGAACTGCCAGTGTAAGTTATGAATGCGGACTCAATTTCAACATTTTTAAGAAATTTGCAATACCAAGACGTGATGTATTCAGATAAGATGCCTTCTCTGGTGCATCACTAAATCAATGGCGGAACGTCAAAAGGAATGTCAACACTACCGCAGGTATTGATCAAGTGTCACTAATAATGCAAAGAGGTTGCATATATATTTTGTCATCAATAAATTTTATTGAGTAGAGCTACTTACAATTGCTGTCTGCTTAGCTTGCCTTGACTTGCTACACATCTTAGAGGGTAAAGTATTACAATACTTTGAGACTAGGAGCCACGTATAGTTCATACCAAAACTCTGTTTCTAAAAGATATTAGTAAACCAAAACTGTTCTTACAAACTCAGACACTGTGTCATGGAATGCGACACCGGAGAAACAGGCCATTCAGCCCACATAGTCCATGCTGAACCATGAATCTGCCTAGTCCCATCAACCAGCATCTGGACCATACCCACTCCATAGCCCTCCATACCCCTTCCATCCATGTACGTATCCACATTCCTCTTCAGTATTGAAATTGAACCCACATCCACCCCTTGTTCTAGCCTAAACATTTCACTTTTCACCCTTAACCCATGACCGTTAGTTCAAGTCAGAGTCAGGTTTATTATCATCATCATGTGTCGTGAAATCTGCTAACTTAGTAGCAGAGGTTCATTGCAATACTCAATAAGTCTCACTCGATATCAGTGAACAACCCTATCTATTCCCCTCATAGTTCTGTAAACCTCTGTCAAATATCTACTTATTAGAGCATCTAATGTTGGTATTTTATCTGGACTTTGTATTTAATAAACCTTAAAGGGATTTGGATTAATCTCTCTGTATCGTGCTGCTAAAGCTCAGCAACAACTTGCAGGTAGCAATCAAAACCAAAAATTACTGTATTACACTTTTTCTCCAATACCATCACTGAAATCAATAGCCTGTTACTCCCTTTCGGAACTGAGCTGTTGGACAGCCAGTAAGACCTGACATTTTTGCGGGGTGAACTGGAGTGCGTCAGGTGCAGGAAAGTTGCGGCATAGCACGTATGGGCCAAATTGAGGCGGCTTGGCCCAGGCACAAGAGCAGGGAATGAGCTGAAGTTTCCCCACTGCTGGAGCAGACTTGGGGGTGATTTCATGTAGAAACAAAGAAACCATAGAAAACCTACAGCACAATTCAGGTCCTTCAGCCTACAAAGCTGTACCAAACATGCGCTTACGTTAGAAATTACTGAGGGTTGCCCAGAGCCCTCTATTTTTCTAAGCTCCATGTACCTACCCAGGAGTCTCTTAAAAGACCCCATCATTTCCGTCTCCACCACTGCCACTGGCAGCCCATTCCATGCACTCACCACTCTCTGCATAAAAATACTTACACTGATATCTCCTCTGTACCTACTTCCAAGCTCCTTAACACTGTGCCCTCTCATGCTAGTCACTTCAGCTCTGAGAACAAGCCTCTGACCATCCACACGATCAATGCATCTAATCTTTTTATACACCTCTATCAGGTCACCTCTCATCCTCCGTCGCTCCAAGGAGAAAAGGCCAAGTTCATTCAATCTATTCTCATAAGGCATGATCCCCAATCCAGGCAACATCCTTGTAAGTCTCCTCTGCACCCTTTCTATGGTTCCACATCCTTCCTGTAGTAAGGTGACCAGAACTGAGCACAGTACTCCAAGTGGGCTCTAACCAAGGTCCTATATAGCTGCAACATTACCTCTCAGCCACTAAACTCAGTCCCATAATTGATGAAGGCCAATACACCGTATGCCTTCTTAACCACAGAATCAACCAGTGCAGCAGCTTTGAGTGTCCTATGGACTCAGACCCCAAGATCCCTCTGATCCTCCACACTGCCAAGAGTCTTATCATATTTGATCTACCCAAATGAACCACTTCAAACTTATCTTGGTTGAACTCCATCTGCCACTTCTCAGCCCAGTTTTGCATCCTATCAATGTCCTGCTGTAAGCTCTGACAGCCCTCCACACTATCCACAACACCCCCAAACTTTGTGTCATCAGAAAATTTACTAATCCATCCCTCCACTTCCTCATCTAGATCATTAATAAAAATCACAAAGAGTGGGGTCCCAGAACAGGTCCCTGAGGCACACCATTCATCACTGACCTCCATGCAGAATATGACCCATCTACAAACACTCTTTGTCTTCTGTGGGCAAGCCAGTTCTGGATCCACAAAGCAATGTCCCTTTGGATCCCATGCCTCCTTACTTTCTCAAAAAGACTTGCATGGGGTACCTTATCAAATGCTTTGCTGAAATCCATATACACTACATCTACTGCTCTACCTTCATCAATGTGTTTAGTCACATCTTCAAAAAATTCAATCAGGCGTGCAAGGCTTGACCTGTCTTTCACTAAGCCATGCTGACCATTCCTATTCATATTATGCCTCTCCAAATGTTCATAAATTCTGCCTCTCAGGATATTCTCCATCAACTTACCAACCACTGAATTAAGTCTCACTGGTCTCTAATTTCCTTGGCTATCTCTTCTTGAATAAGGGAAAAACATCCGCAACCCTCCAATCCTCCAGAACCTCTCCCGTCCCCATTGATGATGTAAAGATACTCACCAGAGCCTCAGCAATCTCCTCCCTCACCTCCCACAGTAGCCTGGGGTACATCTCGTCCGGTCCTGGTGACTTATCCAACTTGATGCTTTCCAAAAGCTCCAGCACATATTCTTCCTTAATATCTACATGCTCAAACTTTCCATTCTGTTGCAAGTCATCCCTACAATCACCAAGATCCTTTTCCATGGTGAATACTGAAGGAAAGTATTCATTAAGCATTTCTGCTATCTCCTCCAGTTCCATACACACTTTTTCACTGTCACACTTGATTGGTCCTATCTTCTCACATCTTATCATCTTGCTCTTCGCATACTTGTACAATGTCTTTGGGTTTTCCTTAACCAAGGCCCTCTCCTGGCCCCTTCCGGATCTCCTAATTTCATTCTAAGCTCCTTCCTGCTAGCCTTATAATCTTCTAGATCGCTGTCATTACCTAGTTTCTTGAACCTTTCCTTAAGCTTTTCTTTTCTTCTTGACAAGATTAACACCAGCCTTTGTAAACCATGGTCCTGTACCCTACTGTAACGTTAATGTGACTCGGACACTGCAGTATTAAACGCACGCGTTTATTCACCAGACTTGCATTTTACAAAAACCCCGCATTCTGACGTCATAAACACTCTGACCTACAAATACTCACATAATACATTACATCCCCCTTCTCAAGTTTTTTTTTACAATACTGTGAATTACCAAAACAGTGCCTCTAGGTATGACTTTCTAACATTACAACAGCCATGACATAAACTAATTAAAATCTTAACTTCTTATACTGTATTCTACATTATATCTTATAATACTAACAGCAGTATATTTTCTTTTACTAACGTAGACAAATAAACCTTTTATTTCACACCTTGGAACTTATAACATGTGTGATTTTGTCTCAAACTGTGCAAGACTGTAGGTAGATCTAGTCTCTGTATCTAGCTGGAAGTTTGACTTGTCTCCCAGACCTTGTGCAATAGAACTGTGACTGTGCTTGTCCTTCAGAGTCAGTCTCTCGAGTAACCTCTGTGTCTGCATTTCCACCTCGGTCTGTCTGCGCCGAACTTTCACCGTCATTGCGTCGTGGGGTTTCATCATGCCCCTCACTCTTGGTGTCGTTTGTTTCCATGTCTGTATCCGTGGAAACATCCTGTGTATCTGCACGTGGGAACACCCTCTCGCCTGTCTTCAGCAGATACTTCCTGTTCCTCCTGTAGACTCTTCCATCCGGAGTGCGAACTATGAAGGATCTTGGTTGCTGATGCCTGTTCACAACCACAGCTGGCTGCCAAGTGTCTCCTCTCTGTATTCTGACATTTTCACCTCTATGCAGATCTGGTAACTGTCTTTTATGTCTGTCATAGTAGCTCTTTTGCTTTAGTTGCTTGTACTTTAGTTTATCATGTACTTGAGCATTACTTTCAGGAGTCAGTAGAGTTGTGGATGTTGGCAGCTTGGACTTCAGACAACGTCCCATCAACAGCTGTGCAGGAGAGAACCCCACACCCTCAATCGGTGTGTTGCGGTATTTAAGCAGAGCAATGTACGGGTCACCGTTGCTGCTTTGTGCCTTCTTGAGCATGTTCTTCACAGTTTGTATAGTTCTCTCTGCTTGTCCATTAGACTGAGCGTGCCCAGGACTGGAAGTAACATGTTGAAATTCCCAGCTTTCTGAGAACCCTCTAAACTCACCACTGGCATATTGTGGACCATTGTCACTGACGACAATATCTGGAATACCATGTCTTGCAAATGTCGACTTCATTGCGGTAATGACACCTTGACTGGACGTGTCACTTAACTTGGTGATTTCCAGATATTTTGAATAGTAATCCACACAAAGCAGATATTCTGCACCATTATAGCGAAAGAGATCTGTGCCAATCTTCTCCCATGGTCTTCCTGGTAGTGGGTGGGGAAGCAAAGGCTCTCTTGGATTGCTGTTTTTATCTTCATTACAAACAGCACATTGAGACACAGTGTCCTCTATCTGAGTTGACATACCTGCCCAATAGAGAATGTCCCTTGCTCTTTCTTTACATTTCACTATCCCCAGGTGTCACTCATGAATTCTGTTGAGCATTTCCTGTCTCATTTGGTTTGGTACTATGAGTTTTGCCGCTTTGAACATTAGTCCTGATGCATAGCTAATTTCCTCTTTAAATGTCCAGTATTTCAGTATTTGTTTTGGAACATCTTTTCCTTCTGTTGGCCATCTATTCATTGTAATGTCTCTTAGCATCTGCGTTTCAGGATCTTCTGCAGTCGCTTTCCTGAACATGTTCAACTTCTCCTCAGAGATGGGTAGCTGAGGTGTAACTCAGTTGACCTCCAGCTCTCTTCCTAACAACTCTTCCTTTTGCTCTTTGAGGTAAGCACGGCTGAAAGCATCAGTGATGTGCAGTTCTTTTCCTGGCTTACAGGTGACTATGAGAGTGTACCTCCGTAGCCTGAGAAGCATCCTTTGCAGCCTCATAGGAGCTTGGTGGAGTGGCTTTTTGAAGATGCTCTCAAGTGGTTTGTGATCACTCTCAACCTGGATTTCTTTGCCATATACATACTGGTGGAACTTCTCACACCCATAAACCATGGCGAGTAATTCCTTCTCGATTTGAGCATATCGGCGTTGACAGTCTGTAAGTGCTCATGACCTATATGCTGCAGGCCTCCCATCCTGCAGTATAACAGCTCCTATTCCTTCCAAACTGGCATCCACAGACATTGTCACCGGTTTATGGACATCATAGAATTTGAGTGCTGGTGCATTGGTAACCAACTGCTTCAATGTGTCAAAACTTTTCTTTTGTTCATCTTCCCAATGCCATTCAGTGTTGCTCTCTAGTAGCTTTCGAAGTGGAGCGCTGACCTCTGATAAGTTGGGAATGAACTTGGCAAGATACTGTATCATGCCCATGAACCTCAAAAGTCCTTGCTTGTCTTCAGGTGGTGGTAGCTCTACCACAGCCCTGACCTTTTCGTTATCTGGTTTTAACCCATCAGCGCTGAGTATGTGACCTATGTATTTGATCTCTGTAGTTCTGATCCTACATTTACTTTTGTTCGGTTTTAGGTTGTACTCATGTGCTCTCTCCAGAAGCTTCCTCAGTCTCTGATCATGTTCCTCAATGGTGTCACCCCATATCAGCAAATCATCAATGATGTTGACCACCCTGTCCAGGCCTTCAATCATTTGTGCCACTGACCTCTGGAATACCTCTGATGCAGAAGAAATCCCAAAGGGTAGACGCAGGAAACGATATCTCCCTATGGGTGTGTTGAAAGTGCATAATTTGGAACTTTCCTCATCCAGCTTGATCTGCCAGAAACCTTGATTTGCGTCTAATACTGAAAAGTATTTTGCATTAGGCATGCGGGAGACAACCTCTTCAACCGTGAGCAGCGGAGAGTGCTCTCTTTTGACGGCTCAGTTGAGATCTTGTGGATCCATGCAAACCCTAAATTTCTCTGTGACCACTGTCACCATACTATTCACCCAGTTGGTCGGTTCTATTTCTCTCGTTATGACTCCCATCTGTTCCATTCTGTGTAGCTCCTCCACTACTCAATCCCCGAGAGCTACTGGAACCTTCCTCGGAGCATGCACGACTGGTGCAACAGTTGGATCAATCTGGATATGGTGTTTCCCTGGTAAACATCCTAGTCCAGAAGACAAGTCAGCAAAGTCTTTGAGAAAGTCATTTTCTTTCTCAACACCATAGATTCGCTTCACCTGGCCTAGCTCTGTGCATGTTGCTCTGCCTGGTATTGCTGAAACATGCTGTTGCACAATCTCACACTCTATCTTTTGTTTCTGTCCTTTATACACACAGGTGAGTGTTTTCTTTCCCAATGATGCTGTCTTGTGGCCAAAATATCCAACAAGCTTGCAGGTGGTAGATTTTCCAAGTTTTCCTCTGATGTCCAGTGAGTTGAATGTTTCTGCTGACATTACATTGCACTTTGCCCCAGTGTCAAGTTTAAATGTCACATTCCTCCTGTTTATTATCAGATATTGAGTCCATTCATCTTCAACATCCACCTCTGCATTATCATTATTCTTGATGCATACCTCCTGTTCCACTTCAATTGTTCCAACGAACATGTCACTGTTGCACTCACTCTGTTCCACAGCATGCATTTTCCTTCCCTGCTCCTGCGATTTGCACATCTTTGCAAAGTGATTTTTCTTTCTGCATAATTTGCATGTCTTACCAAAGGTTTATAACCACATCGGTTGCAGTTAACTTCCTTTTGATTATCCTGTGGAGCTGGCTTTGTCCTACTCTTGTCAGTTCTCACAGCTTTTATTTTGTATACTTCAGTCTCTTCATTAAGCATTTTAACCTGACTCGACGTGATCTCACTGGCACGGCAAACATCAATCACTTTTTCCAATGTAAGCTCCGCCTCTCTCAACAGCCTGCCTCTCACATGATCATCTCGTATGCCACATACAAGCCTGTCGTGTATTAAAGAATCATGAAGTTGTCCGAACTCAGTTTTTTGCCTTGTTCTTCAAATCTATTATGTAGGCGTCTATAGTCTCTGTCGGTCCTTGAGCCCTTGTAAAAAATGTGTCGAATGTACGGTAGGTTTTTTCTCGGCTCACAGTAATCTTGAAACTCTTTCTTCAACACTTCAATTTTATCTCGCTCACCCTCTTGGAAGACAAACATGTTGCAAACCTTTATTGCCTCTGCTCCCGCCACATGCAGAAACGTAGCACATTGCACTTTCTCCGTCTTGTCATCTACGCCACTAACGGTGCAAAACAGCTCAAACTGCTGGAACCATACCTTCCAATTCTCAGAAATATTACCTTGTAGGCTTAAACTCGATGGTGGCTGTAACTGTGACATCGTTTTCCGTGTCTTCTCTTCCTTTCCTTTCCGCTTTCTTCTGACACCATGTAGCGCTAATGTGACTCAGACACCACAGTATTAAACACACATGTTTATTCACCAGACTTCCATTTTGCAAAAACCCCGCATTCTGACATCATATGCACTCTGACCTACAAATACTCACATGATACATTACACCTACCACCCTTTCCCTGTCTCACTGGAATGTACCAATGCAGAACTCCGCAGAATTATCCCCTGAACATTTGCCACATTTCTTCTGTGCAGTTTTCTGAAAACATCTGCTCCCAATTTATGCTTCCAAGTTCCTACCTAATTGCCTCATAATTCCCCTTACTCCAATTAAATGCTTTCCTAACTTGTCTGTTCCTATCCCTCTCCGATGCTATTGTAAAGGAGATAGAATTGTGCTCACAGTGTGACAGAGCTGAGACGAGGCAGATGGGAGCAAGGCAGAGTCAAGGCAGCAGGTACTAGGCCCGAGAGTGAGGAAAGATCCAAGGTTTGATCAGTTTAAGCTCCGGGCTGAATTGAGAAAGTCAGGTATGGGCCGAATCAAGGTGACCGGGCTTGAATCCAAAAGCATGTCGAAGCGGAGGGCCCAGGACCAAGATCAAGGAAACGACCTGAGATTTGGACGATTTGAGTACCAGGCCAGATTGAAAAGGTCAGCGCGTCAGGGCTGGAGGTGAGGGACAGGCCAGTTCTGCTCATTCCTCTGCAAGGCTTACTCATCTATCCACTGAACTGAGGCTGTGGCCTGCAACTAATGTGCTCCTGAATCCACTGTAGTGATGACTGGCTTCCAGTCTGTGGACTCATTTTTGTGAACTTCAGTTCTGAATGTTACTTGCTAACTTCTGCTGTTTGCAAGATTTTCTTTTTTTCGTCAGCACACAGTGTTTGTTGATCTACTTTTTAAATGGGATCTATTGAGTTTCTTTGTTTTGTGGCTGCCTGTAAGGAGCCAAATCTCAAGGTAGTATATAATAGTATATAACATACATACTTTAGACTCCTGAGGTTCAGAATCAAGTTAGATATCATCGGCATTAAGTTGTGAAATCTATTAACTTAGCGGCAGTACCATACATGATAATATTAAAAAATAAGTAAATCAATTGTAGTAAGTATATATAAAATAGTTAAATTAAAAGTAGGGCAAAAACAGAAATAATATAAAAAAGTGAGGTAGTGTTCAAGGGTTCACTGTCCATTTAGGAATCAGATGGCAGAGGGGAAGAAGCTGTTCCCAAATCTTTGAGTATGTGCCTTCAAGCCTCTGTATCTCCCCCTGATAGTACTGAGAAGGGGGCATGTCCTGGCTAATGTTAGTCTTTTTTGGACACAGCCTTTCTGAGGCAGCGCTCCTTAAAGATGTCTTAGATACTGTGGAGTCTAGTACCCAAGATGGAGCTGATTAATTTTACAACTTTCTGTAGCTTCCTTCAATCTAGTGCAGAAGCCCCCAACCCCCTCCCTACCAGACAGTGATGCAGCCTGTCAGAGAGCTCTCCACAGTACATCTATAGAAGTTTTAGGTGACAAAAATTTGACTAACAAAGGCCTGAGAGACCGGAATCTTGAGCATCACACAAGCTGTACTCAGAGTCTGACTTGTTGAGATTCTCTAGAGTATCGATAGGTTTCAAAGGTAGAATTTAACATCAGAGAAATGTATAAAATGTACACCCTGAAATGCTTTTACTTCGCAACCATCCAAGAAAACAGAGGAGTGCCCCAAAGAATGAGTAACAGTTAAATAGTAGAACCCCAAACCCCCCCCAGCTCCCCCCTCCCACGCATAAGTAGCAGCAAACAACGAACCCCCCCACCAGCAAAAAAGCATTGGCACCCCCGCCACAAGCACTCAAGTGTGCAGCAAAGCATCAATAAAGACACAGACTAGCAGTACCCCAAAGACTACTCATTCACCCGGTAATTCGACATACCACAGGCTTTGACCCTCCCTAATAAGGGAAAAAGAGGTGTTCCCATTTTACAGTGAGACATAACAAAACAACTCAATGATTTACAATGTTAAAAGTCCGTTGCGTCACTTCTTCCGAACTCTGTGCACAAAGAACTCGGGTCTCTGGGCATACAGTCAGCAGCCAGCTCTCTGCCTTCGATCTTCCGTCTCCCACGACGCACCAGTTTTCTGCGGCGACCGCTGACCTTGAATCCGCACACCTTTGGAGCCACAAAACTCTGGCACGCTGAAGGCGCGCTAATCTTCTAGGCCGTGTCCTTGCCGATTCAAGAGACGGTCAGTTGTGAGGCCCTGAGAACGGGTCCCAGTTCCACTAAGAGCCAAAGTCAGTGTGTAATTCCCAGTCAGGGTCTTCAAAAGAACCCTGAAAGGGAAAAATAGAGATATTAAAGATAGAAAAATAAATAGAGCTGTTTCTTTGGATTAATCGCCCAGAGAATACCATTGGCCCCATTGTCCCTGTGCCAGTTGAGAAACAGCTCCCCATTTATTCCCACCCCCACAACAGGCACCCAACTGAGAAAGTAACATCCCATCAAGTACACATCCTTTGGACTTCATTCCAGTCATTTCACCTCAGTAACACAAGAGACTCTGCAGCTGATGGAAGTCCAGAGTAACACACACAAAAATCTGGAGGAACTCAACACCGATGGAAAAAATGAAGAGTTGATGTTTCAGTCTGTAACCCTTCATCAGGAGTTGAGAAGGGGGAAGAAGCAGAATAAGAAGGTGGGGGGGAGGAGAACAAGCTAGGAGGTGATGTGAGAGGTTAGGAATGTGGGGGGGAATGAAGTGAGAATTCAGGAGTTGATAGGTGGAAGAGGTAATGAACCTAAGAAAAAGAAATATGTTAGAGGGGAGAGTGGACCTTGGGAGAAAGGGAAGGAGGAGGGACAACAGAGGGAGTGATGGGCAGGTAAGGACAAAAGAAATAGTAAGCGAGGAGCCAGAATGAGGAATGGAAGAAGAGAGAAGGGGGAGAGGGGCGGAATTACCAGAAGGTCGGGAAATTAACCTCAATATGTGCGGGCCAGTGGGATTAGGTGAGAGTAAGCGTTCGGCACGGACTAGACGGGCTGAGATGGCCTGTTCCTGTGCTGTAATTGTTATATGGTTATATGGTTTAATATTCGACTCTCTTTACGCGTAGCTGTTCCTCCCACAGAGGGGCAGGGTTAGCAGAGTGACATTCCTATCTTTTGACATATCTGCCAGATGTTATTCTTGGAGTGAATGGGTTGTAATCGTGCTGACCTAGTCTCCTTACCTTGGATGTCAGGGGCCGTCTCATTTAATAATTTCTTTGCTCTGGTCACAGAGGGTTAGCATCTACTTCCAGTTAAATTGGAGCAGCATTATTCTATTTAGCAGACCTGTAAATCAGCTGTTGCTAAGGAGACAGGATAAATCAGGGAGACTGTTTAGACAGCAGCTTGTTATAGATCATTAAAAAGACCCTTCTCACAGGGCCACACCGTTAAGCCTGCCTTCACTCTTTCATGGCCTTTATGTCTGGCCAAGAGCACTCGCTGGCAATTTTATTAGGTGCATGACTGTATGTTCATGGTCTTCTCATGAGGAGTCTATCTACTTCAAAGGTTGAGCATGTTAGAGATTCAGTGATGCTCTTCTGCACTGCTTTGTTGTAACATGAGATTATGTGAATGACTTCCGCCTTCCTGTCAGCTTCAACCAGACTGGCCATTCTCTTTTGACCTCTCTCATCAACAATGTATTTTCGCCAACAGAACTGGCACGCACTGGATTTTATTTTTGTTTCTCCCACCATTCTCTCTAAACTCTGGAGACCGTTGTATGTGAAACTCCCAGAAGGTTAGCAGAACCTCTTGACTACAGTATGTCTGCATGCTTTTCTGCATTGAGTTGCTACCAGAAGATTGACTGATTAGATATTTGCATTAATGAGCGGGAATGCAAGCAGTCTGCCTTTTTTTTGCATGCGATCGCTTGAGTCAATTCTGATGTTCTCCTAGGAGGTTGTCCATTGGTGCCTCCTCAGGTAACTGCAGAGGCTGATCCGGGATACCAGAGCAGGTTCCCTTAATGGAGAATGCCTGTGCATCACCTTGTTTAGCCTCAGTAACTCGAGGTTCTGCAGCTGCTGGAAATCCAGAGTAACACACACAAAATACTAGAGGAGCTCAACATATATGCAAAAGAATAAACTGTCAATGTTTTGGGCTGGGGCCCCTTCATCAGGAATGGAAAGGAAGAGGGAAGAAGCAGAATAAATAGATAGGAGAGGGGAAGAACAAGCTAGAAGGTGATAGGTGAAGCATGGCCCACCACACGGTCCTTGGCAGATCAGGGTCGGGGTCCAGTGGCATGGAATGCAAGATGACTGGGGACCCTTCACAGCTGCAGCCTTCCTCCACCTTCACTGAGGTTGTGACGTCTCATCAACTTCCACCAGCTCCACTGTTGAGGTCTTGGTTGGATCACTCCTTGTCTGGAGCCTCCCCCTTGACCTCACCACCATGTGTGACCTTACCAGGAGCTACGCTCCAGATGGATAAACTCCAGTCAGTATCACTCTCTGGATCTCAGGAACTCACGAAGCTCTCAACCATGATATGGTTACCTTCCTCTAGGATGTGAGCAACAAGCCGATACACAATAGACTGGAGTCAAAAGGAGTGCACGTTGCAGGAAGAACTCGAAGGGTCAAGCAGCGTCTGTGCAGGGATATGGGCAGTCCACATTTTGGGCTGAGACCCGTCATCGGGTCTGGGAAGAAAGAGGGCAGAGAGCTGGTATAAAAAGTTGGGAGGAAGGAAGGGCTGGATCAAAAGCGGATAGGCAACAGGGAATCCAAATGAGGGGTGGGGATGTGATAGTCAGATGGGGAGAGGGGAGAGTGGAGATGATGTGAGAAGAGGAGAGGTGAAAGGGAAGGACAGTGGACCCTGAAATATAGGGAAGGAGGTGGGGAGCAGAACTAATGGGAAAACATGTGCAGTGATGGGCAGATTGAAAGGGTGATGGGGCCTACAGGATTCAGGAGAGAAAAGGAGGGAGGGGAAGAGAGAGAAGGGAGTGGTAACTGGAATTTAGAGAATTCATTGTTCAAAGTTCAAACTACATTATCAATGTATGTATATACAACCTTAACATTTATCTCATTACAGGTAGTCACCAAACAGAAAATCCGGTAGAACCCTTTACAAAAAGAAGACCATCAAACACCCAATGTGCAGAAGAAAAATAATAAATCAAGCAAACAGTAGAAGTAAACAAGTTTCAGAGCTAAAGTTCACGAAAATGAGTTCACAGCCATGAAATGAGTCATCATGGCAGCCAGAGCAGAAGCCTCAGCTCAGGGCAGAGATGAGCAAACCTTGCTGAGCAGTGAATTTAACACTGGCCCATCCCTCTCCTCTGGCCCTGATATCCTGACCTTTTCAATCTGGCCCAGTGCTTAAATCAGCCAGACCTCAGCTTGTTCCTCACTCTCGGGCCTGGGCCCTGTCCCTTCGATATCTCTCAGGCCTGGGCACTGCCACCTAGATTTGGCCCTCAGCTATCTTGCTAGTCTGGCCAGGTGTTTAAATCAGCCAGACCTCAATGCATCCCTCACTCTTGGACCTGGGCCCTCTCACTTCAATACACTCTCGGGCCTGGGCTCTGCCTTCTCGATTCAGCCCAAACCTGACCTCTCCAATCTGCCCATCCACCTAAGTCAGTCAAACACTCTCAGGCACAGGACCCGCCACCTCAATTCTGACTCGCCTTGGCTCTGCCACTTCGAATCAGCTCCGTCCGCTCCAGCGATGGCCAAGGCTCATTGCCCGCTCCCGGGCCTGGGGCCTGCTACCTTGATTCAGCCCATACATCAGGCTGCAACAGTCCTGCATCTTCGAGACTTCCATTCAGTCCTCAAAATGCCAAATTGTACAGGCAGTTCAACTCCAAAAGGGAATTTAAAGGCTATTGATTGCAGTCATCATTATTCAGAAAAAGATTGATTTATAAAGTAGGTAGTAGTTTTGTTTTCTGCCAGCAATTCATCGCTGGGCTTCACTAGCACCATATTAAACTAGGAAGATGATCATGCCATGCACACACAAAATGCTGGAGGAACTCAGCTAGCCTGGCAGCATCAATGGACAGTCGACATTTTGGGCTGAGACCCAATTCCCCTCCATAGATGCTGCTTAGCCAGCTGAGTTCCTCCAGCATTGTGTGCACATTGCTCTGAATTTCCAGCATCTGCTGAAATCTCATGTGTTTATAATTACACCTCCCCCATTGTTTCACCATACATCTTGCGTTATTGTTTATGCTGTCAGGTTGTAGGACTCCAAGGCAGAATAATTTGTTTGTTGCATAAATAATTCAATGCATTAGTGGCTGTGAACTCCGAGTAAACAACACCACTGTCCATTTCTCTCTGCATTTCAACATCAGAATAGAGAAGGCACAAGAGAATGCAGATGCTGGAAGCAGGAGAGCAAGATGCAGAAACAAGGAGGAACTCGGGGGTCAGGCAGCATCTGTGGAGATATCCGAGTGGCTCAGTAAAGTGGCATTTCATGCAATGTTATTCTGTGCCAGTGATCACCAATCAGGGCTCAACTCCCATTGCCGTCTGTAAGGAGTGGGTAAATTCTATCTATGACCGCGTGGGTTTCCTCCAAAGATGTACAGGTTAGGTTTAGGGTTAGTAAGTTGTGGGCATGCTATGTTGGCACCAGCAGTGTGGAGACACTTGAGGGCTGCTCCCAGCACAACCTCGGACTGAAGTGGACATTGATACAGAGGAAACGTTTCATCGTATCTTTCAATGTTTCAACAGACATGTAAGATAAAGCTAATTTTAAATCTTAATGTCCTTTTCGGCTGAGAGCCTTTGCCGGGGTGGAGGAAAAAGGAGTCCGGTCCGTCTTATTCTCTCACCAGCTTAAAGGAATGGGGTGGGTCTGACGGGCCCTTTGTTGATGTCAGCTGACTCCAGCCCAGCTCGAGGTCCAATGGGAAAACCTTGCTCCAGCTCTTTAATCTGGTTGATACTCCCGGTACAGTACAGAGGGAGTACTTCAATGTTACAGATGCCACCATTCAACTGCAATGTAAACAAAATCTCTTGGATGGGTGCAAAAGGTCCCAAGCCACTAATTGAAAGTGATGCAGTGAACAGTACAGGCCCTTCAGCCCACAATGTTGTACTAGCCTTTTAGCTTAATCTAAGATTAATCTACACTTCCCTCCAGCATAGCCCTCTATTTTCCTTTCATCCATGTGTCTTTTTAAGAGTCTCTTAAATATTTCTAATGTATCTGCTTCTCTCAACCCCTTACACTGTATTCCACACACCAACAACCCGTTGTGTAAAAATCTTAACCTCTGACAGCCCTCTATAGATTCCTCCAATCACATTAAAATTATGCCCCATCCCATTAGCCATTTCTCCTTGGATAAACTTCATTGAATATCCACTTGATCTCTGCCTCTTTATCAACTTGTGCACCTCTAACATGCCACCTCTCGTCCTCCGTCATTCCGAAGAGAAAAGCACTAACTTGCTCAACCTATCCTCTATCCTCTATCAACCTAACCTATCAAGATCCCATTGTTACCACTAAGAACCCTGGATTCTGCTTTCAAATTTGACCTTCCAAAGTGAATCACTTCACACTTTTCCAGGTTGAACTTCATCTGCCTCTTCTCTGCCCAGCTCCGCATCCTGTCAATGCCCCGTTGTAACCTATGGTGACCTTCTGTACTACCCTCAACACCAGCAACCAGCTGCTCCCCCTCATTCAGTGACTCTGCAATGAATGATTTGCTATGATGATGTGGGAGTTAACTTAGTGCAATTTGGTTGTTATGTTGCCCACACAACTGAAGAAATTGCACTTTAGGTTAATGGAGGAAGCTGGTATGAGAGTTGTGTTCAAGAGGTTGTTAGTTGCACACATGAATGGAGGGATATGGACCATGTGCAAGCAAAAGAGGATTAAGAGAAGAAGGTGGAGCTTAGGATGGTTAATAGTGCCTAACGACGACTCCTTTGCTTGCATCTTCAGAAACAGCTCTATTTCCATCTTTAGTATCTCTACTTCTCCCTTTCAGGGTTCTTTTAAAGACCCTGACCTGGAGTTACATGCTGAAACGGTTCTTGGTGAGAATGGGACCCACTCTCGGGGTTCCATAACTGGCCATTGTTCGGCACGCCAAAGGCTCGGCCTAAGTCCAGCTCAAATTCAGAAGCCTAGGATCTCGGGGCTCTGGAGACGGGTGGATCAAGGGTCGGTGTCATGGCAGGAGACCCATGTGTCGTCAGGGGAGTCAGGATGATCTGCCCTGTGCCTGGAGACCCAGGATCTTTGCAATCTTCAGGCATAGAGCTTGAAAAATGTGACGTAATGAACCTTTAACATCGTAAACCAGTGAGTTGTCTGAAATGAGGACGCTGTCCAAGTTGCATGCCATCTTGGACAATGACTCCCATCCACTCCATAATGTGCTGGTTAGGCACAGGAGTACATTCAGCCAGAGACTCATTCCACCGAGATGCAACACTGAGCGACATAGGAAGTCATTCCTGCCTGTGGCCATCAAACTTTACAACTCCTCCCTCAGAGTGTCAGACACTCTGAGCCAATAGGCTGGTCCTGGACTTATTTCCACTTGGCAAAATTTACTTATTATTATTTAATTATTTCTGGTTTTATTTTGCTATATTTCTTCACTATTCTTGGCTGGTGCAGCTGTAACAAAACCCAGTTTCCCTCGGGATCAATGAAGTATGTCTGTCTGTCTGTTTGTTATGTTGCCCCACTCGCTGGGAAGATGGAGATGCCTTTTTCTCCCTCATTAGGGAGAGAGAGAACCTGCGATACGTGGAGTACCGGGTGAAACGCAAACTCTGCGGTAACTGCAAGTCTGTGTCTTTGCTATTGCTTTGCTCATGCTTGAGTGTTGAGTGGCAGTACCGATGCTTTCCTTATTTTTTTGCTGGTGGGGGGAGGAGAGATCGTTGCCTACACGTGGGTGGGGGAACTTTGGGGTTCTAATATTTAACTGTCGTTCATTCTTTGGGGCACTCCTCTGTTTTCATGGATAGTTGCGAAGAAAAAACATTTCAGGATGTTTACTGTATACATTTCTCTGACATTAAACTGTACCTTTGAACTTTTGAGCTGAAGTTGGCATTATGTTTGTCATAAATATCACAGGTCCAAATGCCTGAGACATTGGTCAGAGCACATACTGAGTATTGTGAGCAGTTTTGGGCCCCGTACCTCAGAAAGGATGTGCTAGCATTGGGCAAAGTCCAGAAAAGGTTACTGAGAATGATCCCAGGAATGAACGGGTTAGCGTATGAGGAGTGTATAATGGTCCTGGACCTGTACTCGGTGGATTTTAGAAGAATTGAAACCTAATCGAATATTGAAAGACCAAGATATAGTGGACATGGAGAGAATATTTCCAATAGTGAAAGAGTCTAGCACAAGAGAGCACAGTCTCAGAATAGGAGGACTTCCGTTTAGGAAAGTACACAGGAACATAAAAACATAGAAATCTACAGCACGTTACAGGCCTTTCGGCCCACAATGTTGTGCCAACCATGTAACCTACTCTAAAAACTGCCTAGAATTTCCCTAGCACATAGCCCTCTATTTTTCTAAGTTCCATGTACCTATCTAAGAGTCTCTTAAAAGACCCTATTGTATCTGCTATTGTACCCTATTGTATTGAATTTCTTTAGCTAGAGGATCGTAAATCTGTGGAATTCATTGCCACAGACTGTGGAGGCCAAGTCTCTGGGTACATTTAAAATATAGGTTGATAGGTTCCTAATTAGCAAGAGCATCAAAGGTTACAGGTGAAAGGCAAAAAAATGGGGTTGAGGGATAATAAATCAGCCATGATTAAATAGCAGAATAGACTCAATGGGCAGAATGGCCTAATTCAGACCATAGGATATAGGAGCAGAATTAGGTATTTTGTTGATCGAGTGTGCTCCAGCAATTCATCATGGGTGACCCGTTTCCCCCTCAGTGCCAATTTCCTGTTCCGACTCTGCTCCGATGTCATCCAGCCTTGTGGTCTTATGACCTGCTACTGAGATCTCCTGACCTGCATTCGAGAGAGCTATGGTAGATTTGGGAATGAATGCAATGGGATTAGCATAGGACTGGTTAGCACTAATCTGGAGGGCTGAAAGGCCTGTTCCATGCTGTATGACTCTGATTAACACTGAGTTGCCAGTAGCAACTGCAGATTAACATCAGCTGCTGATTATACTAACATCCTCCAGCAGCTTCAGTAACAGCCCTTGTGAGAAGCTGGCTACAGTGGCAGGCGACACACTAACAATCTGTCAGCATTGCCAATAGCCTAAGATATATTTTCGCACTGTCTCTGGTCTCTCAATGAATGGAGTCATTCCAGAGCAGTTCTGCTCCATCAAACATTCCTGGCCCATTCCACCTCAGAATACACGTGGGAATGTCAGAACTAAAGTGATTCCTTCAGCTTACATTCTCTTCCTCATTATTCTAGGGCAGAGGAGAATTTCACTTTATCGATCCCCTCTGCTCATTACACACCAAAGTGCTGACGAGCCGTATCTCTGGACTAAAGAATGTGACAGGAGCGTCCTGCATTCCCAGTGAAACTACTGCCTCACCAACCAACTCACAAAACCACTTCAGGTCTGATCTCTCGTAAGAGCTGCAGTATTTCTGAAAGAAAATCTGCGAGACATCAGAGTCTTTTAAGCAAGTTACAGAGGCAACATGAGATGCCATACATAAATCATTTTCAAAGCTTCTAAGCCAGTAGAGTAGGCTAGATATGCTTCTCACTCACATATAGAAACTATTTAGCTCCTCAATATACATTCTGTGGCCACTCTATTAGATACATCCTGTAACACAGGAAGTGGCCTCTGAGTATACAGTATGATTGTGGTCTTCTGCTGCTGTAACCCAACCATTTCAAGGGTCGACACGCTGTGCTTTCAGAGAGGATTTTCTGTGGACCACTGTTGTAATACCTGCTCACTTAAGTTACTGGCAGCTTCAACCAGTCTGGCCTGACCTCTCTCATCAACAAGGCAATTTCAGCTACAGAACTGTCACTCACTACAGTACATGTTTTTGGGGGTGGGGGGGGGGTTTACAACATTCTCTGCTAATTCTAGACACTGTTGTACATGAAAGTCCCAGGGGATCAGCAGTTACTAAGATACTCAAACCACTCAATCTGGCAGAAACAATGATTCCACTGTCAAAGTCACTTCGATCACATTTCCACCCCATTCTAATGTTCAGTCTGAACAACAGAACATCTTGACCATGTCTGCATGCTTCTATACATTGAGTTGCTGCCACGTGATTGGCTGATTAGATATTTGCATTAACGAGCAGATGTACAAAATAAAGTGGACACAAAGTGTAATTACAATGTCTCCCAGATGAATTGCACCAATCTGAAATGTATTTCTGCAGTTTCAGTTACAAATTATCCTTGTTCTGAAACCACAAGTTTCATGACATGTATGCGGGATGATAGCATTCCTTTTGGGCTTGGTCGTATTGTTCTGGCCTATGTTTTCATTGCTCACTCAAGTTTACTGTATATGCTCAAATCACGTCTGCACAAATGCAATGAAAAACTCCCTTTCAGCAGCGTCTTAGACATGTAGCATTGGATTCACAGCATTCACAGGAAAAAATGAATTAAACACAAATTTCACAGTTTTTATCAGGACGAACAGAACTGGATCAAAATTAAAATTGCATAACACATGCAAAATGCTGGAGGAACTCAGTAGGTCAGGCAGTATCCATGGAACCATTTATGAGAAGGGGAAGTCAAGGTGGAGACGTATAATATTCAAATGTTCAAAGTAAATTTATTATCAGAGCACATATATGTCACTATATACATCCTTGAGATTCATTTTCTTGTGGGCATACTCAACAATTCTATATAATAATAACTAAAACAGCATCAATGAAAGACCTCCCAGAGAACAGAAGACAACAAACCGTGCAAATACAAGAAGATGAAAGAATAATAATGTTTTATTAAATCATAATTAGTTGAACTTATTTCCTCTTGGTAATTATCCAATTATCACAACTTTGTATTGAAATTGGAACTGGCTTATTGAATTAGAGGACATATGTTATTATGAAAGGTTTGATAAACTTGGGTTGTTTTCTCTGAAGTGGCAGAACATGAGGAGAGATCTGATAGTTTATAAGATGATGAGAGACATAGATAGAGTAGGCAGACAATATTTTTTTCCTATTGTTAAAGTATCAAATGTCAGAGGGTGAGAGAGGGTAATTTCAAAGGAGATGTAAGGGGGCATGAGTGTGGTATGTGCCTGGAATGCACTGCCTGGGGTGGTGGTAGAGGCAGATACATAAAGGACTTTTAAGAGATGTTTGGATAGGCACATGGCTATGAGGAAAAAGAAAAGATATGGACTTTGTGTAGGCAGAGGGAATAGTTAGTTATTTAATTACTATTTTAATTGGTTCAGCTCTACATTGTGGGCCAAAGGCCTTTTCCTGGGCTGTATTGTTCTTTGTTCTATAGTCCATGTTCTATTATTGTCTCGTGTACTGAGATACAGTAAGAAGCTTGTCTTGCATATTGTTCATACAGTTCTGATCAGTGTGTCGAGGCAGTAGAGGTGTGATTGCTCAAGTCGAGTATGATGTTCTCCAAAGGGGTTGTTTATTGAAGGGTTTTCCAGTGTCTGTAGAGGCTGACCCAGGGTCCACATATTCTAGTACTGTGTGGGCAGGCACGAGGGGTGTCTGTGGTTAGTAGTTGGCTCCTTCACTTGTTCAGTCTGTCCTGTCGCAGCCACCTCTTGTTCTCTGCATTATGCCAGTGGTCACTCTGTGTATCTCGGCTCCCTCTTGAACAGATTTCCTTGAGGCGTATCTGTTGACTGCAATGCCTTCACAACTTTCAGATGGAATATTGAATTTCTTCAAGCTGATTTTCATGTAACTTTTGAAGTGTTTCCTTTGCCCACTAGGGGCTCGCTGACCTTTCGTCAACTGGGAGTTGAGGATACTGAGGCTGCTGAGGTTGTACAAGGTAAAACAATATTAACACAGAATAAAAAATAACGTTATTAGCTCATGTCCAATTAATTCAAATGTCAGAATGGACTTTGCTCACATCATCGACTGCCTGGTATTGATATCTTTTCAGTCCATCAATATGCAAGGTCAATTGTGGATGAATCAGTTTTGTGATTTGGAGCAAAGACAGTTGATTGGAATTCATTATAACCTATCTGAATAGTGGTACATGCTCAGAATCAGCATCAGAATCAAGTTTAATAGATAGAATGCTCTCTACAGTACATCTGTAGAAATTTGTGAGAATCTTTGGTGACGTACCGACTCTACTCACACTCCTAATGTTGTCCTTTTGTACGATGGGTGTTTTTCTCTTCGCACTTCTAATTGGTTTTTGTCAAGCAACTCCTCCAACTTGAGGCCACATCGATGGACCGTGGCAAAGCCATCTCAGGTCTTGATGAGAGGGCATGTTTGGGCTAGGGGGAGGATGTCCTGGGTTGGGGCACCACAGGGGCAAGCTGGGGTTTGTCGGGTACCCCATCGGTGCAGTGCTTATGCTGTTTTGGCACGTCGACATCTGAGTCTATTTACAGCTGTCCGGTTTTCTCTGGTAGCTGTAGTAAATCCTGGGAGGAGCGTATCAGAGCCATCGATCAGATTCCCAGGGTTCATGTTGCTGCACCAGTATTAGAACATAGAACACAGAAAACCTTCTGCAAAATACAGGCCCTTTGGCCCACAGTGCTGTGCCAAACATAGAAAACCTACAGCACAATACAGCCCAACACAAAGCTGTGCTGAATATGTCCCAACCTTAGAAATACCGAAGGCTTTAAACATAGCACTTTTCAAAGCTCCATGTAGCCATCCAGGAGTCTCTTAAAAGACCCTATCGTTTCCGCCTCCACCACCCCTGACATCTCCTATGTACCTACTTCCAAGCACCTTATAACTATGCCCTCTTGTGCTAGCCATTTTAGCCCTGGGAAAAAGCCTCTGACCACACAATCAATGCCTTTCATTATCTTTTACACTTCTATCAGGTCACCTCTCATCCTCCTTCGCTCCAAGGAGAAAAGGCCGAGTTCACTCAACCTATTCTCATAAGGCATGCTCCCCAATCCAGGCAACATCCTAGTAAATCTCCTCTGCATCCTTTCTATGGTTTCCACATCCTTCCTGTAGTGAGGCGATCTGAACTGAGCACAGTACTCCAAGTGGGGTCTGACCAGGGTCCTATATAGCCGCAACATTACCTTTCAGCTCTTAAACTTAACCCCATGATTGATGAAGACCAATGCACCGTATGCCTTCTTAACCACAGAGTCAACCTGTGCAGCTGCTCTGAGCGTCCTATGGACTCAGACCCCAAGATCCCTCTGATCCTCCACACTGCCAAGAGTCTTACCATTAATACTTTATTCTGTCATCATATACCAAAATGAATCACCTCACACCTATCTGGGTTGAACTCCATCTGCCACTTCTCAGTCTAGTTTTGCATCCTATCAAAGACCCGTTGTAACCTCTGACAGCCCTCCACACTATCCACAACACCCCCAACCTTTGTGTCATCAGCAAATTTACTAACTCATCCCTCCACTTCCTCATCCAGGTCAGTTATAAAAATCACAAAGAGTAGGGGTCCCAGAACAGATCCCTGAGGCACACTACTGGTCACCAACCTCCATGCAGAATATGACCATTCTACAACCACTCTTTGCCTTCTGTGTACAAGCTAGTTCTTGATCCACAAAGCAATGTCCCCTTTGATCCCGTGCCTCCTTACCTCCTCAATGAGCCTTGCATGGGTTACCTTATTAAATGCCTTGCTGAAATCCATATACACTGCATTTATGGCTCTAACTTCATCAGTGTGTTTAGTCACATCCTCAAAAAATTCAATCAGGCTTGTAAGGCATGATGTGCCTTTGACAAAGCCATGCTGATTATTCCTAATCATATTATGTCTCTCCAAATGTTCATAAATCCTGCCTCCCAGGATCTTCTCCATCAATGTACCAACCACTGAAGTAACACTCAGTTGCCTATAATTTCCTGTGCTATCTCTACTCCCTTTCTTGAATAAGGGAACAACATTCACAACACTCCAATCCTCCGGAATCTCTCGCATCCTCATTGATGATGTAAAGATCATTGCCAGAGGCTCACCAATCTCCTCCCTTGCTTCCCATAGTAGCCTGGGGTACATCCCGTCCAGTCCCAGTGACTTATCCAATGTGATGCTTTCCAAAAGCTCCAGCACATCCTTTTACTTAATCTCTACATGCTCAAGCTTTTCAGTCCTCTGCAAGTCATCCCTACAATTGCCAAGGTCCTTTTCCGTAGTGAATACTGAAGCAAAGTATTCATTAAGTACCTCTGCTGTTTCCTCCAGTTCCATACACCCTCTTCCACTGATGCACTTGATTGGCCCTATTCTCTCACGTCTTATCCTCTTGCTCTTCACATGCTTGTTGAATGCCTTGGGGTTTTTCTTAATCTTGTCTGCCAAGGCCTTCTCATTGTCCCTTCTGGCTCTCCTAATTTCTTTCTTAAGCTCCTTCCTGCTCGCCTTATAATTTTCTAAATCTCTATCATTGCCTCATTTTTTGAACCTTTCACAAGCTTTTCTTTTCTTCTTGACTGAATTTACAATAGTTTTTGTACACCACGGGTCCTGTACCCTACCATCTTTTCCCTGTTTCATTGGAATGTCTCATTGGAGTTGGTAAGTTGGAGGAGCATTTACAATGAGTTTATGAACTGGAATGTTGTTGGGCATAGTTTGGATACACTTGTAGAATTTTGCTGAACCTTCTCTTCTGCGGATCACTGGGAGTGCTATTCTGCTCAATATTGGGTGCCATTGAACAGGTGTGGACTTTAGGGCTCCTAAGATTATTCTCATAGAAGTATGGAGCTATGTATTGACTCCTAATGAAATATCACCACTGATGTGCTTTCTCAGAATCATAATCATGTTTATTATCACTGGCATGTGACGTGAAATTTGTTAACTTAGCAGCAGCAGTTCAATGCAATACATAAACTAGCAGAGAGAGAGAGAGAGAGAGAGAGAGAGAGAGAGAGAGAAATAATAAAATAAAAGATAATAATAAATAAGCAATTAAATCAACTATGTATATTGAATAGATTTTTAAAATGTGCAAAAACGTAAATACTGTATATTTAAAAAGGTAAGGTAGTGTCCAAAGATTCAATGTCCATTTAGGAACCGGATTGGAGAGGGGAAGAAGCTGTTGCCTCAATATGTTGGACCCAGGATCAATCTTCAGAGATGTTGACACTCAGGAATTTAAAGTTGCTAATGCTTCCCCTGCTGACTCCTCCATAAAGACTGGTGTATGTTCCCTTAACATCTTCTACCTGACATCTACTATCAATTCCTTGGTCTTGACACTGAGTGCAAAGTGGTTGTTGCGGCACCACTCAACCAGCTGATCTATCTCGCTCTTGTACACCTCCTCATCACCATCTGAGATTCCATCAACACCGGTTGTGCCAGAAATTTATAGATGAAATTTGTGCGGTGCCTATCCACAAGGTCATGGGTTTAGAGTGAGTAGAGCCGTATCCTTGGTTGCCGGCAAGGAGGAGATGGTGCTGGTGGAACATTGTGCCTATCATCACCTACTTATAGATCACCTACAAACTGTCACTCTTGCACAACTCCGTGCACCCTGGTTTTCACGTCTGAACCACCAGATATATGCAGTGTACAAAATGACAGCAACGACTTGCAATTTCTTCCTTTTTAATTGACAATGCAATCAGTAATTGATTGCATTGCAAATGTCAGAACTAAAGAAGGTTACCATCACTAGATTTTGCATGGCTTCTCTGAAGTTTTTTTATATGCTCTGAATATATCTGCCTCTGCACTACCCCTGGCAGGGCTGTCCATACATCCATCACTCTCTGAGTAAAAAGCATTGTCTCTGACATTCAACCCATACTTTCTTCTAATCACCTTATAATTATAAGCAACACACACAAACTGCTGGAGTAACTCAGCAGGTCAGTCAGCATTCATAGAAATAAATAAATAGTCAACATTTGGAGCTGAGGCCTATCTTCAGGACTGGAAAGGAAAGGAGAATATGCCAGAATAAAGAAGTGTGGTGAGGGGAAGGAGGACAGCTAGAAGGTGATAGGTGAAGCCAGCTGGGTGGGAAAGGTAAAGGACTGGAGAGGAAGAAATCTGATATGAGAGGAGAGTGGACGGCAGGAGAAAGTGAAGGAGGAGGAGACCCAGGAGGAAGTGATGAGTAGATGAAAACAGGTAAAAGGTCAGAGTGGGGAATAGAAAAAGAGCGGAGCGGGAGGTGTTTTTACAGGAAGGAGCAATCAATATTCATGCCGTCAGGTTGGAGGGTACCCAGATGGAATATGAGGTGTTGTTTCTCCACCATGAGGTTTGGCCTTATCTTAGCATAAGAGAAGGCCATGGACTAACAAGTTGTAAAGGGAATTGGAATCAGAATTACAATGTTTGGCCAGCAGGAACTTCCACTTGTACTGGATGGAGCGGAGATGCCCAACAAAGTGGTCCCCCAGTTTACAAAGGGTCTCACCAATGTAGAGGACGGTGCATCAGGAGCACCAGGCACAATAGATGGTGCCAGCAGGTGAAGTGTTGGCTACTTGGAAGGACTGTTTGTGGCCCTGAATGGAGGTGATGGAAGAGGGGTAACGCTCAAGGCACTTGCAGGGATAAGTGCCGGGAGGGAGATTTGTCAAGAGGGATGAATGGCCAAGGAGCAAGCGATCCCTGTGGAAAGTGGAGATGGCGGTGTTAAAGATGTGTTTAATGATTGGATCTCTGCAGATGGTGGAAATTGAAAAGGATGATGTGATGGTAGGTAAGAGCAAGAGGAATTCTATCACTGTTAAGGCAGCAGGAAGATGGGGTGAACGTAGATATTCGGGAATTGGGAGAGACATGGGAGAGGGCAGCGTTATGGGTGGAGGAAGGAAAACCCTGTTCCTTGAAGAAGGAGGATATCTCTGATGTCCAGGAAAGGAAAGCCTCATCCTGGGAACAGATGCAGCAGAAATAAAGGAACTGACAAAATGAAGTAGCACTTTTACAGGAGATAAGGTGGGAAGAGGTATAGTCAAGATAACCGTGGGTATCAGCACGTTTATAAAAGATGTTAGGAGACAGTTTGTCTCCAGAGATGGAGGCAGAGAGATCAAGAAAAGGGAGTGATGTGGCAGAAATAGACCATGAGCAGGCTGGAAGTTCAGATGCAAAGTTGATAAAATTGACGGCCTCATCATGAAGCACCACCAATACAGTCATCAATGTAGTGGAGGAAGATTTAAGGAGTATTACCAGGGAAGGCTTGGAACATGGACTGTTCTACATAGCCAATGAAGAGACCCATTGCTGAGACCCATGCGGGTACCCATGGCTGCCCTTCAAGTTTGGAGAAGGTGGGAGGAGCTGAAGGAAAAGTTGTTGAGGGTGAGGACCAGTTCTGCCAGTTGGAGGAGGGTGGTGGTGGAGAGGAATCAGCTGGT
The DNA here is from genome assembly GCF_030144855.1 of Hypanus sabinus. Taxonomy (NCBI): domain Eukaryota; kingdom Metazoa; phylum Chordata; class Chondrichthyes; order Myliobatiformes; family Dasyatidae; genus Hypanus; species Hypanus sabinus. The sequence goes on from NC_082707.1 coordinate 16,447,541, forward strand.
CCTTTTGTTACAAAAGAAGCTGAGATCTTTGAGGCCTTCCTGATGGAGGATAGAACTGTACAAGGACTGAACATCCAAGGTGAAGATGAGGCAGTCAGGTCCAGGGAATTGAAAGTTACTGAGGAGACTGAGGGCATGAGAAGTGTTGCGGATGTTGGTGGGAAGGGTCTGAACCATGGGGGATAGAATGGAATAGAGGTATCCAGACAGAGGCATTAGGCATATCCAGACAGTGCAGCTTCTGGATTTTAGGTAGGTGGTAGGAGCAAGCAGTGCAGGGTAGGGAGCCACGAGTTTGCTGGCAGTGAATAGGAGTTCTCCAGGGTGATGAGGTCAGTGATGGTGTCGGGGACAGTTTTCTGATGGTCGGGAGTAGGGTCCTCTTCAAGGAATAGATCTGAAGAAGTGTCTGAGAATCAGAATCAGAATCAGGCTTATTATCACCAGCATATGACGTGAAATGTGTTAACTTAGTAGTAGCAGTTCAATGCAGTACATAACATAGAAGAAAAAAATAAATCTCATTCAGTATACTTTATTCAGTATATGTCTATTGAATAGATTAAAAAGCATGCAAAAAACAGAAATACTATATATTTTTTAAAAAGTGAGGTAGTGTCCAAGGGTTCAATGTCCATTTAGGAATCGGATGACAGAGGGAAGAAGCTGTTCATGAATCGCTGAGTGTGTGCCTTCAGGCTTCTGTACCTCCTACCTGATGGTAACAGTGAGAAAAGGGCATAGCCTGGGTGCTGGCATCCTTAATAATGATCGCTGCTCTTCTGAGACACTGCTCCTTGAAGATGTCCTGGGTACTTTGTAAGCTAGTACCCAAAATGAAGCTGACTAGATTTACAACCTTCTGCAGCTACTTTGAATCCTGTGCAGTAGCCCCTCCAGACCAGGTAGTTATGCAGCCTGTCAGAATGCTCTCCACTGTACATCTATAGAAGTTTTTGAGTGTCTTTGTTGACATAACAAATCTCTTGAAGTATAGTCGCTGTTTTGCCTTCTTTATGACTACATCGATATGTTGGGACCAGGTTAGATCCTCAGAGACCTTGACACAAACACCGAGAAACTTGAAACTGCTCACTCTCTCCACTTCTGATCCCTCTATGAGGATTGGTATGTGCTCCTCCATCTTACCCTTCTGAAAGTCCACAATCAACTCTTTCGTCTTACAGATGTTGAGGGACAAGTTGTTGCTACAGCACCATTCCACTAATTGGCTTATCTCAGTCCTGTACACCCTGTCATCACCACCTGAGATTTTACCAACAATCATCAGCAAATTTATAGATGGTATTTCAGCTCTGCCTAACTACACAGTCATGGGTATATACAGAGTAGAGCAGTGGGCTAAGCGCACACCCTTAAGGTGCACGATCAGAGTTGATCGTCAGTGAGGAGGATACGTTATCATCAATCCTCACAGACTGTGGCCTTGCCATTATGAAGTCGGGGATCCAATTGCAGAGGGAGGTACAGAGGTCCAGGTTCTGCAACTTCTCAATCAGGATTGCGCGAATGATGGTATTAAATGCTGAGCTATAGTCGATAATCAGCATCCTGACATAGGTGTTTGTGTTGTCCAGGTGGTCTAAAGCTGCATGGAGATCCACTCAGATTGTCTCAGCCACTGACCCATTATGTGATAGGCAAATTGCAATGGGTTCAGGTCCTTGCTGAGGCAGGAGTTCAGACTAGTCATGACCAACCTCTTGAAGTATTTCGTCACAGTAGATGTGAGTGCCACCGAGCGATAGACATTAAGGAATCCCGGTTCTCGATCCACTCAGGGCTCATTAGAACTGGAGTTAATGATTCTAGTGTCACTGGTCTCAAGGTGTTCAGGGCTTTCAGAGCCAGAGATGGAGTCGGTGAGATCAGTGATCTGGGAGTACCTGATCAAATTGAGGTCCGAGTGGCACACAGCACAGACAGAGGTCTGGCAGTGCACAGGGCCATTGGAGTTGGGAAAGATAGGATCTGAGGTCCAATGGCAGAAAAACTTCCGATCATTATTGGACGGGAGGAATGCAAAGAGCCAGCAGAGGATAAAATGTCGGAGATATCCATGACAGGTGGAGGAGTGTGAGGCCCTGAGCTGTACCAGAGACTGAGACAAGGCCACCAGGTACCATTGTGTATTTCAGCCCTGAGAAAAATCTCTGACTATCCACTCAACCTATGGCTCTTATCATCTTGCACACCTCCATCAAGTCACCTCTCATCATCCTTTGCTCCAAAGAGAAATACCCTGGTTCACTCAGCCCATGCTTATGGGACACGCTCTGAAATCCAGGCAGCATCCTGGTAACTCTCTACTACACCCTCTCTACAGCTTCTACGACCTTCCTATAATGAGGTGACTAATTCGTAATTGGTGCTCTTTATTCCTACCACGTCCAAAAGGTGACAGGGTCGGTCACCAATATGTAGGTGAGGGTTAAAACCTGGGGAGAGTAGAAGAGGCATGGTGAGAGAACAAATGGGATGGGTATATGGTTAGTATAAGTGATAGGTTGATAATTAATGCTTACTGGGCTGAATGGCCTTTTTCTGTGCTGGATCTCTCAATTAATAGAAGGACATTGTGTAGTTTGATCACTTCATCTTCATCAGAATCTATTCAATGAAAGGTGAAATGTTTAAGGGGAACATGAGGGGTAACTTCTTCACTCAGAGGGTCGTGAGAGTGTGGAACGAGCTGCTGGTGCAAGCATTGGATGCGGGTTCAGTTTCAACATTTAAGAGAAGTTTGGATAGGTACAGTAATGGGAGGGTTATGAAAGGATAAATAAGACTCGACGCAATAATAGTTTGGCATGAACTAGATGGGCTGAAGGGCCTGTTGTGGAGGTGTAGTGCTCTATGACTCTATGAATAATAACTGGCACGGAGAGATTTGCAACAGTAGTGAGAGCAGAGAGAGTTTTATTTTTGCCAAAAGAAAATTCAAATTCAACTTACAAATCTTCAGGGTTTGATTAATGTAGATATTGAATGAATGAGGCAGACTTCAAGGGATTATATAGAATTTATTGTGTTCATTAATTAAAATTATGTTATAGCAATCACATCAGACCTTGTTAAATAACCTCTGCGATGGTATGTTGAAGCTATATAAAATATAGGGAAGGCCGCGTTTTGAGTATTGTATGTAGTTCTGGTCACCTAGCTACAGGAAAGGTATCAATAAGCTTGAAGGAGTTTACAAGGATGTTGCAGGGACCTGAGGTGATGAGTTTTAGGGAAAGGTTGAAGAGGTTTATGTCCTGGAGCACAGGAGAAGGAGGGGGATCTTATTGAGGTAAACAAAATGATGAAGGGCATACATAGGTTAATTGCATACAGACTTTATCCCCTCAGCTTGGGTGAGTCTAGAACTAGAGATCATAAGTTTATGAAGGTAAAGGAAAAGATTAACTTTATTTGTCACATGTACATTAAACATTGAAAGATGTAGTGAAATGTGTTGTTTGTGATGAGGATGCGCTGAGGTCAGCTCACAAGTGTCACCTTGCTTCTAGCACCAACGTAGTATGCCCACAAATTACTAACCCTACCTGTATACATTTATCTTCTACTCCTCGATCAAGTCACCTCGCCTTGTCCTTCGCTCCAAAAGAGGAAAGCCCTAGTTTGCTCAACGTTTGCTCATAAGCCTTGCTTTCTGCCAGTATCCTGATAAATGTCCTCTGCACCCTCCCTAAAGCTTCCACATCCTTCCTATAATGAGCTGACCAGAAACAAACAACAATTTCCAGGTAAGGTCTAACCTGGGTTTTATGGAACTACCAGAGCCTCGCAGCTCTCGAGTGCAATCCCTTGACTAATGCAGATCAACACACCAAATGCTTCTTAACAACCCTATCAACTTACGCAGCAACTTTGAGGCGTCTATAGATGTTTATCTAAAAACCCCTCGGTTCCTCAGGCTAGGTAGCAGCTTCTTCCTTCTGGCCTTGAGACTCCTGCTACCATCTAGGATATCTTGTTTGTGACAGTAGAGTAGCAATAATATAGTTGTATATTTAACTGTACGTTGCATATGCACTTTATGTCAACTTGAATATTCACAGTATATTTTTATTTATCACTTAATACCATTGTGTAAATGTTAATTAATTTTATATGCTGTATGTGATAGATGTACTGTGTTTTGCACCTTGGTCCCTGAGAAATGTTGTTTTGTTTAGCTGTATACATGTGTACAATGTACGTGAATGACAATAAACTTGTATTCTGCCTTCAAATTTTCAAAACAAACACTCTCCTGAACAACACTGTGGGTATACCCACACCTTGAGGGCAGCAGTTCAAGAAGGCAGCTCGCCACCACCTTCTCAAAGGAATAATTAAGTGCTGGCTCAGCCAGCGAATCCTACATCCCATGAATGAGTAAAGAGGTGTTCGCTAGTCTCTCAGTCACACTGACTATAAGTGTCAGTTTCTTTCCACATCTCCATGCCTGTTACTCACAACATTTCAGATGCACAGTCCCAGCAAGTCGCTCTACCCTCTAATGGCCAATTAATGTCAGTGAACTGCGAATGCATTGTTTATGTATTGGGTTTCAGTTCTTTATACAAGAGGAAGTTCCTGTCAGAGCACTTTGCATGGAGTAACAGTGACTGATCTTCCAGCTCAGCACCCTGGTGCCCATGTTAAAGTTAAACACTTGGCGCTCATTGCTTTGCTGACAAGATCATAATGACAATCCCTTAAATTCACACCTCCTCTCTGCAATGTCAATCCAGTTCATGCTGCCTCTTTGCTCGTCATTCATGCTGTCTCTTTCCCCGTCACTGTGGACACTATCCACCCTGCCAGTCCTGCACACAAGAGTCATTACCCACCCTGCAGACTGCCTTTTCTAAAAGTTCCCTTCTGGAAAATGCTATAGGGCTGTTAGAACAGAACCTTCTTCCCCCAGGCAGTTAATCTAATCAACCATTCTAGTTAGTCACACCAGTCCTTTTACACAGTCGCCGTACTGCATAATAAACACATTAAACCAGTTTTATAATGCTGTTCACATTGTAAATACATGCTGGTATTTATGTTTTTCTGCACATTTTGTTCTATATCTATCCTTTAAACTCTAACATTAATACTTCTTTATATATACAGTATATATATATATATATATATATATATATATATATATATACACACACACATTCAGACAATGTACATATATATATTTGTTCAGTGTTGGTTTTTATTGCATGTTACACCCTGAACAACACACCATGGCATATTTCGAATATATGTAAATGTTTATGGCAAATGAAATTGATCCTGCAGAGAATTTGAGATTGTCGAGTCCCTCAATAACTGAGGTGGAAATGTATGTCTCATGATCAACTCCTCTTACATAGAACATAGAATAGTACAGGACATTACAGTCCCTTTGGTCCACAATGCTGTGCCGACCCTCAAACCCTGCCTCCCATATAACACTCCATCTTAAATTCCTCCATATACCTGTCCAGTAGTCTCTTAAACTTCACTAGTGTATCTGCCTCCACCACTGACTCAGGCAGTGCATTCCACGCACCAACCACTCTCTGAGTAAAAAATTCTGCTCACCAAACCTGGAATGTCCCGCAATTAAGTGCTGTCTATTTTAGCTGCCATGGGAGATCTCAGCCATCATGTTGGTAGAGGTAAACATTCCACCTCAGGCTAATGTCAAACAGGCTCTAGATGATCTGAACAATGGGATCAACATACATGAAACAGTGCACCCTGACACTTTCACAACCATTTTAACCAGGCCAGCCAGAAAAAACACTAAATAATTACCATCAACAAATCCCTTGTAGCACCAGAGGGACATACTGGGCGTTGGACATAACAGTAGCAACATACTGGGTGACTGTTACACCACCATCAAGAAACCTCACCATGCTTTTCCATTCTCGCACTTCAAAAAGTCTGATCACCTGGCTGTACTTCTACTCCCTGAGTACGTGCAGAGACTGGAGACTGCAGCTCAGTCATGAGGACCAAGAAGGTTTGGACAAGGGAAGCACAGGAGTGCGAACCAGATTACTTTGAACTGTTGGACTGGACTGTACTTAAGGATTCACCTTCGAATCTGGGTGAGCAAACACAGTTGCTACTAGCTTCATTAAAACCTGTGTGGATGAGTGTGTGCCTATGAAAACTTATTGTATGTTCCCAAACCAAAAGCTATGGATGAACCAGGAGATTCATCATCTGTCTAGGACTAGATCTGGGGCATTTAAGTCTGGTGACCCAGGTCTGTGCAAGAAAACCGGGTATAACTTGCTGAGGGCTATTTCAATCGTGCAGAAACAATTCCAATCAAAATTAGAGATAACATCTAAAGCATGTCAACTCTGGTAGGGTTTGCAGGACATTACTTCCTACAAAGTAATAGCATGAAAGGTAGTTTCACTACCTGATGAACTCAACGCCTTCTATGCCTGCTTTCAAAGGGAGAATATAACTGGAGCTGTGAAGATCCCTGCCGCATGTGGTGACCCTGTGATCTCTGTCCCGGAGGCCGATATCAGGCTGTCTTCAAGGAGGGCAAACCCTTGCAAGGCGGCAGACCCCAAGGAGTACCTGGTAAGGCTCTGAAAACCTGTACTAAACAACTGGCGGGAGTATTCAAGGACACTTTCAACTCCTCACAGCTATGGTTAGAAGTTCCCATCGGCTTCAAAAACAATGGTGCCTTAATGATTATTGCCCGCTGGCACTCACATCTACAGTGATGAAATGCTTTGAGAGTTTGGTCATGTCTAGACTGAACTTCTGTCCCAGCAAGGACCTGAACCCACTACAATTTGCCTATCACCACAGTAGGTCTACGGCAGACACAACCTCGATGGTTCTTCCCATGGCCTTAGATCACCTGGACAATACAAACACCTATGTCAGAATGCTGTTCGTTGACTATAATTCAGTGTTTAACACCATCATTCCCACAATCCTGATTGATAAGTTACAGAACCTGGACCTCCATACCTCCCTCTGCAATTGGATCCTCCACTTCCTAACCGGAAGACCACAGTCTGTATGAATTCGTGATGATCCAGCAGCGGATGTACTTCCTGTGGCTCTTGAGGAAATATGGTCTGCCTCAGGAATTGCTGCTGCAGTTCTACACTGCAGTCATTGAGTCTGTCCTGTGCACATCCATCACTGTGTGGTTTGGAGCCGCCACCAAGCAGGATAGCGCACAAGACTACAGCGCACAGTGAGGACTGCCGAGCGCATCATTGGAGCTTCCCTGCCCTCTATTGTGGACCTGTACTCTTCCAGGTTGAAGAAGAGGGCGGGGAACATCATAAAGGACTCCTCCCATCCTGCGCACGGACTGTTTGAACTGCTTCCATCTGGTAGGCGCTTCAGATCCCTCCAGACTAAGACTAATAGGCATTGGAGAAGTTCTTTCCCTACTGCGGTCACTTTGCTGGACAGTTAACTGCCGGTTAACTGTCGGCTAACTATTACTTGGATTGCACTACTTGTATGTATAATCTATATTTTCATTTATATTTATCATTATTATTGCTATGAGCAGAGAGACAACATCTGCCGGAAGTAAATTCCTTGTATGTGCACAGGTACTTGGCGATTAAAGTCTGATTCTGATTCTGATTCTGATTCTGATTCTGATATCTCCTCCTCACTGACGATCAACACTGGTGCCCCTCAGGGATGTGTGCTTAGCCCACTGCTCTACTCCCTCTATACCTATGACCATGTGGCTAGGCACAGCTCAAATACCATCGATAAATTTGCTGATGATACAGCTGTTGTTGGTAGAATCTCAGATGGAGATGAGAGGGCGTACACGAGTGAGATATACCAGCTAGTTGAGTGATGACACAGCAACAACCTTGCACTCAATGTCAGTAAGACAAAAAAGCTGATTGTGGACTTCAGGAATGAAAAGACGAGGGAACATGAACCAATCCTCACAGAGGGATCAGAAGTGGAGAGAGTGAGCAATTTCAATTTCCTGAGTGTCAAGGTCTCTGAGGATTTAACATGGTCCCAACATCTCAATGCAGTTATAAAGAAGGCAGGACAGTGGTTATATTTCATTAGGAGTTTCAAGAGATTTGGTTTGTCATCTGAAACACTAAAAAAAATCTAGAGATGTGCTGTGGAGAACATTCTAACAGGCTGCATCACTGTCTGCTATTGGGGGGCAGTGGCTACTGCACAGGACCGAAGTAAGCTACAAGAAGTTGTAAAATTTGTCAGCTCCATCTTGGGTACTAAGACATCTACAAGGAACAGTGCCTCAGAAAGGCAACATCCATTATTAAGGACCAACATCACCTAAGGCATGCCCTCTTCTCATTGTCACCATCAGGAAGGAGGTACAGAAGTCTGAAGGCAGACACTCAACAATTCAGAAACAGCTTCTTCCCCTCTGCCATCCATTACATTACATCCATGAACATTACTTCACTTTTTTTTTAATATATATTAGTTTTTGTTTTAGCACTTTTTAATCTTTGTATTTAATATACATATATATATACTGACAGTAATTGATTTACTTGTTTATTTATTTCTATATTATCATAAATTACATTATAACCATATAACCATATAACAATCACAGCACAGAAACAGGCCATCTCAGCCCTTCTAGTCGGTGCCAAAGCTTACACTTGAATATTCCCACTGGCCCGCACTCAGCCCATAACTCTCCACTCCTTTCCTGTCCATATACCTATCCAATTTTGCTTTAAATGACAATACAGAACCTGCCTCTACCAGTTCTTTTGGAAGCTCATTCCAAACAGCTACCACTCTCTGAGTAAAGAAATTCCTCCTCGTGTTACCCTTAAACTTTTGCCCCCTAACTCTCAAATCATGTCCTCTTGTTTGAATCTCCCCTACTCTCAATGGAAAAAAGCCTATCCACGTCAACTCGATCTAACCCCCTCATTATTTTAAATACCTCTATCAAGTCCCCCTCAACCTTCTATGCTCCAAAGAATAAAGATCTAACTTGTTCAACCTTTCCCTGTAAGTTAGATGCTGAAACCCAGGTAACATTGAACTGCTGCTGCTAAGTTAACGAATTTCATGCCGGTGATAATAAACCTGATTCTGATTTTAAAGATACAAACTTCTGCATTTGAAGGGAAGTCCCCTAATCACTCTAGGCTGTGCAGGTGTGCGGTGCACAGTAACTGAAAAGCTCCCACGCACATAGCCCTTGTTGCCACATAGCTGGAATTTTCTTTTATATAATGTTTTATTAAAATGCTGTGCAGTATTCAGACCGTGTAAAAAATTCCTGCTCAGATTAATGGTTGGTCGGTGATCTGACTGGCTGATGCCTTTGAACTGAACAAACTAGGGGAATCGAAATATTAAATCTATATTTAAGCTCTGAAAGATCTAAGGGTGGAGGGGTAGAGATACGTCTCTACCAAAGGAGGAGTAAGGCACGCCTTCCCTCCGCTAGCCTGCAGGTCACACTTGGGCAAGTTGTAGCACCTGCTTAGCCCCCGATCAGGGTCACATGAAGCCATGGGTGCAGGTGGTGGATGGTTGTATGAGCAGCTGGTGCCTATCATGTCCTGGTTATGTGTTCACTGACACCAGGCAGGCAATCTTTGAACAGTATTGCTAATGGCTGGATTTGTAGGTTTTCACAAATAAAAACAGCAGGGGCATTTTATGTTTAAGAAAAGCCATACAACTCATTTATTGTACTCCAAAACACCGACCACAAGTGCAGTAAAAATACTTCACTAAATTACATCATCACGTCAGACCAGCCTCTTAAAGTGAAACCCCAACTCAATGTTGGTGGCTGTGCATTCTGTATGTTTCCACAAATTGCGTTACCCTACACAGGCCCTCCCAGAATTCACTAAAACTGGCGTTGTGAGGCTGTCCGGAGCTTGGACGAGCTGCCCAGTGTGTGTCCCATGTCCCAAGGTGGAGGAACAGCAGGTACCTCTGGCAAATCCAGAGGCGTGTTGACATGTCCATGGTCATGTCATGACAGCAGGGGCATGGTCGTGGAATCCTCCACACTTTAGTGGGTCAGTTTAAGGCAATCTACCAAAAGAGGTTCGGGTTTACAGCTTTTATCTTTGATAGAAGTCTTTTCTCCCCGTTCCAAAATGCGGAATGGGCTATTGTAAGGGGGCCTACAGGGATGTTGATGAGCATCATTGTGGGCAAAAACAAACCAGGTGGAATACAGTTTAACAAAAACCCAAGAGTGCTGTTCACCATGATGAGAGATAGGAATAGTTAAAACAGAATTGAATTTATGGAGGAGGGTGGAACACTGGTGGGAGACCAACCAGGCAGTCATGGCATTGGAAAAGAAATCGCCTAGCACACATAATGGCTGCCCGTATAGCAGCTCAACTGGAAACAACTGCAGGCCCTCTTCTGGAGCTGTTCTGAGACCCAACAGGACCCATGGGAGAAGATCATGCCAGCACTATTCCATCAGGGAAGCCCTCCGAGCAGCTTTTAATGAGCGGTGAAATGGCTCGCACAGCCCATTGGACTGCGGGTGATACGCTGTGGTGTGATGCCGCCTAATGCTGAAGTTCTGGGGCATTGCGGCCCAGAGGTCTGATATGAATTGGGGACTGTTGTCAGAGGAAGTATCAGATGGCGTACCAAACTGAACAACTCAGCTGATGATGAATGCCCAATCAATGTCTGCGGCTGTCACCAGTGCTGGAGGGAAAACGCCTGGCCCCCTGCTGGTACAATCCACCATGGTAAGAAGTCAGGTGAAACCACGGGAGGGGGGTAGAGGACCAACAAGGTCCACATTGACATAGTCAAACTGTCACTCAGGGACTTCAAAAGGTGCCAATGGCACCAGAACATGACGGTTAATTTTTTGCACACTGGAACCCCACACAGACTCCAATCACACACATCCTTTCGACGGTCCTGCCGCACAAACTTTAGTATAACTAGTTTCTGTGAGGCCTTCCAGCTTGGACGTAGGAGGCCATGTAGGCAGCGGAAAACAGTCCGTCTCCAGTTTGCAGTCAAGATGAGGCAAAGGGCAAACAATTGAGACATCACACAGGAAAGAAACCCCCAGCTTTTCCAAACTTAATATCAGCCAACCAGAGGTCTGTGAATGCTGTTTGCTAAGCCTGGACCTCTGGATCAGTAGCTTGGTTGCCTACCTTGCTGACATAGTCACCCCCTATGTGTATGGTCTCAATGGTTGACCGTGAGAGGCAATCGCCACAGCATTGCTTTTCCTCTTGTCATTTTGTGTATTCGTTGTGAACTCTGATATTTTGGCCAGTTGGCATTGCTGCCATGCAGGCCAAGGGTCTGATATTTTGGCCATCGCATGCACGATGGGTTTGTAGTCAATGAACGCTGGGAAATGGCAACCATGAAGAAAACAAAATGGTGGATAGCCAGCTAGAGACTGAGAAGCTCATGGTCCAGTGTGTTGTACTTCCTATTGGAGGTGTGAAGCTGCCGGCTGAAGAAAATGAGTGCTGCCACATGTCTTCACACAACTGATCGTGCACAGCACCCACAGCATAGTCTGAGGTGTCAATATGGGTGCACTGTGGTGTGGCTGCACCCATTGGGTCACATTGGAAAATGCTTGTTTGGTATCATTAAGTGCCTTGGTCATGTCTGCTGACTGTCAAGCAGGTGATTAGGGGTATTGCCTTTAAGCACACTATACAGGGGAAGCATAAATTCAGCAGCTTGAGGAATGAAGCAGTGATAGAGATTTGCCATGCCTAAAGACTACTGTAGTTGTTCGGTAGTGTGGGGTGGTGGGATATCCACAGCAGTGCCTACATTTGATGGGAGGGGTTTCACACCTTCGGTGGAGATGTAATGACCAAGAAAGTCAATGGTTGACAATCCAAGCTGGCACTTAGCAGGGTTAATAATCAATCCATGATGGCTTAGGCGCTGGAAACGTGTGCAGAAACAAGATACGTGTTTGGATTTGGATGCACTGGTGACAGGTATGTCTTCCAGGTAAACAAAAAGAAAATCTGTCTGTTAATACAGAGTCCATCAGTGGTTGGAAAATCTGTGCTGCATTTTTCAATCCAAATGACAAGAGCAGAAATCCAAAGAGGCTAGACGAGGTTAGCACAACCATTTTGGGAATGTCCTCCGAGGACACAGGCACCTGATGGTAGCCCCTAGCTAGACTGACTTTGGAAAAAATTAACTTCCTGGCTAAATGTGCCTAGACATCTTGGATGTGTGGGACTGGGTAACGATCAGGGGTGGTGGGCTCATTAAGGCGTCAATAATCACCACATGGGCAACAACCACCATGAGACTTAGAGAACATATGAAGGGGCAAAGCCCAGGGGCTATTCAACTAGCATACAATGCCAAGTCTTTCCACGTTGGCAAACTTTACCTTCGTGATGCCCTGCTTTTCCGGGTCCAGCCTATGCGCGGGAGCATGGACTGGTGGGCCATTTGTAGAAACGTGGTGCTCGACCCCATGTTTTATGACTGTAGTGGAGAATGTGCACTTAGTGAGGTTTGGGAATTTGCTGAACGGCCGATTAAACTCACATGCAATGGTGCTTGCGCTTGACAGAGTCATTGTGGGGAAACTACTGGGTGAGCAGGGTAAAGACCCAAAGTCCTTGACATCCACAAACTGGCAATTCTTAAGATTGACTAATAGTCCTTAGGCACACAGAAAATCTGCCCCAAGCAGGGCCTAGCCACCTTAGCCAGGACAAAGTCCCGTCACCCACTGAAGCAGAGAGTCACCCATCGTGCCCTGTAAGTCTTGATCCTGCTGCCACTAGGCCCTCCATTCTCGTTCTACTTCTGGTGTTCCCACAACCAATGGTCTCACTTTAAGGACTCTTTATGTTGTCATTTTACGTTCTCATTATTTATTGCTATTTATTTACATTGCATTTGTGCAGTTTGTTGTTCATTGATCCTGTGTAGTTACTGGTCTATAAATTTGTTAAGTATATCCACGGGAAAAATAATCTCAGGGTTGTATGTGGTGACTTGTATGTACTCTGATAATATACTTTCAACTTTGAACTCTGAATAGGCGATGCTGGAAGCACACTCACTTTAGTACCCATGTCACACAGGAAGCGTCACCACGGAAGGGTGTTGGTAATGGACAGGGGGTGGCCCTGGCAGCTGTAACCCACAGTCCTCACAGTCCTCTGATGTCCTGATGCACCGGCGCTGTCGAAGCTGCAAGGCGGTCAGAGCTTCCTAACGTTGGCACCAAAGTGAGCATGGTATAACACAGGCCCAGCATCATCTGTTATGCAGTCACAGTCTTCCTTACGTTGTAGGCCTGGCCGGCCGGCTTATCAAGGCAGGAAAAGGAGGAATGATGCACCGCTGCCTGGCTGAGTATAGACTATCAGCCATTTTAGCAAACTCCCTATAGTCCTTCACAAGTGCATTAGCAAACTTGATCAGGCATTTGGTGCATAAAGAGTTCTTTAAAAATAAAACAAGGATGGTGATTACTCAGGAGGCAGCATGCGGTCCATTAGCACCGAAGCCAGACAAGGAGCACAGTCAGTTGGTGAGCTCAGACTCCGATAGACCAAAGTCCTTAAAAGGTGATTTTCAGCGAATGCCATTTACCCTGTTCAGGCGGTGCTCTCGTAGGCTCGCCATTCTCACAGCTCTGGAGTTACTGAGTGGTGCTGCCACATCGAGGTACTTGGTGTTGTTGGTGATGATTTCTCACAGCACAATTCATGCCTCGGCTTGTACAAACCAAGCAACGGCATTTTGCACCCGAAACTCCGGCAGTTTCAAAATGACTGCACTGGCCAACATGTCCAATAACTCTAGAATCGTCCTAGAGCACTGGAGTCACCAATGTAGGTTTCCACAAATAAAAATGGCATGAAGCATTTTATGTTTAAGAAAAGCAGTAACAACTCATTTATTGTACCCCAAGGTACCAAACATAAAGCACAGTAAATAAAACTCCATGTAATTACATCACCGTGACAGAGCAGCCTCTTAAACTAAAACCCCAACTCAATGTCGGTGACTGTGAACTGTGTGCATTTCCACCAATTACATTACCGTACAGTCACTTGTCTTATAAAGTCACTGCCCAGAAGAAGACAATGGCAAACCACTTCTGTAGAAAAAATTGTCAAGAACAATCATTTACCAATCTAAATTGGTAAATATATAAATTGGTTTCTTCTTGTCACATGTGCTGAGTGAACATGTAGACCATTCACACAGATCACTTCACTATCACATTGAGTTAATTCAAGGTAAGACGATAACAGAATGCAGAACAAACTGTTGCAGTTACAGAAAGTACAGCGCAAGGCCACAATGAGGTAGATTGTGCGGTCAATAGTCCACCTTATCCTACTAGAAACAGTTCAATAGAGCTGCATAGAAGCTGTCCTTGTGATGTTGTTAGAGGAGGCACAGTGGCTCAGTGACTAGCAAAGCACTGTTACAGCGTCAGTGACCCGGGTTCAGTTCCACCGTTGTCTGAAGGGAGTTTGTGCGTTCTCCCTGTAACCACGTGAGCTCTTCTGTGTGCTCTGGTTCCCTCCCACATTCCAAAAAAATACAGCTTAGTAGGTTACTTTGTCACATGGGTGTAGCTGGGCAATGCAAACTCATTGGGCTGGAAGGACCTGTTACCACGCTGTGTCTCTAAATAAAATAAAATAACATGCACTCCGTCGCCACATCATTAGGGTGCCCAATTCAGATTCAGTTTATTGTCATTTAGAAACCACAAATGCAATGCAGTTAAAAAATGAGACAGCGTTCCTCCAGAATGATATCACAAAAGCATATGACAAAACAGACTACACCTGAAAATCCACATAACGTTTGGCAATCCCCAATCCAGAGTCCAGAGAGGCTGCTGCGTATTAATATCGCGCTACCATCTTAGCGCGTTCCCCGGAAAGGAGCTCCAAATCCACCAGACAAAACAAGACCAAAAACTAAAGCTACAAGACCTGCACAAAACCACATAGTTACAAGTTACAACAGTGCAAACAATAGCATAATTGATAAAAAAAAAACAGACCATGAGCACAGTAAAAATAGTCCAAAGATGTTAAAAGTCTATAAGTTCAAAGGAAATCACCACACAGTTTCCACAAGTCCTCAGGGTCCCGACAGACTTGCCATCCCACGCAGGCAGCAGAAGGGAATACCCCTGCTATGGACTTCCACGGCGCCTCCGACTCAGCCTCGCGGACTCAGCACACAATGAAAGCTCCGTTGAACCCAGCCTCGCAGACGCAGCACACACCGAAAGCGACCTGACCGCAGCGGACTCCAAGTCCATCGAACATCCGACCATCCCCTCCAGCACAGCTTCTCCAAGCACCATCCTCTGCCGAGTGTATTAAGACGCCCCTGCCAATAGCCATCAGCAACGCGACCCTGAGGACTGGGGGGCCTGTTCTTCCCAGCAGAGACCTAGACCTCACAACAGCAGCAGCAATGAAGAAGGTCTTCCTGGTGATTTCCAGATGTTCCTCCGTGCTCCCACGTCCGTTTTCAACCGATTATAATTGCGCACAGCACCCCACTTCTCAAATAACAGATATTCAGCTCCGGAGTAGCCGCTGCAAGCTGCGTCATGCCGCCATCTTGAAATAAGGTAGCTACTGAGTGTAGGTTCGTGATCTTCTGCTGCTGAAGCCAATCCACTTCAAGGTTCGACGTGTTAGGTGTTCCGAGATCTTCTTCTGCGCTCCACTGTTGTAATGCATGATTATCTGAACTACTGCAACCTTCCTGTCAGCTTAAACCAGTCTGGCCATAATCCTCTGACCTCTCTCATGAACAAGGCATTTTCATCCTGATCAGTGATTGCTGGTGCTGTAAAGCATTACACTAACTGCTCCACCACTGTGCCACTCACAATGAACAATATCAGATAACTGTTGTTATTCATTGCCTGCATATAAAACTTACAGACTCTGTTTCCTATGTCACAACTTTGAAGTGCCTTGGGACTGCCTGAGATGCTGAAAGGTGAGACAGGGAAGGGGAAGTCGAGGGAACACACACCAGTCCTCACGGAAGGATCCGCGGAGGGAAGGGTGAGCAGTTTCAAGTTCTTGGGTGTCAACATCTCTGAAGATCTATCCTGAGCCCAACATACTGATGCAATTATGAAGAGGGCATGCCAGCGGCTAGATTTCATTAGTTTGATGGAGATTTGGAACGTCACAAAAGACTCTAGCAAATTTCTACAGGTGTACCATGGAGACCATTCTGACTGGTTGCATTACCGCCCGGTATGGAGAGGACAATGCACAGGACTGGAAAAAGCTACAGTAAATTGGAATCTCATTCAGTTCCATCATGGTCTCCTCACCATCAAGGACATCTTTGAAAGGGGTTGCCTCAAGAAGGCGGTATCCATCAATAAGGATACTCACCATACAACCATGCCCTCTTTTCATTGCTACCATCAGGGAGGGGGTACAGAACCCTAAAGACACACACTCAATGATTCAGCAACTGATTCGTCCCGTCAACCAGCAGACGTCTGAGTGGTCCATAAACACTACCTCACATTTTGCTCATTTTTTGCACTAATTTATTTTGTTTGTATTTCTTATTATAATTTGTAGTGAAGTTTTAAATGTATTAATATATATTATATAGTATTATATATAGTATTAATGGTAAGGCTCTTGGCAGTGTGGAGGATCAGAGGGATCTAGGGGTCTGAGTCCATAAGATGCTCAAAGCAGCTGCGCAGGTTGACTCTGTGGTTAAGAACATGTACTGTGTATTGGCCTTCATTAATCATGGAATTGAATTTAGGAGCTGAGAGGTAATGTTGCAGCTATATAGGACCCTGGTCAGACCCCACTTGGAGTACTGTGCTCAGTTCTGGTCGCTCACTGCAGGAAGGATGTGGAAACCACAGAAAGTGTGCAGAGGAGATTTACAAGGGTGTTGCCTGGATTGGGGAGCATGCCTCATGAAGACAGGTTTACTGAACTTGGCCTTTTCTCCTTGGAGCCACGGAGGATGAGAGGTGACCTGATAAAGGTGTACAAGATGATGAGGGGCATTGATTGTGTGGATAGTCAGAGGCTTTTTCCCAGGGCTGAAATGGTTGCCACAGGAGGGCACAGGTTTAAGGTGCTTGAGGATAGATACAGGGGAGATGTCAGGGGTAAGTTTTTTTATGCAGAGAGTGGTGAGTTTGTGGAATGGACTGCTGGCAACGGTGGTGGAGGCAGATACGATAGGGTCTTTTCAGAGTCTTTAGGATAGGTACATGGAGCTTAGAAAAATAGAGGACTATGGGTAACCCAAGTAATTTCTAAGGTAGGGACATGTTCGGTTCAACTTTGCGGGCCGAAGGGCCAGTATTCAGCTGTAGGTTTTCTGTGTATTACACTGTAGTACTAGCACAAAAACATTTTTCTCAACAGAGGGTGCCATGGTAGCATTGCAGTTTACATGACATTGTCACAGCTTGGGGCTTTGCTTTTCGGAGTTCAGTTCCATGCTGTCTATAAGGAATTTGTACATTGTCCCTGATGACTGGAGGTGTTTCCTCTAGGTGCTCCAGTTTCCTTCCATAATCCATAGATGTATCTTTTATTAGGTTAATTGGTCATCATAAATTGTCCTGGGATTAGGCTAGGGTTAAGTCAGTGGGTTGTTGGATGATACGGCACATTGACCCAAAAGAGCCTGTTCCACACTGTCCCTCTAAATGAATAAGTAGATAGGAAAGATAAATAAATAACAACCCCGATTTTGATTCTGATAAATGTAGCTTTCAACTCCGAACTAACCCCCACACTCTGCATCCCAACCCTTCACCCTAACACTTTACAAGGAAATGTGTCCTCCTGCTAATGAAGCATCCTTTCACGTCATTCTGTCTTTTTTTCCTTCAGTTTAAGGGCTTGATCTGATCCCAGAGGAAAAGTCTGGCCAATTTCAGATCAAGGCACTTCCCTCCCAGATGTGAGGTGTACCACACTGTGTGATTAAACACCTCTTTGAGAAATTAATGTTTTGGATCTGATGGTGTTCTTATTCATATTTCATATTTAGAATTCATGCATAATTTGAACTTTACTGCAAACATATTTAGCCACAGAGAATAGACCTCAAAATATAGAATACAAAGATCAAACACACTCATGAAAGAAATGCCAAAAGGTTTTCCATGTTTGTCAGTGCCTTAGATGTATTATGTCCCAATTCCTCAAAGGCTGTTGTGGTGAAGAACAGAGCTGCTGGTTTTCTCAGCTAATTTATTAATAATGGACTAATCCTTCAAGTGCCTTGATAGAACCATAATTTGACTGCATTTTGTGGCAGGATGGAATATCATGTTTTCATCTTGAGATGAAGCAAACAAGATTCACAGAAAATCTCAAGGTGATCGAAAGAAACTTCCACGTGCTCATTGCTTTTGATGTGATGACAAAATGCCATTGGCATTTCACAAGAATATCATCAAACAGGTATTGATCTGGGGCCTCACAGAGAAGGTGACCAGAAGCTTTACTGAGGGGTCATTTTGAGGACAATAGAGAGGGGAGGGGTAATTCTGGATGGTAGGGACTGGGCTTACTGGTGATCAATAAGATAAGAAATATGACTAAATAACACTTTTTCTGTGGAAAATTGTGCTAAGCTATCACCACAAACAATGAAGAGGCAAGTAAAGGCGAGGCAAACTCAAGAGTTGAGCCCTGCAGGTGCAATGCAAAATCGAAGTTGTAGCATGTTCGAGAAGAAAGTGAATTCAAGGCACGTTTGAGACAGTGTCAATGACAGAGACAGAGTGAGTGAATCAGAGAAGATGAGAAGGATTTGAATACTTGTTCTGAGGTGTAATAGTGTTGCACTAACCACCGTGCTATTGTGGCAGCCTTGGGATCTTATTGAAAGTGTTAGGAAACCAGCTCTGAACCAGAGTGGTGGAGTTTCCTGACAAAGACCTGGGGCTTCAGACCTGAGTAAGTCTGCTGGGCTGACCTTGAAACAGATGATGAGAGACATTGATTGTGTGGACAGCCAAAGGCTTTTTCCCAGGGCTGAAATGACTAACACAAGAGGGCATGGTTTTAAGGTGCTTGAAAGTAGGTACAAGGTGATGTCAGAGGTAAGTTTTTCACACAGAGAGTGGTGGCACATATAATGCACTGCCAGAAATGGTGGTAGAGGTTGATACAACAGGGTCTTTTTAGAGACTCTTAGATAGATACATGGAGCTTAGAAAAATAGTGGGCTCTGCAGTAGAGTAATTCTAGGCAGTTTCTAGAGTAGGTTACATGGTTGGCACAACATTGTGGGCCGAAGGGCCTGTAATGTGCTGTATTTTTCTATGATTCTATGATTCAATCTGAGTGCTAGTCAGCAAGGACCAAGAGTTTCCCCTTGACCAGGGTTTCAGTGTGATGGAAGGAGGGTTGGAAGTCAGGATCAGGGCTGTGTTGGAGGATTATGCAAGTATGCAGTTGGGTTAGGACACTTCCCCGGTGCAGGTGAGTCTACAATAATGGTGAAAGACTGTGTGCGGGTTACAGAATAAGGCTTATGGGATTGTGAGATGAGATGTTGTTTGCTAGGGGTCATTGGGGAGGTCTGGTTCCTTAAGGATATATAAACAGAGGTAGTAGTGTGGATATTCTCCCACTATCTATTAAATACTCCCAGTGGTGTACGTCTCAAATAGCTTCTGACTACCAAGTCCAGTGCCTGGCCTTTACCTGTGGCTTAGCTACTAAACCCAGTGGAACCGTTTCTACTGAGAGGAGAAAGGGCAAAGGTAGGCTACTGGCACCTTGAAACAACACGCTTCTGGCAAAATGTGAGGTCATGTTCATTGGTTTATGGACCATTCAGACATCTGCTGGTTGACGGGACAAATCAGTCGCTGAATCATTGAGTGTGTGTCATTAGGCTCCTGTACCTCCTCCCTGATGAAAAGAGGGCATGGTTGTTTGGTGAGTATCCTTACCACATCATCAAGCTCTTGAACCAAAGGGGGTAACTTCACTCAAACTCATCACTGAAATGTTCCCACAACCTATGGACTCAATTTCAAGGACTCTTCATCTCACATTCTTGATATTTATCGCTTTTTCATTTATTATTATTATTTCTTCTCTTTGTGTTTGCACAGTTTATTATCATTTGCACACTGGTTGAACACTCTAGCTGGGCAGTCTTTCAATAATTCTGTTCTTATTCTATGGATTTATTGAGAAAATGAATCTCAGTGTAGTGTATCATGACATATATGTACTTAGAACGTAAGATTTACTTTGAACTTTGTGGAAGAAAACTGGAGCACATGAAGGAAATTCACGAGGGTCATGGGGAGAATGTACAAACTCCTTACAGACAGCAGTGGGAATTGAACCCCAGTCATTGGCACTGTTGTAGCATTATGTTAAGCATTACATCATCCTGCTGTTGAGTGGGTTTGAAGTGCTGTGGGATGGAACAGGGGAGGGGCAGGGGTCGTCTTCTCTGGATCCGATCAAGAGGCGAGACTTCAATTGAAAGCTGAGTCCTCAGGCAGCTTGTGTGAAGAGAACAGTACGGCTTCACAGCACTACGTCACAGCCAGTCTCAGACATCACTCTGACACACAGGAGCTTTCATGAATCCACCACATCGCTGATAAATATTTGAGTGTTTCCTCCAACCTGCCTGACCCTCTCAGAACAGCGACAGATTTCCTGCAATGAGGGATGACGCAAAAGCAAAACAAACAACTAAAGGTTTGACTCTTCTATAAGCGATTTGCATTAAAGGTCCAAGTTATTTTAGAATCATAGAGATTTATATTTGTCGTCCTGTTTGTGTTTGCAGTCCAGACTGATCCCCTTCCTGGTTTTTAGTCGTAAGACTGTAGTACTGTCGCATAATGGTTCGTACTTCGCCAGTAACCCAGGATTAACTCCCACCACAATCTGTAAGGAATTAATACTTTCTCCCCCTGACCACGTGGGTATCCTCTAGGTGCTCCGTTTCTTCCCATATTCCAAAGACGTGTGGGTTAGAGGGTAATTGGTCACATCAGTGCAATCAGGCAGTGCAGGCTTGTTGAATCCGAAGGGGCAGAATTATGAATCAGCCAAAATTGAATAGTAGGATACAACTCAAAAAACTCCTCCACCATTCAATCAAGCTGATTCATTATCCATCTCAGCCCCATTCTCCTGCCTTCTCCCTGTAACCTTTGACACCCTGACTAATCAACAACCTATCACCTTCCACTTTAAATAAACTCAATGACTGAGCCTCCACAGCAGTCTGTGATAATCAGTTCCAGAGATTCAACACACTCTGGCTAAATAAATTCCTCCTCATCTCTGTTCTAAATGGACATCCTTATATTCAGAGGCTGTGACTTCTATTCCTAGACTTTCCCACCATAGTAAACATCCTCTCCATGTCCATTCTATGAAGGTCTGTCACTGAGATCCTCCCTTCATTTTTCTAAACTCCAGTGAGTACAGACCCAAATCCGTAAGCACTGAAGATGATTGTTGAATACCTTTAGGCTTCCTGCCACCATCATCCTTTCAGGCAGTGCATTCTAAGTGCAAGGCAGATAAATCCCCAGGGCCAGATGGTCTGCATCCCAGAGTGCTTAAGGGAGTAGCCCAAGAAATAGTGGATGCATTAGTGATAATTTTTCAAAACTCCTTAGATTCTGGATTAGTTCCTGAGGATTGGAGGGTGGCTAATGTAACCCCACTTTTTAAAAAAGGAGGGAGAGAGAAACCGGGGAATTATAGACCGGTTAGTCTAACATCGGTGGTGGGGAAAATGCTAAATTCGGTTATCAAAGATGTGATAACAGCACATTTGGAAAGAGGTGAAATCATCGGACAAAGTCAGCATGGATTTGTGAAAGGAAAATCATGTCTGACGAATCATATAGAATTTTTTGAAGATGTAACTAGTAGAGTGGATAGGGGAGAGCCAGTGGATGTGGTATATATAGATTTTCAAAAGGCTTTTGACAAGGTCCCACACAGGAGATTAATGATTTAGACAAGGGAATTAAATGCAGCATCTACAAGTTTGCAGATGACATGAAGCTGGGCGGCGGTGTTAGCTGTGAGGAGGATGCTAAGAGGATGCAGGGTGACATGGATAGGTTAGGTGAGTGGGCAAATTCATGGCAGATGCAATTTAATGTGGATAAGTGTGAGGTTATCCACTTTGGTCACAAGAACAGGAAAACAGATTATTATCTGAACGGTGGCCGATTAGGAAAAGGGGAGATGCAACGAGACGTGGGTGTCATTGTACACCAGTCATTGAAGGGGGCATGCAGGTACACCAGGCGGTGAAAAAGGCAAATGGTATGTTGGCATTCATAGCAAAAGGATTTGAGTACAGGAGCAGGGAGGTTCTACTGCTGTTGTACAAGGCCTTGGTGAGACCGCACCTAGAATATTGTGTGCAGTTTTGGTCCCCTAATCTGAAGAAAGACATTTTTGCCACAGAGGGAGTACAAAGAAGGTTCACCAGATTGATTCCTGGGATGGCAGGACTTTCATATGAAGAAAGACTGGATTGACTAGGCTTATACTCACTGGAATTTAGAAGATTGAGGGGGGATCTTATTGAAACGTATAAAATTCTAAAGGGATTGGACAGGCTAGATGCAGGAAGATTGTTTCCGATGGTGGGGAAGTCCAGAACGAGGGGTCACAGTCTAAGGATAAAGGGGAAGCCTTTTAGGACCAAGATGAGGAAAAACTTCTTCACACAGAGAGTGGTGAATCTGTGGAATTCTCTGCCACAGGAAACAGTTGAGGCCGGTTCATTGGCTATATTTAAGAGGAAGTTGGGGGTATGGAGAGAAAGCAGGTACAGGGTTCTGAGTTGGATGATTAGCCATGATCATACTGAATGGCGGTGCAGGCTCGAAGGGACAAACGGCCTACTCCTGCACCTATTTTCTATGTTTCTATGTTTCTATTCTAGACACCCAACATTCTCTGGGTGAACATATTTCTCGTCAGCTCCATTCTCACCAATACTTTGAAACAAATCTTTCTCGGTTGAAAACAGAACACTGTAAGAACTCAGAATTCACTTGGTCAGAAAAGACAGAGGGTAGTTATAGATGGAGCAAATTGTGTGTGAAGGTCAGTAGCCAGTTGTGTTCCACAGGGATCTGTTCTGGGACCCTCTGCTCTTTGAGGTATTTGTAAATTACTTGGTTGAAGAAGAGGGAGGGTGGGTTAGTAAGTTTGCAGGTAGTGCAAATGTTCTTGGAGTTGTACATAATGTAGGCTATCTTTTATCTTAGCTTACAACTTGAGATTAAGAGGATACAGAACTGGGCTGGGAAGTGACAGATGGTGTTCAACCCAGGAAAGTGGGAAGTGATACACTTTGGAAAATTGAATTTGAAGAGAGAATGCAGGGTTAATAACAGGATTCTTAGCAGTCTGGAGAAACAGTGGCACTTGGGGTCCATGCCCATAGACCCCTCAAAGTCAGATGAGGCGGTAAGGAAGCATATGGTATGTTGGGAGATTGGGATGAAAAGCCACAATATAATGATGCAGCTCGAATGAACACTGGTTAGACCACACTTGGAATATTGTGGTCATTTCTGGTTGCCAAATTATAAGAATGTGGAAGCTTATGAGAGAGTGCAGTGTGGATTTACCAGGATGCTCAATGGATTAGAGGGAATGACATAGGAAACTGTAAAACTCAAAACCGTAAGACATAGGTTAAGAATTAGGCTACTTGGCCCATCAAGTCTGCTCCACCATTCACTCATGACTCATCTTTTTATTCCCTCCTCAGCCCCACCCACTGGCCTTCTCTCCATAACCTTTGATTCCATGGCCAATCAAGAAACTACCAATCTCTGCCTTAAATACACCCAAAGACCTGGCCTCCACAGCTGCCTAAGGGAACAAATTCCACAAATTCACCACCCTCTTACAAAAGAAATTTTTCCGCACCTCGGTTTCAAATGGATGCCCCTCTATCTTGAGGCTGTGCCCCCTTGTCCTGGACTCCCTCACTATGGGAAAAATCCTTTCCACCTCTACTCTGTCTTAGCCTTTCAACATTCAAAAGGTTTCAATGAGATCCTCCCTTACCCTTCTAAATTCCAGCGAGTACAGGCACAGAGCCATCAAATGTTCCTGATATGATAAGCCTTTCATTCCCCAGTCTCTGGGTCTCCCAGGATTCCAACATCCAGCATGAAGAACATACAATGGTCTTTTAATCTACACTAAGTACCCCTGACACAGTAAGCAAAAAGGGAAACATTACAGAAACTTACTCAGAGCCGAAGCCTCCTTTGAGCCAAAGCCTGACGCTCCCACTCTCACCACTGACCCATTCCCAACAATGGCTGCGCTGCTTGTTCCTTTGGTACTTTTATTTACTCCTCTCTGCACTGATCCCAGCACAGATTGGGCCAACAGGTAGGTCAAGTGAGCTCTGGCTTTTTTCTTTGAAGCAAAGGAGGATGAGAGGTGACTTATCGAAGGTGTAAAGAATGATAAGAGGCATAGAGTGGATAGCCGGAGAATATTTATAGAATAAAAGTAAGAGGGGGGTTCAGAGGTAATTTTTTTCTTTTACAGAGATTGTTGGGTACATGGAAAACCCTGCCGGGGTTATGGTGGAGGCATATACAAAGTTCCAAGTTGAAAACAGATCTCATTTTCAACGGACATATTCGTCACCACATACTCAGCAAATACAGTATGAAGGAAAGATCAAGTAGAGTGCAGAAGACAAAAACTGCAAATTCAAATATAAATAAAACACTATAAATAATGAGAACATGAAGTAACAAGATAAAGAGTCCTTAATGTGAGATCTCTGGTTGTGGGAACATCTCAATGGATGGTCAACTGAGCGTAGTTATCTCCTTTTGTTCAACAGCCTGATGATGAAGAGGTGGTAACTGTTCTTGAACTTGGTGGTGTGAGTCCTGAGGCTCTTGTACCTGCTACCTATTGGCAGCTTTGAGAAAAGTACGTGGCCTGGGTGGTGACAATTTCTGACGATGGATGACGATGGATTTCATGTAGATGTGCTCAATGGTTGGGAGGGCTTTACCCACGATGTACTGGACTGAATCCATTACCCTTCATAGGACTACTTGTTCAGATGCACTGGCGTTTCAATACCAGGCTGTGATGCAGCCAGTCAATACCCTATCCACTGTGCACCTATATAAGCCTGTCAAATGGTTTAGTGTCATGCCAAAACTCATCAGACTCCTAAGGAAGCAAAGGTGCTGTTGTTCACTCTTCGCAATTGCATTTATGTGCTGGGTGCAGGACAGGTCCTCTGAAATAGTAACACCCAGGAGTTTAAAGTTGGTTACCCTCTCCAACTCCGATCCTCCAATGAGGACTGGCTCATGGACCTCTGGTTTCCCTCTCCTGAAGTCTACAATCGGTTCCTTGGTCTTGCTGACATTGAGTGAGAGGTTGTTGTTATGACACCACTCAAGCAAATTTTCAGTCCCCCTCCTGTATGCTGATCCATCACCACCTTTGATATGGTCCACAACAGTGATGTCATCAGCAAAGTTGAATATATTGTTGAAGCTGTGCTTAGTCACACGATCATAGGTGAGAAGCGAGTAGAGCAGAGGGCTAAGCCAACAATCCTACGGTGCACCTGTGCTGATAGAAGGTGTGGAGGAGATGTTTTTTGCCAATCTGAACTGACTGGGATCTACATGTGAAGAAATCAAGGATCCATCGCACAAGGATGTTTTGAGACCATGGTCTTGGAGTTTATTGATTAGTTTAGAGGGGATGATGGTATAAAGTGCTGAATTATAATTGATAAGGAGCATCCTGCCGCACCTTTGCTGTCTAGATGTTCCAGGATTGTGTGAAGAACCAATGAGATGGCATCTGCTGTGGACCTGTTGCTCCAGTAGGCAAATTGGAGCAGATCCAAGTTGCCTCTCAGGCAGGAGCTGATATTGTTCATCATCAGCCTCACAAAACACACTCATCACTGTGGATGTAAGTGCATCTGGAAAATAGTCATTGAAGCAGATCACCACACTCTTTACACACATATATATATATATATATAGTACATTAGAGGCATTTAAGAAATGTTCAGATAGGCACAAGGCTGAAAGAAAAATGAGGGCTCTCTGGGAGGGAAGGGTTAAATTGATCTTAGAGTAGGTTCGGCATTGAAGGGCCTGTACTGTTCTGTAGTATTCTGTTAACTCAATGGGGTCAAGCACCACCTATGAAGGCAAAAGCTGTAAACAGATGTACCGGGTCAGGATTCTGCATCAGGACCCTACGTCAGTCCTGAAGTAGGCTGATCACCTGAGATATTGATGAACTCCTTTTGGCTCTGCAGATGCAGCCGGACCATATTGAGGTCTTCCTGCAGTCTGTTTTGGGAAATTCTAGATTCCAGCATCTGCAGTCCTCTTTGTTTGAATTTGGTACTGAGGGTTGCGAAAAGCATTCAGCCTGCTCTACCATTCGGTTACATCCTGACTAATCTGAGCTAATCAATTCCACCTTCTGCCTCGGTTTCCAAAACCCTGGGCTCCATCTCAAATGAATGAACCCCTATTCTAAACTCGTGCTCCAATTAGTCATTGAGTCATGCAGCAAGGGAGCAGGGTCTTCGGCCCAACTCATCCATACCGACCTATTTGCCTACACAAGCTAGCGCTATTTGCCTGTGTATGGCTCATTTACCTTTCCTTTGCATGTACCTACCCAAATGTCTTTCTGGATTAACCCCCATAAGGGACGCTTCCTTCCTTCACATCAGCCCAATGTGCAGATGCTGAAAATCCAAGCAACACACACACAATGCCGGAGCAATTCAGCAGGCCAGGCAGCGTCTGTGGAAAGAAGACCTGCTGAGGTGTTTCAGCCCGAAGCATTAACTCTACTCTTTTCCATAGATGCTGCCTGGCCTGCTGAATTCCTCCAGTTTGTGTGTGTTCTCTCTAATGCAGGCTATCCAAAGCTGTGACCCTCAGATCCCTTGCTTAATGGTAGTGGTCCATTTCTCAAAAAAGTTGGGGAACCCCTGCACCCCTGTAATTATATCTGTCTGTATATATGGAGTCCAAAACTCCCCATGAACCTTGAAACAAATGTCAATAAGACCATGCAGCATCTATGGAACAGAGTACAGTCAACGTTTTGGGATGAGATCCTGATGAAGGATCTCAGCCCGAAACATTGACTATATTCTTTTCCATCGCTCCTGCCTGGCCTGTTGAGTTCCACCAGCATTGTGTGTGTGTTGCTTGGATTTCCAGCATCTGCGAATTTTCTCTTGTCAACAAGACCATGTTAGATGTGGGCTCATTGACACTTCAAAGTAAGGTTCCAAGTTCAGAGTAAATTTGTTATCAAAGTACATATATGTCACCATATAATATGAGATTCATTTTCTTGCAGGCATTCACAGCTCTTCAAAGTTGTTCATCTTCTTCTCCACGTCTTGTGGCAAAATCTTGCCATTTCTTTATCATTTATCGTCTGTTAACCTTCTCATTCCTGAACCATCAACACTGGATCAGGAGCCTGTTGGTTGAATGTTAATAACAATGTTTCCCTATTTCAACAATTCCTGCTTATCTTAACCAATCTCGTCTTAATCTTAAATATTTCACTCTTATCTTCCTTCATTCCTCCTCTTCTCTACGGGGAATAACAACCTCTCCTTTCATTTTCCACCTCACCAATCATCTTGCATATCTAATGAAATTCTTGTCCATTGTGCGTGGTCAGTTATGGGAATTGTTCATTGCAATGATCTCTTACGTCATCTGGATTCATTTCTGCTAGTAAGAAGTCTGATCAATCCCACAGAGACGTCTTAATAGTTCCTCTGATCAAATCACCAGCAGACTCTCAGTGCAATAAAGGCGCAGCCTCGTCAAGACACAAATATTTATCCACAGCACCCGAGAGACAATTGCAGTGGAATTGCATTGCGTTATTTTTGATTCATGTACCAGGATATCATGCAGATACAAGAGACAGCAGGCAGACAGCAGTTAGCATATCTCCATCACACCGCCACTGACCCGAGATCATTTCCGCCACTGCCTGTAGAGAGTTTGTATGTTCTCCCCGTAAGCCTGTGGGTTTCCTCCGAGTGCTCCAGTTTCCTTCCACATTCCAAAGATGAATGGTTAGTAGGTTAGTTGGTCGAATGCAGATAACTGGGCAGCACAGCTTCATTGAGCAGAAGGATCTGTTAACTTGATGTACGTCTAAATAAGAATGAATAAATAAGTAAATGCTGGGATCTGCAACAACAAGCAATTGGCTAGAAGAGTACAGCGGGCCAAGCAGCATCTGCGGGGGTGAAAATAATTGTCGGTGTTTCGGGTCAAAACCCATCAGCAGGACTAAAAAGATAGATGGGCAGCATAGAGAGGAGAGGGGGTGGCGAGACAGGGGCCAGAGGACTGTGGAGGAGAGGGGGAGTGGTGAGACAGGGGCCAGAGGACTGTGGAGGAGAGGGGGGTGGTGAGACAGGGGCCAGAGGACTGCGGAGGAGAGGGGGATGGTGAGACAGGGGCCAGAGGACTGCGGAGGAGAGGGGGATGGTGAGACAGGGGCCAAAGGACTGCGGAGGAGAGGGGAGTGGTGAGACAGGGGCCAGAGGACTGTGGAGGAGAGGGGGGTAGTGAGACAGGGGCCAGAGGACTGTGGAAGAGGGGGGGAGTGGTGAGACAGGGGCCAGAGGACTGCGGAGGAGGGGGGGAGTGGTGAGACAGGGGCCAGAGGACTGCGGAGGAGAGGGGTGTGGTGAGACAGGGGCCAGAGGACTGCGGAGGAGAGGGTTGTGGTGAGACAGGGGCCAGAGGACTGTGGAGGAGAGGGGGAGTGGTGAGACAGGGGCCAGAGGACTGCGGAGGAGGGGGGGAGTGGTGAGACAGGGGCCAGAGGACTGTGGAGGAGAGGGGGAGTGGTGAGACAGGGGCCAGAGGACTGTGGAGGAGAGGGGGAGTGGTGAGACAGGGGCCAGAGGACTGTGGAGGAGAGGGGGGTGGTGAGACAGGGGCCAGAGGACTGTGGAGGAGAGGGGGAGTGGTGAGACAGGGGCCAGAGGACTGTGGAGGAGAGGGGGAGTGGTGAGACAGGGGCCAGAGGACTGTGGAGGAGGGGGGGAGTGGTGAGACAGGGGCCAGAGGACTGTGGAAAAGGGGGGGAGTGGTGAGACAGGGGCCAGAGGACTGCGGAGGAGGGGGGGAGTGGTGAGACAGGGGCCAGAGGACTGCGCAGGAGAGGGGTGTGGTGAGACAGGGGCCAGAGGACTGTGGAGGAGAGGGGGAGTGGTGAGACAGGGGCCAGAGGACTGTGGAGGAGGGGGGGGAGTGGTGAGAGGGGCCAGAGGACTGTGGAGGAGAGGGGGAGTGGTGAGACAGGGGCCAGAGGACTGCGGAGGAGGGGGGGAGTGGTGAGACAGGGGCCAGAGGACTGTGGAGGAGAGAGGGAGTGGTGAGACAGGGGCCAGAGGACTGTGGAGGAGAGGGGGGTGGTGAGACAGGGGCCAGAGGACTGCGGAGGAGAGGGGGGTAGTGAGACAGGGGCCAGAGGACTGTGGAGGAGAGGGGGAGTGGTGAGACAGGGGCCAGCGGAGGAGAGGGGTGTGGTGAGACAGGGGCCAGAGGACTGTGGAGGAGAGGGGGAGTGGTGAGACAGGGGCCAGAGGACTGCGGAGGAGAGGGTTGTGGTGAGACAGGGGCCAGAGGACTGTGGAGGAGAGGGGGAGTGGTGAGACAGGGGCCAGAGGACTGCGGAGGAGGGGGGGAGTGGTGAGACAGGGGCCAGAGGACTGTGGAGGAGAGGGGGAGTGGTGAGACAGGGGCCAGAGGACTGTGGAGGAGAGGGGGAGTGGTGAGACAGGGGCCAGAGGACTGTGGAGGAGAGGGGGGTGGTGAGACAGGGGCCAGAGGACTGTGGAGGAGAGGGGGAGTGGTGAGACAGGGGCCAGAGGACTGTGGAGGAGAGGGGGAGTGGTGAGACAGGGGCCAGAGGACTGTGGAGGAGAGGGGGAGTGGTGAGACAGGGGCCAGAGGACTGTGGAGGAGAGGGGGAGTGGTGAGACAGGGGCCAGAGGACTGCGGAGGAGGGGGGGAGTGGTGAGACAGGGGCCAGAGGACTGTGGAGGAGAGGGGGAGTGGTGAGACAGGGGCCAGAGGACTGTGGAGGAGAGGGGGAGTGGTGAGACAGGGGCCAGAGGACTGTGGAGGAGAGGGGGAGTGGTGAGACAGGGGCCAGAGGACTGCGGAGGAGAGGGGGAGTGGTGAGACAGGGGCCAGAGGACTGTGGAGGAGAGGGGGAGTGGTGAGACAGGGGCCAGAGGACTGTGGAGGAGAGGGGGGTAGTGAGACAGGGGCCAGAGGACTGTGGAGGAGAGGGGGAGTGGTGAGACAGGGGCCAGAGGACTGTGGAGGAGAGGGGAGTGGTGAGACAGGGGCCAGAGGACTGTGGAGGAGAGGGGGGTAGTGAGACAGGGGCCAGAGGACTGTGGAGGAGAGGGGGGTGGTGAGACAGGGGCCAGAGGACTGTGGAGGAGAGGTGGGTGGTGAGACAGGGGCCAGAGGACTGTGGAGGAGAGGGGGGTGGTGAGACAGGGGCCAAAGGACTGCGGAGGAGAGGGGGGTAGTGAGACAGGGCCAGAGGACTGTGGAAGAGGAAGGGAGTGCTGAGACAGGGGCCAGAGGACTGTGGAGGAGAGGGGGGTGGTGAGACAGGGGCCAGAGGACTGCGGAGGAGGGGGGGAGTGGTGAGACAGGGGCCAGAGGACTGTGGAAGAGGGGGGGAGTGGTGAGACAGGGGCCAGAGGACTGCGGAGGAGGGGGGGAGTGGTGAGACAGGGGCCAGAGGACTGCACAGGAGAGGGGTGTGGTGAGACAGGGGCCAGAGGACTGTGGAGGAGAGGGGGAGTGGTGAGACAGGGGCCAGAGGACTGTGGAGGAGGGGGGGAGTGGTGAGACAGGGGCCAGAGGACTGTGGAGGAGAGGGGGGTAGTGAGACAGGGGCCAGAGGACTGTGGAGGAGAGGGGGAGTGGTGAGACAGGGGCCAGAGGACTGTGGAGGAGAGGGGGGTGGTGAGACAGGGGCCAGAGGACTGCGGAGGAGAGGGGGAGTGGTGAGACAGGGGCCAGAGGACTGTGGAGGAGAGGGGGAGTGGTGAGACAGGGGCCAGAGGACTGTGGAGGAGAGGGGGGTAGTGAGACAGGGGCCAGAGGACTGTGGAGGAGAGGGGGAGTGGTGAGACAGGGGCCAGAGGACTGTGGAGGAGGGGGGGAGTGGTGAGACAGGGGCCAGAGGACTGCGGAGGAGGGGGGGAGTGGTGAGACAGGGGCCAGAGGACTGTGGAGGAGAGGGGGGTGGTGAGACAGGGGCCAGAGGACTGCGGAGGAGAGGGGGGTGGTGAGACAGGGGCCAGAGGACTGTGGAGGAGAGGGGGAGTGGTGAGACAGGGGCCAGCGGAGGAGAGGGGTGTGGTGAGACAGGGGCCAGAGGACTGTGGAGGAGAGGGGGAGTGGTGAGACAGGGGCCAGAGGACTGCGGAGGAGAGGGTTGTGGTGAGACAGGGGCCAGAGGACTGTGGAGGAGAGGGGGAGTGGTGAGACAGGGGCCAGAGGACTGCGGAGGAGGGGGGGAGTGGTGAGACAGGGGCCAGAGGACTGCGGAGGAGGGGGGGAGTGGTGAGACAGGGGCCAGAGGACTGTGGAGGAGAGGGGGAGTGGTGAGACAGGGCCAGAGGACTGTGGAGGAGAGGGGGAGTGGTGAGACAGGGGCCAGAGGACTGTGGAGGAGAGGGGGAGTGGTGAGACAGGGGCCAGAGAACTGTGGAGGAGAGGGGGAGTGGTGAGACAGGGGCCAGAGGACTGTGGAGGAGAGGGGGAGTGGTGAGACAGGGGCCAGAGGACTGTGGAGGGAGAGGGGGAGTGGTGAGACAGGGGCCAGAGGACTGCGGAGGAGGGGGGGTGTGGTGAGACAGGGACCAGAGGACTGTGGAGGAGAGGGGGAGTGGTGAGACAGGGCCAGAGGACTGCGGAGGAGAGGGGGAGTGGTGAGACAGGGGCCAGAGGACTGTGGAGGAGAGGGGGAGTGGTGAGACAGGGGCCAGAGGACTGCGGAGGAGAGGGGGTGGTGAGACAGGGGCCAGAGGACTGCGGAGGAGAGGGGGGTGGTGAGACAGGGGCCAGAGTACTGCGGAGGAGGGGGGGGAGTGGTGAGACAGGGGCCAGAGGACTGTGGAGGAGAGGGGGAGTGGTGAGACAGGGGCCAGAGGACTGTGGAGGAGAGGGGGAGTGGTGAGACAGGGGCCAGAGGACTGCGGAGGAGAGGGGAGTGGTGAGACAGGGGCCAGAGGACTGTGGAGGAGAGGGGGGTGGTGAGACAGGGGCCAGAGGACTGTGGAGGAGAGGGGGAGTGGTGAGACAGGGGCCAGAGGACTGCAGAGGAGGGGGGGAGTGGTGAGACAGGGGCCAGAGGACTGCAGAGGAGGGGGGGAGTGGTGAGACAGGGGCCAGAGGACTGCAGAGGAGGGGGGGAGTGGTGAGACAGGGGCCAGAGGACTGCAGAGGAGGGGGGGAGTGGGGAGACAGGGGCCAGAGGACTGTAGAGGAGGGGGGGAGTGGGTGAGACAGGGCCAGAGGACTGCAGAGGAGGGGGGAGTGGTGAGACAGGGGCCAGAGGACTGCGGAGGAGAGGGGGAGTGGTGAGACAGGGGCCAGAGGACTGTGGAGGAGGGGGGGAGTGGTGAGACAGGGGCCAGAGGACTGTGGAGGAGAGGGGGAGTGGTGAGACAGGGGCCAGAGGACTGCGGAGAGGGGGAGTGGTGAGACAGGGGCCAGAGGACTGTGAAGGAGAGGGGGAGTGGTGAGACTTGGGCCAGAGGACTGCGGAGGAGGGGGGAGTGGTGAGACAGGGGCCAGAGGACTGTGGAGGAGAGGGGGAGTGGTGAGACAGGGGCCAGAGGACTGTGGAGGAGAGGGGGATAGTGAGACAGGGGCCAGAGGACTGTGGAGGAGAGGGGGAGTGGTGAGACAGGGGCCAGAGGACTGCGGAGGAGGGGGGGAGTGGTGAGACAGGGGCCAGAGGACTGCAGAGGAGGGGGGGAGTGGTGAGACAGGGGCCAGAGGACTGCGGAGGAGAGGGGGGTGGTGAGACAGGGGCCAGAGGACTGCGGAGGAGGGGGGGGAGTGGTGAGACAGGGGCCAGAGGACTGCAGAGGAGGGGGGGAGTGGTGAGACAGGGGCCAGAGGACTGTGGAGGAGAGGGGGAGTGGTGAGACAGGGGCCAGAGGACTGTGGAGGAGAGGGGGAGTGGTGAGACAGGGGCCAGAGGACTGTGGAGGAGAGGGGGAGTGGTGAGACAGGGGCCAGAGGACTGTGGAGGAGAGGGGGAGTGGTGAGACAGGGGCCAGAGGACTGTGGAGGAGAGGGGGAGTGGTGAGACAGGGGCCAGAGGACTGTGGAGGAGAGGGGGAGTGGTGAGACAGGGGCCAGAGGACTGCGGAGGAGGGGGGGGAGTGGTGAGACAGGGGCCAGAGGACTGCAGAGGAGGGGGGGAGTGGTGAGACAGGGGCCAGAGGACTGTGGAGGAGAGGGGGAGTGGTGAGACAGGGGCCAGAGGACTGTGGAGGAGAGGGGGAGTGGTGAGACAGGGGCCAGAGGACTGTGGAGGAGAGGGGGAGTGGTGAGACAGGGGCCAGAGGACTGTGGAGGAGAGGGGGAGTGGTGAGACAGGGGCCAGAGGACTGCGGAGAGGGGGAGTGGTGAGACAGGGGCCAGAGGACTGTGAAGGAGAGGGGGAGTGGTGAGACTTGGGCCAGAGGACTGCGGAGGAGGGGGGAGTGGTGAGACAGGGGCCAGAGGACTGTGGAGGAGAGGGGGAGTGGTGAGACAGGGGCCAGAGGACTGTGGAGGAGAGGGGGATAGTGAGACAGGGGCCAGAGGACTGTGGAGGAGAGGGGGAGTGGTGAGACAGGGGCCAGAGGACTGCGGAGGAGGGGGGGAGTGGTGAGACAGGGGCCAGAGGACTGCAGAGGAGGGGGGGAGTGGTGAGACAGGGGCCAGAGGACTGCGGAGGAGAGGGGGGTGGTGAGACAGGGGCCAGAGGACTGCGGAGGAGGGGGGGGGAGTGGTGAGACAGGGGCCAGAGGACTGCAGAGGAGGGGGGGAGTGGTGAGACAGGGGCCAGAGGACTGTGGAGGAGAGGGGGAGTGGTGAGACAGGGGCCAGAGGACTGTGGAGGAGAGGGGGAGTGGTGAGACAGGGGCCAGAGGACTGCGGAGGAGAGGGGGAGTGGTGAGACTTGTTAAGGTCAGAGGGCAATGGCCAGACTGGTTCAAGCTGACAGGAAGGCAACAGTAACTCAAATAACCACACGTTACAACAGTGGTGTGCCAAAGAGCATTTCTGAAGTTGCAACACATTTAATCTTAAAGATAGTCTATGGCAGCAGGAGACCCCAAACATACAGGAGATACTTAATAAAGTGGCCACTGAGCATATACTGGATTCTCCCACAAGACAAAACATACTATCAGTATGCACTTTGTCAAAACCTCTCAGTATCCTAATTAAGTCTCATCTCTCTATTCTAAACAAGCTTCACTTGTCCTGTCCTGTGCTGTATCCACAAGGATATTTGGCCCTTCTAGCCTGTCCTATAATTCAGTAAGTTCACGGCTGATCTGGCATAACCTAGGCCCCATTTCCTTGTCAGCCTGTGACAGCATTGCATATCAAATAGCTCTTAACGTCTGCACTAAAGACATTCAGACCTTGCAAATATCACCCCTTCGAGGAAGACAATCGCTGCCCTGACGCATCATCTCTGCTTTACACGGGTGACCCTGTGTTTTTAAACAATGATATATTGTGGGAGATTTGCCAGCATCATTAGTAAAGCAGTGTAACAGTGTTCAATGCAAATTGTGTTTGTTCATCTGTTTAGTATTCAGTTGGCTGATTTACTGGAAGAAAATAAATTTCAGGGGAACATTTCAGATCAACCGTAAGTGACAATGGTCAAAGCATGTTAAATAAGCACTATCACGTTATTAGTTGAAATTTACATATCCCCTACCAAACACTGTTTGGATAGGGTCCAAACAAAAGGGTATAAATATTCGTTGCTTCATTATGAGTCATGTCATATGACGAGAGTGATCATGACCTTTCCATGACCATGACTGCTCTTGGCAATTTTTTCTACAGAAGGGGCTTGCCATTGACTTCTTCTGGGCAGTGCCTTTACAAGATGGGTGACGCCAGCAATTATCTTTGGAGATTGTCTGCCTGGCATCAGTGGTCACATAACCAGCACTTGTGTTATGCTCCTAGGACCACCCATCACCTGCTCCCTTCGCTTCCCGACACCCTGATTGATGGCCAAACCTTGCCCAAAGGTGACCGGCAGGCTAGCAAAGGCAAGGATCATCTTACCTTCCTTTGGTTGAGACCTATCTCCATCCTGCCACCCATAAATAAAAGTTAAAAAGTGTGCTGTAAGTATTGAAATATTGTATTAGTATTGGTTTAATATTGTCAAATATAGCAAGATACTGTGAAAAGCTTGTCCTGCATACTTTCTGTACAGATCTAAGCATCACATAGTGCATTGACGTCAAACAAGGTAAAACAAAAGAACACAGGAAACAAGTGTAAAAAGCTACAAAGAAAGTACAGTACAGGTAAAAGATAAAGTTCAAGGTCATAATGAGATAGCTTGTGAGGTCAAGAGTCCATCTTGTTGTACAAGAAGTCTGTTCAAGAATCTGATAGCAGTGGGATTGAAGCTGTCCTTGAGCCCTTCAGAATATGTGCTTTCAGGTTTTTGTATCTCCCGCCCGAGGGGAGAGAGAAAAACAAAAAATGTCCAGGGTGGGTGAGGTCTTTATAGGAAGGATAGTCAGAGTCTATGGAGTTCTGAAGAAGGGACTCAGCCTGAAACATCGACTGTTTATTCATTTCCATAGATGCTGCCTGACCAGCTGAGTTCCTCCAACATGATTTGCATGTTGATTTGGATTTCCAACATCTGCAAAGTTGTTTGTGTCCACGAAGGTGAGGTTGGTGTGCTAAGCTGTGTCCACAACTCTCTTGCAGCTTCTTGCAGTCACAGGCAGAGCCGTTGCTGTACAAACCAGCATGCATCCAGACAGAATGCTTTCTATGGCGCATCGATAAAAAACTTGCCACATTTCTTTAGCTTCCTAAGGAAGCAGTGACATTGAGATCTGAAAGAAAAACCACTACAAAAAATGCTAGGAATACTCTGTCGACCAGACAGAAATCATTAGTTCTATTTCTCATCGGTGAGGCCACACTGAGAGTACTATTTGGCTTTGGTCACACTTTTCTAGGAAAAATGTCTTTAAACTGAAAAGAGTACAAAGAATATTGCCAGGACAAGAGGGCCTGTGTTATAGAGAGAGGTTGGGCAGGTCAGGACTTTATTCCTTGGAATATAGCAGACCACGGGATGACCTAAGAGAGGTGCAAAATCATGAGAGGCAAGATAGGATGAATGCACACAGTCAATAACATTGGATGGGGAATCTCATTGCAACATTCAATATTAATGAGTGCAGGAGTCCAGGACCAGAGAGCAAAGCCTCAGAACTGAAGGACTTTCATTTACAAGAGAGCTGAGGAAGAAATTATTTAGCCTACAGCACAATTCAGGCCCTTCCTGAGAAATTACCTGGGGTTACCCATAGCCCTCTATTTTTCTGAGCTCCATATACCTGTTCAGGAGTCTCTTAAAAGACCCTATCGTATCCACCTCCACCATCATCGCCGGCAACCCATTCCATCCTTTCCCTGTCTCATTGGAACATACCTATGCAGAACTTCACACAAATATCCCCTGAACATTTGCCATCTGGGAAGTAGGCATGAGAATGGTGTTCAGAGGATAATAAATCGGCCATGATGAAATCATGGAGCAGATACAATGGGCCGAGAGGCCTAATTCTGCTCCTTTGTCTTATGGTATTAAGACCTTTATCGTATGAAAATGGAACCAAAAATTCAAGGGAATAGTTTTAAGGTGAAGGGGGAAAGATTCAAAAGCAACTGGAGAATAACGTTCTCAATCAGAGGGTGATCCAATGAGCTACCAGAGGAAATGGTTGAGGCTGATACATTAACAACATTTAATAGTTGGACAGTGCATGGAAAGGAAAGGTTAGGAGAGATATGGGCCAAACATGGGAGAGAGGGAGCCTGTGCTATGTCAAATTACCGGGTGAACGAATAGTCTTTGGGATACTGCAAACCTATGTCTTTATTGATGCTTTGCTGCATGCTTGAGTGCTTAGTGGGGGGGGGGGGGGGGGGAATGCCGATGCTATTTTGCTGGTGGGGAGGGTTGTTGCTTTGCTGCTGCTTATGCATGGGAGGGGGGAGTTGGGGGGCTTTGGGGTTCTAACGTTTAACTGCCATTCATCCTTTGGGGCACTCTGTTTTCGTGGATGTTTGCAAAGAAAAAGGATTTCAGGATATATACTGTATACATTTCTCTGACATTAAATGTACCATCTGAAACCTAATGAAACATTGTCGTAAACACTAACCAATCTGATTTGCTCATTCCTCTCGAGAAAGGAGGTTTGTTCTTCTTTCCTGCCCTGGTTTATATGCGATACAAGAACAATACTGGGAAGGTATCAAGAGTATTTGATGTCCCTGGGCCTTTACCCACTGAAATTTAGAAGAACAAAAAGTAGATCTCATTGAAACCTATTGAAAGGCCTAGATAGAGTGAATAGTTAAGGAGTCTAGGACCAGAAGGCACAGCCTCAGAATAGAAGGATGTCCCTTTGGAACAGAGATGAGGAGGAATTTCTTTAGCCATTGGATGGTGAATCTGTGAATTTCAATGCCACAGACAGCTGTTGAGACCAAGTCATTGGGTATATTTAAAGCTAAAGATAGGTACTGTGTTTGCTGCTCCCTTGTGGCCTCCTGTATATCAGTGAGATCTGATGTAGTTTGGGAGACCACTTCACCGAGCACCCATTCTCCATCTGCCAGAGAAAGCAGGATCTCCCAGTGGCCACCCATTTTAATTGCACTTCCCATTCCCCTTCCAATAGTCCATCTATATATGTCATAACGAGGCCACACTTCGGTTGGAGGATCAACACCTTGTATTCTGTTTGGGTAGCCTCAAACAGCCGGTAATGTCCCTCCCCCCAGCATTCCCATTCCCGTTTCCCTTTGTCATCGTATCTTCTTGCCCGCCTATCACCTCCCTCTGGTTCTCCTCCCTCCGCTTTTCTTTCTTCCATGGCTTTCTGTCTCTTTTACCAATCAATTTCCCAGCTCTTTACTTCATCCCTCCCCCTCCAGGTTCCACCTCTCTCCTTGCATTTCTCTCTCCCCTCCCCCCACCTTTCAAATCTACTCCTCAGCTTTTTTCTCCAGTCCTGCCAGGGTTTCAGCCCAAAGTTCTGTATTCTTTTCCTAGATCCTGCATGGCCTGCTGTGCTCCTCCAGCATTCTGTCTGTGTTGACAGGTTTTTGATTAGCCAGGGCATCAAAGGTTAGGGAGAGAATGCTAGATAATGGGCCTGAGAGGGATGATAAATCAGCCACGATAGATTGGTGGAGCAGACACACTGGGCAAAACAACCTAATTCTGCCACAACGTTTTACGGTCTTGCAGTCTATAGATAAAAGTAATTGACTAGCCAATATGCTCACAGTGACTCATCATCCCCATCAATTAAGATATTGCTAGAACATACTTAAGTCTGGTGTGAGGTAGTGGAAATCATCTTTCAAAACAAAAATAGTGAAGCTTCTAATTGTATTTTCTGGCTTAAGTGGTACGAAAGGAAGAGACTCAGTGCCTTTAAATAAAGCAAGTCTTTGCATCGTTTCCAGTGACACATGTGATGTACTGATGGCACTGTGATGTAATGATACGTTTCAAATGGATTGTTCCATTTAAAGCAAACTGTTTCCATCCAGCCAAACATTTTTCCCTTGTGTCAGGGAAAATGTTGCCCTCATTGAATCTTCCACATTCAAGACTGTCTAATGTCACTTCCAGTACAAGTGTAAAGGAGAGCAAAATAATTGTTCTCTGGATCCAATGAAGTACAAAAAAAACACAATAAGATAAAGAACAGAATAATAAAAACTGACACTATATATAAAAATACATAAGATAACTCATATACAGAGATTGATTTATGTCCACAAGGTGACGCCAGGTACGGGAGTGTCTGTGTATAAGGTGACTGACAGGAAATGATAAAGTAGGTGGTGGGGGGTGTGAAGGGTAGGTGGTGATGGTGATCAGCCTTACTGGTTGGAGAATTCACTGTTTTTGTGTCTGGTGGTCCTGGAGGTGGATGCTGCATAGCCTCCTCCCTGATGGGAGTGGGACAAACAGTCCATGAGCACGGAGGGTGGGATCCTTCATGGTACTGGGCCGGCACGGTAGTGTAGTGGTTAGCACAATGCTTTACAGTACAGGCAACTCAGGCTGAATTCCCATCACGGTCTGTAAAGAATTTGCAGTTTCTTCCCATGTCCTCCAGGTCCTCCGTTTTCCTCCATTTTCCTTCCAAAGTCAAACTGGTCGGTGGGCTTATTGCTCATTGTAAATTATCCCATGATTAGGCTTCAGCTAAGTTGGGTGTTGGCGGGTGGCGTGGCTCAAAGAGTTCGAAGGGGCTTCTCTGTGCTGTATCTCAATAAATAAATAATTGCTGGCCATTTTCCAACACCTTTCTATATATTCTGAATATACATCCTTATTCTTATTGGGTATATACATCCGAAAGCAGGTCGGCTGATGACAGTGATCCATCATCTCAATCCAGGTACTGGTAGGGCTCGGGTCTGCACCCCAGTCTAATTTTAATCTCCAGATAAGGCAACTAAAAACAATCTGATGAGATTCCTGTCCAGAAACTTAGATTAGCACAGCGAGTGGGTGATTTGAAACATTTCAGTCATGGCTCGTCTATGATTTTTTCCCTGTCAATGATCCAAGTGAATAAAGATTGTATAATCATCTTTGCTTCATAGCAACAGATTCTGCACTTCAAAAAACCGACTCATGGGGATATGCTGATGGAGTGAAAAGGTTCAAGTTCAAGTTTATATTCATTCAACCACACACATGAAAACAGCTAAATGAAACATTGTTCTTCTGGGACCAGGGTGCAAAACACTGTCAATACACAGCACATAGAGTTATGATCCAGCACATGCAGACACAAAATAATATTAGCACAAGTCCCTGAGTAGATTAACAGATAAACATAAAGTGTGAGGTGTAAGTTTATGTAAGACAATCCAATGTTAAGGGTTCTTTAAAGTTGTGATAGCTGGGAGTGGTAAAGGGGATAAGCTCCCACCAACTATTAAATGCTCCCAGTGGTGTGTGCCTCAAATAGCCTCTGACAACCAAGCCCAGTTCCTGGCCTTCACGTGTGGCTTAGCTACGGTCCCCAGCAGAACCATTTCCACAGACAAGAGGAAGGGCAAAGGCAGGTTACTGGTGCCTTAAGATCAGTCAGTTTGTTCAGATGGGGTTCATCAGCCAT
Source organism: Hypanus sabinus (assembly GCF_030144855.1). Taxonomy (NCBI): domain Eukaryota; kingdom Metazoa; phylum Chordata; class Chondrichthyes; order Myliobatiformes; family Dasyatidae; genus Hypanus; species Hypanus sabinus. Next base: position 16,488,152 of record NC_082707.1, read on the forward strand.
GATTAACAGCTCATCTGGAAGAAGGAAAACTGATCGCAAATCTCCGCTGCCTTGCAGCTACACCCACTCGCGTGGAAGGCTTCAGGAGTAAACGCGGAGGAAAAATCCAGAATTCGAGTGCTTAAGGCAGTCCTACATTGAGTTCAACACTGACTGGCGACCCCTGCAACGCCACTGCTGCCAAACTGTATCACTCGGATTCATCAGCTGCATGGAGAGGGGGAGCCTGCTACGTGGGCCACAGCTTGCTCTCCGTATCATACTAATTGTGTAACACATGGACAGCTGGGATTCAAGATCCATAGCTGACCCCGACCAGCGGAGGGCCGCAATGATGACACTGGCACCATTGTAATAAAAGAAGCAGTCGTATAAATGTGTGAAACAGCAGCAATGAAAGAGGAAAAGGATGAGAGTAGGGGGTAGGGAGTGATAGGCTGTACACGTGAGCTGGGTGGCAGCGGGGTGTTACAAAGTCCAACAGCATGGGGGAAGAAGCTGTTACTCAGCTTGACAGTTCCGGTTCTTATGCTGCAGAACCTTCTGCCTGACAGTTACTGTATAACATGCAAATACTCCTCACAAACATCAGCTGTTCGCAAAGGGAGCAGACAAGCATTTCTCTTTGTTTAATGTTATAACCCGCAACTCCGTTGAAACTCCAGGGACAGTTCAATAAAATGATATGTATTTTGATCACTGATAATTATCTCCAACAAACCAGCAACTTCCATTCTGGGTGACCTGATCTGACATCAGAAGTCTCAAAGAAGAAGCATCCATCATTAAGGACCCGCATCACCCAGGACATGCCCGCTTCTCATTGCTACCATCAGGGAGGAGGTAGCAGAGCCCCAAGACACACGCTGAACATTTCAGGAACAGCTTCTTCCCCTCGCCTGTCAGATTATGAACAGGCAATGAACCCATGAAACCGCTTACTACCTCACCTTTTGTTTTCTTCCTTGATCTTTATTGCACTACTTACTTAATTTAACTTTTATATATTTTTCTTCTTGAAATTTGTAGACTTACTTATATTATTATGTATTGCGCTGCACTGCTGCCGGAAAACAATAAATTTCATGACATACGTATGCCAGTGATATTAACCCTAAATCTGATTCGGATACTGAAAGTGAACAGTACTTCATGAGGAGACAACAAGTTCCTTGCTTGTGAAGTCACTGATTTGATCTATTTTGGTTCTCTAGATTAAAAAAACATGCATTTATATGAATAAATTATACTTTATACTTTATACATGCACTTATACTAATACATGCTCCAATTAGATAACTCCTGTGCCTAAAAAGTGGCCACTAGGTGTATGTTCATGATGTTCTGCTGCCATAGCCCATCCACTTCAAGTTCAGCGTGTTGTAAGATCACAGATGATCTAACATGTGGTTCTTTGAGTTACCATCGCCTTCCTGTCGGCTCGAACCAGTCTGGCCATTCTCCTCTGACCTCTCTCACTGACAAGGTGTTTTCACCCACAGAACTGCCACTCACTGGATGTTGTTTTGTTATTTTGCATGAACGAGCGTGTGTACAGGTGTACCTAATAAAGTGTCCACTCAGTGTATCTTGTTACATGTGACAACAATAAGCCCATGCCAAATACAGAGGTGTATTTGATGTTGTGGTGTCCGCCGAGCTTGGCAATTAGCTTGCAGACATTTCAATAGCATTCGAGGTGATATCCTCAGTGCACAGTTGTTGGTGCTTCCCTTGGGAGTGCTCACGGTTATATAGGCTCCAGTTCACTTGCTTCAGTCCTGATTGGCTACCCCTTCATTTGCCGTTTGAACTCTATTGGCTCACATTTCTTTGGCCCTTTACAGTTTTGTAGATGGTGTCTATTTCAATTTTTTTGTTTTCTGAGTTATCAGAAGAGAACCATGCTTCTAAGAATTCTTGTGCCTGCTTCGTGCTTGCCTGCTCCAGAGCCCCCGCAGTGTCTTCTCGGTCTTCATGTGGCAGCAGATCGCGGCTGTATGGAGAAGCGCACTACCGTGAGAAGTGGTGGAAACAGATATGATAGCAATGGTTAAGACCCATATAGACAAGCACATGAACAAGCAGGGAATGGAGGGATATCAACCATATGCTGACAGACAGGATTAGTCATACTGGTACATCATGTGCTGTAGAGACTGCTCCTGGCCTGCAGTGTTCTCAAAGACAAAATCAAAATCAAATTTGATTTATTTCAATTCATCTTCAAATTTTAATTCAATAAGACTATAAGATATTGGAGCAGAATTTGGCCATTCAGCCCATCGAGTCTGCTCCACCATTCCATCATGGCTGATTTATTATCAAATTCCTTCTCCTACCAGTGAAGTATTTCCCTCAGTCCCTCAGTGAAGTATTTCAAAATATATTAAATTTTAAATGAAAATAAGTTTTTTTCAGCCTGTACTAGTTTTGTTTCAAATCCTATTTTAATCTTATATTTACATTCCAATTCTTATTTCACAGTCTGTTGAACGTATTGCCTGTACATTAGAAATTGTACTTTTTTATCTGAGAGTGAAATATTATTTTGTGTTACTTAACAGTTTAATGAGTTCATATTTCACCCTCATCTTATTTCATAAACACTGATTCTGATTAATATCTTTGTAGTACTCATTACTGTTTTGATACTGGGGAACAATTAAGCAAGAGCTTTATTAACATATGGTCAGATTAATGTTCAGTGGGAAATGATCGATTTGTATTAAATTTGCTTCTGTTCAATCTGATTAACGACCTGTCAACCATAAAGTTACCTGGTTAACACAGTGCAATTTGCATATAAATATGGAAATGAGCCGGAGCAGGCCATTCAGCCCTTGGGAGCCGGCAGCCATGTTTTTCCTGATGATGAATGATCTACCTCAGTTCCAGTTTCCAGAGGGAAGGAGCTATCGGAGCCTTAGGTCCCACACCATCAGGTTCAGGAACAGTTATTAGCCTTCAACCAACAGGCTTCTGAACCACATAAGACAACTCTGAAAAGATTCCACAACCTATAGATTCATTTTCAAGTACATCACAACTCACGTTCTTGGCTTGCTTTATTTATTTGTTTGTATTTGTCTTTGTATAGTTTGTTATCTTTTGTCTGTCTTTCTTTGTATGTGGTGTTTACAGGATAGAGTGGGAACAGGTACAGGACAAAAGCTATTCCCTTTTCTCAATACCTTTGTTTCCACCACATCTGATCTCAAGGTGTGGCTTTCTTTTCTTGGACAACAGAGATGTCTTCCTCCTGCTAAACAGGGGGTTCCCTTGCTCCGCTATTGATGTTTCCTTCTCCTGCAGCTTCTCCATTTCCCAAACATAGATGCTCATCCCATCTTTCCGCTGCCTTCTCTCTTCTTCTCCACTACCCCATGAGCCTCGGTATCCACCACATCATCCTTTGCAACGTCTGCCACCTCCAGAGTGAACCTACCACTAAAGATATCTTTACCTCTCTACTTTCTGCAGGGATCACACCCTCTGTGATTCCCTTGTCAATTCATCCCTCCCCACTAATCTCCCTCCTGGCACTTAACCCTGCAACCTAGCTAAACACCCCCTCCCTCATCTCCATTCAGAGCCCCAAACAGTCCTTCCAGGTGAGGCAATATTTCACCTGCGAATATGCTGCAGTCATCTATTGTTCTTCCAACGCAGCCTCCTCTGCATTGGTCAGACCTGTCGTAATCTGGTGGAGCGCTTTGTCGAGCACCTCCACTCCATCCACCAAAAGCAAAACTTCCCGATGGCCAAATATTTTAATTCTAATTCTCATTCCTGTTCCAATGTGTTCGTCCGTGGCTTCCTCCTGTACCAAGATAAGGCTACCCTCAGAGTGGAGGAACAACACCTCATATTCCATCTGGGTAGCCTCCAACCTGATGGCGAAAATATTGATTTCTCCATCCGGTAAAACATTTTTCCCTCTTCTTCCATTCCACACTCTGGTCTTTTACCTCTTCTCACCTACCTATCACTTCTGCTTGGGTCCCCTCCTCCTTCCCTTTCTGCTACAGTCCACTATCCTCTTCCTTCTTCTCCAGCCCTTTACCTTTCCCACCAACTTGCTTTCACCTATCACCTTCTAGCTATTTTCCTTTCCCCCGCCCCACCTTTTTATTCTGGCATCTTTCCCCTTCCTTTTCAGTCCTGAAGAGAAGCCTCTGCCCAAAGTGTTAACTGTTTATTCATTTCCATAGATGCTAGCCGACCTGCTGAGTTCCTGCAGCATTTGGTGTGTGTTGCTTTACATTTCCAGCATCTACAGACTTTCTTGTGTCGAAGAAAAAAAGTAAGACAAAAGTGTTTGCGTGGAACAAAGTGAATATCTTTGATTACCATGGCCAAATGGTTAACTGAGGTAGATAAAAGTACATAAACATTAAGCAGTTCTACAGAAGGGTGGGAATGTTGAGCAACATGCTCAAAATCCTGGAGGAACTTAGCAGGTCAGGCAGTGTCTATGGAGGGGAATAAACAGTCAATGTTTTGGGCCAAGACCCTGTCCTGTGACCTGATGAAGAATCTCGGCCTGAAACATTGAGTTTTACTCCACTCCACTAATGCTGCTAGATAATGGTACATTGAGCATGAGGCCAGATGATGGGTCTCAACCCAAAATATCTGCTGTCCATTTCTATCCATAGATGAGGCAAGCCCTGTTGGGTTCCTCCGGAAAGTTCAGCATTAAGATGGAAAGAGTGCAGAGGATATTGACAAGGAAGTTGCCAGGCTTTGAAGGACTGAATTAGGTTGAGCAGGTTGGGGTTTCTTTCACTGAGCATAGGAGATGAGGGGTGATCTCACAGAAGTGTCTAAGTCATGTGGGGCACAGAAAGGGTGAATGAACACTGTCTATTTCCGAGGACTGGAGAATTCCAAGCTGCAGGTGCATAGGTTTAAGGTGAGAGGGAAAAGGTTTAATAGGAACCTGAAGGAACCATTTTCACTCAGGAGGGTGTCAGTATATGGAATGAGCTGCCAGAAGAAGTGTGCGATGCACTAAACCTTCCTGTAGTTTCTTGCACTCTTGGGCAGACTATTTGCCAGGTGCATTGATAAAAATGAGTGAGGATCAAAAAGAACATGCCAATCTTCTTTCGCCTCCGGACGAAGTAGAAGCTCCGGTGCATTATTGTGGACATAGCATCTACGTGGTTGGATCATGACATTAGCAGGCTTAAAAGGACTAGCAGAATGACAATGGTTGTCTGATTCTGCAATGTGTACACTGATTGTTTCATCTTCCGGCACACCATGTTGAAATGCTTTACACTTAATGTGAATTGTGTGACCTGAGGATCAATGTTCATAAGGTTCTCTATAACAATCCCTCTGGAACAATAATATACCCCAGGATCACACTCCAAATCACCTTTTGAAAATATTCCAAGCGACTCCCAAGTGGACAGTGAGATCGTCTCAAGTTTATAGAGTTGACGTGAATAGGCTGTTTCCATTGAGAGTAGGGGAGATTCAAATGAGAGGACATGATTTGAGAGTTAGGGGGCAGAAGTTTAAGGGAAACACGAGGGGTTATTTCTTTACTCAGAGAGTGATAGCTGTGTGGAATGAGCTTCCTGTAGAAGTAGTAGAGGCCAGTTCAGTTGTGTCATTTAAGGTAAAATTGGATAGGTATATGGACAGGAAAGGAGTGGAGGGTTATGGGCTGAGTGCGGGTAGGTGGGACTAGGTGAGATTGAGTTCGGCCCGGACTAGGAGGGCCGAGATGGCCTGTTTCTGTGCTGTGATTGTTACATGGTTATAAGTACACAACCAAAGAGTATTATTATGAACACAATGTTTGATTTTAAAGTACACTTGAAGTGGAAAAAAAATACTCCCCGTCCCATTTAAACAATCCTTTAACAGAGCTACCTGCAATTATTTTGACTCAATAGGGACTATATGAAAGCATATTCACAAACTCACTGAAATATGAACATGTTAGGAATAGTACAGGACTTTTAGCATAGCTGGTAGCTTTACAGCATCAGTGATCATCGATCAGATTTCAATTCTCGCCACTGTATGTTTATACGTTCTCCCATGACCGCATGTGTTTCCTCCAGGTGCTCCATTTCTGTCCGACTTTCCAAAGACCTGCTGCTGGGGTTCGCGAGTTCTAGGCGGTTCCAGAAACGAGGCGGCACTTGTGGACTGCCCAGCACCATCCTCGCTGATCTGATTTGATGCAAACGATGCATTTCACTGGATGTTTTTTGATGTGCATTTGACAAGTAAGCAAGTCTTAATCTCTATATTAATATATTCTTAATGTCCAAGTGCTGACATTAACACAGGTCCAGAGATTGCGCACAGTCTTCAACATTCACCCTGATTTCTTGTGCCAAGATTAACACACTCCCGGTAACACACACAAACATTAGCACAGTCCCAGAGACTTCCATGGAGGTATTTTTATGCCACTAGAATCTGCAAGCTGTCTTTAACACTCTCCCAGGGACAACATTTAACAACTAAACCATTCCAAGATACTTTGCCAAGACTAACAAGTTAAACACAGGCACTTTCATGTCTGTGTGATATTCATGATGTTCAAAGTAAAAACAAATGGAGCTAGCAACAAGAATAATCTTATGCATTTGAAAGACTTTTCTACATGATACAAAGTGAATTTGAAATCACTAAACTATTCAGATCTGGAGTCATGTTGAACAGTGCATTGTTATAATTTTGGCTTGTTCTTTCTTAATATAATGTGTAATAACCTGATCTACTGTATACGAATGTTATGTAAGACAAGCTTTTCACTGTATCTCATTAAAAATGCCAATAATAAACCAATTCCAATTACATTTTCAAATAGAAAATAAAGGAACACTTTCATGACCTACACAATATCTTTTGGAGATATTGTTATGTCACTGCTGTGATGGTACTCATTTGTATGTTCCAATTTCCTTCAAAGAGCAGGGAGACATTGCCCAGATAATCTGTACTTTCTACTATCAGGACCTGGAACTGGCTTCCATAACCCGAACTAAGCAGAACTTAGATATAAAGATATTGGAAACTTAGATATAAAGATATTGGAAATATCTTAACGATAAGATACTTAACATTCTTAACATCTTAACATTCTCAAAAGTTGAGGTTCAGCTTGTCAGCGAACAGTGTTAACAACTTTATACTGATGTGCTGTTGGAAGTATTCTGACAGATTACATCATGATCTGGTCTGGCAACTCAAAAGCACAAGGACGTAAGAGGCTGTAGGGAGTAGAGGGCTCCACCCAATACATCACAGGCACGTCGGCCCCCATCATTGGTAGTACTTACAGGAGGCACAACCTCAAGAAGGCAAAGTTCATCATCAAAGATACCCACCTTCCTGGCCATGCCAACTTCCCATAACCTTGAGAAGATGACATGGCCCTGATGGTGGCTATCTTTGAAGATAGATGGTGCCTCTTGAGACAGTGTCTTCTGTAGACACTACCAATGGTGAGGAGGCATATGCACTAATCTCTATCTTCTCGTGTTTAATGACATGCACTCAGTGGCCACTTAATCAGGTACCTCCTGTAAGAAATATAATGGCCGCTAAGTGTATGTTCATGGTGTTCTGCTGCTGAAGCCCATTCATTTCAAGGTCTGACATGTTGGGCATTCAGAGACGCACTTCTGCACACCTCTTTTGCAACACATGGTTATTTGAGTTACTGTCACCTTTCTGTCAGCTTGAACCAGTCTGGCCATTCTCCTCTGACTGACCTCTCTGATCAACAAGGAGCTTTCACCCAAAGAACTGCTGCTCATTGGATGTTATTTTGTTTTTCTCACTAATTCCTGTAAAGTCTAGAGAATGTTGTGTGTGAAAATTCCAGGAAATCAGCCACATTTGAGATACTCAAACCACCCCATCTGGCACCAACAATCATTCCATAGTCCAAATCACTTAATCACATTGCTTCCCCATTCTGATGTTTTGGCCTGAACACAGCTGAACCTCTTGACCAAGTCTTCATGCTTTTATGCACTGAGTTGCTGCTACATGATTGGCTGATTTGCAGTTTTAAATAAAACTGCAGATTTATTTATTTTACTTTCTGGTTTGAAATTCCTCAGGAGTCTTTGCAGGGTACATATTCAAGTTGTCTCCCTGGAAACGTAGACCAAAAGCCACCATACTACCCTGCAACAACATGGTGAATTATGACTACAAAGTTGATCAAAAACAAAGTTCCTAACTCATGATCTTGTTGACAGACTTTCTGATAACTGGCAGGAAAAGAATCATTCATTTTCTCTGTGACTTCTGCAGATCCTAATGGCAGGCTGGCAGTGTAATCTAAACTGATTGGCGTCAGCTGGTTCTCTGATCTTAAAATAGATGTTGCTAACTCATAGTTATCAACTAGGTAAAAAAGCCTCACACGGAGCCTTGGTAAAGAGTCAAGGAAGGAGGTGATGTTCTGGCTGGGTGTCTCTGATGAAAGGTTCTGACAGGACATTAATCTCAATCTTCTGGTAATGCATGGATTGATTGGCTAGTTATGAAAACTTCAGCTAGTCATTCAACAACTGCTTGTAAAACACTTCAACATGTCGGCAACAAGAAATCAACAAGATTCATTTACGTAGCCTGCAACCTGATGGCATGAACATCATTAGAGTTAGTTTTGGATAGTTTTTCCATCTCCCTCCTTCTCTCTTTTCCCATTCACCATTCTAGCTCTACTCTTATCCCTTCTCTTTTCCTCACCTGCCTATCATCTCCTTCTGATGCCCCTCCTCCTTCCCTTTCTTCCATTGTCCATTGTCCTCTTCTATAAGATTCCTCCTTCTTCAGCCCTTTGCCTTTTCCACCTCTCACTTCACAGCTTCTTACTTAATCCTTCTCTCCCCACCCACCCACCTTACCCCTCACCTGGTCTCAACTGTCACCTGCCAGCTTGTACTCCTTCTCTTACCCCCCACCTTCTTATTCTGTCTTCTTCTTCCTTCCTTTCGAGTCCTATTGAAGGGTCTCGGCCTGAAACGTTGACTGTTTCTTCCCCTCCATAGATGCTCCCCGACCTGCTGAGTTCCTCCAGCGTTTTGTGCGTGTGTTGCTCCAGGTTTCCAGCAACTGCAGAATCTCGTAAGCTCAGAGATGTGTGAGATCATGTTTTCTCTCAAGCACTTGAGTTGCTGTTTCCAAAGTCAAAAATGGAATGAAAGACCAAGTGGCCAATTTTAACTTGTTTCCCTCTTCACACACAGACAGCTTGCTGACAACTGGCATTCCCTAATTAACTCTAGACTGGAAAAGGAAGTTAAGAGAATCACTAAATCAAATATGATGCCAAGCAATAAAGATTGTTCTATTTTCCAGCAGTAGCAGCATTCTATGTAGATGGACAGAAAAGATTTAAAGGGATGTGAGCCAAACATAGGCAAATGGAACAAGCTTAGATGGCATCTATGTCAGCATGAATGAGTTGGGCCAAAGTCTCTGGTTCACTGCTGTGTGACTCTTTGTATCATGGTGACATCACTCCCCACTGTCAGTCGTGCCTACATGAGATGCACTCAAAAAGCAACACTCACTGTCCTCAGCTTTCCATCTTCTCACAGCTACCATCAGGCAGGAGGTATAGAAGCCAAAGGTCCAACACCACCAGTTTCAACAACAGCTACTCCCTTTAACCATCTGGTACTTAATCAATCTGCATAACCCTAATCCCTACAGTTCAACAACACTGTGACCACTTTGCACAAAAATGGACATTGTTCAATCCCCTTGTTCAATCCCTTCCCACCTACGTCCGTGATACTTCCAATGCTTTACACCTCTTCAAAGATTTCAAGTTCCCTGGCCCCCACCGCCTCATTTTCACCATGGACGACCAGTCCCTATATACCTCTATCCCCCACCAGGAAGGTCTCCAAGCTTTCCGTTTCTTCCTGGGTTCCAGACCCAGCCAGTCACCTTCTACCACCACTCTTCTCCGCTTGGCGGAATTAGTCCTCACCCTTAACAATTTCTCCTTTGGCTCCTCCCACTTCCTCCAAACTAAAGGTGTAGCCGTGGGCACCCGCATGGGTCCTAGCTACGCCTGCCTTTTTGTCGGCCATGTGGAGCAATCTATGTTCCAAGCCTACACCGGTATCTGTTCTCCTCTTTTCTTGCGTTATATTGATGACTGCATCGGTGCTGCTTCCTGCACACATGCTGAGCTCGTCGACTTCATTAACTTCACCTCCAACTTTCACCCCGCCCTCAAATTCACCTGGTCTATTTCCGACACCTCCCTCCCCTTTCTAGATCTTTCTGTTTCTATCTCTGGAGACACCCTATCCACCGACATCTACTACAAACCTACACACTCCCACAGCTACCTAGACTATTCCTCCTCCCACCCTGTCTCCTGCAAAAATGCTATCCCTTTCTCTCAATTCCTCCGCTTCCGCTGCATCTGCTCTCAGGATGAGGCCTTTCATTCTAGGACAAAGGAGATGTCTTCCTTTTTTAAAGAAAGGGGCTTCCCTTCATCCACCATCAACTCTGCCCTCCATCGCGTCTCCCGTATTTCACGCACCTCTGCCCTCACCCCATCCCCCCCACCCGCCAGCCCACCAGGGATAGAGTCCCCCTGGTCCTCACCTATCACCCTACCAGCCTACAGATCCAACGTATAATCCTCCGTAACTTCCGCCATCTCCTACGTGATCCCAACCACATCTTCCCCTCCCCCCCCCCCCACTCTCCGCTTTCCGCAGGGATCGCTCCCTGCGTGACTCCCTTGTCCATTCATCCCACCCATCCCTCCCTACTGACCTCCCTCCAGGCACTTATCCCTGCAAACGGAAGAAATGCTGCACCTGCCCCCACACTTCTTCTCTCACCACCATCCCAGGCCCCAGACAGTCCTTTCAGGTGAGGCACCACTTCACCTGCGAATCATCTGGGGTGATATACTGTATCCGGTGCTCCCCATGTGGCCATTTATACATTGGGCAGACCTGCCGCAGACTGGGAGACTGTTTTGCTGAACACTGGCGCTCGGTCCTCCAGCAGTGGCGGGATCTCCCTGTGGCCACACTCTTCAATTCCGCAGACCACTCCCACTCCGACATGTCTGTCCATGGCCTCCTCTACCGTCAAGATGAGGCCACCCGCAGGTCGATGGAGCAAAACCTTATCTCCCGCCTAGGTTGTCTCCTACCTGCCAGCATGAACATTCAACTCACAGACTTCCGTTGATACTCCTGGCCCCCCCCCCTTACCCCATCTCTATCTATAATTTTAGTCTGGTTCTCTTTCTCTCTCTTTTTCCCCCCTCACTATAATCTCTCCCCAGCCCTACCTTTCTTTTTCTTTTATTTCCCATAATTTTCCACCTTCCCCCTAGCCCATTTCCCTCCAGCCTATCACTTCCCAGCTCTCTACTTCATCCCTCCCCCCACTTCTTATCCCCCCTCGACCATCCCATGTTACTTCACTCCTGATGAAGGGTTTCGACCCGAAACGTCGTCACTATCTCCTCCCATAGATGCTGTCTGGCCTGCTGAGTTCTGCCAGCATTTTGTGTTTTTTATTGTTTACTTTGGTCCTTATTGTGTCTTTCCTGTAACAGCTATGCTTAATTGATGTTTTTCTCATGAATGTGGCTTACCTGGTGTTCTGTGCCTGTGATGCTGCTGTAAGTAAATTTTTCATTTCACCTGTGCACACATGAACTTGTGTATATGATGACAATAAACTCCAGCAACATTATAGAGAAGTACTGTTGTAGAAGGTAATCTGACTGGCTGTATCATGGCCTGGTACAGCAATTTGAATGCACAGGAATAACTGTATAAGAAAATGCAAAGAATAGTGGGTTCTGCCCAACACATCATGGCCACATCCCTCCCTACCATTGATAGTATCTACAGGAAGTAGCATCTTCTCACAGCTACCATCGGGCAGGAGGTACAGAAGCCTGAAGCGCCACAATACCAGGTACAAGAACAGCTACTTCCCTTCAACCGTCTTGTTCTTGAACCAACCACCATAACCCTCATACCTACCTCAGCATAGCAACAACACAACCACTTTGCATTACGATGGATTTTCCTCAGTTTTGTGCACATTGTGTGTATTCTGGATAAAAATAATCTATAATTTACACTAACTTCATCGTTTCTCCTTATGAATGTTGTGTATCAGGTGCCATGTGCCTGAGAAGCTGTTGCAAGTAAGTTTTTCACTGCAACAATGAATGCACATACTTGTACATAAGACCAGAAGACATAGGAGCAGCATAAATCCTTTTGGCCCTTCAAGTCTGCTCTGTCATTTCAATATGGCTTATCCATTTATTGGATGTGACAATAAACTTGACTTCGACTTATGCTTTATGATCAAGAATCAACTTTATTTGCCATATGTATTCACCTATATTAGGAATTTACTGTGGTGTGTTGCTGCTGCTGCTGTGAGGTCCAGGACTCTGCTGGGAAGAACAGGCCCCCAGTCCTCGGGGTCGCGTTGCCGGTGGCCGTTAGCGGGGCCATCTTAGTACGCTCGGCAGAGGATGGTGCTCGGAGAAGCTGTGCCGGAGGGGATGGTCGACGGCTCGGAGGTTCGACAGACTCGGAATCCACTGTGGTCAGGTCACTTTCAGTGTGTGCTGTGTCTGTGAGGCTGAGTTGGGCAGCGCCGTGGAAGTCCATAGTGGGGGTATTCACTTCTGCTGCCTGCGTGGGATGGCGAGTCTGTCGGGACCCTGGGGACTTGTGGAAACTGTGTGGTGATTTCTTTTGAACTTATAGTCCTTTAACATCTTTAGACTATTTTTACTGTGCCCATGATCTGTTTTTTATCAATTATGCTATTGTTTACACAGTTGTAACTACGTAGTTTTGTGCAGGTCGTGTAGCTTTAGTTTTTGGTCTTGTTTGTCTGGTGGATTTGGAGCTCCTTTCCAGGGAACGCACTAAGATGGTAGCGCGATATTAATACGCAGCAGCCTCTCCGGACTCTGGATTGGGGATTGCCAAATGTTATGTGGATTTTCTGATGCAGTCTGTTTTGTCATGTGCTTTTATGATATCATTCTGGAGGAACGCTGTCTCATTTTTTAACTGCATTGCATTTGTGGTTTCTAAATGACAATAAACTGAATCTGAATCTGACAACACGTACAACACTCAACCTTTATAAAGGACGAAGAATCATATAAAAATAAGTTGGAGGTTATAGTATGGATTTGAAATAAAATATGCATGAAGATAAATTCCAGCATGAATCTACAGTATTCTATGATTCTATGAATGAATTAATAACCCTTAAGCTTAAGACATTATTTACAAATAAATGGTAAATAAAAATTCATTTAGAAGTGAGCCAGCAGGCTATTGTTGCTGCCCTAACCTCCTGCAAAATCCATTCACATATAAACATAACTTGTTATAAAACAATATGATACAGGAAAAAATTAGGCCATTTGGCCCATCTCTGCCTTGCAATTATGTCTGATTCATTATCCCTCTCAACCCCATTCTCCTTTCTTCCACATATAACCCTATTATCTGTGGCAAATAATTCTACAGATTCACCACCTTCTGGTTAAAGAAATTTTTCCTTACCTCTGTTCTAATGGACCCTCCTTGTATTCTGAGTCTAAGCCCTCTGGTCCTAAATTCCTCCATTTTATGAAACATCCTTTCCACATCCACTCTATCCAGGCCTTCCAATGACCGTTTGGTTTCAATGAGATCCTGCATTCCCCTCCACACACCCCACCATTCTTCTAAACTCCAGCAAGTACAGGTCCAGGGCAGTCAAATACACCTCATACATTAACCCTTTCATTCATAGGATCATGCTCGTGAACTTCCTCTGGATCCACCCCAATGCCAGTACACCTTTTCTTTGATAAGGGGCCCAAAACTGCTCACAATACTCAAAGTGCAGTTTGAGCAATGCCTTACAAACCCTTAGCATTACAGCCTTTACTTATTCCTTCCACGTGTTTATCTAGCTGCTCCTTAATTGTGCCTTTGTTACTGGGCACAGCTATTCTCCTTGGTGCTACAGTATGTTTGAAGTTACAAGATAATGAAGAATGCATGAAAATGAAAACAGGTCTCCGACACTAGCTGCACGGGTACGTGGCCACGCAGTAACCCACCTGCTCCTGCACACATAGCCTTCGTTGCCACGCAGGTGGAATTGGAAGCAGCTAGAAAAACATTACAAAAGGTGAAGTATTTTCTTTATTGTACTCCTTTTTCTTCCATTAACATCATTATCAGCCTTGTCATATGACACGAGTAATCATGGTCTTTAACAATTTTTTTCTCCAGAAGTCGTTTGCTGTTTCTTTCTTCTTGGTGGTGTCTTTAACAGATGAATGACCGCAGCCATTGTCAATACTCTTCACAGAATGTCAGCAGGGCATCAGTGCTCACATAGCCAGGACCTGTGATATGCACCAGTTACTCATACCATAGTTGATCATATGCACTTCATTATACTCTACAATTAATATATAAAGTCAAAAGTGTGTGATTTTTCAGTTTCCATTCTAAAGGTTCACAGTATGTATATTACAAAAAAAAAACCTTTAAGGTCCCATGCAGTTTTCAGTCTGTGTAAAAAAATTCCTGTTCCGATCAATGGTTGGTCCATGCAGCTGTAAGAAAAAAATAGAGAGAATGTTGGGTGTATGGATAACGTCTGAAATTGCTATTTTAGCTCATTTTGCATTCTTTGAATGCACAGCTGCAAATGTGACAGGATTGTACAGATTCAAAGCAACTGTTCCTCTCCTGTTATAATGAGCATGTATCTGATTGTGAATACATCAAATGGATTTGACGCAAGCACCTTTATATTAAAAGTTCATTCCATTATGTAGAGATACCAAGGTTGCTGTCAACATGAAGATATTGTCAGCGAACAATTAGAACTGCAGAAGTATTTCCACACAATCCGATGGAAAGGGGATTTGCAGTTCTGTCAGAGATGCTTAATGCTCACATGGTGTGACTTCTGCAATAAAGTGTTTTTCCAATCCCACACAGTGAAACTAAATGAAAAAATATAACCACTGCCTTTAGAATGACTCTGTGCTTGGCCACATTTAGATTAGATTCTGGTCAACATGGTGCCAAGCTACAGTCTGCGTCACAGTCGTGGCTCAGACTTTATTGCTTTTTTAGGTTCCGAGGAATGATTTTTGGCCAAGGAGTGCATGGACAGGCTGAGATTTAGGGACAGGGATGAGGGGGAGTTAGAGGTTTGGGGCAATACATGAAGAGTCAGGGGTCTGTGCTGGAGCACTCCACAGTAGAAGGCTGGTGGTTCCCATGGATGGATGCTGGTTCTGTGGGATCCATGGACTGAGTGATGGTGGCCATCCCCTAGATTGCTGAGTCCTGGGATCAGAGGTCTGTGTAGTCAAAAACCGAAGTCAGCGAGATCAGAAATCGAGGCATGATGTCGGCCTGACCAGAAGTCAGAGCTACAACTCTAGGACAGCCTCAGTTCGGTGAGTTCCAGGCCAGACCACATGAGTCCAATGGTAGAAACTTGGAGTTAAAAGTCCTGCAAAGTTTAAAGGCTAAACTTCAAAGACTAAAGACAGTGAGTCTGGAAGTTGAGGCTAATAGTTGAGGGCTCTGGGTCAGGAGACCGGAAGTTGAAGGCCCAATGTCTGCAAGTCTGGATCAGGCAGGAGAAGTTATCAGCCCAGAGGCAGTGGGTCCTGAGTTGGAGACCTGTCTGTGTGAGCCAGTGGATGGGTGGTGGAAGGGAGAGAAAATGAGCTTGTTCTGTTGGTGTCATTTTGATGCTTTTGTTATTGTTTTTGTGGTGCTATTGTTGATGTCTGTGTTGTTCATCTGAATATTATGGAGATGTTATAATGGCAGCAGAATGTGTAGCCCCTGCATATCCTTATGGTGCTTGTTGTTGACACAGGTGATGCATTTCACTCAATGTTTTGATATACATACATGTGATAAATAAATGAATCTGAATCTGATTTATTAGATATTGCTTTACTGTGGCCGTGCTCCTTGTCAATGTGTTCAATGGTGAGGATGTGATGGATTGGGCTCTATCCACCACTTTCTGTTGCTGGGCATTGCTGTTTGCTTACCAGGTCAAGATGCAACTGTTCCCAATACACTTCATTGTCCGTCTATAGAAGTCTGTCAAAGTTTTAGCTGATAGGCTGAATCTACACAAACTTCTAAGAAGGAAGTGCGCTGCCCTGCCTTCCTCGTGATGTATGTGATAAAGTATTTGCTGGTCCCAGGACAGTGTCTCTGAAATTATAATGCCAAGGAATTTAAAGTTTCTGACAATCTCAACCTTCAGTCCCCCAATGAGGACAGGTTCCTGGACCTCTGGCTTCTTCCTCCTGTAATCAGCACTTTGATTTTCCTGACATTGAGTGTGAAGTTGTTGCTATTGCATCATTCAGCCAGGTTTTCCGTTTCTCTCCTGTATGCCAATCCTTTACCATCTTTGCTTTGTCCAAAAACACTGGTGTTGTCAGAAAAATTAATTATGGGATTGGAGCGGTACTGAGCCACACTGTCATAGGTATATAGCAAGTAGAGCAGGGGCTAAGCACACAACCCTGTGGTGCACCTGTGCTGATGGGGATTCTGGAGGAAATGCTGTTGCAAAACCAAACTAACCAGGATCTGCAAGTGAGGAAATAAGAATCCAATTGCACAGGGAAGTATCGAGGCCTTGGTCTTAGAGCTTATTGATTAGTTTTGAGGGGTTGATAGTATTGAATGCAGAGCTGTATGCATCTTCATTGACCAGATGGTCCACGGTTGAGTGAAATGGCATCTGCTGTTGATCTGTAGTTACTGTAGGCAAATTAGAGCAGATTCAAGTCACTCCTCTGGCAGGAGTTCATATTTTTCATTATCAACCTCCCAAAGCATTTCATCACAGTGGATGTAAGTGCTACTGAACAATTGATAAAATGATGCTAGGCACAGGAGTGTCTGTACATAAGGTGACTCTGACAGGAAATGATAAAGTAGTGGTGGCGGGGATTGTGGTTGAGTGGGTGAGTGATGTTTTTCACCACCAACATTTCAAAACATTTCATCACAGTGGATGTAAATGCTACTGGACTTTAGAGCTGAGGCAGGTTACTACATTCTTCTTGGGCCACCCATGTGATTGAAGCCTGCTTCAAACAGGTGGGTCCATGTCAATAAACATGCTCTGATAGTGTGTAATGAAAATCTTGGTCTTATATGCTATCCATACAGACCAATTCATTGCAACAGTGCACTGAAGCAACACAGGGGAAAATACTAACAGAATGCTGAATAAATTGTTACAGCTACAAAGAAAGTGTACAGTGTTCCGGTGTAATTGTTCACTCCAGAGGACAGATACAACCTTTGTTCACCCAAACGATGAACATTCCAATTGTGCAACATTTCCTTACTTCCAGCCTGGACCTGGTGCTTCAATCTGTGAACTTCCTTGTAATACCGTGGGTTCTTGTCTTCTTTAGCAGCCTCATGTGCAGCACCTTCTCAAAGGCCTTCTGAAAATCCAAGTGCAGGGCAGGTACAGATTCTCCTTTGTCTATCCTCCTTGTTATTTCTCAAAGAATTCTAACAGATTTGTCAGGCAAGATTTTCCCTTAAGGAAGAAAGGCCGACTTTGGCCTATTTTGTCATGTGCCCCCAAGTACCCCAAAATCACATCCTTATCAATCAATTCCAACGTCTTCCCAACCGCTGAAGTCAGACTAACTGGCCTATAATTTTCTTTCTTCTGCTTCCCTCCCTTTCTGAAGAGTGGAGTGACATTTGCAATTTTCCAGTCTTCTGGAACCATTCCAAAATCTATTGATTCTTCAAAGATCATCACTAATGCCTCCACAATCTCTTCGGCTACCATCAGGTGCTGTCCATCAGGACCAGGTGACTTACTTACCTTCAGACTTTTCAGTTTCCCAAGCACCTTCTCCCTCACCAATTGCACTCACTTCTGCCTCCTTGACACTCTCGAACTTTTGGCATATTACTCCTGTCTTCCATTGTGATCGTGAAGATTGATGCAAAATAATTATTCAGTTCATTCGCCATTTCCTTGTGTCATTTTACAGCAGTCCAATATCCATTCTCACTTCTCTTTTACTCTTTATATATCTGAAAAAAACTTTTGGTATAATTTTGACATTATTGGCTAGCTTACCTTCATATTTCATCTTTTCTCCCCTTATGGATTTTTTTAGTTGGCTTCTGATGGTTTTAAAATATCCCAATGCTCTAATTTCCCACTAATTTTTGATCTATTAGACACCCTCTCTTTTGATTTTATGTTGGCTTTGACTTTCCTTGCCAGCCATGGTTGCATCATGAATTTAGAATACTTTGTCTCCTTTGTGATGTATCTGTCCTGCACCTTCCGAATTGCTCCCAGAAACTCCAGCCATCGTTGCTCTACCATCATCCTTGCTCATTTGCCCTTCCAGTCAACTTCAGCCAGCTCCCCTCTCATGCCTCTGTAATTCCCCTTACTCCACTGTAATACTGATACATCTGACTTTAGCTTCTCCTTCTCAAACTGCAGGGTGAATTCTACCATATTATGATCACTAAAGGTTCCATTACTCCATTGCCTTCAGCTCCCTAATCAAACCTGATTCATTGCATAACATCCAATGTAGATTTGCTGATTCCTTAGTGCACTCAACCACAATCTGCTCCAAAAAGCCATCTTGGAGGCATTCCACAAATTCTTTCTCTTGGTATCCAGCATCAGTTTGATTTTCCCAATCTATCTGCTGATTGAAATCCCCCATGATTAGTGTCACATTGTCTTTTTGGACATGCTTATTCAATCTGCTACTGTAATTTGTAGACCACATCGTGACCACTCTTCAGAGGCATGTAAATAACTCCCTTCAGGGTCTGCCTACCCTTGACATCTCTTAAATCTACCCACATGGATTCTACATCGTCCAATCGCATGTCAACTCACTCTAAAGATTTAATTTCATTTTATAACAGAGGGAGCTGCAGTACATGAGAATGAACTTCTGGTTGTGCCATTGAGAACAAGTGACCGTGTGAAAAGAGAGAATGAACAGCCAAAAGACCCAACCATTTGTCAGAGCAACCATTTACTCTTGCCCATACAGCATCAGAATACGGGGATCCTACATCAGCCTCTACAGCCTCCTGAGCACCCTCCCTCCTAAGACAACCCATTAGGAGAACATCATTCTCAATCTGAGTGAGCGCACTACTACTGTTCCTCATTCATAGTACTAATCTGATTTGCCTCTTCAGTTGTGCAGCCAAAAGTCTGTCGTATCACAAGGCACAACAAGGCCAACAAGAACAACAAGGTCCAGAGCTACCTATCAATGGCCACACATATTGATAATATGAGGACGAAGGTATAGTATATGGCATGCTTATCTTCTTTAGTTGAGGCATTGATTTCAAGGGTCAGGATTATTCTGGATCTTTATAAAACTCTTTTACAGCCATATAGAGTATTGCATGCAGTTGTGAGTGCCAAATTATAAGAAGGATAAGAAAGCTTTGGAGAGGGTACGAAGAGATTTTCCATGATGAAGCCTGCATGAGAGGGCATGTTTGGGGCAACCTTGGGTTGTTTTCTCTGGAAGGGGACTGGCTGAAGGGAGTTTTATCAGGTTACAAGAAGCATAGATGTACAACCAGTATCTTTTTACTAGGATTGATAGTCTGATTCCAGAGAAGATGCATTTGATATAAGAGGGGGTAAATTCCAAGGCAAGAGTGCTGGACACCTGGGGGAGGCATTGGAAGCAAATATGTGAGAGGCATTTGAGAGGCTCTTAGAGAGGCAGAGAATGGAGGAATACATACATGTAGAAAGAAGTGATTATCTTAATTAGGCATCAGGTTGCTAGATTAACTAGCTCGACACCTCATGAACTAACCAACCTGCTCCAGTGCTGTACTTTTCTGTGTCCTGCATTCTATGCATAACAATTACAGAATACAGAAATGCAGAGAGAAACATTTCAGCCCATTCCACCAGCTCTGGTATTTTGATTTCCATTTATGCAAACATACCCAGAGCCTTGACATCCCTATTTGCCTTTGAACTGTAGAAGCACTGAGGAGCATTTAACATATTAGGAGTCACATTAAAGTGGGGAAACAGGAATGAATAGCTGTGTTGCATTCCACAACATTATAGACTATTGTGTGTGACAATCCCAGGAGATCAGCAGTTTCTAAGATAAACTACCACAATTGGCATCAACAATCATTCTATGGTTAAAGTCACTTAGATCAAATTTGTTCCCCATTCTGATGTTTGGACAGAACATCCTGACCATGTCTGCATGCTTTTATGCATTGGGTTGCTGCCACAAGATTGGCCACGTGATGCCATCAGATCCAAGAAGACGGACACAGATGGTCCATTAGCTCTCGCTAGTATGATTGGAAGACAGCAAGATCTTTGTAATCAGTTTATAAAAGTGATATTATGAATTCTACTTAGTTTATGTGCAACTCACACTGTTTGAAAAAACACTGGTTCATAGTAGTTAATGTGTTAAACAGCTTGATTGATGTTTCCTTTCTTCAATGAGTAGACATGTGACTTGAAACAAATCATGTGGTTCTCCTTCTCCCCCTTCTCTCTTCTTTCATTAGCCATTCTGGCTCATCTCCTCTCTCCTCACCTGCCCCTCTTCTCCCTCTGGTGCCCCTCATACTTTTCCTTCTCCCATAGTCCATCTTCCTCTACACAAGAACATAAGAAATAGGAGCAGGAGTAGGCCACCAAGCCTGCTCCACCATTCAATAAGATCATGGTTGCTCTGGCCATGGACTGATCTCCACCTACCTGCCTTTTCCCCATAACCTTTAATTCCCCTACTATGCAAAAATCTATCCAACCCTGTCTTAAATATATTTACTGAGGTAGCCTCCACTGCTTCACTGGGAAAGAGTTCCACAGATTCACTACTCTCTGGGAAAAGCAGTTTCTCCTAATCTCCATCCTAAATCTACTCTCCCAAATCTTAAGGCTATGTTCCTTAGTTCTAGTCTCACCTACCAGTGGAAACAACTTTCCTGCCTCTATCTTATCTATCACTTTCATACTTTCATATGTTCCTATAAGATCTCCTCTCATTTTTCTGAATTCCAGCAAGTACAGTCCCAGGTCACTCAATCTCTCCTCACAGTCAAACCCCCTCATCTCTGGAATCAACCTGGTGAACCTCCTCTGCATCACCTCCAAAGCCAGTATATCTTTCCTCAAGTATGGAGACCAGAACTGCACACAGTTCTCCAGGTGCAGCCTCACCAGTACCCTGTACAGTTGCAGCATAACATCCTTGCTCTTAAATTCAATCCCTCTAGCAATGAAGACCAACATTCCATTTGCCTTCTTGATAGCCTGCTGCACCTGCAAACCAACCTTTTGTGATTCATGTACAAGCACTCCCAAGTCCCTCTGCAGAGCAGCATGCTGCAATTTTTTACCATTTAAATAATAATCTGATCTTATATTTTACCTTCCAAAATGGATGACATTGCATTTACCAACATTGTACTCCATCTGCCAGTTCCTTGCCCACTCATTCTATCTATCTATATCTCTCTGCAGAATCTCTGTATCCTGCATAATTTGCTTTTCCCACTCAATTTAGTATCATCAGCAAACTTAGATGCAGTACTATCAGTCCCCTCTTCCAGATCGTTAATGTATATTGTGAACAGTTGCAGGCCCAGCACCAACTCTTGCGGCACACCACTCATCATGGATTGCCAACCAGAGAAACATCCATGTATCCCAAATCTCTGCTTTCTATTAGTTAACCAATCCTCTATCCATGCTAATAAATCTCTCGCAACTCTATGCATCCTTACCTTATGGATAAGCCTTTTATGCGGCACCTTATCATATGCATTCCTTCAATCTGCCAGGACCTGTCCTGAGTCTAGAGAATTTTGGTAAATTATCACCAAAGCCTCTATTATAACTTCTGCCATTTTTTTCAGTACCCTGGGATGTATTACATCAGGACCAGGGAACATCTATCTTCAGGCCCACAAGTTTGCTCAGCACTATCTCTTTACTGATAGCTATTGTACTGAGGTCCTCACCTACCACTGCATCCATAATATCTCTCTTTGGCTAGTTAAACATGTCCTCCACCATGAAGACACAGATTCTTTCTCCTTCAATTTTGTTTTGCTTTTCAACCTATCATCTCCCAGGTTCTCATGTCAACCTCTTCATCTGCTCGCCTACCTTCTCCCTCATGTGTCTTTATGGCTTCTTATATCACCTTCCAGTTCGTACACCATCCTCTACACCCACCTTCTTATTCTACATTCTTCCCCCTTCCTTTACTAGTCCTGATGAAGTCTCTGGGCCCATGACATTGACTGTATATTCCCTTCCACAGATGCTGCCTGACCTGCTGAGTTTCTCCAGCATTTTGTGCATTATCATGTAACTGATGTTATTTGGTCATGAGCATAACAGAAGAGGATTTTGTTGTTGATGGAAATGAGCATCCTTCGATTAGATTTGGAAGTAGTGTTAAAGCCTGAATGTACAAAGATATGACTTTAGCGTGATGCTGTTACAGCTCAGGGTATTAGAGTTTAATTCCAGTGCCATCATAAGGAGTTTGTATGTGCTCCCTGTAAACACATGGGTTTCTTCTGGGAGCTCCAGTTTCATCCTACAGTTCAAAGATGTACCAGTCAGTAGGTTAATTCATGAATTATCCTGTGTTGGGATGAGTGTCAAAGAGTCGGGTTGCTGGCGAGTGCAACTCATTGGACAGGAAGGGCCTATGCTATGGTAAATCAATAAATGAATAACATTTAATGTTATGTAGGGGTCTAGAACAGCAGAAGGGATGTGAGACCATTACTTACTTTTCTCTTAAGAACATTTTGTTTCCTGTCTTGATTGAAGAGATTGGACCTTAAATCCATGTGGTGCCAAGGATTGTTGAATATATGCTGTTGTCCAGAATGACAGAATGTGCCTGACAACTGTTCACTTGAATAATGTAAAATGTTTCTTTTTGTGTACTAAGTGTTTAATAAAACAATTTTCTTAAAATTGGATTGGAACCATATTGCAATGAAACAGTGTTTTGAAACATTTCCCATTTTTCTCCTTGCAAACTATTAATCCAGTTGCCCTATGAAAGATACAGTTGCATCTGGTTCCAACATCCTTTCAGGCAGCAAATTCTATAAATCTTTACTGAGTGCAGAAAAAACACTGCTCTCCAGCTAACTTCCTATTTAAAGTGCAATTAATCTACTAAAAGCTCAATTGGACTTGAATGGAGATTAAGTCAAAGTTCAAAGTAAATTTTATTATCAAAGTACCTATATGTCAACTGTGGTTCATTTTTTGCAGGCATTCAATCAATGAAGCACTGCACATAAAGTCATAGGTGTATAAGATGATGAAAGGCATTGATTGTCTGGATAGTCAGAGGCTTTTTCCCAGGGCTGAAATGGCTAACACGAGAGGGCACAGTTTTAAAGTGCTTGGACATAAGTACAGAGGAAATGTCAGGGGTAAGCTTTTTACACAGAGAGTGGTGAATGCATGGAATGGGCTGCGTGGAAGTGTATTTTAAGAGACTCCTGGATAGGTACATAGAGCTTAGAGAAATAGAGGGCTATGGGTAACCTGAGGTACTTTCTAAAGAAAGTACATGTTTGGCATAGCATTGTGGGCCAAAAAGCCTGTATTGTGCTGTAGGTTTTCTATGTTTCTATGTTTCTAAAAATGGGCAAAAAATGTGCAAAAGGCAACTAAATGTGCAAATACAAAAAAAGATTAAAACAAACTAACAAAAGTAAATAAATAAATAAATAAATAGATAGATAGATAGATAGATAGATAGATAAATAGATAAATAGATAGATAGATAAATGGATGGATGAATGAATAAATAAATAAATAAATAGATAGATAGATAGATAGATAGATAGATAGATAGATAGATAGATAGATAGATAGAGAGATAGATAGATAGATAGATAAATAAATAAATAGATAGATAAATAAATAAATAAATAAATATTGACAATTTGAATTTTGTAGTCCTTAAATGTGAATCTGTAGGTTGAGCAATCAATATCAACCTCTGCTTTAGATATACCCAGTGACTTGGCCTCCACAGCTGTCTGTTGCAATTAACTCACAGATTCACCACACACCAGCTAAAACAAATTTCTTGTAATCTTTGTTCTAAAGGGACATTCTTGTATTCTGAGGCTGTATCCTCTGGTCCTTAACTCCCCCACTATAGCCAATATTCTCTGCATTTACTCTATTTAGGTCATTCAATTATTGATATATTTCAATGAAATTTCCCCTCCGTTCTACTACATTCCAGTGAGTTCAGGCCCAGAGTCACCAAATTCTCCTTATACATTAACCGTCTCAATCCTGGATTATTCTCTTGAACTCCAGGACGCTCTCCACTGCCAGCTCACAATTTCTTAGATAACGGGCCAAAACTTTTCAAAATATTCTAAGTGCAGCCTGATCAATGCCTAATAAAGTGTCAGCTTTATAAAACAAGGTGGAGAGAACAAACAGAATCCCTGTGATAGGATGGGGACGGGACTGTGGTTGTGGTGGTGGAGGTTCTGTCAGAAGGACAGACCTAGTTGAGAGTAGAACTCATCAAAACTTGAAATGGATGGCTTACAGCAGCAGAAAACCATGCCAAATTCCACTCTTGTAGCCAGTTTATTAGGTAGAGGAGGTACCTAATAAAGTGGCTACTGAGTGTATTTAATTCGCAGTTAGATGTATTTTTGCATAACAGGGGATATAAGGGTTATGGGGAAAATGCAGGAAAGTGGAGCTGACTTCATGGCCAGAGTAGTCATGATCTAACATAGAAACATAGAAAACCTACAGCACAATACAGGTCCTTCAGCCCACAAAACTGTGTTGAAATTGTCCTTACCTTAGAAATTACCCAGGGTTACCCATAGCCCTTTATTTCTCTAAGCTCCATCCTATTGAATGGAGGTGCAGACTCAACAGGCCTGCTCCTCTTGAGGACTACAGGACTACTCCTGCTCCAATATCTCATATTCTTATGGCCAATAATCATTCCCAACCAACTCCATTAAAGCAAACACACCTGATCATTGTTATTTGGCTTTATGTGGGCTTGGTGTCCACAAATGAATGGTCTCATTTCCTGCATTTAAACAGTAATGGGCTTTTCTGTGAGATTAAGTAGGCCATTGATAGTATCCAATCCACCGGATCATAACAGATTTGTATCTAACTGGCTACAAAACTCTCTAAAACACTCTGTGCTTAGGGGGTACTGCAGCGAGTAGGGCTGCTGTTTCGCAGTGCGGGGACCCAGGTTCAATTTGAGCTCCAGTACTGTTGGTGTGGAGTTTGCAATTTTCGCACTGTGATTGTGCAGGTTTCTTCTTTGGGCAGCTTCCTCCTACACCCTTAAAACGCGCGATTGGTGGATTAATTAACCGTTCTAAACTGCGTCTACCACTCAGCTGAGTAAAACCCGGAAGGAGTTGATTGAAATGTGAGGAGGGTAAAAGGAATTCAGTGTAAGATTAATCCATAAGACATTGGACCAGAATTAGACCGTTCGGCCAATCGAGTCTGCTCCGCTGTTCTATCATGGCTGATATATTATCACTCTTTACCCCATTCTTCTGCCTTCTCTCCGGAACCTCTGCCACCTTTCCTCATCAAGACCCTATCAACCTCCTCTTTAAATATACCCAATTACTTGACTTCCACAGAGGTCTGTGGCCATGAACTCCGCAGGTTCACCACCTACTTACTTCTCATCTGTTCTAAAGGGACTTTCTTATATTCTGGGAGTGTGCCCTCTAATGCTAGACTCCCCCACTGTATCTACGCCTTTCAATATTCAATTGCTTTCAATGAAATCTCCCCCTCGTTTTTTTTAAACTCCAGCAAGTGTCGACCCAAATCCATCAAACGCTCCTCATACGTTAATCCTTTAATTACCGTGAACCTCCTCTGCACCCTCCCCTACGCCAGCACTTCATTTCTTAGAGAAGGGGTCCAAAACTGCTCACGATACCCCAGGTGTGATCTGTCTTATAAAGCCTCAAATTCGTGTAAGTGTCTGGTTTGGGTGGGCTTGGACTCCATGGGCTGAACAACCTGCTTCTGTGTAGTTCATTTGTGGAAAGGCGTAGTATTTTCTCTTGCAATAATGATTGCATCTACACTTGCTATCATTTGATAAAACGAGCATGCATCGCCCCAGAGCTATTGACATAAGGTAGTACGTATTGCATAAATGAATGGGCAATTTGCACCTGGGTCCCGAAGCTTTCCCTTTGATCACCAGACTTCTTTGAAAACCAAGTCTAACGCGAAGGTAACTATAGCAGCCCCGCTCCGCTGCAAAGCATTTGCGACGGCACTTCAGCATGCATAAGATGCAGATTGGTAGTAAGTTTCTGCAAACACGTGCAGTAGTCACCGAAGAATTCTGATTTCCTGGTTATGGATTGTATGTAGATGAGGCAGTGACGCAACTTGGGCGCGTCAGATCACCGCCAGACCTATTCTCAGTCAATGCAAACGTGCACGATATGTAGCCTTTATAACACCTTCAATCTCGTCGACAGTTAAGCTTTTTTTTAAACAAACAATTGGTAGGGTAGTCTGTACCTAATTCATCAGTAGTGAGATGGTAAGTAGTACAGAGAACTGTTCGCCGTGGATCAATTAATTTACTCCAAACTCAACCACCAGGACAAAGCAAGTGAGAGCGAGCAGCTTTTCAGCACCACGATGTCGGGACAGCGACCTGAAGAGTAAGCGCCTGCCCGGCTTTATGCGGACGAGTTCAGGCATGAGAACCGGGGCGGAGTGTGCGGGACTGTTTTAATTTGAGAGCTAATTCTTCCATTCCCAGGGGAACCATGTCTGATAGCCCGGTTACATGGCCCATGAACACAATCTACTCGGTCAGTGATGATCCCAGAATGACTGGTCCCACGGCGGCTACTCCACCCGCGGACAGACCGGCGAATCTCTTTGTCTTTTGCCTCACTCTCCTCTCCAGCCTCCTCATCCTCCCGGGCAGCGTCTACTCGCTCGTTTGCCTGCACAGGACGAAGAACAGGAATTCTCTCGTGATGATCGTGGCCTCGCTTTCCGCGGATGACCTCCTGTATGTGGTGGCGATGACCATATTCATGCCCCTTCAGTGGGCGAGTAAGGCGGTACTCACCATCGCCTGCCCTGCAGCGGCCGTGCTCTACTTATTGCACGGGGTCTCCAGTGCTCTAAAGTCTTCACTGATTGTCACCTATAATTACTACACCACCAGCGGTTCCAGTCTTTGCAAAGGGAGACGGACTTGTATGTCCATGACATGGATCCTGGCGATTTTCTGGGGCTGTAGCCTGTTCGTGTGTCTGCTGCCAGTTTTGGGATGGGGTTCCTACGTTCCGACGGCATGGGGATGCCTCGCCGACCACAGAAGCTCTTACGTTCCATTCCTCTTTGGTTTGTACTCCATTTGCCTCGTTGTTCTCATTGGCTTCTCCGTCCCGCTCACCTACAAACTGCTTTGTTCCGATTGGCAACATCACGGACCCTTCTCTCTCAATTATCACGAAGTGGCAGACGGCGCGACTCCGGCCAGCAAAGTCTCTGTCTTGGAGCATCCGGGGGACAGAACTTTGAGGACTGATGTAAACTGGAGCAACGACTTCCAGAGTCGCTCCGAGACCTCTCATTCACCGCAATGCCCGAGCGGGGACTTCGGGTCGACTCACCGGGCGGTCGTCTTCGCTCAAAAGCGTTTTGCCTTGATTTTAGCCATGACAAAGATTGTACTATGGCTTCCTCTAATGGTATGTATGACAACTCTACTATCTATCTACTTAACCCTTTGCTTTCCGCCATGATTCTGGACGTGCATATCTGCGATAGATTTAATTGAACAATTTGCTTACAAACCAGAAAAGCGATTGCACCGTAACCTGATTTCCCCACTAATAAGGATCAAGATATCCTAGTGGAAAACCTCGTTGCTACTGCATCGCTGATGACTGAATACACCACGCCGGCCGTTTAGACTGCCGCGCTGTGTATTCCCTGCCAAGCCATGCACTTACAGACCGGACAGTTCTTGCCTAAAGCGTGTGGGAAACATGCTCTCGGAGTAAGCTGAGAACCGTTAGCCACCTTTTCTCATCCAATGTTTAAAAACTGCAATTACGGTGCAATGCAATGGTCTCGTGTAGAAGCCTTAGGACATTACATCACAGAAGCAGACCATTCGGTCCATCTAGTCCATGCCAAACTACTAATCTAGCTAGTCCCATCGACCTGCATAGCCCTCCATACCCCTCCCATCCACACCTCTCTTAAATGTTGAAATGGAACCCGCGTACACCACTTCCACTGGCAGTTCGTTCCACGCTCTCACCACCCTCTGAGTGAAGAAGTTCTCCCTCAAGCTTCCCTTAAACATTTTACCTTTCACCGATAACCTCTAGTTCTAGACTCCCCCAACTTCAGCGAAAAATCTACTTGCTTTTACACTATCTATACCCCTCATAATGGTGTATACCTCTTTCAAATTCTCTTACACTCGAGGGAATTAAGTCCTGACTTATTTAACCTTTCCCTATAATTCAGATCCTCAAGCCCCGCCAACATACTTGTAAATTTTCTCTGCACTCTTTCGATCTTACTGATATCTTTCACTCCTGCTCTGCTCTCTGAGTGAGCGGCAGTTCCACAGTCGTGCATGCAAAAAAAAACAGTTAGAGACCAAATGGGGAGAAAATCGCTCAGTTTGCAAAAAAAAAAAAAATTGGTTATGAGCAAAACGTTGAGTCACGCAGCTCACAATATCGCCATTGGTCCCATTGTGTCTGTGCAAGCTCTTTGATAAGTCTAGTAGTTGAGTTTCATTGCCTTGGCACCTCCTCTTCATCTTTCTTCCCACACCCACCTGTTCCCCCCTCCCCCGCCCCCAGTCGCTTTCTATCTTGTAGTCTTTCCCCTCTCCCCTCCTTCTCAGGCTTGCATCTTCGCTCTTCCTTTCCAGTCCTGATGTAGGGTCTCGGTCCTAATCTTCAATTGTTTATCAATTTTCATTAATGCTGTCTGACCTGCCGATGTCCAGCACTTTCTGTGTGTTGGTTTGGATATGCAGCAACTGCGGAATCTCTTGTGCCTCCTCACATCACTTTTGTCCCCTCCTTTTTATACACATACTGTATCTAATTCGCTTGTGTAAGTTAGTGTCTATCATCCACCACCCCCTCAACAGCATTTGCCTGCTGAGAACACCTGCGACGTGGAATGCAAGACCAGGCTCTTACACCCACGTTGTCTGTGCCTAACACTTTGCCCAATTGAGATACATCTCATCTGCCTGTAAGTGGTCTATATCTCTCCACCTCCTCCATAGTCAAGTGTCCATCAGCCATTCAAAAGTCTCTTGGGTAGATATATGGATAGGAGGCAGTTAATTGGCAAATGGGTCAAAGGGCTTCTTTCTATACTGTATGACTTCAAAAGTCACTATCTAGTTACACCATTTCCTCTGACAGCCCGTTCTATGCATCTACTGCTCTTTGTGTACACCAAATAAACCTGGCCCTGGATAATTTTAAAGCTCCCCCCACTGCATAAATGTTTGTCCTCTAGTTCTTGTCACCTCTATCCTGGATATGTTTCGGGCCAAGAACAATTGACAGAACTTCTCAACCAACACTTTAAAATACTCATTGACTTGACCTCTACAGCTGTCTGAGAAAATTGATTCTACAGATCTACTACCCACTGACTGAAGAAATTCCTCCTCATCTCTGTTCTAATGGCATGTCCTTCTGTACTAAAGGCTGTGCCTCCTGGTCCCTGACTCCCCTTCTATAAGGAAACCTCTTCTCCCTGTCTTCTCTATCTACAGATAGACCTTTCACTGTTCAATGGGATTCAGAGGAACCCCTCATTCTTCTAAACCCCAGTGAGTACCAGCACAGAGCCATTAAATCCTCCTTGGACGTTAACCCTTTCATACCTGGGATAATTCTTGTGAACCTCCTATGGACCTGCTCCAATAGCAGCACATCCTTTTTCAGATAAGGGGCCCAAAACTGCTCACAATTCTCCGAGTA
Organism: Hypanus sabinus; assembly: GCF_030144855.1. Lineage (NCBI taxonomy): Eukaryota > Metazoa > Chordata > Chondrichthyes > Myliobatiformes > Dasyatidae > Hypanus > Hypanus sabinus. The sequence goes on from NC_082707.1 coordinate 16,518,331, forward strand.
AAGGCTGCCCAATGCTTGAACATTACATATTTGTTTCATAGCAGCTCTCTTTACAACTAGAAAAATTATTCTCCTCCCCCCGAAAAAAGTGCATGAACTACAGTGAAAATTTATTGGGTTTTGAAAAGTAAGCAATGTTTTCATCCTCACTGGCTTTGACGTGTGCTCTAATTTCAAGGATTAATGCTCCCTGTGGCTCAGCACATGCTTGACTGTCCCCCTGTGTTCTGCAGATACAATTGCTCGTCAATCATATCACCAAAGCCGAGAAGGTGTCCTTTGAGTCTCTGGGCTTCGTCCTGACCTTGCTAGCGGCTGCTATAACGCCACTGTTTGTTCTGTCTGAACGATGGATTCATCTGCCATGTGGCTGCATCATCAACTGCAGGAACACTGCGTACACATTTGCCTCAGAGCCAGCTAAAGGTACGGAGCATTAGATTAAATGAGTGATATGCTTCCAGCCACGTTGTGCCAAGGGACAAATGCTTCCACTGGGGTCTGCAATTAGAATAATCAGGCATTGCATTCCATACAAGTTACAAAAGATTCTCATTAATCTCTATTTAATTAATCCAATGTAATTGCAACTGCATCCTGATAACAACTGATAATTTCCATTTACAAAACACATTTAACAAAGGAGATGTTTATAAATGAAGGTGTAGCATTCAGAAAGACTCTGCTGAACTGCATTTGAAAGTACAGCTGAGAAAGTAAATTCATCATTTTCATCATTATGTGCTGTGTCGTATGAGATGAGTAATCGTGGTCCCATGATTAATCTTAGCAAAATTTTCTACACAAGTAGTTTGCCACTGCCTACATCTGGGCACTGGCTTTACAAGATGTGTGACCCCAGCTATTATCAATACTCTTCAGAGACTGCCTGCCTGGTGTCAGTGATCACATAACTAGGACTTGTGATTTTCTCATCCACTACATGCTTCCATGACTTTGTGTGATCTTGATCGGGAGTGGGGGGCTAAGCGGGTGCTACACCTTGCCCAAGGGTGACCTGCTGGCCAACAGAGGGAAGAAGCACCATCTACAGAGGCATATCTTCACCTTGTTACCCAGAAGAATATTAAATTGGTTTATTATTGTCATATGTACAGGTTTGGCACAGCATTATGCGATGACAGGCTGATTCCTGCGTTGTACTGATCCGTGTTCTACAGTGCCTTCTATGTACTGAGGTACAAAGTTTGTTTCCTGCCGAACATACAGATCATATCATTCCGACAATGCATTGATGTAAAACAATAGCAAAATATAGGACAAAGTGTTGAAGTTACAGAAAATATACAGTGCAGGCAATGCAGTATGAAGTAAATTTATTATCAAAGTACGTATTGTATGAGCCACCATAAACTACTCTGTGATCATTTTCTTGTGCGCACAGTAGATGAAAAAAAAGGAATCAATGCAAAACTACACACAGAGACTGACAAACAACCAATGTGCAAAAGAAGACAAAATGTGCAAATACAGGAAAAAAACAAATAATAAATAATATTAAAAATTAATAATATTTATTTTTAATGATGTCAGGGCTAAGTTTTTTGCACAGACAGTGGTGAGTGTGTGGAATGGGCTGCCAGTGGCGGTGGTGGAGGCGGATACTATAGGGTCATTTAAAAGACTCCTGGACAGGAGCTCAAATAAATAGAGGGCTATGGATAACCCTAGGTACATTCTAATGTATATACTTGGTGCAGCTTTGTGGACCAAAGTGCCTGTATTGTGCTATAGGTTTTCTATGTTCCTCATATTGAGAACATGAGGTTTATAGTCCTTGAAAGTGAGTCCATAGTTTGTGGAATCAGTTCAATGTTGTGGTGCATAAAGTTATCCACACCGTTTAGGAACCTGATGGTTGAAGGGTAATAGCTGAACATGGTGGCATGGGTCCTCTGGATCCTATACTTCCTACTTGATAGCAGCAGCGAGAAAAGAGGTTGACTGAGATTGTGGGGGTCCTTGCTGGTGGACAGGGCCACTAATGAGGTCAAGAGTCCAATCTTATCATAGAAATAAACTGTTCAATAGTCTTATAATAGTCTTACAAGCTGCCTGTGAGCCTGGTGGCATGTGCATTCATGTTTTTATATTTTCTAACTGATGGGCAGGGGGAGTGGTTAGAGGGAATGTGCCAGGCGAGAGGGATCTTTGATTATGCCAGCTGCTTTACAGAGGCACGGGTAGTGTAGACAGAATCTCTGGAGGGGAGGCTAGTTTCCATGATGTGCCGAGCTGTATCCACAACTCTCTGCAGTAAGTGGGCCATGAAGACAGGCTTTATCCTTTTTATTTAATGCAGACTCTTAGACTCAGGAACTGGAGCATTATCAGATCAATAATACTTATTTATTAGATTGAAGTAAATTCAACATGTGAAATTGGTACCTGACATTTAATAGTAATAAATTCATTGACAATTTATGACCCATTCCCCCCCCTTAGGGTAATGTCAATGAATAAACACAATTTGAATGTGGCTGAAACTTCATTACCTGGAAATTAATTCAAATATGGAAATCACTGCCTGAGGAATCAGTTTGAGAGGAACAGTATACATGTAGCAGCCACTTTATTAGATACCTCCTGTTCCTAATAAAGTGGTCACTGAGTGTATGCTCATGGTCTTCTGCTGCTGCAGCCCATCCTTTCCAAAGTTCAATGTGTTGTGCGTTCAGAGATGCTCTTCTGTACACCACTGTTGTAACACACGGTTATTTATGTCACCACCTTCCTGTCAGCTTGAACCAGTCTAGCCATTCTCATTGGACATCTCTCATTAACAAGACATTTTTGCCCCAGAACCGCTACTCACTGGATGTTTATTCTGTTATTATTTGCACCATTCTGTGTAAACTCTAGGGACTGTTGTCCCTAGACAATCCCAGGAGATCAGCAGATTCTGAGATACTCAAACCATCCTGTCTGGCACCAACAATCATTAAACAGTCAAAATCACTTAGATCACATTTCTTCCCCACTCTGCTATTTAGTCTGAACAGCAACTGAGCCTCTTGACTATGTCTGTGTGCTTTCATGCATTGAATTGCTGCCACATGATTAGTTGATTTGCACTAATGAGAAGGTGTACAGCTGTACTTAATAAAATGGCCACTGAGTGAGTATAGGATCATTTCAGAGGAGTTCCGCGAGCAAATAAGGGAAAGGAGAAAGGGATAAAAGAACAATGGATTATCAGATGAGATAATAAATGATGCTATGAGTCTTATGGGGGATTCAAACACCATGATTGTTTGACAAAGTGGCACATTTTTGTGGTGTACGTTGTCTATAATTCTATCTGGTTAGCTTCCTACAGTTTCACATCATGTTGAACCATTTATATTGTTCAATATTTATAGATAATTGAAGTTTATATGTAGATCTCCGAATATAGAGCTAATCAGTTTTCAGACCAATCATTGAGTACAGGAGTTGTATGTTTTGTTTGTATAAGTTGCTGGTGAGGATGCATTTGGAGTAACGTTTTCAGATTTAGTCACACTGTTATAGGAAAGATGTGGTTAAACAGGAGAGAGTGCAAAATGAAAAATTACAAGGATAGTGCCAGGACTAACGGGTCTCAATAGTAGGGAGCTGGGTGTTACCATTCAGCTATCAGGCTCCTGAACCAGAGTGGATAACTTCACTCACTACAACACTGAACTGATTCCACAACCTATGGACTGACTTTCAACGGCTCTACAACTCATGTTCTCACCATTTATTATTTATTTATTTACTATTACTATTTGCTTATTTTCTTTGTAGTTGCACAATCTGTTGTCCTTTGCAACACACACAAAATGCTGTTGGAACGCAATAGGCCAGGCAGCATCTATAGGAAGAAGTACAGTCGACGTTTCGGACCGAGACCCTTCGTCAGGACCCTTTGGGTTTTGGCCCGAAACGTCGACCGTACTTCTTCCTCTGGATGTTGCCTGGCCTGCTGCGTTCCACCGGCATTTTGTGTGTGTTGCTTGAATTTCCAGCATCTGCAGATTTCCTGGTGTTTGTGTTGTCCGTTGCACATCGGTTATTTGTCTGTTTCTGTTTGTATGCAGTTTTTCATTGATTCCCTTGTATTTCTTTGTGTTTACTGTGAATGCTTCCAAAAAAGTGAACCCCAGGGTCGTAATACAACAGTTATGTTATGTGTTGTGTTGTATGATGTGGGCAGTAATGGTCTGTCCATGGCAAACTTCTCTACACAAGTAGCTTGCGTTTGACTTCTTCTGGGTAGTGCCTTTATAGGAAGGGCAGCCCCAGCCATTATCAATTCTTTTCAGAGGTTGGCTGCACAGCGTCAGTGGTCACAGATACAGGTCTGTTGTATGCACTAGCTGCTCATACAACCATCCACCACCTGCTCTCATGGCTTCATGAGATCCTGACTGAAGGGCTAAGTGGGTGCTACACCTTGCCCAAGGGTGGCATGCAGGCTAATGGAGGAAAGGAAAGAGATGTATCTCTGCTCTACCACCATGATATATGCATACTTTGTTAATAAATTTACTGTGAACTTTGAATGAAGTGTGATCATATAGAAATATTTTGAGATGCACAGATGCTTCCCTCAATGAATCCTAAACCAGGGGTCATATGTGTGGGGTGAGAGGGGAAAGATTTAAAATGGACCGAGAAGCAACATGTTGACATAGAAGATTATGATTATGTGGAGTGAGCTGCCAGAGGAAGTGGGTGAGTCAGGACTAATAGTATCATTTAAGAAGCACTTGGATTGGTACATGGGGCCTGAAGGATCTGAGCTAAAACAGGAAACAGGATCTAGTTGGATGAACAATGAGGTCATCATGGATTCGATGGGCCAATTGATTCTACAAGTAAAGATAAACCATATGAGCTGAGTGTAGGATTTGTACTTGGTGCATTAGCCCAAAGTCTCATACCTCCAGGTTCAGGAGCAGCAACTTCCCCATAGCCATCAGCTTCTTAAAGATTAGGTGATCCTTATTTGACACATGGATAGTGAGACACCAAAACATACAGTGAAATGCATTGTTTGTGTCTGGGGACCAACACAGTCTGACCATGTGTCACAAGTATTGCCACACTTCTGGTGCCACCATAGCATGCCCACAACTTACTAACCCTAACTCTGTACGGCTTTGGACTGTGGGAGGAAACCAGAGCACCCAGAGGAAACCCACACATTTATGGGGGAGAACATACAAACTCCTTCCAGACACCGGTGGTTATTGAACCTGGGTCGCTGGCACGGTAAAAGTGTTCCGCTAACCATTACACTAACATGCCACCCTTGAACTGACCTGCGCAATCTTGTCCATCTTCAGCTAGAGCACACTGAGAGTGCAGCACTCTTGCGCTGATGTGGGCTTGTCTCTGATTGTTTTACTTTTCAGTCTCTATTTGCTTCACTGTCCAGTGTAGTTTATGTATAATTTAGCCCTGTGTATTGTCTGAATCAAAGTGCCTGTGGTTCTGCTTGCAAACTAGTTTTTCATTGTATGTACCTGCAACCTCACTGCACTTGTGCACACAACAACAAATCTGAGTCGACGATCAAAGAAATCACTTCACTCCATTGCGCATGCAGATTCCATCTCTTCGATTTATTTTCTCCTTGTATATCACATGAGTTGAGCTGTCAGCCTAACCCCTTGTGTGGGCAGCAACCTTAAGAGCTTCTATATAGCTGTTATTGTCTTTTGAAAACATGTTCGTGTCTTGTTCTCTCTCAACCTTCCACTCCCAGGCTTCCTATTCACAGTGCTCCTTGTCCTTGTACCGTGGAGAGAGCATTCTGCCTGGTTACATCACCGTCTGGTATGGAGGTGGCAGTGCACAGGATTGGAAAATGCTGCAGATGATTGTAGACTCAACCAGCTCCATCACAGGCACAACTCTCCCCACCATCGAGGGCATCTTCGAAAGGCAATGCCTCAAGAAGGTGGCATTTATCATTAAGGCCCCTCACTGTTCAGGACATGCCCTCTTCTTATTATTACCTGCAGGGAGGAGGTACAGGACCCTGAAGATATACATTCAATATTTTAGGAACAACTTCCTCCCCTCTGCTATCAGATTTCTCAACGGTGCATTGACCATGTCAACACTAACTCACTTATTGCTCATAAACACGAGATTAAGTAAATCAGGAGCAGCTACCAAGAACTGAGGAAGGGTCCTGGCATGAAACGTCAACTGTTTGTTCCTTTCATTAATGCTGCTTGACCTGCTGAATTCCTCTAGCACTTGGTGTTATTCACTTTTTTCCCTCAGTTTTGCATAACTTATTTATTTTGTATTTCTTATTGCAACTTAAACTTAAAGCAAGACTTTAATGTCTTGCAATATATTTCTGCCATAAGGCAACAATTTTCATGCCACATGTCAGTGGTAATAAACCTGATTCTGGTTTTCTATCCTGTCTCAGATTGAACCTGTTAACTCTGTCACATTCTGCTGTGTTGTAATTTAATATTGGGATTTCAAATATTTCCTTCTTGGGAAAAAGGACAGAATTGTGATGAGGTTTAAGAGTTTAAGAAAAAATATTTGTAGTGCAATGGATTGTGATATATTGATGCAATTACTAAGGTGGCATGTCAATGGCTATATATTTTTTGCACTGATCAACAAAAAAAAGACTTTCGTGTCAAAGTGAAAACAGAACCCTACAGAATGATCTAACTTAATTACAAATATAAAACATAAAATAATTAGTTACAATTGTATTCACCCCCCCCCCTTTAACTTGACACACCAAATCATCACTGGTGCAACCAATTGGTTTTAGAAGTCAAATAATTAGTTAAATGGAGATCTGTGCGCAGTCAAGGTGTTTCAATTGACTGTAGTAAAAATACTGCTGTATCTGGAAGGTCCAACTGCTGGTGAGTCAGTATCCTGGCAAAAACTACACCATGAAGGCAAAAGACCAACTGTGTTGCCCAGGTGCTTCACCAGTTGTAGCTTTCTGGGAGAGTGGGAAAGAGAAATCCACTGGTGAAAAAACTCACATGAAATCTCGGCTAGAGTTGACGAGAAGAAATGTGGGAGACTCTGGAAAAAGGTTCTATGATCTAATTAAACCAAAATTGAGTTTTTTAACCAGCTGACTAAATGCTATTTTTGGTGTAAGCCAAACACCGCACATCATCAAAAACACACCATACCTACTGTGAGCACAGCGGTGGCCTGCATCATGCTGTGGGGACGCTTCACTGCAGCAGGCCTTTGACAAGGTGCCACACATGAGGCTTCTTAATAAATAAGAGCCTATGGTAATACAGGAAAGATACTAGAATGAATAAAGCAGTGGCTGAATGGCAGGAGGCCAAGAGTGAATAAGGGAGCCTTTTCTTGTTGGCTGCCAGTGTTTAGTGGTGTTCTACATGGCTCTGTGTTGGGACTGATTCTTTGTACATTATATGTCAATGATTTGTACGATGGAATTGATGCCTTTGTGGCCAGATTTGCAGACTAAACAAGGGGTGTTGAGGAAGGATGTGCTGGTATTGGAGAGACCATAAGAGCATAAAACATAGGAGCAGAATTTGGCCATTTGGCCCGTCAAGTCTGCTCCACCATTCAATCATGGCTGATACTTTTTTCCCCCTCTCTCTGTCCCACTGCCCAGCCTTCCTGTGACCTCTGAGGCGCCACAGGAGGGGTGTGGGATCGGTGGTAGAAAAAGAATGCCAGGGGTGGGGTGTGGTGCTGGTGCAGACACACACAGCCCTGAGACACCAGGTAAGGTCTGTTATTTGTGATGCCGGGTGCCATGCACCCGGATGAAAAACGGACATGGGAGCACGGAGGAACATCTGGAAATCTCCAGGAAGACCTTCTTCATTGCTGCTGCTGCTGTGAAGTCCAGGTCTCTGCTGAGAAGAACAGGCCCCCAGTCCTCGGGGTCTCATTGACAATGACTGTTGCGGGGGCGTCTTAATAGTGCTCAGAGAAGCTGTGCTGGAGGGGATGGTCGGAGGCTCGGAGGTTCGACGGACTCGGAGTCCGCTGCGGTCAGGTCACTTTCACTGTGTGCGGTGTCTGTGAGCTGGGTTTGACGGAGCTTTCATTGTGTGCTGCGTCTGCAAGGCTGAGTCGGGCGGTGCTGTGGAAGTCCATAGCGGGGGTATTCCTTTCTGCTGCCGGCATGGGATGACGAGTCTATCGGGACCCTGAGGACGGGGAAACTGTGTGGTGGTTTCTTTTGATCTTATAATATTTTAACATCTTTGGACTATTTTTAGTGTGCCCATGGTCTGTTTTTTTTATCAATTATGCTATTGTTTGCACTGTTGTAACTATGTGGTTTTGTGTAGGTCTTGTAGCTTTAGTTTTTGGTCTTCTTTGTCTGGTGGATTTGGAGCTCCTTTCCAGGGAATGCACTAAGATGGTAGCGTGATATTAATACGCAGCAGCCTCTCCGGACTCTGGATTGGGGATTGCCAAATGTTATGTGGATTTTCTGGTGTAATCTGTTTTGTCATGTGCTTTTGTGATATCATTCTGGAGGAACGTTGTCTCATTTTTTAACTGCATTGCAATTATGGTTTCTAAATGACAATAAACTGAATTTGAATCTGAATCTGAAAGTCATTTGACCTCAAACTCTTGGTATATTGATCATTACAGAGTTTCTGTCTGGTGCTTCTCTCTCCCTCCGGTCTTCCCAACCACTCCCCTCCCCCTGTCCCAATAGAGACCCATTGTTTTCTTTGCAGAACAGTACATTGCAATACATAAAACTGCTGCGGTACAATGTAAATGTCTTAGACACCCTAGCTACATATCAGTCCACAGTACAATGTATTAAGTTCTTATTTTAATTTATAATATTTTTATGTATTACACAGTAATGCTTCTACAAAACAACAAATTTCATGATACATATTTCTAAATGTAGTTTTTAATGTATTGCACTGTACTGCCATGTAAAACAGAATTCACAACATATGCCAGTGATAATAAACCTGATTCTGATTCGAATAGAGAGGCCATAGAGAAGTTTACAAGAAAGGAACTTGCTTTGTAATTAGGTTTGCTAGATTCCTGTGTCTTGCTATGTGACGTGGCAGAAGAATTTTCTTTCCCTTACCTTCTGGGTATTATTAGATGTGCAAATGTTAATGAGACACCAAGGTGTTTGGGACTTAAATGAACAATGGGTCAATGATCAAACTTCCGGACCTAAGGATTGGGAAAGAAAGAAAATATGTAGCATGGTGAATGGTAGCATGCTAGTGTGATGCTTTACACTGCCAGTTGTAAGATTGGGGTCCATACCCGCCACTGTCTATGAGCAGCTGGTATACGTCAGCGTTCTGGTGTACCCAGACAGCATGGTAGCATATCGGTCAGCGCAGTGCTTTACAGCGACAGCAATCACTGATCTGATGTCAATTCTGCTGCTACCTGTAAGGAGTTTGTACATTCTCACTGTGACCACATCGGTTTCCTCCATGTGCTCTGGTTTCCTCCCACATTCCAGAGACGTACTGGTTCAGGTTACCAAGCTCTAGGCATGCTGTGTAGGAGCCTGAAATTCGGTGACACTTGTGAGTTGTCCCCAGAACCCTCACTGATTTTATTTGATGGAAATGAAGCATTTCACAGTATATTTCAACGGTTTCAAAGGTACATTTTGTAACACTCGCTTCGCCTAGTGGCTTAATATAGGGGGTGATAACCCCCTGCCTGGTCAAACTTAAGAAATCTCATTTTTTTGGATGCTGCGCGATGTATCGCATTACAAATCAGTACCACAAAATAACAAACAGTACACAATATGCGATTAAACGATTAAGCTTTATAACTCTTACTTTGACTGTATGGTTAGTAGAGAAACGAAATATTAAAAAAGGGCCCAAGTCTTATTAAAAAGTCTGCGTACAAAGTCGGAGCTCACTCATAGGCCGATCAGTCCCCATCGACCTCCTCCGATCGTCACTGCCCTTCGGACCCTCGCTCCGAGTCCACTTCATCCGGCGGTCGACCAAATCTCTCCTTTTCCGTCTTCTCTCTTCATCTCTCTTTCTCTCTCCCTCCCTGACAAAAGCCCGTGAAGACAACTGCTTCGAGATTCACAAGACAGGGCAACAAAACCCCGATCAGCCAACATGCCTCAACAGTCCTGTTATCTCCAGCCGTAACCCAAACATTGCTGCTACAGAGAAATTGGTACTTCAGCAGTGAATATTAGAAAAAAACCATTACATTAGCAGTGAAACCTTACAGCACGTTACAATTTGATGTCAGAGAAATGTATACAATATACACCCTGAAATGCTTTCTCTTCGCAGCCATCCATGAAAGCAGAGGAGTGCCCCAAACAGTAGATGACAGTTAAATGTTAGAACCACAAAGCTCCACCCCAGCCCCCCTCCCTCCCACGTGTAAGCGGCAGCAAGCAACAATCCCCCTCTCCCCACAGGCAAAAAAAGCATCGGCACCCACCATCGAGCACTCAAGTGTGAGCAAGGTGACAGCAAAGACACAGACTTGCAGTACTCCGCAAACTATATTGTTCACCTGGCTTTCAACATACCACAGGCTCTCTCTCTCTCTCTCTCTCTCTCCCTCCCTCCCTCCCTCCCTCCCTCCCTCCCTAGTTTCGATGTCTGTGTGACAAATAAAATTAATTTTTATTTTTAACAGCAAGTCAAGTACAAGAGGAGAAAGAAACCATGAAAAATGAGATGGGATTTAGAGAAACAAAACTCAGGTGCTAAATTTAAAAATAATTTGATGTTGTTTTTAATTTCTACAATTTGATGCCTGAAAAAATGAGACCACAAAATTGAATTATTCACATTTTGGGGAAGCAAGGTTGACTTCTTTTCCTCCTTAAGCCTATCGCCTATACCGAGGCATAGGCTGCTGACACTAGCTCACAGAGTACTTGGTTGTGGGCCAATAGAAGTTTCATTGATAGTTTCTCCTTTCACCACATAACTTTATTCCATCTGCCACTTCTTTTCCCATTCTCCCACTCTGCCCAGGTCTTTCTGCAGCCTTCCTGTTTCCTCAACACTCCGTGCTGCTCCTCCTACTTTTGTATCAACTGCAAACATGACCTCAAGGCCATCAATTCCATCATGTGACCTTAAAAGAAGTGATCCCAATGCCAACCAGAATAGGCTCCCTTTATTGTCTCCTGCCTATTGGCCAATCTTCTATCTATGGACTCTACTAGTATCTTTCCTGCAATACCACGGGCTCTTATCTTGTTAAGCAGCCTTGTGTGAAGCACTTTGTCAAAGGGCTTCTGAAAATCCAATTAAACAACATCAACTGACTCTCCTTTGCCTATCCTTCCTCAAAGAACTCCAACAGATTTGTCAGGCAGGATTTCCCCTTAAGGAAACAATGCTGACCTTAGACCACTTTATCATGTGCCTGCAAGTACCATGAAACCTCACCTTAATAATGGACTCCAGCATCTTCCCAACCACTGAAATCAGACTAACTAGCTTATAATTTCCTTTCTTCTGCCTCCCTCCCTTTTTAAAGATCGGAGTGACATTTGCAATCTTCCAGTCCTCTGGAACCATTTCAGAACCTAGTGATTCTTGAAAGATCATTAGTAATGCCTTCATAATCTCTTCAGCTATCTCTTTCCGAACCCTGGGGTGTTGTCTGGTCCAGGTAACTTCAGACCTTTCAGCTTCTCAAGCACCTGCTTCCTCATAGCAACAACTACACTCACTTCTGCTGTACAACACTCCTAAATTTCTGGCATTCTGAGAGTGTCTTCTGCAGCGAAGGTTGATGCAAAATACTTATTCAGTTAGTTCAGGAGAAAGCAGGAGAATGCGATTAATAAATTAGCCATGATGGAACGGCAGAGCAGATTCGATGTTCCTGTGCCCTATGGTCTTGTAAGGTTAAGTGTACACAGTACTGAAGGGAACATTCAATATTCTAATAACAGTGGAATAGAAGATGTACTCTAGCCTGGTGGGATGTGCCTTCAAGCCTTTGCGTCTTCTTCCCAATGTGCTATTCATGCTCTTCTCCTCTGTCTGTGGTGTAGTGACAGAGAAAGGCAAATAATCATACTATTAAATGGTCTGAAATTAGGACTCAGAGAGACAGATACCATCTCAGATTTAGGTTTATTATCACTGACATACACTTTATTAGGTATACCTGTACACCTGCTCATTAATGCAAATATCTAATCAGCCAATAAGGTAACAGCAACTCAATACATAAAAGCATGCAGACACAGTCATTGTTCAGACCAAGTGTCAGAATAGGGAAGAAATGTGATCTAAGTGACTTTGAGTATGGAATGATTGTTGGTGCCAGATGGAGTGGTTTGAGTATCTCAGGAACTGCTGATCTCTTGGGATTTTCACTGGCAGCTTTACAGGGAAAGGTGCGAGAAACAAAAAGCATCCAGTGGGCAGCAGTTCTGTGGGTGAAAATGCCTTGTTAATGAGCGAGATCAGTGGAGAACAGCCAGACTGGTTCAAGCTAACAGGAAGGTGACAGTAACTCAATAACCATGCATTACAACAGCAGCGTGCAGAAGAATATCTCTGAATGTATGACACATCTAACCTTGAAGTGAATGGGTTACAGCAGCAGGAGACCATGAACGTACACTCAGCGGCCACTTTATTAGGTACAGGAGGTATGTAATAAAGCGGCCACTGAGTGTAAGTCATAAAAGATGTTGTTTTGAGGCAGTGCAAAGCATAAAATTATTATAAACTACAAAATAAATCAATCGTATAAAAAGATGAATAACAAGGTAATGGCCATGGGTCTGTACTGTGCAGTGCTACTTTATGCTTTAACGAGTGCATAATGGTGAGATAGTGTTTATGGTTTCATAGACCATGCAGAAATCTGATGACAGAGGGAAATCTGTTCTTAAAATGCTGAGTGTGGGTCTTTGGATTCCATATCTTCTCCTGATGACAGTAACCTGAAGAGGGTATTTCCATGAATCTAACAGTGAGGTTATTCAGATCCAAAAGCAGTGCCTTGATTTCTGCACTGTTCACGCATTTGCCCTCCTGTAAAGTTGCTGCTTTACTCTACCTGTAACATCTTTGCAAAACTATTCTGTTTAGACAATGATACACGCTCATCTTTCCACTTGAAAACAGCACAATGAACATGAGCTGCTCAGTTACCTCTCCCTAGACTTCAAAGTTCAAAATATGTTTATTGTCACCATATACCAGCCTGAGATTCGTCTACTTGCCGGCATTCATGATAAGAACAAAGAAATGCAAGAGAATCAATGAAAAACTACACATGAAGACTGACAAATAACCACTGTGCAAAAGAAGGTAAACTGTGCAAGAAAATTAAAGATCAATAAGTAATGCAAGCAGGTCGGGTTGGGTGAGGCCAGAACTAAGTTAAAGGTGAAAGGTGAAATGTTTGAGGGGAACATGAGGAAGAACTTATTCAGTCAGAGGGTCGTGTGAATGTGGAGCAAGCTGCTGACCTTGGAAGTGGTGGATGCAAATCTAATTGCAGTATGTAAGAGAAATTTGGATAGGTATGTGGGAGGGAGGGGTATGGAGGACTATGGTTTGGGTGCAAGTTGATGGAACTATGCAGAATAATAGTCCATCATGAACTAGAAGGGCTGAAGGGCCTATATAAATTATGACTATAAGTAAATTAACAATACTGAGAACGTGAGTTGTAGTGCTCTTGAAAGTGAATCCACAGGTTGTGGAATACGTTCAGAATTGAGATGAATGAACTTATCTGCAATTGTTCAGGAGCCTGTTAGTTGGAGGGTAATAACTGTTCCTGAGCCTGGTGGTGTGGGACCCAAGGCTCCTGTACCTCCTTCCTGAAGGCAGCTGTGAGAAAAGAGCATGGTCTGGATGGTCAGGGTCCTTGATGATGGATGTTGCTTTCCTGTGGATGACTGGGCTGTCTCCACCCCTTTTTGTAGACTTCTCCATTCTTGGGCATTGTTGTTTCTATACCAGATTGTGATGTAAACAGTCAGCGTACTCTTCCACACCTTATAAAACTCAAAGGTTATCATCACTATTCAGAAGACCTCATTTTCAGGAAGTCAAAGTCAAAGTCAAAAGCAAAAGTCCAAGTCAAAGTACACATGAACGATGTGCTCAGCCAACAATATGAACTTGGATTTATTTGCAGTATGAACGTGGATTTACTGACTAGTGTTTCGTACCCCGTAACTGGGTCATTTACCAGCAAAGATAGAGAGGTCTGTTGAAGTCTGATGGTACTATTTTTAACAGTATTTATTGATAAAATACACAAAAATAATATCAATGCAAACATACAGATAATATGCATTGTCAATCCTAAATCTAAAAATGTGGGTATAATGATAATTAATAAGAAATAGCTCTATCATTGTCTAGGGGATAATGTATTGTCTGATGGAAATATAAAAGTCACTTTAGTTCATTCAAGCTGTAGGATGCAGCCTTTGGTTGGAGTCAAGAGAAAGACGGAGTTTAACTTGCCCATTCCTTTTATGATGTCAAACCTTTGAGAGTCGTTGGGGGACTGATTTCCCCACTGTTGTTAGCTAAAACCATTCTTCCATGGCAAGACCCATCGATTCCAAGGCAAATGGAAAGGGACGCACGTGGGCTTTTTCCACCGGCTTCACTATTATGCTGTTACAGGAGTTCTAGCGTTTCTTCTGGTGCGTCTGAGGGGCTGTTCCCACAGACCCTCTTTTATATTGACTCACAGGGTCTCAGATATCAATCAGGTTGGGATGATGCAATCACTCCACCAACCCCCCCCCCCCCCGATTCTTTGCCTGGGGGCTTTGATGCATCATACAGGATTCAATACACAATTCCGTCTCCAAGAGACAATAGCCAGAATCAATGGTTCCGCCTTTCAGAGGCCAGGACACATTCTAAACTCTTTGTGGATTCTGCTTGTCTTTCTCTCATTCCCTGGGTCTCCTGAACTGACTTAATAGTGATCTTGCGATTCTCAAAAAGGAGGGGGCTACCCCACACCCTTCAGCCCCTCATAGCTGTGGCACATTCATAACACCCCTTTCTTCAAAGCATTTTCACTAGTGGTGAAAACGAAGTAGTACAGAGTCTTACAGGATTTTAGAATCTAACACAATACAAAAGTTTTTTTTTCTACAGGGTAATACAGTTATACAGCATCTAAACAGTTAATGATTACAGTGTCACTTCCTTTCATATCTTAGCATCTTGTACCTTACTAAAGTCTTGTAGCATCAGACTTCAATTTAATAACCACCTATTTTTATTTCTTTCCTTCAGCAAAGAAAAACTAAAGAGTTGTGATCTTAGCTTACTTGTATACTACAAAAGTTCATGCAAATACTAATCTTTATGTTGCTTTCAAACTTAACAGGCAGGCTTCCATGGGGTTGTCTTTATTATTCACATGCTTTATCGAAATCCCGTAAAACCAGCTTTTGCTATTTGAAAATGGCATCCCCATTAACCCTCGCCTCTTTTCCGGTTAATTCCCACGTGGGGAGCTTGGGCACCCTGGCAAAATAGGTTTTCGTCCGCTCCTTCCATAGGAGTTATTTTATCAAAAATGTGTCCCAAACTTAGACCATCTTCTGAATTTCCACCCTATTCTTTAATTTTACGCAAGTTGCTGGTTTTCTCTTCAGGACCCTTCAGGCTAGTAGTTTTCAGTTCGAACTCTTTGTTCAAACAGCATTTCAAATTCTGCCTTTTCACACCACCCTCGGGAATAACAATAGCGTAACAACACCTTCCAACTCAACCTGTAAGTGATCCGCAGGCATTGTGGTATCACAGCATTGGCTCTGTAGCCTGGTTGCTGCCTTTGATATCAATCCAGCCTTTAAATTTTCTTCATTCAATTTGGGAACTACATATTTCCCGTTTCCTTCAATAATAATATTCATCTCCCCATTTTTGATCTCCGCATTAACTTTTAACACACTTTCGAGCACAAACACCTGGGAACTCTCACTTCCCACTATTACCAAGGTTAATCCTTTCTTCCCTGAACCAAGTCTATCTGATCCACAAGGACTGCATTCCTTTTCAACTGAATCAAGTACCTCAGACTTTTTCTGAGCTCCATTACTAGGTTCAGTACCACATGCATCCACATTTTGGACACACTCAAATGGGCCATTTGCCTCTTCCAGGCTTTCAATACCCGTACCCGGTCCAAATTCTAAATTCCCCTGATTCTCCCAGCTACTCTCTGGGCAACTCCCTTCCAGAGTAAACTCAACCTCGTGGGCTGAAACAACCTCATCTGCCAACCCATCAGACTTCTTCAAGGTAAGGGCACCCTTTTCAGCTAGGGCTGCCCTCATTTCATTATCGGGAACAGCATTAGAATTTTCAACTTCTTCAAACAGTTCTGCCAAACCAGACAGATCATCCATGTCCAACTCTGAACCTTTTAACAGCTCTATCTGTTTCTCATCTTTATTTTCTGCCTCTAGAACTTTTCTCCTCGCTAAGGGCAGTTCTACCTCCTCTCCCTGACTCTCTTTCACATTACTACTCTTCGTTTTACCACCCTCTAAACCCTCGTGGTACAGGGTCAGTAAAAACATCTTGGCCAAATCGAAACTGGCCGGATTTAAACTGCTCTCTTTCTCAGCTGCCTTTCTCGACATGCTGCAACTGATCGCGCATGCGGGATAGATCTTGGAATCTAGGGGCGGGACAGCAACGCTCACCGGCCGGCTGGTCAGCGTCATTACTGACCAAACCTTACCACCTGCTAAATCGTTACCAAGAAGGACGTCCGCGTCAGTTCTCGGGAATTCTGATCTCACCCTTATTTCAACTGGTCCAGACACCAGCTCACAATCCATAATGATCCTATGCAAGGGCACCATTTCCGTCCCTTTTCCTATTCCTTTCACAGCTACCATTCCCGTCTTGCGACCGAAATCTAGTACCTTACTGCTGATCAATGATAGTTCAGCCCCCGTGTCTCTCCAGATCCGCACTGGAACTGGTGTGTCTCCCTCCCTCACAGACACGGTTCCGTTTGACATACAAGTCTCAGACCCTTCTCGTACTCTGTCTACCTGGGGATCTCTTGTTGATTTACTGATTACCACGGCACATCTGATAGGGACTGCTGCTTTCCCTTTTTCTCTCTCTTTCCTCCGAGCAAAGCACCTAGATGCAATATGCCCCCCCTCCCCACTTCCACAATTAAAACAGGTCAAGCCCGGAAATCTCTGGCTGTCTGGCCTTTCCCCCTCAATCTTACCACTAGCTCACGGCGGGACCTCTGCCTCAGCCGGCGGGCTTTCTCTATCATTCCCATGGTCTCTCTGGGAACTTTTATTCGAGGAAAACTTTGTCTTGTGGATTAGGGCATATTCATCTGCGAACCTAGCAAATTCTGAGATGGACTTATTCGGCTTCTCATTCAAATACATCCGGATATCCTTCGAAACACAACCTTTAAATTCCTCAATCAGAATTAACTCCCTGAGACGCCAATAATCCTCGCCCACTATTTCTGCTGTACACCAACGATCCAAGAGCACACCCTTCTCATAGGCAAAAACTCGGTATATGTCTGATTTCCCCCCTTTCTTTAAATTCCTGAACTTTTGTCTATACGCTTCAGGTACTAACTCATAACTCCGTAGAATGGCCGCCTTTACTTTGTCATAGCTCTCCTCCTCTTCCTCCTTCCCTTTTAACACACTTTGTAACAATGCCACCCACTGCTCTTTGGGCCACTTCTGATTCACTGCCACCTTTTCAAAAAGCAAGAAATAACTATCAACATTTGTCTCCTCGAACAGTGGTACTAACCTCAACTCCCGACTAACATTAAACTGCTCCTCTTGGTCTGACCCTTGATCTCTTCACCCTTGTCTTAACTTCTCCATCTCCAAGTCATGTTTCCTCTGTTTTTCTGCCTCCTTCTCCTTCTCGTCCCTCTCTTTCTCTTTCTCAGCTGCTTCCAGCTGTTTTAACTGAATTTCATGCTCTCTTTGTTTCTCAGCTCTTCCCTGCTCCTGTTTCACCTCATGTTTCCTGCTCCACCTTTAGCTGGAGCGCATGCTCCCTTTCTCTCTCGGCCCTTTCTTTCTCCCTCTCCTTCTCTTCTCATCTCTCTCTCTCTCTCTCTCTCTCTCTCTCTCTCTCTCTCTCTCTCTCTCTCTCTCTCTCTCTCTCTCTCTCTCTCTCTCTCTCTCTCTCTCTCTCTCTCTCTCTCTCTCTCTCTCTCTCTCTCTCTCTCTCTCTCTCTCTCTCTCTCTCTCTCTCTCTCTCTCTCTCCTCTTTTTTTCTCCTTCTTAGCTGCTTCCAGCTGCTTTAACTTAATTGCATGTTCCAACCTTAATTTCTCCAACTAACTGAGCCGTCCCACTAGCTTGTACCTTTTCAGGGATATTTTCCGATACCTCAGCTGCAAGCACATTCTTCCCAATATAATACTGAGTTATTGCCCTTCGCACCTCCCGCTTTTTCATGGACAACCTCACCTCTGCAAGGTTTAGCCCTTTTGCCAGATTTATCAGGTCCGATTTGGTGGCCGCATCTAGAGTCGGGTTTTCTATAAATTCATCCACGTCCATCTTTGCTGGTTTCCCATCTGGCTACCCACGTAACCAGATCCAAGTTTGGACTTACAAGCCCGATTCACTGGACTCCCAATTTGGTGTCAAATCTCGAGACGAGTACCCCAACTGTTACGTACCCCGTAACTGGGTCATTTACCATCAAAGATAGAGAGGTCCTTTGAAGTCTGATGGTACTATTTTTATCAGTATTTATTGATAAAATACATAAAAATAATATCAATGCAAACATACAGATAATATATGTCATCAATACTAAATCTAAAAGTGCGGGTATAATGATAATCAATAAGAAATAGCTCTATCGTTGTCTGGGGGATAATGTATTGTCCGATGGAAATATAAAAGTCACTTTAGTTCATTCAAGCTGTAGGCTGCAGGCTTTGGTTGGAGTCAAGAGAAAGACGGAGGTTTAACTTGCCCATTCCTTTTATGATGTCAATCCTTCGAGAGTCATTGGGGGACTGATTTCCCCATTGTTGTTAGCTAAAACCGTTCTTCCGTGGCAAGACCCACCGATTCCAAGGCAAATGGAAAAGGACGCAATTGGGCTGTTACCACCGGCTTCGCTATTACGCTGTTACAGGAGTTCTAGCATTTCTTCTGGTGCATCTGAGGGGCTGTTCCCACAGATCCTCTTTTATCCTGACTCACAGGGTCTCAGATGTCAATCAGGTTGGGATGATGCAATCCCTCCACCAACCGCCCCCCCCCTCGGTTCTTTGCCTGGGGGCTTCGATGCATCATACAGGATTCAATACACAATTCCGTCTCCAAGAGACAATAGCCGGTATCAATGGTTCCGCCTTTCGGAGGCCAGGACACATTCCAAACTCTTTGTGGATTCTGCTTGTCTTTCTCTCATTTCCCGGGTCTCCTGAACTGACTTAATAGTGATCTTGCGATTCTCAAAAAGGAGAGGGCTACCACGCACCTTTTGGCCCCTCAGAGCTGTGGCACATTCGTAACACTAGTAATCCAAGCCAAGATGGGCTACAGTAATTGTAATTTTACCCCATGTCTAAGACAAGTTAAGAAATAAATTGCTCCCTCAAAACTAATGATTTTTAATCAGTTTCTGAAGTGATGGAAATGCACTGGAGAGTCCACCCTTTTATGGTATGTCAACAGATTCCAATAATTATACTGTCTCGAATAGATTATACAGATAACAATGTTATCTCTCTGATGTAAAGGCCATCACATGTGAATCCATTTACCTAAAAGCCACACAGAGTTGTGTACAATTTGCTTTGAAGTGGACGCATTATCAAAAGAGAATGACTTTCATAAGAAATACTCTATTATCAGCAGTAAGGCTGACTCAGTAACAAACAAACATTAAGCTCGTCACTGGGAAATGAAATATCTGTCTTGAAAGAGCAAATCTTGTATTCCATTTACTGTCCTTGTAAATTATTCTGAATTGAATTGAAAATACATAAAAGCTTTTATATTTTTGAAAAGGTAGAGATTCCCTCAGATATTTTCCAGACATTAGAGTAAAAACTATCTGAGTAAATTAAGTATTTGAAATAGAATCAATCCAACATTAAAAAGATTAAAGATTAGTTTTTTTTATTTTTCACATGTATATTCAAATATTGAAACACACAGTGAAAGCTATCGCTTTATGTCATCGACCAACACAGTCCGAGGAATTAGAGATTGGTTGGTATGACATTGTGGGCATCACTGAGTCGTGGCTGTAAGTGGGTCATAGTTGGGAGTGTAACATCAAAGCATATATTTTGCATTGAAAGGAAAGGTGGGAAGGCATAGGCGGTGGTGTGGTTCTGTTGATAAGAGATGGAATTACATCTTCAGAAAAAGGTGACATAGGGTCAGAGAATGTTGAAACATTGTGGGTGGAGTTAAGAAAATGCAAGGGTAAAAAACCATTATGGGACTCATGTATAGGCCTCGGAATAGCAGCCAAGATGTGGGGTTGAGCTTGCAAAGGGAGCTGGATAAGGCATGTAATAAGGGTAATGTCACAGTTGTAATTGGGGACTTCAATATGCAAGTGGATTGGGAAAATTAGGTTGGATTGCAAGATTGCAAGACAAGGAATTTATTGAATACTGATGAAATGGCTTTTTACTCCCAGAGCCATGTGTTAGTTAAGGCAGGAATAGGATGATGGTGTAGGTGAAGGAGTGGCTGAGAAAGTGGTGCAAGGGGGCAGGGTTTCAGTATGAGTATCATTGGGATCTCTTCTGGAGAAGATATGACCTGTACAAAAACGGTGGGTTACATCTGAACCTGAGTGGGACCAATATCCTTGTCAACAGTTTTGTTCAAATTGTTGGGGCAGAGATTAAACTAAACTGGCAGGGGGATGGGAACTGGAGTGATAGGGCTGAGGATGGGGCAATTGGTATCTCAGGTGGTGACGAGAGGGCATACAGGAGTGAGATATGCCAAGTAGTAAAGTGGCACCACAGCAACAACCTGGCACTCAACATCAGTAAAATTAAAGAGCTGTTTGTGAACTTCAAGAAGGGTAAGACAAAGGAACACATACTAATTGTCATAAAGGGATTAGAAGTGGAGAGATTGAGCAGTTTCAAGTTCCTGGGTGTCAAAATCTCTGAGGACCTACCCTGGTCCCAACATATTGATGCAGTTATAAAAAAGGCAAAGCAGTGACTGTACTTCATTAGGAGTTTGAAGTGATTCAGCATGTCAATAAATACACTCAAAAACTTCTATTGATGTACCGTGGAGAGCATTCTGACAGGCTGCATAACTGTCTGGCATTGGAGGGCTACTGCACAGGGCCAAAAGAAGCTGCAGAGGGTTGTAAATCTAGTCAGCTCCATCTTGGGTCTAGCCTACAAAGTATCCAGGACATCTTCAAGGAGCGGTGTCTCAGAAAGGTCCATTGTTAAGGACCTCCAGCACCCAGGGCATTTCCTTTTCTCACGGTTACCATCAGGTAGGAGGGGGTATAGTGATATTCTGCAGGGTTGAGATGTTACACGTCAATGATTTTGATGATGGAACTGATAATGGCTTTGTGGTGAAGTTCAACAACAATATAAAGATACTCAGGTAGTGTTGTGGAAGCAGGAAGCTTACAGAAAGACTTGACATAATTAGGAGAACGGGCAAAAATGCAGCCAGTGGAATATTGTGTAGGGAAGTGTATGGTCATGCACTTTGGTAGGAGGAATAAAGCTGTAGACTATTTTCTAAACAGAGAAAAAATACAAAAAGCAGAGGCAAAGAGATTTGGGAGACCTTGTGCAGGATTCCTTAAAAGTTAACTTGCAGGTTGAGTCAGTGGTAAAAAAGGCAAATGTAATGTTTGCACTTATTTTGAGAAGTCCAGAAAATAAAAACATGGATATGACGCTGAGGCTTTATAAGGCATTAGTCAGACCACAGTTGGAGCATTGAGGGCAATTTTGGGCATCTTATCTCAGAAAAGATGTGCTAGCATTGGAGACGATCCAAAGGAGGTTCTCACAAATGACTCTGGAAATGAAAGGGTTAAAGCATGAGGCACATTTGATAGCTCTGGGCCTTTAGTTGCTGGAGCTGAAATGAATGGTATGGGTTCCCATTGAAACCTATTGAACCTAGACAGAGTTGACGTGGAGAGGATGTTTCCTATAGTGGGTCAACCTAGGACTAGAGGGCACATCCTCAGAATAGAGGGATGTCCATTTAGAACAGAGGTGGGAAACAATTTCTTTAGGTAGAAGGTGGTGAATTGTGAAATTCATTGCCACAGACAGCTACTGGGGCCAAATCATTGGTTTATTAAAAGCAGAGGTTGATAGTTTCTCTGTTAGTCAGGGGGTCAGAGGTTATGGGAAAAGGGCAGGAGAATGGTGAATATCAGCATTAATGGAGTGGTGGAACGGAGTTGATGGGCCAACTGGTCTAATTCTGCTCCTATCTCTTATGGTCTTATGGAAACATTTCAAATATTGAAAGGCCTAGATAGAGTGGATGTGGAGAGGATGTGTCCTATATTGGGAGAGTCTAGAACTAGAGGGTACAACCTCAGAACAGACAAGACGGAACTTCTTTATCCAGAAGGTAGTGTATCGGTGGAATTCATTGCTACGGATGGCCATGGAGGCCAGGTCATCGAGTGTATATAAACCAGAGGTTGGTAGGTTCTTGATAAATCACTGTGTCAAAGTTTATGGGGAGAAGGCAGGAGAATGGGGTTGACAGGGATAATCAATCAGCCATGATGGAGTGGCAGAACATAATTGATGGGCTGAATGGCCTAACTCTGCTCCTAAGTCTTATAGTCTTGTGGATACTCCAATTTCCTCCCACATTCCAAAGACATGTGGGGTTAGTATGTTACTTGGTCACCTGGAAGGAACTGGGCGGCATGGCTCTTTGGGCTGAAAGGGCCTGATACTGCGCTGTATCTCTAAATAAATTAAAAATAAGATGATAACACAGCATGAAGTGTAAAAAGCTACCAAAAGAGTGCAGTGCAACAAGGTAGACCCAGTGGCCAAGCGTCCTTTCTGAAGTCTGATAACACTGGGATACAAGTTGTCCTTGAGCTTGGTGGTACATGCTTTCAGGCTTTTGTATCCTGCCTGGGTGGGTAGGTTCTTTGATTCTGCTGGCTGCTTTACCAAGGCAGTGAGAAGAACAGACAGACACCATAGAGGAATATATATATATATATATTAAATAGTTAAGTTAAAATAGATAGTGCAAAAATAAAAGACGTAAAAAAGTAGGGAGGTAGTGCTCATGGGTTCAATGTCCATTTAGAAATTGGATGGTAGAGGAGAAGAAGCTTTTCCTGAATTACTGAGTGTGTGCCCTCAGGCTTCTGTACCTCCTTCCTGATGGTGACAATGAAAAGGGGTCATGTCCTGGGAGGTGGGGGCCTTAATGATGGATAAGGCAGC
Source organism: Hypanus sabinus (assembly GCF_030144855.1). Classification (NCBI taxonomy): domain Eukaryota; kingdom Metazoa; phylum Chordata; class Chondrichthyes; order Myliobatiformes; family Dasyatidae; genus Hypanus; species Hypanus sabinus. The sequence continues at coordinate 16,541,806 of NC_082707.1, forward strand.
ATTCCTTGAAGATATCTTGGATACTACAGAAGCTGGTACCCATGATAACAGTGACTAATTTTACAAAGTCTTTAATATATCAGCCTGTACCACCACTCTTGGCATCACATTCCATACACCCAGTACTCTGTGTTAAAAAGAGCTGCAGTACTGTGCAAAAGTCTCAGGCATTTCTAAGTATATAGCTAGTGAGCCTAAGTACTTTTGCACAGTAATGTATTTGTCAGTGTGGATTGGAGAGCAAGTTTGTAAATCTCTCAGGAGTGAAGGAGGTTAGGAATGGTGAGGATGGAGTGTCATGGGAGGGTTGTGGTTCAAGTGGCAGAAAAGGAGTGCCAGAGGCAGGAGATGGTGCGGGTGCAGACACAGCCAGCCCTTCGACACCAGGCCAGGTCATTTGATCCCAAATAATAGGTTTTTGATCATTACAGAATGTCTCTGTGGTGCTTCCCACTCCTTCCCCTCTCCCTTCCCCTTTCCTCAACCATGATTCACCTCTCCCTGCCCCCTTCACACTCTCAGTCCAGAATAGGGACCCATATCAGAATCAGGTATATTATCACTCACATACATCATGAAATTTATTTTTTTTTCATGGCAGCAGTACAATGTAATACATTAAATTACAACAATAATGTGGACAAGTCTTAAACACCCAGGCTAGCTACATATGAGCCTAAGACTTTTGCACAGCACCTTACCAGTGACATCCCATCAATACTTTCCTTTCATATTAGCTATTTCCATCCTTCGGAAAAAAGTCTCTGCCTGTTCACTCTATCTATGCCTCTTATTATCCTTTACACCTCTATCATGTCACCCAGTTCATTAAAAGGTTTAAAGGTTCTTTTATTATCAAAGTACAGAACTGTGAAATTCTTCAATTTTCCAGGTAGCCATGAAACCAAGTATGAAATCAAAGGCAGCACGATCATCAACCCCAAAATCCCACCTCCCCTCAAAAAAACAAACAAAATTGATCAGGCACCTTGACCCTCAAATCCATCTTCCCACCCAAAGAAAAAGAACAAAACAGATTAGACCCGACGCAGATTGGGGTACCGCTTCGTCGAGCACCTACACTACATCCGTCACAATAGACAGGACCTCCTGGTTGCCATCCACTTCAACTCTGCCTCTCATTCCCATCTAGATATGTCCATACAAGGCCTCCTCTACTGCCATGATGAGGCCAAACTCAGGTTGGAGGAGCAACACCTCATCTCCAGCCTGGTGGTATGAACATTGAATTCTCCAATTTCCGGTAATTCCCTCCCCCTCCCCCTTCCCTTATCCCAGGTCCCTCTCTGCCTCTCTCCCCTTTCAACTTTCTGCTTCAGTTCTTTCATGCTTTTCCCCTCCCCCCCCCATCTTTCCTCTGATTGGTTCTCCACCTGGCGCCTCTGGGCCCTACCCCTCCCCTATCTCTATTACTGGGCTTTGGCCCTCTCTTCCCCCCATTCCTGATGAAGGGTCTCAGCCCGAAACGTTGGCTACTCTTTTCTCACGGATGCTGCCTGACCTGCTGAGTTCTTCTAGCGTTGTGTACATATTCTTTGATCGACAACATCGGTAGTTGCATTTTTGAGAACTGACACTTTGACCCCCAAATCCCCCTCCCTGGACAAAAAAAAACAGAAGATCAGGTGAAAACTATAAGGCTGGAAAAAAGTCTATAGACCAAGTCCAGATACAAAATGCAGAAAAAAACCTGGGCAACACTCTCTGGGCCCAGTGGCAGGCTCTCCTCTATCTGGTACAGAGCATCTGATCAAAAGGCAAGGAGCTGGCACTCATCCTCTGCTCTCCCTTTGATGCTTCAATCTCCCTCATTGCTTTAATTGATGAGCAATGGGAGTTTCAATCAGCGAAGTGGAGCTTGCAGCCTGTCCTGCAGACTGCCCACTATGACGCTCGCATACACTGCCTCTACCTCCCGGAATTCCCTCGGAGACTGCTGGAACACCCAAACGATCTCCAAACTTCCAGACACGCTTTGAAGGTTCAATCTCCCTTGTCACATTAATCGGTGAACGACGGAAAGCTATAATCAATGAAATGCGGTAAAATACCAGCTCGTGCACTATCCACTCTGCTGCTGCTCCCGGAAACGTCTCAGAGACTGCAGAGGCTGAAGTACCCAAACTATCAGAATTAGAATCAGGTTTATTGTCACCAGCGTGTCATGAAATTTGTTAACTTTGTAGCGGCAGTTCAATGCAATACATAATATAGAAGAAGAAGAAAAATAGAATAATAATAAATCAATTACAGTAATAGTATATTGAATAGATTAAAAATCATGCAAAAAAACAAACAAAATATATTTCAATGTCCATTAAGGAATCAGATGGCAGAGGGGAAGAAGCTGTTCCTGAATCGCTGAGTGTGTTCCTTCAGGCTTCTGTATCTCCTACCTGATGGTAACAATGAGAAAAGGGAATGCCCTGGGTGCTGAGGGTCCTTGATAATGGACACTGCCTTTCTGAGACACCGCTCCCTGAAGATGTCCTGAGTACTTTAAAGACTAGTGCCCAAAATGGAGCAGACAAGATTTGCAACCCTCTGCAGCTTCTTGGTCCTGTGCAGTAGCAACCCCCCACCCCCACCTCCCAGCCTTACCAGACAGTGATGCAGCCTGTCAGAATGCTCTCCACTGTACAACTGTAGAAGTTTGTGAGTGTATTTGTTGACATACCAAATCTCTTCAAACTCCTAATGAAGTATAGTCACTGTCTTGCTTTCTTTATAACAGCATCGATTTGTTGGGACCAGATTAGGTCCTCAGAGATCTTGACACCCAGGAACTTGAAACTGCTCACTCTCGTCACTTCCTGATCCTTCTATAAGGATTGGTATGTGTTCCTTCATCTTACCCTTCCTGAAGTCCACAATCAGCTCTTCCATCTTACTGACTTTGAGTGCCAGGTAGTTGCTGCGGCACCACTCCACTAGTTGGCATATCACACTCTTGTACACCCGCTCATCACCACCTGAGATTCTACCAACAATGGTTGTATCATCAGTAAATTTATAGATGGTATTTGAGCTATGCCTAGCCACACAGTCATGGGTATAGAGCAAGTAGAACATTGGGCTAAGCTCACACCCCTGAGGTGCACCAGTTTTGATTTTCAGCAAGGAGGAGATATTATCACAAATCCACACCAGATTGTGGTCTTCCAGTTAGAAAGTGGAGGATCCAATTGCAGAAGGAGGTACAGAGGCCCAGATTCTGTAACTTATCAATCAAGATTGTGGGAATGATGGTATTAAATACTGAGCTATGGTCCTGAAATCTCTCTTTATCAGATTATGATATTGCTTTGCACTTTTGAAACTATGGGTTATAATTATGTGGTCTTTGTCAGTTAGTCTTCTATCAATTATGGTATTGTCTGCACTGTTGAAACTATATGTTAACTATAACTATAAGTAACTATGTGGCTTTGTGTAGGTCTTGGAGCTTTAGGTTTGTCTGATGGGTTTGTAGTTCCTTTCTGGGAAACATGCTAAGATGGTAGTGCGATATCGATACGCAGCAGCCTCTCCGGACTCTGGATTGGGGATTACCAAACGTTATGTGGTTTTCTTGTGTGATCTGTTTTGTGCTTTTTCATGATATCATTCTATAGAACGTTGTCTCATTTTTTAACTGCATTGTATCTGTGGTTATAAATGACAATAAACTGAATCTGAATCTGAATGTGAAATAGGTGTTTGTGTTGTCCAGGTGGTCTAAGGCCATGTGAAGAGCCATTGAGATTACATCTGCTGTTGACCTATTGTGGCGATAGGCAAATTGCAATGGGTCAAGTTCCTTGCTAAGGCAGGTTCAGTCCAGTCATGACCAATCTCTCAAAGCATTTCATCACTGTCGATGAAATACTCCAAGCAGTAAAGCACTGGCTCCAACAGCTCCAGAATCACATTCAAGGCAAGAAACAGACATAAAAGAAGTGAAAAAGATGCTTTCATGATCTGTTCAGAAGTTGTCAGGCAAAAGAGCATTGTACACAGATGCCATCTTGACTGCCATCATTCCTGGCCTTTTGGTGTTACTTCTGGAGTTTTCACATTTTCCTTGTGACTCTTTGAGTTTCCACGGATACTTCTGCTTTCCTTTCACCTCCCTAAGATGTTTGGGTTGGTAGTTTAAGTGGTGACTGAAAATTGCCTCTCATGTGTTGGTGAGGGCTGTAACGTGAGGTTCAACAAACTTGGGTTGCTTTCTCTGGATCAATAAGTGAAACTAGCTGTAAAATTGTTACCCATTGTAATAAAAATAATAATTATTGTTATTATTTATTTCTAGAGCACTTTTCATAGAAATGATGCAGCTCAATGTGCTTTACAATAGGATAAAGTACATACATAAACATAGAAAACAAAAAGATGTTAATTAAAATAAGATTAATAAATAAATAGGTTTTGAGCTGCCATTTAAAAGACTCAACTGAGTCTGCATCCCTTGTAGCTTTAGGTATTAAATTCCACAGTTTAGGGGCATAGTTTAAAAAAGCTGACCAGCCAATTATCTTTTGAGGGAGGTTGTTTAAATTTAAGAGATTTGAGAGCTCCTGCAGAATTAAGAAATAGAGGTGATTCTGTGAAATACTCTAGTCTGATAATATATAACATGATAATAATTATAAGATATATAATTACACAATGTGTGAAGTAATACTGATTTAAACAAAACTTCTCTGGCCACCATCCATGGCAAAATCATCAAAAGAAAATCAGAAAGGTTATCTGCGCAGCAACCTCATATTAACCCTGACCTGATTCAAATGCTTTTTGGGGAAAAATAACTGCCTTGAATGCTAATGTTAAATGCCTGCAAGAATATTGATTGCTTGCACTGACCTTCTGACCTTTCAGATTCACTGAAATGGGTTGACTTTGAATGCCAAACATACTTGATGACCTGGGGGCCTCAACTGGTCATTGTAATCTTTGGGCTCCATAGCTGATCCATTTCAAAATGTCCTGATGTAACATCTCTATCCATAAAACTGACATTTCCTCCAGGTGTGACTTGACATTAAGTTTGTGCAGCAGTTAGTTTGTTGTTGAAGACCAATTATATAGTGCTCCATTAAAATATTTTAGTATTACCAGGATTATCAATACTTTAAAACACTCAACATCTGTTATTCATCAGCCCAGGAATCATACACCATAATTAGATCCCAGTAAAACAAAGCCTTGATGTTAAGATTGTTATCTCCATATAAAAAGTTCTTCATCCACTTTCCCTCCTGGTCTCTGCAATCTCCAGTAATCCTCAGATTTATGTGAAATGCCACAGACTTTGCTTCATGCATCAAGCAAAACTTTCTGCCATGTATTTTCCCTTCTTTAAAATCGTGCTTAAAGTCTCGCTGTTTAACTAAATGCTCGACTTCGAAGTTTGCACAGCTTCAGCATGTCAGCTGATACTTTGAGAAACTATAGATGCACAGTGAAGAGTGTCCTGACCAGCTGCATCATGGCCTGATACAGAAATACCAATGCCCATGAACAAAAAAGCCTACAAAAAGTAATGGCTACAGCCCAGTCCATCACAGTCAAAACCCTCCCCACCACTGGGTACATCTACAGGCAGCAGTGCCACAAAGAAGCAGTATCTGTCAACAAGGACCCCCACCATCCAGACCATGTTCTCTTCTCACTGCTGCCATTAGGAGATCCCATAATACCAGGTTCAGGAACAGTTATTACCCTACAGCTATCAGGCCTCTGAACCAGCACGGATAACTTCACTCACTTCAACTCTGAACTGATTCCACAAACTATGGACTCATTTTGAAGGACTCAGCAATTCATGTTCTGGATGTTACTTATTTATTATTATGATTCTTTGTGTTTTTGCATTTGCACAACTTGCACATAAACACCCTAAAACATAGAAGCAGAATTAGGTCATCTGGACCAATGAGTATGCTTCGTCATTTCATCATGGCTGATGTATTTTTCTGTTTAAAACCATTCTCCTTCTTTCTCCCTATAACCTTTCACTCCCCAACTGATATAGAATTTAACAGCCTCCATCATAAAATTGCCCAATGACTTGGCCTCCACAGCTTCCTGTGACAATGGATTCCACAGGTTCACCACACTCGAGCTAAAGAAATTCCTCCTCATCTCCATTCTCAATGGACATCCCAACTTCCTGAGGCTATGCCCTCTGGTCCTGGACTCTCCCACTATAGAAAACATACTCTCCACATCCACTCTATCTAGGCCTCTCAAAATTCAATAGGTTTTAATGAGATTCCCCCATATTCTAAATTCCAGCGAGTACATGCCCAGAGCCATCAAATGCTCCTCATACGATAACCCTTTCATTCTCAAATCATTCTCATGAAACACTTCAGAACTCTCTCAATGTCAGCACATCCGTTCTAAGATAAGAGGCTCAGAACTTCCAAGTATTCCAAGTGAGATCTCATCAATGCCTTATAAAGCCTCAGCATTACATCCTCGCTTTTATATCCTAGTCCTTTCAAAATAATTACCACCACCGACTCTACCTGCAAGTTTACCTTTAAGGAATCCTGCATGAGGACGCCCAACTCCCTTTGCACCTTGGATTTTTGAACTTTCTGCTCATTTAGAAAATAGCCTGTACTTTCGTTCCTTTAACCAAAGTGCAGGCCCGTACAATTCCTGACACTGTATTACTTATACCATTTTGCCCTTTTTCCAAATCAAATCTAAGTCCTTCTGTAGCCTCCCTACTTCCTCAACACTACCTGCCCCTCCATCTATTTTTGCATCATTGGCAAATTTGGCCACAAAACCATCAATCCTTGACATACAGCCTAAACAGAGGCAGTCCCTACACCAACCCCTGTGGAACACCACTAGTCACCGGTTGTCAACCAGAAAAGGCTTTCTTTATCTTTGCCTCCTGCCAATCAGCCAATACTCTATCCATGCTCATATCTTTCCTTAAGTAGCATGGGCTCTTATCTTGCTAAGCAGCCTAAAATGTGGCATTGTCAAAGGCCTTCTAAAAATTCAAGCCACAACATACACCAATTCCCCTTTCTCTATCCTGCTTGTTTTTTCACAAAAAATTCTAACAGATTTGTCAGGTAAGATTTTCCCTTGAGGAAACCAAGTTGACTGGCTTTTTTTAATCATGTGCCTCCAAGTACTCATAGACCTAATCAATAATTAACTCCAACATCTTCCCAACCACTGAGGTCAGGCCAACTGGCCTATAATGTCCTTTTTTCTGCCTCTCTCCCTTGAAGTGTGGAGTAACATTTGCAAATTTCCAGTCCCCTAGAACCATGCCAGAATCTATTGATTCTTGAAAGATCATTGCTAGTGCCTCCATAATCTCTTCAGGTACCTCTTTCAGAACCCTGGGGTACAGTCCATCTGGTCCAGGTGACTTAACCACCTTCAGATCATTCAGCTTCCCAAGCAGCTTCTCCCTAGTAATAGCTGCCCCATGACACTTGAAATTTCAGCATACTGCTAGTGACTTCCACAGTGAAGACAGATGGAATATACTTATTTCGGTCATCTGCCATTTCTGTGTCCCCATTACTATCCCCCCAGCATCAGTTTCCAGTGATCTGGTAGCTACTGTTATCTCTCTTGTACTCCGTATATCTGAATAAACTTTTGGTATCCTCTTTGATATTATTGGCTAGCTTACCTTCATATTTCACCTTTTCTCTCCTAATGGCTTTCTTTAGTTGCCTTCTACTGTTTTATTAAAAGCTTCCCAATTCTCTAACTTCCCATTGACTTTTGCTCTATTATATGCCCTCCCTTTTGCTCTTATGCTTTGACTTCCCTTATCAGCTATGGTTGCCTCATCTTCCCTTTAGAATACCTCTTCATTTTTGGGATATATCCATTCTGTGCCTTCCAAATTGCTCCCAGAAACTCCAGCCATTGCTGCTCTGCCATCGTCCCTGTTAGTGTTCCCTTTCAATCAACTTTAGACAGCTTCGCTCTGGTGTATCTACAATTCCCTTTACGCCAATGAACTACTGATACATCTGACTTGAGCCCTGAAACTGCAGGGTGAATCCTATCATATTAGGATCATTGTTTCCTAAGGGTTTCTCTACCTTAAGCTCGCTAATCAAATCTGGCTCATTGAACAAAACCCAATCCAGAATGGCCTTTTTTTCCTAGTGGGCTCAACCACAAACTGTGATAAATTGCCACCTCATAGGCATAGAGATTTTTTCTCTTGGGATCCAGCATCAACCTGATTTTCCAATCTACCTCCATACTGAAATCTACTGTGACTATTTTATTGCCCTTTCGAGATGCATTTCTATATCCCATTATAATTTGTAGCCCACATCTTAACTACTGTTCAGAAAACTGTATAGAACTCCCATGAGGGTCTTTTTACACTTGTAGTTTCTTAACTCCACCCTCAATAATTCTATGTGTTCTGATTCTATGTCACCTCTTTCTAAGGATTTGATTTCATTTTTTTTAACCAACAGAGCCACCCCACCTCCTCGCCTGCCTATGTAGTTTTTCAATACAACGTGTAACCTTGGATATTAATCTCCCAATTATGATCTTCTTTCAGCCACGACTCAGTGATGCTCTCAACGTCATAACTGTTAATCTGCAACTGTGCTACAAGATTATCTATCTTATTCCATATATTGCCTGTATTCAAATATACCATCTTCAGTCCTGTATTTATCACCTGTCTCAATTTTGTCCCCATGTAACACTTCAATTCATCCCATTGACTAATTTCACTAGATTTTTATTAGATTTTGATTTACTGGAATGTTACCTGGGTTTCAGCACCTAAGTTACTGGGAAAGATTGAACAAATTAGGTCTTTATTCTTTGGAGTGTAAAAGGTTGAGGGGGGACTTGATAGAGCTATTTAAAATTATGAGGGTGATAGATAGAGTTGATGTGGATAGGCTTTTTCCATTGATAGTAGGGGAGATTCAAACAAGAGGACATGAATTGAGAGATAGGGGGCAAAATTTTAAGGGTAACACGAGGGGGAATTTCTTTACTCAGAGAGTGGTAGCTGTGTGGAACGAGCTTCCAGTAGAGGTGGTAGAGGCAGGTTCGGTATTGTCATTTAAAATAAAGTTGGATAGGTATATGGACAGGAAAGGAATGGAGGGTTATCTGCTGAGTGCGGGTCAGTGGGACTAGGTGAGAGTAAGCGTTCGGCACGGACTTGAAGGGCCGAGATGGCCTGTTTCTGTGCTGTAATTGTTATACGCTTATATGGTTATATTTTGATGTATCTGTGAATACCTACAAAAAAATCTATCTCAGGGTATTATATGGTGACATATATATATAATGTATACACACACACACACACACACACACACACACACACACACACACACACACATACTACCCTGAGATAGATTTTCTTGTAGGCATTCACCGTAGGACAAGGAAATACAATAGAATCAGTGAAAAACTACACAGTAAGTGTATATATATACTTTAAACTTCAAACTTTGATAGTTGCTTGTCTTAATATCCCTTTATTCTTGCTTTGTTTCATGATGCTCTGGTGAAGGGCATTAGAGCAAACAAATACTTAAAGACAAACTGGAGGTCGGAGTGCTTGAGTAGAATCTGCACGTTATAGGATATCTGTGACCACAGGGCAGAAAGTACTAGGAAATGTAGAACATCATTCCCATTAACATTTACAATAAGGACTTAAGGAAAGCATTTAGCAGTAATAAATCTTCAGCAGAGAGCTGTAGATACACTGTACACTCTGTGGCCACAATATTAGTTACCTCCTGTGGCCACTGAATATATATTTGTAGTCTGCTGCTCCTGTAGCCCATCCATTTCAGGGTTTGAAGTGTTGTTCATTCAGAGATGCTCTACTGCACAGCACTGTTATAACGTGAGGCTATTTTAGTTACTGTCGTCTTCCTGTCAGCTTGAACCAGTCTGGCCATTCACATTAACCAGTCTGACCTCTCTCATTTACAAGGTGTTTTCGTCCACAGAACTGCTGCTCACTGGATGGTTTTTATTTTTTTGCACCATTCTCTGTTAGCGCTAGAGACTCTTGTGCGTGAAAAGCCCAGGAGATCAACAGTTTCTGATCTACACAAACCATGCCATTTGCTACCAACAATCTTTCCACAATCAAAGTCACTTAGATCACATTTCGTCCACATTCTCATGTTTGGTCTGATCAACATCTGAACCTCTTGACCATGTCTGCGTGCTTTTAAGCATTGAGTTGCTGCCACATTATTAGCTGATTAGATATTTTCATTAACAAGTAGTTGTACAGGTGCAAAGTGGCCACTATTATTCAAAGTCAAAGTGAATTTATTATCTAAGTACATATAGGTCACCAAATACTACCTTGAAATTGATTTTATATAGCGATATACAGAAAACCTACAGCACAATACAGGCCTTTCAGCTCACAAAACTGTGCCAGACATATCCTTACCTTAGAAATTACCTAGGGTTACCTATTTCCTTGCAATCTTTTTACAAAATTCAGATTCAGATTCAGATTCAGTTTATTGTCATTTAGAAACCACAAATGCAATGCAGTTAAAAAATGAGACAACGTTTCTCCAGAATGATATCACAAAAGCATATGACAAAACAGACTGCACCTGAAAATCCACATAACATTTGGCAATCCCCAATCCAGAGTCCCGGGAGGCTGCTGCATATTAATATTGCGCTACCATCTTAGCGTGTTCCCCAGAAAGGAGCTCCAATCCCACCAGACAAAATAAGACCAAAAATTAAAGCTACAAGACGTGCACAAAACCACATAGTTACAACAGTGCAAACAATAGCATAATTGATTAAAAAACAGACCATGGGCACAGTAAAAATAGTCCAAAGATGTTAAAAGACCATAAGTTCAAAAGAAACCACCACACAGTTTCCACAAGTCCTCAGGGTCCCCGATAGACTCATCATCCCACGTAGGTGGCAGAAGGGAATACCCCTGCTATGGACTTCCATGGCGCCACCCGACTCAGCCTCGCAGACACAGCACACACTGAAAGCGACCTGACCGCAGCGGACTCCGAGTCCGTCGAACCTCCGAGCCTCTGACCATCCCCTCCGGCACAGCTTCTCCGAGCACCATCCCCTGCCGAGTGTATTAAGACGCCCCCGCCAATGGCCATCGGCAATGCGACTCTGAGGACTGGGGGCCTGCTCTTCCCAGCAGAGTCCCAGACCTCACAGCAGCAGCAGCAATGAAGAAGGTCTTCCTGGAGACTTCCAGATGTTCCTCTGTGCTCCCACGTCTGTTTTTCATCCAATTATGATTGCGCACGGCACCTGGCTTCACAAATAACAGACAATCAGCTCCGGAGTGGCCACTGCAAGCTGCGTCGCACTGCCATCTGGGAATATAATAATAAATCTCTACCAAAGGAGATGTAAGGTGCTCCTTTCCTCTGCTGTCCTGCAGGTGTCCCTTGGTTAAGGTGTAACACCCACTTCAGCCCCCCACCAGTGTAATGTGAAGCCATGGGAGCAGGTGGTGAATGGTCATATGAGCATCTGGTGCACATCAGGCAGACAATCTCTGAAGAGTATTGATAATGGCTGGGGTCACTTGTCTTCTGAAAACACTGCCCAGAAGAAGGCAGTGGCAAACTACTTCTGTAGAAAAATTTGCCAAGAACAATCATGGTCATGGCCATGATCACCCACATCATACAATACGACACATGATGATGGTGATGAATAGAATTTATGAAAATATATACATAAATTAAGACTGATGAACAACCAATATGTAAATATGACAATTGAGGTTATCCAGAAGCTTCTTTTGCTACTGGCAACTGCTGGTGGAATTTAACGATTGATGAAGGGCTCAGCCTGAAACACTGAATTTTGCTCTGGATCCACAGATAGTGCCTGACCCGCTGCATTCCTCCAGCAGTTCATCTCTTGCTACAGATTCGAGCATCAGCAGTCTCTTGTGTTCGCCAGACCAAGGACTGTTTTGATGTATTAATTTAGAAGATACAAGGGTGACTGACAAATCCAGCATTTATTATACGTATGTGATAGCCACTGAGAAGGTGGTAGTCACCATAGCCTTGAATAGCAGTACTCTTTCGGAAGATGTGCTGACTGTACCCCTGGAGTGCGATCCCCAGGCTTTAGAATGAGCAATATGTTTCCAGGTCATGACAGTATATAATCAGATTAAATTAGATTAGATTCAAGTTTATTATTATTATTATTATTATTATTATTATTATTATTATTATTATTATTATTATTATTATTATTATTATTATTATTATTATTATTATTATTATGAACAAGGGGAGATTTGATAGAGGTATTCAAAATTATGAGGGGTATAGATAAAGAGTATAGATTTTATAAACCAAAGTATCGAGTACAGGTTTTGTAGAAGACACTAGTGAGGCCTAATTTGGAGTACTGTGTGCAGTTCTGGTCACCTACCTACAGGAAAGTTGTAAATAGGATCGAAAGCGTGCAGCGAAAATTTACAAGGATGTCACCAGGACTTTAGTACCTGAGTTACAGGGAAAGGTTGAATAGGTTTGGACTTTATTCCCCAGAGCATAGTAGAATGAGAGGAGGATTTAATAGAGGTATACAAAATTATGAGGGGTACAGATAGGGCAAATGCAAAGAGGTTTTTTCCACTGAGGTTGGGTGAGACTAGAACTAGAGGTCATGGGTTCAGTGTAAAGGTTGAAAAGTTTAAGAGGATCATGATAGGAAACTTCTTCACTCAGAGGGTTGTGAGAGCTGCCAGTGCAAGTGACAAATGCAAACTCAATTTTAACGTTTCAGAGAAGTTTGGAAAAGTATACAGATGGGAGGGGTGTGGAAGGCTATGGTGGGTTGAGGGGACTAGGCTGGATAATGGTTTGGCATGGACTAGATGGGCTCCAGTTTCCTCCACCATTCTAAAGGCTTGCATGTTAATTGTTCACATGGGTGCAATTACAGGCTGTGGGCCTGCAGATTTGTTACTGCGCTGTGTCACAAAATAAATCAAATAAGTAAAATTTTAAAATAATAACATTAGTCATTTAGCTAGGAGACTGGAACTGCACTCAGTTGTCTAAGTGCAGTTTGGGAGTTATTCTAGGCAATTAACCAATTTGCGCAATCTAGACAGAGCATTCCATATATTTTGTATGTTGCACACTGCACCACTGATGGAATGGATAAAAGGGCCAGATCATTAATGTGGAGCCAATCATGCATTTGACTTTGTCCTGGATGATTTTCTATTGTGCTGCACTCAGCCACGCTTGTGGAAAATCTTCCTTTACATTCTTGTAGACAGTGGAGAGGATTTGGGGTGTTAAGCGATGCACAAATTTTCACACCTCAGCTGAGAAGGTTAAACTTGTAAGAACTGGAATTGCAAGGTCTAACAGACTCAGAATCAATATTGGAATAAAGTTAGTTATCATTGGCATACTGAAATCTCCCATGGCTATCGTAGCATTGCCTTTTCGAGATGCATTTCTATCTCCCGTTGTAATTTGTAGTCCACATCTTAACTTCTGTTCGGAAACCTGTATAGAACTCCCATCAGGGTCTTTTTGTCATTTTGTAACTCTACCCACAAGAATTGAGAATTAGTTCTAGAATCAAGTTTATTGTCATTGGCATATGTTGCAAAATATGTTGTTTTGTGGCCACAGCAGCAAGACATAAAAATTATTATAAGCTGTTTTAAAAAAGTAAAAGAATGAAATAGTGCAAAAGAGTGAAAACAAGGTGGTGTGCATGGACCATTCAGAATTCTGATGTAATGGTGATCATTAAGCTATTAGACTCGCTAATTTGATTGTGGAAATCTGCTGGACTGGGAATTCAGACACAGAGCCTTGTGATTCCCTGGATACTAAAATGATCCAGCAAGCAGCAGACTTGTAGCAACCACTATAACAAAGGACTTTTACTACTTGGATGACAGCAGGTAAAAGGGGTGACTCACCACCTTCTTCTCATGGGCAATAGACCCAGTGGCCTCTTTATGGGCTTCACAATACCATGGCTATTGAATGTATGTCCAAGGTCTTCTGCTGCTGCAGTCCATTCACTTCAAGGTTCGATGTGTTGTGCATTCAGAGATGCTCTTCTGCACTACACTGTTGAGGTTATTTAAGTTACTGTTGCCTTCCGATCAGCTTGAACAGGGGTTTGTTCTGATGTTGCCGTTTTGTTGCTTGTTGTGTTCTCTGTTGTTCTGCTGAGTATTTTGGACAAGCTATATTGGCTCTGGACTGCGGGCCACACTGGTGGGCTGCCCTCATCACACTCTTAGGGTGTGTTGCTTCTTAATGCAAATGACACATTTCACTGTATGTTTCGATGTACATGTGATAAATAGATGAATCTGAATCTCTTTCTTTTTCCAGAGCTTCTCTGGTTAGTCATGTAAATCTTTGCCGAAGTCCCTGGTGGTCCTTTGCCCTTGGCATGTCTTCAGTAGCTTACCTTTCCAGCTCAAAGAATAAAAGCCTGATGGTACTCACCACCAGTTCTCGCAGACTTGCAGAATCTGGGTCAACCCTGTGCTGAGCAATGTGCCCTAGTTAAGAAACATCAAAGATTAATGCGACATATTCCTCGGCTAAAAAAAAATAGGTAATTAATATTTCAAGACAGGGACCATGCCACGCTCGAGAAATGTGCATTGATGTTAAATTTGAGAATATTAGCAATTTATATCACATGATTCAAAAACATCATAGAGCAGTACTCAATTGCACGTGTGAGATTACCATCCATTAGTCTCCTCCAAACAGTCTAACTGCAAACAGAATCAGATGCCTTAGTTATATGTGTGTATACACTGGTTATGTACACAGGAACATCAGATTTGTTCCATATGACACATTAGTTATTTTTAAACTTAGAACATTCTTCTTCTTGACTTCTTCAACCCATTACACTACTGAGGCATAGGCCGCCAACAGCAACTCATCTTCGTCCTCTGTCCTAGGACGGTCTTTAGAGTTGTCCCAATATGTAGCCCAGCTTCTTCAAGGTCACTTGTCCAGATGTTCTCTGCCATCCTCTCTTCCGGGATGATCAGAACTTGATCGGTCCCTTTGGCTTCCTCTCCCAGCAATGAGGTCTTCGAGACCTCTACAGGCGTTCCTGTAGCTTTGGGTTTTTACGGGATGGGGTTGCTAGCATCAGCTCCTTTTGCAGCTGTGTTTGGAACTGTCCATGGCAGAATTAAAGAGAACATATGAGTACAGAAAACTTGAGATGGACATTTCTGTCAGCAGCAGGGAATGGATATTCACAAATACATGCATTCTTATCTGGTCCTTTATTAGGTGTTTATCCCCCGAAGTGTTTTAATGCTGATCAACCTGAAACTCGTCACATTTACTAATTGTACACTCAGTGCCCACTTTATTGGGTACCTCCTGTATCTAATAGAGTGGCTACTGAGTGCATATTCATAGTCTTCAGCTACTGTAGCCCATCCACTTCAAGGTTTGATGTGTTGTGTGCTTGGAGATGCTTTTCTGCACACCACTGTTGTAACGCATATTTATTTGAATTACTGTTTCCTTCCCGTCTGCTTGAATCAATCTGTCAATTCTCCTCTCCTCTCTCATTAACAAGACATGTTCACCCACAGAACTGCCACTCACTGGATTATTTTTTGTTTTTCGCACCATTCTTTGTAAACACCGGAGACTCTTGTCCAAGCAAATCCCAGGAGATCAGCAGTTTCTGAGATACTCAAACTGCTCTGTCTGGCACAAACAATCATCCCATGGTCAAAGTCACTCAGATCACATTTCTTCCCCATTCAGATGTTTGGTCTGAACCTCTTGACCATGTCTGCATTGAGTTGCTGCCACATGACTGGCTGATTAGATATTTGCATTAACAAGCAGGTATATAGGTGTATCTAACAGAAGCAACTGGGTGTATATTAATAATGATTTGCATGATATGAAAGGGCCAGCTGGTTCTAGTGAAATCTTACAATGAATAGATGACTTGATTTGTAAATTTCACATTTATAACATCATGATCAATTCTTTGCAATAGCTAACACCACCATTACTGGTTTTCAGATACCAAAGTTAAAACCATCAAGAGCAACATTATCTTTATTAAATTCTTTAAAGATTATTTTGCATGGTGATACAGCTTAGTAGAGATACTAGTTAATGCTCCTTTTGTTTTGCTAGTTTGGGCAATTTTTGAATAAGTTGGTTCCATGGTTCTTAGTTTTGTGACTGACTGTGGGGAAGACGAATTTCAGGATTGTATACTGCGTGTATACTTTGAGAATAACTATACTTCAAATTTTTGAATCAGTACTGTAGATTGTCGGTGACATAACCAGGATTTGTGACATGCACCAGCTGCTCATACATCTATCTACCACCTGCTCCCATGGCTTCACCTGACCCTGATTGGGAAAGGGGGAGGGGTCTAAGCAGGTACTACACCTTGCCCAAATGGAGGGAAGGAGCCCCTTACACCTCCTTTGGTAGAAATGTACCTCCACCGCGCCACCCAATTTGATGAAGGGTCTCAGCCTGAAACATTGTTCTCTAGAATTTTGTATGTGTGCTACGCAGCTATAGAGCAAGGTCATGAGGTCATGAGCATAAAGTATATTATTATTAAAGTATATATACTGTACCACTCCGGGAGCTGGGGGTGGTCTACAGCCCACAGCAGCATTCCTAGTGGCTAGCGCTATTTATTGTTCTTGTTTTGAAATGCTTTTGTGGGATTAGGCTGGGATGTTCAGGTTAATTTATTGTTACATTTTAGCTCTGGTTATACAGTTATTTGCCTGTGTGTTTGTGAGCCACCCTGACTGTAATCAGGTTGTGTCATAATCACCTCCCCAGTCTGTATGTGTCTGAGTGGGTTCTCACCCTAGATCTTAATGCCCGGTCTGTTATTGTGCTTGTCGCAATAAAACCAGCAGTTGAGCTAAATGATCTACTCTCATCTGTCATCATGGACTGAATGCTCACCACCATACCATATACAAACTTCAGACTCATCTCCTTACAGGCAGCCATGAACCAAAGAAACCCATTAAAAAAAAAGACCGTCAAACACCCCATGTACAGGAAAAAGAAACAAACCATGCAAACAACAAAAGCAAGCAAAAACATTCAAAACTGAGGCTCATGAAAATGAGTCCACAGTCAGGAAGCCTGCAGCCAGTTCAGGAGCTCATTAGTTACAGGCCACAGCCTCAGATCAGTGCTGAGACAAGTCAACCTCATAGAGCATTGAGCTGCACTGGCCCCAACACCCTGACCTTTTCAATCTGGCCCGGTGTTTAAATCATCCAGACCTTGGGTCATTGCTCACTCTTGGACCCAGGCACTGCCTCTTCAATATGCTCTCAGGCCCAGGCCCTGCTGCCTTGATTCAGCCCATACTCAACCTTTCCAATCTGGCCAGGCACTTAAATCAATCAAACCTTGGGTCTTTCCTCACGCTTGGGCCCAGACCTGCCGCCTCATCCCTAGTCAACTTGCCTTGGTTCTGCTGCATTGAAGCACCTCCAAGTCCGCTCCAGCAGCGGCCAAACATTGGCTCCTTCCCCGCTGTTGTGCTCAGGCATTATTGTCTCAATTCAGCAACAAATTTCACAAATTCTTCACCCTTTGGCTAAAGAAATTTCTCCGCATCTCTGTTTTAAAAGGGTGCCACTCTATCCAGAGGCTGTGCCGACTAGACACTCCCACCATGGGAAACATCCTTTCCACATCTGCTCTGTCTGGGCCTTTCAACATTCGAAAAGTTTCGATGAGATCCCCCCTCATCCTTCTGAATTCCAATGAGTACAGACCCAGAGCCATCAAACGTTCCTCGTATGATAACCCTTTCAACCCTAGAATTATCCTTGTGATGAATCTCCTCTGGACCCTCTCCAATGCCAGCACATCTTTTCTAAGATGAGGGGCCCAAAACTGTTCGCAATACTCAAGGTGAGGCCTCAGCAGTGTCTTATAAAGCCTCAGGATCACATCCTTGCTGTTGTATTCTGGACCTCTTGAAATGAATGCTAGCATGGCATTTGCCTTCCTCACCACTGGCTCAACCTGCAAGTTAACTTTTAGGGTGTTCTGCACAAGGATGCCCAAGTACCTTTGCATCTCAGATTTTTGGATTTTTCTCCCTGTTTAGAAAATAGTCTACACATTTATTTCTACAACCAAAATGCATGACCATGCATTTTCCAACATCGTATTTCATTTGCCATCTTCTTTCCCATTCTCCTAATCTGTCTAGGTCCTTCTGCATCTCACCTGTTTCCTCAACACTACCTGCTTCTCCACCAATCTTAATATCATCTGCAAACTTGGCAACATCTATTCCATCATCTAAATCATTTATATACAGCATAAAAAGAAGTGGTCCCAACACCAATCACTGCAGAACACCATTAGTCAAACTGGCACCAAACATTAGAATGGGGAAGAAATGTGACCTAAGTGGCTTTGATCACGAAATGTAGTTGGTGCCAGATGGGGTGGTTTGAGTATCTCAGAACCTGCTGATCTCCTGGGATGTTTACATACAACAGTCTGTAGAATTTACAGAGAATAATACAAAAAAAAAGATTTTAAAAAATCTAGTGACTGGCAGTTTTGTGGGAGAAAATGCCTTGTTAATGAGAGAGGACATGACCAGACTGGTTGAAGCTGACAGGAGGGTGACAGTAACTCAGATAACTACACATTACACCAGTAGTGTGCAGAAGAGGATCTCTGAATGCACAACATGTCTAACGTTGAAGTGGATCGGCGACAGCAGCAGATCACGAACTGATCACGCTATGACACTGAGTGTACAGCCAATGTTTTATTACACAGGAACTTCTAGCTGTCATTAGATAAGCTTAAAATCATCAATCATTCATAATTTAGTGATTAGATTTCAGAAGTGATTCATAAGTTAAAGAACTAGTTATGTTCTGAAAGCTTTTCTATGATTGCAAATACTGCCTTTGAGTAGTCTTGTATTAACAGCAGAGAATGCATCAGTTATTTGTGTTGGTTTCACATGAGGTATTATTCTTTTTAAATATTTAGAGAAAAGGTGATACAAGACAGAATAATTTGAAAATATCATCTATTTGACAAAGGA
This sequence comes from Hypanus sabinus, assembly GCF_030144855.1. Lineage (NCBI taxonomy): Eukaryota > Metazoa > Chordata > Chondrichthyes > Myliobatiformes > Dasyatidae > Hypanus > Hypanus sabinus. The sequence goes on from NC_082707.1 coordinate 16,560,958, forward strand.
TATGTATCATGCATGTTTATTGAACCTTGCACTGAAAACATTGTTAACTGTAATCTTTCTGCTCTGGATCCTACAGGATTTGCAAAAATACATCAACTATTTAAAAAAAGGCAGCAGCAATTCCCAGGCAACAATTTCCCCACAAGAAAATTCAATTTCTCATTGAACAGACCTCAGTTTTACAATCAACACTTTTTATTCCCATGGAATGATCTGCATTGTAATCATTCCTAGATGTTCGTTATTACATTTATAATTTTGTTCCCTGACTAATACCATTCAGAATCAGAATCAGGTTTAATATCACTAGCATATGTCATGAAATATGTTGTTCTGCAGCAACAGTACACAGCAATATAATTTTTAACTATAAATTACAATAAGGAATATGAGGGGTGATTGATAAGTTTGTGGCCTCAGGTAGAAGGAGTCAGTTTTAGAAAGCCTGGCACATTTATTTATCAACATAGCCCCTTCCTACATTTACACATAGTCCAGTGGTTGTGGAGCATACGGATCTTGGAACCCAGAAAGTGTCCACAGCACAGGTGATTGATAAGTTTTTGCCTAAGGTAGAAGGAGATGAGTTATACAGCTCTCGTTACGTGCACATGCAATTCAACTCTTTGAGTGATTATACAGAAAGTTTGAAGTTAATAACTCATCTCCTTCTACCTTGGGTCACGAACTTATCAATCACCCCTGCTGTGGACACTTTCTGGAGGTTCAAGATCTGTATGCTCCACAACCACTGGACTAAGTGTGTAAACATAGGAGGGAACTATGTTGAAAAAGAAACTTGCTAGGTTTTCTAAAATTGACTCTTTCTACCCTAAGCCACAAACTTATCAATCACCCCTCTTATGTACATATGTTTTTTTATTAAATATGTAGAGCAAAAGGAGACAGGAGGTGGTGTACACAGGTTCATTCAGAAATCTGATGGTAGTGACTGGTGGGACGGTGTCAGTAAGACCAAAGATCTGATTATGGACTTCAGAAAGGGTAGGCCAAGGGAACACGCACCAATCCTCATAGAGGGATCAGAAATGGAGAGAGTGAGCAGCTTCAAGTTCCCGGGTGTCAATATCTCTGAGAATCTAATCTGGACCCAACATATTGATGCAGTTATAAAGGAAGGCAAGTCAGCAGCTATGTTTCAATAGGAGTTTGAGGAGATGCTGTATGTCACCAAAACCACTCACTAATTTCTATAGATATACTGTAGAGAGCATTCTAACTGACTGAACCACCATCTGGTAAGGGGGTGGGGGGGGTTACTGCACAGGACTGAAATAAGGGGCAGAAAGTTATAAAATTATTCAGCTCCATCATGGGCACTAGCCTAGATTGTATCCAGGACAACATCAAGGAAAGGTGCCTCCAAAAAGAGGGGTCCATCATTAAGGACATCCATGACCCAGGACATGCCCTCCACCATTGTTATCTGAACGGTGCCTGATTAGGAAAAGGGGAGATGCAACGATACCTGGGTGTCATTGTACACCAGTCATTGAAGGTGGGCATGCAGGTACAGAAGGCGGTGAAAAAGGCGAATGGTATGTTGGCATTCATAGCAAAAGGATTTGAGTACAGGAGCACGGAGGTTCTACTGCAGTTGTACAAGGCCTTGGTGAGACCACACCTGGAGTATTGTGTGCCGTTTTTGTCCCCTAATCTGAGGAAAGACAATCTTGCCATAGAGGGAGTATAGAGAAGGTTCACCAGATTGATTCCTGGGATGGCAGGACTTTCATATGAAGAAAGACTGGATCGACTAGGCTTATACTTGCTGGAATTTGGAAGATTGAGGGGGATCTTATTGAAACGTATAAAATTCTAAAGGGATTGGACAGGCTAGATGCAGGAAAATTGTTTCCAATTTTGGGGAAGTTCAGAGCGAGGGGTCACAGTTTAAGGATAAAGGGGAAGCCTTTTAGGACCGAGATGAGGAAAAACTTCTTCACACAGAGAGTGGTGAATCTGTGGAATTCTCTGCCACAGGAAACAGTTGAGGCCGGTTCATTGGCTATATTTAAGAGGAAGTTGGGGGTATGGAGAGAAAGCAGGTACAGGGTTCTGAGTTGGATGATCAGCCATGATCATACTGAATAGTGGTGTAGGGTTGAAGGGCCAAATGACCTACTCCTGCACCTATTTTCTGTGTTCTTATGTTTCTCATTGTTACCATCAGGAAGGATTTGCAGAGGATTGGATAGGTACATGGATGGGAGGGGTATGAAGGGGTATGTTGAAGATGCAGGCCAAAGGCACTAGGCAGAATAATAGTGCGGCATAGGCCACTTGGGGTGAAAGGTATGTTTCTGTGTTGTAGTGTTCATTGACTCTAATCTTTTTAATACCCAGGAAAACGCAAAGGTTTTGAATTCAACCTGTCATTGCAACAAGGCTATGGAATTTATAAGATATCACAAGCAAGTAACTGCACTGGCCAGGAAAGTAAGCCCCTGTCTCACCAGAACCTTACCACTCATCAGCCTGATGGCTGTAGATTCCTCCCTGTGGGAAAAGAGGGAACTCGGAGCAACATCCCAATCGAGATCAGCACCACCGCTCCACTGGACTGCTCCCCGTGGTCTCCACTTGAGCAAGCCCGTCCGCAGAACCTCAGCGACAAGGACGCAGGGAAGTCATGTAACAGCACCCCAAACGGCGCGGAGAGCAAACTGGCGCAGGAGGAAGGGCGCAAACCAGAACTTGTGGATTGGGAATGGTGCCGAAGTAAGTCGGAAAGGACTCCCCGTCAGGTGAGTGTACTGGGAGGGAAAAGATAAATGCAAAGCATAATACACAAAGTTCAATTTGGTCGTCATTCAACCATATATACTGCCAAACGAAACAACGCTCCTCCGGACCAAATTGCACAACAGAGTACTCACACACAACAAATAAAGTAATAGTTCCACAAATAATAAGGTGCACTTACCACTCGAGCTGAAAAATAAATGATATTACACTACTGCTTCATACATGGTGTGGCCTTGGTCATGGCAGGGAGTTCAGTAATATCACAGCCTGGGGGAAGAAGCTGTTTCACTTCCGAACAGTCCGTGTCCTAATATCAGAGTACCTCCTGTCAGATGGTAGGGGGTCAAAGAGGTCACATATATTCTATAGTCAATCATAAACACAGGAGATATTGCAAGTGCTGGAAATCACGTGTGTGCATTGCTCACTATCACCAAGGTTTGTCCAAAATGGAGCTTAATGATTTTAGAAAATCCTTAGATACATGGCATCTTAACTTAACATCGGATCAGTTAGAGTCAAAGTATGGAGAATTACAACACAGAAACAGACCCTTCACCCCATCCGGTCCATGCTGAAAACATACAAACTGCCTACTCCCATAGTCCTCCATACCTCTACCATCTATGTAGCTACCCAAACTGCTTAAACTTAGAAATTGAGCTTGCATGGATCACTTTTGCTGGCAGCTCATATCACACTCTCACAACCCTCTGAGTGAAGACATTTCCCCTTATATTCCCCTTAAGCTTCTCACCCTAAACCTTTAACCCATGACCTCTGGTTGTAGTCTCATCCAACCTCAGTGGAAAAAGCCTGCTTGCATTTACCCTGTCTATACCCTCATAATTTTTATACCTCTGTCCAATCTCCTCTCATTCTAAAGATGACAGCCCTAACCTAATCAATCTTTCCTTATAACACAGGTTCTCCAGACCCAGCTGCTCTTTGTAATCTTTCTCTGCATTATTTCAACATTGTTTACATATTTCCTGTAGGTAGGTGACTAAAACTGCACACAATTCTCCAAATTAGGCCTCTCCAATGTCTTAGACAACTTGAACATAACATCCCATCTCCTGTATTTAATACATTGATTTATGAAGGCCAATGTGCCAAAAGCTTTCTTTATGACCCTATCTACCTGTGATGCCACTTTCAACAAATTATGGACCTGTATTCCCAGATTCCTTTGTTCTGCCACTCTCCTTTGTGCCCTACCATTTATTGTGTAAAATTTACCTGGTTGGTCCTGCCAAAGGGCTGAATCTCATACTTCTCTGCATTAAGTTCCATCTGCCAATTTTCAGCCCATTTTTCCAGTTGATGCAGATCCCTCTGCAAGCCCCGACTGCCTTCCTCACTGTCCACTACACCCCCAATCACGGTGTCATCTGCAAATATGCTGATCCAGATCATGACAAACAATGAAGGAGTCAGTACCAGTCCCTGCTGCACTAGTCACAGGCCTCCAGTCAGAGAGGAAATTCTCTGCTACCACTCTCTGGCTTCTCCCTTGATGCCAATGTCTATTCTAATTTACTACGTCATCCTGAATGCCAAGCAACTGAACCTTCTTGACCAACTTCCCATACGGGACCTTGTCAAAGGCCTTTCTAAAGTCCATGCAGACAACATCCATTGCCTTGCCTTCATCCACTCTCCTGGTAACTTCCTTGAAAAACTCTATAAGACTGGTTAGATGTGGCATCCCTCTTTTTTTCTTAACCAGGGCCTCAATATCTCTTGAAAACTAAGGTTCTGGTTCCCTACACTTGTTATCCTTCCCTTTTGTTCTGACAGCCACAGGCAAGCTTTGTACTAAGGGTTGAGATTTTTGATTGGAGAAAGGCTAACTTTGAGGCAATGCAAAAGGATTTAGAAGGAGAGGATTGGGAGAATTTGTTTTATGGGAAGGATGTAATACGTTTACACATCACCCTTGGGCAAGGTGTAGCACCTGCTTAATTCCACTATCAGGGTCCCGTGAAACCATGGGAGCAGGTAGTGGATGATTGAATGAGCAGCTGGTGCAAATCACAAGTCCTGATTTTGTGACCATTGACACAAGGCAACTATCTCTGAAGAGTATTGCAAATGGCTGGGGTCACCCGTCTTGTAAAGACACTGCCCAGAAGTAGGCAATGGCAAACTACTTCTGTAGAAAAGTTTGCCAAGAACACAGATGGTTAAGGACCATGATCACCTTTGTCATATGACATGGCACATAATGAATGAATAAACAGGGGTTCCCAACCTTTCTTATGTCATGGAGCCTTGCGATTAACCAAAGGGTCTATGGACACCAGGTCGGGAACCTTGGGAAGATCTCAGGAGGATAAATGGTAAAGTTGACAGATTCTTTGGCTGTATTTTGAATGGGATTTACAGGAAGATGTTTCCTGCTTGACATTGCTGCCTGCCACACCTCCAACAGTACTCTTAGGTCAGCTGCAGGGTCCTCAGCCAGGGACCACCATTCAATGATGTTCGCTCCCTTAGCCCTGGTACACCTCCTGGCAGTGGAGCAGTGGCAGAGACATCTCCCTGCAGCTTCCAATCGGGTTAGTCAGTCGCCACAATTTCTGTCCTTCCTCCTCAGCCACTGCCAAAAGCTGCCCTTTTCTGCCTCTTCAGCCAACTCTCTGGTGGCCCTCAGCAATGATAACAAACATCTGAATGTGTTTGTGGGGCCACATTTTGAATATTGTGTTGAGCTTTGCTCACCCTGCTATTAAGTTGTAAAGAGCACTGAAAATATTTTAGGAGATTGCTCGGACTCAGGGACTGAGTTATGGAGAGAGTCCGAGCAGGCCAGGAATTGCAAAGGCAGCAGGAAGCCTGGAGGGAATTAATGGAAGTGAGGCTGCCTTGTGTGATGGACTGCTAGATTTTTACCAAAACAAACTGGTTAATCCTGGCTTTGAACTCCGACCACCAACGTACTGTTATCCACATTTTAAAGCTGAACCAAATTCTGCATGTTTCGGACATCGGAATCAATGAGGCACCATGGTAACGGCCTGTTAGCACCGTGCCATTACAGCCTTGGCGTCAGAGTCAGAGTTCAAATCTGATTTCCTCTGTAAGTAAGTTCATGCATTCTTCGTGTGAATGCACGGATTTCCTCTGGGCGCTCAGCTTTCCTCCCACCGTCCAAAGATGTACCTGTTAGTAAGTCAATCACTTGTAGTAAATTGCCCTGTGATTAGGCTCCGGTTGGATTGGTGGTTTGCTGGGTTGTGCGGCTCATTGGGCCAGTAGGACCTGTTCTGCACCGTATCTCTATACAGATGCACCTGCCTGTCCTTCCATCTGTCCACCCCTGGTAGAGTGAGAAGTAGGGGTGATACTTCAAGTCTAATACTGGCTAGCAGATCTATCAGACTATGTTAATAGATCTAAGTTTGTATTTCCTGTATTACAACTATGACGGAACTTCTAAAGTGCTGCAATGGTTTCAAGGAGCTTTATTGAATAAAATCACCACCATGAGATTTGAGTGCCAGATGTTTTATTGTGTTATGAAAGTGTAAATGAATAGGAATGAAAATCCTGGCTGGCTTCCAATTGTTTAATCCTGGGATTTGAGGTCTGATGGCAATTTTGGCAGCAGTGAATTGGCTGTCAGGAGACGGACCAAATCTCAGGTTTCCTGGTTTGTAAACCTCAGTTGCCAATTAACAAAAGTCATATTAATCAGTCTGCATTGGTGGTTTGGAAGAGGGCTGGGGGGTAGGGGTCAGGGGGTGGTGTGAGGTGTTAAATGCCTAAGCATTTGAGAAGCGTCAGCAAGCTTGTGAACTGCGAACGTGTTGGAGGCTGTCGATCTGATGCAACTAAGTGGAACCATTATACTCTCAGTAACCACTTTGTTCTCTACCCCTGTACACCTTCTCCTTGATGCAAATATCTGATCGACCAATCATGTTTCATTTTTACTGTGCCAGCAGCTTATGGTCAAAATGACAATAAAAAGCGACTTGACTTGACTTGACTTGACATGTGGCAGCAACTTGGTGCATAAAAGCATGCAGACGTGGTCAAGAGGTTCCATTGTTCAGCCCAAACATTGGAGTGAGGAAAAAATGTTACCTAAGTGAACCTGGCCGTGGAATAATTGCTGATGCCAGATGCGGTCTCAGAAAGTGCTGATATCCTGGGATTTTCATGCACAACAGTCTCCAGAGTTTACAAAGAACGCTGCAAAAAAACGAAGACATCCAGTGAGTGGCAGTCTTGTGGGTAAAGACGACTTGATAATGAGAGAGGTCAGAAGAGAGTAGCCAGTCTGGTATAAGCTGACGGGAACGGGACAGTAACTCAAATAATCACTCTTTACAATAGTGCAGAAGAGCATCTCTGAATGCACAGCACATCAAACCCCGAGGTGGATGGGCTGCAGCAGCAGAAGAGCATGAACTTCCTCTCAGTGGTCTCTTTTTAGGTACAGGTGTTACCTAATAAAGTGACCACTGGGTGTATTTTGCCAGCACACTGAAAAAGCTGCAGGAATTCAGTGAGTCCGGCAGTTCTCAGCTTAGATGTTGTGAGTCAATAGGCCTGTTTCTGAGATGTACAGCTCTCTGACTGTGTTTCCAATGGGTTGGTGTCTCCACACTTTGCTCCCCTAGGTGGCAACATTGGGTGAACTAGCTGGAGAACAGACTTTGTTGCATTTTCTCCCAGTTTTACAAGTGAACCCTGCAGTTCAAATTTCCAAATTCAAAGTAAATTTGTTCTCAAAGTACAAGCATGTCCCCATAAACTTTGCTGAGATTCACTTCCTTGCAGGCATTCAGAGTAAATGCAAAGAATCAGTACAATCAATGACTAACTGCACACAACAAGATGGACATCCCATTCCTGATGAAGGGTCTCGGCCGGAAACGTTGGCTACTCTTTTCCCACGGATGCTGCCTGACCTGCTGAGTTCTTCCAGCGTTGTTTACGTATTCTTTGATCCACAGCATCTGCAGTTGTATTTTTGTGTTTTGGACAAACAACCACTGTGCAAGAGGCAAAAAAGAGTGTGCAAATACAAAAGGAGATTAAAAAAAGAACAAAATAATTAAAAGCAATAAATAGATATTGAGAACATGAGTTGAAGAGAACTTGAAATCTGACATGAGGAAATCTGCAGATGCTAGAAATTCAAGCAACACGCACAAAATGCTGGTGGAACGCAGCAGGCCAGGGTCACGAAGGGTCTCGGCCTGAAACGTCAACAGTGCTTCTCCCTATAGATGCTGCCTGGCCTGCTGCGTTCCACTTGAAATCTGAGCTGGGTTATACGTTGCACTTCGCTCACTGGTCTTTGGTTTTGTATTGTCATGGACTGGGGAATGTGAAGAACTTTGCCTGGCAGACCATTCATACAGATCAATTTATCCCATCAGTGCACAGAGTCATTACAAGGAAAAACAATGGCAGAATGCAGAAAAAAGTGTTAGTTTCAGGGAAATTGCAGTGTAGAAAGACAACAAGGTTCAGGGCCATGACAAGGTAGATTGAGTCAGTCTTATCGTACAAGAGTACTTTTTAATAGGCTTATGATAGTGGGATAGAAGATGTTCTTGTGCTATAAGACTGTAACAGAGGAGCAGAATTAACACACACAAATTGCTGGAGAAACTCAGCAGGCCAGGCAGCATCTATGAGAAAGAGTAAACAGTCGAAGTTTCGGGCTGAGACCCTTCATCAGGACAAGGCGGGTAAGTTGAGACGTCAGGGTAAGAGGATATGGGAAGGGGAGGAAGAAGTGCCAGGTGGTAGGTAATGGGTGAAATTGGGAGAGGGGGAGGGTGTGAAGTAAAGAGTTGGGAAGTTGATTGTTGAAAGAGATAAAGGGCAGGAGGAGAGGGAATCTGATAGGTGAGGATAAAAGAACATGGAAAAAAGGGATGAAGGAGCACCAGAGGGAGGAAATAGGCAGATATGGAGATGAAGTGAGAGGGGAATGGGAATGGGGAATGGTGAAAGGAGGGGTGGCAGTTATCCAAAATTCAAGAAATCAATATTCATGCCAGCAGGTTGGAAGCTACCCAGATGGAATATAAGGTGTTGCTACTCCAAAATGAGTGTGGCCTCATCATGGCAGCAGAGGAGGCCATGAGCTGACATGTCGAAATGGGAATGGGAAGTAGAATTGAACTGGGTGGCTGCTGGGAGTTCCTGCTTGCTCTAGTTTTTTTTCTCTTAACCCCATTCTCCTGCATTCTCTACATAACCTATGATGTCCTCACTAATCAAGAACCTATCAACCTCAGCTTTAAGTATACCCAATGGCATCCCTCCACAGCCATCTGTGGCAATGAATTCCATGGATTTGCCACCATCGGGCTAAAGAAATTCCTCCTCTCTCTCCTATAGGGATTCTGTGTTCCTTGCATTCTGTGACTGTGCACTCTGGTGCTGGACTTCCCCACTATTACACATAAAGCATGCTAAATGTATGTGAATTATTAATAATTTTGTCATCACAGTAACAACAGCTGAAGTAATGGAGAATGCACAGCTAAAGCCAAGTATTCATCATGAAATTAGTAATTACTATTAATCAAATACCCAACAAATAGACCGGCAGTATATTATTCCCAAGTTGAATGTTAATGAAATTAATGCTGCAGGTAAGTAACTTTAGACAGTTTTAATATAAAGTCAGGTGTGGGGATTCTAAAATTAATAGCATGAAAGAAAACCGCTAAAAAGAAAATTACTAACCTGGCAAATTTTTCCAAGCATTTTATCAATTTTTGAGAAAAAAATCTCGACATGTCTGAATGTTTGGAATCTAACTGAATGTGAATAATGGGCACTTTAAACTACCAGAGAAGTGATCTGTTCCCTTCCTCTGTTTTCAAGTTCAGGTTTATTGTCATTCTACATGTATGCAGCCAAACGAAACATCGTTCCTCAGGAGCTAAGGTGCAAAGCAAAGCACATAGTCGCAAAATAATATTAGTGCTAGTTCCTGGGTGGAATCGCCTGCAGACTGATGGATTGACATGAAGTGTGAGGTGCAGGTTTATGTAAGACAGAAAAATGTTGCTAAAGCTATTATAATGAAACAAGCAGTTGTGTAAATATGTGAAGCAGCAGCAATAAAAGGTGAAAAGTGAGCAGTGCAGGGTGAGATTGTGTATGTGAGTTAGAGAGTGTTGTGGGGGCGGGGGAGATGGCAGGGCACTCAGACAGAATGAATGCAATAGAAATCTTCACGTCTGAAAAGACCACACTGAACTACAATCCTTTGTAAATGTGTCCAAAGCCGAAGTTATAACAAGGCAAAAGGTAAATGGGGTTACTACTTCACACAACATGTGAATGCGCGGTACTACTTAATGACCAGGAACAGAGAATACTGCTGGGGATAATTTTTACAACTTTTGATATCTCTTGGTGGTGGTATCAGAATTCAGGCTTTAGTATTTGCTGCTTGATGGGATGGTGTAGGGGTGGAGGAAAGAGACAATGTCTGGAGTGTGTGGAGGTCTTTGATTAATCTGGCTGCTTTCTCAAGGTGGCAAGTAGTTTAGACAGAGTCCATGGAGGTGGGTTCCCTGATGTGCTGAGCTGTGTTCACAACTCTGCAATTTCTTGCGATCTCGGACTCCCAGTCCAAGCCATGATACATCTAGTTAGGATCTTTTCAATGGTGCATCTATAAAAATTAGTAAGGGTCAAATGCCAAATTTCCTTACCTTCTGAGGAAGTAGCAACGGTGGTGTGCTTTCCTGGCCATGGCATCTACATGGTCTCAACCAGAACAGGTTATTGGTGATGTTTCCATCAAAGACATCTCCACCTCAGCACCACTAATGTCAACAGTAGAAAGTGCACCATCCCACTTCCTGAAGTCAATGACCAGCTCTTTTGTTTTGGTAACATTAATGGAAAGGCTGTATTCATGACACCATGTCTCTAAGCTCTATTTCCTTCCTGTACTCTGCCCACATGTCAGGATGTCTTGTGATGGCTGGAGTTTATATATTTTTTATTTATTTAGAGACACAGCGCAGAGCAAGCTTTTCTAGCCTATCAAGCTGCAACACACCTATTTAACCCTAGCCTAACCAAGGACAATTTACAATGACCAATTAACCTAATAATCCGTATGACTTTGGACTACGGGAGGAATCGGGGACTGGAGGAAACCCACATGCTCACGGGGAGAACATCCAAACTCCTTGGAGATGGAGCCAGAATGGAAATCCAGAATCCGAACGCCCTTAGCTATAATAGTGCCGCACGATCTGCTATGCTACTGTGGCAGCCTTGAGATAAGTTGGCTAAGTCTAGAGATAAATGAAGGTTTGCTTTATCCCTTATCTTTAATTCGTCATTGTTGATTTCCTTTCATCAGGTCAGAGGTGAGGGTGTTTGGATATGATTGCATTTCATTCCGGTCACAATCACATAAGCAAAGAAATCTTCCATTCTTACATGCAACAAGAGGGAGATGACTTTCAGCCAATGAGATAACAGATAACAAATTGGATTACACTGACTAAGGAAATGCCAACAAGAAAGATTCTAATTGGTCAACTTGACAGCTACACTTCGTGGCCACTGTTATGAGGTATCCCCTATACCTATCAAGTGGTCACTGAGTCTATGTTTGTGTTCTTCTACTACTGTGACCCGTCCACTTCAAGGTTTGACTTCAAGGAGGTACAGAAGCCTGAAGGCACACACTCCACAATTCAAGGACAGCTTCTTCCCCTCTGCCGTCTGATTCCTAAATGGACATTGAACCCTTGAACACTACCTCACTTATACTGTATATTATTACTGTTATTGCACTTTTTAAATATATTTAATAAACATACAGTATATACTTACTGAAATTGATCTACTTATTCATTTTTTCTATATTATCATGTATTGCATTGTACCGCTGCTGCTAAGTTAACAAATTCTCTGACACGTGCCGGAAATGTGATTCTGACGTGCTGCGCATTCAGAGATGCTCTTCTGTACACCACTGTAGTACCGTGTGGTTATTTGAGTTGCTGTTGCCTTCCATCAGCTTGAACCAGTCTGACCTCTCTCATTAACAAGGTGATTTCAGCCCCGAACTGCTGCTCACTGGATGTTTCCATTTCAGGCTCCATTCTCTGTAAACCCTGGAGACTGTTGTGCATGAAAATCCCAGGAAGTCTGCAGTTTCTGAGATAGTCAGACCTGTCTGGCACGAACAATTATTCCACAGTCAAAGTTGCTTAGATCACATTTGTTCCCCATTCTGACATTTTGGTCTGAACAACAACTGAACATCATGACCATGTCTGCAAGCTTTTGTGTAAAGAACAGGTGGCCACTGAGTGTAAATCCCATGCTACGTTTTCTGCAAACTGCATCCTGAGTGGTCACCTCTGATCAAAGCCTCAACCAGACCAGCCACTGTGGCTGTAAGAGCAAGTCAAAGGTTTGCTGTCCAAAGGCCTAGATAGAGTGGATGTGGAGAGGGTGTTTCCAATAGTGGGAGAGTCCGGGACCAGAGAGCACAGCCTCAGAATACAAGGACATACCTTAGGAACAGAAATGAGGATAACATTCTCAGTTGAAACTGAAAATGCATACAGTTTTTCACATTTATACTTAACTGATTTTTATTTTTAGCAGTAAAAGGTAATATGTTAGTATCATCTACCACACACAGATGAAGGTGAAATTTTCAGAATGTACGGAGTCATAAGACTATTAGCCTATATGATGTAGGAGCAGAATTAGGCCATTTGACCCATCAAGTCTCCTCTGCCTCCATCATGGCTGATTTATTATCCCTCTCAACCCCATTCTCCTGCCTTCTCCCCATAACCTTTCAAACCCTTGCTAATCAAGAACCTTCATCTTAAATACACTCAGTGACTTGGTCTCCACGGTTGTCTGTGGCCATGAATTCCTTCTCATCTCTGTTCCAAAAGGACATCCTGCTACTCTGAGGCTATGCCCTCAGATCCAAGACTCCCCCACTACAGCAAATACCCTCTGCACATCCACACTATGTCAGCCTTTCGATTTTCGACAGGTTTCAGTGACATCGCCCCTCGTTCTTCTAAACTCCTGTGAGTACTGGCCCAGAGCCATCAAAAACTCATCATATATTAACCCTTTCATTAGCAGAATCATTTTTGTAAATCTCCTCTGGACCCTTCCCAAGGCCAGCACATCCTTTCTTAGATAAAGGGCCCAAAACTGCTCAAACACTACAAGTGTGGCCTGGGCAATGTTTTACAAAGCCTCGGCATTACATCTTTGCTTTTATATTCTGGTCCTCTCAAAATAAATGCTAACGTTGCACTCCCCCTCCTCACCACTGGCTCAGCCTGTAAGTTAACCTTCAGTCAACCCTGATGAGGACTGGACTCCCAAGTCCCTTTTGCAGCAATCAGCAACTGTAAGCAAAGAGCTAAGATTTTATTTAGTAGCTCTCAGTTTTCCTTTCTTCTAAATGTAAAGTTTCACCAAATGAATACAACTTAGGAAAAGTAAGTGTAATTTGATTAAGCACATTGTCTTTTTCTATTTTTACAGGATTATATAAGGCCTTAATGGAATTCCATCCCTGATACATTTTCCACATGCACCTGCCCATTTTTTAACAATTCTGAAAATGTAAATGAATAGCATTAGCTGAAATTAAATTTCCTCTGTCAATGTCATAATGCAATAAAAATCAAATTCTGACAAGATTATTTATATTTTAAGAAATAAGCTTTTAAGATTGGATTTGTATCATGCTTATCACGACCGAGTTCCTCAAAATCCTTCATATGTAAAATAATTACATTTGGAAAAAAGAAATCATTGTTGTAATCCTGAATGTTGAGAGATTTGATAGAGGTGTACAAGATGTCTAGTTGACTGTCAGTTGAGAGGATGTGTTTCCATCAACGAACCACGGGGAATGTCAGCAATTTATTCTTCACATGGAGAGGAGCTTAGATCTGGAATTTATTGCTTGGAAGAGTGTCTTCAAAAAGGATTTGATAGGCATTTGCAATGGAGAAGGAGGAAGTTCGGTCTGATTATCATTATCTTCGTCATTATGTATCGTGTCGTATGACTTGGGCAGTCATAGTCTTCCACATGTCTTTAATCTGTTACCAGTGAGAAAGAACCCCTTAACACCATTTTTATTCTTTTCTCTGTCCATGACCATGATTGTTCTTGCCAACTTTTCTACAGAAGTGGTTTCTCATTCCCGCCTTCTGGGCAATGTCTTTACAAGATGGGTGACTCCAGCCATAATCAATACTCTTCAGAGATTGTCTGCCTGGTGTCAATTGTTGCACAACCAGGACTTGTGATATGCTCCAGCTGCTCATACACCATCCACCACCTGCTCCCATGGCTTCACGGGACCCCGATCAGGGGGCTAAGCAGGTGCTACACCTTACCCAAGGGTGACCTGGAGGCTAACGGAAGGAAGGAGCATTTTACTACTCCTTAGGCAGAGACACGTTTTCACCTCGCCACCCTAACAACATGATTAATTAGTAAACTGGTTCATTATTTTGACAGTAAAATTTTTATTCTGCATTCCATCCATACAGATGGAGATCATTTCATCACACCAGTACAAAGAAAAGCAATAATAGAAAGCAGTTAGAGAAAGTGCACAACAGGCAGACAGTAACGTACAAGTCCAGGACATGTAGATTATGTGGCCAAGCAGACGGGTGGCATGTTTGTGTAAAGCTATTACAGAGCCAACAACCCGGATTCAGTTCTGCCGCCGTCTGCAAGGAGTCTGTACGTTCTTTCTATGACCAGGAGGGTTTCCTCCCACACTCCCAAGATTTGTGGGTTAGTTGGTCAAGTATGGGTATACTTGGGCAGTGCAGGCCCGTTGGACCAGAAGTGCCTCTTACCATGCTGTATCTCTAAGTAGCGGTCCATTCAGTCATCTTACAATAGGGCAATAAAAGTTGTCCTCAAGCCTGGTGGAACATGCTTGTATCTCTACCTGATGGGAGAGTCCATGGTCGATGGGATCCTTGATTTTGTTGTCTGTTTTACTGATTGGTGAGACGTGTAGACGGAGTCCATGGAGGGGTGGTTGGTTCCTGTGATGTGTTGATACTTGTGTGATTTAATAGCAACAAAGCACTGCTCTATCAATGGGGTGAGTGGCTATTTCTGTGCGGGAAGTGAAGGAATGCAGCAGGAGCGATAACTAGTTATTCAAATACCAGACCCAATAGTCTCCTAAAGTTAGCAGAACAATGGAGAAATCAGGCAAAAGTTAGAGAGGGAAACCGTATCCTGACTGGTTCCTTTGCAGCTGGTGTGGAAACACCAAAGCCCAGAATGGAAAACCCAACAGAAAGAGGTGGATACAGGCCTGACTATCATGGGCAAAGCCATCTCCACCACTGAGCACACCTGCAAGGAGAGCTGCCACAAGAAAGCAGCATCTATTATCAATGACCCCCACCAACCAGACCATGCTGCCCTCTCACTACTACCGTCGGGTAGGAGGTACAAGAGCCTTAGGTCCCCCACCACTAGGTCAGGAACAGTTATTACTCCTCAATCATCTGACTCCTGAACCAATGTGGATAACTTCACTCACCTCTACACTGAACTGCTTCCACAACCTACACACTCACTGTCAAGGACTCTACAGCTCACATTCTTGATAAATAATGCATTTTTTTTTATTTGTACAGTTTGTCTTTTGTAGGTTTTCATTGATTTTATTGTATTTCTCTGTTCTAATGTGAATGCCTGAAAGACAATGAATCGCAGGTTGTACTGTATACGGTGACATATAGGTGCTTTAATAAATTCACTTCAAACTTTTGAATTTTGGCTCCCAATCCAACCC
Organism: Hypanus sabinus; assembly: GCF_030144855.1. Taxonomy (NCBI): domain Eukaryota; kingdom Metazoa; phylum Chordata; class Chondrichthyes; order Myliobatiformes; family Dasyatidae; genus Hypanus; species Hypanus sabinus. Next base: position 16,576,565 of record NC_082707.1, read on the forward strand.
AGGAAAAGAAATAAAGAAAGGGAAAGGGCAGTTGGACCAAAAGAATGAGGCAAGGTAAAAGGAGGAGACGGAAAGGGAAAAGAAACCTCAATGATAAACACAAAAGATTCTGCAAATGCTGGAAATTTTGAGCAAGACACTCAAAATGCCAGAAAAACTCGACAGATCAGGCAGCATCTATGGAAGGGACCAAGCAGCTGACATTTGGGCTGAGTCTCTCCCCAAAATGTCGACTGCATATTTCCTTCCATAGATGCTGCCCGACCTGCTGAGCTGCTCCGGCATTTTATGTGTGAACCTCAATGATAAAAGGATGAAAGGTCTTGAGGAAGAATTCACAACCTTCAGGAGTCAGATTCAACAGCTTCTGTTAATCTGTTTCTGTCAATTGAGGATTGAGTTGCATTTCACAACCAGAAATTACACCATTAATGGGATTGAAAAAATGCAAAATGTCGGGCTGCCAGTCTCCATAGTCCAAAGGCAGCTCACCTTTGACACCAGTGGACGGGATAGGGTTGGAGAGCTTGCTTCGATTTTATTTGGTGGGGGGGGAGCAACAGCCGAGTGGGATAACCCTTACTGAATCCTGTAACTCAACTCTGCGCTACTTGCAGCCATGGAAGACTGGAAAGTTTACCCATGGTGATCCAGGACTCTGAGTTTTCCTGGTCTGTGATGCCTGGAAAAACAGTTGGGAAATCCGGACAATCTTTGTAAAATCCCACCTATTTCAAGCCACAAATGAAATATCCCCTCATTGTGATATTGTGGGTGAAATTGTGAAAAGTCTGCAAGGAAACTTGTCTACCCTTCCACCCACTCACATGTGCCACTGTATTTTAAAAAGTTGTTGGAAATCAGAAATTAAATCAGAAATGCTGGAAACACTCAGAGGGTCAAGCAACGACTATGGAGAAAGACAGTCAATTCACCCCCCTGTGTTCTTTTCCCATTTCCACCCAAGTCTCTACCCCTTTGTTGAACTTTTCCATCCTTACTTCCCCACTGCCCACCCATGACCAGGACATCACCCCTCTCACACCTGGCTCATCTCCCCATCACCAACATACCTCTCTACCTGGGCTCTTCTCACTTCGTTCACCTTTCCTGTCCCCTCTCTCAACTTGTTCCATTGACTCATCACTCCTCCTTTATCAGGTTCCACCTATCACCTCCCAGTCCCTGTCTCACTCCTGCCCCCCACTTCTCTGTACTGGCTGTCTCTCCTCTGCACTCTCAGTCCTGACGCAGGGGCCTAACCCAAAAAATCGACTATCTCTTTGTCTCTGCAGGTGCTGCCTGAGCTGCTTTCTTCCAGCACTTTGGGATTTTGCTCCAGATGCCAACATCTGCAGAGATGTTCAAGATGTTCCATCTTTCCACTTCTAATCCCTCAATGAGGACTGGTGTGTGCTCCCTTGTCCTACCCTTACTGAAGTCCACAATCTACTCCTTGGTCTTACTGATGTTGAGTGCCAGGTTGTTGCTGCAGCACCACTCAACTAGCTGGTACATGTCACTCCTCTACACCCTCTTGTAACCATCTGAAATTCAGCAACAATAGTTATATCATTAACAAATTTAGAGGCAGCATTCGAGCTATGCCTAGCCACGCTTTCAAGGGTGTAGAGAGATTAGAGCAGTTGACTAAGTACCCATGCTAACACACACCAGTATTGTCAGTGACATGGAGATCCATAAATGTTGCCTGTTTCTCGAAGTATTTTTTGCTTTTGAAATGGCCATGTTTTTGTGCAGGGGAGAATAAAGTTAATCAAAGTCAAAATCAAAGTAAAACTTATTATTAAGGTACATACTGTATACTGTATGTCACTCTATACCACAATGTAACTCATTATCTCGTACAGGAAAGTTTTAAAAATGCAATAGAATTTAAACTGTACATAAACAAAAACTAACAATGTGCAAATGGAGACAAATCAAATCTCAAAGTAAAATTTATTTTCAAAGTACATACATGTCACCACATACAACTCTGGGATTTTTTTCCTGTGGACATACTTAACAAATCTATAGAACAGTAACTGTAAAGAGGGTCAATGGACAACAAACTATGCAATGCAGATACAAATAATTAGTAATAAATAACGAGCATGAAATAAAAAGATATGAGTCCTTAAATGAGTGTAATTAGCCCCTTTTGTTCAAGAGACTGATAGTTGAGGGGTAGTAACTATTCTTGAACCTGGTGGTGCGAGTCCTAAGGCACTTGTACTTTCTACCTGATGATGCTTTTCTACAGCAATGTTTCCCAAGGATGCACTCAATGGTTGGGAGGCTTTTACCATGATGTACTGGGCCAAATCCACTACCCTCTACAATTTTCCACTCAAAGGCATTGGTGTTCTCATAGCAGGCCAGAATGCAGCCAGTCTGCACACCGTCCACCACACATCTATAGAAGTTTGCAAAGGTTTTTGACGAGATACTGATTCTGCACAGACTCCTGAGGAAGTAGAGGTGCTGTGGTGCTTTCTTCACAATTATATTTATATGGTGGGTCCAGGACAGATGCTCTGAGATAGTGACATGCAGGAATTTAAAGTTAAATCACACAAATAAGCAGAAAAAGAAAATAGATACGAGTTTTAAATTCCTTGCGAGTCCATAGGTTGTGGAATCAGTTCAGTGCAGAGGTGAGTGAAGTTAACCTCACTGGTTCAGGAGCCTGATGGCTGAAGGGTAATAACTGTTCCTGAAGCTGGTGGTGTGGGATCTATTGGCAGCAGTGAGGAGAGAGTATGGTCTGGATGATGGGGTCCTTGATGATAGATGCTGCTTTCTTGTGGCAGCACTGTGCTCGGTGGTGGGGAGAGTATTGCCTCTGAATTAAATTGAATTGATTTCATTATTTACATACTTCATATACATGAGGAGTGAAAATCTTTACGTTATGTCTCCGTCTAAATGTGCTATTTATAGTCATTGATAATAAATATTATGTACAACAGGATAGTCAATGTTACATAGAAATAGAATTGCATCGGTATGTATTAGTGATGGATTGGACAGTGGCTTTTCCATACCATACCATACCATAATGGTACCAGTTTGGAGACTGTTCACTGTACATTTATAGAAGTTTGTCAAAATTTTGTGGTGACATCTGTTTTAGGTGATTCTGTTTTTGTTCTTGCCTCCAGCGGCCTGGTGCTCTGTCGATCCCAGTGTGCGCCTTCCAAGGAATGGTGTCGCTGCACGCCCCATCCACCGGCAAGACCCTCTCGCTGTCCACGTACGAAATCAGCGGTGATGGCCAGAAGATCACGCCGGTGGCCAAGAAGGTGGAGGTGTACCGCTCAAAGAGTGTGGGCCATGAGCCCAGCAGTGAGGACTCGCCAGGGAACCTCGCTGACACCAATGTCAAGATCCACCTGGAAGTCCTGGAGATCTGTGAGAACGAGGAAGCACTGGATACCGTCTCCATCATCAGCAACATCAGCCAATCCTCTGCCCACGTCCGCTCGCCCTCCCTGCGCTACTCTCGCCGGGAGAACCGCTTCATCTCCGTTGACCTGGCTGAGTCGGCCTCGTACTCGTTGCTCATCCCCACCAACCGCTCCGGCAGTGACATCAGCATCTCCATCCCAGACACCGTGGAGGCCCACCGACAGAACAGCCACAAGCAGCACCAGGATCCATCTGGCTACCGGGAAGAGATACAGCTCCTGAATGAGGCTTACAGAAAGAGGGAGGAATGCTCAAAGAACTGCTGATTGTTGCAGGGCCAGTACTGCTTGGACACCAGGATGTGGGCACGTGTTCACCTCCCTACCTTGAGAACGTTCAGCAGCTGACGACAGTCTGGGTTGACCTTGCTCCATCAACGTGCCCGTTCCCATGAATAAGTCAAAAGTCGAATTTATTGTCATGTGCACAAACATATCTGAGCAGAAGTACTCTGATCACAGCAGTTTAGCAACACTATGTATTATTCATTCAGAGATACAGCACTGTAACGGGCATTTCCAGCCCAACTAGCCCATGCTGCCCGATTACACCCATGTGACTAATTAGCTGTTTGTCTTTGAGGTGTGGGAGGAAACCAGAGCACCCAGAGGAAACCCATGGAGAGAACGCGCAAGCTCCTTACAGGCAACTTGCAGGAATTGAACCTCGACCATTGGCTCTGTAAAGTGAGGAGCTAACCGATACACTACCATGCTGCCCACCAAAATAGACTTTTTTTTTGTTCTAATTGTGTTCTTTCTTGTAAAAACTGTGCTGAATTTAAGTCGTTTTTTTTCTAGTAGATGCCGCTTATCTGATGTGTGTCTGTAATTTTGCTGCAAGATTTTCATTGCACCCATGACTTTGATAACATACATGCAACTTAATTGCAACAGCATCATAGGCATATCTCTTCTTTCTCTTAAACCCATCACCTCTACAAGGGCAGAGCTCACCAACAGAGGCTCCCCGGAGTTCTCTGTCCTGGGCCAGTCTTTCAAAGATCCTTTCTCTCCCAGGGATGAGCTCTTTGGAGCTTCTGTTGTTGTTTCTGTAGCACTAGGTTTTTATGGGATGGGGTTGCTAGCCTCATGCCTAATCCTCCTGCTTTTGCAGCTGGGTTTGGGACCATCCATGCCATAATTATTACTTCCATATAGCGTCAGAAAAAGAACATTCACAAGAAATTTATAAATTAACATACATTATATACAATTACAAGAAAGAGCAAAATCGGAACAAGATAAAACAAAGCTCATTGTAGTGCAATGTGTCATAATGGTGCTGCAGCAAGGTAGTGATTAGTGTTGTGCAGGTTGGTTCAAGAATATTTCTGACAGCAAAATTTTCTATCAACCTCAGATTCAAAACTAATAATTAACCCAGTGCTGTTGCACCTTCTGATATCCTCTGCACAGAGAAGCATTTCCCAGACTCACTCCTGAAACCACGATCCTGTTAAGTTTGGCTCGTTTGTCTGCTCTTGCCTAACAATGGAAAACTTTCTCTCTAAATGCTCTTAACTATTCTCCTAAGCACATTGAAGGATTTGTTCATGTCACCATTTAATTCTCCAAATTCTGGGAATTGTAACATTGGTTGTGTAACTGTCCTGCGTGAATTAACTCACAAAGACCTGGTGTCTGCTAAATCATCGTTACACCACCCTCCTAGACCAACATATCCTTTGTAAGGTGGGGTTCCCAGAGCTTCTCCTGGAGTTCCAGCTGTAGTGAGGGCTTCACTCTGCTCATTGCAATTTCCGGCCCTTGAAATCCATTTTTTAAGATCTAAAGTAGATCTTTGTGTTACAGACTTCTGGTTACAGACCACAGAACTTAGGATAGTACTGCACTGGACAAGCCACTCTGCACATGGTGTTGTAATCATAGTCATAGAACACTACAGCACAGAATCAGGCCCTTTGGTCCATCTAGTCCATGCTAAACAATTAATCTGCGTAGTCACACCAACCTGAACCTGGATCATAGCCCTTCATACCCCTCCCATCAGTATATGTACCTATTCAAATTTCTCTTCAATGCTGAAAATGAACCTGCATTCGGGACTTCCACTAACAGCTTGCATCACACTCACAACACCCTTGGAGTGAAGAAAATCCCCCTCGTGTTTCCCTTAAGCATTTGACATTTCACCCTTTAACCTGGGACCTCTAGTTCTAGTCTCGCCAAACTTCAATGGAAAAAAGCCTGCTTGCATTTACCCTATCTACACCCCTCATTATTTTGTACACTTCTATCGAATCTCCCATTTTCTCCTACCCTCCAGGGAATAAAGTCTTAACCTATTCACCCTTTCCCTACAACTCAGTTCCTAGGAACATGATTTGCTACTCTTGATGCCAATGAACACAATATGTCTTCTTCCTGTGCTACATCCATATCCCTCCATTCCCTTCTTATTCATGTAACAAAAAGACTCTTTAACTCCAAACTGGTGGCTTCCAGAAGTACCCGAAGTAACCTACACTAAGAACCTGCCATCCTCTGAGCTTGTAAATGAAACCCCCTGGTTTCCTGGGCTGCGTAAGTCTAGGGAAGACAACCTCCGGCCCTGCCAAACTCGAGAGGTTGAGGCACTCTCCCACCCCAAACCCGTTTGAGTGGATGCTGTGTAATTTGCTACCCTATTGCAAATTAGTGCCACAAAATAACAGACAGTACACCGCATACAATTAGAAGTTTATATTTATGAATCTTAATTTGACTAAAGGGTTAGTAAAGAAAAGAACAAAAAAAGGGGGCCCATTTTAATAAAACAATCAAATGCGCACAAGTTGGAGCTCAGTTTCCCCAAGTCACCGATCCCCAATCAAACTTGCCACTGGCTTCATCAAATCACTGTCCTGCTCCAGGTCGAATTCTACGACCTCTTCTCTCCTGCTCCTTCCCTCTTCATCTCCTCTTGGAAAAAGCCCCAAGCCTAATCTTAGTGTGCCCCATCAGAGAAACCTGCCCTTAATTTGAGCATCCCAATTGGATGGCACACATTCCTCCTCATCCCCTATCTTCAACAATAACCCAAACAGGCTGAAAGCAGAACAGACTGCTCTTACAGAACTGCTAGATGAAATACATACAGTATAACAGTAAAAATATGAACCAGGGCATTACTAATATTAAAAAATCTTGCTCCTCACATTGCCTGAAAACATCCCCCTCCAGTGTTTGAATTTTCCTACCATGGGGATATGATTCTGACTGCCCACGCTATATTTACTTCTCATAATTTTAAAGGCCTCAGTCATGTGCCACTCAGCCACCAGCAATCTAGGGCAATGGTTCACAACAGTTTTTATGCCATGGACCAATACCATTAAGCAAAGTGTCCATGGACCCCACGTTGGGAACCACTGCTCTTGGGAGAACAATACAAGTTTGTCCAACCTTTCCTTGTATCTTATTCTCTCTGATCCAGGCAGCATTCTGGTAAACCTCTTCTCCCAGTCCCCATATCCTTCCTCTAATGGTGTGACCAGAACTACATGCAATATGCCATGGCATGAAAACAATATGCCACGGTAGTGTAATGGTTAGCGCAATGCTCTTACAACTCAGGGCATTCAGAGTTCAGATTCAACTCTGGTGCCCTCTGTAAGGAGTTTATATGTTCTCTCCATGAACCCCGTGGTTTTCTCCCACTGTACAAAGATGAACTGGTCAATAGGTTAATTGGTCATTGTAAATTGTCTTGTGATTGGTCTAGTGTTAAACAGGTAGGTTGCTGAGTGCTAAGGTTCATTAGGCTGGAAGGGCCAGTTTCATGGTGTATCTCTAAGTTAATAAATTATATAAAATACTCCAAATGTCATATGACTAAAGCTTTATACAGCAGCAGCATGACTTCCTTAATCTTATACTCATCACCCCTACTGTATCCTTCCATACCACCATCTCCTCTGCACTCCATGCCATTTTAATAACCTGTGTACCTCATTTTAAAGATTATTATTTTTTCAGGATTTGGCATTGATGCCAAGCCCAGCATCTATTGTCCATCCTTAACTGAACTTGAGAGGTTGGCATTGAGCCACCTTCTGGAATTATTAATCCTCCTGGTGAAGGTGCTTCCAGATGTTGTTGGGGAGTACTTCTGGTGTTTACAGCCAACAGTGATAAAAGGCAGACAATGGATTTGCAGGTTGGGATGAGAGAGTCTTGGAGGGAACCAGTAGCTGGTAATGCTCCAATGTATCAGCTGCCCATGGTCTGCTTGCTGGAAGATACTTCATTTACTTTCAAGTGTTTACATATACTTTCATCCAATCACCTTCAAATTATGGCCCCTTGTATTACCCATTTCTGCCCTAGGACAAAGTCTCTGGCTCTCCTCTCAACCTGTGCCTCTTAGCACCTTGTACCCCTCTATCGAAATTATCTTTCATCGTCCTTCACTCCAAAGTGAAAAGCCATAGCTCACTTAACCTATCCTCTAGACATGCTCTCTAGTCCAGGCCACATCCTGTTAAATCCCCTCTGCATCCCTTCTCAATCTTACATATCCTTCCTATAAAAAGAAAAATAAAACTGAACACAGTAGTTCACACAGCAAACACGAGTAAATCTGCAGATGCTGGAAATTCAAACACAACACACACAAAACACTGGTGGAACACAGCAGGCCAGGCAGCAGCTCTAGGGAGAAGCACTGTCAAAGTTTCGGGCCGAGACCCTTCATCAGGACTAACTGAATGGAAAGATAGTAAGAGATTTGAAAGAAGTGGGGGGAGGGGGAAATGCGAAATGATAGGAGAAGACCTGAGGGGGTGGGATGAAGCTAAGAGCTGGAAAGGTGATTGACAAAAGTGATAGAGCTGGAGAAGGGACAGGATCATGGGACGGGAGGCCTCGGGAGAAAGAAGGGTGGGGGGAAGCACCAGAGGGAGATGGAGAACAGGCAAACAACTAAATATGTCAGGGATAGGGTAAGAAGGGGGGGGAGGGGCATTAACGGAAGTTAGAGAAGTCAATGTTCATGCCATCAGGTTGGAGGCTACCCAGCCGGTATATAAGGTGTTGTTCCTCCAACCTGAGTTTGGATACATTTTGACAGTAGAGGAGGCCATGGACAGACATATCAGAATGGGAATGGGATGTGGAATTAAAATGTGTGGCCATTGGGAGATCCTGCTTTTTCTGGCGGACCAAGCGTAGGTGTTCAGCGAAATGGTCTCCCAGTCTGCGTCGGGTCTCACCAATATATAAAAGGTCACACCAGGAGCACCGGACACAGTATACCACACCAGCCAACTCACAGGTGAGTGTCGCCTCACCTGGAAGGACTGTCTGGGGCCCTGAATGGTGGTGAGGGAGGAAGTGTAAGGGCAGGTGTAGCACTTTGTTCTGCATACAAGGATAAATGCCAGGAGGGAGATCGGTGGGAAGGGATGGGGGGGGGGGGGGGGAACGAGTGGACAAGGGAGTTGCATAGGGAGCGATCCCTGCGAAAAGCAGAAAGGGGGGGGGGAAGGGAAAGATGTGCTTAGTAGTGGGATCCCGTTGGAGGTGGCGGAAGTTATGGAGAATTATACGTTGGACCTGGAGGCTGGTGGGGTGGTAGGTAAGGACAAGGAGAACCCTATCCCAAGTGGGGTGGCGGGTGGATGGGGTGAGGGCAGATGTGTGGGAAATGGGAGAGATGCATTTGAGAGCAGAGTTGATGGTGGACGAAGGGAAGCCCCTTTGTTTAAAAAAGGAAGACATCTCCTTCGTCCTGGAATGAAAAGCCTCATCCTGAGAGCAGATATGGCAGAGACGGAGGAATTGTGGGAAGAGGATAGCATTTTTGCAAGAGACAGGGTGGGAAGAGGAATAGTCCGGGTAGCTGTGAGAGTCATCCACCCGCCACCCCACTCAGGATAAAGTTCCCCTTGTCCTCACCTACCACCCCACCAGCCTCCAGGCCCAACGTATAATTCTCCGTAACTTCCACCACCTCCAACAGGATCCCACTACCAAGCACATCTTTCCCTGCCCCCCCCTTCTGCTTTTCACAGGGATCGCTCCCTACGCAACTCCCTTGTCCACTCGTCCCCCCCCCCCCATCCCTTCCCACCAATCTCCCTGCTGGCACTTATCCTTGTAAACGGAACAAGTGCTACACCTGCCCTTACACTTCCTTCCTCACCACCATTCAGGACCCCAGACAGTCCTTCCAGGTGAGGCGACACTTCACCTGTGAGTCAGCTGGTGTGGTGTACTGCGTCCGGTGCTCCCGGTGTGGCCTTTTATATATTGGTGAGACCCGACGCAGACTGTGAGACCGTTTTGCTGAACACCTACGCTCGGTCCCCCAGAAAAAGCAGGATCTCCCAGTGGCCACACATTTTAATTCCACATCCAATTCCCATTCTGATATGTCTATCCATGGCCTCCTCTACTGCCAAAATGAATCCAAACTCAGGTTGGAGGAATAACATCTTATGTACCGGCTGGGTAGCCTCCAACCTGATGGCATGAACATTAACTTCTTTAACTTCCGTTAATGCCCCTCCTCCCCTTCTTACCCCATCCCTGACATATTTAGTTGTTTGCTTGTTCTCCATCTTCCTCTGGTGCTATTCCCCCCCCCCCACCGCCTTTCTTTCTTCCGCAGCCTCCCATCCCATGATCCTTTCTCTTCTCCAGCTCTGGATCATTTTCACCAATCATCTTTCCAGCTCTTAGCTTCATCACACCCCTTCCAGTCTTCTCCTATCATTTTGCATTTCCCCCTCCCCCACTACTTTCAAATCTCTTACTATCTTTCCTTTCAGTTAGTCCTGACGAAGGGTCTCGGCCCGAAACGTCGACAGTGCTTCTCCCTATAGATGCTGCCTGGCCTGCTGTGTTCCACCAGCATTTTGTGACAGTAGTTCACATGAGGTCTAACGAGGGCTTTATGGAACAGCAGCATTACCTCATGGTTTTTGAACTCAACATTCCAAATAATGAAGGTCAACACACCAATCACCTTCTAAACAACCCTTTCAACTTCTGTGGCAGCACTGATGGATCAATGAACATGCATCCCAAGAGCCCTCTGTTTCTACACATGGACAATAATCCTGCCCTTCACCCTGTATTTTACCTTTCAAACTCGACCTTCTAAATAATATCACTTCACACTTTTCTGGGTTGTGAAGGTCTGTTTCTGGTTGATTTCATTGTAGCAATCTAGGTCCAATGAGGTTGCTTCTTTCTTAAATTGAAAGATAGAATGAGCACATGGTTACAGTTCTTGCAACCTGCTACTTCCACGCATGCTCTTCGATATTTTATGGTTATGAGTTTCTTGTGCTGTGACACCCAACCAAACCTGGAACACATACTAGTTGAGTGGCTTGAAACATCAGTGCAATGTTGGACTTAAGAAGGCCAGGTCTCCCTGACTGCTGACAACTGACTGTCAAGTCTTTCATCCATCTGAATCTTTACCTGTAAAACTTGGCACAGCCCACATCCAAAGGCAGTTTCTTGGGGTGAGGAGGAAGAAGACCTCAACATTGTAGCCAGAACAAGCGTGCCAATTTATTTCCTGTTCCACATGGTGAATTCATGACCTGTGTGATATGGGAAGCATCTCGTGTCCATTGGCTTCTCGTAAGGTTGCAAGGAAAAGACCGGACCCATTAGTGAAAGTAGGTTGGATTTATGAAGAGAAGAAGGCATTTTGTATCAGAGCTGTATTGAAGGGACTTCAACTGGAAACATTAGCTGTGCTTCTCTCTCCATGGAGGCTGCCTGAGCTGCTGAGTATTTCTGATATTTGTCTATTCTATGATACTTTGCTTTACGGCCAGTACAAAGGGTTGATAGAGCATGGGTGAAAATAAGGTCAATCACAAAGCAATAGACTGTTTTGTGTAAAAACAGTTGATTGTTTTTTAAAAAATTGTCATAACTGCGGAAAGGACAAAAAGGAGTTGTACCACAGCGCACTACGGCATGAAGAGGTGGGATTTAAGTTTTTGCTGGGTATTTGAGTAGCTAATGTTAATTGTTAATGTGAATCTGAATGTTTTGTGCTGAATTGAGCTGTGCCTGAATCAAGCATACTAGATTAAAGATGTCAGTGGTGCCATGGATGCCATTGCATGGGTTCGAGGTGGATGTTTACTTAATGGAAATGTAAGGATGTCTCATCTTGGACTGGCAAAAATAAAGTGTTTTTGTTAAAAAAAATCTATTCATGTTTGCCATCAATAAATAAGTTTTAAGAGCCATTTAGTCAGACACCTGATCAAAGGTTCAAAATAAATTTGGGGGAAGAACCTGTACTGGTCTGCACTGTACTGTTCTACGTTCTGTTTGAAGCAAAATGCCTGTGATGTTGCTGCAATAAGTTTTTCATTGCACCTGTGCATACATGTGCTTGTGCAGATGACAATAAACTCTATGACATTTAACTAATACCAATCTGCAGAGACTAATATTGTGCACCTTTTTTCAGGATTCAAAGTTCAAAGTACTAAGTAAATTACCAAAGTACATATGTACATATTAGCACATTAATCAACCTGATATTAATTTTTGTAGGTATTCACAGTAGAATAAAGAAATACAATGGAATAAATGAAGAACTACACACAAAGACAGACAAGCTAACAATGTGCAAAAGAAGACAAACAGTGCAAATAGAAAAAAATAATAATAATAATAATAATAATGGCTAAGTAAATGAATAATCCTGAGTATGTGAGTTGGAGTGTCCTTGTAGTTGTGGAATCAGTACAGTGTTGAGGTGAGTGAAGTTATCCAAGTTCCCTAGCTCTCGTAACTCAAGTCCCCCTCAGTTCTTATAAATCTTTTCTGCACCACTTCCAGTTTACTGATACACTTCCTGTAGCAAGGTGACAAGAACTGTATACAACATTTTGACTGAGACCTTAACAACTTTTTGTACAGCTGTAACATGATGTTCTAACTTCTGTACTCAGTGACCTTATTGATGGAAGAAAGTAATGGATCATGTTATTGTGTTTTTGTCCACATCCTTAATTCATTTATCCTTACAAAATTCATTAATATATGTATTTCATATACACTCAGTGGCCTTTTTATTAGATACATGTGTACACCTGCTTGTTAATACAAATATCTAACCAGCCAATTAGGTAGTAGCAACTCAGTGCATAAAAGCATGCAGACGTGATCAAGAGTTTCTGTTGTTGTTCAGACCGAACATCAGATTGGGGAAGTAATGTGATCTAAGTGACCTTGATTATGGGATGATTGTTGGTCACGAACGGGTTGTTTGAGTTTGTCAGAAACTGCTGATCCCCTGGGATTTTCATGCACAACAATCTCTCGGGAAATGGTGGAAAAATACATTTAGTCATGTGGGTGAAAAGCTTTGTGTGGGAGAGATAGCAGGAGAATGGCCAGACTGGTTCAATGTGAGAGTAACTCAAAAAACCACGTTACAACAGAGGAGGGCAAAAGAGCATCTCTGAATGCACCAACGCCAAATCTTGAAGGGATTGGCTTCAGAAGCAGAAGACCAAGAACATATACCCAGTGGGCAATTTATAAGTCCAGCAGGTACCTAATAAAGTGGCTCCTGAGTATATGTTACCGCATTCTACTCTGAGGTTTATTTCCTTGTGGACATTTACAGGTAAATAAAGAAATACAGTAGAACTTATAGACTATCCTACTAACCTGTATGTCTTTGGAATGTGGGAGGATTCTGAACCCTGTGCAGTTATGGAGAGAACGTAAAAAGACCATAAAGCAAAGACTGTCAGACAACCAAAGTTGAAAAGACAAATTGTGCAAATATATAAATTAATATATATTCTTTAATGTTTCCTTCATGGAAGAAGCTAGAGAGTTATTGTAGATGATTGCCCCTTTGACTGGAGGCCTGAGACTAGCAGTATGCCACAAGGGATGGCGCTGGGTCCATTGTTGTTTGTCATCTATATTCAGATTCAGATTCGGTTCATTGTCATTTAGAAACCACAAATGCAATGCAGTTAAAAAATAAGACAACGTTCTCCAGAATGATATCACAAAAGCATATGACAAAATAGACTACACCAGAAAATCCACATAACGTTTGGCAATCCCCAATCCAGAGTCTGGAGAGGCTGCTGCATATTAATATCGCACTGCCATCTTAGCGCGTTCCCCGGAAAGGAGCTCCAAATCCACCAGACAAACAAGACCAAAAACTAAAGCTACAAGACCTGCACAAAACCACATAGTTACAACATATAGTTACAACAGCGCAAACAATAGTATAATTGATAAAAAAAAACAGACCATGGGCACAGTAAAAATAGTCCAAAGACATTAAAGGACTGTAAGTGCAAAAGAAATCACCACACAGTTTCCACAAGTCCTCACGGTCCCGACAGACTCGCCATCCCACGCCGGCAGAAGGGAATAACCCCGCTGTGGACTTCCGTGGTGCCGCCCAACTCAGCCTCGCAGATGCAGCACAGACCGAAAGCGACCTGACCGCAGCGGACTCCAAGTCCGTCGAACCTCTGAGTCGACAACCATCCCCTCCGGCACAGCTTCTCCGAGCACCATCCTCTGCCGAGCATATTAAGACGGCCCCGCCAACACGACCCCGAGGACTGGGGGCCTGTTCTTCCCAGCAGAGTCCCGGACCTCACAGCAGCAGCAGCAACGAAGAAGGTCTTCATGGAGATTTCCCGATGTTCCTCCATGCTCCCACGTCCATTTTCAATTGATTATGGTTGCGCACGGCACCCCACTTCACAAATAACAGATAATCAGCTCCGGAGTGGCCGCTGCAAGCTGCGTCATGCCACCATCTTGATCAATGATTTTTGTGATACTGTGGAAAACTGAATCAGCAGATTTGTGGATGACATCAATACTCGGCGTGTAGTGGATGGTGAGAATGACTATCATGGCTTCCAGAGGGATCTGGACCAGTTGGAAAAATGGGCTGAAAAATAGCAGATGGAATTTAATACAGACAAGTGTGAGGTGTTGCACTTTGGTAGGACCAACCAGGGTAGGTGTGGTAGGACAAAGGGATCTGGAAATATAGGTCCATAATTCACTGAAAGTGGTGTCACAGGTAGATAGGTTCATAAAGAAAGCTTTTAGCAAATCGGCCTTCATAAATCGATGTATTGAGTACAGGAGTTGGGTGGTTATGTTGAAGTTGAAGATGTTGTGAGGCCTAATTTGGAGTATTGTGTGCGGCCTTGGTTACCTACCTACAGGAAAGAGTAAATAAGATTGAAAGACTACAGGGAAAACTTACAAGGATGTTTCCGGGTCTGGAGGACCTGAGTTATATGGAAAGATTGATTCATTACCTGGATTGTAGAGATTTGATTGAGGTATACAAAATTATGATTGGTATAGATAGGGTAAACGTAGGCTTTTTCCACTGAGATTGGGTGGGACTACAACTAGAGGCCATCAGTTAAAGGCGAAAAGTGAAAAGTTTAAGGGGAACATGAGGGGAATCTTCACTCAGAAGTCATGACTGTGGAATGAGCTGCCAGTGCAAGTGGTGCATAGAAACTCAATCTCAATGTTTAAGAGAAGTTTGGATAGGTACATGGATGGTTGGGAATGGAGGGCTATGGTCCTGGTGCAGGTTGATGGGAATAGGCAGTTTAAATGGTTCAGCACAGACTATATAGGCCAAAGGGCCTGTTTCTGTGTTGTACATTTCAATGACTCTATGACACTATTGATGATACATACTCTACAGGCTTGATCTCAAACCTTTGTTTCCTTCTCCACAGATGCTGTCTCAGCTGCTGAATATTTCTAACGTTCGATGATCTTACAAGCTGTGAGTAATATTCACTACAGCATCCTCAGTGTTGTTCTCAATTCCTGCTGCAAAAACAATATAAAGATTAGATAAAGATAAAAATTAAAGATTAGATTTATTTGTCACATGTACATTGAAGCTAATGGTGAAATGAACTGCTTGTGTTAAAGACCAGCACAGTCTGAAATGTGCAAGTAACAGCACATTCCACAGATTTACTACCCTCTGGCTAAAAAAAAAAATTCCTCCTTATCTCTGTCCTAAAGGGTCGCCCCTCAATTTTGAGGCTGTGCCTTCAAGTTCTATATAGCCCCACCACATGAAATATCCTCTCCACACCCACCCTATCTGACCCTTTCAATATTCAGTAGGTTTCAATGAGATCCCTATGCATTCTTCTAAATTCCAGTGAGTACAGACCCAAAGCTGCCAACGCTCCTCATATTGACAACCTATTAGTTGTCTTCCATTGGATATATAACATCAAAAGAGATTAAGTTGCTGTGTTAGATACACAGTATTGATCTCAAGATTTGTTTGAATCTTTGCGTGGTTCCTGGTGAATATAAATTCAAGTAATTAAATAAAATCTGAATTCTCTAAGGATGCCGGGGAACTGTCATGCTGTGGTAAAATCCCTGTCATCAGCAAGTAAGTCCGTCAACCTTAATCAGTCAGGCTTTAATGTGACTCCGAAATACCTGCTGAAATGTTCCTGAAGTGTCTCCATTTAGGAGCAAGTTGAGACAAGTAATAAATGTGAACAGGTGAAGAGCAAGACAAGTCTGCAGTCAGTGAGATACAGGCACAATGAAATACTTGCTGCATCATCACAGGCACGTGGACACAAACAGCACACATGAATTTTCCCTGGGTGGAGATGGTTGATACAAGGGGGCATAACTTTACAGTGATTGGAAGAAAATATGGGGTTTTTTACACAGAGAGTAGTAGAGATGTGGAACACACTGATGGGGTGGTGGTAGAGATAGTTGGATTAAGGACACTTAGGAGACTCTTAGATAACACATGGATGATAGAAAAATAGAGGGCAATGAAAGTGGGAAAGTTTGATTGAAATTGGACTAGTTAAATGTCAGCACAATACTGTGGGCCAAAGGTCCTATGTTGTATGTTCTATATGTTGAAGTTCAATTTTATTGTCATTCAATATTGTACATATATATGGCCAAACGAGACAATGTTCCTCCAGATCAAGGTGCACAACAGAGTACATGTAACTCACACATAGCAGATAAAGTACTTTTCCACAAGTATATTAACAAATAATAAGGTGTATTTATGGCACCAGTTAAAAAGCAAATGCTATACCTAACACATAATGCTGGGGGAGATTTTAAATGGATATTTTGCATCAGTATTTACTCAGGAGGTGGACACAGAATCTGTAGAAGTGAGGCAAAACAATAGATATGTCGTAGACCATACACAGATTACAGAGGAGGAACTGCTTGCTGTCTTGAGGCAAATTAGCATGGAGAAATCCTCTTGACCTAACAAGTTGATCTCTCAGACCCTGTGGGAGACAAGTGCAGAAAGTGCATGGGCCCTAGCAAAGGTAATTAGTCATGGGTGGGGTGCTGTAGGATTGGAGGATAGCTAATGTTATTCCATTGTTTAAGAAATGCTCCAAGAACAAATGTGGAGATTATAGATCAGTGAGCCTGACATCAGAAATGCGTAAGTTATTGAAAGGTGATCTAAAGGACTGGATATTTAAGTATTTGGATAGACAGAGACTGATTTTGAACAGTTGGCATGGCTTTGTGCATGGTAGGTCATGTCTAACCAATCTTGTAGAGTTTTCTAAGGAAGTTACCAGGAAAGTTGATGAAGGTAAGGTAGAGGATGTTATCTAGATGGACTTTAACAAGGCTTTTGACAAGATGAGGTAGTAAAGTGGATTAGACATTGGGTTTGCATGAGAAGCCAGAGAGTGGTAGTAAAGGATTGCCTCTCTCACAGGAGACCTGTGACTTGTGGACAGCCATAGGGAATGATGCTGGTCCATTGTTGTTTGTCATGTATATCACCAATCTGGATGATAATGTGGTAAGCTGGATCAGTAACTTTGTGGATGACACCGAGATTGTGGGCATAATGGATAGCAAGAAAGACAATCAAAGCTTGCATCTGATGGAAAAATAGGATGAAAGATTGCAGATGGAATTCAATGCAGTGAGATATTGCACTTTGGGAGGACAAATCAGGGTAGGACTTGCATGTTGAGGGGTAAGGCACTGAGAAATGTGGTAGAGCAAAGGAATATAGGAATAAAGATCGATAATTCCTTGAAAGTGGTGTCACGGGTAGATAGGGTCATACAGAATGCTTTTGGCACAGTGACGTTCACAATTCAAAGGTTGAAATGGAATAAGATGTTGGTGAGGCCTAATTTGGAGTATTGTGTGCAGATTTGTTCACCTACCTACTGAAAGATGGCAAAAAGATTGAGAGACTGCAGAGAAAATTTACAAGGATGTTGCCAGGACTTGAGGACCTGAGTTATAAGGAAAGATTAAATAGAATAGGATATTATTCCCCAGAGCACAGAAGAATGAGGGGAGATTTGATTGAGGTATACAAAATTATGAGAGGTATAGATAGGTTAAATACAAGCAGGTGTTTTCCAGTGAGGCTGGATGAGACTGGAACCAGAGGTCATAGTTAAAGAGTGAAAGTTGAAACATTTAAGGGGAGCATGAAGGGAAACTACTTCACCCACAGAGTGGTGAGAGTATGGAAAGAGCTGCCAGCAGAAGTGGTGGACGTGGGTCTGATCTCGCCATTTAAGAGAAATTTGGATAGGTACTTGGATGGGAGGGGTATGGAGGCTATGGTCTGGGTGCAGGTCAATGGGACTAGGCAGATTAATAGTTCAGTATAGCCTAGATGGGCCAAAGGACCTGCTTCTGTGCTGTAGTGTTCTGTGACTCTATGATCTTCTGGCGCTTCATACATGATGAAATCCGGGTGGTAGCAGGGATCTCAATAGTCTCACTACCTGGGGAAGAAAGCTGGTTCTCTTCCTAATGGTTCTTGTGCTAATGCTACAGTACCTCCTGCCTGATGATAGGGGATCAAAGAGATTGTTGGATGGATGGGAAGGATCATTGACAATGCTAAGGCATCAATTACACAGAGTAGCAAAGAAAAAAGACTGAGTCAAACTGAACATTAGTTAAAAAAAAATCCTCAATCAGAGACAAGTCAATCGTGCAAGAGATGGTCTGTCATATCCTATTGCTGAGGTAAGTTTAGGTTGTGCAGGTCGGTTCAAGAACGGATGGTTGTAGGACAGTAGTTGTCCCTCGTCCTGGTGCTATAGGAACTTAGACTTCCCTGCGGTCACCTGGATCTTACCTTTTTCTTGGGGGAGCTTACTGTAGGACTTTAGTGTCTAAAAACAAGAAAGGTGGGTGTAAGAGAAAGCTAAGCTGCTCCAAATTAATGGAGGGGGAACAGTGAGCTGATTAGCATAGAGAAGGCCACAAGATTATAGAGCAGAATTAGGCCATTTGTCCCGTTGAGTCTGCTCTGCCATTTCATCATGGCTCATTTTTAATTCTCTCAATGCCATTCCCCTGCCTTCTCCATGTAACCTTTGACACCCTGACTAATCAAGAACCTATCAACCTGCACTTTACATATATCCAATGGCTTGGCTGTCTGTGTCAAAGAATTCCACCCCTCTGACTGATATCTCCTCATTCATAGTATCCAAGACATCTTCAAGGAACAGTGTCTCAAGAAGGTGGCATCCATTATTAAGGACACCCATCACCCAGTACATGCCTGCCCTCTTCTCACTGTTACGATCAGGTGGGAGGTACTGAAACCTGAAGGTACACACTCAGTGATTCAGGATCAGCTTCATCTCCTCTGCTATCTGATTCCTCAATGGACATTTAACCCATGAATACTAGCTCACTACTTTTTAAAATTTATTGCTTTTGCACCCTTTATTTTAACTATTTAATATACATATACATTTTAAAATTTATTTCTGTTTTTGCATCATTTATTTTAACTTAACTCTTTAATATACATATATATACTTACTGTCATTCATTTTTTTCTGTATCATGTATTGCATTGTGTTACTGCTGCAAAGTTAATTAATTTCATGACATATGCTGGTGGTATTAAACCTGATTCTGATTCTAATCCCTGTTATAAAGGATGTCCTCTATTTTGAGGGTATAGCCTCTGGTCCTAGACTCCCCACTATAGGAAACACCTTCTCCACCTCCACTCTATCAAGGCCTTTCGATATTCAATAGATTTCAATGAGATCCCTCTTCTTCATTCTGAACTCCAGTGAGTACAGGCCCAGAGCCATCAAAGGCTCCTCTTACGTAAACCCTTTCATTCACACAATCATTCTTCTGAACCACCTTTGAACCCTCTTCATTGCCAGCACATTTTTTTCTTATGTAAGGGGCCTGAACTCACTAGGAGCTTTTCAGAGCGCTTCCTGAGTGCAGTACAATCACTAACAGTTTGCTTTGCTCTTTAATCAATAACCATACTAGACCAGCTAGTAATTCAGAAGGGTGCAGGGAGGATTACTAGTTCCAGAAAGACTACAAGGAGGACTAGTTAACCCCAGGGGAGGGGGGTACAAAACTTGGGCATATATGTTTGAGGTGAAAGGGGAAAGATATAATAGAAACCTATGAAGGGTAACTATTCTGCACATAGGGTGGCAAGTATATGGAACAAGTTGCTAGATGAAGTGGTTGAGACAGGTACAATAGCGTAATTTACAAAACCTCTTGGATAGGTACACGGAGAAGCAGGACTTTGTGGGATATGAGCTGGATGCAGGAAATTGGGACTAGCTGGTTGGGCAGAAGGGCTTTTATCCATGAAATATTGTTGTAGAAATCTAAACCTAAGCTTTTCTATGCCCTGGACCCCTAACATTAACTGAGGGGCCTGTGAGTCCTGGGTTGAGAACCGCTGCCCTAAACTGACATTTGGTAAGTAACTTTGTCTCAGATTTTGATGCCAATTTGGTGTGCAATCATGCGATCACACTTAAACACAAGAGATTCTGCAGACAAGGGAAATCTTGAGCAACACTCTCAAAATGCTGGGGGAGCTCAGCAGGTCAGGAAGTATCTATGGAGAGCAATAAACAGTCGACAGGCGAGGCATCACAACGGGGATTATCTTTCCTCTGGTGCAAGGTCTTGTTTGGATATCTGCTGATTTCAGTCCAGTATCTTTGAAATGCTGTTCAAGCTCATTTTGTGGAATGACAGAACCAGCCGAGCCATTGTTTAATTTTATCTTAACTAATTTATGGTTCACTTCTGGTATAAGCCATATTGCTTGTCTTGTGTTAGTTTTCACACGGTAAGTATCAAGGCTACTCAGTTCTGTACCACTCTCATCCTTATCAGATTTTTCATCAACAGCATTCAGATTAGTGATTTTTTTGAAACTGAAACTTGATTTTTTTCTCTTCCCTGTGTAGTCCATTCATTTTTGTCTGCCCAATATGCCCTTTGTAGGTGACGTACATCATTGCACGTTCTGCAAGTTTCACCTTTAAACTTGCATTGGTTTGGTGGATGGGAGCCCCAGCCACAATGGTAACACAATTTATTCATCTGGGAACTCAGGCCAGGCAGCATCTATGGAAAAGAGTACAGTCAATGTTTTGGGCAGAGACCCTTCAGCCGGACTGGAGAAAAAAAGCTGAGGGGTAGTTTTAAAAGATAGGGGGAGAGGAGGGAGAAACACAAGGTGATAGGTGAAATCTGAAGGAGGAGGGATGAAGTAAAGAGCTTAGAAGCTGATAGGTGAAAGAGATACAGGGATGGAGCAGAGGGAGTCTGATAGAAAGGGACAGAAGGTCTTGGAAGAAAGAAAAGAATGCAGGAGCACCAGAGAGAGGTGTTGGGCAGGCAAGGAGATAAGGTGAAAGAGGGAAAAGGAGATAGGAAATGGTGAAAGGGGGGACATTACCGGAAATTTGAGAAATCGATATTCATGCCATCAATTTGGAGGCTAGCTACACAGATGGAATATAAAGAATTGTTCCTCCAACCAGAGTGTAGCCTCATCATGACAGTGGAGGAGGCCATAGATGGACATAATGGAATGGGAATGGGAAGTGGAATTAAAATGGGTGGCCACTGGGAGATCGCACTTTTTTTGGCGAATGGAGCGTAGGTGTTCGGCAAAGTGGTCTCCCAGTCTACATTGGTCTCACTGATACACAGAGGCCACACGAGACACAGTATATGACCCCAACATACTCACAGGTGAAGTGTCAGTTCACCTGGAAGGACTGTTTGGGGCCCTGAATGGTAGTGAGGGAGGAGGTGTAGCACTTGTTCTGCTTGCAAGAATAAGAGCCAGGAGGGAGATCAGTGGGGAGGGTGAATGAACAAGAAATCGTGTAGAGACTGATTCTTGCGAAAAGCAGAAAGTGGGGGATAGGGAAAGATGTGCTTGGTGGTAGGATCCCATTGGGGATGGTAGAAGCTGCAGAGAATTACGTGCTGGACGTGGAGGCTGGTGGGGTGGTAGATGAAGACAAGAGGAACCCTATTCCTGATAGGGTGGTGGGAGAATCAGGGTGAGAGTAGACATGCGTGAAATGGAAGAGATACGGTTGAGGCCAATAGATTGGGAGACCGCTTCGCCGAGCACTGAGCACTTCCCATTCCCGTTCCAATCGGTCCATCCTATCTGTACCTGAACCATAGCCCTTCCATCCATGTACTTAACCAAACTTCTCTTAAATGTTACAAAAGAAGATGTATATACAACTTTAACTGGTAGCTAGTTCCACACTTGCATCATCCTCTGAGAGAAAAAGTTCTCCCTCAGATTCTTCTTAAATATTTCATCTTTCAAACTAATCCTATGACCACTAGCTCTGAATTCACCTAACCTGAGAGGATAAAACATTCACTCTATCTATTCCCATCAAAACTTTGTATACTTAATCTCCCCTCGTTCTCATACAGTCCAGGAAATAAATTCCTAACCTAATCAACCTTTCCCTACAACTTAGGTCCTCATGCCCTGGGAACATCCTTGTAAATTTCTCTGCACTCTTTCAAACTTATTGATATCTTTCTTGCAGGTAGGTGACCAAAACTGCACACAATACTCCAAATGTGGCCTCACCGGGGTTTTGAACATAACATCCCAATTCCTGATTTATTGAGGGCCAACGTACCAAAAGCACCTGTGGAGGGAAATGGACAGTTGATGCTTCAGGTCGAGACCGTGTACCTCACCTACCCTAAAATGTTGATGGTCTATTTCCCTCCACATTTGCTGCTGGACCTGCTATGTTTCTCCAGTAGCTTTTATTACTCCATATTCCAACATCTGCAGTCACTTGTGCCAAAGATCTAAGTACATTTATTGCCAGAGTACATATAAAATACACAATCTTGAGAATCGTCTCCTTACGGGCAGCCACAAAACAAAAAACCTGAAAGAATCCTTTCAAGAAAGACCCACAACCACCCAATGCACAGAGAGAGGAAAAAGAGCACATGAATTATGCAAATAATAAAAGCAAGCAACAGCGTTCAGAATGAAAATGGGTTCATGGACACAAAGCCCAGAGCAGCCGGAGCAGGCCCACAGCCTCAGACTCAATGCCACAGAGAGCCGGGTAAAAGTCGTGGAGCAGCGCGCAGAACTGGCCTGGCCTGACACGCTGCCTTTTCAGTCCATCCAGCCCAGCGTTTAAATTGTCCAAACTTCGGGCCGTCGCTCCGGGTCCAGCTGCACCTACACGCTCGGAGCTTGGACCCTGCCGCCATGTTCTGGCCCGTAGCCAATCTTTCCAAATCTTCCTGGCACTCAGATCAATCAAACCTCGCTTTCAATTTAGGTGGACGAGCTGTGAATCTCATTGAATCCATTAATACACGTTTGCCCAATTAATGAAGTGTATGAGAACACAGCACACTTAAATGCAGCAGGAGCCAAAAGCCAGATTCAGAGAGAGTCTGTACATGACCATGGATAAAAGGCATACACACAATTCCTATGAAATTATTTCTATCTGAGTGTTTTGACAGCAAATCACATTGCAGACCAAAAGAATGTAGACTTAATTGTCAGATGTATTATTGTTGCTAGGTTTTCGTGTTAATTATGAAAAAGGATTAAAAATTCGTTGTTCTATGACACAATACTAAAGCAGTTCTTTGCTAGAACAATATTCCCTTCATTCTGAGCATTCTGTAATTGGCAGATAACTTCAAGAACTCCCTAGAAAAGTGAATTGTCATGGCATTTTACCCTGGCAATAAACTTGAACGTGAACATCTTGGCCCATCGAGTCTGCTTTGGCAATCCATCATGGCTAATTTATTATTTCTCTCAACCCCATTCTCCTGCCTTCTCCCCGTAACCTTATCAACTGCTGCTTTGAATATACCCAACGACTTGGCCATCACTGCTGTCTGTGACAATGAATTCCACAGATTCACCACCCTCTGGCTGAAGAAATTCCTCCTCATCTCTGTTCAAAGGGATGCAGTGGACGAGACCGCTCCCTTCCAAGTGGAGTGTGATACCTCCGATTTTGCTCTGGCTGCTACCCTCAATCAGGAAGGCAGACCAGTAGCATTCTTTTCTCACACCCTCCAAGGCTCCGAAATTCGGCACTCCGCGGTGGGGAAAGAAGCCCAGGCCATAGTGGAGGCTGTTAGGCACTGGAGGCACTATCTTGCTGGCAAAAGATTCACTGTGCTGACCGACCAGCGCTCGGTTGCGTTCCTGTTCAGCAACCAACAGCGGGGCAAGATCAAAAATGATAAGATTTTGCGGTGGAGGATAGAACTCTCCACCTACACCTATGATATCCTGTACCGGCCTGGCAGACTCAATGAGCCCCCTGATGCCCTATCCCGGGGAACATGTGCTAACACACAGCTCGACCAGCTGTACGCCCTTCATGCACAACTTTGCCATCCGGGGGTCACCCGATTTTACCATTTTGTGAAAGCTCGGAACCTGCCATACTCCCTGGAGGACATCAGGACGATGACCAGGGACTGCCAAATTTGCGCCGAGTGCAAACCGCACTTCTACCGTCCTGACACGGCACAACTTGTCAAGGCCACCCGCCCTTTTGAACGCCTGAGTGTTGACTTTAAGGGCCCCCTTCCCTCCACTGACCGCAATGTCTATTTTCTCAGTGTTATTGACGAGTTCTCACGGTTCCCCTTTGCCATCCCCTGCCCCGACACCACTGCCACGTCCGTCATAAAAGCCCTGCGCCAGCTCTTCACTCTGTTCGGGTATCCCTGCTATATCCACAGTGATAGAGGGTCCTCCTTTATGAGTGAGGAGCTGTGCCAGTACTTGCTAGCTAGGGGCATTGCTACCAGTCGGACCACGAGTTACAATCCCCGGGGTAATGGTCAGGTGGAGCGGGAGAATGCCACAGTGTGGAAGGCCACACTTTTAGCCCTTAAGTCAAAAGGGTTGCCGGTCTCTCGATGGCAGGAGGTCCTCCCTGAGGCACTGCACTCTATCCGCTCTCTGTTATGTACGTCCACCAATGCCACCTCTCACGAACGCCTATTCTCTTTTCCCAGGAAGTCTGTCACTGGGACCACCCTACCAGTTTGGCTGACGTCCCCGGGGCCAGTGCTGCTCCGGAAACATGTGAGGAGCAATAAATACTCCCCGCTGGTGGAGAGGGTTCACCTTCTACATGCGAACCCCCAGTATGCTTACGTGGTCTTACCTGATGGGCGGGAGGACACGGTCTCCATCCGCGACCTGGCACCCACAGGTGCAGCAGACCACTACCCTGAAGGCTCTCCGGTAACTATGAACCCTGCACCAGAGTTGACACCGTGCTCACCAGGCCCTACACAGACTCCTCACGACACTTGTATACCGGGCGTTTCGTACGCATTTATACCAGGTGCCTCGCACATGCATGAGGGATCACCGGCGCCTAGTGGGCAAGAACACGCGCAACCCCCGTCCCGATGTTGCAATCACCGATGTTGCCGGCATCTATGCGGTCACAGCCGGTGCTACATAGATCGCAGCGACAGATTCAACCACCTGATAGGCTTGACTTGTAAGAAACTTCGCCACTTGAGGACTTTTTCAAATGAAGGGGGGGTGACGGTGGGGGAGGGACCTTGAGAGTGGAGAGGCTGCAAGTGTCGGTAGCGCAGCTGTCGGCCTGGTTCCTTCTTCCAGTCAATAAAATTGATGCACCATCAATAACTCACACTGAGACGTAGGCGAGATATCGGCTTTTATTGACTGGAAGAAGGAACCAGGAGTGAGTGTCTATCATACAAGGTCTTGGAGACTGAGGCCGAGCGTCAGGCCGCAGATCTCCTTTATACAGGGGCCTGTGGGAGGAGCCACAGGAGCAGTCAGCAGGGGCGTGTCCCGACAGGCACATAGTTCACCACAAGGGACAAACTTCTATGCCTCTTATCATCTGATACACCTCTCTCAAGTTACCACTGATCCTCCTTTGCTCCAAAGACAAAAAGAGCAAAGCCCTAACTCACTCAATCTCTCCTCATAAGACATATTCTCTCATCTATAAGACCATAGAGCATAAGGCATAGGAGCAGAATTAGGCCATTTGGCTCACTGAGTCTGCTCCATCATGGCTGATCCTTTTTTCACTCCTTAGCCCCTCTCCCCAGCCTTCTCCCCGTAACCTTTTATGCCATCTCCAATCAAAAACCAATCAATCTCTGCCTCAAGTGCACCCAACAACTTGGACTTCGCAGCTGCCTGTGGTAATAAGTTCCACAAATTTACCACCCTTTGGCTAAAGAAGTTTCTCTGTATCTCTGTTTCAAATGGATACCTCTCTATCCTGAGGCTGCGCCCTCTTGTTCTGGACTCTCCCACCATCCTTTCAACATCTACTCTGTCTAGCCCTTTCAGCATTCAAAAAGTTTCAATGAGATCCCCCTCTCATCTTTCTAAATTCCAGCGAGTCCAGATCCAGAGCGATTGAATGTTCCTTGTATGATAATCTTTCATTTCTGGAATCATCTTTGTGAACCTTCTCCAATGCCAGCACATCTTTTCTTAGATGAGGAACCCACAACTGTTCACAATACTCAAGGTGAGGCCTCACCAGTGCCTTATAAAACCTCAGCATCACATCCCTGCTCTTTTATTCTAGACCTCTTGAAATGAATGTTGACAGTGCATTTGCCTTCCTCATCACTAACTCTACCTGCAAGTTAACCTTTAGGATGTTCTGCACAAAGACTCCCCAGTTCCTTTCCATCTCAGTTTTTTGTATTTTCTCCCCTTTTAGAAAATAGTCTGCACATTTATTTCTACTGCCAAAGTGCATGACCATGCGTTTTCCAACATCAAAATTCGTTTGCCACCCTCTTGCCCATTCTCCTAATCTGCTTAAGTCCTTCTGCATCCTACCTGTTTCCTCAACACTACCTACCCCTCCACCAATCTTTCTATCATCTGCAAACTTGGCAACAAAGCCATCTACTCCATCATCTAAATCATTGATATACAGCATCAAAAGAAGCGGTCCCAACGCTGGCCCCTACGGAACACCACTAGTCACTGGCAGCCAACCAGACAAGAATCCTTTTATTCCCACTTGCTGCCTTCTACCAATCAGTCAATGCTGTAACCATGCCAGTTACTTTCCGTTAATAACTTGGTAAGCAGCTGCACGTGTGGCACCTTGTCAAAGGCCTTTTGAAAGTCCAAATATCCACTACACCTCCTTTAACTATCCTAAGTGTAATTTCCTCAAAGAATTCCAACAGGCAAGATTTTCCCTGAAGGAAACCATGCTGACTTTGTTCAGATCTTGTTCTGTGTCACCAAATACTCCATCACCTCATCCTTAATAATTGCCTCTAACATTTTTCCAACTGAGATCAGGCTAACTGGTCTATAATTTCCTTTCTGTTGCCTTCCTCCTTTCCTAAAGAGTGGAGTGACATTTGCAATTTTTAGTCCTCTGGCACCGTGCCAGAGACCAATGATTTGTGAAAGATTATTACTATTGCCCCCACAGTCTCTACAACTACCTCTTTCAGAACCCTAAGGTGTAGTTGATCTGGTCCGGGTGACTTGTGTACCTTAGGTCTTTCAGCTTTTTGAGCACTTTCTCCTTTGTAATAGTAACTGCACTCACTTCTCTTTCCTCACACCCTTCAACATCTGGCACACTGCCAGTGTTTCCAGTGAAGACTGATGCAAAATACTCATTCATTTTTTCTGCCATCTCCTTGTCCCCAGTTATTATTTCTTCATCCTCATTTTCTAGCTGTCCACTCTCATCTCTTTTATGTTTTACATATTTGAAGAAGCTTTTACTATCTACTTTGTTATTGTTTGTTAGCTTGCTTTCATATTTCATTTTTTTCCTTCCTAATGATCCTTTTAGTCACTCTCTGTAGATTTTTAAAAGCTTCTGAAGCTGTCTACAAGAAGGATCAGAGCTGTCTCTACTTCCTGAGGAGATGGAGGTCCTTTAAAATCTGCCAGACGATGCTGAGGATGTTCTACGAGGCTGTGGTGGCCAGTGCTATCATGTTTGCTGTTGTGTGCTGGGGCAGCAGGCTGAGGGTAGCAGACACCAACAGAATCAACAAACTTATTCGTAAGGCCAGTAATGTTGTGGGGGTGGAACTGGACTCTCTGATGGTGGTATCTGAAAAGAGGATGCTGTCCAAGTTGCATGCCATCTTGGACAATGACTCCCATCCACTCCATAATGTACTGGTTAGGCACAGGAGTACATTCAGCCAGAGACTCATTCCACCGAGATGCAACACTGAGCGTCATAGGAAGTCATTCCTACCTGTGGCCATCAAACTTTACAACTCCTCCCTCAGAGTGTCAGACACCCTGAGCCAATAGGCTGGTCCTGGACTTATTTCCACTTGGCATGATTAACTTATTATTTAATTATTTATGGTTTTATATTGCTATATTTCTTTACTATTCTTGGTTTGTGCGGCTGTAATGAAACCCAATTTTCCTTGGGATCAATATAGTATGTCCATTTGTCTGTCAATCCTCAACCTTCCAGCTAATTTTTGCTTTGTTGTATGCCCTCTCTTTTGTTTTACATTAGTTTTAACTTTTATTGTCAGCTATGGTTGTACTATTTTACCATTTGTGTATTTCTTTGATTTTGGAATCAATCCCATTGCATCTGCTCCGCCATTTTATCATGGCTGATATCGGATCGCACTCAATCCCATATCCTTTGATGCCCAGACCGATCAGGAAACTATCAACTTCTGCCTTAAATATACGTATGGACTTGACCTTCACTGAAGTCTGTGGCAGAGCATTCTCACAGATTCATTACTCTCTAGCACAACTTTAGTATTATATAGTTTACCAGAAACAATAATAAAACGGCCATTTGTATCAGATATCTTATTATGGAGTTCAAAAGGAATATTTGAGTTAATAAGAATGGAGACCCCCCCCCCCCACCTAGCTTTGGCGGCAAAGGATGAATGAAAATGCAGACCTGCCCACTTTGACAAAAGCTGGGAGTTATCAGAACAATGGATATGAGTTTCTTGAAGGAAAGCAATGTCAGCTTTGAGTTGTTTAATATGTGAGAAGACCTTCCTTCTTTTAACAGGGTGATTCAATCCCTTTACATTCCAGCTCACAAATTTAAGTGTATTAACCATTATCAATTGTTAGTGCATAGAAGGCAGCAGGCATATAAAAAGTCAAGCAGTACAATAACAGTCTGGGAGCAAAAATGTAAACATAGATTCATAGAATCAAAACAGAAACATGTCCTGAGTAACAAAGGAAAGCAAAAGAAACAGTGAGTAGTGTTGGAACCGGAGAATCCACCCCATCCTCGCAACCCAAAACTAGACGGCTACCAAAAAAAGCAGCTAGCTCGACCACAAAAATTAACCCAAATATGACTTCCAGTTCTGAGTCGTTAACAACAGTTCCGTATAAATACTATATCAAATGGTAACTAGTTTATGCACTAGAAAACATAATTACAAATAGGAACAACTTCAACAGAAGTATAAAGCTTAATGCAAAGAAAATCAGATGAAAACCAAAACTAACCTACCCGCAAAAAATTATAGAAGATTAAAAGGAAAAAAAGGGGGAGGGAGAAAAGGGGGAAATTATAGATTCGAAGAGAGTACTTATCAACCATTTACAGAAAAAAAGCAAAATTAAACTATGAATCAACCAACAGGGAGGCCTTCAATAAAAACTCCAAACCTCCAAAACAAGTTAGAGTCAATTGTAGATCTCTATAGATAAAGATATACAAAAATAAAATATATTACACAGGTGTAATCTAAACGTCTGCAGGGAAACATTAAACTCAGATTATCTATTTAGGAAGAACGCTCCAAGTCCAGGGAGAGATTGTCTACAGCCCTTAGAGTTTCAATAGATAATGTCTGAATTATTCAAGTAAAGACTGAGCCTGGAAAAAACAGCTTTACTGCGAGAGGTACTTATCCTCCATTTTAGAAGGTCAGACCGGTTCCGAAGAAGACGAGATAGCCGAAAGACTTCCAACAAATGCCTCAGCCTCCTTCACTGATTTAAGCCACTTATATTCTCCAGTAGTAAGCGTAATTCAGAGATCAGCTGGATTTCGAAGGGAGGGTCTAAGTCCGCGATCAAAAAGCACTTTCATTACACCTTTAAACTCAGCACACATCTTCAGAACCTGGGGGGCAAAATCCTCCACAAAACGAATGACTGAATTTTGAAAAGCAAAAGTACCTCTGTGGCGTGCCTCCATAATCAAACGGTTTTTCACCTGATATTGATGAAAGCACAAAATTACCGGCCGTGGGCGGGAACCCAGAATTGCACGGGGAACGTAGATCCTGTGTGCCCTTTCAAGCTCAGGTGGAGTCAGAAAAAATTCTTTCCCAAAAATCTCACAGAGAAAATTGGAAAAAAAATTCAACGGGAGAGCCCTTTTCAGTGGCCTCCGGGAAACCAAGAATTTGTAGATTGAAACGTCTGCTCCGGTTTTCAAGATCCACCATTTTGGAAAAAAGTTTGCAATTCTTCTCCTCTAGGCTGGAGCAGAGAGATTCCAGATATTGAACATGGCGTTTTAAATCTTCAGAGGTTAAGTCGACGCGAGATAAATGATCAGCATGTTCATCCACTCTAGCGTTGATCCGATCCAATTTGATATCCAGCTGTTTGAAAGAAGTTCTAAATTCCTTTAAAATATCTTGTCGATGCTGTTCCAAAGCAGCGAGAATGTCAGCCGGCAAAGCCGTAGAAGCTTCCTTTTTCCCAGCTTTAGTACTTTTGGTAGACATTATAAGATAGATGTGTTTGCAGGCAAGTAAAAGAGACCTTATAAAATACCTAACTAAGGTTTAAGAATGGAGACATATAGTGCAAAGATAGGGAGAATGACGGAGCAAAAGTTCGGAGCA
Organism: Hypanus sabinus; assembly: GCF_030144855.1. NCBI lineage: Eukaryota > Metazoa > Chordata > Chondrichthyes > Myliobatiformes > Dasyatidae > Hypanus > Hypanus sabinus. Next base: position 16,607,275 of record NC_082707.1, read on the forward strand.
GCTAAACAATCGCCATCTTACCGGAAGTCCCCGATTCATTACTCTCTAGCTAAAAATAAATTCCTCCTTACCTCAATTCTAAAAGGCCAAACCCGCCCCCACCTCAGTTTTGAAGCTGTACCCTTTGGTTCTGGATCCCAAAACTGTAGGAAACATCCTCTCCACATCCACCCTATCTAGTCCTTTCAACAGTCGGTAGGTTTCAATGAGATTCTCCCCCCCCCCCCCCCCCACCACCGCATTCTTCTAAATTCCAGTGAGCACAGGACCAAAGCTGCCGAATGCTTCTCGTATGTTAACCCCTTCATTCATGGAATCATCCTTGTCTGCCTCCTCTAGACTCTCTCCAATGACAACACATCCTTTCTGAGATATAGGGCAGAAAACTGTTGACAATACAGTACTCAATACCTTGGCATCCATCGCCTTCTGTGGCAATCAATTCCCAGACTTATCCCCTTCAGCTAAAGGACTTCCTCCTCATTTTATTCTGAGGTCTGTTGGTATCTGCTGGGACTGTTGTTATATTCTACATTCCTTAATGGCCTGTATTGGGACTGTTATATCCCACATCCCGTATGCTGATACGGGTTTGGATTGGGGCTGTCATATCCGGCAGCACCTGCTGGTACGTGAAAGATTTATAGTTCTTTTTTTACAATTGCTATTGGCTTGTGTTGGGACTATTGTGCCCGACATCTCCTGCTGGTCTGAGCTTCAAAATTGTTATATTCCACATCTCCTGCTGGTCTGTGCTGGGAGCTGTTCCTCAGTGTCGGTGACGTCAGGAGAGTGGGGCGGGGCTGTCTGTGACGTAATCTGTAGTGGACGTGAGCCTGTGACGCCATCGGGCGGCGCCGGTCGGTGTTGGTCGGACGGCGGAGCCATGAGTTCGGGTGGCCGCAGGGACTGGCGGTCCGGTGGCGGCTCTTCGGCCGCTGGAGGATGGGACAACAGCTCGAGGGGAGGCGGAGGAGGTGGCAGTGGCCGCGGCCGGCACCCGGGCCATCTGAAGGGAAAAGAAATCGGGCTGTGGTACGCGAAGCGGCAGGGCCAGAAGAGCAAGGACCTGGAGCGTAAAGAGGTGAGGGGACCATTGGTGTATGGTAGGGACTGAGGGGTAACGGGTTGCATCAGTTGTGAGGGGTATCGGCTTGGGTGCAGTGTGAGGGGTGAACTGGGATGGTCAAGCTCTGAGAACTTACAGTGAGACTAGAGACTTTTAGGCTCTGCAAGACTTGAAGATTTTCTGAACCATGGGATTTTACTGTTTATTATTTCCACTCGTACTGAGAATACAGTGAAAAGCTTGCCTTATGTACTATCATACACCCAGCACTGCGATATTGTAAGATAAAACAATCACTGAGTGCAGAGCAAAGTAGAGAAAGTACAGGTGAACAATAAAGTTAAAGGTCATAATGAAGTGGATTCTGGGTCAAGTTTCACTCTTAAGCAAGAGAGAATCTGCAGATGCTAGAAATCCAAGCACAACACACAAAATGCTGGAGGAACCAAGCAGGCCAGGCAGCATTGATGAAAAAGAGGACAGCCCTGCTGAAGGGTCTCAGCCCGAAATGTGGACCGTTACTCTTTTCCATAGATGCTGTCTGGCCTGCTGAGTTCCTCTAGTATTTTATCTATGTTGCTCAATTTTCACTCTTATTGGGCTTTATTCTTGCACACTACGTGGTCTTATTTTTTCAGTGATGTGTATTTTAAGGATGCATAAGAAAGAAATTAGGTAAGTTCAAGCTTGTTCAAAGTAAATTTATTATCAAAGTAAATCATGGGGTTCATTTTCATGCGGGCTTTCACAGCAGATACAAGAAATACTATAAAATCAATGAAAGTCCACACCTCAGCTAACTCCAACCCCATACAATCTTTCAGATCTAGACATCGTCGTCATCATCATGTGCTGTGTTGTATGATGTGGGCGATCATGGTCTTTCCCTGTCCATGATTGCTCTTGGAAAATTTCTCTACAGAAGTTGTTTGCCATTGCCTTCTTCTGGGCAGTGTCTTTACAAGATGGGTGAGCCCACCTCTTCAGAGATTGCCTGCCTAGTGTCAGTGGTCACATAACCAGGACTTATGGGATACACCAGCTGCTCATACGACCGTCAACTACCTGCTTCCGTGACTTCACGTGACCCTGATCGGGGGGGGGGGGGGCTAAGTTGGTGCTACACCTTGCCCAAGGGTGACCTTCAGGCTAGCGTAGGGAAGGAGCACCTTACAACTCCTTTGGCAGAGATGTATCTTCACCACCCCCAACCCAAGATCTAGAGGTAGTAGAGCAAAACTAATACTGCTGAGTCTTCGGGATTATTGGAGTTTTAATATGCACTTTTAAGTTCACTGATACATTGAATACCGATTGAAAGTCTATGTTGAAACTGTTGCTGAACTGCAGAAAACCCAGACCACGTTCTCCTTAAGTATGGCAGGACAACGGTGGGAATTGCAAACTGGAGGATTCCAAGAAGTGTCTGTGACCCAGTGTTTCCTTAAGTTGGAAACAGTGTTGGTGAATTTGCGAGAGGTTAGTACAGATCCAACGAAGAGATAGTTTGGAATCTTAGTGGAGGGGCAGATAGTGTTGAGAAAACACAGTGTCTGCAGAAGGACTTAAATAAAGGCACGGACTATTTTCTAAATGGGGAGAAAAATCAGAAATCGGAGGTGCAAATGGACTTGGGAGTCTTCATACAGGATTCCCTGAAGGTTAACTTGCAGGCTGAGTTAGTAGTAAGGTAGGCAAATGCAATGTTAGCATTCATTTCGAAAGCAAGGATGTAATGTTTTGTAAGGCATTCTTCAGGTCACACTTGGAGTATTGTGAGCAGTTTTGGGCCCTTGATCTAAGAAAGGATGCTTGCAAGTAGGTATAAGGGGGGTGACAGAGGTATGCTTATCACACAGAGTGGTGGGTGTGTGGGATGCACTGCCAGTGAAGGTGGTAGAGTAGGATAGAATAGGCTCTTGGGTAGGTAGGTACTTGGAGCTTAGAAAAATAGAGGGCTATGTGGTAGTGAAATTCTAGTATAGGTTCTAGTATAGCTTCTAGTATAGGTTACCTGCTCGGCACAACATTTTAGCCTGTATTATGCTGTAGATTTCTGTGTTTCTATACAAGGATCTCTTGGCATTGGACAGGGGCCAGAGAAGGTTCACAAGAGTGATTCTGGGGAGGAAGGGGTTAAACATGGGAGTGTTTGATGACTCTGGACTGTATTTGTTGGAGTTTAGATGGTGGGGGGGGGGGGGAATCTCATTGAAATCTATAGAATATTGAAAGGCTTAAATAGAGTGGATGTGGAGAGGATGTTTCCAATACGGAATCAAGACCCCATCAATACAAGAGATTCTACAGATGGTGGAAATCTAGAGCCTTTCTAAAGGACTCATTAACCTCTGCTACACATACAGTGACTTGGGCTGCACTGATTTACCATTCTCTGGCTGAAGAAATTTCTCCTTGCAGGAGAATTTTTTTGAACATTTTTTAGAATTAAAAAAAATCCTTGATGATCTGTCAGCATTATTGCAGTTGAACTTAGATTTAAAGCTAAAAGTAAACTTTCAGAGCTCCATACTTCAGTGTGGAATAGTCAAAGTCCTGTCCTGAGCCTTTGTGGCTTATTAGGCCGGTGCTTATGCCGGTTTGTAGTGTCTTGAGAGTACGAGACCCCCCCCCCCCCCCCGGATAGGACGCCAGTCTATCGCGAGGTTAACCCCCAGCATTTTTTGCCAGTACCCATTTTCAGCTGGGTGGACTGGAGCATTGTGTGTTTAAGTTCCTTGCTCACACTGCCTCGGCTGGGCTCAAACTCACGACCTTCAGGTCGCTAGTTGAACACCCTAACCACTTGGCCACGGGCCACACCAGTGAGAGTTTAAATACAGAGTCCAACATTTAGAACAGAGATGTGGAGGAATTTCTGTAGCCAGAGGGTGGCGTATCAGTGGAATTCATTGCCACAGACGGCAAATCATTAGGATATTTGAAGTGGAGGTTGCTAGTTCTTGATTAGTAAAGTCATCAAAGGTTGCATTGAGAAGGCAGGAGGATGGAGTTGAATGGGATAATAAATCAGCCATGATGAGCAGCAGACGAGAAAATCTGCAGATGCTGGCAGTCCAAGCAACATGCAAAATACTGGAGGAACTCAGCAGGTCAGGTAGCATTGGTGGAAAAAAAGTACAGTTGATATTTTGGGCTGAGACTGCTCGGCGCAGGAGTGGAGAAAGAAAGATGAATGGATTTAAAAGGGGAGAGAGAAACACAAGGTAATAGGTGAAACAGGGGTAAGGGTGATTTAAAGAGCTGCAAAGTTGAATGGTGAAAGAGATACAGGGCTAGAGAAAGAGGAGTCTCCTGCCTCACCATTCAGGCCCCCGAAAAATAGGAAGTAGATCTTTTCCCAAGATTCAAGCTTATTCATCATTGTATGTTTGAAATATACAGTGAAATGTGTTTGCATTATCAACTAACACACCAGAAGGAGTGCTGGGGGCGGCCTGCAAGTATCTCCACGCAGCGTGCTCAGAACGCTTGGCGTTGGTGAGCATTCCTTTGGAACAGAGAAAAGGAGGGATTTCTTTAGCCATTGTGTGGTGAATCTATGGAATTCATTGCCGTAGATGCTGCCTGACCCACTGAATTCCTCCAACATTTTGTGTGTTTCTGTCTGTTCATGAGTGGACAATAGGGTGTTGTGGTGGATGTTTTCACCAGTAGACACTTCAACAGGTTGAAGGAATGGAGGGTCTAAAACAGAAAGAAAAACTTCCAGCTTCTGCTTCATCTCTTGTGTTTATTTTTAATAAGATTCTTGGATTATATTGTCCTATTGGACCTAATGAATCCTTTGCTGGTGTTTCAATAATTTGGTAAATTGAGCATTGAATTATTCCCTCAGCCTGAAATCGTGGATTTTGGGAATTTGATATAGGAAAAGGCTAGAGAGTGACATCAGGGAAGAGATCTTAAACACAAAAGACTGACAGATGCTGGAAATCCAGAGTAATACATGCAAAATGGTGGAGATCTCAATAGGTTAGGCAGCATCTATGGAAAGGGTTAGAGGGCTGATGTTTTGGGCTGAGACCCTTTGTTATGTCCTGATAAAGGGGCTTGGCCTGAGACGCCAGTCCTTTATTCCACAGGAGACGTCTGTGGGATGGACTTCAATTTATAACCTTCTACAACTTGTGGACCTTGCTTATTTTTAATTCAGCAATTGCAATCTTTTAATTAATAATTGAGCTACGATGTCTTGGATGAAATGAATTCACACACTACAATTTTTCCCTCCCTTTAGAGGGCTGTAGTGCATATGGATGAAAAGCGAGAGGAGCACATCACCCGACTGCTGAACTCAGTCCAGACCTACAGTAACGACAAAGACCAGCGCTCATTGCTCTCGGCTGACTCGAGCATGAACTGGAGGTAACTCCATTGGATGTTATAAGTGATTTTTGTTTTTAAAAAGCATTATTTCTCAACCTGTGGCCCAGTCAACACTCTGGTGATGCCTGGATGTCATGCTGATTGAAGTAGCACATAAATTTTACTCATCTCAACAGCCCTGTACTTTGTTAGAATGGAGCTGTGATGTTCATTATCTATAAGAAGTAGAACAAATATCTTTTTATAATTAAAAATAAATAAATTCAGGGGGCAGCACAATAGTGTCATAGGTAGTGTAACACTATCCCAGCCCTGACGGTCGTTAAAGAGTTTGTACATTCTTCCTAATACTGTATGAGTTTCCTCTGGGTGCTCCAGTTTTCTTCCACATTCCAAAGACGTACAGGTTAGCAGGTTAATTGGTCAAATCAACACGTACAAACAAGCTGGAGGAACTCAGTAGGTCAGGCAGCATCCATGGAAACAAGCAGTCAACGTTTCGGGCCGAGACCCTTCGTCAGGACTGAAGAGGGAGGGGGCAGGGGCCCTATAAAGAGGGTGGGAAGGAGAAGGCTGGTAGGTGCCAGGTGAAAAACCAATCAGAGGAACGATTGCTGCCCGACCTGCTGAGTTCCTCCAGCTTGTTTGTACGTGTTGATTTGACCACAGCATCTGCAGTGTACTTTGTGTTTAGGTTAATTGGTCATGTGGGTGTAATTGGGTGGCTTGGCCTCATTGGGTGAAAGAGTGCTGTAACTTAAAGTAAATAAATAACAGGATTGTCATAGAGTAATGAAAGTTCAAAGTAAATTTATTATCAAAGTGTGGCGACCCACTTCCTAGTGCACTCGAACTGGCTCACAAATAGCCAGCGCGCCGGCCCCAAGGCCAGTCCCTAAAGGGCGCCAGGTCTGCTTCACCAACAAAGGGAAAAGCCTGCGCGGGACTGTGCATATGTGCCCCCTACAGCATCAGCGCTGGGCAAGGGTGAGATCAGGGAGGATTTAAAGCGAGGCAGTGAAGTTCGAATAAAATCTGTTTTTTAACTGCAGTTTACCGACTCCTTGTCGTTATTTTAGCGCTGCGTGTAGCACATCGTTACAATTGGTGACCCCGACGGCCCAAACAATATTTGGGCCGAAGATGAACGACGCCGCATCTGTTCATGCAGTTTCGTTGGAACTGCCAAGCTTCAGGACGCTGCGACCTCACCTATGGTTCCAGCAAGCAGAAGCCCAATTCCACGTTCGGCAGATAACCTCGGAAGACACACGTTACTACTACGTGGTGAGCTCCCTCGACCAGGGCACAGCGGCCCAGGTTGAGGAGTTCATATAGTCACTCCCAGAAGACGGCAAATACACAGAATTCAAAGCCCTGCTCATAAGGACTTTCGGACTCTCACGGCGCAAGCGGGCTGCCCGTTTACTGCACCTGGATGGTTTGGGTGACAGACCTCCATCGACTTTAATGAATGAGATGTTGTCTCTGGCCGGAGGACACAAGCCCTGCCTCTTGTTTGAGCAGGCATTTCTGGAGCAGCTGCCCGAGGACATAAGCCTGCTGCTGTCCGACGTGGATTTCAGAGACCCCCGGAAGGTGGCAGCCCGGGCGGACTTGCTGTGGAACGCCAAGAAGGTGAGTGGGGCATCCGTCGCACAGATCACCCGGCCACGTTCCCAGCAGCAAACCAGACCAGAGCCCGCTAACCCCAGAGGCAGGGGTGGGGAGCCCAATGAACAATGGTGCTTCTACCACCAGCGGTGGGGCGCCGAAGCCCACCGCTGTAGCCCGCCCTGCAAGTTCCTGGGAAATGCCAGGGCCAGCCGCCGCTGATGGCTACGGCGGCTGGCCATCAGGATAGCCTCCTGTATGTGTGGGACAAGCGGTCGGGACGCCGTTTTTTGGTCGACACCGGTGCCAAGATCAGCGTTTTACCTCCGATGAGTTACGACAACCGCAACAGGGCACCGGGTCCCACCCTGAGGGCTGTGAACGGCAGCACAGTAAGGACCTACGGCATCCGTACGGTGCAGCCACAGTTCGGCTCCAGCTGGTTCATGTGGGACTTCACTCTGGCCGCCGTAGTCCAACCGCTTCTGGGTGCGGATTCTTTGCGGTCTCACAGCCTGCTGGTCGACCTGCCGAGGCAGCGACTGGTCCATGCCGAGACCTTCCAGACGTTCTCCCTGGGTGAAGCCCAGTTGCCGGCCCCACACCTCAACTCCATTATGCTGTCCGACAACAACTTCACCAGAGTCCTGGCGGATTTCCCATCAGTTCTGGCACCTCAGTTCACCGCAGCCGTGCCCCGACACGGCGTACAGCACCACTTTCCGACCCAGGGACCACCCCTCCACGCCCGCGCTCGGCGGCTTCCCCTGGACAAGCTCCGACTGGCGAAGGAGGAGTTCAAGAGAATGGAGGAATTGGGGATCATACGGCGGTCCGACAGCCCATGGGCCTCCCCCCTGCACATGGTGCCCAAAGCAACAGGGGGCTGGAGACCATGCGGCAACTACTGCAGGCCGAACAAGGCTACCACTCCGGACCGCTACCCTGTGCCACACATTCAGGACCTTGCAGCAAACCTGCACGGCGCACGGCTCTTCTCCAAGGTAGACCTCATCCGGGGGTACCATCAAATCCCGATGCATCCGGACGATGTCCCCAAAACGGCACTCATCACCCCGTTCGGCCTTTTCGAGTTCCTCCGCATGCTGCTCGGCCTGAAGAATGCTGCACAGACGCTCCAGCGGTTAATGGACGCGGTGGGACGCGACCTGGACTTCGCATTCATCTATTTGGACAACATCCTCATAGCCAGCAGCAGTCGTCAGGAGCATCTGTCCCACCTCCATCAACTCTACGCCCGACTGAGTGAATACGGTCTAACAATCAACCCTGCCAAATGCCAGTTTGGGCTCGACACCATCGACTTCCTGGGCCACAGGATTACTAAAGATGGGGCAACCCCTCTATCCGCCAAGGTAGACGCGGTCCGCCATTTTTCCTGACCCACCACAATCAAAGGCCTTCAGGAATTCGTGGGTATGGTAATTTTCTACCACCGCTTCCTCCCTTTATCTGCCCGAATCATGTGCACCCTGTTCGCCCTGATGTCGGGTAAGGGCAAGGACATTACCTGGCACGAGGAGTCCGCCGCTGCTTTCATTAAAATAAAAGAAGCCTTGGCAAATGGCACAATGCTAGTGCACCCCAGAATGGACGTCCCTACCACCCTCACAGTGGACACATCTAATACGGCAGTCGGTGGGGTACTGGAGCAACTCATCGCAGGTCGCTGGCAACCCCTGGCATTTTTCAGCAAACACGTGCGGCCACCCGAGCTCAAATACAGTGCTTTCGACCAGGAACTGTTGGTGCTATACCTGGCAATCCGGCATTTCAGGTACTTCTTAGAAGGTAGGCCCTTCACTGCGTTCACAGACCACAAACTGCTTACCTTTACGTTTACGAAGGTGTCCGATCCCTGGTCGTCCCGCCAGCAGCGCCATCTGTCCTACATCTCTGAATACACGATGGATGTCCAGCACGTCTTGGGTAAGGACAATGTCGTGGCGGATGTGCTCTCTCGCCCTAACATTCATGCCCTTTCTCAAGGACTTTGAGTCACTGGCAGAGGCGCAGCAGGCAGACGAGGAGATCCCTAGTTACAGAACCGCAGTCTCTGGTTTGCAGCTGCAGGACCTCCCCGTAGGCCCAGGTGAGGGGACCCTACTCTGTGACGTCACCACCGGCCAACCCCGTCCCATCGTCCCGGCACCTTGGCGGCGACGCGTTTTCGACTCCATTCACAATTTAGCGCACCCCTCCATCAGGACAACCGTCCGGATGGTCTCCAGCAGGTTCGTTTGGCACGGACTCCGCAAGCAGGTCAGTGAATGGGCCAAAACATGTATGCACTGCCAGACGGCCAAGGGGCAGCGGCACACCAAAGCTCTGCCGCAGCAGTTCCACCCCACCCACTGGCGTTTCGACCACATTCATGTGGATATCATGGGCCCCCTGCCAGTGTCACGAGGAGCGCGGCACCTCCTCACCATCGTGGACTGGTTGACCAGATGGCCAGAAGCGATCCCGCTCACTGACACCACCTCCGAATCTTGTGCTCGGGCACTGATCACCACCTGGGTGTCCCGCTTTGGTGTACCGGCCCACATTACCTCCGACAGAGGCACCCAGTTCACCTCCAGCCTGTGGTCAGCTATGGCCAGCCTTTTGGGGACACAGCTGCACCACACCACTGCCTACCACCCACAGTCGAATGGCCTGGTGGAGTGTTTCCACCGTCACCGTCGGCTCTCATGGCCCGCCTGCAAGGAGCTAACTGGGTGGACGAGCTTCCTTGGGTCCTACTCGGCATCCGCACGACGCCCAAAGACAATCTGCACACCCTGTCAGCCGAGTTGGTGTACGGCGCACCCCGGACATCCCCGGGGAGTTCATACCAGCCCCAAGGGGGGCACGAGGAAGAACCCGCAGCAGTCCTGGGCAGAATATTGCGAGAGGCTCGGCAACCTGGCTCCCATACCCACTTCGCAGCATGGGCAGAACCCGACCTGCGTACCCAAAGACCTGCAGAACTGTAAGTTTGTGTTTGTACGAAGGGGCAGGCATCGGCCACCGCTGCAACGGCCCTACGAGGGGCCGTTTACGGTGATCAGGAACAATGGGTCCACGTTCGTGCTGGACATTGGGGGGAGAGAGGAGGTTTTCACGGTGGATCAACTCAAACCGACCCATGTGCAACCGACGTGGCGCAACCGGTCGAGTTTCTGGCACTGTGGCGCAGAGGCCGACCTCCCAAACAGGGTCCGGCCCAGACTGTGGACATTGGGGGGTGTATTGCCAGTTCTGGGGGGGGGGGTTATGTGGCGACCCACTTCCTAGCGCACTCGAACCGGCTCACAACTAGCCAGCGCGCTGGCGTAAAGGCCAGTCCCTAAAGGGCTCCAGGTCTGCTTCACCAACAAAGGGAAAAGCCCGCACGGGACTGTGAATACGTGCCCCCGACAGCAACCGTGCGCGGGACAGGACTGTGAATACGTGACCCCTACAGCATCCGCGCCCGGGAAGGGCGGGATCAGGGAGGCTTTAAAGCAAGGCCGCGAAGTTCGAATAAAATCTTTTTTTAACTGCAGTTTACTGACTCCGTGTCATTATTTCAGCGTTGCGTGTAGCACACCGCTATAAAAGCACATATATGTCACCATTTACAATTCTGAGTTTTGTTTTCTTCTGGGCATTCACAGTAAATCCAAGCAACACAATAGAATTATAGACCGCACCCGACAGTGTGGACAGACAACCAATGTGTAAAAGACAATAAACTGTAACAATACAAAAGAGGAAAAGAATAATATTAAATAAGGAACTAACCTTTTCCCAACATATCAGTGTAATTATAAAGAAGGAAAGAGAGTGGCTATACTTCATAAGGAGTTTGAAGAGCTTTGGCATGTCAATAAATACACTCAAAAACTTCTATAAATGTACCATGGAGAGCATTCTGACAGGCTGCATCACTGTCTGGTATCGGGAGGGGTCGCTGCAGAAGGTTGGATATCTACTCAGCTCCATCTTGGGTACTAGCACATCTTCAGGGAGCGGTGTCTCAGGAAAGGCAGCATCCACTATTAAAGACCTCCAGCACCCAGGGCATGCCCTTTTCTCACTGTTACCATCAGGTAGGAAGTGAAGACACACACTTAGCGATTCAGGAACAGCTTCTTCACCTCTGCCACCCGATTCCTAAATGTACATTGAACCTTTGGACACTACCTCACTTTTTTAAAATATACAGTATTTCTGTTTTACTGCATGCTTTTTAATCTCTTCAACATATATTGTAATTAATTTGTTTATTTATTACTTTTTCTCATCTATATTATGTATTGCACTGAGCTCCTGCTGCTAAGGTAACAAATTTCACGTCACATGCCAGTGATAATAAACCTGATTCTAATGAGCAATAAATACTGAGAACGTGAGATGAAGAGTCCTTGAAAGCAAGTCCGTAGTTCAGCGATGGGGATGAGTGAAGTTATCCCTTCTGGTTCAAAAGCTTATCGCTGGGGGGGGGGGGGGGGGGGGGGGGGCGTCACGTGATGACATAGGATTGAGACGTTGGGAATCCAGCTCACTCGTAAAAAGTAATGAAATAGGGTTTAAATGAAGAAGACTTAACAAATATCTACTAGAAACTATTTATAAGCAACTCAGGATTATTTTTTGGTATGGCTCCTAAATCGAAACAGAAGAAAGCTACTACTTCGAAGACTGTGCAAATCGGCGGGGGAAAAAGGCCTAACCGTCTCGGCGAAGCCTTGGACTCAAGTTGGATCTCCTCCCGGCGAAGTGCATGGCACTTCTGATTATGCGGGACAGGGAGTTGCAGCAATGTTGGCGGTCTCTAAGAAGAAACGGCAAAAACAACGCATGCATGAAGAAACAAATATGCATGAACAGATATTAACAAAACTACAAATCCCAACTACGGCTGGAAATGAAACTGGAAGTGAATCGGAAGTGGAATCAGACTCTTTGGGAAATGAAGAGGAAGAGGAAAAGAAGGAGGAGATTAAAGGAGACCTAAGAGATATCCTGATATATATGATGAATGAATTAAAAGCTATAAGAACAGATATAAGAAGGATGCAGAATACACTCGATAATGTGGTGGAAAAACAAAAGAAGATGGATAATAAAGTTAAAGAGATGGAAGTAAAAATGGAAGAAAACACTGAAAGAATAGATAAGATAGAAGACAATAATCTTGCCTGGACAATAGAAAGAAAACGGATGTTGGAAAAAATAGTTGCGCTTGAAAACTCTAGTAGACGAAATAACATTAAAATTGTTGGTCTTATGGAAGGTACAGAGGGAGAAAATCCAATAAAATTCTTTCAGGAATGGATTCCGAAAATTTTGGAAATGAAAGAAGGAAGCCAAGTAATTGAAATTGAAAGAGCACACAGAGCTTTAAGACCAAGACCTCAGCAAGATCAAAATCCATGATCAATTTTGATAAATTGCTTAAGGTACCAAGATAAAGAAATGATCTTGAAGGCAGCTACTCAAAGTGCTAAAAAGAGAAATGGGCCATTGATAATAGAAGGGAAAAGAGTTTTTTTAATCCAGACATAAGTTATGATCTTCTGAAGAGGCGGAAGGAATTTAATCCAGTGAATAAATCTTTATGGGAAAAGGGCTATAAATTTTTATTGAGCTACCCAGCAAAATTGATAATTTTCCTGGATAATGAAGAAAGAAGACTTTTCGTTGACTACCGGAAAGCAGAGAAATTTGTACAAGAATTACCTGATGTCCACGAAGAGGAGTAAAGAATTATAGAAATGAAGTGGACTAATGATGAAGACTGAAACAAGGTTGGACTTGACAGACATTTATAAGGAAAAAAAAATAGTTGAGTATTAATTGGGAGTAGAGACATTAATTATTTTTTTTTTCTTCACTAATATATTTTCTTTTTTTTTTGCGGGGGAGCTGGAGGAGCTCCTGATCGATGGCTGCGAGTTTCACGTGTACAATCATGGCGATTGCCATGACCCGTAAAATGGGGGGGGGGGGTAATGTTGTGTTCTTTTTATTTGCAACATTAGTGGGGGGGGATATTTTGTTTTTTTTTCTTATATATTAGTTACCTTTCTTCTATTTTTCTTCTTTTTTTGCCTGGATGGTTGGGGAGAGACTCAGCAACATGGAGAATTTTAAAGAGTTCCCAAGGTATTATGAATGATTAATTTAATTTTTTAAGTTTTAATGTTAATGGACTTAATGGACCTGTGAGAAGAAAAAGAGTTTTAACATATATTAAGAAAATGAAAGGAGATACTGCTTTTTAACAAGAAACACATTTAACAGAAACAGAAATTAAGAAATTAAAGAGAGATTGGGTTGGAAATATCATTGCAGCTTCATTTAATTCAAAATCGAGAGGAGTTGCAATTTTGGTTAATAAATCTTTACCAATTAAAATACAAAATGTAGTAATTGATTTTGTGGGGAGATATGTGATTATACATTTACATTGTCAAATTTTTTCAGAATTATGGACTTTTATGAACATTTATGCACCAAATGAAAATAATGCAAAATTCATACAATAAGTTTTTTTGAACTTGGCTGATGCACATGATAAAATATTAATAGGTGGAGATTTTAATTTTTGTTCAGATCCAGTTTTGGATAGGTCAACTAAAGTTACTACAAAATCAAAAGTAATAAAACTAACTTTATCATTAATGAAAGATTTAAACCTGATTGATATATGGAGAAAAAGTAATCCAAGAGAAAGAGATTATTCATTTTACTCAAATAGACATAAAACTTAATTGATTTTTTTTATTAAAGTATATTCAAGATAGAGTGAAAAGTGTGGAATATAAAGCAAGAATACTGTCGGATCATTCCCCCTTGATAATGGCAATGATAATGATGGATAAGGAGAAATTCTCTGTAGAGAAATCTCTACAGATAGAGATTTAATTCAATTTTATTAAAACGTCAAGATTTTTGTGATTTTATGAAAAACCAGATTCAATTGTTTTTGGATACAAAGTTACATTCAGTTGAGGATAAAATTGTATTATGGGAAGTGATGAATGCATATTTAAGGGGACAGATTATAAGTTATACATCTAAAATTAAGAAGGAATATTTGGCAGAAATAGATCAATTAGAAAAAGATATAGTTAGAAAAGGAATCTCAAAGATATATGACAGAAGAAAAATGAAGACAACTTGTTAATAAAAAACTACAATATAATACACTTCAGACATATCGTACAGAAAAAGTAATTATGAGAGCTAAACAGAAATATTACGAATTAGGTGAAAGATCACATAAGAGTCTTGCTTGGCAGTTGAAAATAGAACAGGCTTCTAAAACAATAAATGCAATTAGAACAAGTGTAAGTAAATAAGATTTCTTATAAACCTTTAGAAATTAATGAAACTTTTAAAAAATTTTATACTGAACTATATCAATCAGAATCACAAAATAAGATTGCTGAGGTAGATAAATTTTTATCACAAATAACCCTTCCAAAATTAAATTTGGAAGAACAGAAAGGATTAGATATGCTCTTTACATTAAAAGAGGTTGAAGAAGCTTTAGGATCACTTCAGAGTAATAAATCCCCAGGAGAAGATTGTTTTCCTCCTGAACTTTATAAAAAATTTAAAGATTTATTAATTCCTCCTTTTATGGAATTAATATATCAAGTGGAAAGAATGCATAAACTCCCACAATCTTTTTTAACAGCGATTATAACTATTGCCAAAAAAAGATAGAGCTCCTTTAAAGCCAACATCATATAGGCCTATTTCTTTGTTGAATACGGATTATAAAATAATAGCAAAAATTTTATCTAATAGAATATCTAAATATTTACCAAAATTAATACATATGGATCAAACAGGTTTTATTAAAAACAATCAGTGGATAATATAACCCGGTTACTTAGTATAATTCATTTGGCACAAAAAAGAGAGGAAATGAGTGTGGCAGTTGCTTTTGATGCAGAAAAAGCATTTGATAGATTGGAATGGGATTTTTTATTTAAGGTATTGGAAAAATATGAGTTAGGAAAATCTTTTATACAATGGCATAAAACTTTAAATACTAATGCTCAAGCTAAAGTAGTTACAAATGGTCAGATTTCAACACCACTTTGCTTAACGAGGTCAATGAGACAAGGCTGCCCATTATCACCTGCTTTATTTGTATTGGCAATAGAACCATTAGCTGAATTAAATAGAACAGATTCAGACATTGGGGGCTTTAGAGTTAATCAAGAAGAATATAAGATTAATTTATTTGCTGATGATGTTTTGATTTATTAACAAACCCATTGCAATCTTTGCAAAGATTATCTTTTAGATTGGAAGAATATGGGAAAGTATCAGAGTATAAAGTAAATTGGGATAAAAGTGAAATTTTACCCCTTACCAAAGGAAATTATAATCAATGTCGATTAGTAACTCAATTTAGATGGTCAATAAATGGGATAAAATACTTAGGTATTAGAGTTGATAATGATGTAAAAAATTTATATAAACAAAATTATTTGCCATTATTAAAAAAAAATAAAAGAGGATCTTGATAAATGGATGATGTTACCAATAACATTAATAGGTAGAGTTAATGCTGTAAAAATGAATATATTTCCTAGATTGCAATATTTATTCCAAACTTTACCAATACAATTACCTCAGAAGTTTTTTTAAGAACTGAATAAATATGTAAGGAAATTTCTTTGGAAAGGAAAGATGTCAAGAATATCATTGGAAAAATTGACATGTAAATTTGATTTAGGAGGGTTACAACTTCCAAATTTGAAGAATTATTATAAAGCAAATCAACTTAGATTTATTGCATCTTTTTTTGATGAAGAAAAACCGACATGAATTAGAATAGAATTGAGGAGAAAACATACCAGAAAATTTTATATATAAATGAGAATCCAAATGGATACGGGAAAAACAAAGAATCTCCTATATTAAGACACTTGATTGATTTATGGAATAAGGTAAATATGGACAATGAGATAAAGAAATTTTATTAGCAAAAAGAACTTTAATTCAAAATAGGCTTATTCCTTTTACAATGGATAATAAACTTTTATATAATTGGTTCCAAAAGGGGATTAAATATATAGATGATTGTTTTGATTGATGTTGTTTGATCAATAAAAAATAAATATAAAATATCAAATAACACCCTTTTCTGTTACTTTCAATTAAAGGCTTATTTACAAGAAAAGCTGGATCAAACAACGTTGATGCCAAAACCTAGTGAAATAGAAACATTAATTCAAAAAGGAAACATTAAAAAATTTACATCTTGTGTGTACAATTTGATTCAAAAACAGACAATTAAATCAGGAATTCATAAATCAAGACAAAAATGGGAATCTGATTTGAATGTTAAAATTGATGGAAAAATCTGGTCAAGATTATGTTCTGATAGTATGATGAATACAATAAATTTTTGACTTAGATTAATACAATATAATTTTTACATCAATTATATATAACACCACAGAAAATAAATAGATTAAATTCAAATATGTCTGACCAATGTTTTCGATGTAATCAAGAAATTGGTACTTTTTTACATTCTACTTGGTCTTATTTTAAAATTCGACCGTTTTGGATAAATCTAAGACTTTTAATGGAACAAATTATTGGAGTACAACTCCCCCATAGTCCAGTATTATTTTTATTAGGAGACATTGAAGGGACAATACCGAAACTTAAATTGAATAAGTATCAGAAAAAATTTATAAAAGTTGCATTGGCAGTAGCCAAAAAAGTTATTGCAGTTACTTGGAAATCTGATTTATATTTAACTGTGGATCGTTGGAATAATGAAATACATAGTTGTATTCCACTTGAAAAAATTACATACAATCTAAGAAATGAATATGATATATTTTTGAAAATTTGGCTCCCATACCTGCAAAAGATAGGATTATATACATAGGTCCTTTGAAGATAAAATTATAAAGTAATTGGGGAAAGTAAAAATAAATATTAAAATTATTTTGAACTTTATGGAGCATGTGGGGATCCTCTGATATCCAGGCAATCTTTCTCTTTCTTTCTTTTTTTCCTTTCTTTAGACAAGGGTTAAGGGGGGGAGGGTTAATATTATTTTTCTTTTTCTTACTATTTTATCACCACATTTATTCTTTGTCATTTTCTAAAAATTTTCTAAATAAATAAAGATAATTAAAAATAAGAAGCTGATCGCTGAAGGATAATAATATGAATGTCAACCCAGATTTTTGAATAATCCATTCACAGCTTTTAAAAGTATGCTTTGTAGAAATTTGACCGTACGCAATGAGAAGTATTGTGGAATATTAAGTTGTATTACTGTCCGAGAACATAAATATCTTCCTCATTGGCTGATTGCAGGCTGTGCACTTGAACAGTTGAGAAGTGCAGGAGCTGCTGACCGTGGCAAGTTGGTTGAAAACTGCTGTTCTAAAATAATTGTGTATTAAACATGGAATCGCTTGTATTTTGTTCCGGTGGATGGTCTCGTGCCACTTTTCAGAGAGCATGAGTTCTGAGCAGTTATGGCGAAAGTAACAATCCTGTTTGCAATCTAAATACTGTTGTCTCTGTAGGTGTTCGCAAATAAAGCAAACTGAAGCATCTTATGTTTAATTAAACCCATGTCACATTTTACTGAATTCCAAAAAACTAAACACAAAAGTACGCTAAAAATCTTTGTGCTAATGTTGTCACATCAGATTAGGCTCTTAAGTGAAACCCCAACTCAGTGTTGGTGGTTGTGAATTATGTACATTTCTCCCAATTGCATTACCCTACACAAGTTCCCCAGAATTCACTAGAACTCCCTCCCTCCCTCTCTCCCTTAGATGAAACGCCCAGCTTGGGACAACTGCAGGTCCTCTTTTGGAGCAATTCTGAGCCCCAACAGGACCCATGAGAGACAATCATGCCAACACTCATCGGTCAGTGAATCTCTCAGAGCAGCCTTCAAGAGTGGTGAAATTGCTCTCATGGGCCATTGGACTTTGGTGTGATGCAGCCTAATACTGAGATTCTGGGTCATAGCAACCTGGAGATCTGATGTGAATTGGGGCCTGTGGTCAGAGGAAATATTAGATGGTATGCCAAATCCCGGAACCCAGGTGCTGATGAATGACTGAGCCGCATCTCAGCCGTCGTCAGTGCTGGAGAGATGACCTCTGACCACCTGGGGTACGGTCCACCATGGTAAGGAAGTGAATGAAACCCCGAGAAGGGGTTAAGAGGACCAAAAGGTCGACATTGCAATGGTTAAGCCGTCTCTCAGGGACCTCAAATGTGCAAATGGCGCCTGAAAATGATGGTTAATATTCGCCTGCTGGCACGCCACTCAGGCTGCAGTCCAATCACGCACATCCTTTCTGAGGCCATGCCAAACAAACTTTAGTGCGACCAGTTTCTCCCAGCCCAGATGTGAGATGCCACGTATAGCCTCGAAAACAGTCCATCTCCAGTTTGCATGCACAATGGTGTGAGGGTGATCGGTTGAGACATTGCACAGGAGAGAAGCCACAACCGTAGGCCTGTGACTGCTGTTCAATAAGCCTGGACCTCTGGGTCAGTACAGTCAAACCCTATGGGTATGATCTCAACGGTTGGCCGTGAGGGGCAATCAGCTATGGCATTATTTTTCCCTTGATATGTTGTTTATTGTGACCTCAGAGAGAGAGAGAGATATACCAAGTGGCTTTCCGTCATGTAGACCAGGGGTCTGATATTTTGGCCATTGCACAAGGGGCATGTGGTCAACAAACTGATGACCCTCCAGAAGAAAATGTTGGACAGTCAGATAAAAAGCGACGCTCACGGTCAACAGTGCTGTACCTCCTTTCGGGGGACAGAGCTGCTGGGTGAAGATGGTGAACGATTGCCACACACCTCCAAATAACTGTTTGTTCACAGTATCCATAATATGGTCAGATGCATCAGTAAGAATGGCTGTGTGTGGTGGGGAGCTGATGTGCTGGTCGGGCTGTGTTAGAAAGGGTTTGTTTGGTCTCATCAAATGCCCCGGTCGTGTGTGTTGATCAGTCAAGCATTTGATTAGAGGTATTGCCTTCAAGCACACTGTACAGGGGGAGCATGTTCAGCAGCTCGCGGAATGAAGCAGTGATAGAAAATTCGCCGTGCCTAAAATCTCCTGTATTTTTTCTGTAGTGTGGGAAGTCCATACCAGTGCCTACTTTTGATGGGAGGGGTTTTCGCACCTTCTGCGGAGATGAGATGGCCGAGCAAATCACTGGGTGACAACCCAAACTGGTATTTAGCAGCGTTAGAAATCAACCCATGTTGGTTTAAGCGCGTGGTGTGCAGAGATGTGTCACATGTTTGGATTCAGATGCATTAGCGACAAGTATGTCATCCAGATCAACAAAAAGAATGCAGAGTCCGTCAGCCAGTGGAAAGTCTGTGCTGCAGTTTCCCGTCTGAACAGCATGCGCAGAAACTCAAAAGGGCCAGACGTGGTTATCAGAGCCATTTTGGGAATGTCCACTGAGCCCACAGGCACCTGATGATAGTCTCTAGCTAGATCGATTTTGGGGGAAAGATTAACTTTCTGGCCAAACAGGTTGAAAAGTCTAGGATGTGTGGGACCGTGTAATGATTGGAGGAAGTCACCTCATTAAGGCATAGGTATTCACCACAAGGGTGGCAACCACCATTGGACTTGGGGACCATATGGAGGGGTGAAGCCCAGGGGCTGATCGACCAGCTTGCAGTTCCAAGTCTTTCAATGTTGGTAGATTCAGCCTTTGCAGCTGCCAGCTTTTCTGGGTCCAATCTATGGGCACATGCTGGTTGAAGAAATGTGGTACTCAGCCCAGTGTTTTGTGACTGTAGTGGAGAATGTGGGCCTTGTGAGGTCTGGGGATTTGCCCAGCAGTCAAGTAAACTCACGTGGTGGTGCATGTGCTGGACAGGGTCATTATGCGGAACTTACTGGAGGAGCAGGATAACGACCCAAAGTCTTTGGCATCCACAAGCTGGCAATTCTTAAGATCGACTAACAGTCCTTGGACACACAAGAAATCTGCACCAAGCAGAAGTGTAGACACTCTAGCCTGGATGAAGTCCCATGCGTAACGTTGCTGACTAAAGCAGAGCATCACCTGTTATTCCATACTTCAGGATCCCGCTGATGTTGGCAGCCTCCAGTGAGGTTTTGTCACTGCCTTCTCATCAATAGGTAATGTTGGTACCACACTCACCTGAGCACCTGTGTCCCACAGGAAGGGTTGCTCTGAAAGGGTGCTGGTTATGAACAGCAGAGAACCCTGGCATCTGGAATCCATAGTGATAACATACCTCTGATGTCTTGATGAGGTGGCTCTGTGAAAGCTGCAAAGCGGTCTACATTCATACCAAAATAAGCATGGTAAAAACACAGACTTGGCCTTATCCCTTCCTCAGCTCCTGCATTCTTGTGTTAGGGGCCTTGCTGACTGGGTTTATTGAGGCAGGGAAAAGAGAAGGAATTGTGCATCTCTGGCAGCTAATTTTGCAAGTTCCTTATAGTCCTTCATCAGTGCATTAACGACAGCTATGTGAACTTGATCAGGCATTTGCTGCATAAAGAGTTCTTTAGCAATAAAAGAAATATCCCAGGAGAGACAGCATATGGTCCATTAGCTCTGAAGGCCTAACATCGCCGAGGGCAAGCAAGGAGAACAACTGCTTGGTGCGTTCAGACTCTGATAGTCTAAAAGTCTCTAAAAGTTGAGTTTCAGCAATGGGTGTTTATAGTATTCAGGCAGAATTACTACTGTCAGCTGTGGAATTGCTGAGCGATGCTACAATGTAGTAGAGTTTGCTGTCATTGGCGGTGATTTCTTGCAGAGTGAATTGCACCTTGGGTTGTTCAAACAAAGCAACAAATTCTGCTCCCAAAACTCCAAAGCGACTGTGTTGGCTGATGTATTCAATAACTTTGGAATCGTCCTAGAGCATTGGGGTCATAAAGTAGGTTTTTGCAAATAAAATGAAGTGAGGCATGTTATGTTTAATGACCATAACACATTTTATTGAATCCCAAAACCTAAGCATGCTAAAAGCATGCTAAAGCATGTGCTAAAAATCATGACATCATGTCGGACCAGCCTCTTAAGTGAAACCTCAACTCAATGTCGGTGGTTGTGAATTATGTACATTTCCTCCAATTACAGTACCCCAAACTACCACCTCCCTCAATCTCCATCTGTGTCTCTCTTCAGAATAGGACGTCCACATTCAGGCTCTAGCTACTACCATAGGGAAGGAGATACAGGAGCCTTAGGTCCCACACCACCAGGTTCAGAAACAGTTACTACCCATCAAACATGAGGCTCCTGAACCAGAGTGGATAACTTCACCCACCTCAACACCGAACTGATTCCACAGCCTATGGGCTCACTGTCAAGGACTCTACAACTCATGTCCTCAGTACTGTATTTTTTTAAATTTGCACAAGTTATTTTCTTTTGTACGTTGGTTGTTTGTCAGTCAACGATGTATAGTTTTTCAGAAATTCTATTGTATTTCTATTTTCCTTATGCCCACAAGAAAATGAATCTCAGTAGTATATGATGATGTGTAAATACTTTGATAATAAACTGACTAAGTAGCTCTTAGGGGATCGCAAAAATTCGGTGTGACATCTAAGACTTTGACAAGCTTCTATAGATATGTGGTGGAGAATATATGACTGGTTGCACCATAGCCTGGTATGGAATCACCATTGCCCTCGAATGGAAAATCTTGTAAGAAGTTGTGGGTATGGCCCAGTCCTTTATGGGTAAAGCCCTCCACACCATTGAGCTCAACTACTCGATGCTGTCACAGGAAAACATCCATTATTGGGGATCCCCACGACCTGTGACATGCTCTCTTCTGGCTGCTGCCATCAGGAAGAAGTACAGGGGCTTCAGGACTCATACCACCAGATTCAGGAACAATTATTCACCTCAACCATCAGGCTTTTGAACCAAAAGGGATAACTTAACTCAACTTCACTTGACTCATTACAACCTATGAACACACTTTCAAGGACTCCTCATCTCAAGTTCTCAATTATTTCTTGCTTATTTATTATTTTCTCTTTTGTATTTGCGGTGTGTTGTCTTTTGCACACTGGTTGTCTGCCCTGTTGTCTTTAATTGATTCATAATTCTTGGATTTACTGAGTATGTCCGCAAGAAAACAAATCTCAGTATATATTTGTACTTTGATAATAAACTTACTGGAAGTTTGACTTTGGAGTCCCATTTCTCTTTCCCATCTTGACTGCTCAAACTCTCACATGTACCTAATTAATTTCAGTATTTTGTGAATATCCTGCCCCCTCTGCCTCCCCCTTCACCCTTGCAAAACAGCTTGTGTTGGAACTAGGAATCTGTTCGAAATGACCTGGTGTATACTGCAGAAACTACTGTCAGATTTGTGCTGTGACAATGACAAACACTGACATTTCCACTGTCATTACCATTGCAAATGATTCTGTGAGGATTCAGAAAAGATTCACAAGTATGTTGCCAGAAATGCAGTTTCGGCTGAACTATTATTCTGCCTAGTCCCATCAACCTGTACCCGGATTATAGCCCTCCATACCCCTCCTATCTATTAACTTATTTCTCTTGAAATTGGACCCACATCCACCATTTCCTCTGACAACTCGTTCCACATTCTCACCACCCTCTGAGTGAAAAATTTTCCCTTCATGCTCCCCTTAAACATTGCTCTGGTTCCAGCTTTACCAATCTCAGCTGAAATAGGGTTGAAGGGTAATAACTGTTGCTGAACAAGGTGGTGTGGGACTTAAGGCTCCTATGCCTCTTGCCAGATGGTGTAGAAAGAGTCGCATGGCCTGGATGGTGGGAGTTCCTTGATGAATGCTGCTTTCTTGTGGCAGTGCTCCTTGTAATTGCACTCTCTGGTGGGGAGGGCTTGGCCTGATAATGACTCGGATGTAGCGTATAGTCTTTTCCATTCCTGGGCATTGGTGTTTCCAAATCAAGCTGTGATGCAACCTGTTATGATACTCTCCACTGTGCACCTATAGAAGTTTGTCAAAAAGTTTTGGTGAATCTGCACAAACTTCAAAGCAAGTAGAGGTGCTGTCGTGTATTCTTTGTGATTAAACTAATGTGCTGGTCCCAGGACAGGTGCTCTGAAATGTTAATGCAAAGGAGTTTGAGGAGTATGCATTAAAGTACCACAGGTTTTTCTAATCCCAGCTGGAGGCATCCACACTGGCTGACACGTTAAATTTGAGGCACATAGTTTGATTTCAAAGATGGTACGTCTTGGCAAATAATTATCCCTACTCACCTGAAGTGTTTACCTCTTCATTCCTGTTGTTAGCACGTTGGCAGCTGTGCTCCCTTAATGGTTTAGGATAAAAGAAAGTGATTAGCTTTGTTTGTACATTGAAACATACAGTAAAATGTGTCATTTGCATTAATGACCATCACAGTCTGAGGACATGCTGGGGGAAGTCTGCAAATGTAGCCTCGCCACGCCTCACAACTTATCATACCCACAACTCACTAACCCTAACCCAGGGGTCAGCAACCTTTACCACTGAAAGAGCCACTTGGACCCGTTTCCCACAGAAAAGAAAACACTGGGAGCCGCAAAACCCGTTTGACATTTAAAATGAAATAACACTGCATACAACGTTTTGTTTTGCCTTTATGCTATGTATAAATAAACTATAATGTGTTGCATTTATGAAATTGATGAACTCCTGCAGAGAAAACGAAATTACATTTCTGCATGCAACAAAAACATTTTGAACTCCGAAAAAAAGACGTTGGGTTGAAGGTTACTTTTAAGTAAAATACTCAACGTCTATTTGAGTCCTTCTTGTATTTATGAAAAACGCCAAACTTAAATTTGCCGCCAGCAGCAAACCAAAAATAACGTCAGCCAGCTGTCAACCTGAAAAATAAAAGGACTATTTCACTGAACAATGAAAACATATGAATATACGTAAAATAATACGCAATTAAAATATTTATCATACTTCTTCAGGTTGACTCACACCTGACAGTCGTATTCAGTAGGGATGGATCGATGCTTAGGGGAGTGACCGGGAAGGATAATGTGTTTTTTTCCTCTCTGAACTCACAGAAGCGTTTCCCAAACGATGTTTGCATTGCGATGATTGCAGAATGTAAATACTCCGAATTTATCATGTCGTGACATTGTTTGAACTCTCTCAAATTGGGGAAGTGAGACAATGTGCCTTTCTGTAAATCTCTGGCAAGCAACGTCAACTTGCGCTCGAATGCAAAACATCCTCCAACATGTGCAGGGCTGTACGTCCTTACCCCGTTGAAGAGCTGTGTTCAGCGTGTTCAGGTGCGCTGTCATGTCTACCATTAAGTGTAGCTTTTCCAGCCACTCTGGCTGTTCCAGCTCAGGAAAGTTGAGCCCTTTGCTGCCCAGGAAAGTTTTCACTTCTTCCAGACGCGCGACAAAGCGTTTCAGCACCTCCCCTCTGGACAGCCAGTGATAAAAACACGTTGTAGCGGTTGCTACACGCAGTCAGTAAACTGCAGTCAAAGATAGCTTTATTCGAACTAAACAGCCTTGCTTTTAAGCCTCCCTCAACCCGCCCCCCATGGGCGCGGATGCTGCAAAAGACACGTACTCACAAACCCCCGTAGGCTATCTCCCTTAGCCTGAACGCTGGCTAATTGTGAGCCGGTTCGGATGTGTCAGGAAATGGGTCGCCACAATGTCTTATTTAGATTGTACAAGATCACCATAATCTTCAAATTTAGATTTACATTTCAAAAACTAACAAACTAACATAAAATACATATTAATTAAATACTGACCATGTAGCGGTGTGCTACACGCAGCGCTAAAATTACGACACGGAGTCGGTAACTGCAGTCGAAGGAAAAAAACTTTATTCGAAATCTTCAGCCTCACTTTTAAGCCTCCCTCAACCTGCCCCCCCCCCCCCATGGCGCAGAGGCTCCAAAGCTCTGTGCTCGCAAACCCCCGTAGGCTATCTTATTGTGAGTCGGTTCGGATGTGCCAGGAAAAGGGTCGCCACAACCAATTATTTCCCAAAGCAACAGGGAGCCGCAGCACAGACGTAAAAGAGCCACATGTGGCTCCGGAGCCGCGGGTTGCCGACCCCCGCCCTAACCTGTACGTATTTGGAATGTGAGAGGAAGCCCACATGGTCAAGGGGAGAATTTAAAGCAGCGGGAATTGAACCCCGATCAGTCTTTGCTGGTGCTGTAAAGTAATTGCACTAACCGCCATGTTACTGTCCAGCCCAATACCCTGAGATCATAAGGCCATAAGATTTAGGAACAAAAGTAGGCCATTCGGACCATTGAGTCTGCTCCGCCATTCAATCATGGGCTGATCCACTTTATCCAGTCATTCCCACTCCCCTGCTTTCACCCGATAACCCTTGATGCCCTGGCTAATCAAGAAGCTATCTATCTCTTCCTTAAATACACCCAATAACTTGGCCTCCACAGCTGCTCGTGGCAAAAAATTACACAGATTTACCACCCTCTGACTGAAGTAATTTCTCTGCATCTCAGTTCTAAATGGACGTCCTTCAATCCTGAAGTTGTGCCTTCTTGTCCTAGAATCCCTGACCGTGGGAAATAACTTTGCCATACCTAACCTGCTCAGGCCTTTTAACATTTGGATCGTTTCTATGAATGTTTCCCCCCTCATTCTCCTGAACTCCAGGGAATACAACCCAAGAGCTGCCAGACGTTCCTCATATGGTAACCCTTTCATTCCTGGAATAATTTTTGTGAATCTTCTCTGAACCCTCTCCAATGTCAATATATCCTTTCTAAACACAGGAGCCCAAAACTGCACACACTATTCCAAGTGTGGTCTCACAAGTGTCTTACAGAGCCTCAACATCACATCCCGACTCTTATATTCTATACCTCTAGAAATGATTGCCAACATTGCATTCGCCTTCTTCACAACTGACTCAACTTGCAGGTTAACCTTTAAGGTATCTTGCACAAGGACTCCCAAGTCCCTTTGCATCTCTGCATTTTGAATTCTCTTCCCAGCTACATAATAGTCTGTCCATTGATTTCTTCCACCAAAGTGCACGATCATACACTTTCCAGCATTGTATTTCATTTGCCACTTCTTTGCCCATTCCCCTAACTATCTAAGTCTCTCTGCAGGCTCTCTGTTTCCTCATCACTGCCCGCTCCTCCACCTGTCTTTGTATCATCGGCAAATTTGGCCACAGATCTATTAATACCATAGTTCATAGTAAAAAGTAACGGTCCCAACACCGACCCCTGTCGAACTCCACTGGTAACAGGCAGCCAGCCAGAATAGGATCCCTTTATTCTCACTCTCTGTTTTTTGCCGACTCCATCACGGAATTGCAGTTTATCTTAAGTTTTATTATGAGTAAAAATTAACTGATTATTTACCTTACTGCTGTCTATGGCCAGTTTATAACTACAGTATTTTATTCCTCTCTGGTTGCAACGATCCTTTTCCGAATCGTAGAAATCCAAGTTCGTCCACTTCAGTCAAGAAGGAATTTAAACCAGAGACCGGTGCTGACCTGGAGTACCTCTTTGAAACGGTTACTAGGGATGTGTTCTTGGATGAGGAGCTGAGGGAAGACCTTTTGAAGAAGATGACGAGTTCAAGATACCTGGAGATGAAGGTATTGCTCTTGAGATTAGTGTCAGGATGTCAAGAACAAACTGCAAATTTAACCTAACTGAGACATAATCAATAAGACCAAAGTCCTGTAGTTATCATTTTCACCTTTTCCTTTCTGTGAATTTTCACCTTCCCGGTTATCTGCTGTATTTTATATAATGTTTCTAATGACAGCTGACAGTATATGTGAATGTTTGGGGTGATGTGGTTTGTTTAATATGACTTGTATCTCACCAGGAGGGAGCTTGAATTTATTTCTAACCCAGATCATTGGGACAGGATTTGTTTTGTACTGCATTCAAAGTTGCTTGTAATTTAGTAAATCTCATTCAGAGAGGCCAGGATGGGGGTATAGATCCTCAAGGCTGATGATGGTAAAATTGAGTTTTGGTTCTACTGGATCTCACTGCTGCTTTTGACACAGTTGATCATGACATATTACTGGACAGACTGGGAAACTGAGAGGGGCTTTCTGGTACAGACCTAAAGTAACTTAAATTCTATTTACAGGACAGGGACTATTTTGTATCGATTGATAGCTACATATCTGAGCAAACAAAAATGATATGCAGAGTGCCTCAAGGGTCCATACTAGGGCCTCGTCTATTTAACATATACATGCTCCCTCTAGTTCAAATCATGGTAAGCAATAAAATATCTGACCATAATTTTGCAGATGACACTCAGATTTATATAACAGTGTCATTAAGTGATTATGATCTCATACAACCATTAAAAGACTGTATTGAACAAATCACTCATTTGATATGCCAACATTTCCTGCAGTTAAACAAAGAGGAAACTGAAATAATTGTTTTTGTTGCCAAAAAAAACAATTAAAAGTCAGTGCTTATTTAGAATCCCTGTTGTTACAGTCCATAAACCAAGCCTGAAGCCTGAAATTTTAACTGCCACATTAAGACAATTACAGAGTCTGCCTACTACCATCTTAAAAATATAGCAAGAGTTAATGTCTCAGCAAGATCTAGAAAAACTGGTCCATGCATTTATTTTTAATTTTTAATAAGTTTGACTACTGTAATGGCATTTTCACAGGTTTCTAAAAAATCCCGCAGACAGCTGCAGCTCATTCAGAATGCTGCGGCTTTAAGACCAAGAAAGTGGAGCACATCACTCTGTTTCTCAGATCACTACACTGGCTTTCTGATATTACTACTGGTTTATAAAGCACTGAATGGTCTAGGGCTAAAGTACATCTCTGATCTCTTGCTGCATTGAGAACCTTCCCGAGCTCTCAGGTCTTCTGGGACGGGTCTGCTTACCGTCCCCAGGGTCAGAACTAACCATGGTGGAGCAGCTTTTAGTTACCATACTCCACATATCTGGAATGACCTGAAGTCTGCCCCTACTTTAAGCTCTTTTAAATCGAGGCTTAAAACTTTTCCTTTTGCTGTAGCTTTTAATTAGAACCTTCTGCACCGTAACTTGTATTCCTTTGTCTTTATGCATGATTTTATTCTCTTTATATTGTGTGAAATTTGATTTTTTTTAATATTTTGTTTCATGTAAAGCACTTTGAACTGCCGTTTGAAAAGTGCTGTACAAATAAACCTGCCTTGCCCAGCCTTACTATATTCTACTTGATATACTTGTGACTACGATCGCTGCAATACACAGCTGTAATTTCCCTTTAAGAAACATGCTTTTGAACAGTGTAAATGAACTAGTGACTTTACGATCTGATTCTCAGGAATACAGGTATGGCAGCTTGAAGTGGACGAAGCTTGGCCATTACCGGAGGAGAGAACGCTGGGCTAGGCTTCAAGCCAGATTGAAGTGCTCAGCCCCTAGAGCAGAAAACAAACCAGTGTTCAGCTCCACTACTCTGTACGAGCCAAGGTTCCCCACCTGAACCTGTCCTGTCTGCCTGCGTTTGACCCATCTCCCTCCTCCTCCCCTCCCTTTCCCTCCTCCTATTATTGGGCTGGAGTTGCAGGAGTCTTGTGTCCCACACCACCAGGTTCAGAAACATATGTTGCCCTGCAAATGGGGTGGATGGCTTCACTCGTCTCAGCACTGAAGTGGCTAAACAATCTGTAGACTCTTTCAGGGATTCTCTCTGGTTTTTCAGGAATTCTATGTATTTATTTTCCTGGGGATGCCTACAAATGAATCTCAAGGTCCTATGTTGTATACACACTGTGCTAATAAATTTACTTTGAGCTTTTGAGGGCACCTATTCAACTAGATTTAGACTTGAGATCTTGGGACCATGGTACCCTACACTATTTAATTAACTCTACACTTGCTATTTTCCTACTTCTAGCCTTGAGATTCAAGATTTAGGATTGTTTAATGTCATTTCGAGTATATAAGTGTAAAAGAGAATGATCTAATTGTAAGGAATTATTTACAATTGTAAAGGTAGAATGCCAGAAAGGAGGCAAACTAGCATAAGGAGCCCCCTGTACCAATGTTAGCTTTAAAAGTTTAAGTGGAAAGTCATTTAATCAGACTGCTTTCAGATTTACATTTATAATGGGGGTTCTCAACCTTTTTTATACCAGGGACCTGTACCATTAACTGAGGGGTCCATGAGCTCCAGGTTGGGAACTCCTGATTTATAGTGTTTTTGTTTTTTGGGGCTACATTCATCTTTTTATTACCCATAAACATTTTGAGGCCAGATATCAATTATACAGTTGCAAGAATAAATTTGTGAACCCTTTGCAGTTACCTGTTTTTTTTGCATTAATTATTCATAAAATGTAGTCGGATCTTCATTTAAATCACATTATTAGACAAACACAATCTGCCTAAACTAATAACACACAAGCAGTTGTACTTTTCACATCTTTGTTGAGCACAGTGTTTTAACCATTCACAGACCAGGCTGGAAACAGCATGTGAACCCTTGTAATTAATAACCTCCACCAAACATTTCCTGTAGCTGCTGATCAGACTTGCACAATGGCATGGAGGAATTTTAGACCATTCCTCCATACAAAACTGTATCAGTTCATTAATATTTTTGGGGTACCTTGTTTGAGTAGCTGCCTTCACATCATGCCACAGCATCTCATCGGATTAAGGTCTGGACTGTGACTTGGCCATTCCAAAACACAAATTTTCTTCTTTTTAAACCATTCTGTGTTGATTTACTCTTGTGTTTCAGATCATTGTCTTCCTACACCAGGTGATGGACCACTACCTTGACATTCTCCTGTAAAATGTCTTGATACAAATTTGAATTCATTGTTCTCTCAATGATTGCAAGCTGTCCAGTCCCTGAGGCAGCAAAGTAGCCCCAAACCATGGTGCTCCTTCCATCATGCTTCACAGTTAGGATAAGGTTTTGGTATTGGTGTGCACTGCCCTTTTCTCTTCCAAACAATGCAGTGTGCATTTCTGCCAAAAATTCCAACTTTTGTCTCGAGTGTGAACAGAACATTGTCCCAGAAGCATTGTAGAACATCCAGGTAATCTTTGCAATGTTGAGACATTTTGGAGAGCAATGATTTCCTCAGTGGTATCCTTCCTTGAACACCATTCTTGTCCAGTGTTTTTCTTATTGTGGACGCATGAGCAGAGACTTTAGCAAGTTTGAGAAAATTTTTTGCAGGTCTTTTGCTGTTACTTTTGGGTTCTTTTTCACCTCCTTCAGCATTGCATGTTGTAATCTCTGCAGGATGCCCATTCCTAGGGAGAGTCACAACAGTACAGAATTTCCTCCATCTGTTGACAATTTCCCTTACTGTGGACTTATGAAATGCAAGTCTTTAGAAACGCTTTGGTAGCCTTTTCTAGTTTAATGCTCCTCTGCAATTCTAGGGTCCTCTGAAAGTTGTTTTGATCAAAGCACGCTGCTCATAAACAGATCTATCTTGATAAGAGCAGGCTCCATCAGTGATCTGACTTTGTGTGCCTTTTTTATAGGGCAATGCACCTCTACAACCCACACCTCCAATCTCATCTCCTTGATTGGAACACCTGACTCCAAGTAGTTTTTATCCCCAGAGGTTCAGATACTTTGTTTGAACCTAGACTGTGATTGTGTGCCCTGGAATGAAGAAGATCCTCATCTAAAGGCACATCCTTCTATTCCCTCTCATCTTAGTCTCCCCCACGATTGGAAACATCCTCTTCACTCTACCTAGGCCTTTCAGTATTTGAGGGTTTAAGTGAGATTGCTCCCCTTATTTTTCTAAACCCCAATAAGTATAGGCCCAGAGCCATCAAACACTCTTCGTATGTTAACCCTTTCACACCCTAAATCATTCTCACAAACCTCCTCTGGGTCCTCTCCAATGCAAGCATGTTGTTTCTTAGATAAGGGGCTCAAGGCAGCTAACCATACTCCAAGTGAGTAGGAAGAAAATCTGAAGACACAGTACATAAGGCCAGGTTGTTAACAACACTGTTGAAAAAGTAATTCAAGAAATATTTTAAGAGGTAAGAGAGATTTGGATGTGGTGGTTGTTGGATGGATAGTCACCATTACATTAGGAAGGTAGTCACTGATTCTCAAGAAGCATGCAATAGAGAATTAGTTACAACTATATTTCAGACAAATATGTGGGTGGCATTGTAATGCTATTAACATCAGCACCCTGGGTTCATTTCCCGCCACTGTCTAAGGGATTTGTATGTTCTCCTGGTGACTTTCCTCTGGGCGGACGTTTTCCTCCCACATTCCAAAGGCGTGTGGATTAGTAGGTCATGGGGATATAATTGAGTGACATGGGCTTGTTTTGCTGGAAAGGCCTGTACCGTGCTGTACCTTTGAAATAAAATTCTTCCTCAACAAAGGTGTTAACACAGATTTTTATTTCCACAGATGCAGCCTGACCTGAGTATTTCCTGCATTTTGTTTTGTTTTAGATTAAATTAGATTCAACTTTATTGTCATTGTGCCGAGTAGATATAAAGCCAATGAAATGCAGTTAGCATCTAACCAGAAATGCAAAGAGTAATGTTATTTACAAAATAACTGTGAATAAAAAGTAAGTGCTACAGCACACAAATATAAAAGTACTGAGACAGTCCAATATGGGTGCAATACTGCTTAGTGCTGTGATGTGAGGTTCAGCAGGGTCACAGCCTCAGGGAAGAAGCTCTTCCTGTGCTTGCTGGTGTTGGAGCGGAGGCTCCTGTAGTGCCTACCAGATTCATTTAGCATCTGTTTTCTGCTCTATTCCTATTGACTGCCTTGTAGTAGGGGTTCCCAACCTTTTTTTATGTCATGGACTCCTACCATTAACTGAGAGGTCCGAGGACCCCTGGTTGGGAACTCCTGACTTAAAGCCATAACCTAGCACTGACCATTTGCGCCACACACTGCAGATGAATCAGTGGGGTACTTAAAACAATCTAATTTTGTTAATATAATTGCTGTCCTTCAATATTGACGATAACATTTTTCTTTTAACATTGACGATATCATTGTTTTTCTTAACTTGGTTTAATCTCTTTATTTTCTCAGAAATTTCGGGAAAAGCTTCCCTCCTACACCATGAAACGTGTAAGTGATGTTTTTGGAATAATGGTTTATAGAGTAATTAAATTTGTAGTAATTGACGTGTTGTCACTTGTACTAAGGTACAGTAGAAAAAACTTGATGTTGCCTGCCATCCATACAGATTGTTTAATTACACAGAGGTAGTACAAAGGGAAGATGCAGAAAAAGTGTTACTGAGAAAGTGCAGTACAAATGGGCAATAAGGTGCAAGACCTTAACAGTGCAGTGTAGTTGCTGATAACTCACTCAGAGCATATGCATATTTACTCCTAAATCATGATTTATTTTGTGTACAAAAACAGCATGGCCCCCATCAGCCATACTGAAGTCAGGACAGAAATGTGCTATTATAATACAGGGTTGGCATATAAATTACATATATTGACCATTTGGTAAACTGTGTACACTTGAATTCCTTGTGTGCAAGATCAGTCACCATTCACAGTACAGGTGTTAAAAGTCAATGGAAACTACAAGCTGACAAGTGATGACACTTTGAAGTTGGTAAAGCGATTGTCATTTAATTATTGGGTGTGTTTCACATCCTGTCATATTACTATTTCTTCTGTCTCCAGCACCTCCTGCTATAGAAAGGGCAGCGTTGTGCTTCAAAGACTTCTCTAGCAAAGGTCTCAGTTCTGAGGCCCCACTTGTCTGAGTTGACTACAACTGCCCACACTTTTCTTGCCTGGACATTATCTTTAACCCTTGCCTTACTGATACTCCCATAATAGATTGTGAGAATAATTGTCCATCTTATCATGCAAGAGGTCTGTTCAATAGTCTTACAACAGTAAGTCAGAAATTGACCTTGTACCTTGTGGCATTGCTTTCAAGCTTTTGTCCGCTGTGGATGGTAGAAGAGGGTGAGCCCAGGGTGAGATTGGCCTTCGATTATGTTGGCTCATTTGTTGCAGAGTGCACATTTTGCATCAAGAGCTTCTAAACGTGACCAGAAGATCCTGCCCTATCCTAATATCAGCCATCCACCAGGTTCAGGAACAGTTATTACCTTCTGATCATCAGGCTCCTGAAACAGCATGGACATCTTCACTCACCACGACACTGAACAGATTATTGAACACAACCTATGGACTCACTTTCAAGAATTTGACACCTCCTGTTTTCCTGATAGACCATAAGATGTCGGAGTAGAATTAGGCCATTCGGCCCATTGAGTCTCCTCCACCATTTGGTCATGGCTGATCCATTTTCCTCTCAACCCCATTCTCCTGCCTTCTCCCTGTAACCTTTCATGGCCTGACTTATCAAGAATCCTTCAACCTTGGCTTTAAAAACACCCAATGACTTGGCCTCCACAGCCACCTGCGGCAGTGAATTCCGCAGATTCACCGCCCTCTGGCTAAAGAAATGCCTCCTAATCTCTAATCTAAATGGACATTCCTCTATTCTGAGGTGTGCTCTCTGGCCCTGGACTCCTCCATTATAGGAAACATCCTTTCCGCTTCCTCAGAGGACAAGCCTTTCATTCCCAGTAAGGATTGGAAGATCGCCAGTCTACAGACCACCGAACCTGCTGACTGCAACGCCGGTAGGCCAGAATGCCTCCAGACTGAGCCCTGCTGCTGATCTCAACAGTTTTAATAATCCAGTGCAAATTCTAAACCCGGTCTCCACCGCTGTCAATACAGGTTCCAGTGAACTTGAGCACTTCAGAAATGCCAATTGCGCAACCTCCGACTCTGAATCCAGCCTTACCCTTCAGGCTGGGTCTTCATGAGCTGCAGTTCCCCCATAAACACTCTGCAATCCCATGACTCTCAGGTCCCAATGCTAGCTCTTGGGTCCTCAGAGACTCCATCTTTTCTTCAACATTTGTCCCTCCCCATTGATCTCTCTCCTGACACTTATCCTTGCAAGCAGAACAAGTGCTTCACCTGCCTCTACACCTCCTCTGTCACTACCATTCAGGGCCCCAAACAGTTGTTCCAGGTGAGGTAACACTTCCCCTGTGAGTCCTTTGGGATTATATACTGTGTCTGGTGCTCTCAATGTGGCCTCCTGTATATTGGTGTGACCTGACGTAAATTGGGAGACTGCTTTGCTGAACACCAATGCTCAGTCACCCGAAAAATTGAGATCTCCCAGTGGCCACCCATTTTAATTCCATTTCCCATTCCCATTCCGATAGCCGTGGCCTCCTCTAGTATTATGATGGGGCCACACTTGGGCTGGGGGAGCAGCAACTTGTATTCTGTTTGGGTGGCCTCCAACCTGATGGCAGAACATCAATTTCTTGAGCTTCTGGTAATGACCCCACCCCACCTCCTTCACCATTTCCCATCCCCTTTTCACTCTCTCACCTTATCTCCTTGCCCACCCATCACCTCCCTCTGGTGCTCTTCCCCATTTTTCTTTCTTCCATGGCCTTCTGTCTCTTCCACCAATTTACTTTGCAGCTCTTTACTTCATCCCTCCCCCTTCAGGCTTCACGTGTCACCTTTCTCTCTCCTCCCCTGTCTTTTAAATCAACTCCTCAGCTTTTTTTCTTCCAGTCCTACCAAAGGGTTTCAGCCCGAAATGTCGACTATACTCTTTTCCTAGATGCTGCCTGGCCTGCTGAGTTCCTCCAGCATATTGTGTGTTGCTTTCATTCCCAGAATCATTTTTGTGAACCTCCTTTGAACCCTCTCTAATGTCAGCACATCATTTCTTAGATGGCGGCCCAAAACTGCTCTCAATACTCCAAGTGAGGCCTCACCAGTACCTTATAAAGCCTCAGCATTACATCCATAGTTTTATAGGATGAGGGGTTCTCAGCCCAAAACGTCTCTAGTTTAGCGGGTCATTACCTGAAACTCCTTGTGCCCACATTCAGTTGTTCTGATTAGATTATCCCACAGCAAGTATTAGTTCCGAGCAGAGCCCACAAGGTGGTTGGGGAGGGGGGGAAGACTAAGCACAGTCTCACAAAATGAGACTCACCATCCTTGACCCATTTAAGTTTGGCATTTTCTTCCACATTTCAAATCTGCCGTGGCCAACAGCAGAACCTCTTGTGTCTGGGAATGAAATCTCCCTGAATTTCCCAGTACGACATGGAGGTGACTGCAGATCTCTCCGTTGTGGTTCCTTCTCATCTACAGTCTGAACGTTGTTTGACATGTCAGCCAAAAGCAGTTGGAGTGTCCTACTAAGCTCCTGTCAAAGAGAAGATTTAACTGTCTTCGGGGTAGCAGTGACACCCACTATTCATAGAACATAAAGTACTGAACTGGCCCACAATGTTGTGCTGAACCAATTAAATTAGTAATCAAATGACCAACTAAACTAATCTTATCTTCCTACATAATGTCCATTTTCTTCACATTCATATGCCTATCTAAGTATCTCTTAAAAGTCCCTAGTGTATTCTGCCTCTATCCCCATCCTAGGCAACACATTCCAGGAACCCACCGCCACTTTGTGTTTATATAAAAAAAACTTGCCCTTCACTTCTCCTTTGAAACTACCACGTCTCCTTTTACATGCATGCCCTCTGGTATTAGACATTTTAACTTTGGGGGAAAAAGATACTGTCTGTCAACTCTATCTATGCCTCTCATAATCTTATAAACCTCTGTTAGATCTCCCTTCAGCCTTCACAGCTCCTTCAATTGTATTGAAAAATCAAGAGCATTGATGTGTCACCATAATCTGTTCCTGACCACGTTCCTAAAAAATCTTAATTGCAGGAGGTGGTGGACTTGATCAGCACGAATCAGGTGGTTGTCATAAGTGGAGAAACGGGTTGTGGCAAAACGACGCAGGTAACGCAGTTCATTCTGGACGACTACATCGAGAGAGGAATGGGCTCGCTGTGCAGAGTTGTGTGCACCCAACCGCGTCGGATCAGTGCCATATCTGTAAGTCCGCTCACTCCGCTGCTGTTTCCAGTTGTTATGCCACTGGGCAAAATATTGTGAGACAAACTGAGTAAGTTCAGTGTGAGGGGAAAGTAACACATACAAAATGCTGCAAGTATTCAGCAGGTCAGACAGCATTTGTGCAAAGGAGCAAATACACAGTCGACATTTTGGGTTGAGACCCTTCATCAGAGCTCATGAAAGGTCTGTGGCCTGAACTGTTGACTTTATTTGCTGCCATTGATGCTGCCTGACCTGCCTGACCTCCAGGGTATTGTATATGTTACTCTGGATTTCCAGCATCTGCATAATCTCTGTGTTTATGAAAGAGGGGAGAGAGGAAGAGTATAGAAGCTGCCTGAAGAAAAGAGTGCTGTTCATGAGCAATTTTTAAAAAAATCATTACCCCAATACATGTTATATTGTGTTGTACATGCTTTTCATTCTCCAAGAGGACCACAACCTTGTTGTTGGGTTTGGAGGCTGCCATATCTCAATGACCTGGAGAGCTGTGTTGGCTGGAGTCAGAGCTTTAAGGTTTGACTCTTGGTTGGGTCATCCATGCCAAATAAGTCAAAGGGTAGAGGCCAGACGAAGAGTGGTCCACCGGTCCTTCAGGTTTAGGGGTTCAGCTCAGGGCTGACAACCCTGACTGGTAAAACAAAATTGTTTCGGAAACGGCAATGAAGAATCCTTCTCTGTCTGAGTGCGGTGGTATTCCTGAATCGCCACCCAGAACTTGCGTGACTGACAGGACTGAAAACCAAGAGGAGTCTACTGACATGATGAAGGAAACCCAGAGATGGAGTCCTTTGTTGCTTCTCTAAACCCCAGTGGTGTAATGGGCAGTGACTAATGCTTTCCACTAGGGCTCCTCAGAAATATTTCACTGTGAATTTCTGCAGTGAAGCAGCTCCTTATGAGGGAGGGATTGTTGAGCAAGTTGGGTGTACTCACATTGGAGCTGATAGGAACAACTCACCTGCTTGAATCAGATTTGTTGTCACTGTCTTGGATGATGTGAAACATATTTTGTGGTCACAGTGCAGTGCAAAAAAAAAAGCAATCACAAGTGTTTATGCATTCATGGACCATACAGAAATCTGAATTCTGAATCACTGAGTGTAGGATTTCAGATTCCTTTACTACCTTCCCAATGGATTTTAATGAGAAAAAGGGTCTATATTGGATGACACAACCATAAATTTCTCCAACTTCTGGTTACTACTCCCTTCTGTCTCCACTATCCCAGCTTTTGTATTTCCTTTTCTTTCCCCTCCTTTGCCTTCTTGATCTCTGAGTTAGTAGGTTAGTTGGTCACATGGGTCTGGTTGGATGGCATAGATTTGTTGGGCAGGAAGGGCCTGTTACCATAGTCAGTGAAAGAATAAACACGACCCCTAATCTGGGCAGTGTCGTGATAAATCTGCTCTGCCCTCTTGCTAAAGCATTCATGAAATGAATGCAGTAAATCCTGTGTAGTCTTCTACGTAGATCCTGTATACTCTTCCATCAGCTCCACCTGGATTCTTCCACTCATCTGTGCACTAGCATCAACTTGCGCCAATTAATGCCCAACTTGCTCAAAATCATTTAACTTTTCAAGGGGGGATCTGATTGAAAGATTAAACAGATTATTGAGATCTTTCAAGCAGTAGTAAGTCAAGGCAACTGGACTTGCTCTGTTGTCTAGAAACACCAAGTCCAGTTGCCTTGATTTATTACTGCTTGATATACAATGACCTGGATGACTGAGAATTATCATATTCAGATGATTATGGGAGGGCGGAATTAAGAAGAAAAGGACATTAGAGCTATTTCGAAGGAATATCAATAAGTACTTATTTTCGTAGGATTGGCTCCTGATAAGCAATAGACCTTGGGGGTTAATTGCGACAGAGTGAATTTTTGAGTGTCAAAGGATTTAGACATGAGATGGGTAACCAGTTGAGGTACGGATGGGCCATGATCCAGTTGAACGCTGGAACACATCTGAGGGGCTGAATGGCCTATATCTAATGTTGACCATTTCTGCACCTTCAGATCGCTGAGAGAGTGGCAGCAGAGAGAGCTGAAGTTTGTGGTGAAGGAAACAGCACCGGCTACCAGATCCGGTTACAAAGGTCAGTATTGGAATCACATTTATTATCCCTGGCATACACTCACTGGCCACTTTATTAGATACACCTGTACATCTGCGTAATAATATTCAGTTAGTCTGCAATTTCTATGTCCCTCCAATTCCTATCACTACAGTGTCATTTTCCAGCAGTCAGATATTCACTCTCACCTCTCTTACTCTTTATATATCTGAAAATACTTCTTAGAAACATAGAAAACCAACAGCACAATATTGGCCCTTCGGCCCACAATGCTGTGCTGAACATGTATTTTACAAATTACTTAGGGATATCCATAGCCTTCTGTTTTTCTAAGCTCATGTACCTATCCAAGAGTCTCTTAAGACCCTATATGTGTCCCTACCATTGCCAGCAGCCCATTCC
The DNA here is from genome assembly GCF_030144855.1 of Hypanus sabinus. Classification (NCBI taxonomy): domain Eukaryota; kingdom Metazoa; phylum Chordata; class Chondrichthyes; order Myliobatiformes; family Dasyatidae; genus Hypanus; species Hypanus sabinus. Next base: position 16,645,819 of record NC_082707.1, read on the forward strand.
ATATACTCACCGCTCTCTGCGTAAAAACAACAACAACTTACCCCTGGCATCTCCTCTGTACCTACTGCCAAGCACCTTAAAACTATGCCTCCTCATGTTAGCCATTTCAGCCCTGGGAAAAAGTCCCTGACTATCCACACAATCAATGCTTCTCGCCATCTTGTAAATCTCTGTTAGGTCACCTCACATCCTCCATCACTCCAAGGAGAAAAGGCCAAGTTCACTCAACCTATTCTCAAAAGGCATGCTCCCCAATCCAGGCAACATCCCGGTCAATCTCCTTTGCACCCTCTCTATAGTTTCCACATCCTTCCTTTAGTGAGGTGACCAGAACTGAGCCCAGTGCTCCAAGTGGGGTCTAACCAGGGTCCTATATAGCTGCAACATTACCTCTCAGTACTTGAACTCAATCTCACAGTTGATGAGGCCAATACACCATACACCTTCTTAACCACAGAGTCAACCTCCACTGTAGCTTTGAGTTTTAACTTTTAACTTTTTAACTTTTAGCTATGGACTCAACCCCAAGATCCCTCTGATCCTCCACACTGCCAAGAGTCTTGCCATTAATACTGTATTCTGCCATCATATTTGACCTACCAAAATGAACCACTTCACACTTATCTGGGTTGAACTCCATCTGCCACTTCTCAGCCCAGCATCCTGTCGATGTTCTGCTGTAAGCTGTAATACCCTCCACACTATCCACAACAACCTCAACCTTTGTGTCATCAGCAAATTTACTAACCCATCCCTCAACTTCCTCATCCAGGTCATTTATAAAAATCATAAAGAGAAGGGGTCCCAGACCAGATCCCTGAGGCACACCACTGGTCACCAGATCTTCATACAGTATATGACCTGTCTACATCCACTCTTTGCCTTCTGTGGGCAAGCCAGTTCTGGATCCACAAAGCAAGGTCCCCTTGGATCCCATGCCTCCTTACTTTCTTAATAAATCTATAGGGTACCTTATCAAATGTCTTGCTGAAATCCATATACACTACATACACTGCTCTACCTTTGTTAATGTGTTTAGTCACGTTCTCAAAAAATTCAACAAGCTCGTAAGGCACAACCTGCCTTTGATAAAGCTATGCTGACTATTCCTAATCATATTATGCCTCCAAATGTTCATAAATCCTGCCTCTCAGGATTTCTTCACCAACTTACCAACCACTGAAGTAAGACTCACTGGTCTATAATTTCCTGGGCTATCTCTACTTCCTTTTTTTGAACAAGGGAACAACATCTGCAACCCTCCAATCCTCCGGAACCTCTCTGTCTCCATTGATGATGCAAAGATCATTGCCAGAGGCTTAGCAATCTCTTCCCTTGCCTCCCACAGTAGCCTGAGGTATATAACCATATAACAGTCACAGCATGGAAACATGCCATCTCGGCCCTCCTAGTCCGTGCCGAACTCTTAATCTCACCTAGTCCCACCTACTCGCACTCAGCCCATAACTCTCCACTCCTTTCCTGTCCATATACCTATCCAATTTTACCTTAAGTGACACAACTGAACTGGCCTCTACTACTTCTACAGGAAGCTCATTCCACACAGCTATCACTCTCTGAGTAAAGAAATACCCCCTCGTGTTTCCCTTAAACTTCTGCCCCCAACTCTCAAATCATGTCCTCTCGTTTGAATCTCCCCTACTCTCAATGGAAACAGCCTATTCACGTCAACTCTATCTATCCCTCTCAAAATTTTAAATACCTCGATCAAATCCCCCCTCAACCTTCTATGCTCCAATGAATAGAGACCTAACTTGTTCAACCTTACTCTGTAACTTAAGTGCTGAAACCCAGGTAACATCCTAGTAAATTGTCTCTGCACTCTCTCTAATTTATTGATATCTTTCCTATAATTCGGTGACCAGAACTGTACACAATATTCCAAATTTGGCCTTACCAATGCCTTGTACAATTTTAACATTACATCCCAACTTCTGTACTCAATGCTGTGATTTATAAAGGCCAGCGTTCCAAAAGCCTTCTTCACCACCCTATCTACATGAGACTCCACCTTCAGGGAACTATGCACTGTTATTCCTAGATCTCTCTGTTCCTCTGCATTCCTCAATGCCCTACCATTTACCCTGTATGTTCTATCTTGTTCAATCCTGGTGACTTAACCAACCTGATGCTTTCCAAAAGCTCCAGCACGTCCTCTTTCTGAATATCTATATGCTCAAGCTTTTCAGCCTGCTGTAAGTCATCCCTCCTTTTCTGTAGCGAATACTGAAGCAAAGTGTTCATTAAGTACTTATGTTATCTCCTCTGGTTTCATAACACTTTTCCAATGTCATACTCAATCGGTCCTATTCTATCACGTCTTATCATCTTGCTCTTCACATACTTATAGAATGCATTGGGGTTTTCCTTAATCCTGCTTGCCAAGGCCTTCTCATGGCCCCTTCTGGCTCTCCTAATATAATTCTTAAGCTCTTTCCTGCTAGCCTTATTATTTTCTAGATCTCTATCATTACCTAGTTTTTTGAACTTTTCATAAGCTGTTCCTTTCTTCTTGACTAGATTTTCTGCAACCATTGTACAACATGGTTCTCGTACCCTGCCCTCCTTTCCCTGACTCCTTAGAACGTACCTTTGTGGAACACCATGCAATATCCCCTGAACATTTCCCACATTTCTGCCATACATTTCCCTGAGAACATCTGCTCCCAATTTATGCTTCATATTTCCCCTTACTCCAATTAAATGCTTTCCTAATATGTCTGCAGCTATCCCTCTCCAAAGCCATGGTAAAGGAGATAGAATTGTGATCACTTTCTCCACTGAGAGACCCGACACCTGACCAAGTTCATTTCCCAATACCAGATCAGGTAGGCTTATCTACATATTGTGTCAGGAAACCTTCCTGAACACTCCTTATAAACCCCATCTAAATCCCTTGCTCTAGGGAGACGCCAGACAATATTGGAGAAATTCAAATCTCCCATCACGACAACCCTGTTACTATTGCACTGTTCTAGAATCTGTCACCCTATTTGCTCTTCGATGTCCTTGTTACTATCAGGTGGTCTATGAAAAACACCCAGTAGAGTTATTGACCCCTTCCAGTTTCTAATTTCCACTTGTAGAGACTCTGTAGACAATCCCTCCATGACTTCCTCCTTTTCTGCAGCCGTGACTGTATCCTTGATCAGCAGTGTCATACCCCACCTATTTTGCCTCGCTCCCTGTCCTTTCTGAAATGTCTAAAGCCTGGCACTCGTAAGTAGCCATTCCTGCCTCTGAGCCATACAAATCTCTGTAATGGCCACAGCATAATTTCTCCAAGTACTGATCCACACTCTAAGCTCATCTGCTTTGTTCATGATACTGCTTGCATTAAAATAGACACACCACAAACCATCAGTCTGAGCGCATCCCTTCTCTACCACCTGCTTATCCTCCCTCTTACACTGCCTACAAGCTTTCTCTATTTGTGAGCCAACCGCCCCTTCCACTATCTCTTCAGTTTGGTTCCCACCCCCCCCATCGATTCTAGTTTAAACTCTCCACAATAGCCTTAGTAAACCTCTGTGCCAGGATATTGGTCCCCTTCGGATTCAAGTACAACCCGTCTTTTTGGTACAGGTCATGCCTGCCTCAAAAGCGGTCCCAATGATCCAGAAAAGCGACTGCTCTTAGATGCTGTTTGCTTGCTTTTAGTGAGCAGCACAAACTTGCCTTTCTTTGTTTTGCATCCTGTGCAATGCTGAGACCTTTTTATAAAGCTATATTTGGTTCCCTGTTTTCTACCCAGCTGCCTCTAACACCTTCTCAATACAGTTATGTAAATTACAGGTAAAAATGCTTCTTCTGCACACTAATTGTGTTCTTCATTGAACAGTTTATTTTAAATTGCAATGCTTTCAACTAAGTGGTGAAATTGTTATATTTGTCGTGCTCCTCCTCAGTACATACAGTTCATTTGGTTTATTGATCGCTAAGCCTTGGGCAGTTTTCTTCTCTGGCCACTTTATTAGGTACTCCTGTTTGCCTGTTTGTTAATGCAAATATTTAATCAGCCAATCATGTGACATCAACTCAATGCATAAATGTATGCAGACATCTCAAGCAGTTCAGTTGTTGTTCAGACCAAACATCAGAATGGGGTAGAAATGTGATGTAAGTGACTTTGACAGTGGAATGAGTCAGTGCCAAACGGAGTATTTCAGAAACTGCTGATCTCCTGGGATTTTCACGCACAACAGAGAATGGTGCATAAAGTGGGAAAAAAACAATAAGTGGCAGTTCAGTAGGCAAAAGTGTCTTGTTAGTGGGAGGAGTTAGAGGAAAGCGACCAGATTACTGGTTCATGTTGTCAGGAAGGCGACAGTAACTCAAACAACCATGTGCTACAACAGTGATGTGCAGAAGAGCACCTCCGAATGCACAACATGTCAAACCCCGAAGTGGACAGGCTACAGCAGCAGAAGACCTTGAGCAGGAGATACCCACTGAGTGTATATGAATACTCAAACATAAATCAAAATTATATACGACAAAAGATGTGATGGAAAGTCATGATTTATTTTAGAACAGATTGTTCCATCTCAAGGCTTCAACAATTTTTCGGTTGCTTTTGAAAACCTCTTTTAGTGCAGTAGCACTGGCAATTTTATCTGCTAGTACTACTGTAAAACGCCTTGGAGGAGATTTGTTGAAAGCCCTATATAAATACAGATTATTTTAGGAAGTAATGAATGGATCTGCAGGGAGCAGATTGCTGTTTTGATCAAGCACTCACTCACACTGGATGTTCTCTCTTCTGGTCCACATCCCATCATCTTCTGTAGGCCAGAAGGAAAAAGGCTGGAAAAGCTCAGCAGTCAGACAGCACCTATGCAATGAAATGGGCAGTCAATGTTGTCGGTGAAGACCCTTCTTATCCTTGTCCACTTCCCTCCACAGATACTGCATAATCAAATAGTTCCTCCAGTGTTTGTTTTCCGCTCCAGATTCGAACATTTGCAGAATCTTGTGTCGTCATTATTGGAGGTTCATACCCTAAGGCCAACTTTAGTGACTCTCTGGTGTAATTGGTGTAATTCTACATGAAACCTCGTTGTATCCCTCAAACTTATCATTCATTGCCATCCAATTGACATTCATTGCTTTTCCAGCCTGAGTTTTCCAAGGTATTTTCTTTGCCTTAGGATAGGCAGTCATGAATTCAGTTAACTATGCCTTAAATTTCCTTTCAGTAGTTTCAATAGATACATTTAATTTCAGAGAGTTGTATACAATATACAAACTGAAATTCTTTTTCTTCACAAACATCCATGGAAACAGAGGGATGCCCATAGAATGAATGACTGTTAAATTTTAGAATCCCAAAGCCCCCCCACACAAGCAGCAGCAAGGCAAATGACCCCCCACCCCCACCAGCAAAAAAGCTCCAGCACCCCCACCAAGCACCCAAGCATGCAGCAAAACCTCAATAAAGACACAGGCTTGCAGTATCACATTGACTACTCGTTCACCCAGTATTCAACATACCACAGGCTCTCTTCCTCCCTAATAAGGGGGAGAAAGGTGTCCTAGTTTTCACAGTGTGGGGGGAGACATAACAAAACACTTGCTGATTTATGGTGTTAAAAGTCTGTTGCGTCACTTTTTCTGAGCTCTCTGCCTCTGAGCACACAGCCAACAGCAAGCCCGCTGCTTCCGACCTTCCTTGCTCTCCCGCGCGCATCAGTCTTTCTTGAATCAGCGCACCTCCAGAACCACGAAATTCTGGCCCCCTGAAGGCCTTGACATATCGAAAAGCAGCCTGTCGTGAGGCCCTGAGAGCAGGTTCCATTCCTGCAAAGAACCGAAGTCAGAGCTTGACTCCAGATCAGGTTCTTCAAAAGGACCTTGAAAGGGGAAAAAAAGAGATCAAAGATAGAAATCTGTTTCGAAGATGCAGGCAAAGGAGTCGCCGTTTAGCGCCATCATCACTGTCTGCCTCTTCTTTTTAAATAGAACATAGTACAGCACAGGAATAGGCTATTTGGCCCACAATTTTGTGCCGATCAGCTAAAAAGCAAATTAGGTAGTGCCTCCTCGCTGGCGACACGTGGAAATTGAACTTTCGAACTTGGGCTAAACTACAGAGGATGGAGAGGTGGTCTGGGCCCTGCACACGTAGCACGCTGACCCACTGGTATGTGGACATACCCTGATGCTCGTGAAACAGATCTCCAGCTGTGGGTAGATAGCCACACTGCCTTGTGACCAGCCTCATTAGAGATGATGGCTGCAGGAGTGCACTCAGACAGATCTGGAGTGGAGCCCCCAAGATGACTGAATGTCACTGAACATTCTTCTAGCAGCTCCTGCAGCCAAGCTGGTGTCAGACATATTGCTTCATAAGCCGTCCTTTGGACTACACTGGAGAGGCTGAGGGGGATCTTGATGACTGGGCATCTCAAGATCTCCATACCTTCTCTCCAGGCTTATGATGATGATCATCATCCATTGACCTTCGAGACAGATTGATACCATCCACCACTATTATAAAACTCAGATTCCACCAGCCATTAATTTTAGATTCCATGATCTCCAGCCTGTTGAAATTGCCAGCAGTCACTTCCTACCACTTTGAATCATTCTTACTCTCTCCCCTTCCTCACTTGGGTCCACTTATCACCCACCAGCTCTCACTTCCCCCCCCACCACCTTTTTTTACCTGCTATCTCCCTTCTGTCCTTCGGACCTAATGAAGGGTCTTGACTTGAAACGTTAGTTATCCCTTTCCTCTCTCAGACACTACCCAACCTGCGGAATTGCTCTAGCACAGGCATGGGCAAACAGCGGCCCGCGGGCCATATGTGGCCCGTTAAGCTTTTTAACCCAGCCCGCAGAACTTGATGAAATTATATTAATAAACTTTGTTAACGTTTCTTCCCCGCAATTCTGGCGTTTTCCCAATAGATGACGCACTCTATATACATTTGTGGCGACCCATTTCCTGGCACATCCGAACCGGCTCACAATTAGCCAGCGTTCCGGCTAAGGGAGATAGCCTGCGGGGATTTGTGAGCACAGAGCTTTGGAGCCTCTGCGCCATGTGGTGGGGGGGGGGGGGGGGGTGCAGGTTGAGGGAGGCGTAAAAGTGAGGCTGGGGATTTCGAAAAAAGTCTTTTCCTTCGACTGCAGTTACCGACTCCATGTCGTAATTTTAGCGCTGCATGTAGCACACCGCTACACATTGACATTTGCTGAGGTGCAGCGTATTACTCCACATTTGCGCTTTACTCTTTGTTCGGCTCGACCTATTTGTGTGAACAGGCGTTCATCGTCATGAACATCAACAAAGCCAGCCACAGATCCAAGTTAACTGACCAACACCTCAGATCCATCCTGAGAATCGCCACAACAAAACTAAATCCAGACTTTGAGGCGCTGGCTAAAAAGGGAGACCAACAACACTGTTCCCACTGAAATTAAAAATAAGTTTCTTCGTTGTGTTATGTAAAAAATGCATTTGAAAATATTTTTTTCAATAAGCCTTACATGTTACATGTCATTTCTGTTAAGCGATGGACATGAGGAGTGCGCAGGTGCACGTACGTTCTCAAAATAAAAAATGCGCTCCAGATCAAATAACGCACTCCACATACAGGCGCGCTCTCACTGTTCTGTCATTGTGCGGGTCGTTGTTGAGTTTTGGCACGGGACAATTGAATAAGAAGGAGCAGGACAAGTAGACCTGCATCTCCTACCATTTTTGAAATAAAGACAGTCAGGAGGAGAGTGATGATGATAATATCTTGAAGGATAACAGAATCTTCAGTGCTTTAAAATAATAACTGTTACTATTAAAAAAGCTGTATTTTATTCATTTAATTTTCAGTGTTTTAAAAGTCATTTCAATAAATAGCTAAATACCATGGGACTTCAAAGACAGATATTTTGTTGTAATGCATTTGTTCATTTTCAATTGAAATTAAAGCACATGTTTTCTACATATCCCATGATATTTTATTTTCTCCTATGAGGTGTATTACCAAAACACTCCGTCCATCTGCTCCTGGTCCGGCCCCCCCGTCAAATTTTCGAACCCTTTGTGGCCCTCAAGTCAAAAAGTTTGCCCACCCCTGCTCTAGCACCACCTTGTGTCACTTGACTTTCAGACCTGCAATTTCTCTTGTTTCCTTCTTGTTGCAAAATGCCTCAATTGCCTGACTTGGCCTAATGTGTTCTCTTTTGAAAGCCTTCAAACTTCAGTGCATCCCAATGCACTTCACCAGAACATCATGAAACAAGGCAAGTATAGGCACCACAGGATGTAAGGGGATACTAGTACAAGCAACAGAGTTTGAAGTAAATTTAATATCGAAGTACGTACATGTCACCATATGTTACCTTGAGATTGATTTTCTTGTGGGCATTCACAGTAGAACAAAGGTTTAATAGAATCATTTAAAAAAACCACACACAAAGTCTGACAAACAGGCAACGTGCAAAAGAAGATAAATTGTGAAGACAAAATTTAATAATAATAAATAGTAAATAAATACTGAGAATACGAGTTGTAAAGTCGTTGGATGTGAGTCCATAGATTGTGGAATCATTTCAATGTTGGGGTGAATGAAGTTTGCCACTAGTTGAGGGGTAACAACTGTTCCTGAACCTGCTATTTGTCATCTTGTAGCCTCTGAAGTGCTCTGGGAAATATCCTTTTAAGGAGGAGAATGAGAGGTTCTTCACAGAACTATACAAGATGATCATATATAGAGTGGACAGCCTGAAACCTTTCCCAGAGTGGAAATGGCTAATACCAAGGGGCATAATTTTTAGATGATCGAAGAAAAGAACAGGGGGAATGTCAGAGGTAGTTTTTTTTTTAAAGTGCAGAGTAATAGGTGTATAAGATGGTGAAGTAGAAATGCATCTCTACCAAAGGAGGTGTAACGTGCACTAGCATACAGGCCACCTTTTTGGCAAGGAGTAGCCTCTGCTTTGCCCCTTCCCCCTGCCCCCAAATCAGGATCTTCTGAAACATTAGAAGCAGGCAGTGAATGGTCATATGAGCAGCTGGTACGTATCACAAGTCCCAGTTATGCCAGGCAGACAATCTCTGAAGAGTGTTAATAATGGCTGGGGTTACCCTTCTTATAAAGACACTGCCCAGAAGAAGGCAATGGCAAACCACTTATGTAGAAAAAAATTACCAAGAACAATCATGATCGTGGAAAGGCCATGATTGCCCACGTCATATGAAACGGCACATAATGAGTGAATGGTAGGTGTGTGGAATGTTCTGACAGAAGAGCTGGTAGAGGCAGATCTGTTATTCAAGAGACTCTTTGATAGGCCCATGGATGAAAGGCAATGGAGGACTATGGGCAGGGGGGTAGGGAATGATTAGATTGATTGTGGACTAGGTTAAAACTCAACATAATGGGCCAAAGGACTTGTACTGTTCTGTTTTAAAGGTACTAGGTTACTGCGTATATATTATCATTTCTAATTTTAAAAAAAGAATGTAAATGTCAAGTTTATTCTTGTGCACTGCAACAGCATCACAGGCACATGGCGTGAGATACCCACCATTCACAAGGTAAGCATCAACATATATTATCCAGGAAAAAAGCAAGCAAGCCAAGATAGTCTTAGTGCAAGTAGTCAGCTTTGCTATTCTGACAGTGATTAAGGTCATGCAGGTTGGTTTGAGAACTGAATGGAAAATGTTGATTGTAATTTCTGATGGTGTTATTGGATGTCCAGTTCTGAGCTACATGAATTATAATTAGCTGGCTGAAAGGTAGCGTTTTGCTTTTTTAACGTTCACACTTCCCTTGCTTCACAGTCGCTTTCCACGCAAACAAGGTTCCATTTTGTACTGCACTACAGGAATTGTTCTCCAGTGGCTTCAGTCAGATTCGTAAGTATGCATTTAATTAGTATGTTATTGCACTTTAGTCTATATTAAACTTGATTCCATTGCAAGAGCATAAAGTCATTAGTGTGTATTTACAGTTTGTAGAAGGGCAGCATGATAGTGCAGTGCGATGGTAGAGTAGTGATTAATGCAATGCTTTACATCACTAGCTTTAAAATCAGTGTGCGATTCTGCTGCTGTCCGTAAGAAGTTAGTATGTTCTTCCAGTAAATGCATGGGTTTCTTCCAGGCACTTCTGTTACCTCCCATGTACAAAAGGCGTACAAGTTATGATTAGTAAGTTGTGGGTTTATTATGTTGATGTTGGTAGTGTGGCGACACTTGTGGACTGCCAGCATTTCACTACATCCTTTGATGCATGTGTGACAAATGAAGCTAATCTTTTTTTTAAATACTCTTGATTTGTCAAGTTCCCAAGTTCAAAGTTAAAAATAAATTTATTATCAAAGAACTTGTGTCACTATATACAACCCTGGGATTCTTTTCATTGCTGGCATTCGCAGTAAATACAAGAAACACAATGGAAGCAGGTCCCCAAAAGGACGGGCAAACAACCAGTATGTAAAAGATAAACTGTCAAATATAAAAAGGACAAAGAAAAGAAATAAGTAATAAATATCGAGAACATGGGATGAAGAGTCTTTGAAAGTGAGTCCGTACAGTAGGTTGTGGGAACAGTTCCATGATGAGCGAGTGAAGCTATGTGACGTTATCCCCTCTGGTTCAGGAGCCTGATGTTTTAGGGGTAATAACTGCTCCTGAACCTGAGTCCTGAGGCTCCAGTACCTCCTTTCTGATGGCCCTAGTGAGAAGAAAGCATGCCATGGATCATAGAGGTCCTTGGTGGATGCTGCTTTCCTGCAAGAGTGCTCTGTGTAAATGTGCTCAAAGGTGGCGAGGGCTTTACCATGGTGCACAGAGCTATATGCATTACTTTTTGTAGGCTTTCTATGAAAGAGTGTTGCTGTAATTTGCCAGATGCTACTCCTGACCCAGTCTTGTTAACAGGTTTAAAAATCTCTTTGCAGACTTTTGTCCACCATCAGCCACCTTGTTTTGGATGAAGTTCACGAGAGGAGCTTGCAGTCCGATGTGCTGATGACCATCGTGAAGGACGTTTTGGCTTTCAGATCGGATTTGAAAGTGATACTGATGAGCGCAACACTCAATGCTGAACAGTTTTCAGAGTATTTCAGTGAGTGGTATAGAAAATATCTACTGGGATCACAAAGTAGTCGATTGTTACCCATGATTAACACTGCTATTGAGAGTATGACGTAGCAATCTATTGCACATCGATCATAGAACATAGAATGGTACTGGGATGTGATGTAGAACATAGAACAGTAATGGGCTATGACATAGCAAGTCTATTGCAAACAGAACATAGAGCAGTACTGGGATATAACTTGTTGTAGTCTATTGCAAACAGAACATAGAACATGGAGCAGTACAGCACAGTTCAGGCTGTGTGGTCTGCAAAGTTGTGCTGACCTTTTAACCTTCTCTAAACTCAATCTATGCCTTTTCTCCCACATTGCCCCGCATTTTTCTTTCATGCATGTGCCTGTCTGTGTCTTTTAAATACCCCTAATAGTAGTGGTTTCTACTACCACCCCTGGCAGTGTACTCCATGCACTTGCCACTCTGTTTTTTAAAAAACTGCCTTTGACATTCACACCCACTATACGTTCTTCCAATCATCTTAAAACAGGGGTTTCCAGTTGTAATTATGCCATGGGCTCCAGCCATTAACTGAGGGGTCCTTGAACCTCAAGCTGAGAACCTCTGTCTTAAAGTATGTCTTCTCGCATTAGTCATTGCCACCTTGGGAAAAGACTGTGTTCATTCTATCTATGCCTCTTATCATTTTGTACACCTTTATCAAGTCATCTCTCATCGTCCTTGTCTCCAAAGGTGAAAGCTCTAGCTTAACCTTTCCTCACATGATATGTTCTCCAGTCCAGCCAGCCAGCATCCTGGTAAATCTCCTCTGCACCCTCTCCAAAACTTCCACATCATTCCTATAATGAGGCGGCCCGGAACTGAACACCATACTCTGTGTGTCTAACGAGCTTTATAGAGATGCAGTATTGCCTTGGGGCTCTTGGACTCAATCCCTCAGTTATTGAATGAATACACACTTTACACCTTCTTAACCACCCTAACAATGCATGGCAATTTTGAAAGGTCTACGGAGTTGGACTTGAAGAACCCTCTGTTCTTCCAGAATGCTAGGAATCCTAGGATTAACCTTGCACTTTGGGTCAGGCCGAAACATCGACTGTACCTTTTTCCAAAGATGCTGCCTGGCCTGCAGAGTTCCTCCAGTATTTTGAGCGTGTTGCTCGGATCTGCAGCATCTACAGATTTTCTCATCTTGTACTTTGCCTTCAAGGTTTGTCCTTCATTCTTTTCTGGATTGCAATCCATCCAAAATAAACATATCGAACAAGTAGGGACCACAGTTCCTTACAAAAATTGCAAATTTTTTATGAGAATGTTTGATTGGAGCATAGTTACATAAAGTTCAAAGTAAATTTATTATCAAAGTACATATGTCACCATATACGACCCTGAGGTTCATTTTCTTGCAGGCATACTCAATAAATATTTAATATAGAATAATAAATAGTCATAACAGAATCAATGAAAGACTGCACCACTCAAACATAACAAATTGTGCAAATACAAAAAGAAATTGAGAATAATAATAAGTAAGCTATAAATATCAAGAACATGAGATGAAGAGTCTTTGAAAGTGAGTCCATAGGTTGTGGGAAAAGTTCACTGATAGGGTGAGTGAAGTTCTCTCCTCTGGTTCAAGACCCTGATGGTCAAGGGGTAATAATTGTTTCTGAATCTGGTGTGAGTCCTGCTGGCAGCAGCAATAAGAGAGCATGTCCTAGGTGGTGGAAGTCTTTGATGATGTATGCTACTTTCCTGTGATATTTCACGTAGATGTGCTCAATGATGGGGGAGGGTCTTTACCCATGTTGGACTGAGCCATATCCACTACTCTTTGTAGGCTTTTCCGTTTAAGGGCATTGGTGCTTACATACCAGACTGTGATGCAGCCAGTACATGTATACTGTCCACTGCACGCTATAGAAGTTTGTCAACATTTTAGATGTCATGCAAATCTTTGCAAACTTCTAAGTTGAGGCATTGTTGTGTTTTCTTTGTAATTGCACATACGTGCTGGGCCTGGGACAGATCCCCTGAAATAATAACACTGAAGAACTTAAAGTTTCCGCCCATCTTCACCTCTGATCCTCTGGCTCACGGACCTCTGGTTTCCTACTCCTTGAGTCAGTAATGACCTTCTAAGTCTTGCTGATCCTGAGTGAGAGGTGGGTGTGTCACCATACAGCCAGATTTTCAATCTCCCTCCTACATGCTGATTCATCTGCCCCTTTAAATCAGCCGAATGATGCCATCAGCCAACTGGAATTGGACATTGGAACTGTGCTTAGTCTCACAGTCATAAGGGTAAAGCCAGCAGAGCAGGAGTAAAACACACTGCCTTGTGCACCTGTGTGGATGGATATTGTGGCGGAGATGTATTTGCCAAACCGAACTGACTGGGATCAACAAGTGTGGAAATCGACAATCCAATTGCACGATGTTTGAGGCTGGTCTTGGAGCTTATTGATTAGTTTTGTGGGGTATAAGAGTAGTCTTATTCATCTGCAGCAGTGTGGTCATCTAGTTCGACTGACAGAAGAATTACCCCATCATCTCCATTCTGGAGACTCCCTGTCTGCTTGAGTTCTTCCGCTCAAGAAAGCTTATCATTAGCAGGGGCTTCACTGTATATGTTAGTTTTCTGACACTGGGGTTTAACATCTGCCTTTGGTTCTTGCTTTCATCCAGTAAAACATGAAAGGTACAGCAAGCACAGTTCAGACCCTTTGACCCACGATGGATCAAATTTTTAATCTACTCTAGGATCAATCTAATCCTTCCCACCCACAGTGCCCTCAAGTTTTCTTCCATCCAAGCAGAGTATTTTAACATAAGAGATTCTGCAGATACTATAAGTGCTGGAGGAATTCAACAGGTCAGACGGCATCTATCAAAGGGAACAAATAGTTGATGTTTCTTCATCCAATTCTGATGAAGTGTCTTGACCTGAAACGTTGACTGTTTATTCCTTTCCGCAGATGCTGCCTGACCTGATGGAATGGCAGGATCTAAACTGCTTTTTTTTTTACCTCACACAATTATCAGTGGAAAACCAGCAGAAACTTTCAGCTTTTGAACAAGATAATTGTAAGCCTAGTGAAGGTGTTGAGATTTGTGCGTACTTTCACTCTTCCAAGTGGAAGTAGTCAGTGGTATTTCATTAGGTCTATTTAAAATGGATGTTGGTAGTAAAGGCATGAAAGATTATGGGAAGAGGACAAGAGAATGGAGTTTACATAAGAATTAGGAGCAGGAGTAGGCCATCTGGCTGGTCGACCCTACCCCGTCATCCAATAAGATAAAAACATAGAAAACCTACAGCACAATACAGGTCTTTCAGCCCACAATGCTGTGCCGAACATATACTTACTTTAGAAATTATCTAGGGTTACACGTAGCCCTCTATTTTTCTAAGCTCCATGTACCTTTCCAGGAGTCTCTTAAAAGACCCTATTGTATCCGCCTCCACCACCGTCACCAGCAGCCCATTCCATGCACTTAGCGCTCTGCATAAAAACCTTACCCCTGACATCTCCTCTGTACCTACTTCTAAGCACCTTAAAACTATGCCTTCTCATGCTAGCCATTTCAGCCCTGGGAAAAAGCCTCTGACTATCCAATTCCTCTTATCATCTTATAAACTTCTATCAGGTCACCTCTCATCCTCCGTCACTCCAACGAGAAAAGGCGGAGTTCACTTAACCTAGTCTCATAAGGCATGCTCCCCAATCCAGGCATCATCCTCGTAATTCTCCCCTGCACCCGTTCATTAGTTTCCACATCCTTCCTGTAGTGAGGTGACCAGAACTGAGCAGAGTACTCCAAGTGGGGTCTGATCAAGGTCTTGTATAGCTGCAATATTACCCTTTGGCTTTTGAACTCAATCCCAGGGTGATGAAGGCCAATACACCATATGCCTTCTTAACCACACAGTCAACCTGCGCAGCAGCTTTGAGTGTTCTATGGACTCAGACCCCAAGGTCCCTTCGCCATCATGTTTGACCTGCCAAAATGAACCACTCACACTTATCTGGGTTGAGCTCCATCTGCCACTTCTCAGCCCAGTTTTGCATCCTATTGATGTCCTGCAGTAACCTCTCTGACAGCCTTCCACACTATTTGCAATACCTCCAAACTTTGTGTCATCAGCAGATTTACTAACCCATCCTTCCACTTCCTCATCCAGGTCATCAGTAAAAATCACAAAGAGTAGAGGTCCCTGAGGCGCACAACACACACAAATGCTGGTGGAACGCAGCAGGCCAGGCAGCATCTATAAGGAGAAGCGCTGTGGACACTTCGGGCCGAGACTAATCCTGACGAAGGGTCTCGGCCCAAAACGTCGACAGTGCTTCTCCTTATAGATGCTGCCTGGCCTGCTGTGTTCCACCAGCATATTGTGTGTGTTGTTTGAATTTCCAGCATCTGCAGATTTCCTCGTGTTTGCCCTGAGGCACATCACTGGTCACTGTCCTCCATGCAGAATATGACCCGTCTACAACCACTCTTTGCCTTCTGTGGGCAAGCCAGTTCTCGATCCACAAAGCAATGTCCCCTTGGGTCCCATACCTTTTTACTTTCTCAATAAGCCTTGCATGGGGTATCTTATCAAATGCCTTGCTGAAATCCATATACGCTACATCTACTGCTCTTCCTTCATCAATGTGTTTAGTCACATCTTCAAGAAATTCAATCAGTCTTATAAGGCATGACCTGCCTTTGACAAAGTCATGCTGACTATTCTTAATCATATTATACCTCTCCAAATGTTCATAAATCCTGCCTCTCAGGATCTTCTCCATAACTTTCCAACCACTGAAGTAAAACTCACTGGTCTGTAATTTCCTGGGCTGTCTCTGCCTCCTTTCTTGAATAAGGGAACAACATCTGCAACCTTCCAATCCTCTGGAACCTCTCTCGTCCCCATTGATGATACAAAGATCATTGCCAGAGTCGCAACAATCTCCTCCTTCGCCTCCTACAGTAGCCTGGGGTATATCTCAATCAGTTCTGGTAACTTAACCAAGTTGATGCTTCCAAAAGCTCCAGCACGTCCTGTTTCTTACTGTCTATATGCTCAAGCTTTTCAGTTGCTGTAAGTCATCCCTCCAAGTGCCAAGGTCCTTTTCTGTAGTGAATACTGAAGCAAACCTCTGGTTCCATACACCCTTTTCCACTGTCACACTTGATCGGTCCTATTCTCTCACGTCTTATCCTCTTGCTCTTCACATACTTATAGAATGCATTGGGGTTTTCCTTAATCCTGCTAGCCAAGGTCTTCTCATGTCCCCTTCTGGCTCCTCTAATTTCATTATTAAGCTCCTTCCTGCTAGCCTTATGATTTTCTAGATCTCTATCATTACCTAGTTTTTTTGAACCTTTTGTTATCGTTTCTTTTCTTCTTGACTAGGTTTTATACATTCCTTGTACATCACGATTCCTGTACCCTAGCATCCTTTCCCTGTCACATTGGAATGTACCTATTCAGAACACCACCGAAATATACCCTGAACATTTGCAACATTTCTGCCGTACATTTCCCTGAGAATATCTACTACCAATTTATGCTTCCAAGTTCCTGTCTGATAGCTTCATGTTTCCCCTTACTCCAATTAAACATTTTCCTGACTTGTCTTCTCCTATCACTCTCCAATGCTATGGTAAAGGAGATAGAATTGTGATCACTATCTCCAAAATGCTCTCCCCCTGAGAGACCTGACACCTAACCAGGTTCATGTCCCAATACCAGATCTAGTACAGCCTCTCCTCTCATGTCTGATCTAACCATGGATTCATTTCCACCTGCCTACCTTTTCCCCATAACCCTTAATTCCCCTACAATGCAGAAATCTCTCCAACCTTGTCTTTAATATAATTTACTGAGGTGGCCTCCACTGCTTCATTGGGGAGAGAATTCCACAGATTCGCCACTCTCTGGGAAAAGCTGTTTCTCCTCATTTCAGTCCTAAATCTACCTCCCGAATCTTGAGGCTATGTCCCCTATTGTTGGGGGGGGAGGGGGGACTGGTGTAATAAATCATCCATAATGGAGTGGTGGAGCAGACTCAATGGGCTGAAAGTCCTAATTTTACTGCTATTTCTAATGGTCTAATACATCTTTTTCACCTTTGTTGGGGGATCTGTTGACTTTTAAATCTGGCATTAAAGTTTGTGGATACTTGACAATAAAGTAGTTATTGACGTGATTCACTTGAGTTAAAAATTCTGCAGCCTTTTGTGTCATTCCCATGTAACCTAGCCGAGTTGCTGTGAACCAAGACGAATCTCATTCAGAAACATGAAGCAGGCATTTGTGGCAATATATAGCCCTCTGGCAGACTGAGTAACGTTAAAGACCTTGAATCTTTGTGGCAGATGTTATTCATTGTTCAGAATCTTCATGCTTTATTCTGTTTTTCTGCAGGGAGCTGCCCAATGCTGCATATCCCAGGGTTTACCTTCCCAGTGAAAGAATACATTTTGGAGGATGTCATTGAGTTACTTAAGTAAGTCTGTAAATGGTTTACAATAAAATAAGGAATGTTGTGCGGCTGGTGATTAAAGTTGTGCCAGTTGGTTCAAAAACTGATCGGCTTAATTAGTTTGAACATGAACAGAGGATATTACAGCCCATGATGTGCTGACCCTTTAACCTGCTGTAAGATCTATCTAATTCTCTCCTACGTGGCCTTTCGTTTTTCTGTCATCCTTGAGTCTCTGAAATGTGCGTAACGTATCTGTGTTCACCACCCACCCACCCCCCACCTCCTGGCAGTGCTCTCCACGCTCCCACCACTCTCCATATAAATACCTCTGATATTTAACCCCTCCCCCCCGTACTTTCCTCCAGTCAACGTAAAATTCTGAGGCCTCCGTTGGTCAGGATCAATCATGGATGTTGCGTCCTAGCTACCTGGGTATGCAAGCTGGTGCCCATGTAGCAAGGTCCCTCTGTCCATGCATCTGAAAAACCCAAAGGAACGACAGAGACCCATACAAATTGGCACCAGCAGCATAACAGGAGTTGTCAGTCAGTGTTGAACTCAACGTAGGACTTCCAGCTCCTGTTTTTTCCCTTAGGGTTTACTCCCGATGCTTTCCCCATGAATGGAGGCTTGGGGTCAGAGTTTTCCTTCTAGATGAGCTGCCAACCTCGGCTAACAAACCCCATCTGTCCAAAGCAACTGGTTTTAAGGTGCCAGTAACCCACTTTTGCCCTTCTCCTATTAGTGGAAACTGTTCCTGGTGCTTAGTAGAGGCTATTTGAGACGCACACGCATTGGGAGCATTTAATAGATAGTGGGAGCTCATCCTCATTTCCACATCTGACTATAATCTTAAGGAACCCAATCTAAAATGATTGCCCTTTCATACTAGCTATTGCCAGCGTGGGAAGGTATTGAGCTGTCCACTCTAACTGTTCCTTGTATCATCTTGTACACCTCTATTAAGTCACTTCTCATCCTCCTTGCAGTAAAATAAGGGTGCTACAGTAGCGTAGCAGTTAGCACCGCTTTATTATAGCTCTGGGTGTTAAGAGTTTAATTTCGGCACTGCATTCTCCCTGCAAACCACGTGGGTTTTCTCCCAGATTTCAAATGTTAGTATGCATATGAATTGCAAGGTTATATGCAGTGACATTCTGTACATGTACTTTGTTAAATTTACTTTGAACTTTGTTAAATGGGTCATTATAAATAGTCTTGTCATTAGGCTAGTGTTAAATAGGTGGGATGCTTGGTGGTGTGGGTCGTTGGGCCAAGGGGTCTGTTCCGTGCTGTTGTTACATTGAGATGCACATCGTATGCCCTATTCCTATTTCTAAGTGTAGCTGTCTTTATTTTCTCTGACATGGATGGAATGCAAAATACAAAAACTTGCTGAAACTCAATGAGCGGAGGGTGGATTGCCATGATGGAATGATGGGCCAAATGGCCTAATTCTCCTGTGTTTTATGGTCTCCCCATTCCTTTCCGTACATGCTGTCTTATCTGCTGAGTTGCTCCAGCGTTTTTCATGTGTTGCCCCATTTCTCCGGCATCTGCAGAATCTCGTCTTTAGAGTTGATATGTCTTTTTCAAAAGTATTTCTGTATCTGGCTTTCTCATCAGCTATCGTCCGCAAGGCCAGGAAGTTCGAAAGCCATCCTCTAGGAGAAGGTTCATGCAAGGCTGCATGTTTCGACCAGAGAAAGAAAAAGTTGAAGAAGAATACCAGCAACAGTGGCCAGTGTATATGAGAGAGTTGCAAGGAAGGTATGTCGTAACTGTTTACATTACAGCGCAGACAAAGTTTGAACTACACAGGTCAGGGAGCAGCTGTGGAGAGAATTTAACTATGCAGGATGGTGATCTATCGTTAGAATATATATATTTGTCTCAGTGATGAATCAAAGTTGAAGTGAGGTCACCCTTGAGATCTGGGCACAGTCATCCAGGCTGGCAATCCATTTTGCCTTGTGGTGGGGTGGGGGGGGGGTGTGGCCCGGAGAGCGGTGTGCAAGGTGCACTGGACAGTTATGGGTGCCGCTTGTTGGCGAATTTAACCAGTTCTTCCAATGTATTGTGATAGAAGTTCCATGATTTTTTATTCAGCAATGATAAAGAGACGCTGATTCAAGGAGGAGAAAATGAAGAAGAACTTGGAAGCTGTGTCCCTTCAGACCCCTATGCCATTATCCTAGTTATCCGAGGTTAGACCGGGAGGGTGTGGTCATTGAATTGGCATGGTTTGCAGAGACATCATGCATCCAAAGGCCTGATCCTAAACTATATTGTTCTATGTGGCATCATTAGACCTTGAACCTGTCACTCACTGTGCACAAGTTATATTGGTGGTGGATAGGTTTCCAGTTAAATAGGCTGCTTTATCACGGATAGTGTTGAACATCTGAATGTCATTGGACTACGATCATTGAATTGTGCAGAGAAAATTCCATCACTTACCACAAAATACCAATGAACCACTTGTCAATATTCTTTTTAAAAATATAAAACTGTTTCCAAAAACTTGTGTCCACTTATTGAGCATGATGCCTCAGGCAGGGCCTTTGATTTAATCTCCCTCTTTCTTTTCAGGTATTCTGACAGTACAATCGAAGCCTTGGAAATTCTGCACGACGATGATAAGATAGACCTAAATCTGATTGTGGCTCTCATAAAGCATATTGTTTTCTCTGGGGAGGTAAGATTTTTATTTTAATCGACAGATGCAAGATATTTTGAGCTGTAATCCATCCAGTTTAATGACAAGCTGTCTGACTGCCCTGCATCAAGCTCCCCAACTTACAGGCACACACTCATCCCACACTGATCTACAAGAGCTGCAAATTACAACATTAACCATAACTAATTGTTTGCCTGCTTCCTTTGTCAACAGCTGATGTTTGTTAAAAGGGAAGTTATATATACGTATTATACAAACAGCTAGCAGGCAGAAGGTACCACTAGCTGGTTGATCAGTGTATCTGCTAAAAATTCCCTCCTCGGCACCCACTGGGTGTTCTTATGATATTGCACACGTGCATTTATAAACAAGCTTTTCCACTGCAGATGAAATTATAAGAATAAGGAGCAGTGGGAGCCAGACACAATAGCAATGAACAGTGTGTTGCACATCAGTTGCTAGTGATCTGATGTTTCCTTTCAGATCCAGTGAAACTGGTATGAAATATATACAGGGGTCTTTTGTCTCTCTTCTCCACCCCCCCCCCCCCCCCCATTCAGAGCATGTATCAGTAGCACTGCAAATGCTTACCAAAGACCCTTCCCACCCTTCCCACAATCTCTTTGACCTCCTGCTACCAGGCAGAAGGTAACGCGGCATAAGAACCAGAACTGTCAGGCTGGGTAAGGACACACACACAGAATGCTGGAGGAACTCAGCAGGCCAGGCAGCATCTACGGAAAAGAGTAAACTGTTGAGGTTTCAGGCCGAGAGCCTTTGTGAGTCCTAATGAAGGGTCTCGGTCCAAATCGTCATCTGTTTACTCTTTTCCACAGATGCTGCCTGGCCTGCTGAGTTCCTCCAGTGTTTTTTTTTGTGTGTGTGTGCGTGCGTGCGTGCGTTGCTTCGACTTCCAGTATCTGCAGATTTACTTCTAACTCCAGGCTGTTAGACTTGTTAACACCCTGCTACTACCCAGTACTTGTCTGAATCCCCTACTGCTCTCCCCACTTCTCAATTCGCGGACATACTCTCATCCCGCACTGGTCACTTTTCATCTTCTATTGTTGCTGTTTCACATGTTTATGTGACTGTTTTATAATATTAGTGTCAGTAACATTATACAGTCTTACATAAACATGCACCTCACACTTTGTCAACCCATCAATCTTCAGGCCACTCAGGGAATTGTGCAAATATCATTTTGTGACTGTCTGTGTTGGATCATAATTATGTGCTGTGTGTGACTATATGTACTGTAGTGGTCACGAACCTTTTTAAGCCCAAGATCCCCTACCTCGGCCTTAGTGAAAGGCGAGATCAACCCCAAATCGATTAGTTACACACATGCGCACCGGGACAGAAAAGACAGGAAGTAAAACCCTGCAACCCGGAAGTAGCAATAATGCATAAACACCAGGGGTACCCACCATTTTTTTACGCCGCGGACTGGTTTAATATTGACAGTATTCTTGCGGACCGGCCGATGGGACGGGTGTTAAACACGAAGGGAATACAGCGATACTCGAAGCAGGTTCCTTATGTCCAATCTATTCCGCAGTTTAGTTTTTGCGGCTCTCAGCACTGCTGAGAGTTGTCCCGCGCTGCTCACATTTTTTTTGCTGAAAAAACTCAGCGGCTTCGTCTTTAAGTGCAGGGTGCTTGGACTCAGGGTACCGAAGCAGTTTTGAGGGCTTCATTGCCTCATTAGCCTCCCGGCCCGAAATCCAGCCTCTGCCCGCCCGCTGCCAGACGCCCTGGTCAAATGCAGCTGGTTGTGGGTGGGGTGAGAGGGCAAGGTCAGGGCCAAAGGTCCCTGTGCCGGGGCCGCGGCGGTCGCAGTCTGGTGAGAGTGACTGACCAAGCGAGGAGTGCAACAGGCCCGCGCCTACTCCCCTTGTAGGATCTATCGGCCGACAAAAGTTTGGCTGGAGGGATGACTTTCAGTATATCGCAGCAAGGTAGCTGCTCTGCTATTTACGAAACCTTGAGCCCGAATTAGGTCATCTGTGAATATTTTAGCACCGGGTTCCCCATGAACATTCGCTGTGCTAGACAAGTTTAGGGACGGTGCCCATATGTCTGCGCTCCGGGCCAATAGCATCGGCACTTCCTGCCAGCCGCGCTTCAGGCCAGTAGCATCGGCGGCTCTTGCCAGCCACGCAAGGCGAACACTAGCGCAAAGGTATCACTGTGTTTAGGTGACTGATGACCTCGTGTGGGTTTAAGTTCAACCGTGGCCGTGACAGGGAGTAAGGAAAGATGCAACTGACTCATATTGATTCCTCGCGGCCCGGTGGTTGGGGACCACTGAAGTACACTGTGTAATGTGGGGGAGCCATGCGCACTGGGCAGAAAGAACGGAACGAAAACCCCGCAACCCAGAAACAATCTCTCAACGGTATTTGTGTATTTTTCTTTTTTTTCGGGACCTACTGGGAAAGTCTCAAAGATCGACAGGTTGGCGACCACTAATGTACTGTTTTGCACTGTAGTCCAAGAGGTGCGACGTTTCATTTAGCTGATTACGTGTGCAGGGTTGAATTTGCATAATGTTTCTAAGTAAAGTATTGATTGATAATTTATCTCGAAATGCTGTGTATTTGAATATATTTGAAGTGTCATCAGCAGCTGTGATTCTTAGCTTTCAGGTCAGTCCAATCCATGGCTTGCCACTGAAAAGAGATAATTATTTTTCAATGCCATGCTCACCAGCTGTTCTCTAACGTAATCTTGAGGATTTGTTTGCTTATTCAAGAAGCTGACATATTCAAAGTTCAAAGTATATTTATTATCAAAGTATGTACACTATATACAACCTTGAGATTTGTCTCCTAACAGGCAGCCACTAAACAAAGAAACCCATTTTAAAAAAGACTGTCAAACACCCAATGTGCAGAACAAAACAAATCGTGCAAATAATAAAAGTAAGCAAATGACAGTCAGAACTGAAGTTCACAAAAATGGCACAAATCTAGTCTTCACTGCAGTCGATTCAGAAGACCATCAGTTGCAGGTCTCAGACTCGATTCATTGGTGAGACGAGTGAACCTTGCAGAGCAGCAAACTGGAGTTTGGCCCAGTCCTGACACCCTGACTTTTTCAATCTGGTCCAGTGCTGAAGTTGGCCAAACCTCATTCCTCGCTCTCAGACCTGGGTCCCTCTGCCTTGATACGGCATGTGCCCGATCATTGTCACGTGTACCAAGATACAGTGGAAAAACATGTCTCCTGCACACTAATCGTGCAGATCAGACCATTGCCCAGTGCACTGAGGTAAAGCAAGGCAAATCTTTTCAATGAAACACACTTAAAATGCTGGAGGAACTCAGCAGGCCAGGCAGCATCTATGGAAAAAAGCACAGTCAATGTTTCAGGCCAAAGCCCTTCAACAGGACTGGAGGGAAAAGATGCCCGGATGGGAGAGAGAAACACCAGGCGATAGCTGAAACTTGGAGTGGGAGGGATGAAGCAAAGAGCTGAGATGTTTATTGGCAAAAGAGACAGAAGGTCATGGAAGAACGAAAAATGGAAGATGGAGGGGTGAAGAGCACCAGAGGGAGGCGATGGGCGGGCAGGAGATAACATGAGAGAGGGAAAAGGGGATGGGAAATGGTGGGGGGGAAGGCATGACTGGAAGTCTGAGAAATGGATGTTCATGCCATTAGGTTGGAGGCTACCCAAATGGAATATAAGGTCTTTTCAACAACCCACACTATTGAGGAGAACTCATTTTTTAGTCTATGTCAGGTACCAAGGACAAACAGAAGATAATCTGCAGATGCTGGAAGTCCAAGTAACACACACAAAATGCTGGAGAAACTTGGCAGGAGAGGCAGCATCTACGGAAAAGTGTATAGTCAACATTTCTGGCTGAGACCCTTCATCAGGACTGGAAAAAAATGATGAGACACTAGAAGATGGGGGAGGGGAGTAAGAAACACATGGAGAGAAGGTGTGAAGTAAGGCACTGGGAAGACGATTGGTGAAAGAGATACAGGGCTGGAGAAAGGGAATCTGATCGAGGACAGAAGGACATGAAAGAAAGAAGAAAGGGAGGAGCACCACAGGAGGGTAATGGACAGGTAAGGAGATGAGGTGAAGAGGAACAGGAATGGCGGGGGGAGGGGGGGCATTACCGGAAGTTGGAGTTAATTTCATGTGATCAGGTTGGAGGCTACCCAGTTGGAATATAAGGTGTCTTTTCTCTAACCTGAGTGTGGCTTCATTGCGACAGTAGAGGATACCATAGATTAAGATGTCAGAAAGTACCAAGGACACTGCTTCTACTGAAGGAAGGAGAATGTTGCCTTTCAGAGAAATAAATTATTTTTAATATAAGAGAGTGTTAGTAAAGATAACCATGCCATTGTCAGATCATTTAAAACTGTAACTGAGCCATTGGTATTATTTTAGGGAGCCTGATGTCCTTACTTACGTGTGGCTTCAGTCCCAGCCAATGCGGTTTTGCTATGAAATGTTGGAGCAGGAAATCAATTACTTAATTGTACTGGAGCATCTTAAAAAAAAGAGAGAGAGACATGTATAGTAAAACATACAGTGAAATGCGTTGTTTTGCGTCACTAACCAACAGTTCGGGGATCAGTTGGGGGAGGAGGGACAGCCCACAATTGTCGCCACACTTCCAGTGCTAACATAGCATGTCCACAATTTACTAACCCTAACCCGTACGTCTTTAGAATGTGAAAGGAAACAGTAGCACCAGCAGGAAGCCTACACGGTCTCGGAGAATGTACAGTCTCATAAAAGACAGTGGCAGGAATTGAACCCCTATTGCTGGTGGTGTGAAGTGTTATACTAACTGTTACACTATCATGCCAAGCACATCACAGATTATCATCATTAATGAGAAAGACTGATCAAGCTATTTGTATCCCCAGAAAGGGGTCAATTGCAATTTTGTAGAAATGGTCTGCGCACCATCTGAATAACCTTCCTCTGTACCAAGACTTTAACATCTCAGAACATTTGGCTGCATTGGTATCATTCTGATTCATGTCAGTCACAGAATTGGTTTGTTTTTAATACCCATGGCTGATTTCAGTAATGTTCAAACTTTGTGTTCTCGCTTGCCTTCACTGGTTGTTCTCAGTCTACAAATTCTTAATTGAGGAGCAAAATCCATTAATTGTATTACATCTTCTGGAAGTAGTTTTCCTGCAGTTATTTAAAGAGGGTGTGTCCTGGGTCGTTAGGGTTCATAGTTGGACCACTGTTCAAAGTTGAAAGTAAATTTACTATCAAAGTATGCATGCTGTATATTACCATTTACTACCCTGAGATTAATTTTCTTGCAGGCATTCACAGTAGAACAAATACCATAGAATCAATGAAAAACTGTTGACAAGCAGCGAATGTGCAAAAGAAAGGAAATTGTGCAAATACAAAGACGTTATTTATTATAAATTATTAAGGATTAATAAGCCATTAATTCTCAATGTGTAAACCATTTTTGTCAATGGGCTAGTCAGTCTTTTCTGGGGATACAATTAGCTTTAATTGGTATTTCTCATCCACAGCTATGGATTTGTTTTACCTCTGATACTGAATGTGTGCTCCTCGTATTCTAGTATAAAATAAAAATGTCTCTTAAGCAAATTGGTCATAGCATCTGTTTTGTGTAAAGTGCAATGACACCTGAATTGTAATCTATTTTGTAGGATGGTGCCATCTTGGTTTTCCTTCCTGGCTGGGACAATATCAGCACCTTGAATGACCTGCTAACTGCACAACCAATGTTTAAATCAGGTAATGACACTTGTTGCTGTTGGGTCTTTGTGACAAAGAGTGATCTTGATGTTGTGGATATTATCTAATTCTTCCATTTTACATGTGCCAGGTGCCATCTCATAAAGTGGAGTATTGACTTTTGTTATTAATTTATTTATTGTCACATGTACCATGAAAAGCTTTTGTTTTGTGTGCCATTTGCTTGCTTGAGGTGGAAGAAACAAAACAATGCTGTATATACAAGACTGCACAACTGTCTGAAGGTTCGGGTGCCTTTGCACAGTACTGTAGTAATTTTATGTACTTCACTGTACTGCTGCAGCAGAAGCAAAGTTCATGACATTAATGAGCGATGATAAATCTGTTTCTGATATGGGTCTTTATTCTGGAAAGGAAATATAGTTGGGAAAGGGAGAAAGGAGAGGGGAAGGAAGCACCAGACAGACATTCTGTAATGATCAATAAGCCAATTGTTTGGAATCAAATCACCTTGCCAGTGCCTCAGGGCTGGGTGTGTACACACGTGCCACCCCTGCCCCTGGTACCCGTCTGCAACCTGTCCCACACAGCTTCCCGCGGTGCTCCACCCTTGCCATTCCCAACGTCATTTGCACGGCCAGACTTGCAAACTCGCTCTCTGCTCCATGTTGACAAATACAGTACTATGCGTAGGTCTTATGCTGCCTAGCGCTCTCTTTCTCTCTCTCTCGCTCCAAAGAAAAAAAATGCAAGTTCATTCAACCTATCCTCAAGACTAATCGAAGCAGCATCCTGGTAAATCTCTTCTGCACCCTTGTTAAAGCTTCCACATCCACAAATATAATAGTGTTGACATTACACTGAAAGTTCAGTAACATACAAGGGTCATGATGTGGTAGAATGGCAGAATGAATTCAAGGTTTATCTTTTACCTTTTCAGAGGTTTATTCAATGTTCTGATAACTAGGGTGGAAAGTTCAAAGGAACTTCATTATCAAAGTACGTACTATATATGTCACCTGAGATTCATTTTCTTGCAGGCATTCACAGAACAGGGAAATACAATAGAATCAATGAAAAACTGCACACAATGACTGATAAATAACCGATGTGCAAAATAAGTCAACTGTGCAAAAACAAAAAAAACCCAAATAATTACAAATAAAAACTGAGAACATGAGTTGTAGAGAGCTTGAAAGTGAGTCCATAGGTTGTGGAATCATTTCAGAGTTGAGTGAAATTATCCACCCTGGTTCAGGAGTTTGATAGTTGAGGGGTAATAACTGTTCCGAAACCTGGTGTGGTGTGGGACCTGAGGCTCCCGTACCACCTCCCCAATTGGCAGGAGTGAGAAGACAGCATGGCCTGGATTGGGAGGATGGGAGTCTTTGGTGATGGATGCTGCTTTCTCATGGTAGCCCTCTTTATAGATATCTTCAGTGCTAGGGAGGGCTTGTGCTGTGATGGACTGGGTTGTATGCACAAATTTTTGTAGGCTTTTCTGTTCTTGGGCATTATTTCCACACCAGGTGCTGTCCTTGAGTCTGGTGGTTTATGCTCTCAAGCTTTTGTACTTTCTACCCAACTGGAAGGAGCGGGGAGAAGGTCAAGGGTGGAGAAATTGCTGATTCATTTTCATTAGGTGTAGGTAAAGTCAATGGAAGGGTGCTTGGTTTGAGTAATGAACCTGGCAATTTCCTGGAAGGTCTTTCAGTGGAGGGGAGGTTGATTTCTGTGATGGACCCAACATCTTCTTGGTAGACTTTTCCTGCACTCTTTCTAGTTTAATAACAATTCTCCAAAAACGTGGCTGTACACAATACTCAGTGTGCAGCCTCACCTACATCTTAGAAAAGAAGATGGTAAAAACAATCGGTAGTTGCTGGTCATTGTGGGCTCAGTCAACTGAAAGGCCTGATGCTATGCTGTAAGACTGTATCGCATAGAAACATAGAAAACCTACAGCACAGTACAGGCAGTTTTGCCCACAAAATTGTGCAGAACGTATCCTTCCCTTAGAAGTTACGTAGCCTTACTCATAGCCCTCTAATTTTCTAAGCTCCATGTACCTATCCAGGGTTGGGAGGCAGTTATTGGAAGTTCGAGAAACTGATGTTCATGCCATCAGGTTGGAGACTAGCAAGACTGTATATGGTGTTGTTCCTCCAACCAGAGTGAGACCTCTTTGTGGCAGTGGAGGAAGCCATGGACTGACATGTTGAAATGGGAAGGAGAAGTAGAATTGAAATGGGTGGCTACCAGGAGATTGTCGTTTTTGTGTTCGAAGTGGTCTCCAATCTATGTCAGATCTCAATACACAGGAGGCCACACCTGGAGCACCAGATACAGTAGGTGACTGCAACAGACTCGCAGTGAAGTGTTGCCTCACCTGGAAGGACTGATCGAGGCCCGAATGGTAATGAGGGAGGAGGTGTAGGGACAAGTATGGCACTTGTTCTGCCTGCAAGGATAAGTTCCAGGAAGATCAGTGAGGAGGGACGAGGTGTGCTTGGTGGTGGGATTGCATTGGAGATGGCGGAAGATGCAGAGAATTATGTGCTGGATGTGGAGCCTTGTGGATTGGTAGGTGAGAACAAAAGGTACCCTGTCCTTGGTGTGGCGGCAGGAGGATGGGGTGAGGGCAACAGTGATGGTGGAGGATGGGAAGCCCCTTTGTTTGAAGGAGGAGGATATCCCAGTTGTTTTGGAATGAGAAGCCTCATTATATTCCCTCTGGGTAGCCTCCAACCTGTTGGTATGGATATCGATTTCTCGAATAATTGCACCACCGTCCACACTTCTTCACCTTTCTCCATTCCTGTTTCGCTCTTTCACCACATCTCCTCGCCTGCCCATCACCTCCCTCTGGTGCTCCTCCCCCTTCCCTTTCTTCCATGCCCCCTCTTATCAGATTGCCCCTTCTCCAGCTCTTTATCTCTTTCACCAAGTGACTTAGCAGCTCTTCACTTCACCCCCCTCCCCCTTTCCCGGTTTCATCTATCGCCTGCCACCTTGTACTCCTTCCTTCCCTCCCCGCACCTACTTACTCTGACTTCTCCCCATCCTTTCTAGTCCTGATGAAAGTTCTCAGCCTGAAACACTGTATCTTTATTCTCTTCAATAGAAGCTGCCTGACCTGCTGAGATTCTCCAGCATTTTGTGTGTGCTGTACAATATTTCCAGCATCTGCAGGATCTCTGTTATTTTCAATCAGAAATCCCTTTTTAATTTGTACCTCATTGCCCTAACAGATCGTTTTGTGATCATTCCCCTTCACTCGCTGATGCCTTCAGTGAATCAGACAGAGGTATGTTAAGTATTGTATCCATCTACATCTAATATATACCTGCATTATATACTGTATAAAGCATATACATTATATTTGATGACCCTAAGTTACATCACTGATGTGTCCCAGCACATTGTAGGATGTATCTCAGCATAATGTTACTCATTGTTTTATTTATATATAACTGAGAAGTACATTAGAATCAATGAAATCTACACACAAATGTAGACTGAAAATGGCCAATGTGCAAGAGAAGACAGTCTGTGCAAATACATAAATAAATAATGAAATAATTCTGAGAACATGACTTGTGGAGTCCTTGACAATGAGGCCATAGGTTGTGGAATCAGTGTTATGGGGTGACTGAGGATGTCCTTAGGTTGTGGAATCAGTTCAGAACTATTCCAAAGATGGGCTCCTTGTGTGTTTAATAAGCCAATGAACAAGAAACCCAAAGATTTTCTTCAGTAGGGAATCCATAAAGGACAACATTGTGTCAACTTCATCTGCAAACATTGAAAAATTTGTCCCAAAATACTACTCTCACTTTCATTTACAATTGAAGCGTATCTCTGTAACTGACAGTTTACAGACAAAGTTCTCTGGTAAAAGCCTCTTCTGCATAAACTGCAGAAATAATGGGAGAAATTGCAAATTTTAAAAAGGCATACTTGTTGGTCATTAAATGAGAATATTTAGGCAACTAAAGTCTAAAACTGGCCGGGAAGAAAGGCAGTGATTATCATCCTCAGCCTTCAGGCATTTGAAGGCAAATGGATGGAAACAGTGAATCCTATTTCTGATGCACTTCGCAATGTTCTTAAATTACACTCTGTCAGAGGATAATTTGTCTATTAGAGATGTGGGTTTGGTATAATTTAGATGGTTATATTCGCAGGTTTTCAAGAAGCCACCTCCAGGAGTTCGCAAGATTGTAATTGCAACTAACATTGCTGAGACAAGGTAATGGAACACACATAATCACTTCCTGCAGTGGAAAAGTTGTTCTACAAATAACTCCTTACAATATGCTTTTGCTCAGTATGGAGTGAGTTCTCTTCCTGAACAACTGTCCTAAAAATCTCCTTTATTTATATATTTCATTTCATTTAGAGAGGCAGTGTGGAACAGGCCCTTCTGGCCTTCCGAGCTGCATCACTCAGAAGCCCACCTATTAACACTAGCCTAATCACAGGACAATGTACACTGCCATGACACTGTGTGAGCTCTCATTATTTTATTTCTGCTTCGAAAGTTTACTTATGACATTTCTTGATTTCCTTCCAGACCGGTTCTTCAGTAAGTGTATCTGAGAACCAAAGTCAAAGCAAATTTATTTTCAAAGTATGGACACACCACTATATACTACTTTGAGATTCATTGTCTTGAAAGTTTTTTTAGAGGAAAATAAAGAAATACAGTAGGATTTATGAAAACTACATAAAGTCTGCTCAGCATAAGGTCTTAAGGGTTGGATGCAAGGAAAATGATTTGTTTAATGGGAGAATCTAGTACTGGGGAATCACTGTTTAAAGGTTTCATGGTGCATTGGTCAGACCGCACAGAATATTGTGAGCAGTTTGACAGACAGACAGACGTACTTTACTGATCCCAAGGGAAATTGGGTTTCGTTACAGTTGCACGAACCAAGAATAGTGTAGAAATATAGCAATATAAAACCATAAATAATTAAATAATAATAGGAAGAAGTAAATTATGACAAGTGGAAATAAGTCCAGGACCAGCCTATTGGCTCAGGGTGTCTGACACTCTGAGGGAGGAGTTGTAAAGTTTGATGGCCACAGACAGGAATGACTTCCTATGATGCTCAGCGTTGCATCTCAGTGGAATGAGTCTCTGGCTGAATGTACTCCTGTGCCTAACCAGTACATTATGGAGTGGATGGGAGACATTGTCCAAGATGGCATGCAACTTGGACAGCATCCTCTTTCCCGACACCACCATCACAGAGTCCAGTTCCACCCCCACAACATCACTGGCCTTACGAATGAATTTGTTGATTCTGTTGGCAGGTACCCCAATTTAACATAAGATGTACTGGCATTGGACAGGGTCCAGAGGATGTTCACGAGAATGATCCTATGAATGAAAAAGTTAACATAAGGAATGTTTGATGGCTCCATGCCTGTACTCACTGGAGTTTAGAGGAATGAGAGAGGATCTTATTGGAACAAGTTGAATATTGAAAGGCCTAGGTAGAATTGATGCGGAGAGGATGTTTCCTATAGTGGGTGAGTCTAGGACCAGAGGGCACAGCCTAAGATGAAAGGCTATCCCTTTAGAATAGAGATGAGGAGGAACTTCTTTGGCCAAACAGTGGAGAATCTATGAAGTTCATTTCCACAGATCACTATGGCAGCTGAGGCCTTGGGTATATTTAAAGTAGATAGGTTTTTAATTAATAAAGGCATCATCGTTTTCACGGAAGAAGGCAGGAAATTTGGGTTGAGAGGGATAATAGACCAGCCATGATGAAGTGGCAGAGCTGACTTGATGGGCCAAATGAACTAATTCTGCTCCTATGTCTTGTGTCTTATTATCTGATGGAAAAATCATTGTATACAATATACTGTTATTGCTCCTGTGTCTTATGAACTAAAGTAAGATGTCATCTGTAAGGCAGGTGAGTGAAGTTTGTTTGCTGGGGATTGAGTGTCTTTGAAAATCTTCCTCAAAGGACAGCAAAAGACAAGTTCTTGAATATTTTTAAAATAGAAGTAGATACCTGACATCTTTTAAGAAAGTGTGGTCAGGTGAAAGGAAATGCAGGATAAATTAAATCTTTGACAGGATGGAAAGGAGGAGTAATCAAACATCTAAATTTCTGCAGTGCTCACATATGTTGTTTTTCCAAGTTCAATGAAGCAATGAGATGGGTAATCTGAATCTTATTTATAGCCAGGAGGGAGGATGTGAAGTGAGTTTTATATTGGCATTGACATCCTGGGGTTGGTAAAGAGGGTCCCCTGATGGATTGCAAAGGGACCCTGCTGTAAATCAAGTTCATCTAGAGTGCAGCATGAACAAGGCTCTCAAAACTGATCAGTTCCTTTCTCCCTTGTGTGCCTTCCATAATTGCTTGTGTGTTTAGGAAGACACACGCACAACCATGTTGCAGATTGTAGGAATGTAAATATTGGACGAGCTCTGTTTTACAATCTGCCGAAGCCATTCGCTGCTTTTTGCCAACCTCCTGCAGAGAAATAGATTGTCAACTAAATCAGATGTCTTTATATTTAATGTATTACAGTTTTATTCAACTAATCCAAAACTAGGGGCATACACCTTGGGTGAGAGGAGAAAGATTTCAAAGGGAGCTGAGGGGCAACATTTTGTTAAAGAGGGTGAACGAGCTGCCAGATGAAGTGGTTGAGGCAGGTACAGTGATATCATTTACGAACCACTTGGAGGGGAGGGGTTGAGAGGTATACGGGCCGAATGCAGAAAATTGGGATTAGCTGGGCGGAAACCGTGGGTTGACATGGACTGGTTAGTCTGAAGCTCTATTGTTCAATGACTAATACTAACACAGTCATGATAAGGAAGGGGTAGGGTAAGCAACAACGTAGAGTTGAACGGGGACACAAGAGACTATAGATGCCGGAATCTAGGTTTTAAAAAAAACAACAAAATGATGGAGAGAAATGTGGGTGAAAATGGATTGTTGATGTTTTTTTTTAATCTAGACCTTTCATCTGGATTAAATGAAGTGTCCAAATCTAGTTCACAGGAAGGGTTGAAGGGTCTTGACCCGAAACACCAACTGTCCATTTAACTTCACATATGCTGCCTGACCCACTGAGTTCTTCCAGCAGTTAGTGTTTTTTTAATACACACTTGATGTTTACAGTCAGATCTGTTGTCATTTAATTGAATGGCAGAGCAGATTGGTGTTGCCAAGCGACCTACTCCTACTCCGAAGCAGTATGTACGCAAGTTTGCTTGTGACGTGAAGAAAAGCTATACTATGGCATTAGGTGCCAGAGCCTACCAAACCCCAAGGAACCCAACTAACGTGGGGTGTTTACACAATGGAGGTGAAGAAGGTTCATTAAATTGTGTAGAATGGAATGAATCAGCATGGCTTTGAACGGTTACACAAATAAAACTAAAGATAGAGACTCAAAGTTCAAATGGCTTCGTGAGCTTACTTAGAGTACTGCAAAATAATACTGTTTCTGAAATTGTAAATCCTCTCTCCTTGTATTCAGTATCACTAAGAATAAAAGAGTGGTATTTCTATTGAAGGTCGAGCTTTCATGAAATCCTTGGTTCATCCCAGCCTTAGACAATGCGTGAACCAATGAACTGAATCTCAGTAGTAAGAAGAGAGTGATTGTCCTGGCCTTCAGAGGTATTGCTTCACTCAGTGGGCAATAAAATAAAAATAGTAATTAATAGAAATAAAAACCATTGATTAAAAGCATATCTCGCATTAAGGAAATTAGTGAAGTCCATATATTTTGAATTTGATTTTGTTTTTAAATCTTATATCCATCCCACAACGTGAGGGAGTAAAAATCTTTGTTATGACTCCATTGCAATGTATAGACATATGAGTTTATAAATCTAATGGCTTGCAGAAAGAAGCTGTCCCATAGCCTGTTGGTCCTGGCTTTAATGTTGCGGTATCGTTTGCCAGATGGAAGCAGCTGGCAGTTTTTTGGTAGGGTGACTGGTGTCCCTGAAGATCTTCCAGGCCTTCTTTACGTATTTATTGCGTAAATGTTTTCAGTAGAGGGAAGTTCACATCCACAGATGCGCTGGGCTGTCCGTACCTCTCTGCAGTGCCCAGTGATCAAAGTTGGTGCAGTTCCCCTTCCGGGCAGTGATACAACCAGTCAGGATGCTCTCAGTGGTGCCCCTCTAGAAGGTCTTGAGGATTTGGGGCTCGTGCTGAACTTCTTCAGTTGCCTGAGGTGGAAGAGATGGAGTTGTGCTTTATTTGCCACACAGCCTCTGTGCACAGTCCAAGTGAGATCTTAATTGATGTGTATACCGAGAAACTTGAAAATACTCACCTTCTCAACTGCAGTCCCATTGATGTTAATTGGAACGAGCCTGTCTCCATTCCTCCTGTAATCCATGATCAACACTTTTGTTTTTTGGACATTGAAGGAGGAGTGTTATCTTGGTACAACTGTGTCAGTGTGTTTAAACTCTCCTCTGTAGGCTGTCTCATCACCGCTGGAAATAAGACTGATCAAGGTCATGTTATCTTCAAATTTGATTAGTAGATTGGAGCTGGGTGTGACAGCACAGTCATGGGTGTAAAAGGAGTAGAGGAGGGACTCAGGACACAACCCTGGGAGGCACCTGTGTTGAGGGACGCGCCGCCATCTTGGAAACACAGACACTATTATGTGCCGTGTTGTATGACATAGGCTGTCATGATCTCACGACCATGATTGTTCTTGGCAAACTTTTTACAAAAGTGGTTTGCCAGTGCCACCTTCTGTGCAGTGTCTTTAGAAGATGGGTGACCTCAGCCATTATCAATACTCTTCAGAGATTGTCTGCCTGGCATAACCAGGATGTGATGCACATCATTTCTCAGGCGACCATCCACCACCTCTTCCTGTAGCTTCACGTGACCCTGCTATCGAGGAGCTAAGCCAGTGCTATACCTTGCCCAAGGATGACCTGCAGGCTAGCGGAGGGAAGAAGTGCCTTACTCCTCCTTTGGTAGAGATGTATCTCCACCCCGCCGCCTGACCTTCCCAGGTTTGGGGGTTCTGAAACTAAAGGGCATAGTTTTGAGGTAAAAGGGGAAAGGTTTAAAGAGGGACATCTTTTTCACACATCAAAGATGGTGGGTATTTCGATTGAACTACCAGAAATGGTAGTGGCAGGTACAAATGCAATAGTGGAAAAACATTGGCACACGTATATTGATAGTAAGGTTATAGAGGTGTATGAGCAGGCAAGTAAGAGTAGCTGAAGTAGGACACTTGGATGGCATGGTTGTTAGTCTGAAGCACCTGTTTCCTACACTCTGTAACTCTGGCTTTATGACTGTTTATTATCATTTGTCAACTCTTGTCTACAGTACACGTGAGTTCTTTATTACATAACCCTAAGTCTGCCCAGGTTGAAAATGGTGTCTATATAGGTACAAAAATGTACAGTATATCGGCAAAGTTATTTGGGATTTCTTTCTTCTCTAGCACTTAGTAACAACCCTGCACCAATGATCAAAATTAGACATACAAACCTATTCCAATATTTTTTTTCTGTTTTAAATGCACATCTGTTATCTGTCTGTTAATGTTTTCTTAAAAACCGTTTGAGATGTGCTACATTTTTGTGTGGGAGAAGGTTTTGCAAGGCTATTAATACATAAATAATTATGAGATGTTTTTGTAGGGTGCATTATTATCACTGTGCATAAGAACAGGGGTCCCCAACCTTTTATGCTCTGCGGACCAGTTTAATATCGATAATATTCTTGCGGACTGGCCGACGGGTGGGGAGGGGGTGTTAATCACGACTGGAATATAGCTGATAAGTCAACTATAAGTCACTTACAATGGCTAATGCACTCAGTTTTGTTTCTAAAGGGTTTATCTAACAAATTTAATATTAAACACAGCATGTATTTTCCTCGGATGAATATAGTGATCAGTCAATTATACGTCACTTATAAATCAATAGCATCATAACATTTTAAGTAACAGACAGACATACTTTATTGATCCCGAGGGAAATTGGGTAACGTTTGGATATTAAACACACAGTGCATATTTTCCTTTTATGAACATATACAATCATTGCAACACACCAATATCGCTGAATCAGCGGCAGCCCTGGGCTTGTTTCCCTGCAACAAGACGGTCCCATTGAGGGGTGATGGGAGACAGCAATCCTCGAAAGGGGTTCCTTATGTTCAGTCTATTCCGCAATTTAGTTTTTGTTGCATTCATTGCAGAAAACCCCACTTCGCAGCGATATGATATTGGAAATGGAAGCAACGTTTTCAGTGCTTTCATGGCTACCTCAGGATATTCAGCCTTGACTTTGATCCAGAATGCCGGCAGAGATGTTATGTCAAACATACTTTTCAGCCCACTGTCATTTGCAAGCTCGAGGAGTTGATCTTCTTCCTGTGCTGACATGGATGATTCACCGGGGACATTCACAAATGGGTCATGGGCCCATTCCTTTGCACGTCTTAGGTCATTTGCGGTTGGAAAGTAACGCTTGAATTCTGTCGACAGCGAAGATAGGTGATCGTGCACCAGGTGTGAGAAGGACGGTGTAGCCCCAGTCTCTCCCAAAATTCTAGCTAATGTTGGGAACATTTCAAATATGCCCTTGTCGACTCCCCATCCCCACAGTTCCAGTTTGGCCTTGAAAGCAGGCACTTTATCTGCCAACTTGAAGACAGTTGTCATTCTCCCCTGCAGCGGCAAATTGAGATGATTGAGCAAGTTGAAGATGCCACACAGATAAGCGAGTTTTGCTATCCGCTCCTTGTCACATGGTGACTCATTAAGCCATTCCATCAGCTGTGCTTCGATGTCCTCCGCTAAGTCATTGATTCTCCTTGAAACTGTGGTAGCTGAAAGAGAAACCTGTGCCATCTTGTTAGCTGCATCTTCTCCCAACAGTTCACAACACACATCCTTGGCAGCAGGCAGAATCAATTCTTCACCAACAGTGCAAGGCTTCTTAGCCTTAGCCATACAGCTAGCCACTAAGTATGACGCTCTCAGAGCAGCAGCATTTGTGGACGTGGTGGCTCTCAGCACTTGCTTCTGTCCCGCTTGTTCACATTTTTTCCACTCAAAAAACTCAATGGGTTTGTCTTTAAGTGCAGGGTGCTTGGACTCAAGGTGCCGAAGCAGTTTTGAGGGCTTCTTTGCCTCATTAGACAGCTTATCTCCACCTGTCACGCACAGGGAGCTTGGAGCGTGTGAGTCACTGGTCGCATTAAAGCTGTAATTTATGTACGACTCGTCGTAATGTCTGTTGAAGGAAGCTTTCCTTTTTGCCGCTTCGGCTTCAGTTGTCTCTGCGCTATCATCATTGTTAGGCCTTTTATGTCCCTACCACCTCTTCCAAAGAAACTCTCAAGCGACCTTTGTTTTTTTTCTCATTGTGTAATTGTAGGTTAATGACTGACTGATGACCTTGCATGCGTTCAAGTTCAACAGTGAATGAGGGAATGAGAGACAGGGAATGAGGAAAGGTGCAGCTGACTCATATCGCTTCATATCGCCAAATCATACTGTACCCTCGCGGCCTGGTGGTTGGGGACCACTGCATATTCAGAATACTGTTCCGATGCTTATGTGTGCTACTACTGGCTGCAGTACGGTACTGCCATAGTTACCATTGATCTGTAATGCATTGCAATCCAGACTATAGATTTTGCGTTCACAGATGTGAATAGCCTAGCCACCCCTCTTTTTTTCCTCCCAACATCTTCACTGGTTTTCTTTTCCCAGTGCATATTTTGCTTCTGTTAGTATTGTGTCTGCTTTCAACCGTCACTCAGTGTACTCAAACCATTGTAACCTGGATCTTTTAACTTTAGTTAAATCTTTAGATCTTTCAACTTTATTTGCTGTGTATGTGTGTATAATATGCATCAGTACGTAAATACCAGCATGTATTTACAAGGAGAACAGCATAATAAAAACTGGCTAAATGTGTTTTCAGCACAGTGATGGGGCTAACAGAAGATTGGGGGGGGGGGGGGGAGGGGTTGCAAATAGAATGTTTGATAAAATTAATTTAAAATGGTGTGGAGTAATTGTTTTAATAGTCCTATAGTGTTTTACAGAAGGGAGCTTTGGAAAAGGCAGTTTGCTGGTTGGCAGTGTCTGCAATATGTTTTTCCTGCTTGCTTCTTTGTCCTGGACACATACAAGTGCTGCAGAGATGGCAGACTGCAGTCATTGACCCTTTCTGCTGACCTGACAGTCTTTGTATATTGTGAAAGGATGCTGCACCAAACCCAGACAGTAATGCCTAGTGTAGAATTATACAAGGATGGTCTGGGAAAGATGGTGTTTTACCAACTGCTGCAAGAAGTAGACCATAAAACATAGGAGCAGAATTAGGCTATTTGGGCCATCGAGTCTACCCCACCGTTCCGTCATAGTTGTTTTGTCATCCCTCTCAACCCCATTCGCTTGCCTTCTCCCCATATCCTTTGATAGAATTATTGATCAAGAACTTATTAACCTCTGCTTTAAATATACCCAGTGATTTTCTGTGGTGAATCTGTGGCAATGTATTCACAGATTCGCCACCCTCTGGCTAAAGAAATGCCAACTCATCTCTGTTCTAAATGGATGTCTCTCTATTCTGAGGCTGTGCCCTCTGGCCCTAGACACCCCCACCCACTCTCGGAAACATCCTCTACATATTAACTGTATTTGTGCCTTTCAATATTCAAAAGATTTCAATGTGATTCCATCTCATTCATCTAAGCTGCAGCAGCTAAAGGCCTGGAGCCATCAAACTTTAACCCTTTCATTCCTGGAGTCATTCTTGTGAACCTCCTCTGGATAGTCTTCAACACCAGCTCATCTTTTCTCGGGTAAAGGGCCCCAAACTGCTGTGTGACCAACGCCTTATAAAACCTCAGTGTTACATCTTTGCTTTTATATTCTAGTCCTCTTGAAATGAATGTTCTGCTAGTATTTTTTATTAAAAGTCTTCATTTTATTATTTAAAATTGAAAGTGGGTTGCTATAAATATCCTGTTCACTCTAGTGGTGAATAGAATTGGCCATTATTGTTTGATAGATTTTTCACAATGGGGGCAACAGGATCCTTATATTGGTGTATAAAACAGCGGTGTGTCACCTATCTCAGGGAGTTAAAGCACAAGTTAATTTGTTAACACAAGAGATTTTGCAAATGCTGGAAATTACATGCATACACACATACACACACTCACTCACTCCTGGAAGAACTCAGCTAGTTACCCAACATCCTTGGAAATGAGGGAATAGTTGATATTTCGGGCTGAGATCATCCGTCAGGACTGGAAAGGAAGAAGGAAGACACCAAAATATAAAGGCAGGGGAGGGGAAGGAGGATAGCTAGGAAGGTGATAGGTGAAGCCAGACGGGTGGGAAAGGTAAAGGGCCGGAGAGGAAGGCATCTGATTGGCGAGCGGAGTGGACTACGGGAAAAAGGGAAGGGGGAGGGGACCCAGAGAGAGGTGAGGACGAGGTAAGAGGCCAGAGTGAGGAATAGAAAAGGCAAGGACAGGCTGGGGGAATAATTACCCTGGGAGAAATGGATATTCATATCATCAGGTTGGAGGCTACCTAGTTTGGAATGTGAAGTGTTGCTCCTTCTCACTGAGAGTGGCCTCATTGAGGTAAAAGGCGATCATGGGCTGGCATGTCAGAATGGGAGTGGGGACAGGAAGATGTTAAATAATGAACTTTTTTAGCAAGCACGGTCAGGGGAAAGGGAAAACAGAAGAAATATATCTGACGTGGTCAAACCACTACCACTACTTAATTTCCTGGCAGCCACCTTATGTATGGACACATCTATGCCCAGTGTCACATGGATGTACCATCAATGTATGTAAACTGTCCTGTGTACTTTCTCGAGTGGTGGGGTGGAGGTGGGTCCCTACCAAAGGAGGTGTAAGGTGCTCCTTCCTTCTGCTAGCCTGCAGATCCCTCTTGCAAGGTGTAGCATCTGTCTAGCTCACCAGTCAGGGGGCAGGTGATGGATGGTCGTATGAGCAGCTAGTGCATATCACGTCCTGGTTATGTGGCCACTGATGCCAGGAAGGCAATTTCTGAAGAGTATTGATAATGGCTGGGATCACCTGTCTTTTAAAGACACTGCCCAGAAGAAGGCAATGGCAAACTACTTCTGCAGAAACATTTACCAAGAACAATCATAGTCCTGAGACAATGATTACCTACATCACACGACATGGCACATGATGATATATTTATATTTGTTGTGTTCTTTACCTTGTGTTTTATTGTGGTTCATTGGATCAGAGTAGCAATTACTTCTTCGTTCTCCTTTCCACCTGTGCACTGAAAATGGCATTAAAAGGAGGAGTAATTAAACATCTAAATTTCTGGAGTGCTCCCATGAGTTGTCTTTCCAAGTTCAATGAAGCAATGAGATGGGTAATATGAATCTTATTTATAGCCAAGTGTGAGGATGTGAATCAAGTTCCATATTTTATATTGGCATTGACAACTTGGGTTAGGTAAGGAGGATTCCCTGTTGGATTGCAGAGGGACCCAGCTGTAAATCAATTTCATGCAGAGTGCAGCATGGAACTATGCCTTCCATAATTGCTTATGTGTTCAGGAAGACACACTCAGTATGTTGCAGTTTGGAGGGTTGTAAGTATTGAAGTTAAGTGTACTGACCATACAAGCTTAAAATTAGTCGTGAGGAGGATGTGATATGTGACCATACGATGAAAAATTTTGTGTGCATGCCAGACTGATAATTCTGCGTGTTAATAAAGATGGAGTACAGAATGAAATCGGTGCCAGAATGCAGGAGCTGGTGATAATAGAATTAACAGGTGGATTAGTGCCTCCATCAAGGGACAGATATTTATCCCCTTCTGCAGCCCACATCACTGAAGTTGTATTGTGCTGTAGTCATTGCTGTGTTGTAGGGAATCTGCTTACAGAAAGGTCCTGTACAAAAGAAACTTACACCAACAAGATCTATTTTCTAACTGCTGCACTGTGCTACTAAAAGCAAATAATACCGTGAAACACTGAGTTCTCAGAAATGTGAATCGCTGCCCTCTTAAGATGAAAAGCCAATAAAATGTAGGAGCCATTCAGCCCATTGAGTTTGCTCCGCCATTTGATGTTGGCTAATTTATGTTCCCTTGCAATCCTATGTTCCTGCCTTCTCTCTGTAACCTTTAATGCACGAGATTCTGCAGGCGCTGGAACTCCAGCGTAACATGCAGGTGGTGCTGGAAGACCTCAGGTCAGACTGTATCTAGGGATTAGAATAAAGAGATGACATTTTGGGCCAAGACCCTTCATTAGGTCCTGATGAAGCGGCTCTGCCTGAAACATTGGCTCTTTATTTCTTTCCATCGATGCTGCCTGATCTGCTGTGTTCTGTCAGCATTGTGTGTGTGCTTCCCTGTACCTTTGACACCATTATTAATCATGAAACCTCCGCTTTAAATATACTCAATGACTTGGCCTCCACAGTGGTCAGGGAACAATGAATTCCACAGATTCATTGCCCTCTGGTTAAAGAAATTCCTCCTAATCTCTGCTGTAAAGAGATGTTGTGAGGCAGTGCCGTCTGGTCTTAATAACTCTCTAACTATTGGAAATATTCTCCCCATGACTACTCTATCTTGGTCTTTCTACATTTGATAGGTTTCAGTGAGAATCACTCCCTAATTCTCCTGAACTCCAGGGAACAGGTGACCAGATCATTTCTGTGATCATTCTCATAAACTTCCTCTGGAGCATCTCCAATGCCAGCACTTCATTTCCTCGATATGGAGCCCAAAACTACTTACAATGCTCCAAATGTGGTCTGATCAATGCTTTGTATTCTGTCTTTTATATACTAGTCCTTATGTAATTTCATTTCCCTTCCTTACCACTGGTTCAAAAGCTTTATGGAATACTGCACTAGGAATCCCCAGTCCCTTTGAGCATCTGGTTTCTGAATTCACTCGTCATCTAGAATATTTGGCCCTTTATTCACATGATAATTCATTTTTATTCCTTTGTAACACTAGCAACTGCCTAACCACCATCAGGGACATACAGTTGAAGTCAGAAGTTACATACATTTAGATTGAAGTCATTAAAGCTTATTTTTTAACCACACCACAGATTTCGTATTAGCAAACTATAGTTTTGGCAAGACGTTGAGGACATCTACTTTGTGCATGACACAAGTAATTTTTCCAACAATTGTTTACAGACAGATTATATCACTTTAATTGACTATATCACAATTCCAGTGGGTCAGAAGTTTACAAACAAAATCAAAAGAAATCAGCCAAGGCCTCAGAAAAAAAAATTGTGGACCTCCACAAGTCTGGTTCATCCTTGAGAGCAATTTCAGAACGCCTGAAGGTACCACGTTCATCTGTACAAACAATAGTACGCAAGTATAAACACCATGGGACCACACAGCCGTCGTACCGCTCAGGAAGGAGTTGCATTCTGTCTCCTAGAGATGAATGTACTTTGGCGTGAAAAAGACAAATCAATCCCAGAACAGCAGCCAAGGACCTTGTGAAGATGCTAGAGGAAACAGGTATCTATATCCACAGTAAAACGAGTCCTATATCGACATAACCTGAAAGACTGCTCGGCAAGGAAGAAGTCACTGCTCCAAAACTGCCATAAAAAAGCCAGACTACAGTTTGCAAGTAGACATAGGAAAAAGATCTTACTTTTTGGAGAAATGTCTTCTGGTCTGATGAAACAAAAATTGAACTGTTTGGCCATAGTGACCATCGTTATGTTTGGAGGAAAAAGGTTGAGGCTTGCAAGCTGAAGAACACCATCCCAACCATGAAGCGTGGAGGTGGAAGCATCATGTTGTGGGGGTGCTTTGCTGCAGGAGGGACTGGTGCACTTCACAAAATAGATGTCATCATGAGGAAAGAAAATTATGTGGATATATTGAAGCAACATCTCAAGACATCAGCTGGGAAGTTAAAGCTTGGTTGCAAATGGGTCTTCCAAATGAACAATGATCCCAAGCATACCTCCAAAGTTGTGGCAAAATTGCTTAAGGACAACAAAGTCAAGATATTGGAGTGGCCATCACAAAGCCCTGACCTCAATCCGATAGAAAATTTGTGACAGAACTGAAAAAGCATGTGCAAGCAAGGAGGCCTACAGACCTGACTCAGTTACACCAGTTCTGTCTGGAGGAATGGAACAAAATTACAGCAATTTATTGTGAGAAGATTTTGGAAGGCTACCCAAAACGTTTGACCCAGGTTAAACTATTTAAAGGCTATGCTACCAAATACTAACAAAATGTATGTAAACTTCTAACCCACTGGGAATGTGATGAAAGAAATAAAAGCTGAAATAAATCATTCTCTCTACTATTATTCTATTAGTAATTCTTATAATAAAGTAGTGATTCTAACTGACCTAAGACAGGCAATGTTTTCTAGGATTAAATGTCAGGAATTGTGAAAAACTGAGTTTAAATGTATTTGGCTAAGATGTATGTAAACTTCTAACTTCAACTGTACATACAGAGGGTTGCCAGAAATAGGCCAGCAATATCATGAAGGATCCCACCCACCCTGCTCATGGACTGTTTATCTCACTCCCATCAAGGAAGAGGCTATGCAGCATCTGTACCAAGACCACCATACTCAAATACAGTTACTTTCCCCAAGCTGATAGGCTGATTAACACCTTTTCCTTTTTTTATTGTGTTCTTTATGCTTGTGTTTTTTGCTGCATCGGATCTGGAGAAACAATCATTTTGTTCTCCTTTACACTGTGCTGAAGAATGACAAAGCATCTTGAATCTGCCACTTCTTTGTCCAATTTCTAAATCTGTTCAAGTCCTTTTGCAGATTCCCTGTTTCCTCAACGCTACCTGCCCCTCATCCTATCTTTATGTCATCCACAAACTTGGCCAGCAAACCATCAAATCCATCCTCCAGACATTGACATATGATGATATTAGACCTTCAACAATGCAGTCTGTACCCAGGATTATCATTGTTCATGAAAGCACTTGCTAATGTATGAGGAGGTGTGATTGAAGTGCATTAGTATTGATAAAACGCTCAGCCAAAAATAATGCTTAAAAATCTTTTATCTTCCAGTATCACCATAGATGACGTGGTCCATGTGATAGATGGGGGAAAGATAAAGGAGACTCACTTTGACACTCAAAACAATATCAGCACGATGGCTGCAGAGTGGGTCAGCAAAGCGAATGCCAAGCAGAGGAAAGGTCGAGCTGGAAGGTAAGGTAGTTTTCTGTATCTGTCGACAGGTATGCATAATGTACAGTATTGAATCATTGAAGCAATGTTTGTAGAGGACAGTCAGTGGAGGTTTACAGAGTTGCAGTTTGTTGGTCATAAACTGGTGCTTCCTGGTCTCTGGTTAAGCTTTCCATCTATAGTATGAAGCAAGAAGATAAAAATGGTGCCAAAGAGTGGTGATCTTGTGTGCAGCTCCAAAGAGAATCATCAGATATTCTCTTCTAGGACTACTTCAGCTAAAATCTAGTCATAGCCATGGGTACTTCAGTAAGGTGCGTAGCTTTCTGAGACTTCCATCTTCTGTTGCCACCATCTTACAGATGGGGGTAGAAGAGAACACAGATGCTGGAATCTGGACCCAAAAAATAACCTGCTGAAGGAACTGAGTACGTCAGGCAGCATCTGTTGGCAGGGGGAATAGGAGTCGTTGATGCTTCAG
Source organism: Hypanus sabinus (assembly GCF_030144855.1). Lineage (NCBI taxonomy): Eukaryota > Metazoa > Chordata > Chondrichthyes > Myliobatiformes > Dasyatidae > Hypanus > Hypanus sabinus. The sequence continues at coordinate 16,690,529 of NC_082707.1, forward strand.
GAGAGGTACAGGGTCTTGATCTGAAACATCAAAGTTCAAAGCAGATTTATTATGTCACCATTTACGTGATTCACTTTCACACAGGCGTTCACAGTAGAACAAAGAAATACCTTAGAGTTAGTGAAAGCCACAAAGGCTGACAAACAACCAGTGTTTAAAAGAAGACAAACTGTGCAAATACAAAAAAAAATGCTCAGTGGCCACTTTATTAGTTAGCCCCTGCTGTAGCCCATCCATCTCTGTCGTGCGTTCAGAGTTCTCTCTTCTAAACACTGTTGTCGCACAATGGTTATTTGAGTTGCTCTCGCTTCCTGTCAGCTTGAACCGATCTGACCATTCTCCTCTGACCTCTCTCATTAACAAGGCAGTTTCACTCACAGAACTGACACACATTGATTGTTTCTTTGTTCTTTGCGCCATTCGCTGTAACCATTAGTGGCTGTTGTGGGTGAAGATCCCAGAAGATCAGCAGTTTTTGAGATGATCAATCTGTCCTGTCTTGGATCAACAATCATTCTGTGATCAAAGTCACTTAGATCATGTTTCTGCCCCTTCTGGTGCTTGGTCCGAACAACAACTGAACGTCTTGACCATGTCTGCATGTCCTTATGAACTGAGTTTCTGCCACATCATTGGGTGATTATATATTTGCATTCATGAACAGATGTACCAAATAAAATGGTCTCTGAGTGTAAAATAAATAACACTGAGAGCATGAGTTCTAAAGTCCTTGATAGTGAAACCATAAATTGTGGAATTAGTTCAGTGTTCCTAAATTGTGAACGAATTTATCAATGCTGGTTCAGGATAATAACTGTTCCTATACCCGGTGTGGGACCTAAGGCTCCTGTACCTCCTGCCCGATGCTAGCAGCGAGAGGAGAGCATGGCTTGGATGGAGGGTGTCTTTGATGGATGCTGCTTCATTGTGGCAGCCCCCCCTCTCCCCACCTTTGTAAGCTGCTCGGTGGTGGGGAGGGCTTTTCCTGCGATGGTCTGGGCTGTATCCACTGCTTTTTGTAGGCTTTTCCATTGGTGTTTCCATACCAGGCCATGATGCAATCAGTCAGATTACTAAAATAACAAACGATACTTTTGAATTCAGCAGCGGGGGATGAAGACATTCATTTTGTTTTTCAAGAGTAGTATAACAATGATAGGTAAATCTGCTTGAGTTCAATAGGATTATACTTAATAGAATGAGTAGATTTGGTGCCTTTGGAATTTGTTGATGGGATAACAAAAAGAACAAGGAGTAATCTACTGGTGTATGCTTACAATTGCTTATTGGGCAGAAGGTGAAGAGTAGAACTAAATTGGTCCTCCTTGGTTAGCAGGCTTTGACCGGTGGGATATCTTAAATAGAGCAGAAGCACAAAACCCTATTCCCAATACCAATAATTTCCTTGACAGGATCGAATGATATTTGTCCATGTTTGCTGGGGATACTAAACTAGGTGGGATTGTGAGTACTTAAGGCGGTGACAAGGGACTCAGAGCATTGATTACCGGAGTTGTGATGTTATGCTGCAGTTGTATAAAATGTTGGTGAGGCTGAATTTGGAGTACTGGGTGCTGATGTGGTTACCTACCCACAGGAAAGATATCAATAAGCTTGAAGAAGTATAGAATGTCACCAGGTCTTGGTTGACTAGATTAGGACTTTATTCCCTGAAGTGTAGGAGAATGAGCGGAGATTTGATAGAAATATACAAAACCATGAGGGCCATAGATAGGGTAAATACATGCAGACATTTCCCCCCCGAGTTTTGGTGAGACTAGAAACTAGAAGTCACAGGTTTAAGGTGAAAGGTGGAATATTTATGGTAGGGGTTCCCAACCTGTAGTCCACAGACCCCTCATGGTAGGAGTCCATGGCATAAAAAAGGTTGGGAATCCCTGATAGAAGGGAAAGCTTCTCAACTCAGAGGGAGGTGAGTTTTGGACAAAGTGCCAAATGCTTGTTCAGTTCCAACAGTTAAGAGAAGTTTGAGTAGGTACATGGATGAGAGGAGTATGGGTCAGTGTAGCTGAACTCAGAATGCCTTTACTGATTGCGCGCTTAAATCTCCCCTCCCATGGGCCCCTGCGACCCACGGGGCAGATGTGACGTCAGACTATCCCGCCACTACACGTTTGCCCGCTGCTCCCGATGGTGGTTCGAGTCCCGTGTGTGCGGGCCTCCACACCCCCCCCCCCCCCCCCCGCAGAAACATCCATCGGGGGAGTGGAGCCCCCAGTCTGTGTGGCTTGCCTGGGTGGCCGGCCTCTCCGGCGTGGTGCTTGTACCCTCACTGGTTGCTCAATGTCCAAGTGTGCCAGTTTGAGGTGGTCCAGTGAAACGTCACTTCCCGGCCACCCACCTCCATGACACACGTGGATCCATTATGCAAGATTACCCTGAAGGGTCCCTCGTACGGCTGCTGTAGAGGTGACCTGTGCGTGCCCCTGCGAATAAAAACATAACTCACAGTCTCAGCGGTCTTTAGGGGTGAAGGATGGCGTGGGACCATGCCTGGAGGTCGGGACTGGTGCCAGGGTCCCTACCTTGTCCCACAGCCTCGTTAGCACCGCTGCTGGAGTTTCTTCCGAACCTCGGGCCTCAGGTACGAACTCGCCTGGGACCATCATGGGGGCACCGTAGACCAATTCTGCCAAGGACGTGTCCAGGTCCTCCTTGGGATGCCCAGGGAAACTCGTCTATCCAGTTGGCACCCCTGTGGCACGCCATCAGAGCCGACTTGAGATGCCAGTGGAATCACTCTACCAAACCGTTGGACTGGGGATGGTACGCTGTGGTGTGATGCAGCTGGGAGCCCAGGAGCTGCGCCAGTGCTGTCCACAAACCAGATGTGAACTGCGCCCCTCTGTCGGAGGTGATGTCCATTGGGAGGCTGAACCTGGCGATCCAGTTTGCAATGAGTGTCCTGGTGCAGGACTCGGTGGACGTGTCTGCCAGCGGTACGGCTTCTGGCCATCTGGTGAACCCGACTACCATGGTAAAGATATACCTGGCGCCCCGAGGGACTGGCAGGGGGCCAACGATGTCCATGTGAATGTGTTGGAACCGCCTGTCCATCGGCTGGAACTGCTGGAGGGGAGCCTTCATGTACCGCTGGACTTTGGCAGTCTGGCAGTGTACACAGTCCTGGCCCAGTGTCTGACCTGTTTGCGCAAACCATGCCAGACGAATCTGTCTGCTACCAGCTTGATGAACGCCCGGATGGACGGGTGGGCCAGGTTGTGCAGCGTGTCAAACACCCGGCGCTTCCATATTGCTGGTACAACGGGTCGGGGTTTGCCGGTAGACACGTCGCACAGGAGTCGATCCTCTGTCGGACCGATGGAGACATCCTCCAGCTGCAGTCCCGAAATGGAGGTGCAGTAAGCCAGTATCTCGGTGTCCAACCATTGTGCTTCGGCCAGTGCTGCGTAGTCTATTCCTGAGGATGGTATGCCTACTGAGTGGAGGCAGGGGCGAGACGTGTGCCAGTGATGACATTGTTCTTCCCTGCGATGTGGCAGACATCCATGGTGATTCTGAAATAAAGGACAGGTCTCTCTGCTGTCGAGCCGACCATGGGTCCGATACCTTGGCCAGTGCGAAGGTGAGGGGCTTGTGGTCCGTATACACAGTGAACTCCCTTCCCTCAAGGAAGTGCCGGAAGTACTGGACTGCCAGGTAGAGTGCTAGCAACTCTCTGTCGAAGGTGCTGTGCTTCACCTCTGGTGGCTGTAAGTGCCGGCTGAAGAAAGCGAGTGGTCGCCACTGGTCCTCGACGAGCTGCTCCAGGACTCTGCAGACTGCCATGTCGGAAGCATCGACTGTGAGTGCCATGGGTACATCGACTCTTGGGTGCACGAGGAGGGCCGCCTTTGTCAGTGCCTCCCTGGCCTGTTCGAACGCCTCCGTGGACTCCACGTCCCATGTCACTTCTTTGGCCTTGCCGGCCATCAGGCGGAACAAGGGTCTCATGATGCGTACCACCACCATCACGAACCAATGATAAAAGTTGACCTTCCCTGCGAACTCCTGCAGGCCCTTGACTGTGCTGGGTTTGGGGAACTGGCAGATGGCCTGCACCTTGTCCGGTAGGTTGACTCTGTGGCCCAAGAAGTTGATCTCCGTCAACCCAAGGTGGCACTTCGCCGGATTGATTGCCAGTCCATGGTCGCTCAGGCATTGGCAGAGCTGGCGCAAATGTGCCACGTGCTCTTGGTGCGAACTGCTGGCCACCAGGATATCATCCAAGTAAATGAAGACAGAATCCAGGTCGTGTCCCACTGAGTCCATGAGCCTTTGGGAAGTTTGGGCTGCATTCTTGAGACTGAAAGGCATCCTCAGGAATTCGAACAAGCCGAACGGGGTGATGAGGGCTGTCTTGGGCACGTCGTCGGGGTGCACTGGGATCTGATGGTATCCCCTGACCAGGTCGATTTTCGGGAAGATGTTCACCCTGTGCAGGTTCGCCATGAAGTCCTGGATGTGGGGTACCGGGTATCTGTCAGTGGTTGTGGCATTGTTGAGCCTTCTGTAGTCTCCGCAGGGCCTCCATCCTCCTGCGGACTTGGGCACATGTGCAGCAGTGATGCCCACGGGCTGACTGAGCGGCGTACGATTCCCATCTCTTCCATCTTACGGAATGCCTCCTTGGCAAGGTGGAGCTTGTCGGGTGGGAGCCTGCGAGCTCAGGCGTGCAGCGGTGGTCCTTACGTGGGGATGTGGTGCTGCAAGCCGTGCTTGGGGTCAGCCGTGGAGAACTGCGGGGTAACTATGGAGGGGAATTCCACCAGCACCCTGGCGAATTCGTCACCCGAGAGGGTCACGGAAGCCAGGTGGAGGGCCGGTAGCTTGGTTTCTCCAAGCTGGAAAGTCTGGAATGTCTCGGCGTGGACCAAACGCCTGCCTTTCAGGTCGACCAGGAGGCAGTTGGATCATAGGAAATCTGCTCCTGGTATTGGCTGTGACACCGCTGCCAACGTGAAAGTCCAAGTGAAATGGCTGGACCTGAAATTCAGTGAGATAGTTCGCAGACCGTATGTCCTAATACTGGTGCCATTTGCAGCGGTGAGTTCGGGGCCTGGGACCACATTACAAGTGTCCATGTTCGAGGGGAGGGGTACGCTGACTTTGGCCTCGGTGCCTTACAGGAAACGCCGCCCGAACCAGAGGTACAGGAGGCTGCCTCGATGACCAGCCATCGTAGCCATTAGCGATGGCTGGCCCCGGCATTTCCCGGAAAAGCACATGAAGGACGGCAGCGGCGCGCGCCTAAGCCCCATCTTTGGTGATAGAACCACCATTGTTCTGAACTTTTGTCTTTCTCCCCCGTGGGTCTCGACGGTTTCAGTTGCGGGACCTGGGCTTTGGGGTGCGTGATCTTGGCTGGGCCAATGGAGGCCGCTTCACATTGCTTGCTCTGCCAAAGGATGTCTGCTTTAGCTGCGACCCTGTGTGGGCTGCTGAAGTCCTCACTCGCAAGGAGGAAGCGAATGTCCTCTGGCATTTGCTCGAGGAACAACTGTTCAAATAAAAGGCACGGCTTATGGCCGTCCATGAACGCCAGCATATCATTCGTGAGCTCGGATGACGTGCAGTTGCCAGCCCGTTCGCGGCGGGAGAGTCCGAAGGTACGGATCAGGAACGCCTTAAGCTTAGTGTACCTATCCTCCGTTGGTGGCTGGCGTAGGAAGTCGATGATCCAGCCTGCTGTCTCCTGGTCGAGCGTGCTGACCACGTAGTAGTACCGTGTGGCGCCGGCTGTAATGACTCTGCTATTGAACTGGGCCTCAGCCTGCTTAAACCAAACGTGGGGCTGAGTGGCCCAGAAAGTCGGGAGCTTCAGAGAGACCGTGCTGTGCGAGTTGCTCGAACTCATGGCTGGTTCAGAAAGTCGGGAGATTCAGAGAGACTGCGCTGTGCGAGTTGCTTGAACTCATGGCTGGTCGCTGAGTAGCCGGCTCCAGACGCCGTCTGGAATGTCGGGGTCACCAATGTAGTCGTGCGCAATGCACTACTAAAGAAACACACGGAGACGGGGAGAGCTGAACTCAGAATGTCTTTACTGATCCAAAATTGCACGCTTAAATCTCCCCTCCCATGGGTCCTGTGTGCGGGCTACCACGACAGGTAGATATGACTAGGTGGGCCAAAGGGCCTATGTCTGTGTTGTACTGTTCAATAACTCAAACTCTCCACTATGCGTCTATAGAAACATCTGCAATTCCCTTCCTTTCCCCATCACCCCCAGCAGATCCTACCCAGCCAGCTAAGTTCCAGCAGCAGTCTGTTACAGATACTGACATAGCATCTGGCTTTTTTACCATTTGCCACCTGATATGAAATGCTCTGGTGCAAGCAACACTTTTTCATTCATTTTCCTGCAATTAGTTTTTGTGCTTTAATTATTCAACCGAAAATATACCGCTAGCATCCTCGTTATGGATCTTAAATTGCTTATGGGTAAAATGATTCTGCCGAAACCAGTATTTCTTTCTGTTCAAAGTACATAAGATACAGTTTTTTTTGAGTTATTGTGTAACAAGGGGTGTGAGGTAATGTTGCAGGTCTATAAAACTCTGGTTAGACCAGACTTAAGAGTATTTAATTTGGTTCTGGTCACCTCTTTATAGGAGGGAGTTTGAAGCTTTAGACAGGGTCCAGAGCAGATTTACCGGGATCCTGTCTGTATTAGAGGGCATGTCTTATGGCTTGAATAAGTTCGGGCTTTTTTCTGGAGCGAAGGAGGATGATAGGTGACTTAGTAGAGATGTACAGGATGATAAGAGACGTAGATACAGTCAGAGGCTGTTTTTTTTCCCCAGGGTGGAAATGGCTAATACAAGGGGGCACAACTTAAAAGTGTTTGGAGGAAAGTACAGGGGAGGTGGCAAAAGTAGTGTTTTTTTTAAATATACAACTAGTGGGTGTGTGGAACGCTCAGCCAAGGGTTGTGGTAGAGGCAGTTATATTAGGGGCAATTAGGTGATTCTTAGGCACATGTTTAAAAGAAAGCTTTGTAAGAGGGAAGGGTTAGATCAATCTTGGAGTAGGTTAACGGGTCAGCACAATATCATGGGCCGGAGAGCCTTTACTGTGAAGTACTGTTGGGCATTTTTATTTATGATTTCACACATTCTCACTATGAGACAAGAGGATCAGATTTGTGTCACTCTAAGTCAGGCAAACTCCAGACAGTGTTATTTAAGTCTGAAATAATATATGGAAATTTCCTACAGTCTTTAGCATAATTGTGGATTTTGAAAGGGTACTTTTTTTGTATTGTGCACCATTGCCTACACACAATGTACAATCCCAAATGATGATCTATTTTATAGAGAATTAAATTGGTAAATTAACTAGCTGCAGTTAACTGTGCAATTGAACTAACTGTTTTATCAATCTCATACGTGTGTGTGTGGCCATTGTTATACTGACTGCAGTGTGTTTATGTAAGGAATCTGTGAGAGCTAACAGGCGGAAGAAAAGCAGCAGAGGATGAAATAATTTAACCATTTATACACTCAGTGGCCACTATATTAGTACAGGAGCGTACCTAACAAAACGACCACAGGAGTGGAAGCCAGGGTGGTCTTCTGCTGCTGTAGCCCATTCATTTCAAGTGTCAACGTGTTGTGCATTCAGACATGCTATTCTACACGCTGTTGTAGCACATGGTAATTTCATTTACTGTCGCCTTCCCGTCAGCTTGAACCAGTCTGGCCATTCTCCTCTGACCGCTCTTGTTAACATGGCATTTTGGCCCACAGAACTGCTGCTCACTGGATGTTATTTTTTTGCTTTTTGCACCATTCTCTGTAAACTCTGGAGACTGTCCTGCGTGAAAATCCCAAGAGATCAGCAGTTTCTGAGATACTCAGACCACCCTGTCTGCCACTAACGATAGTTCCATGGTCAGCCACTTGGATCACATTTTGCCCCCATTCTGATGTTTGGTCTGAACAACAACTGATCATGTCTGCATGCTTTTATGCATTGAGTTGCAGACATGTGATTTGCCAGTTAGATATTTGCATTAATAAGCAGATGTACAGGTATATCTAATAAAGTGGCTACTGTGTATAACCCCGGTAGCAGAGACATTGATAATTGAAGAAAGCTTGATCTTGCCTTTTACTTTATTTTCACATAGCATGTAGGTACATTCAGTATTTTGCCCTAGTACATTGCCATTTAATATCAGTTATCCATTAATTGTGTAGGAGAACCACATTGCCGAATTATTCATTTGATTGTGTATTGCAGGTATTTACATTTTCATGTACCATTCTGTGTAAAAAGTATTAAATCATTTTTGACTGTATTTTCTACAGCACTAATTTGAATATACCTGGACTGTTTTGATGTTGTGTTTTATAGCCTGTGTTTCTCGCTCGTTTTTATTTGCAGTTTGTTTGCGATTTGTTTTTTTTCCACATGGTGATGAGGTTTGATGTTTTTCTTTGAATGGGCTCACAGTTTTCTTTATGGCTGCCTGTGAGAACACAAATCTCAGTGTTGTATACTGCATGCATACTTTGATAATAAGTGTACTTTGAATCTTGAATCCTGTCTCAGGTTCCTGGGCCAGTTTCATTCGCCTCAGCACTGAATTGACCCGCAGCCAGTCGAATCACTTTCAGGAGACCTGCAGCTCGTGTTCTCAGTGTTATTTTACATATTTTTAGATTATTTTTACCATTTGTCCTCTTGTTGGTCTTTGTTATGTGTAGTTTTTCATGGATTCTATTGTATTTCTTTATTTTCCTGTGGGTTCCTGCAAGAAAATGGATCTCAAGGTTCTTTATGGTAACCATGCTTTGATAAGCTGGGGCCACGGTAACGTAGTGGTTAACGCAACGCTATTGCAGCTCAGGGTGTCAGAGTCTGGAGTTCAGTTCCGACACTGTCTGTAAGAAGTTTGTATGCACTCCCCGCAATTGCATGGGTTTCCTCCCACTGTCCAAAGACATCCTGTTTGGCAGATTAATTGGGCATTGTAAGTTGTTCTGTGATGAGGCTAGGGTTAAATAGGTGGGTTGCTGGGTGGTATGCCTCAATAATCTGGAAGGGCCTATTCCTCACCATATCTCTAAATAGAATAAAAATAAAATAATAAATTTACCCTGAACCTTGAACCTTAATAGAAGCAGCTTTGAAAGGAAAGTGACTTAATAAGGTAAATAAAAGCTTTATTCATAGAAAATTGCCTGTAGTGGTTGTCAGTCGTAAATGGACATGCACAGTCTAAGTGGTTCCAGCCAGATGAGTTACAGTGATCGCTGTAGTTTGACAAAAACATTTGCAGCAACACACAGCCTGAATGCAGGCTGGGACCTGAGTCGAGACGGGAGTAAAACCGAGTCAAGTTTTCGAGATTCAAGTTTACTTACCACATGCACATCAAAACATACAGTGAAATGCATCTTTTGTGTTAACACCTAACACATCCGAGGTTGTGCCCACGTGTTGCCTCACATTCCGGTATCAATGTAGCGTACCCACAATCCTTAGCAGAACACAACGGGTGACAAAACAACAGCAAAACAAGCCCCGTTCCTCCCTCCCACCCACCCACCCATGCACACATTAAGTCCTCCACTAGGAGGACTTGGGAGGACTAAGACTCGGCTTTTCAAACAGTGGGCTTTAACATACACAGTGGACTCTCGGATTCACAGATTTTGAGGGGTGGGGGTGGGTTCAGGCCTTCGGGCCTTGACCTCTGGAATTTCAATTGACCCTCGGGCCTAGATCTTTGGCATCAACCCAGGTCAAGCCAATCACTGAATCCTTGGCCTTAGACTCTGAGCTTGCCAATGACAAGACCCCGAGCACTAGGCCTGGGTCATTTACATTGGCCATATTGCAGTTCCAAAAGAAGCTTAGCGATCAGAATTGAACTCCTGTCACTGGTGCTATAATGGTGTTAAGCTAACTGCCCATGCCACCCATTCTAGGTCCCACCTTCCCCTCTTTATTAGGGAGAATTGTATTGGCTCACACATCCCATCAAACCTTTAATAATATCAGAGTGACAGAGGCAATCCTGAGGTTACAACAGGGGTTCATTCCTGAGAGCTGCTTGTATCCTGACATTTTTTGTAACTCCGTAATGGTCAACGTCAGCATGTGAGAGTATGAGGATACACGGGAAGAGCAGTCGCCAGCTGGCCTCACTGAGTCAGCCTGTGCAGCACTCCCACCTCTGCCCGACTAGTCCCAGCCCCTAATTGTTGTGGCTCAGGAAGAGCGTAAGAGAGAGGGTACACAGAAATGCACTGCTCCCGCCCAGGTAGAAGATAGCTATATCAGCCGGTAAATGCATCTTCATCTATCCCTCTTGTTCTCCCAAATGTACAGGGTGTCTGTGAGTCAGGCATTCATAACCTGGGAGTTTGTAATTCAAGAATAACTAACACAGATGCAGAGACACACGAACAAAGAGTCGTCGTTTCGGGCTGAGACCCTTCAGTTTGTAATCCAGTTGCCCGGACTATTGATTCAGGACTCTGAATCTAAAACTTGTCATGGTATATTTCAAATTGACTTTAATATTTGCAAAGATCGTGAAGTTTAAGGATAGTCAGAGGAGATATTTATTTAGTGCTACAGTCCTTTGAGCCAGGCTGCCCCAGTAACCCCACAACCCTGATGAACCTTAGTATAGTCATGGGACAATTTACAATGACCAGGTAATTTACCTGGTACATCTTTGGTCTGTGGGAGTAAACTGGAGAAAACCTACACATCCCATGGGGAGGATGTAAAGAGACTCCCCAGAAAAACTCTGGATACTCTGAGCTGTAAAGGCGTTGCCCTAACTGCTACGCTGCTGTGGCACCTCGAGCGGAGGATTCTTCTATCCCCTGCCCTATCTGGGTTCTGTATCACTCCAGTCCAGCAACTGTGTTGTCTGAAATTTCTCAGTAGGATGTTTAAAAGATTGAAAAATTAATTAGTTTCATTTGTCACCTGTACATAGCAATGTGCAGTGAAATACATCTTTTGCGTCAAGTCAAATCAGCGAGGTTTGTGCTGGGTAAGTGTTGCCATGATTCCACTGCCAACAAAGCACGTCCACGACTTACAAAGCTGCACATCTTGGGCATGTGCAAGGAAGCTGGAGCATCCAGGGTAAAAACACATGGTCTGAGGGAGAATGTACAAACTCCTTACAGCGACGGAAATCAAACCTCACTCTTACAGCTGCCTGCTGTAAAAGATCAGCTAACCACTATGCTACCACGTTTAGTTCAGGGCCCAGTTAAAATTAGACAGTAGGTCTGCCCAGTGCCATCTATGCCCCATTCAATCACAGGATTTATAAAAACATTATTGCAGTGTGAATGGTTAGCACATTCTGCCGGTCGAAAGCTGCTGGTGCTGTATTAGTTATTGATTGGCCTTTTTCAAGACTACTGCAGCCCTTTCGTTGGCTGCTTCTGGTGTCACAGTACCGGCTTCCAGCATCAAAATACTGCTAGCAGATAGCTATAACCCACGTGCAGCACCTGCTCTTTGGGTCACCATGAACTGGGGATCGCATGAGCAGTGCCACAGGAGGACTTGGAAATGTGCTGCAGATAGAGAGCCCAGGCACACATTTATGGTTCAATGGTTCCATTCAGTATCAAATAGTGTATACAGTATACTACCTAAAATTCTTGCTTTTAACAGACGTTGAATTGAATTGCCTTCATTTCTCACATCCTTCACATACATGAGTAAAAATCTTTGTTATGTCTCTATCTAAATGTGCCATGTGCAATCATAGTAATTTATAACAAATAGAACAGTCAATGTAATATAGAGTACACCCAAATCAGTGTGAGTTCATCAGTCTTTTGGCCTGGTGGAAGAAGCTGTCCCGGAGCCTGTTGGTCCTGGCTTTTATGCTGCGGTACCACTTCCCGGATGGTAGCAGCTGGAATAGATTGTGGTTGGGATGACTTAGGTCCCCAATTATCCTACGGACCCTTTTTACGCACCTGTCCTTGTAAATGTCCTGAATCATGGGAAGTTCACAACTGCAGATGTGGTGGGCTGTCCACATCATTCTCTGCAGATAAAGGCAGGTACAGTTCCCATACCAGGAAGTGATGCAGCCAGTCAGGATGCTCTCAATTGTGCCCCTCTAGAAAGTTCTTAGGATTTGGGGACCTGCACCAAACTTCCTCGACCGTTTGATGTGAAAGAGGCGCTGTTGTGCCTTTTTCACCACACAGCTGGTGTGTACAGACCACGTGAGGTCCTCGGTGATGTGGATGCAGAGGAACTTGAAGCTGTTTACCCTCTCAACTCCAGATCCATTGATGTCAATAGGGTTTAGCCCGATTCCATTCCTCCTGAAATTCACAACCAGCTTCTTTGTTTTTGCGACATTGAGAGATAGGTTGTTTTCTGGACACCACTGTGTCACATCCACAAAAGCAGGAGAGAACCCAAAGAATGAATGACAGTAGAACACTAGAACCCCAAAGTGCTCTCTCCCCTGCTTCCCACACACAAACAGCAGCAAAGTATCAGCTATACTCTCGCACTTCCTCTCGCTCTCACTCTCTGACTCTGTCTCTCCTCTCTCGTCCATCGAGAGAGAGAGTGATTGCAGAGGCCTTTGTCAGTTGACCCACTGTTTGCAATATTCCATTCCCCCTACATTCCCCTCTGTCGACTACACTGGCATGAAATATGTTCGTAGGCAGGGCCTTCCCCAAGGGCACACGTCTGTCAGGCTGCACCCTGGCGATATAGAAAAACGGCTGATCAGTAGCCCGAGAGCTGGAATCAACACCGTAAAGAACTGCAATTTGTGTGCAGCTGTAGATCATAGACACCAACAGAACTCTACCTACCTTGAAAAGGGAAAAAGAGACGTTAAAGAGAAAAAATTAAGCTAGTTCACAGATGAGCTTGAAGAAGCTGCCCTCTTGTGACGTCCTTGTGTAACTGGATTATTTCAGTGAATGTCTTCGTGCATGTCTACCATTAGTGGTTGTCCTCCGTCTCCTTTACAGGAGGGGGAATTTTGAGAGTAGCTATGAGATGGCTTTTTAGAGTAGCTTGTGATTGAGCCCACTGGAGGATCACCTATTTGTTGTGCAATGAGCCAGAATTGATTAGAAAAATAAAGCTTAAAAGAACCCTTAGGGGCAAGTGATGATAATATGATCAAATTCATCCTGAAATTTGAGAAGCTGCAGTCAGACGTATCAGTATTACAGTGGAGTAAAGGGAATTACAGATGCACAAGTTGATTGGAGATGGTCAGAATTGATTAGAAAAGAACACTGGCAGGGATGACAGCAGAGCAGAATGGCTGGAATTTCTAGATTCGCAAGACACGGGATATATACATCCCAAATTGAAAGAAGTATTCTGAAGGAGAAATGACATAACCGTGGCTAACAAGAGAAGTCAAAGCCAACATAAAAGCCAAAAAGAGAGTGTATCGTAGAGCAAAGATTAGTGGGAAATTAAAGGATTTGGGAACTTTTTAAAAACCAACAGAAGGCAACTTAAAAAAGTCATTAAGAAGGTGAAGATGGAATATGAAAGTAAGCTAGCCAATAATATTAAAGAGGGTACCATAAGTTTCTTCAGATATATAAAGTACAAAAGAGGTGAGAGTGGATATTGGACTGTTGGAAACAATGCTGGAGAGGTAGTAATAAGGGACAATGAAATAGCGGATGAACTGATTTAAGTATTTTGCATCATTCTTCACTGTGGAAGACACTAGCAGTATGGAGGAAGTTCCAGATGTCAGGGGTCATGAACTGTTTGAAGATACCATAACTAGAGAGAAGGTTCTTGGGAAACTGAAAGGGCTGAAGGTGGCTAAGTCACCTGGACTGGATGGTGTACACCCCAGAGTTCTGAAAGAGGTGACTGAAGAGATTGTGGAGGCATTAGTAATGATCTTTCAAGAATCAGTAAATTTTGGAATGGTTCTGGAAGACTGGAAAATTGCAAATGTCACTCCACTCTTCAACAAGGGCGAGAGGCAGGGGAAAGGAAACTATAGGCCAGTTAATCTGAGCTCAGTGGTTGGGAAGATGTTTTCAATACATTGCTTATTTATTATCATTATTACTTTTTTTCTCTTGCATTTGGAGAGATTATTGTGTTTTGCATATTGGTTGTTCATATTTGTTCTGTGCTTTTTCATTGATTCTCTTGGGCTTCTTTTTATTTGCAGTGAATGCCCACAAGAAAATGAATCTCGGAGTACTATATGTTGACATACAGTACTGTGCCAAAGTATTGGGGAGCTTAATGTAAAGGAATCCTTAGGAGGCCCTGATCATATTACGATTGAATTCATATGCAATTTGAGAGGGAGAAGCATAACTTTCACCTATCTGTATCACAATGGAATAAAGGAAATTGCAGAGGCATGAGAGAGGACCTTGCCCAGGTGGCTTGGAGGATGATACTGGTGGGGTTGACAGCAGAGCAGAGTTTCTGGAAATAGTTCTCAAGGCGCATGATAGATATGTCCCACTGAGGAATAAGTTGTCAAATGCCAGCGGCAGCAACTGTGGCTGACAAAGGAAGTTAAGAACTGCACAAAAGCCTAAGAAAGGGCGTTTTAGGTAGCAAAGTGAGTGGGAAGTTGGATGATTGGGAAGCTTTTAAAATCCAACAAAAGGCCACTAAAAATCTATAAGAAGGGAAATGATGAAACATGAGGGCAAACTAGTCAATAATATAAAGCATGATACTGTAAGGTTTTTCAGTTATATAAAAAGTAAAAGGAAGGGGAGAGTTGATAATGGGAAATGATGCTGATGTGGTAGAAATGGGGGAGAAAGGGATGGTAGGTGGACACCATCAGTCTTCACTGTGGAAGACACTAGCAGTTTTCCAGTGGTCTGTGAGTGTCAGGGAGTAGGAGTGATTGCTATTACAAAGGAAAAGGTGCAAGGCAAACTCAAAGGTGTTAAGGTGAACAAGTCATCTGGGCTGGATGGACTACATCCCAGAGTCCTGAGAGAAGTTACTGAAGAGTTAGTGGATGCATTGGTCATGATCTTTCAAGGAACACTTGCTTCTGGCATGGTCCTGGAGGACTGGCAGATTGCAAATGTCACTCCATTCTTTAAGAAGGGAAGAAGGCAAAAGACAGGAAATTATATGCCACTTAGCCTAACCTCAGTGTTTGGGAAAGTATTGGAATCTATTATTAAGGATGACGTTTCGAGGTATTTGGAGACCAATGATAAAATAAGTCAAAGTCAGCATGGTTTCTGTAAAGGGAAATCTTGCCTGTTAGAGTTCTTCGAGGAAGTAACAAGCAGAGTGGACAAAGGAGTGGCAATGGATGTCATTTATTGGTTTTCAGAAGGCGTTTGATAAGGTGGTACACATGAGGCTGCTTAACAAGATAAAATCCTATGGCTTACAGAAAAAATACTGCTGTGGATAGCGGAATGCCTGACAGGCAGGAGGCAGCGAGTGTGAATGAAACAGGCCTTTTCTGGTTGGCTGCCAGTGTCTAGTGGTGTTCCTTAGGGGTCAGTATTCGGACTGTTGCTTTTCACATTGTTTGTCATTGATTTGGATAACGGAATTGATGGCTTTGTGGTAAAGTTTGCGAATGATATGAAGACAGGTGGAGGGCCAGGTAGTGCTGAGGAAACATTGTGATTGCAGCAGGACTTAGATAAATGGAAGAATGGGCAAAAAAATGGCAGCTGGAATATGGTGTTGGGAAACATATGATCATTTATCTTGGTAAAACAGACACAGACAGACAGACATACTTTATTGATCCTGAGGGAAATTGGGTTTCGTTACAGTCGCATCAACCAAGAATAGTGTAGAAATATAGCAAGATTAAACCATAAATAATTAAATAATATTAAGTAAATTATGCCAAGTGGAAATAAGTCCAGGACCAGCCTCTTGGCTCAGTGTGTCTGACACTCTGAGGGAGGAGTTGTGAAGTTTGATGGCCACAGGCAGGAATGACTTCCTAGGACATTCAGTGTTGCATCTTGGTGGAATGAGTCTTTGGCTGAATGAACAACTGTGCTTAACCAGTACATTATGGAGTGGATGGGAGATGTTGTCCAAGATGGCATGCAACTTGGACAGCATCCTCTTTTCAGACACCACCGTCACAGAGTCCAGTTCCACCCCCACAACATCACTGGCCTTACGAATGAGTTTGTTGATTCTCTTGGTGTCTGCTACCCTCAGCCTGCTTCCCCAGCACACAACAGCAAACATGATAGCACTGGCCACCACAGACTTGTAGAACATGCTCAGCGTTGTCCGGCAGATGTTGAAGGACCTCAGTCTCCTCAGGAAGTAGAGACGGCTCTGACCCTTCTTGTAGACAGCCTCAGTGTTCTTTGACCAGTCCAGTTTATTGTCCATTTGTATCCCCAGGTATTTTTAATCCTCCACCATGTCCGCACTGACCCCTTGGATGGAAACGGGTCACCTTAGCCCTCCTCAGGTCCACCACCAGTTCCTTAGTCTTTTTTACATTAAGCTGCAGATGATTCTGCTCGCACCATGTGACAAAGTTTCCCACCATTGCCCTGTACTCCGCCTCATCTCCCTTGCTGATGCATCCAAATATGGCCGAGTTATCAGAAAACTTCTGAAGATGGCTCAATAGGAACATTAGTTCATACTATTATCTAAATGGAGAGCAAGTTCAAACATTGGAGGTGCAGAGGAACTTAGGAGTCCTCGTGCAAGACTCCCAGAAGGTTAATTTACAATTTGAGTCTGTGGTAAAGAAGGCAAATGCAATGTTGGTGTTTACTTCAAGGGGAATAGAATATAAAAGCAAGGAGAGAACGTTGAAGCTTTATAAGATACTAGTCAGGCTGCACCTGGAATATTGTCAATGGTTTTGGGCCTCTTATCTCAGAAAGAATGTGTTGTCTTTGGAGAGAATCGAGGTTCATGAGGATGATTCCGGGAACGAAGGAGTTAAAATATGAGGAGCACTTGGCAGCTTTGAGCCTGTACTCACTGGAAATTAGAAGAATTTAGGGGTATCTCATTGAAACCTACCGAATGTTGAAAGGACTAGAGAGGGTGGATGTGGAGAGGGTGTGTGTTCCACCCCACCCCGCACCCCCCCCATCAGTGCCTGGCTGTCCTCTGCCACCTGTCCCCAACCTATCTCATGGTGCTCTTCGCCATTCCAAACATCCTTTGCTCACTCCAGATGTACAAACTCGCTCTACGATCCATGTTGACAAAAGGTTTTGGCACCCTAGCTCTATTTATGTGCCTTAAGACTTTTTCACTGGACTGTATATGTACTTTGATAATTAATTTATTTTGAACTTTGAGCACTGCCTGTGCAGCATTTGCAGGTGGCAGCATGTAAAACAACTTTTCTTATTTGCCATGCAGACATTTTAATAGATATCTTTTTACAGTTACCTAATATAGTGGGGAAACTGCTGCTAGCAGTGCAGGTGCATCCGTTTGGTCAGTACATCATTCTGTCTTCTTCCAGGGTACAGCCAGGATCCTGTTACCACTTGTACAATGGATTGCGAGAGAGCCTGCTGGATGACTATCAATTACCTGAAATCATGAGGACGCCACTTGAAGAACTTTGCTTACAGATCAAGGTTAAAAATAATTGCTGTTCAACTGGTTTAATCTTCCAAAGTTCTCATTTTCAGCAAAATAAAAATGTTACTGTGAATGCCATGGCATAGGACTAACTTCTTCCTTTGGTGGGAATATAGCACCAGGAAAAGAAAATTGTTCTAGCTCACTGAATTGTTAAAGGTTTACAAGATGGTATGAGGCATTCATAGAGTCATAGAGTACTTCAACGCAGAAAAATGCCCATTTGGTCCATGTAGTTGCGCCAAACTATTATTTTGTCTTGTCCCAATGACTTGCACCTTGACCATAGTCCTCCATACACCTCTCATCCATGTACCTAGCCAAGCTTCTCTTACATGTTCACATTGAGCCTGTATTCACCACTTTTGTGGCTAGCTCATTCCATACACTCATCATCCCCTAGGTGAAGAAGTTCTTCATGTTCCCCTAAAATCTTACTTTCACCCTTAGCCCATGGCCTCTAGTTCTAGTCTCACCCAAACTCAGTGAAAAAAAGCCTGCTTGCCCTATCTATACCCCTCATAATTTTGTATCCCTCTATCAAATCCCCCCTCATTCTCCTACGCTGCAGGGAATAGAAGTCCTAACCTATTCAAACTTTCCCCGTAACTCAGGTCCTCAAGTCTCGGCAACATCCTTGTAAATTTTCTGTATTCTTTCCATCTTATTGATATCTTTCCTGTAGGTATGTGACCAAAACTACACACAATACTCCAAATTACGCCTCACTAGTGGACAACCAGGAAATGGCTAATTTTGAAGTGGTTGGAAGAAAGTATAGGGGGGTGTCAGATGTAGGTTTTTGACATAGAGTGTTAGAATGCACTAGAAGAGCTGGTGTTAGAGGCAGGTGCATTAGGGATATTTAAGAAACTCTTAGGTTGGCCCATGGAGGGCTATGTGGAAGTGAAACAGAAGATTAATGTTGGAGTTGATTTAAAGGTCAGCTCAGCATTGCGGGCTAATGGGCCTGTACTGTGCTATCGTGATCTAGGTTCAGTCTCAATATCAAATTCTTTGACCTTCTGTGTTAGCACAGAGCCAGACCCTTTGGCCAGCCAGGTGCTTCCTGTGTTTATGCTCCACATGAGCCGCCTCGGGCGTCATTCATTCAATTCCCGTCAGAGACAGAAGAGGAAAGAAAACCGAATAGGGCAGGCGAAGAAGGGACACGTGGAGACTCGCCGATCTAAGGAATAATAAAATGAGTTGCGGGAAAGAGGGAGGCCTTCTCACAAAGTAAAGACGCATTTCGAGAGAATGTGCCCCACCTCACAGGAACACTGCAGCAAAACAGCTGCATTGAGCAGAGTTTGAGTTGCCTTACTGCAATATCATGATAATGCAGAGACGAGAAACTGCGGATGTCTGCTTCCAAAGCCAAAATCAATCTGCTGCAGGAACTCTGGACCAGGTACCACCTGTAAAGGGAACTGGAGAGCCCATTCGTCTGGGCTCCCAGAACATTGACTGTCCATTTCCATCCACAGCTGCTGAGCTTCAGCAGTCTATTGCTGACTGAGGTAATACTGTATTCAATCGGCACTCCTTACTTCCACTTCACCCTTGGGCAATGTGTGGTACCCTTGCCCCCACACCCCCCACCCCGATTAGGATCATGTGGAGCCATGGGAGCAAGTGGTGGATGGTTGTATGAGCAGCTGATGCAGATCACAAGTCCTGGTTATGCGACCACTGATGCCAGGCAGACAATCTCTGAAGAATCAAAATCAAGTTTATTATCACCAGCATGTGACGTGAAATTTGTTGACTTAGCAGCAGCAGTTCAATGCAATACATTATATAGAAGAAAAAAAACACAAAATAAAATAATAATGTTAAATAAATCAATTACAGTATCCGTATATTGAATAGCTTAAAAATCATGCAAAAAATAGAAATATTTTATTTTTTAAAAAGTGAGGTAGTGTCCAAGGGTTTAATGTCCATTTAGGAATTGGATGGCAGAGGGGAAGAAGCTGTTCCTGAACCGCTGAGTGTTTACCTTCAGGCTTCTGTACCTCCTACCTGATGGTAACAGTGAGAAAGGGCATGTCCTAGGTGCTGGAGGTCCTTAATAATGGATGCTGCCTTTCTGAGACACCAATCCCGGAAGATGTCCTGGGTACTTTGTATGCTAGTACCCAAGATGGAGCTGACTAAATTTATGAACTCCTGAAGCTTCTTTTGGTCCTGTGCAGTAGCCCCCCCCCCCTCCCCCCACATCCTACAGTGATGCAGCCTGTGAGAATGCTCTCCACATTATATCAGTAGAAGTTTATAAGTGTATTTGAGAGTATTGATAACGACTGGAGTAACCCGTCTTGTAAAGACACTGCCCACCAGAAGGCAATGGCAAACCACCTCTGTGGAAAAATTTGCCAAGAACAATTATGATAACGGATAAATCATGCTTGCCCATGTCATGCGACATGGCACACAATGGTGAATGTATGACAGGTTTTGGATGGCTCAGGGGCTGAACTTGCTGGAGTTTAGAAGCATGATAGAGGATCTCATAGAAACCTACCAGCTATTGAAAGAACTTCATGGAACGGAGAGGATGTTTCCAATGGTGTGAGACTCTAGGACCCAACAGCACAACCTCAGAATATAAGGACGTCTCTTTAGAACAGAGATAAGGAGAATTTATTTTTTTGCTAGAGGGTTGTGAATCTGTGGCAGATGTATTTAAAATGGAGGCTGATTGTTTCTTGGGCATCGAAGGTTACAGGGTGAAGGCAGGAAATTGGGTTTGAGAGGGAAAATAGATCAGCTATGATTGAATGTGGAGCTGTCTCAATTGGCCTGATTCTGCTCCTATATCTAATGGTCTTATGGCTTGGTGGAAATATCATTGGATGTAATACCTTGTTGCTAACCAACCAGTAAATCATGTTTTCATTGTTCTGATCTTTAATATAAATGTCACCCTATACACTTCAATTATGATCCTTTGTTTATCTCTCTATATAAACATGATTACAAAATTATTTACATGTGAATTTGCAATTTCTTTCTGTCTACTTCAGTAACTACTTGGTTTTAAATATTTGAAGCATTCCCATGTGAAAGACAGGAATTTTTGCATTTGTATAAATAATGTGTTACTTCATTGAAGGGTGATGATATTAAAACAGAGGTAACAACAAAATCCTGGAAACACTCAGCAGGTCAGGCTGCATCTGTGGAAAGAGAAGCTGTTAACATTTCATATTGGGGATTCTTAAGGACTTGGGTGAGGGGAGGTGAGAAGAGAAACCAAGTTGCTCATTTCGACTTACCACAGTTGTGATAACTGCTACTGAACCTTGCACCTCAAATATGAACTGTTTCTCCCTGCCCACAGATGCTGCCTAGCCTGCTGAGTATTTAAAGCATTTTCTGCTTGTTACATTTGTGATTTGGGTGAGTAAGTTTGCGAATGACACGAAGATTGGAGGAGTTGTGTTTGGAGCTTTAGGTGGTCGAAGGTTACAAGAGGATATAGACAGACTGCAGAGTTGGGCAGAAAAATGGCAGATGGAGTTCAATTCGGACAAGTTTGAGGTGATGCATTTTGGAAGGACAAACCAGAAGACTGAGTACAGGATTAATGGTCAGTTACTTAAGAGTGTGGATGAACAAAGGGACCTTGGGGTTCAAATCCATACATCCCTCAAGGTCGCTGCACAGGTTGATCGGGTAGTTAAGAAGGCCTATGGGTTGCTAGGCTTCATTAACAGGGGGATTGAGTTCAAGAGTAGAGAGAAGTCATGTTGCAACTCTACAAATCTCTGGTGAGACTGCACTCAGAGTATTGAGTTCAATTCTGGTCACCTTATTATAAGAAGCATGTGGAAGCTATGGAAAGGGTACAGAGGAGATTTACCAGGATGTTGCCTGGATTGGAGAACAAGTCATATGAAGCAAGGTTAGCAGAGCTGGGACTTTTCTCTTTGGAGCGTAGAAGAATGAGAGGGGACTTGATAGAGGTCTACAAGATAATGAGAGGCATAGATAGGGTGGATAGTCAGTACCTGTTTCCCAGGGCACCAATAGCAAACACCAGAGGGCATATGTACAAAATTCAGGGAGGGAAGTTTAGGGGAGACATCAGGGGTAAGTTTTTTACACAGGATTGTGAATGCCTGGAATGACTTGCCAGGGATGGTGGTGGAGGCTAAAACATTAGGGGTATTTAAGAGCCTCTTGGACAGGCACATGGATGAAAGAAAAATGGAGGGTTATGGGGTAGTGTGGGTTTAATACTTTTTTTTAAAGATTATATGGGTCAGCACAACATGGAGGGCTGAAGGGCTGTGCTGTGGTATTCCATGGTACATTGATTTTCATTTATGGTTCTTTAATTGCTGTTTTTAATATTGTAGATTTTGCATCTTGGTCAAATTGCCCAGTTCCTGGAGAAGGCGATGCAGCCTCCATCAAAGGAAGCAGTTCACCTTGCTGTGACCCACCTCAAAGAGCTGGTAAGTAATTGTTTTCTTCTTTGCAGATCTTTTTTAAGTGAAAGCATAACATTAGCCTCCCTCTGTTCCTAATAAATACCTATTCTCTAGATAACCTCAGTGACAACTTTGTTAGGTGAATTGTATCCCTTATAATGTGGCTGCTGAGTGTATCTTTATGGTCATCTACAGCTGTAGCCCATTCACTTCAAGGTTCAACATGTTGTACATTCAGAGATGCTCTTCTGCACACCACTGTTGTAACACATGGTTATTTGGGTTACTGTCACTTTCCTGTCAGCTTGACTGCTTTCATTAACAAGGCATTTTGCCCACAGAACTGCTGCTCACTAGATGTACCTTTTTTTGGTTTTTCACACCATTCTCTGTAAACTCTAGAAAATGTTGTGCGTGAAAATCCCAGGAGATAGTTTCTGAGATACTCCAGCCATCCCATCTGGCACCGGCAATCATTCCACAGTCAAAGTCGCTTAGATTACATTTTTTCCCCATTCTGATGTTTAGTCTGAAGTCAGCTGAACCTCCTGTCATGAGGAAATCTGCAGATGCTGGAAATTCAAACAACAACACACACAAAATGCAGGTGGAACACAGCAGGCCAGGCAGCAGCTCTAGGACTGTCGACGTTTCGGGCCGAGACCCTTCGTCAGGACTAATTGAAAGGAAAGATAGTAAGAGATTTGAAAGTAGTGGGAACCCTATCCAGAGTGGGGTGGCAAGTGGATGGGGTGAGGGCAGATGTGCGGGAAATGGGAGAGATGTGTTTGAGAGCAGAGTTGATGGTGGACGAAGGGAAGCTCCTTTGTTTAAAAAAGGAAGACATCTCCTTCGTCCTGGAATGAAAAGCCTCATCCTGAGAGCAGATGCGGCGGAGACGGAGGAATTGTGGGAAGGGGATTGCCTTTTTGCAAGAGACAGGGTGGGAAGAGGAATAGTCCAGGTAGCTGTGAGAGTCTGTAGGCTTATAGTAGATATCAGTAGATAGGCCGTCTCCAGAGATGGAGGCAGAAAGATCAAGAAAGGGGAGGGAGGTGTTGGAAATGGACCAGGTAAATTTGAGGGCAGGGTGAACGTTGGAGGCAAAGTTAATGAGGTCGACGAGCTCAGCATGCGTGCAGGAGGCAGCGCCAATGCAGTCGTCGATGTAGCGAAGGAAAAGAGGGGGACGGATACCGGTATAGACTTGGAACATAAACTGTTCCACAAAGCCAACAAAAAGGCAGGCATAACTGGGACCCATTCAGGTGCCCATGGCTACACCCTTGGTTTGGAGGAAGTGGGAGGAGCCAAAGGAGAAATTATTGAGAGTAAGAACTTCTTGACCATGTTTTTATACATTGAGGTACTGCCATATGATTGACTGATTAGATATTTACATTATCAAGCAGATGTACCAAATGAAATGTCCACTGAGTGTATATTTCAGCCAATTTCTTCTCTAACTTCCCACACTAATTGGGTCTACCTGAACAGGCCCTGGAGGTTTATCTGCTGTTATATGTTTTAAGGCATCCAGTACACCTTTCCTGGAATGTGGTCCATCCCAAAGACCATAAGATAGTCTTAACTATCGAATGGCCCAAAATCTTTATACCCTGCTCCACGGTAAAAACAGAGGAAAAATTAACTGAAAACACACCATGCATGGACAACGTAAGGGTATCTCCTCCTCTTGATTGCCTGCAGAATTGTAATTTTATTATAAATTATATTACCCCTTTTGAAAACTCTAGTGATCCAGGTCCAGGGATATTAACAGAATATACAATTGCATTAGAGAGTGCATTTGAGCAGTCTAGAGTGTCCCACCCTCACCTTTCAGCATCAACTAGAAAAATTACCTCTTATACTATATGTGACTGTGGCCTCTAATGCTGAGTGTTTTTAGAATTTTCTCTTCATATTTCAGATTTCATTAGGTACAGTGCTATGCTCCAGTAAAATGGTTAATGAATGGGGCTTTGCTAGCCACACCCAAGTGCCAGAATTGTGCAGAGGAAACAGAGAGATATGGGTAGGTTTAAGTGAGTGGACAAGGGTCTGGCAGATGGAGAACAATGTTGGTAAATGTGAGGTCATCCACTTTGGAAGGAAAATGGAAGATCAGATTATCATTTAAATGTTAAAAGGTTGCAGCATGCTGTGCAGAGGGACTTGGGAGTGCTTGTGCAGGAATCACAAAAAGTTGGTTTGCAGGTGCGGCCGGCTATCAAGGCAAATGGAACGTTGGCCTTCATTGCTAAAGGGATTGAATTTAAGAGCAGGGACGTTATGCTGCAACTACATAGGATACTGGTGCGGCTGCACCTGGAGTACCTAAAGGTTAACTTACAGGTTGTGTTGGTGGTGAGGAAGGCAAATGCAATGTTAGCATTCATTTCAAGAGTTCTAGAATACAAGATAAGGAATGTGATGCTTATAAGGCACTGGTGAGGCCCCATCTTGAGTTTTGTGTACAGTTTTAGAAGAGATGTGCTGGCATTGTAGAGGGTACAAGGAGGTTCACAAGGATGATTCCAGGAATGTTCGATGACTCTGGGTCTGTACTTGCTACCTACCCTGCAAGCTGCCTTTTCCCAACAGTTTGCTTCTGGAAAGCACTAAAGGACCATTAAATCAGAATCAGGTTTAATATCACCAGCATACGTCATGAAATTTGTTGTTATGTAGCAGCAGTACAATGCAATACATAATAGAGAAAATAAACTGTGTAGTTAAATAAGTAATGCTAAAATAAAGAATAACAAAAGTAGTGAGGTGGTGTTCACGAGGTTCAATGTCCTTTTAGAATGCTCTACATTCAGAAATGTTTGGCAGAGAGGAAGAAGCTGATCTTGAATCGTTGAGTGGGTGATCGGGTCCTTAGTGATGCATGCCGCCTGTTTGAGACATCTCTCCTTGACGATGTCCTTAATACTCTGGTGGCTAGTGCCCTTGATGGAGCTGACTAAGTTTACAGCTCTGCAGCTTATTTGAATCCTATGCAGTAGCCCCTACCCCGCACCCACCCCCCCCCCCAATACCAGATGGTGATGCAGCCAGTTAGACTGTTCTCCACAGTAGATCTGGAGAAAGACAAACTTCGCATCATTTTAAAAGTTTCCCTCCCAGCAGATAGTCTGATCAACCATTCTAGTTTCTCCCCCCTCCCCTCTCGATCACTGCACTGCAAACACTTTAAAGCACCTTGTTTTTATAATATTGTAAATATATGCTTGTATTCATTTATGTATTTAAAAACATTCTATGTTTGTCCTTTAATCTCTAACTTTGTTTAAAATTATTTCTTTTTCTCTAATTCATTACTCTTTATAACTGTTGGGTGTTGTGTTTTGTTGTGTGTTGCACCAGCACACCACAGTAAATTCCTAATGGCAAATAAAGTTCATCCTTGATGCTTCTGGCTTGTATGCTCCATTACTGACCTCCTACCGACTGCAGAGAGGGGTGGGGGAAGACCTTTAGGGGCCTATTCTTTTGGTGATTCTGACCCTGATGGGCAGATAGCTTGCTCCATCTCTTCTCTTGTCCAGTATTGTATGGGGCTTATTGAAAAATTTTCAATTTTTTCTCTCCTTTTCTTTCAGAACGCCTTGGATAGGAACGAAGAGCTCACGCCACTTGGCGTCCATTTAGCCCGGCTGCCAGTGGAGCCCCACATTGGAAAGATGATTCTGTTTGGGGCGTTGTTATGCTGCTTGGATCCCGTGCTCACCATTGCAGCCAGTCTGAGCTTCAAGGATCCATTTGTCATCCCATTGGTAATGTTTATTTTTTATTTTATTTAGAGAGACAGTGCAGAGCAGGTCCAACGAGCCACACCACCCGGCAACCCACCAATTTAACCCCAGGCTAGTCACAGGACCATTTGCAATGACCAGTTAACCATTGAGAGTGATAGGCATCGTTTGTGTCTACAGCCAGCACGGTACAAGGGCACGCAGGGGGCAGCCCACGAGTGTCACCATGCTCCTGGCACCAGCATAGCATGCCCACAACCTACTAACCCTAACCTGTATGTCTGTGGGAACGTGGAAGGAAAGCTGGAGTGCTTGCAGAAAGCCCACATGGTCATGTGGAGAGCATGCACGTTTTTACAGGATTCTTTATTTAATTTAGAGGGACAATGTGAACTGGCCCAATGAGCTGCACTGCCCAGCAACTCACCTACTTAAGTCCAGCCCAACCACAGGACAATTTACAACGATCAATTCACCTACTAACTGGTACGTCTTTGGAATGTGGGAGGAAACCAGAGCACCCGGGGGAAACTCATGTGGTTCATAGGGAGAACGTATAAACTTCTTACAGACAATGGCGGCAGATGAATACGTGTTGCTGGCACTGCAAAGTGTAATACTAACTGCTACTTTAAGGGTTAGGAGTTAGAATGCATAAACTTGCAGAGATCAGCGTGAACTTTACCCCATTCATTGGTGCTGTGAAGCGTTACACAAATCGCTACACAACTGTGCCATCCTTTGCAGGAAGTCTTGAGTAAAGTTGAAAGGCTAGAGAGGCTAGATTTATGTGTGTGTTCCTTAAAGTTTAGTGACCCAATTCAGAGATATACATAATATCCTAACAAGGGTTGACAGTAGAAGTTGGGATGTTTTCACTAGAGGGAGAGTCAGAAATAAGAGAACATAGCTACAAAATAAGGTGCTAGTCATTTAAAACTGATGGACATAGAAACTTCTGTTAAGAAGGTAGTGAATCTCTGTAATTCTCAGCCCCCTAAGGATCATTAGATCTGTTACAGAGATATAAATACTTGAAAATGTTGAGGACTGTGAGGGTGATGAGGAATTGGCACAGAAGTGGAGTTGAGGCCAGAGTAGATCAGCAACAGTAGTGAGATTATGTTTCAAAAATCCAGTGATAACAATCCTAAGAAAGGATGTGCTGGCATTAGAGGGGGTCTGAAAAGAGTTTCATGAGAATGGTTGAGGAAATGAAAGGGTTAATGTATGAGGAATGTTGTTGTTTCTGGTCTGTACTTCCTGGAGTTTAGAAAGATGGTGAGAGATCTCATTGAAACCTATCGAATATTGAAAGGTCTAGATCAGGCATGGGCAAATTACGGCCCACGGGCCATATGCGGCCCATTAAGCTTTTTAATCCGGCCCGCAGAACTTGATGAAATTATATTAATAAACCTTGTTAACGTTTTTTTCCCCGCAATTCTGGCGTTTTCCCAATAGATGACGCACTCTATATACATTGACCTTTGTTGAGGTGCAGCGTATTACTCCATATTTGCGCTTTACTCTTTGTTCGGCTCGACCTATTTGTGTGAACAGGCGTTCAGCGTCATGAACATCAACAAAGCCAGCCACAGATCCAAGTTAACTGACCAACACCTCAGATCCATCCTGAGAATCCAACAACACTGTTCCCACTGAAATTAAAAATAAGTTTCTTCGTTGTGTTATGTAAAAAATGCATTTGAAAATATTTTTTTCAATAAGCCTTACATGTTACATGTCATTTCTGTTAAGTGATGGACATGAGTACTGCGCAGGTGCACGTGCGTTCTCAAAATAAAAAATGCGCTTCAGATCAAATAACGCGCTCCGCATACTGGTGCGCTGCCACTGTTCTGTCATTGTGCTGGTCATTTTTGAGTTTTGGCACAGGGGACAATTGAATAAGAAGGAGCAGGACAAGTAGACCTGCATATCCTACCGTTTTTGAAATAAAGACAGTCAGGAGGAGAGTGATGATGATAATATCTTGAAGGATAACAGAATTTTCAGTGCCTTAAAATAACTGTTACTATTAAAAAAAGCTGTATTTTATTCATTTAATTTTCAGTGTTTTAAAAGTCATTTCAATAAATAGCTAAATACCAGGGACTTCAAAGACAGATATTTTGTTGTAATGCATTTGTTCATTTTCAATTGAAATTAAAGCACATGTTTTCTACATATCCCATGATATTTTATTTTCTCTTATGAGGTGCATTACCAAAACACTCCGTCCATCTGCTCCTGGTCCGGCCCCCCTGTCAAATTTTCGAACCCTTTGTGGCCCACAAGTCAAAAAGTTTGCCTACCCCTGCTCTAGATAGAGTGGATGCGGCAAGGATGTTTCTTATAAGCAGAGGAGTCTATGACCAGAGGGCACAGTCTCAGGATAAAAGGATGTCTCTTTAGAATAGAGATGAGGAGAAATTTCTTTAACCAGAGGGTGATGAATCTAGAATTCATTGCCACAAGTGGCTGTAGAGGCCAAGTCATTGATAATTTCTTAATTAGTAAGAGTGACAGATATTGCAGGGAGAAGGCAGGAGATTGGGTTGAGAGGGATAATAAATCAGACACGATGGAATGGTGGAGCAGACTCAATGGGCTGTGTGGCCTAACTCTACTCCTACATCTTGTGGTCTAATAACAGGAATCATTGGAAGTTCCAAAGTTACTTGTTGATTAGCTTCACATGTAGCCTGGGCAGTTAGCGAAAATGAAGCCAAGAGGGGTAAATCAAATTCAGGTCTGGGTCAAGCTTGCTATAGATAAGTGTTTTAAAAAAAACAGGATCAAGACCCTGAATGGCTTCCTGCTCATGGATGGACTCTGCTTGAAGCAAAGGCAGGTAAAATTCAGTTATAGAAAACTGCAGCACAGAAACAGGCCATGCCAAAATAATATAAACTGCCTACTACCATCAACCTCACTGGGACCAACCACAACCCTCCATGCCCCTACCATCATATACCTATTCTGATTTTGCTTAAAGTTTTCCATCATGTTTGCCTTAAAACTTTCACCTTTGACTCTTAACCCATGACCTCTGTAGTACCATCTAAGCTTAGTAGACAACATCTGTTGCCTTGCCTTCATCCACTTTCTTGGCAACATCCTCAGGAAACTCTATAAGACTGTTTAGACATGATCTACCGCGCACAAAGCCATGCCGGCTATCCTTATTCAGTCCATGTCTATCCAAATGCTTGTATATTCCATCCCTTAGAATACCTTCCAGTAGCTTTTCCACAACTGATGTCAAAGTCACCAGCCTATAATTTCCAGGTTGCAGCTTAGACCTTTTTTTAAACAGCAGAACAATATTGGCTACCCAGCAATCCTCTGGTACCTCTCCTATCACTAAGAATGGTTTGAATATCTCTTCAAAGGCCCCGACAATTTCTGCACTTGCCTCCCGTAGGGTCCAAGGAACACCTTGTCGGGCCCTGGGGATTTATCCACCCTAATTTGCTTCAGGATGGCAAACACCTCCTGCTCTGTAATCTGTGCATTGTCCATGAAGTTGATGCCACTTTGCTTACTTCATAGACCGTATCTGTCTTCTGAGTAAATACAGATGCAAAGAATATCGGTGTTTGCTCCACACACGGATTACCAGCCTGGTCTTCCAGAGGACCAGTTTTGTCCTTTGCAATCCTTTTGCTCATAACTAAAGAATCCCTTAGGATTCTCCTTCTCCTTGTTTGCTTGAGCAACTTCATGCCCTCTTTTAAACCTTCCTGATTTCTTTCTTAAGCGTTCTCTCGCAGTACTTGCACTCCATAAGCACCTCATTTGTTCCTACTTGCCTATACCTGTTATGCAACTTTTTTCTCTTAACCAGGCATCAATATCTTTTGAAAACTCAGGTTCCATACCTTTGTTATCTTTAGCTTTTACTCTGACAGGCACATGCAAGCTTTGTATCTCACTATTTTGATTTTGGAGGTCTCCCACTTTCCAAGTATACCTTTCCCAGTAAACAGCTTGTACCAATCCACACTTGCCAGACCATTTCTGATACCATCAAAATTGACCTTTCTCCAAAACTAATACCAGTCACCCCAGCCATAAACAGTTTCACCTGGTTCAGTTTGCCAACACTACCACAGCATTAAAGCCAGGACCAACAGGCTACAGGACAGCTTATTTCTACAAACCAATAGACTTTTAAATTCACATGTCTGTACATTACAAAGGAGTCATAACGCAAAGGTTTTTACTCCCTCAGATTGTGGGATGGATGTAAGATTTAAATAAATTCTAAGTTCATTGTGATCCCTAGATGTAAAGTGTTTCCCTACACAAACTTCTGTCAGCTGCCCTGTCTCATTTCCTAATAGATCCAGTAACGCCTGTTCTCTACATACTGAGGAAGGAAGCTTCCCTGTACACATTTGACAAAGTCTCTCCCATCCAGTCCTTTTTATGGTATAGGATTCCCAGTCAATACGTTGAAAGTTAAAATCACCCACTGTGACAACCTTCTGCTGATTTCAACAGTCTGTGATCTCTTTACAAATGTGTTCCTCGAAATCTCTAGGACTGTTGAGTGGACTATAATATAGCCCTATTAAATTGGTCGTACTTTTCTGATTTTTCAGTTCCACCCATAATGCCTCGCTGTTCGAATTTTCCAGTCTGTCCTGACGGAGCACTGCCATGGCTAGTAGCACCACCCCTCCTCCTTTAATCCCTCCCACTCTGTCATGCCTAAAACAATAGAACATTGAGCTGCCAGTCCTGCCCTTCCTGCAACCAAGTCTCACTAGTGGCTA
This sequence comes from Hypanus sabinus, assembly GCF_030144855.1. Lineage (NCBI taxonomy): Eukaryota > Metazoa > Chordata > Chondrichthyes > Myliobatiformes > Dasyatidae > Hypanus > Hypanus sabinus. The sequence continues at coordinate 16,721,138 of NC_082707.1, forward strand.
CAACATCATAATTCCAGGTGTTGATCCATGCCCTAAGCTCATTTGCCTTTCCTACAATACTTCTTGCATTGAAATATATGAGATCAGGACACTGGTTTTCCCCATTTTCCTCTGGTTTCCTCCCAGACCTCAAAGATGTATCACTTAGCAGGTGAATTGGTCATTGTCAGTTGTCCTGTGATTAGGCTAGGGTTAAATATATGTATTACTGGGTGGGATGGCTCATTGGGCTGAAAGGACCTGTTCCACACTGCATCTCAAAATAATTATCTTATTAAAGCTGTGAATTATTTCTGTGGTGTTTTTAATGTAACTGAATAGTAGAGGGGAATACTCTGTGAATTATTGTCATGTCATATTTTAATTTTAATCTTTTCTCTGTGTGAGTTTTCTCAGAACCAAGAGGTTCGGAGAAGTTTCTCTGGCAAGTAAATGCCTCCTGTCTAACCTTCTGGTGTTTTATGTTGGTGGCAGGGTAAAGAGAAAGTGGCAGATGCAAAACGTCGAGAGTTGTCCAAGCAATCCCGTAGCGACCATCTGACTATAGTCAATGCATTTAAGGTAGGTATGACAGAAACTGCAACTATAGGGCTAAAATCAGACATTCGATGCTGTAGAAAAAGATGAGTCAGCATCTGAAGAGCAGTAATCATCTGAAGTTTGCATTCTTGGCTGCAAATTATTGGCTCACTTTTCTGTTTAAAAAGAAAATTATTTCTTCTAGGACCATAAGACATAGGACTGAAATTAGGCCATTTGGCCCATCAAGTCTGCTCCGCCATTCAATCATGGGCTGATCCAATTCTTCCAGTCATCCCCACTCCCCTGCCTTCAACCCATACTCTTTAATGCCCTGGAAAATCAAGAACCTATCTATCTCTGCCTTAAATACACCCAATGACTTAGCCTCAATAGCCGCTCATGGCAACAAATTCTGCAGATTTACCACCCTCTGACTAAAATAATTTCTCCGCATCTCTGTTCTAATTGGACGTCCTTCAATCCTGAAGTTGTGCCTTCTTGTCCTAGGATCCCCCGCTATGGGAAATAACTTTGCCATATCTAATCTGTTGAGGCGTTTTAACGTTCAGAATGTTTCTATGAGCTCCCCCCCCTCATTCTCTTAAACTCCAGGGAATACAGCCGAAGAACTGCCAGACGTTCCTCTTACAGTAATCCTTTCATTCCTTGAATCATTCTTGTTAATCTTCTCTGAACCCTTTCCAATGAAAGTATATCCTTTCTAAAAAAAAAAGAGCCAAAAACTGCACACAATACTCCCAAGTGTGGTCTCACGAGTGCCTTATTGAACCTCAACATCGCATTCCTGCTCTTATATTCTATACCTCTAGAAATGAATGCCAACATTGCATTCGCCTTCTTCACAACCGACTCATCCTGGAGGTTAACCTTTGGGGTATCTTGCACAAGGAATCCCAAGTCCCTTTTCCATCTTTGCATTTTGAATTGTCTCTCCACCTAAATCTTCTCTGCCACTCAGTCATGCCTGGTTTATTACCCCTTTCAACCCCACCATCTTGTCTTCTCCCTGTAACACTCTTACTAATCAAGAACCTGTCAACCTCCCTGTACATAACACCCAATGACTTGGCCTCCACAGCCATCCGTGGCAATAAATTCCACAGGTTCACCACCCTCTGGCTAAAGAAATTCTTCCTCATCTCTGTTCTGAAAGGGTGTCCTCCCACTTGGAGGTTGCGGCCTTTGGTCCTAGACTCCACCCCCACGGGAAACATCTTTTTGACACTCACTCTATGTAAGCCTTTCAGTGGGTTTCAGTGAGATCCCTTGCATTTTTATAAGCTCTTGTGAGAACACGCCCAAAACCATCAAAAGCTTCTCGTACATTAACCCTTTCATTCCTTGGATTGTACTCGTGAATCTTCTCAGGACCCTCTCCAATACTGGCACATCTTTTCTTAGATAAGGGCTCCAAAATTTCTCCCCTATTCCAAGTGTGGTCGAACGCCTGTCTTCCTCTCTCTCCCTGCATATTTTCCATTTTCTCTACTATTTTGGTTTAACCTTTTGCCTGCTCTTTTTAACTGGGGAAATTGTGTTCTTCCTGAACGTGAGTCGGTTGATGCTTGGTGTTGCAATTCATTTGGAGTATGCTCTGTTTGATGAGCGCTTCTGTTTCCAGGGATGGGAAGAAGCAAAAAGACGAGGTTTCCGATCAGAGAAGGATTACTGCTGGGAGTACTTCCTTTCTCCAAACAACCTCCAGGTAAATAGGCTCTTGAAGTAATGAGAGAATGTTCTTAAAAGGGAAGTTGTGGTGCTGCTTCATCAAGGTGTGAGAGATCTTCAAGTTTATTTATCATGTGTCTATCGAAACATACAGCGAAATGTGTCATTTCCGTTAATGACCAACGTGAGGGTGTGCTGGTGGAAGCCAACAAGTGTTACCCCACATTCTGGCGCCAATACACCACGCAAACAATACTTGGCAACAAAACAACAACATCCAAACAAGCTCCTTTCCTCAGGAAAGGCTGTGTTCTCCAGCTTCCAGTCTCCGGTGGACTGGGGATTGGATTGTAGACATCGGGCTTCATCTTCCCCAATGGATTTGTAGAGTTGGCTACTTGCTCCATTCTATTTATGGAGAAAGTATCATTTTAGAATATAGAACATTGGGCACCGTGGTAGTGTAGCTGTAAGCGTGATGCTATTACATCTCCGAGCGTCGGAGTTCAGAGTTCAGTCCCACTGTCCTTTGTACGGAGTGACTATGTCCTCCCCGTGCAATACATTGGTTTTCTCCGCGTTTGCTCTGGTTTCCTCCCACAGTTCAAAGGTGTACCACTTAGTAGGTTAATTGGTCATTGTATAAAATAATGTGTTCTGTGATTAGGCTAGGGTTAAATCGGGTTGCTGGGCGGCACGGCCTGAAGAGTCTATTCCACACTGTATCTCTAAATGAATGAATAATAGCGCAGCCTTGTGAGCAAGTGAATTGTCATCATTTTGCTGGCCATTGTCTATAGTGAACAGGGATTGAGAGTTAAAGATTTTCTTTATTTGTCACATGTACATTGAAACATACATGTACATTCATTGACCGGGACATTCCATGGATGTGCTGGGTAGTCCACAAGTGTGGCCATGTTTCTGGTGCCAACATAGCCTTCCCACAACTTACTAACCTACCTCCGAGCGTGTGCTGGGGGGAGTCCACGTGTTGCCACTCATTCTGGCACCAATACGTAATGTTCACAATGCTTGGCAGGACAACATAGAGCACAACAAGCAACAAAACAAAACCCAGCAAAACAAGCCTCTTTCCTCTCACACCCACCCACGGACATGGGAAAGGCCATCTCCTTCAGCTGGCCGCATTGGCTTGTGGGAGGAAACCGGAGCACCGGCGCAAAACCCTCATGGTCTCATGGTCATGGTCGTCAGGCAATATGACATAAGAACACAATCAGGCTGTTTGACCCATCGAGTCTGATCTGCCATTATATCATGGCTGATTTATTGTCCTTCTCAAACCCATCCTCCTGCCTTCTCCCCGTAATCTTTGACACCCTTACTAATCAAGAGCTAATCAACCTCCACTTTTAATATTTACGATGCTTTGGCCTTCACAGCCGTCTGTGGCAATGGATTCTGCAAATTCACCACGAGCTCCTTACAGATAGTGGGTGGAATTAAACGCTAATTGCTGGTGCTGTAAAAATGTTACGCTTACTGCCCGCTCAATGTTACGGGTAGCAGCCTCCTTCAGCGCGGTGATTGAAATTTATTCTTAGCAAAAAACCTGTGGCTTTTTACATCACTGTAGATGCTTCATAACATGAAAGGACAGTTTGCTGAACACCTGCTGGTGGCTGGCTTTGTCAGCAGCAAGAATCCCAAAGACCCCAAGGCAAACATCAACTCAGGTAATGAATGGGAACAAGGTCCATTAAAATGCTACTGGGAATATTGCCATCCTACCATCCTCCCAGATAAATGTTTGCTCTCTTTTCTCAGAAAACGAGAAGCTGATCAAAGCTGTGGTGTGTGCAGGCCTGTATCCCAAGGTGGCAAAAATCCGGCCGAGCTTCAGCAAGAAACGGAAAATGTGAGATGATTGTACTCATAATTGTTACTTCGTGTCGTCGTACATGTGAACACGAGAGATTCTGCAGATGCTGGAAATCCAGAGTAACACACACAAAATGCTGGATAAACTCGGCAGGTCTTGCTGTATCTATGGAAGTTAATAAACAGTCAACCTTTAGTGCCAAGACTCTTCCTGTTCATACCCCTCCATAGATGCTACCTGACACACTGATTTCCTGCAGCATTTTTTGTTTGTTTGTGTTTTGCTCCAAGATCTCTGACATCTGCAGAATCCTTGTGTTTTTGGAATGTATCGGACAAGAGGTCGTGCATTGAAGGTGAGAGGGGCAAGTTGTTTTTTGCACAAGGTGGTGGTTGCCTGGGACGGACTGGGCTGGCAAGGAAGCTCATAGAGATGGAGTTTAGAGAATGGCCTGTTCCTATTGCTGTAAATGACAATAATAAACCAATTTACAACTTATTGATTACCTTCATTGTTTAAGGAGGTCATGTTGCAATTATATAAAACTTTGTAACACACACAAAAAGGTGGAGGAGCTCAGCAGGTCAGGCGGCATCTGCGGAGAGGAATAAACAGTTGAAATTTCAGGCTCAGACACTTTATTAGAACTGGAAAGGAAAGGGGAAGAAGCTGAAATAAGGAAGTGGAAGTGGGGAAGGAGAGCAGGCCAGAAGGTGATAGGTAAAATCAAGTGAGGGGTGTCAAGTAGGTGTATGGGGGATGGGTCTGAAGTGAGAAACTGGGAGGTGATAGGTAGTGAGATAGACCATAATAAGTCACTGTATGTATGTGTGTGAATATTTTTTATTGTAATTTATAGTGTTATTTATTTTGTATTGCACTGTACTGCAGGCACAAAAAAAATTCACAACATATGCCAGTGATATTAAATCTATTGAAATTAGTAAAGCATTCCATATTTGTTCCCCTTCATAGATGCTCGCTGACTTGCGGAATTCCTTCAGCGTTGTGTGTGTTACTGTGCTTGCACACAACAAGCTTGATGCTGTGTCTAGTCACAATGAGAACAAATTGATTCTGATGAAGATCAGCAGAGCCCTTTCCTTTTGCGGAGGCCCACGTACCCTTACTCCTCCAGCAGTTTAACTGAGCTCACTATTGTCTTGTACACTTTCAGGGTTAAAGTTTTCACCAAGTCAGATGGGCGAGTCAACATTCACCCGAAGTCGGTGAATGCAGAGGAAGGGGAATTTCAGCACAGCTGGCTGATCTACCACCTGAAGATGCGAACAAGCAGTGTGAGTATCTATTTGAAAAGCTTTGGCTGCCTGTACCCTCCATAAGACGTCAAGTAGGAGCAGTATTAGGCTATTCAGCCCGTCTATCATTCATCAGGACTGGAGAAAAAAGATGATAAGTCAGAGTAAGAATGTACGGGGAGGGAGGAAAAAATACGTGGTAGTAGGTGATAGGGGAAACCAGGAAAGGGGGAGGGGTGAAGTAAAAAACTGGGTAGTAAATTGGTGAAAGAGATTAAGGGCTGGAGAAGGGGGAATCTGATAGGAGAGGACAGAAGGCCATGAAAGAAAGGGAAGAGGGAGGAGCACCAGAGGGGGTTGATGGGCAGGTAAGGTGAGAGAGGGGAATGGGAAATGGTGAATTGGGGGCAGGGTAGTGGTGGCCGTTACCGGAAGATGGAGAAATCGATGTCCATGCCATCAGGTTGGAGGCTACCCAGATGGAATACAAGGTGTTGTTCCTCCAACTGGAATCTGAGAATGGGAATGGGAATTAGAATTAAAATGGGTGGCCGCTGGGAGATCTTGCTTTTTCTGGCGAACGAAGTGTAAGTACATGGCAAAGCAGTTTTCCAATCTATGTCAGGTCTCACCAACATATAGGAGGCCGTACCGGGAGCACCAGATGCAGTAGGTGACCCCAACAGGTTCTCAGGTGAACTTTGGAAAGACTGTTTGGGGTCTTGAATGGCAGTGAGGGAGGAGGTGTAGAGGCAGGTGTAGAACTTTTTCCACTTGCAAGGATAAGTGCCAGGAGTGAGAGACAAATGGAGTGAATCGTGTACGCTTTAATCCCTGGCATCATTCATATGAACCTCCTCTGGATCCTCTCTAACACCAGCACTCCTCTGTGTTCTGCTCTGTTTGATAAACCTGATTTCTCAAATATTCTTATTTTGGAGCTGGGCTTTGGATTCTGTGCTTATGATTCGTCTGTGTATTCCTTTCAACTGGCAAAGAATTGCAGTTCAATTACTATGTACTCTCCTGCAAGGGCTACATAAGTACATAAGAAATTGGAGCAGGAGTCGGCCATCTGCCCTGTCGAGCCTGCTCCGCCATTCAATAATATCAGGGCTGATCAGGCTATGGACTCATCTCCACTTACCTACCTTTTCCCTGTAATCCTTAATCCTTCTGCTGTGCAAAAATCTATCCAACCTTGTCTTAAGTATATTTACTGGGGTAGCCTCCACAGCTTCATTGGGCAGAGAACGCCACAGATTTGCCACTCTCTGGGAAAAGCAGTTCCTCCTCATCCCCATCCTAAATCTGCTCTCCCAAATCCTGAGGCTATGTCCCCTAATTCTAGTCTCACCTACCAGTGAAACAACTTCCCTGCCCCAATCTTATCTGTCCCTTTCATAATTTCTATAAGATCTCCTCTATTCTTCTGAATTCCAACAAGTAAAATCCTGGGCAACTCAGACTCTCCTCATAGTCTAAACCCCTCATCTCTGGAATCAACCTGGTGAGCTGCCTCCAAAGCCAGTATATCCTTCCTCAAAGAGATCAGAAGTGCTCACGGTACTCCAGGTTCTGTTACCCGGTACAGTTGCAGCATAACCTCCCTGCTCTTAAATTCAGTCTCTCTAGCAATGAAGGCCAACATTCTATTTGTCTTCTTGATAGCCTGCTGCACCTTTTGTGATTCATGCACAAGCATTACCAAATTCCTCTGCACAGCAGCATGCTGCGGTTTTTTTTTATCTTTGCTAAACTTTCCTGCACTCCCTTTAAATTGATGTCCTCTGGTATTAGCCGTTGCTGCTCTGGGGAAAAGGGTGCTGGCCATCCATCTTATTCAGAGAATTGAAGTGTTTTAAGGGTTTGAAGTTGGTCTTGAACACATGTCAAGACCAATAATAATTTGGCAAACTGCCTGATTCTAAATGTTAGCTTTATTTATTGTGTATACAGTGCTGTGCAAAAGTCTAAGCACGTATAGCTAGGGTGCCTAAGACTTTTGCATGACATTGTAATATTTTCATGTATGGCGCTGTACTGCTGCCACCAAGAAACATACTTCATGACATACGTGAGTGATAATAAACCTGATTCCGATATGGGTCTCTGTGGTGGACTGAGAGTGGGAAGGGTGCAGGGAGAGACAAATCATGTTTTGGGAATGGGGAGGGAGTGGGAACCACCAGAGAGACATTCTGTAGTGATTAATAAGCCAATTGTTTGGAATTAGATGACCTTGCCTGGTGTCTTGGGGCTGTGTGTGTCTACACCTGCGACACCCCCTGCCCCTGGCGCTCCTTCTCTGCTACCTGTCCTAAGCATGGCACTCCACCTTTGCATATATATGTGCATGTAAGTATTTTGCATAGTATTGTACATCGAAACACCCCTTGAAATGCATCATTTACGTCAAGGATACTCTGGCAGCAGCCTGTATGCATTGCCATGCTTCCGGCACCAACATAACACACCACAGCTATTTGTTTCACAAGAAAAATATCGGGCAATGTGAGGAAAACAGGCTATTTCCCACAGAGAGTTTTGCACCAGCATCCTGCTCTCCCTTTTCTGCAGTTATTTTACCTTGTAAAAGAATGGGGCTCTAATTTCAGGCTCATCACTTTTGGTTGCTTATTAAGAATATTGCAGCTGAGCTGAGTCACTTCCAGAAGTCTTTTTGCCAGTTCATTGAGATAATGACTAACCTTGGACCTTATGTTCTCAGTGCTATCAGCAACTTAACATAGGCACTGTTCCAAGTTCCTAATGTCCTTTGTACGCAGTGATGCTTCTCAATTTCACATATGTATGGCTTGGCTTTAATTTTTTGGCCATACTTTCTCCCATGTATCCCAACCTAACATCCAGCAGATTGTGTTTCCCTCTTCCTGCCCATTAATTTCCCCTTGGTATTTGGAAATGTTTGATCAAAACTTCCTTTAATTTCTAAATTCCAAGGACTAAAGCCACAGTTAATGTAACTTGCTTTTGGTTTATTTGTAATGGAAATAAAGGGCTGTAGCTTTTGATAAAACACATAAAATGACTCTTGCATGTTTTATTCACAAAATCCTTGAGTTAATTCTTGGTTTTGATCGAGTTTCTATAGATTTGCAACCCCAGTTGGTAATTTTTCTTTAGAATTTAATCATAGAGTCTTGGTGTCATTCTGATAAATACTTGGCACTGCATCCAAGTTCATGATATTCTTCCTTGCCCTCATGATCTAATGAGGGCTTTGATTAACATGACTTGCTAAGATCCAGAAGGTATATTTCTCCTAGATTTTTTTCTTTGACCGCGTCATGTCACGACGATATATTTAAGAGCACAATATGTTTGTTCCTCGCCATCTCAGCAACTCTGGAATATTGAAGTATAGATGGGGTTTCTGTAAGATATTGCTCATGATCCTTGGTACTTTGATTGCTTATGTAGAACAGTGAAGCTCAGGAACTGACCCTTCGGCCCACAATGTGGTGCTGAATTAATTAAACTAGTAACTCTGCTGATCCCTTCTGTGTACACAATGTTCATATCCTCCAATTGTCTGCACATTCATCTTCCTAAGAGTCTCTTAAAAGATTCTTCTGTATTTGCAGAATTTGCATATTAACTGCCTACCTTAACTTTTACAGAATCTGAATCAAGTTTATTATCACTAAAATGTGTTATAAAATTTGTTGTTTTGCAGCAGCAGTACACTACAATGCATAAAATATACTAGAGATGATAAATATGATACACAACAATATTAACTTAAGTAACTAGTGCTAAAGAGAGTGAAAGTAGTGAGCTGGTGTTCGTGAGTACATTGTCTGTTTAGAAATCTGATGGCGGAAGGGAAGAAGATGTTCCTGAAATGTTGAGTGTGTGGTTTCAGGCTCCTGCACCCCTTCTGTAATGGTAGTAATGAGAAGTGGGTATCTCCTGGGTGGTGGGAGTCCTTAATGAGGGATGGCATCTTGTTAAGGCATCTCCTTTTTAAAGATGTCCTTGATGGAGCTGGCCAAGTCTACAGCCCTCTGAGGCCTTCCATGATCCTGTGCAGTATACACTTCTCCAAGTACACAATTCTTTGTAACCCTAATACCACACTATATTCTGTTTTCTTTTTACCTCTTTGATATATTATGTGTATGGCAAACACACTGATCTTTTTCACTGCCTGAATTGAATATGTGTGACAATATCAATTCATTGCTTTCCAGATCTACCTGTATGATTGCACTGAGGTGTCCCCTTATTCCCTGCTTTTCTTTGGGGGTGATATCTCGATACAGAAAGAACAAGACCAAGAGACGATCTCTGTCGATGAATGGATTGTATTCCAGTCACCGTCCAGAATAGCCCATTTAGTAAAGGTAAAAAGTATTCTGTTACCAATTGAACAGATTTAAGCTTAATTGCTATTATATTCTTATATGTGTGTGTGTGTGTGTGTGTGTGTGTGTTTAATATGTACATATAGCTAAATGAAACATCATTCCTCCGCGGTCAAGGTGCAATACACAGTACATGCAGTCACACACTGCGCATACAGTTACGATAGTATGTACAGTCACAAAAAATATTAGCATACGCTCCTCAGTGTCATGGCCTGAAGATAGATGGTTCATGGAATAGTGGACTGGAGCCATGTTTCTGCAAGAACAAGCACGCAGCAGTTTCTCATCTCACACTGGTTCAGCCGCAGATGACGGCACTCCGGCTTGTCTTCCAGAGTTCGAATGCTGGAGGGCCACTGCGATGGGAGAGCTGGCCTGCAAGGGTCCGGTCCCAGCCCAGTGTGCCCACTGCGCTTCTCTCTCACACCGCCTCTGGCGCCTCCTCCCCAGCATAATTAAGGTTGAAACCATGCTCTCTTCACTGGTGTGGTGTGCATTTCCAAACTGATCTATGTTGTACATCTGAAAGATTAGGTATTAGAGACTCCTAAGGCACAGAAACGGCCTCTTCAGAATGACTGGGCCATGTCAACCAAGATGCTCATTTAATCTAATCCAATTTGCCTGCATTTGGCCATATCCCTCTAAACCTCTGGTATCAATGTTCATGTCCAAGTGCCTTTTAAATGTTATTGTTCTTGCTTCAGCCACTTCCTTTGGCAGCTCATTCCACATACATACCACCCTCTGAAAGTAAAAAACAAAGTTTTTATTAAATATTTCTCCTCTCACCTTAAATCTATGCCTTCTATTCTTCAACCCTGGTCAGAATCAGGCTCACCGTCACTGACATTTTGTCGTGAAATTTGTAAAGGCTCTCCTTTTGCGGCTACCCTCCAACGTTCAAACCTTGGAAGACAAACTGGATTGCTTTCATCTGTGGCTGAACACTGCTAAAAATGTTGCAATAAAGATATTCAAAAATTAGTTGGCAGTGCAAGAAGAGTGTATAATTGTGAGGTAGTGTTCGTGGCTTCATGGTTGAAAAAACTGACGGTTGGGGTGGGGGGGGCACCAGCCCTCGTCCATTCTGGTTTGCTAGCCCAATATCCAGCTGGAATTCCCAGCCCAGTCTGGATATCCCTTATCCACGTTGCTGGCCTTCAAATGTGGGCGTGGATTGTCCTCTAATTTCTTGCCCCATGCCCTGTATTAACCCCTAACCGGACTCCTAACTCCCATCTCTGTCCTCAGAGAGTGGTGCAAGAAATAAAAGTCATCTTGTGTGCCGCAGGTCTATGGGCGAAGACGCCCTGTTAATGAGAGAAGGTAGAGGAGAATTGCCAGGCTGTATCAAGCTGATAGGAAGGTGACAGTAACTCAAATAACCACTCATTACAACAGTGGTGTGTAGAAGAGAATCTCTGAATCCACAGCACATCAAAGCTTGAAGTAGGTGGGCTGCAGCAGCAGAAGACCATGAAATCAGCAGCTACTTTATTAGGTACAGGGGGTATCTAACAAAATAGCCACTGAGTCTATTTTCTATTTATAATTTACTGTTCCAAAGGTCATTCCCTGCACTTTATATACAGAGCTTTAATTTCTTTAAAAAAGAGTTAGATTTGGGGAAGTTTTGACATACCATTATATTAAGGTAATTTCAGTAAAGATGATGCAGATTTAAGATCACAATAGGCGCTCTGATTAATAGGTGGTCATGAATTGTGGGGAATTTAGGTATTACTACACTCCAGAGAATTGCTAGCATAGGGAACTTGCCACCTCAAAGAGTGGTTGTGAATATCAGAAAATGATTACAAGGGAAAATTGGGCAGATGACTGATTAGGAAAGGACTGGACCCTTATGCCAAAATGAAATGGTGTCACTGTAGCATAGTGGTTAACACAACACTGTTCAATTCTCCTGCTGTTGTCTGTATGGGTGTTATGTCCTCCCCTTGATGTAGGAGGGAATTAGGCCACTTGGCCCACCAAGTCCTGAGACCATAAGGTATTGGAGCTGAAGTAGGCCATTCGGCCCATCGAGTCTGCTCCACCATTCAGTCATGGGCTGATCCAATTCTTCCAGTCATCCCCACTCCCCTGCTTTCACTCCACACCCTTTAATGCCCTGACTAATCAAGAACCTATCTATCTCTGCCTTAAATACACCCAGTGACTCGGCCTCCACAGCTGCTCGTGGCAACAAATTCCACAGAAATACCACCCTCTGACTAAAGTAATTTCTCTTCATCTCAGTTCTAAATGGACGTCCTTCAATCCTGAATTCATGCCTTCTTGTCCTAGAATCCCCTACCATGGGAAATAACTTTGCCATATCTAATCTGTTCAGGCCTTTTAACATTCAGAATGTTTCTGAGATCCCTCCTCATTCTCCTGAACTCCAGGGAATACAGCCCAAGATTTGCTGGACATTCCTCATACGGTAACCCTTTCATTCCTGGAATAATTCTTATGAATCTTCCCTGAACCCTCTCCAATGTCAGTATATCCTTTCTAAAATAAGGAGCTCAAAACTGCACACAATATTCCAAGTGTGGTCTCATGAGTGCCTTATAAAGCCTCAACATCACATCCTTGCTCTTATATTCTATACCTCTAGAAATGAATGCCAACATTGCATTTGCCTTCTTCACAACCAACTCTACCTGGAGGTTAACATTTGGGGTATCTTGCACAAGGTCTCCCAAGTCTCTTTGCATCTCTGCATTTCGAATTCTCTCCCCATCTAAGTAATAGTTGCCCGTTTATTTCTTCCACCAAAGTGCATGACCATACACTTTCCAACATTGTATTTCATTTGTCACTTCTTTGTCCATTCCCTTAAACTATCTAAGTCTCTCTGCAGGCTTTCTGTTTCCTCAACACTACCCGCTCCTCCACCTATCTTCGTATCATTGGCAAATCCATTAATACCGTAATCCAAATCATTGACACACATTGTAAAAAGCAGTGATCCCAACACCAACTCCTGTGGAACTCCAGTGGTAACCGGCAGCCAGCCAGAATAGGATCCCTTTATTTTCACTCTCTGTTTTCTGCCGACCAGCCAATGCTCCACCCATGCTGGTAACTTCCCTGTTATTGCATGGGCTCTTATCTTGCTAAACAGCTTCATGTGTGGCACCTTGTCAAAGGCTTCTGAAATTCCAAGTACACCATGTCTACTGCTTCTCCTTTGTCTATCCTGCTTGTAATTTCCTCAAAGAACTGCAGTAGGTTTGTCAGGCAGGGTACTCCGTAATCTCAACCCTAACAATCGATTCCAACAACTTCTCAACCACTGATGTCAGGCTAACAGGTCTATAGTTTCCTTTCTGCTGCCTCCCACCCTTCTTATAGCAGAGTAACATTTGCAATTTTCCAGTCATCTGGTACAATGTCAGAATCTATCGATTCTTGAAAGATTGTCATTAATGTCTCTGTAATCTCTCCAGCTACTTCCTTCAGAACTCAAGGTTGCATTCCATCACAAACAGGGGATTTATCCACCCTCAGACGATTAAGCTTCCTGAGCACCTTCTCAGTTGTAATTTTGACTGCACAAACTTCACTTCCCTGACACTCTTGAATATCCAGTATACTGCAGGCGTCTTCCACCTTGAAGACTGATGCAAAATATGCACTCAGTTCCTCTGCCATCTCTGCATCTCTCATTATAATATCTCCAGCGTCATTTTCTATTGGTCCTATATCTACACTCGACTCTCATTTACCCTTTATATACTTAAAAAAAGCCTTTAGTATCTTCACCCTTTATATACTTTATATCTCTGGTTTCCTCCCACATTCCAAAGCTTAGTAGGTATATGAATCTCACAGTTGTCTCTGGTGACATTCTCTACGTGTACTTTGATAATTAATTTCCTTTAAGCTTTGTTGATTGGTCATTTCCTTTGAAATTAGGGAGATTTAAGAGGCTCCTGGATAGACTCAGGGATGAAAGAAAAATGGAGGGCAATGTAGGAGGGAAGAGTTAGGTTAATAGGTCAGTACAACATTATGTTACCTGTACCTTACTGTAATATAAAAGCAAGGATATCATGTTGAGGCTTTATAAGGCACTGGTGAGATCTCACTAGGAGTATTGTGAGCAGTTTTTGTCCCCTTGAAACTGGAGAGGGTTCAAAAGAGGTTTACTGAAATGATTCCGGGATTCAATGACTTGTCATATGAAGAGCGTTTGATGGCTTGGGCCTGTATTCACAAGAGTGCAGAAGAATGATGGGTGACCTAATTGAAACCTATCAAAAGGGGAAAGGCCTTGATAGAGTACAAGTGGAGTGGATGTTTCCCATGGTTGGAGTCCAGGAACAGAGGACACAGCCTCACAATAGAAGGGGATCCTTTTGGAATGGAGGTGATGATTTAGCCAGAGTGGTGGGTCTGTGCAACTTGTTGCCACAGGCAGTTATGGAAGCCAAATCTTTGTATATTTAAGACAGAGGTTGACATGATTGGTCTTGCCCTGAATCAATACAGGGAGGGAGGCAGGAGATTGGGGGTAAGAGGAAAGATAGATTCGCCATGACGAAATGGCAGAGCAGACTCGATGGGCCAAATGGCCTAATTCTGCTCCTGTGTCTTACGATAATGTTCTATGTTCTTACCACAGGACCTGAAGAAGGAGCTGGATACCCTTCTGCAAGAGAAGATTAAGAAGCCACGGCCGGTAGACTGGAACAACCGCTCGAAAGACTGTGCGGTCTTGTCAGCGATCATAGACTTGATAACCACGCAAGATGACACGGGCACCAAGAACTACGCGCCTCGGTTCCAGTGCGACTGAAGCTGTGATCCTCAGCAGGTCGAGAGGTTCTGCCTGAAACAGCGTTTGATGCTCACAGCTGCTGAGTCGTTTTGTAACATTAACTCCTTTTTTTGCTCTCTTGAATAGATGTTTGGAAAGTATATCCAGTAGGCTCATTAATGAGATGGCGATGGTCTGTAGCCATAGAATAAAATGGCTGGCATGTTAACAAGTCTAATTCCATTCTAGTGTAGTGTTGGGGACGTTAAGATGGGGGAGGTCTTAGGAAAGAAGAGTGTAGCGTCAGGCAATCTCACTGCATCATCACTGGAATACATACAGAAAATGCTGCGGTTTCCCATTCTGGGGAGGATCTGAACATCATCCCCTGTGGAATAAAGCCAGTGGGTCTAACAGTGTCAGAGGTAAGGCAAGGCTTAGTACGGTGCAAGGTCTTGAACAGAACCAGACCAAAGTAAATCAGTATTCATAATGTTAACCCATTTGTACAGATGTGGCCAGGGTTTGCTTCACCTGTACTTCCAGTGTGGTTTCCTTTCCATTTATATGGTTTGTCTTTGTGAGTTTAGATCATTCGGAACTTTAATCTTGATTTTTTTTATCTCAGAGTAACTTCTGCATCATTGACTTTTTTAGGGAAAAAATGTAGGCTGTTTTCTTTCTGCTGCACACCTAGCAGACCTCTACTCTCAATATAAAAATCATGTGTAACTATCTTACAGGATTGTTGGACTATGTCTGTAGTCACTCTTTCTGTACTGTAGTGAAGTATCCTGTATGGATCCCCAATTTGATTTACCTTGGCAGAAACCATGGGAGTTTTAACTTAATTTGCTGATTAACCTGTGGGAAGTGCTTTTGTACCCAAACCTCTTCGCATTTTATTCAATCTGGTCAGTTCACTGATGGACACTGTAGGCTAAAATTGTTGTCTTGGTTCATTCTGAGGAAGAAGTGATGAGAATGTTTATCCAATAACAAAATAGAATCAGTTTAGAATAGCCATAAATGGGTGTTTAATTGTCAGTGCAGTCTCTAAAGGCCTTTTACTGTGCTGTACGACGCTGATTAGTATCAATGCCCCAATTTCATTGTAAATATGGATATTAGAAGCTGAACTCCTCTGACTTGTTCTGCCATTCAGTGTGGTAATGGTCCATCAGTGACCGAACTGATACCCTTTATTACCCCATCTCCCTTATTCCCTGAGTTCACTCAACTCCAATGTGATTACCAATTGTAAATTTGCAGAAAACAGTTCCAAACTTGTCCCATGAAATACACTTGGAAGACAGTCTGGTCTGAGACTGTTCTTTGCTCTTCTTTCCCATGTGACTGGTTACATTTCTTTACCCAGTCAATTTCTCTTAACATTATAAAGTATGATGAAATTCTAGTGGATATGAAGCAGTTGTGTATAATTATGCCATACAATTAAGCTCCTGTGTTCTATAAAAGAAAATTAATTTTCACATGGTTTGGGAGGTTAAATTGTCAGGCAAATGTTTTTGTCTCAACTGGACTTGATTTGCATTGTTTTGGGTGCACATGTGCAGCCTGGATCATTCTGGCTCGTGTTTCAGCAGGAATATTTCCTGCTAACAGGAACGTCCATTTGCATTGAGTCTTGTGGAGTTTGGCCATATAACTCATCGCGGGCACGGGGTCAACACAACTGCACGACCGTTGTCACAGTCCTGAAGCGTACAGTCTTAGCCATCTGTGTAGTTTGGCAGTTGTGGGAGGGGAATACCAGGGAGATGTGTTCATTTGCTTGTGGTTCTTTTGGATGTCTTTGGAGAACAGAGTTTTGGTGCACTGGCTGACATAGCAGTGACACCAAGAAAATCATTAAATTACTGTTCATTTCAATGGCATTTTGTGGGATCGCACTCCATGCAAACTGGCTGCTGAACAAATCCAAGTACTAGTATCTTGTATAGCAATTTAAACATTTAGGATTGTTTCTAAGAAATGGAGGTGCTGCTTATAAAGAAGCTGTTGTTTAAGGACATCTCTAAGTGAATTTGTCGAGTCTGATCAACAGGCTGCTTTGGTGGTTTCCGAGCCTTCTGATCGAGGGCTCCTTCCAATGCTGCGCCCTGCACAATCCCAGTAAATGTCTCTGAGTAGTATCGCTTTCACCCAGCACCACCACGTCACATAGGCAGTCAGAGAAGTAGTAGGTGTTGATATAAAAGTGGTGTTTGGCTCAGTAGGTTGCTGTTGCAAGTGGAAACTAACCACATTATCTACCCCTTAGCCAGTGCCTGTATTTATGGTTAGCCAAGTGTACCTAATGTCAGTTAACCATCTGCTTTGAAGATAGATACTCCGAGCTTTGGAATCTTTTCCTTTCCTCAGTCATCTGGTGACAGGAAGTTGATCTTTCAAAGGAGCAAGTAGACAAAACATTTTCCATTTTGGTTGTCGTTGGGGCATTTGGAACAACGTCATCTGGCAGTAGGCCGTGACCTGTCAGCGGGTAACTATATAGCTAGGCAGCCATTTGCAGAGAGATTATGCAGAAATGACACTGAAAGGGAGAGCCCTTGTCACCTTATATTTGAGGACAGGCAAAGGAAAAAAGCAACATTAGTAATAGCTGGGGTGACTAAGAACTTGAGGGTTATTGGTTGCAATGACCCATCTGCTTGTCCACCTGCACCCAAGAGGAGCTGAGACCAATAAAATACGTACAACTGCAGTGATGTTTGGTGCTGTTAAAGTGTCCAATGCCTTAGCCAAAGTTGCCATGATCATTCCTGTTAAGTGGACAAGCATTTTGTTTTTGTAGTTTTGTAGATGTTCTGGCATGAGTGTTCCTTTGTTTTCCAAATAGTATTTATTTCTGTGACTGTTTATAAGATGCAAGAGCTGTTTTTTTTTTAAGTAATTGTGTGTATTTTCACCCATTAAACTACTTGCTATACCCAGACTTGTATGTCTTTTTCCTACCAACACTTTGTAATGTCAGTTAACCATCTGCTTTGAAGACAGACTTGGGTAGACAGACTGGTTGGCTGCTGCTGACTGGTGGCGCACCTCGGGGCAGTATCGGGACCGCTGCTTTTCATGTTGTTTGTCAGTGATTTGGACAATGGAATTGATGGCTTTGTGGCAAAGTCTGCGGATGATACGAAGATAGGTGGAGGGGTAGGCAGTGCTGAGGAAGCAATGTGATTGCAGGAGGACTGAGACAGATTGGAAGAATTGGCAAAAAAAGTGGCAGATGGAATACAGTGTTGGGAAATGTATGATGCATTTTGGTAAAAGGAAATCAGAATGGGGAGAAGGTTCAAATGTCAGGGGTGCAGGGTGACTTAGGAGTCCTCATGCACGACTCCCAGAAGGTTAATTTTCAGGTTGCGTCCATGGTAAAGAAGGCAAATGCAGTGTTGGCATTTATTTCAACGGGAATAGAGTATAAAAGCAAGGAGATCATGCTGAGCCTTTAATAAGACACTAGTCAGGCCATGTGGAGTATTGTCAACAGTTTTGGGTCCCATATCTCAAAGGATGTGTTGTCATTGGAGAGAGTCAGGACATCAAAGGATATGGGGAGGAGGCAGGTGTATGGGGTTGAGTGGGATCCGGAATTAGCCATGTTGGAATGGTGGAGCAGACTCAATGCGTTAAATGGCCTAATTCTATTCCTATGTCTTCAGGTAATCGTGTCTCAAATGATCAGACTTGAAGGGATTGGTGGGTGTTTTGAGGAGTGGAGTGGCAGTTCTTTCATTCTTGTAAACAAGAAATACAGAATGTTCTGTTACCTTTTAATTGCTAGATCTAAAAAGACTAAATGAGGCAAACTTTTTATTGCTAATAAAGATTAAAGATCAGTTTTATCTGTCACATCGAAGCGTAGTGAAACATGCCATTTGTGTCAATGACCAACACAGTCCGAGGATGTGCTGGAAGCAGCTCACAAGTGTTAGCACACGTTTGGCACCAACATAGTATGCCCACAACTTCCTAACCATAATCTGAACATTTTTGGAATATGGGAGGAAACGAGTACCCAGAGGAAACCCATTGCCAGTTGGAGTTCAAGCAGAGAGCTGCAACAACACCTGTAAATGTACAGCAGGTCAGTAACTATTAGGGAGGGATAGGATGAAATCAGTTGTCACTGTGAAACCCATTTATACTATTGCTGAGAATGGAGTGCTGAGATTTTATAAGGCCCTATTTATAGGAAGGATGTGCTGACATTGGAGCGGGTCCAGAGGAAGTTCACGAGTGATCCTGGGAATGAAAGAGTTAGCATTCAAGAGCAGCTGATGGTTCTGGCTCGAAACTCCCTGGAGTTTAGAAGAAAGGGGGTGATGGGACCTCATTGAAACCTACTGATAATTGAAAGACCTAGAGTGAATGTAGAGAAGATGTTTCCTATGGTGGGACAGCCTAGGACCAGAAGTCGCTGTTTGGAACAGAGATGAGGAATTTCTTTAGCCAGAGAGTGGTGAATCTTTATAATTCATTGCTACAGACAGCTGTGAAAGTAGTCACCCCGGTATATTTAAAGCAGAGGTTTGATAGTTTCTTGATTAGTCAGGGAGAAGGCAGGAGGATGGGGTTGAGAGGGATATTAAATCAGTCATGCTGGAATGGTGGAGCTGACTGGATGGGCCGGATGGCCTAATTCTCCTCCTATATGTTAAGGCCTAATTTCAGATTTTTACATTTTCCCTAGATTCTGGCTGCACTGTGAATTCTGCCTCCTTATTCCTCTCTTTGCATATTTATTTATGATGTGTTAGAATTCATGCTGCAGTTTGAGAAGAAAAGGCTAAAATCAGATATATCGGTCTTACAGTGGAGTAAAGAGAATTACAGAGGCATGAGAGGCGAGCTGGTCAAAATTGATTGGAAGGAGACGTGAACAGGAATGACAGCAGAATAGCAATGACTGGTGCTTCTGGGGGAAACTTGGAAGGCGTAGGAAAGATGCATCCCAAAGATGAAGTATTCTAATGGGAGGGGATGAAGTAACTGGCTGACAAGGGAAGTCAAAGATAGCACAAAAGCAAAAGAGAGGCTATAAAATATAGAAAAAATGGTGTGAAGTTAGAGGATTGGGAAGCTTTAAAAACCAACAGAAGGCATCTGAAAAAGCCATGAAGAAAAAGATGAAATATGAAGGTAAGCAAGCTATTAATATTAAAGAGGATACAAAAAGTTGTTTCAAATATATAAAGATTAAGAGAGACGATAGTGGATATCAGACAGCTGGAAAATTACACTGCAGAGTCAGTAATGCGGGACAAAGAAATGGAGGACAAACTTAGTAGGTAATTTATGTTGGTTTTTGCTATGAAAGATGCTAGTAGAATTCCAAAAATGTGAGTGTGTTACAAGATAGAAGTGAGTGTAGTTGCTATTACTAAAGAGAAGGAATCAGAATTATAATCATCGGCATGTGTCATGAAATGTGTTAGCTTAGCAGCAGCAGTACAATGCAATACATAATAATGAATGAATAAATAAATACATATTGGAGATTAAAAATCGTGCAAAAACGGTAATAATATATATTCAAAAAGTGAGGTTGTGAGAAGCTGTCCCTGAATCACTTAGTGTGTACCTCTTACCTTATTGTAACAGTGAGAAAAGGGCATGCCCTGGGTGCTGGGAGTCCTTAGTAATGGACATTGCCTTTCTGAGACACCGCTTCTTGAAGATGTCCTGGGTACTTTGTAGGCTAGCACCTAAGATGGAGCTGATTAAATTTATGATCCACTGCATTTTCTTTCAGTCCTGTGCAGTAGCACCCCCTCCCCCGATACCAGACAGTGATGCAGCCTGTTAGAATGCTCTCCACGGTACATCTATAGAAGTTTTTGAGTGTATTTGTTGACATACCAGATCTCTCCAAACTCCTAATGAAGTATAACCACTGTCCTGCCTTCTTTATATTTGCATCGATATGTTGGGACCAGGTTAGGTCCTCAGAGATCTTGACACCCAGGAAATGACCTGGCAATGATAATGGATGAGGACGGGAGAGGTTCCGGAGGATTGGAGGGTTGCAGATGTTGTTCCCTTATTCAAGAAAGGGAGTAGAGATAGCCCAGGAAATTATAGACCAGTGAGTCTTACCTCAGTGGTTGGTAAGTTGATGGAGAAAATCCTGAGAGGCAGGATTTATGAATGTTTGGAGAGGCAGAATAAGATTAGGAAGAGTCAGATGGCTTTGTCAAGGGCAGGCCATGCCTTACGAGCTTGATTGAACCTTTTGAGGATGTGACTAAACATGTTGATGAAGGTAGAGCAGTAGATGTAGTGTATATGGATTTCAGCAAGGCATTTGATAAGGTACCCCATGCAAGGCTTATTAAGAAAGTAAGGTATGGGATCCAAGGGGATATTGCTTTGTGGATCCAGAACTGGCTTGCCAACAGAAGGCAATGAGCAGTTGTAGACGGGTCATATTCTGCATGGAGGTCAGTGACCAGTGGTGTGCCTCAGGGATCTGTTCTAGGACCCCTACTCTTCGTGATTTTTATAAATAACCTGGTTGAGGAAGTGGAGAGATGGGTTAGTAAATTTGCTGATGATACAGTGGTTGGGTGGAGAGCTGTGGATAGTGTGGAGAGCTGTCAGGCTAAAGCAAGACATTGATGAGATGCAAGACCAGGCTGAGAAGTGGCAGATGGAGTTCAACCCAGATAAGGGTGAGGTGGTTAATTTTGGTAGGTCCAATATGATGGCAGAATATAGTATTAATGGTAAAGCTCTTGGCAGTGTGGAGGATCAGACAGATTGTGGGGTCCGAGCCAACAGGACTCTCAAAGCTCCTACGTAGGTACACTCTGTGGTTAAGAAGACATACAGTGCATTGGCCTTCATCAATCGTTGAATTGAGTTTAGGAGCCGAGAGGTAATGTTGCAGTTACATAGGACCCTGGTCAGACCCCACGTGGAGTACTGTGCTCAGTTCTGGTTGCCTCACTACAGGAAAGATGTGGAAACCATAGAAAGGGTGCAGAGGAGATTTACAAGGAATGGGGAGCATGCCTTATGAGAATAGGTTGAGTGAACTCGGCCTTTTCTCCTTGGAGCGATGGAAGATGAGATATGACCTGATAAAGATGTATAAGATGTTGAGAGGCATTGATAGTGTGGATAGTTGGAGGCTTTTTCCCAGGGCTGAAATGGCTAGCAATGAGAGGGCACAGTTTTAAGGTGCTTGGAAATAAGTGCACTGGAGATGTTAAGGGTAAGTTTTTTAAGCAGAGAGGTGAGTGTGTGGAATGTGGAATGGAATAACTTAAAACTACTCATTCTCCACTTCTGATCCCTCTATGAAGATTGGTATGTATTCTTTCGTCTTAGCCTTCCTGAAGTCTACAGTCAGCTCTTTCGTCTTACTGACATTGAGTACAAGGTTGTTGTTGTGATACCACTCCACTGGTTGGTATATCTCACTCTTGTACACCCTCTCATCTCCATCTGAGATTCTACCAACAACGGTTGTGTAGGGGTCTCAGTACCAGTAATTGTGATGTTAACTGTTCAGGCTAACAAAATGGCTTCTCTGTATCTGGAAAGTTTGGGTTATGACTGCAGATAAGGGGGGAATTTACCAATGGAGAATTGTTACGCTATCTTGTATGTGGAAGCTGAATGGGAGTTTGCAGTCTTTTTCGGGAGGTGAGCGAGGGGGACGGACGTGTGAGGAGTGGACAGCGGTTCCAGTGCGGCGGATACTGGACGTTGGCGATTCAGAAGGCTCGGAAGATGGTTGTGGATGGAACCAGAGGCGTGAGCTCCAAGGTATTAAAATATGTGCACAAACTGATAAACTTATGATTTGGCGCCTTTAGGTTATCTGTTTCTACTAACCCATCACTAAGGAATAACTGTAAAGTTGTAATTATTTACTTGCTTTTGGTGCATTGTCTGGTATTTGTATTGCGAGAGTGTACTGGGGGCATTACACCATATTTACACCGAAGTACTGCACTACTGGCGGGGCGACGGCGGTTCACCCTAGGCGAATGGGGGTAAATTGGGGGCACAGATGCTACAGTTGTATCATCAGCAAATTTATACATGGTATTTGAGCTATGCTTAGCCACACAGTCATGGGTATAGAGAGAGTAGAGCAATGGGCTAAGCACGCACCCCTGAGGTACACCAGTGTTGTTCATCAGCGAGGAGGAGATATTATCACCAATCCACATGGATTGTGGTCTTCTGGTGAGAAAATCGAGAATTCAATTGCAGAGGGAGGTACAGAGACCCAGGTTCTGTAACTTCTCAATCAGGATTGTGGGAATGATGTTATTAAATGCTGAGCTGTGGTGGATGAACAGCATCCTGACCTAGGTGTTTGTGTTGTCCAAGTGGTCTAAGGCCGTGTGGAGAACCATTGAGGTTGCACCTGTCTTTGACCTATAGTGTGATAGGCAAATTGTAGTGGGTCCAGGTCCTTGCTGAGGCAAGAGTTCAGTCTCGTCATGACCAAACTCTCAAAGCATTTCATCACTGTAGCTGTGAGTGCAACTGGGCAGTAGTCATTAAGGGAGCTAATATTATTCTTCTTAGGCACTGGTATAATTGTTGCCTTTTTGAAGCAAATGGGAACTTCTGCCTGGAGCAGTGAGAGGTTGAAAATGTCCTTGAATACTAGATTTCAGAGTCTTACCATGTACTCTGTTGGTATCTTCCGCCTTACGAGAGTTCACCCTCTTTAAAGACAGCCTTACATCGGCTCCAAGACGGAGATCACAGGGTCACCGGGTGCGGCCGGGATCTTCACAGCTGCAGTTATTTTCTCCCTTTCAAAGCGGGCATAGGAGGCGTTGAGTTCGTCAGGTAGTGACTTCCATTCACGCTGTTGGGTTTCGCTCTGTAGGAAGTAATGTCTTGTAAACTCTGCCAGAATTGTCGTACATCCGATGTTGCCTCCAACTTTGTTCAAAATTGCCTCTTCGCCCCTGAAATTGCCCTCTGCAGATCATACCTGGTTATCCGCTACAGACCTGGGTCACCAGCCTTGAATGCCACAGTTCTGGCCTTAAGCAGGCGATGTACCTCCTGGTTCATCCACGGCTTTTGGTTTGGGAAGGCACAGCAAGTCTTTGGGGGCACACACTCATCCACACAGCTTCTAGTGAAGGTTGGGAAACTGAAACATCCGAATATAAATAAATCACCTGGACCAGATGGACTACTGCCCAGGATTCTGTAAGAGGTAACTGAAGAGATTTGTGGATGTATTAGTAATGATCTTTAAGAATCACTGGATTGGAAAATTGCAAATGTCAAAGCTTAATTTATTATATCCATATCCAAAATGCAGAAAGGTTGGGTAACATTCTCCGAGCACAGTGACAGCCTCTCCCCTCTCTGGTAGCAGAGCATTCCCGCAATTGATCAAAAGGCAGGCAGTCAGCGCTCATCCTCCACGTTCACCTCAATGTTTCAGTCTCCCTCGCTTAATCGGCAAACAATGGAAACATTAATCAGCAAAATGGAGTCGAACGTCGGCTCGTTGGTCTCCTCGCTACGAGGCTCGCACTCGCTGCCTCTGCCTCCTGGAATCCTCTCGGAGACTGCAGAGCGCTGGAGCACCCAAACGATCTCCAAACTGCAAATCACGGGCTCCAACAGTTCCAGAATCACATTCAAGATGAAAAACAGACATGAAAGCCTTAAAATTAGTGATATAAATGGTTTCACGGTCTATCCAGAGGATGTTGACCATATGCAGGCACCTTCCTGACCAGAAGTCAAGATTCCTTTTGTCGCTCCACTCTGAGAAGGGAGGGAGACAGAGTGAAGGAAATTTAGTGGTTGGAAGGATTTTGGAGTCTATTATTAAGGATGAGGTTTGGAACAGCCGAGACAGAAGGCAGATCTTAAAGGAGTTTATAAGATTATAACAGGCATAGATAGAGTCGACAGTATTTGCTTCCCAGGGTTGAAATGTCTAATACCAGAGAACAGGCATTTAAGGTGAGGGGGAAATTTCAACGGAAGTGTGAGGAGCGAGTTTTTTTTACACGGAGTGTTGTGGGTGCTAGGAATGTGCTGTCTGGGGTGATGATAGATAAATACATTAAGTATTCTTAAGAGACATTTAGATTGGCACATTAATGTGAGGAAAATGAAAAGATATGGATAGTGTGAAGAAATAACCAATATTAGTCATTAATTCATTTGTGTCATCTTCATTGTGGGCCTGTCCCTGTGTTCATGGTCTGATCAGCTGTGATCTTATTGAATGGCGGAGCAGGATCGACAGGCCAGATTGCCTAGTCCTGCTCCTATTCCTTGTGTTCTTATGTACTGTTCTATGTGAAAATAAACAGGAAGGGACGTCAACGAGCGAGGGACTGCGACAGACAATTTTATGACTGTCAGACACGTTAGCCATTGCGCCACTGGCCCACTAGGTGGCAGGAGTACTGCATGTATGAAGTACAAACATTCAAATAACTGGCCAAAACCAAATAGGATACTGTGTGATACAAAGCTGACAGCCTGGTGAGAATGTAACAATGCAATATAACGGAGGCTGACTCAGATACATGCAGGCAAAATATATAGAGCACGCAGCACAAATGCCAGAGGAACTCAGCAGGCCAGGCAGCA
Organism: Hypanus sabinus; assembly: GCF_030144855.1. Classification (NCBI taxonomy): domain Eukaryota; kingdom Metazoa; phylum Chordata; class Chondrichthyes; order Myliobatiformes; family Dasyatidae; genus Hypanus; species Hypanus sabinus. The sequence continues at coordinate 16,746,251 of NC_082707.1, forward strand.
TGTACAGTCGATGTTTTGGGCCGAAACCCTGGCCTGCTGAGTTCCTCCAGCATTTTCTCTGTGTGTTGCTTGCTTGCTTTGATTTCCAGCACTTGCAGATTTTCTCTTGTTTGTGATTAATTAAACCAATATAGCTTCTTTCCTGGGACATACTCTCTTTACCATCAGCTTTCTAAACAGTTCCTGAACGCTACCTCATTATCGCTTTTTGCACTCTTTATTGATATTTCTAATTTGTAGTGATTTTATGGTACTGCTACTGCAAAACAACAAAGTTCATGTCTTCTGTCAGTGATAATGAATCTGATATGAAGACCGATTCTTAAAGCAGTGATTTAGATGATGAAACAGGTGGCTTTGTTGCTAAGTTTGCAGATGATTTGAAGATTAGTGGAGAGGCGGGTAGTATTGGGGAAACAGACTGCAGAAAGACTTAAAACAGATTAGGAGAATGCGCAAGAAAGTGGCAAATGAAATACAATTTTGGAAAAGATGGTCATACACTTTGGTAGTGGAAATAAACGTGCAGACTATTTTCAAACGGTGAGAAAATCCAAAAATCTGAAGTGCAAAGGAGCTTGGGAATCCTTGTGCAGAACTTAAAGGTTGGGTCGGTGGTGAGGAAGGCAAATGCAATGCTAGCATTCTTTTCAAGGAGTCTAGAATACAAGAGAAGGGATGTGATGCTGAGTCTTTATAAGGCACTGGTGAGGCCTCACCTTGAGTACTGAGAGCAGTTCTGGTCTCCTCGTCTAAGAAAAAATGTGCTAGCATTAGGGAAGGTTCAGAGGGGTTCACAAGGATGATTCCAGGAATGGAATCCTGGAGATGATCATACGAAGAACGTTTGATAGTTCTGGGTCTGTACTCACCGAAATATAAAAGGATGAGGGGGATTTCATTGAAACCTTTCAAATGTTGAAAGGCCTAGACAGAGTAGATTTGGAAAGGATGTTTCCCATGGTGGGGGAGTCTAGCACAAGAGGGCACAGCCTCAGGATAGAGGGAGCATCCATTTAAAACAGAGTTTTGGAGAAATTCCTTTAACCAGAGAGTGTGAATTTGTGGAATTTATTACCACAGGCAGCTGTGGAGACCAGGTCACTGGGTGTATTTAAAGCGGAGATAGATAGGTTCTTAATTGGACACCGCATCAAGGTTACAGGGCGAAGTCCGGGGAGTAGGGCTGAGGAGGGGGGAAAAGGATCGAATGGCAGAGCAAATTCGATGGGGCAAAAGGCCTAATTCTGCTCCTATGTCTTATGGTCCTCTTGAAGCTAGTGAGCAGCTTCAAGTCTCTGAGTGCCGACATTTCAGAAGATATTCGAAACCTGTCGAGTACTGAAAGGCTGGGTAGAGTGGATATGGAGAGGATGTTTCCTGTAGTCGGGGAGTTTAGGACCAGAGGGCACAGCCTTAGAATATAAGGATATCCCTTTAAAACAGAGATATAAGGAGGAGTTTCTTTAGCTAGATCATGGTGAATCTGTGGAATTCATCACCACAGATGGCTGTGAAGGCCAAGTCATTGGGTATATTTAAAGCAGAGGCTGATGGGTTCTTGATTAGTCAGGGTGTCTTGTCATATGTTACAGGGAGAATGTTGCTGGAAGAGATAATGTATCAGCCACGATTGAATGTGGAGTAGAGTTAATGGGCCAAATGGCCTGATTCTCCTCCTACGTCTTCTGGAACCCACAAGCTTCTGTACCACTGAGGTAACCTGTCCACTAGTCTACTGCTGGGACCTAATGAATGCAATGTATAGGAAGATTAGGGTTCAATTGCATTCGCTGACTGTAAGGAGTTTGTATGTTCTCACCATGATCACGTGGGTGTCCTCTGGGTGCTCCGGATCCCTCCCACATTCCAAACTAAACTTGGTTAGCAAGTTGTGAGCATGTAACTTTGAGTTTCATCTTCTTCCAGGTGTTTCATATAATTTATGAAAATCTTTTCATAAACAAAGACTGACAAACAACTAATGTGTAAAAGACAAGCTGCAAATAAAAAGAATACAGAGAACATGAGTTATGAAGAGGCCTTGGAATCAGTCTGTAGATCGTAGGATCAACTTGAAGTTCAGATGAGTGAAGTTATCCACACTGGTTCAGGAGCCCAGTGTTTGTAGGGTAATTACTATTCCTGAACATGGTGGTGTGGGACCTAAGGCTCCTGTCCCTCCTGCCTGATGGTAATAGAGAGAAGAGAACATGGACTGGATGGTGGGTGTCCTTGATGATGGATTCTGCTTTCTTCTCATACTCCATTAAAGTCTGCTGGTGGGGGGAGGGCTTTTCCTGTGATGGTCAGACAGGTGGTGCTAACTGTGATGGTGATATGCCAAATCTTTGCAAACCTTGAATGCAGATGTTGCCTTCCTTGTGATGGCACTTACACGATGATCCCAGAACAGAACTTGTGATGCGTTAATTGCAAGGAAGTTAAAGTTGCAGACTGTCTCCAGCTCTGTTACCCTAACAAGGTCTGGCTTGGTGGACTTCTGACTTCTTCCCCCTGTGGTCAATAATTGGCCACTTGGTTTTGTTGACATTGAGTGTGAAGTTATTATTGCACCACTCAACTAGACTTTCAGTATCCCTCCTGTATGTCAATTTGTCTCCACCTTTGATTCGGTCTGTAACAGTGGTGTTGTCAGCAAATTTGAATGTGGCGTTGGAGCTGTGCGTAGCCTGACAGTCGTAAGTATAAAGTGAGTAGAGCCGAGTGCTAAGCACACATCCTTGTGGTGCGCCCATGCTGATGCCGATTGTGGAGATTATTACCTTATTGGTTTGCAAATGGGAAAATTGAGGATCCAGTTGCACAGGTTGGAACCAAAGCCCAAATCTTAAAGCTTATTGATAAATCTTTATCTTCGATGCAGTATTTTCCCGAAAGAATTAACCTGCAGGTATTGCTGATCGCCTGTTTCCTGAGTAAATTAATTTTCATATTTTTTTTAATTTTAGAAATACAGCGGTGTCCAATGAGCATGGCCCATCCAATTACACCAGTTGTGACTAATTAACCTACCATCCTGTACATCTTTGGAATGTGGGAGGAAACCAGAGCACATGAAGGAAACCCCACTGCCATGGGGAGAACATACCGAGTCCTTACAGGCAGTGGCAGGTTTTGAGCTCCAGTTGCTGAGGCTGTAAAAATGTTATGTTAACCCCTAGGAATCGTGCCGCCCATTCGTCTGGGATACATTAATGAGTCAAACTGTTGCTCCCATCTCCACTGGGCTGTCAATATCTATTCAATTGATATTATTCAGCAGAGCTGGAACTTAGTGTGTTTTTGTTTAATAATCACTTTTGTTGGTATTGCTCCATAATTCTTCTTGAGAAGTTTGTGGTGAACATCCTCCTGAAGAAGATGCCCCCACGGTGTGAACTGCAGGATGCTGGACCCAGTGACAGTACGCACAGGAAGCCAGCGGCTATACTTCATTAGGAGTGTGAAGAGACCTGGAATGTCATCAAAGGTTCTTGCAAATTTCGACAGGTATAAAACATTCTAACTGGTTGCATTACCTTCTGGTGTGGAGGGTCACTGCACAACATTGGGGGGAAAACTGCAGAAAGTTGAAAACTTGCCCAGTTCCATCATGGGCACTGGTCTCCCCATCATTGAGGGCATCTTCAAAATGTGATGGCTGCAAAAGTTGGCATCTGTCATTAAGGACCCCTATTACCCAGAACATGCCCTCTTCTCATTGTTACCGTCAATGAACAGGTACAGCAGCATGAAGAGACACACTTAGAACATTTTAGAAAACAGCTTCTTCCCGTCTGCCATCAGATTTCTGAATGGACAATGAACCCATGTACACCACCTCACTTTTTTTCACTCTCTTTTTGCTTTACTGATTTGATTTTTTCCACATGTATATTTCTTATTGTAACTTACAGCTTTTTATTGTTATATTGCAATAAACTGCTGTCCCAAAACAACATATTTCACAATGCATGCCGGTGATATTAAACCTGATTCTGATTGTCCCTTCTGTCTGCACCTAGTACAGACAGATCCTTCGGCCCATGTTGGCCATGCTGGTCTCAATTCCCTGCATTAGGTTTAAGTTTGCCACTCTCTACTGTCTGCATGGAGTTTGTACGTTCTCCACATGGGCTTTCTCCGAGTGCTTTGGCTTCCTCCACGTTCTAAAAACCTATGGGTTAGTAGGTTAATTGGGCCAGAAGAGCCTATTTCTGTGCTCTATCTCTAAATGCATAAATCCTTCCAAACCCACCCCACCCCTATCCAAGTGTCTCTTAAATACTACCGTACTTGTCTCAAGCACTTCCTCGAAAATCTCAGCACTCTCTGTGGAAAATGTTGCCTCTCACTTCACCTTTAAATCTTACTTTTTCACTCTAAACCTAGATACGCCAGTTCAGACTCCCCTTCCCTGGGGAAGGAACTAAAACATAGAACAGTACAGCACAGGAAGAGGCCATTCAGCCCACACCAGCTAAAATGAAAATCAAAAACACTGATTCCTCCTACCTACACTGCGTCCCTATCCCTCCATCTTCTTTACACCCATGTGCATATCAAAATGTCTCTTAAAAGCCTCCAATGTATTTGCCTCCATCACAATACGAGGCAGCGCATTCCAGGCACCCACGACACTTGTAAAAAACTTGCTCCCCACATCCACTTTGAAGCTACCCACTCCCACCAGTGCATGCCAATTGGGCATTCCAAGCCTGGGAAACAGATACCTCCTGTCTACGCCTCTCATAATCTTAGACTTCGCTCAGATCTCTGCTCAGCCTCCGCCACTCCAGAGAAAACAACCCAAGTTTATCCAGCCTCTCATGTTAGCATATGTGCTCTAAACTAGGCAGTGTCCTGGTAAGCCTCTTCTGCACCCTCTCCAAACCTTCAACATCCTTCCTATAGTGGGGCAACCAGAACAGTATGCAATACTCCAGATGTGACCTAACCAGAGTTACATAGAAAACCTACAGCACAATACAGGTCCTTCAGCCCACAAAGCTCTGCCAAACATGTTCCTACCTTAGAATTACCTAGGCTGACCCATAGCCCTCTATTTTTCTAAGCTCCGTGTAGCCATCCAGGAGTCTCTTAAGAACCCTATCGTTTCCACCTCCACCACTACCAGTGGCAGCCCATTCCAAGCACTCACCACTCTCTGCGTAAAAAAACTTACCCCCCCCCCCACCTCCAAGCACCTTAAAAATATGCCCTCTCATGCTAGCCATTTCAGCCCTGGGAAAAAGCCTCTGACTATACACACGATCAATGCCTGTCATTATCTTGTATACCTCTATCAGGTCATCTCTCATCCTCCATCACTCTGGCCATTTCAAATGAGCAGTCATAGCAATCAGGAATTGCATAGCCATCAATGGCCCAGCAAAGTCAATATGTACTCTTTACCAATGTGATGATAGCCACTCCCATGGGTGTAACACTGCCTGGGTTGCATTTTGAACTTTTTTGGCATCCCAAACAGCTTTTGGCCAAGTCTTCAATCTATTTATCTATTCCCGGTACCACACATAGTTCCGGGTGAGAATCTTCTTCTTGTCTGTGACACTCTCTGCAGACTTTTCCTTGGAACCAACAGTCATCATGGGAGGATTTGTCATATTCAGAACATTTTTGGCTGCTTGCACCATTCAGGAACAATTTGTGCATCTCAACTTCTAACCTCCTTTTCTGTAGTTCTGCTGCATGCTTTGCTACAGTATTGCAATGGACAATGTCCGTTGTAAGGTTCAGTCTCTTCCGGAGAGTAGCCTCTTTTGAGTACTTCGTCTATGTCAAAGTCTGTCCTTTAATGCATCAGAAAGTCCATCTCTAAGGTCACAGTACTGGAAAAGCTTGTGCAGTTCTGTAATGCATTCAGGCATACTCTCATCTTTTGACTGGTTCCTTTTGTAAAATCTAAATCTCTCAGTTATTGCCAGTGGTTTAAGTGATTTTTAAAAATTGTAACAATTTCATCAAGCGTCTTGCTTGTTGGCTTTTCAGGAGTTACTAGGTTGCATAAGAGAGTGTACATTCTTGGGCCCATTAAGCTAAGAAGTGTTGGGGCTTTCTTTAGTTCTTCCATGTTGTTTGCATTCCAATACAGTTGCACCCTCTCGATCTATGACTCCCAGCACTATTAGTGCTATCAAATTTGCCATCTTTCCCAACTGAAGCCATAGCCACATTATTTTCACTTTAAATACAGCACTTCTTTCACTGTTACTATGCTGTACTCACGCATTGGTTAGCTTCTGTGATGGCTTTCTTGTGTGGTTTAACTCTCAGTTTCGTCCTGTATCTGACAGTGTAGTTCGTGGTATTTTCTGACATTCAGGTTCGTACTCGTCACCTGTTTCGTGTGTCTGTGCCCAACTATAGGTAGTCCCCGAGTTACGAACATCCGATTTACAGACAACTCGTACTTACGGACCGAGGAAGGAGAACACCGTCCGCCATTTTAAGTCATTGCCGTTGACACTGTGTTAAGTGTGTAACTTTGTATTTGACTTAAATTTTTCTTAGCAAAGTTCACCCTGACCCCGCCCCCCCCCCCCCCCCCAATTCCGGTTGGCTGGTGGAGCCATGAGATCAGTGCCGGGCTCAAGAACGGAGGTTTCCGAATTCGATCCTATGACAGACTGCTCCCAATTTGCAACTCGACATCATTAAAAAAAACTGCCCCCTCCAGTTTAAGTTCCCACGGGGAATATCGTGGAGGATTGCATACCCAAACCCAGCACAGCCCCTACTTGTCCCATTTAACCTGTTTCAGCGCGGTGGAGTTTAGGACGTGGGGAATTCAGTGCTGTGGTCCTTAGGACAAAGTGGACCTCGGGAGCCGACGCAGCTCGGGACCCACCGCCCAAAGTGTTTCTGTTCCATTGATGGGAAGTGAACGCGATTGAAAATAAAGTGGAAATAATGCATTTGGAAAGAGGTGAAACGTCATCAGTCATTGGAAAAGCGTTAGGCTATAGTCGGTCAATGATCAGAAAAATTTTAAAGGATAAAGTGAGAATAATGGAGCATTGGAAAGGCCCTGCCCCGATGAAAGCTACAGTTATTACTAAGCAATGCAGTGGTTTAATTATTGGAATACATGCGTTTCTTCAGTGTTTCATATGCATAGAAAGGTAAAATATATACTATATATTAAGACAAAAGTTTGACTGACGCTAAGTAACACTGGATGTACCTGTTGCGACTTGCGTACAAATCCGACTTAAAGACGGACTCAGAAACGGAACTAGTTCATAACCCCGGACTGCCTGTACATATATATTAAATAAAATCACGCACGTGGGAGATAGCTTCAATTAACATATTCACATTGCAGTGAGAGAGAGAACAATGTGCATGCATAGATAACAGCGCAAGCACAGACTTCCTCAATACTTAATGATGGCAGGGGTCATTGCTATAAAAGAAATAGATCCATACATTACAGATCCCACTCAATATTTCACCTTCACACGACCTGTGACTTCTAGTTCTCGTCTCACTCAACATGAGGAGAAAAAGCCTGTTTGCATTCACCCTATCCACACCTCTAATTTTTCTGTATATCTCTATAAGATTCCCCCTCCTCATTCTCCTACATGACAGGGAATAAACCACTAACCTGTTGAACCTTCCCCTTTCCCTTTCAGGTCCTCAAGTCCCAGCAACATCCTTGTCAATTTCCCCTGCACTCTTTCATATCTTTCCTTTGGATAGGGGACCAGAACTGCACACAATACTCAAAGTTCAGCCTCACCAATACAACTTCAGCAAAACATCCCAACTCCTGTAGTTACTGCTCTGATTTTATGAAGGCCAACTCGGTGAATCTGTAGAATTCATTGCCACAGATGGCTGAGCAGGGCAAGTCACTGGAGGTTTATAGGTTTGTGATTAGTCAGGGTGTCAAAGGTTACAGGGGGAACACAAGAAAATGGGGTTGAAAGGGATAATAAATGGAGCAGACTTGATGAGCCAAGAGGCCTAATTCTGCTCCAATTTCTTATGGTCATAGGTGCCAAAAGTGCTCTCTATATAACCCTACTACCTGTGATGACACTTACAAGAGACTATAGATTTATATTCCCATATCATTATCGTTCTGCTGCACTCCTCAGTGCCCTGACATTCACTGTGTATATCGCAATGAAGGACCTCGGCCTGAAACGTCGACCGTTTGTTCCCCTGCATAGAGGCTGCCTGACTCGCAGAGGTGTGCCGGCAATGCTGTTGTGCGTTACTGTGCAAGAATACCCTGGCGTGGCCTCCTGAATGGTGGAAGATGTGGAGATGACGGCAACTCTGTGTAATCTGACAGAAAAGTGGAGAAATCCTCACTGAGTTGTGTGAGACACCTTTACTCTTCGTTATACTTTTCTATAATAAACTGCATTTTATTCAGTGCAATACAATCACATTAAACATTGCCACAGACCAGCTCATAGTCAGTGGTTTCCATAACTCTGAATATTTAATCAAAGATTCAGCAGCGAAACCTTAACTTAAAAGACGTGTTATTTGCATGATCTTGCCTGTTTCTACATTTCAATGAACACAGCTAAGCTCTGGGTCTGCTGCTGTGCCTCCTATCCGAGGGGTATCCTTTCACAATTGTTCTCCTTCATGGAACAAGGTCACCCTACACTCATGGTTCATCTCAAAAGAAGTGACTCCCAGGGGTCCCGAGTCCAACATCGGGCGAGGCAGCGTTCCAGGGATCTCCTCGATCACGATTTATTTACACGATCCCTTGACGCCCCCACCTTGCCCTTTCTCAACCCTTTTTCAGCAGTGTGGCTGCCAAACGTTCCAGCCGGTGGCTTAACTCCCAGGAGGTCTGCAGCAGACCCCATGCAAGGCGGTGGGTGGTGGGGGAGGTGTTTCTCCTCGCTGACAGTGTTTCCTCCAGCCCAGGCCCGCTCGCTCTGGCTCTCCCATTGTCTAGACGTTTGTTTCCAGTCCCAGCAGCCGCCCCATACGCTGCATATTCTTGCTGATGGTGGCCTGACATGTGATGACCTTGGCACAGTCCATAGGAAACCAACCAATCTCACTGTCTCGCAGTCGCTCCCCTTCGCACCAACCTGCAAAGTGAAGTTGTACGTTAGTCATACAGCACCACAGCACAGAAACAGGCCCTTCAGTCCATCTAGTCCATGCTGACCTGAAAGAGTCATAGAGCACTAAACACAGAAAGAGGCCCTTCAACCCATCTAGTCCATGCCAAACTGATAGAGAGCACTAAATGTAGAAACAGGCCCTTCAGTCCATCTGGGCCATGCTGAACCAATGAATCATAGAGCACTAAATACAGGAAGAGCCTTTCTGTCCATCCAGGTCATACCAAACTGATATCATAGTGCATGAAATGTAGAAACAGGACCTTCGACTGATGTAATCCAAGCTGACCTGGTAAGAGGCAGAGAGATCTACAGGCAGAAAGAGGCCTTTCTGTCCATCCAGCTCAAGCTGACTTCAAAACCATGCAGCACTACAGCACAGAAACTGTCCCTACGGCCCATCTAGTTTGTACCGACCAAATTGTTTGCCTATTCCCGCCTACCTGTACCAATCATATCACTCCAAACCCCTGCCCTCCCTGTACTTACCTTTCTTAAGCGTCACAACTGAACCAGTATCTGCCACTTCTGCTGACAGCTCGGTCCATGCTCTCATCACCCTCTGAGAGAAGTTGTTCATCCTCAAACTCCCCTTAAAATATTTCACTTTTTATGCATAATCTATTACTTGTTTTCACCCACCCTGAGGGGGTAAAGTCTGCATGTATTAAACCCCTCATAATATTTTACACTTCTAAGACCTGCCCTTCATTCTCCTACACCTAGGAGATGAAGTTCTAATCTATTCTACCTTTCCTTGTAACTTTGGTCTTTAGTCCTCAAGTACTGGCAACATCTGTGTTAATTTTGACTGTACTCTTTTTTTCAATTTTATTGATACCTTTCCTGTAATACCTTCCATTCAGTCTTCTCCCTTGGATGGAGACTTGCCCTCCCTTCAAGTTGAGTTCCACCTGCACACAGGTTGAATCAGCAGTAAAGAAGGTGAATGTAATGTTAGCATTCATTTTGAGAGGGCTAGAACTAAAAGTAAGGACGTGATGCTGAGGCTTTATAAGGCACTGGTCAGACTGCACTTAAAGTATTGTGAGTAGTTTTGGGCCCCATATCTAGGAAGGGATGTGCTTACATTGGAGAGGATCCAGAAGAAGTTCATGAGAATGATCCCAGGAATGAAAGGGTCAACGTATTTTGGTTTTGGGCCTATACTCTCTGGAGTTTAGAAGAATGAGGGGTAATCTCATTGAAGCGTATTGAATACTGGAAGGTCTGATAAAGTGGATGTGGAGAGAATGCTTCCTATAATAGCTGAGTATAGGATCAGAGGGCACAACCTCAGAGTAGAAAGTTGCCCCTTTAGAACAGACACATAGAGGAATTTCTTGAGCCAGAGGATGGTGGAATCTGTAGAATTCATTGCCACAGACACTGTGGAGGCCAAGTCACTGGGTATAGTTAAAGTGCATGTTGATAGTTTCTTAATTAGTTGGAAGGCAGGAGAATGTGGTCGAGAGGGAAAATAAATCAATCATAATGGAACGGCTGAAAAGACTCGATGGACTGAATGGCCTAATTCTGCTGCTATGTGGTACTCACCATCCTCTAAACTCTGGTACAGTAACACCACATCGGCCACCTGGAGGGACAGCTCGTCAGGCTGCTTGGCTGGGTAGGTCCTGGTGATCTCCACCTGCGACAGAGCTGTTGGGGAGAGACAGGGAGAGAGAAAACAAGGTGAGATGCTTTGTAGAAAGAATTCAAAAGTAGACAAGAGTCATTCAGCTTACATTGGCTCTCGCTGAGAACCTACCCCTGGGCCTGACTTATGCATTCACAAAGGAGGTATAACAGTGGCTATACTTCATTAGGAGTTTGAGGAGGTTTGGTACATCACCAAAGGCAGTTGCAAATTTATACAGATATAGCATGGGGAGCATTCTAACTGGCTGCATCACTGCCCGGTTTGGGAGAGGGCTACTGCACAGGTTTGGAAAAAGCTGCGGAAAGTTGTAAACTCAGCCAGCTCCATCATGGGCACCAGCCTTCCCAGCATCGAAGACATCTGCAAAAGATGATGTGTCAAAAAGGCAGTGTACATCATTAAGGACCCCGACACGCAGGACATGCTCTCTTCTTGTTGCCACCATCAGGGAGGAGGTACAAGAGCCCGAAGACACACACTTAACACTTTAGGAACAGCTTCCACCTCTGCACCATCAGATTTCTGAATGGACAATGAACCAATGCAGGAACACTACCTCAGTATTTTTACTCTCTTTTGCACTGTTTACTTAATTATATTATTGGAGTTTGTAGTATTGTATTGAACTAGACTGCTGCCACAAAACAGCAAATTTCATGACACGTCAGTGATATTAAACATCATTCTGATACTGAGCTAGGAAAGAGTGCACAGTTCTGGCTTCCTTGTGGAAGATCTGCAGAAAGACATGATGCAATTTGTAAGAAGTATTGATCCCAGGGATGGTACGTTGGCAGGGAGGATTGAGCAAACTGCTGAGTATGCTGCAGGGACAAATGACAGTGCACCATCCAGAACCCAGATTTATAAATAGAAGTAGGAATGAGCCGTTCATGTTTACTCGTCAAAGAGCTAAACACCATGAAAATAGGCCATTTGGCCCACATCATCCAGGCTGACCTACTTGTGTTGTCTCATTAGCTCCCATTTGGTCTATAACCCTCCAAACCAGGGGTTCCCAACCCAGAGTCCAAGGACCCCTCAGTCAATGGTAAGGCTCCATGGCATAAACAAGGTTGGGAACCCAAGCTCTGAACCCTTCCTCTCCACGTAGCTGTCTAAATGTCACTATTTGTCTGAATTGTACCCGTCTCTACCACCTCCTCTGGCAACTCATTCCATAGTCCCACCAACTCCTGTGAGAAAATGTCACCTCTTTCATCTCCTTTAAATCTTTCCCTCCTCACCTTAAATCAACGCCTGCTAGTTTCAGACTTCTGGGAGGTCCACCTTTGGTTGGGGTCACCCACGAATGTTTCTTTCCCGGCTGTGTACATGATACGCAAGCCAGGGCAGTGCGATATGCAGAGCAAGCTGGACTCCATGTAGCAGGCTCCTCCTCTCCACACAGTTGATGAATCCAAAGGAATGCTGAGATGGATACAATTTACCCAGGAGCTGCCAGTCAGCATTCCTGTCAGTAGAAACGATTCTGCCAGGCTGAGGAGCTAAGCCATGTGTGAAGGCCAGGAGCAGGACTTGCTTGTCACGCGTGCTATTAGAAGCATTCAATAGGTACTGGGAGCTTGTCCCCATTACCACCCCCGGCTATAACAACCTTAAGGAACCAAGGCTCCTGTATCCCAGGAAGAAAGACTGTGACTATTCACTGTGACCACTTTGTTTGATTCACCTGTTCATTAATACGCTCTGTTCTACACTTAGGCTCTGTAACTCACCTACACCTATGGGTCGGCCAAAGGGTCTGTAAACGTGCTGTAATACTCTGTGACTCTAGACACTAGAGATGATTTGCATTGTCCAGTTAACCTACAGACCATCAGAATCAGGGTTATTATAAGCGACATAGAACATTACAGCACAGTACAAGCACTCTGGCCCACAATGTTGTGCCAATCTTCTAACCAAAGTGGGAAGGAAGTGTTAGGTTCTAATGCTTCCCTCCATCCTGAGAGTCATTCGAATACTGTACTCCTAAGGTATCTGCCTCTACCATTGCCTCCTGCAATCACCATTCTCTGACAGAAGGGACCATTGTGAAATGCCACTGTGTGCGCGCGCGGAAGGAAGAGAAAGCGGCGAGTGAATGAGGAGAGTGAGAGGGTAACTGTGCGTGAGATGGAGGCAGAGCTGTAGTTCACCTTGGAGCCCATTAGGTGGCAGTGCGTCTTCGCCAATCGCCGCCGAACCACTCCCCGGGTCCACAACGCCGGCCAGTCCCTTGAATATCGCCGTCCAATCTCTCCCCCCCCCCCCCCCACCAATTCCCATGCTCCGACCCAGCCCACACCCTGACCACTCACTTGTCCTGTCTGGGTGTTGCCTCTCGGCGCCGCTCTGCCCCAGGGCCGTCAGCCAGCGAGCGCGGTCACTCCTGCAGAGAGACAACCAAAACATATATTAAATTGCATTCTCACCCCAGTGGCTCTCGGTATCTGCAACCTCCGCCCCCTCCGTCCCTGCGACGGACACTTTCTCGAAGTTACGTGACCCTCTGCTGGTTTTGGACCAGCGCCGCAGAGTAAATCCGCTCCCTCCACCCCATGCCCACCTCAACAATCTTCCCGTTTCCTCTCTGCTCCTCACTACACAACGCTGGCCAGCCCCTGAAATAAACTTTTGTTCCATCTGGTCCTTTTAGATACATCGCAGTCTACGAATCAGGAGTGGCTGGGTACTGGAGTGTGGAACCATTAAAAGCGAATTGGATGGAAAGAATGTTGCGGGGATATTGGGATGAGATAGTTCAGTTAGCCGAGTGTGTATTGGCAACTGCGTTTGCATTTTACAGCATCTGCTGTGCAACATTCGGGACTGTGAATGTTGCTGTGTAAACAACGTCTTGCTAAGGACACACACAAAATGCTGGGGCGGTCAGGCAACTTTCCACAGAGCATCCTTCATCATTCTGTGCGTGTTACTCTGGATTTCCAGCATCTGCAGAATCTCTTGTGTTCCTGCCTTTCATTACATCAGTATTTGTTGGCACGCAAACACCTTCCCCTTTCCGCTTTGTTTGACGTACAAACAGATTGAACAAAAGTGCCGCGGGCAGCAGGGATGAAATGTTAAACCCTCGCAGTTTACAGTAGCTTTTAATGAAAAACTGGTTACACCACACGAAAATTGGGGAATGCAATACCGTCAGCTCACTCGCCAAAATCGCGGCCACAGTACACGCGATACAAAGCAGACACACATCGATCTATGTTAGTGAATCACTCAAACACAACCATCTATAGGTGAATGACACACATCCATTGAGCATACACTCGTGGACACATAACACCCACAATTACACATATAGACAAATCCACTGAGGCTTACAGTGTATCACTGTTCCCTCTAAGCCGCGCGGGTGTGCGGCGCACGGTCCCTGAAATGCTCCCCCGCATGTACCATTTGTTGCTGGAATTTTCTTTCATATACAAACTATGACAAAAGTATTGCTTCATAAATATCACAGCAGTATGTGATTTCAAATCTGTCATTTCTGAGAAAGACTGGTTCAGTTAAGACATCTCTCTCTCACGCACACACTTTTAGACAAATCCATCGGCCTCCTGTACCTAATGAACTGAGTGTAGGTCCATGGTCTTCTGATGCTTTTCTGCACGCCACTGTTGTAACGTGTGGTTATCTGAGTTACTGTCGCCTTCCTGTCAGCATGAAGCAATCAGGCCATTCTCCAGACTTCTCTCGTTAGCAAGGCATTTTTACCCACAGAACTACTGCTCACTATGTTTTCTTTTGGTTTTTTTGCACCATTCTGTGCAAACTCCAGACTGTTGTCTGTGAAAATCCCAGGAGATCAGCCTTCTTTGGAGATATCAAACCACCCTGTCTGGCAACAACATGGTCAAAGTCGCTTAGATCACAGCTCTTTCTCATTCTTATGTTTGGTCTGACTACAACTGAACCTTTTGTGTCATAATGTATGCTGGCAATATCGGACCCAAGTATCGGGAAAAAAAAGACTCTGATGTAGAGGCAGTGACCAAAATTTAGTCATGATATTTCTAAATGAACATCAGCGGCTCGTATGAGTGACACTGCGAGATGTAACATTTTCAAAACACCAGAAATCAATGTTTGCCACAGACACACACAGAATGCTGGAGGAACTCAGCTGGCCAGGCAGCAACTATGGAAAAGAGTATAGTCCACGTTTTGGGCTGAGACCCTTCCTCAGGACTGGAGAATAAAAAGATGGAACACTGACATAACATTCTCTGAACTATGATCCTGCGATTAGCGCTAATTGGGCATCTTAAGTAATTCAAGAAACACAGCTCCCCCCACAGGCCCAAAGCGATCATTACAGCATCCCCCTCCCTGGGCCATTAGGTGCCACAGAGCATTGGGCTCCGAGGATTTCGGAGCAGCTGGACGGGTTAATCGTTGTTTAACTACAGTTGGTGATTGTTTAGATTTCCTTGTGTTTTTTTATCAAGCAACTTGATTTTTGTAATGCAGTCTCCCGGTGCTTTCTGTTCAAACTTGTGAAGTTTATTTTGATAGTCTCGAAGATTCCGTTTTACTTTTATTATCTAAACGGATGCCAGATTAGTGCTAACCGCAGAATGTTACATCTTGTGGTGTTGCTTGGCCGAGCCACAGGTGCTGTGTTGGAATTATTACGAATAAACTTTGGAGTCTAATAAAAACACAAAATGCTGGCAGAACTCAGCAGGCCAGACAGCATCTATGGGAGGAGGTAGTGACGACGTTTCTGCCCGAAACCCTTCATCAGGAGTCAAACCTTCTCCCACAGACGCTGTCTGGCCTGCTGAGTTCTGCCAGCATTTTGTGTTTTTATTTATTTCCAGCATCTGCAGATTCACTCGTGTAAACTTTGGAGTCTGTCTTTTCTCTGCGCGTGGGTTCCAACATTGCTGGCATACATCATGACATCTTGACCACGTCTGCATACTTTTACGCACTGAGTTGCTGCCACGTGATTGGCTGATTAGATATCTGCATTAACGAGCACGTGCACACCGGTGTATCTGATGAAGTGGTCACTGAATGTCTATCAGGCACACTTACATGGACACACCAACCAAGACACATATCACACATACACACACACAGACACACAGTAGACACAACCAACAGGATATATATCACATACACCACATACACACTTACTTGACACACATGGTGAGATATCACAACACACTCATATAGACAGACCCACTGAGGCACATACATTTAGACAAATCCATTGAGACATATATCACATATAATGTTATTGAGATCTCTCTCTCTCACACACACACACACAGAAAACATCACAAATACACACACATACATGGATGCACCACTGAGACATATCTCAGACACACACACTGAGATATATCCATATCCATTACGATATATATCAAACACACAATGATATAGGTGCACCACACAACCTTACATTCAGCCAGTATGGGAACCCTGTGCTCCGCTACAAGAGGTTCAAAGTTCAAAGTAAATTTTTTATCAAATTATATACAGTATATGTCACCATATTCTATCACGAGCTTCATTTTCTTGCAGGCATTCACAGTCAATACAAAGAAACAGGAAAGAATCAATGAAAAACCATACACAACAGAGATGGAGAGACAACCAAAAGGCAACGAACTGTGCAAATGCAAAAAGATAACATAATAATAATAATTAATAAGCAATAAGTGTTGAGAACATGAGTCGTAAAGCACATGAAAGTTCTGTGATTCAGACTGAATAAACTCGAAAGCCAGTTGTGAAGCTGGGGATTATACCCTAAAGCTGCTGTAAGTTTTATTTCAGATGAACTGCCACTGCCAAGGCCTTGAACTGTTTCTCATCCCTGGACAATCACAGGAGATTCACCAAGCAGTGTCACTGAGCAATCCATCACAATTCATCAAGAGTAAAGAGCTGCAGGCTTCACTCACAGACCGTTCATTAATCACTGGCAGTCTTGATACATGGAACTTTTATTTATTACTTATTTTATTTAGAGATGCAATTGGAACAGGTCTTTCCAGCCCGGTGAGCTGCACTGCCCAGTGACCCACCTATTTAACCCTAGCCTGATCACAGGACAATTTACAATTAAGTAACTGGCACGTCTTTGGACTGTGGGAAGAACCAGAGCACCTGGAGGAAGCCCACGCAGTTCACGGGGAGAACGGAGAGACAGCACCAGGATTGACCTCTGAACTCTGACACCCAAAGCTAAAATAGCATCGCGCTATTGCTATGTTACCGTGACGGCCTGGTAGCAGAGCGGGTAGTATAACTGGTTAGTCATAAGATCAGGAATAAATTGTTCCAACCCTTCAAGCTGTTTTCACTCATCCTGTCACTTAACCAGTGATTTGCATTTACATGTCACCTTTCACCTTTGACCCCTAAGAGGACCACAACCTCGATGTATAGGGTTTGGAGGCTTGTGTGCCTCAACAACCTGGAGAGCTCTGCTGGCTGGAGTCAGGGTCTTGTGTTTTGGTAGGGTTATCCATGCCAGTCAGGTCAAAGGTTAAAGGTCAGACTAAGAGCAATCCATAAGTCGTGCAAGTTCACGGTTCAGCTCAGGGCTCACAACTCTGACAGTTGTGAGAAACAGTAATGAAGAATCCTTCTACATCTGTGTGTGAGACTGAGCACCCTGAGCCACAATAGAGAAGATGTCCAGGGTCAGACAGTGATACAGCGCCTTCACTGCTGCCCTAGACACCAGCAGCGTAATGGGCAAGTAAGTTTCATCCTTGTGAAAGTCCCAGCAAATCAATTACCTTAGTGTCAACCCTGTTGCGTCAGAGGGGAAAATCTACCCTAGTTACAAACAGCAGCATTGCAAAATGCCCTAATGACGCGTGGTGTTGATTGGTGGTGGGTGACATGGTAGCCCAATCATTTCACGGTAACATTAAATACTGATTGTGGTTTGATGCCCGTTGCTATGCACTCTCCCCATGACCTCCGGGTGCTCTGGTTTCCTCCCACATTCCAAAGACGTACAGCGTTTGAGGTTATCGATCTGCGGGCACCAGAAGCGTGACAACACTGTGGGCTGCCCCAGCACAATCCTCAGGCTGTGCTGGTTGTTGATGCAAAATGACACATTTCACTGTTATGTTTCGATGTGACAAATAAAAGCTCATCTGTAAACCTGAGCGACAAACATTGGCCACAACGTAGGCCTGCTCCTGCCTGGCCAGAGCTGCCTCGTCTGGGGCCTCCGTGTAATGTCCCATCCAGAAAACTGCATCGCCAATCACTGTGCCAAGACTGAGAGGTTCAAACCTTCCCAAGACAGCTGAGGAATTAAACAAATAACTCTGCCTCGGATGGTCTCAAGCCCAGCTGCAGGAGGAGGAGGATTAGCATGAGGCTAGCAACCCCATCCTGAAAAGGCCAGAGCTACGGAAACGTCAGCAGAAGGTCCAGAGATCTCATTCCTGGGAGATACCTGGTGATAAATACTCTGGGCAGTCTGAATAAGGGTGATGGGCTCAACTAACACCTGGTCCCTCAACACCAGCTCCATAGCAAAGAAAGCTCAGCAGCGTCTCTACTTTCTGCGAAGACTGAGGAAAATCCATCTCCCACCCCCCATCCTCATCACATTCTACAGGGGTTGTATTGAGAGCATCCTGAGCAGCTGCGTCACCGCCTGGTTGGGAAATTGCACCATCTCAACAGACCCTGCAGCAGATAGTGAGGTCAGCTGAGAAGATCATCGGGGTCTCTCTTCCTGCCATCACGGACATTTACACTACACGCTGCAACCGCAAAGGAAACAGCATTATGAAGGACCCCATGCAGCCCTCATACAATCTCTTCTACCTCCTGCTGTCTGGGAAAAGGCTCCAACGCATTCGGGCTCTCACGACCAGACTATGTAACAGTTCCTTCCTCCAAGCTCTCAGACTCAATACCCGAAGCCTGGACTGACACCGTGCCCTACTGTCCTGTTTATTATTTATTGTAATGCCTGCACTGTATTTGTGCACTTTATTCAGTCTAGTGTAGATCTGTAGTCTAGTGTAGCTTTCTCTGTTTTTTTTTATTACGTAGTTCAGTCTAGTTTTTTTGTACTGTGTCATGTAAACCATGGTCCTGAAAAATGTTGTCTCATTTTTACTATGCACTGTACCAGCTGGTATGATCGAAATGACAATAAAAGTTGACGAATTAACTAATTAAACAAATGTAATACCCTGTTAAAAGTTCATCTGACTCACTAACCTCCTTCATGGAGCATACAGCATGAGGACAGGCTGGTGCTGATAGCAAATTAAATAAACTTGTAATCAAATGCCCATCTAAACTAATCCCATCTGTCTACACAGTGTCCATATCTCTCCATTCTCTGCATATTCATCTGCCTAACTTACAATGAAGGACCTTAAATTTTACAGTTACTTTTTACATGTACATTGACCCCTTGAAACAGAGTGAAATGGCATTGTTTGTGTCAACAACCAACACAGTCTGAGCGTGTGCCACAGGGCACTCATCAAGTGTCACCCTGCTTCCAGTACCAACATAACATGTCCACAACTTAGTAATCCTTACTAAACACCTTTGGAATGTGAAAGGAAACCCACGTGGTCTCAGGGAGAATGCACAGACCCCTTACAGTCAGCGGTGGGAATTGAACCCTAATTGCTGGTGTTGTAAGGCAGTATGCTAACCACTACACTAGATCATCTTAAATGTCAAGGCATCTGCCTTCACCTTGCAAACAACTTGGCTTCCCACCGTAGGGCCGACTCAGAGGCCTCAGTGCTGAGGACATTGGTGTGGAAGGTGCTTGTCCTGTCTGTGAACAGGAGGATGTTGTAACGTTGGGGACTCCAGGTACCACAAACTGCTCAACACAAGGTCATATCAATTGGAATTAACTTGCGACCTCACCAGCAAGCACGAAGAAAAGTTCAGTCCTGAACTCGAGTGTTGTCTGTGTGGAGTTTACCTGTGTTCTGTCGGTGTTCTCCCTGCGATAGGTGAGTTTCATCTGGGTGCTCCAGTTTCATAGAACATTACAGCACAGTCCATCTCCTTCAGCCCAAGATGTAGTGCCGATCTTTTAATCTACTCCAAGATCAATCTAACCCTTCTCTCCTGCACCACTTTCCAATTTTTCATTCATCCATATGTCTATCTAAAAGTCTCTTAATTGCCCCTAAGGCATCTGCCTCTACAACCACACCTGATAATGTGTTCCACTTACCCACTACTCTATGTGAAAAACCTTTGTCTGACATTCCCCCTTATACTTCCCTCACTTTCAATTATGCCATCTTGTATTAGCCATTTCTCCTTTAGGCGAAAGGAGCTGGCTGTCCAATGCCTCTTAGTGTCTTACACACCTCTAGCAGGTCACCTCTCATCCTCCTCCTCCCCAAAGAGAAAGGCTCTAGCTTGCTCGATCTATTCTCATATGACATGCTCTCTAATCCAGCAGGCATCCTGGTAAATCTCGTCTGCACCTTTTACAAAACTTTTGCATCCGTCCTATAATGAAGCATTCAGAAGTGAACACACTTCCCAGATGAGGTGCTTGTTAATCGGTCACTGTAAGTTGCCTCGAGTGTGCAGGTAAGTGGTAGAGGAAGGGAGGAATGAATGGGAATGTGCGTTGGTGTAGGAATAACGTAAACATGTGCCTGGTGGTTAGCAGTGTCTCGATGGGCTGAAGAACCTGTCTCTGAGCTTTTGCTCTCCAACTAAAATCTACAACATTAGTGGTTAAAAGAATTATGTACCAGGTACAAAGTCAATTTATTATCAAAGCACATCTATGTCACAATCTACAACCAGGAGACTGGGAACTGACAATGAATCTGTCACTAAATACTTTCAGTAAGTGACATTCAAAAGGGATTTGGGGAAACACCTGATGGAGATTTCAAGCTAATGTGCAGTTTGGAAAGCTAGCAAGCCAGCTTAGATGTGCTGTGACCCATATTCTAGATACTAAACCGTATACCTCCACACTTCAATCTTATTTATTTATCTATTTTGACACTTCTATTAAATCTCCTCTTATCTGCCTTAACTGCAAGGAATGACTGGACTTTTTATGATTCTCAGTGAGAGAGATAAAGCATTAAAAACAGGCCCTTCAGCCCATCAAGCTCCTACTGGCCACTAGGCACATGTATACATTGATTACACACTAACACACTCAAATCTCCGAATATTACCATTCATTCCTCCCAGTATCTATCACCTACCTATGCACTCAAGGCAATTTACAGCGACCGATTAACATACCAACCAGCACTGTATTTGGGAAGTGTGTTCAGTTCAGGTTGCCTTATTCAGGGAAGGACACCAAGCCTGCTCCATCATTCAATAAGATCATAGCTAACCTGACCATGGATTCATCTCCACCTACCCGCCTTTTCCTCATAGCCCCCAATTCCCCGACTATGCAAAAATCTGCCCACCTGTACCGTAAGGCAAAAAGATCATATGAAATAGGAGGAGAATTAGACTAACTGGCCAATTGAGACTGCTCCGCCATTCCATCATGACAGATTTATTAACCCCCTCAACCCAACTCTCCTGCCTTCTCCCTGTAACCTTTGATACCCTTACTAATCAGGAACCTATCAAACCCAACTTTAAATATACCCAATGGCCTGACCTCCATAGCTGTTGGTGGCAATGAATTCCACTGATTCACCACCCTTTGGTGAAAGAAATTCCTCCTCTTCTCTCTTCTGAAGGGATGTCCTTGTATTTGGAGACTGTGCCTTCTGGTCCTAGACTCCCCCACTACAGCAAACATCCTCCCAATGTCCACAATATCTAGGCTTTTCAATATTTGATAGGTTTCAATGAAAACACGAACTCCATTTGCCCACATTAGGCTCATCCATGGGTGCTACAGTAGCACAGCAGTTAGCACAATGTTATTACAGCTCAGGCCATAGGATGTTTGGAGTTTAATCCTCACAGTTTTATATACTTCTATCAAATCTCCTCTCAACCTTCTACATTCTAAGGAATAAAGTCCAAACCTATTCAATCTTTCCTTATAACTCAGGTCCTCCAAACTCAGAAACATTCTTGTACTCTTTCAACCTTACTTACATCTTCCCTGCAGCTAAGTGACTAATACGGCACACGATACTCCAAATTAGGCCTCTCCAAGATATGGGTCTATAAAATCATGAGGGCCATAGATGAGGTGCATGGTCACAGTATTTTTATCAAGGGTCGGGGAGCCTAAAGCGAGAGGGTACGCATTTGAGGTGAGAGGAGAAAGAGTCAAAGGGGACCATATTCAGAGAGGACAAGGGTGATGGGTTTAGGGAAGGAGCTGCCCCAGGAAGTGGTAGAGGTCATACAATTACGACATTAAAATCACTTGGACAGGTGCATGAACAGAAAAGGTTTAGAGGAGGGGTTCCCAACCCTTGTTATTCTACGGACCCCTGCCATTAACCAAGGGGTCCATGGACCCCAGGTTAGGAACCTCTGGTTTTGAGGGATATGGGCCAATCATGGGCAAAAGGGGGCATGCTCAGGAAGCCTCCGAGAGCTCCATGGCAATCAGTCCATGGCTGATCATATGGCAAGTGGATGAACATAGATCATGATGAACAGGAGTGCATTAAAGGGGTTTCTCCTGTTAAACCAAACAATCCTCACTGTTACAGGCAGCCGTCCAGATCACCCTGTGCCTGACTACAGCCACCAAAGACCCAAAGCAAAGCAAGGGCAGCTGTGAGAATGACCAAGACCATTAGTCTTAGTGGCCTGAGAACAGGGGACCTGCCTGACCCGTTGAGTAGCTCCAGCATTTTGTGTGTGTGGCTCTGGACTTCAGGCATCTGCAAAATCTCTTGTGTTTACCATTAGGTTTAGATGGATTAGGTTTGTGGCAGCATGGTAGTGTAGTGGTTAGAGCAATCACTCTATAGTGCCAGCTGTAAGATTGGGGTACGATTCCAGCGCTTGTCTGTAAGGAGTTCTCACATACTCCCTGTGACTATGTGGGTTTCCTCTTGGTGATCTGGTTTCCTCCCACATTCCAAATACGTACAGTTAGACTATAATATTGTAAGACCATGAGACATAGGAGCAGAATTAGACCATTTAATCCATGGCTCGCTTATTACCCCTCTCAATCCCATTCTCCTTCCTTCTCCCTATAACCTTTGATATCAAGAACGCTTGGTTAGTAAGTTGGCGTCAAAAGCATGGCGATACTTGCAGGCTGCCAGCACGACCCTCGCTGATTTGATTAGAAGCATATTGATGTAATTCACTGCATGCTCCAATGTGCACGTGACAAATAAAGCTAACCTTCTAATCGCTGGGTTTCGAGGGGAGGGGGAGAATTCCAAAACAAAATGCACTCACGGCGAATCCGCCCCAAACACCATCACCACCTTGTCACCGGCGTGGTTGCCGAGCATGGTGAGCCGGAAGAGGAAGCTGATGGAGGACTGCCGGGAGTACAGCATGCCGGACGCCGTCTTCATGGGCGACAGATTCAGTTCGTCCGCCTCACAAGGTTCCACCTGCAGTTGACTTCTCATGGCGTAGTCAGTCACAACATAGCTCTCCTCGCTGAAATGACAGAAGATATTTTTTAAAGAGAAAAAATGATTTGCTTTACTAGTCATTTGTGCATCAAAATAGAGTGAAATGTGTCTGAAAAACCATGACCATCAGATATAGGAGCAGAATTAGGCCATTTGGCTCAGATTTGTTCTGCCAGTTCAGCATGCCTGATCTATTCTTTTCTCAATCCTATTCTCTTACCTTTTCCCCATAACCTTGGATGCCCTTACTAAGCAAGAACCTATCAACCTCAACTTTAAACATACCCAAAGACTTGGCCTCCACAGCCAGCTTGTGGAGATGAATTTCACAGGTTCAGCACTCTCTGGCTAAAGAAATTCCTCATTTCCATTCTAAAAGTACGCCCCTCTATTCTGAGGCTGTGCCTTCTAGTCTTAAGACTCCCCAAAATTGGAAACATCCTCTTCACATCCACTTTATCCATGCCTTTTGATGTTCAATAGGTTTCACTAAAGTTACCCCTCATTTGCCTGAACTGCACTGAGTAGAGGCCAAGAGCCATCAAGCGCTCCTCACACGACAAGCCTTTCAATCCCCAAATCATTTTCGTAAACCGTCTTAAAACAATCCTGGCTCACAATACTCCACGTGAGGCCTCACCAGTGCATTTTAAAGCCTCAACATTATATCCTTGTTTTTACATTCTAGTCCTCTTGAAATCAATGCTAACATTGCATTTGCCTTCCTCGCCACCGACTCAATCAGCAAATTAACCTTTAGGGAATTCTACAGGAGGATTCCCAAGTCCCTTTGCACCTCAGATTTTTGAATTTTCTCTCCATTTAGTAAATAATCTAAGCTTTTATTTCTGCTACGAATTACATGACCATGCACCTCCCAACACTGTATTCCATTCCTTGCCCATTCTCCCCATCCGTGTAAACCCGTCTATATCCTCTCTGCTTCCTCAAAGCTACCTACTGGTGTTTGTGCCAGGTTTATGGGCAAGATCCCGGCATTGAAAGGGTTAATATACAAGGAGCTTTTGATGACTGCAGTGCTCACTTGCTGGAATTTTGAAGAATGAGGGGGATCTCATTGAAATCTATTGAATATTGAAATGCCTAGACAGAGTAGATGTGGGGAGGATGTCTCCTATAGTGGGGGAGTTTCAGACCAGAGAGCACAACTTCTTAAACCCCTGTATTGTATCTGTCTCTGCTAACTTTGGCATGCTTATCTTTGTTAGTCAAGGCAATGAGGTCAAGAGTCAGAAAGCTACGTTAAGCACAGATAGAGCATTGTTACCAATTCTGGTTGCATCATTTGTAGAAGGATGTGGAGGTCATGGAAAGGGTGCAGGTTACTAGGATGCGGCATGGACTGCAGGGGATGCATCATGAGGAGAGGGTGGACAATCTTGGATCAGTTGCTTTGGAACGGCAGAGTTTAAGGAGGGACCTGACAGATGCTTATAAAATTATGAGAGACATATAGAGTAGACAGTTAGTGGTCACATATCTAATATTAGAGGTAAAACTGGATAGGTTAGGACTTTATTCTTTGGATTGTAGAAGATTGAGAGGAGATTTGATAAAGGTGTACAAAATTAGATATGTAGAGTACAGCAAATGGAAGCAGACTTTTTCCAGTGAGGTTGGGTAGGATTACAACTAGAGTTCATGGGTTAGAAGATACTGGGAAAGTAGAAAGAAGATGTGTGGGGCAATTTTTTTTTACAATGGTGGTTGTCTGGAAGGCAGATACTATAGATGCGTTTAACAGAAGTTTGGGGTACATATATTGTTGTTGTTGTTGTTGTTTTCCAACTTTGAGACATGTCTGGCAGCAACCTTGCTGCTTCTTTAGAATTTTCATCTGTTTTTTTTTTACGAGGCCAAGTCCCTATCTCAACACTGATTGCAACCCAGACAGAAAGCGTGCAAGGAGCCAGCTGAATTTGAACCTGTGGCCACACACCTCGATGTCCAGTGTGGATCCTACACCGCCACTGACCGGCTATATTACATATATGTTCTTTGACTATAAAGTTTACTTTGGACTTGGAGCATGTGGACAGCGAGGAAGCCTATCATGGCAGACAGAGGGATCTCCAGCAGCCGGAAAAAATGGGCTCAGAAAGACAAGTTTGAGGTGTTGCACTTTGATAGGACCAGCCAGAGTCGGTCTTACACAGTGAACAGTAGGGCACTGAGGAGTGTGGTAGAACAAAGGGATCTGGGTATATGGGTCTATAGTTCATTGAAAGTGGTGTCACATGTTGATAGGGTCATAAAGAAAGATTTTGACACATTGCCCTTCATAAATAAAAGTATTGAGTTCAGGAGCTGGGTTGTTATGCTGAAGTTGTATAAGACATTGGTGAGGCCTAATTGTAGCATTGGATGCAATTTCTGGTCACCTACCTACAAGAAGGATGTAAATAAGATTGAAAGACCACAGAGAAAATTTACAAGGATGTTGCTGGGTCTGGAGGACCTGAGTTATAAGAAAGGATTGAATTGGTTAGGACTATATTCCTTGGAATGTAGAAGATTGAGAGGAGATGTGATAGAGGTATACAAAATTATGAGGGATATAGAACCATAGAAAACCTACAACATAATACAGGCCCTTTGGCCCACAAAGTTGTGCCAAACATGTCTCTACCTTAGAAATTACTAGGGTTACCCATACTACCTATAGTAATAGGTAGGTAAATGCAAGCAAGCTTTTTCCACTGAGGGTAAGTGAGACTACAACGTGAGTGGTCAGTGGTTAAGGGTGAAAGGTGAAAAGTTTAAGGGGAACATGAGGGGAAACTTCTTCACTCAGAGGTTCAGTGTGGTATGAGCTGCCAGTGCAAATGGTGCATGTGAGTTCAATTTCAATGTTTAAGAGAAATTTGGATAGGTACGTTGATGGTAGGGATATGGAGGGCTATGGTCCTGGTGCAGGTGGATGGGAGCAAGCGTTTTAAATGGATCAGCATAGGTTAGGTGGACCAAAGGGTCTGTTTTCCTGCTGTACTTTTCTATGACTCTATGAACATGCAGAGAATGGAGAAATAGCACCGAGTGCAGGTAGAAGGGACTAGTGAATCACTGCAGCAGTCTTCTAGAGATACAAGAGAATGTGAGGTAACACAGCTGCAGATATCCTCCCAAATCCCTCCTCCTCCCTTCCCCAAATACCCCCTCCACACTCCTACATCACAACAATCTGCAGGTCCCCTCGCACCTCACTGTCTTTCTGCACTGCACTTTCTCTGTATCTGTTAACACTTACTCTGCATTCTTTTATTGCTTTACCTTGTTCTATCTCAATGCACCATGTAACAAATTGATGAATATGAACATTGAGCAAGACCCGACTTTTCACTAAATCAATTCCAATTCCAATATGCCATATTATCCAAGGTCAGATGAAAGTTCAACTGCACAATAGCCACCTGTTGCCTCTTTCCCATTCTATAAGTTACAGCTTAAAAAATGAACATTAATGGATTAGTGAAGCCTTTTAAATATTCATGTTGACCTTGCCTAAACCTATTATTATTTTCCAAGAATCACTCCACCACTATCTTAATAACAGACCACAGGCCAGTTTGTTGGAGGTACAGGTAGGACTGAGGAAACAGCGAAGCTGCAGAATGACTTGGACAGATTGGGAGAATGGGCAAAGAAGTGACAGATGGAATATAGTGTAGTGAAGTGTATGGTCATGCACTTTGGTTGAAGGAATAAACATTTAGATTATTTTCTAAAGGGGAAGCAAATTCAAAAATAAGACAAGTAGAACAACTTGTGCAGGATTCCCAACAAGCTAACGTGCAGGTTGAGTCAGCGGAAAGGAAGGCAAATGTAATGTTAGCATTCATTTCAAGAGGGTGAGAATATTAATTCAAGGATGTAATGCTGAGCCTTAGTAAGACTTTAGTCAGACCATACATGGGGTATTGTGAGGAGTTTTGAATCACTTATGTGCTGGCATTGGAGAGGGTCCAGAGGAGGTTCTCAAGAAATATTCCAGGAATGAAAGGGTTAACATATGAGGAGCATTTGATGGCTCTAGACCTGTACTTGCTGGAATTAAGAAGAATGGGAGTTACCTCGTTGAAACTTATAAAATATTGAAAGGCTTCGATAGAGTGGATGTGGAGAGGATGTTTTCTATTGTGGCAGAGTCTGGGACCAGAAAGCACTGCCTCAGAGTGAAAGGACGTCCCTTTTGAACGGGGGTGAGGAGAAATTACTTCAGCAAGTGTGGTGAATTTGTAGAATTCATTGCCAAAGACAGCTCTAGAGGCCAAGTCATTGGGTATATTTGGGATTACAGGGAGAGGCAGGAGAATGGGATTGAGAGGGTTAGTAGATCCACCTTGATAGAATGGCTGAACAGACTCATTGGGCCAAATCACCTAGCTTGGCTCCTATATTTCATAGTCTTATAGACTGACATCAGAGTAAGGCAGTTTCCTTACCACTGATGTGAGAGTTACCGATCTGTCGTTAGCTGGTGCCTTTCTTCTTAAATAATAGAGATACATTTGCTGGTGTACCATCCACAGGAACCTTGTCAGCTGCACTTGGCAATCTGTATTTGAACTAGCATTTTAAGTTTTCATCCCAAAGCTTTATAGATGTAACCTACCCACACCCCCACCCCTGAGTCAAAGAATTCCAGGTTTAGTAAATACACACTTGCTGAAAAAACATTCTTCCTCAAATCGTCTCTAAATCTCTGACCCCTTACCTTAAACCTTTAACCTCTGAAGAAAGAAAGCTTCTTGGCCTCTGTATACTATAGCTATATGCCACATAATTTCACACTGGCATTTAGGGAAGGGCCATATAACATTATGGAATGTGCCATTTGCGTTAATAACCAACACAGTCCGAGGATTGGCTGGGGGTAGCCTGCAAGTGATGCCAGCCTCCAGCACCAACACAGCACACCTATAACATACTAACCCTAACCCACCAGTAACCAGTACTTGCCTTCGTAGCATAGAACATTACAACACGGAAACAGGCCTTTTGGCCCTTCTTGGCTGTGCCGAACCATTTTTCAGCCTAGTCCCATTGACCTGCTCCCGGACCATATCCCTCCGTACACCTCTCATCCATGTACCTGTCCAAGTTATTCTTAAATGTTAAAAGTGAGCCCACATTTACCACTTCATCTGGCAGCTCATTCCACACTCCCACCACTCTCTACGTGAAGAAGCCCCCCCCCCCCCATATTCCCTTTAAACTTTTCCCCCTTCACCCTTAACCCATGTCCTCAGGTTGTTTTCTCCCCTAACCTCAGTGGAAAAAGCCTGCTTGCATTCACTCTATCTATACCCATCATAATTTCATATACCTCTATCAAATCACCCCTCATTCTCCTACGCTCCAGGGAATCAAGTCCTAACCTATTCAACCTTTCTCTGTAACTCAGTTTCTCAAGTCCCGGCAACATCCTTGTAAACCTTCCCTGCACTCTTTCAACATTATTAATATCCTTCCTGTAATTCGGAGACCAAATTATTGGTGGGTATTTCATCCTTTTTCATTGGCTCCACACCAAATGAATGTGTGTCAAAGGAATATGATCAGCTGCATGGAGACATGTGAGTTATAGGCAGCTGTCAGAGAAGACAATGCCTCCAAGGGGTTAGCACCAACAGCCACCTTCTGTTGGAATGTTCTTTGGCAAGGTGGTATGGAGAAAAATATGTAAATTTCTGTCTCGGACTGTTCCCAAGGAGGTATGTGAAGATCAATACCTACTGTCATTGGGAAGCAGGTACAGGAGCCTTAGATCCCACACCACCAAGTTCAGAAACAGTTACTACCCCTCAACCATCAGGCGCCTGAACCAGAGGGAATAACTTCAGTCAACTCTGCGCTAAACTGATTCCACAATTTTCAAGGACACTATAACTCACGTTCTCAGTTAATCAATTAAATTATTTATGTATCTACTGATTTATTTATCATTTTTTGCCTTCTTTTGCACGTTGGTTGCTTGTCAGTCTGTCTGTGTGTAGTATTTCATTGACTTTGTTGTATTTCTTTGTATCTACTGTGACTTCCTGCAAGAAACTGAACGGCAGGGTAGTATACAGCAACACATACGTGCCATGATAATAGATTTACTTTGAACAGTCTTTGAAATAGCAATAAGACAAGCCCCGTGGTTTGTCTCAACTAACTGAGGAGCTGATGGCTGACTTTAGGAAGAGGAAGGTGGTGAGCATGCGCCAGCCTACATCAGGGATTGGCAGGGAATGAATCAGTAACTTTAACATATTGGATTAAAAAGAATGAAAGACAGGCTTTCACAGTATCTTAGTACATGTGACAATAATAAACCACATACCAATAACCGTCCTGGGCCTAGCACATCATTCTAGTGTTCTAGAATCATTCTAGAGTATGTAAGCCCATCTATCCATGCTGACCAAGGTGTTCTTCATAGGCCACACACACACACACACACACACAGACACACACACACACACACACACACACACACACACACACACACACACACACACACACACACACACACACACACACACACACACACACTCACTCACTCACTCACTCTGTTGGAGGAACTCAGCAGGCCAGGCAGCAACTATGGAAAAGAGTAAGCAGTCAACGTTTTAGGCCGAGATCGATTTCCAGTGTCTGCAGATTTTCTCATGCTTGTGGCTTTTAAAAGTTGTTATTGTACCTGCCTCAACCAGTTGCTCTGGCAGCTCGTTCCACACATAGCGTAGTTCATTCCACATACATACCTCCCGCCCTATGATAAAATCACATCACAATTTCCTGACTCTCCCCTTTCACCTTAAACCCATGTCCTGTAATTCATGCTCCCTGGGCCTGGGAAAAGGCTCAGTCCATTCTTTCTATGTATGAGTGCGCTCACCCATAAATACAACCACAAGGAAGGAGCACCAGTGTCTTGACTTGCCTGGAAGATTAAGGAAGTTCAGCTTTATCACCAAAAAATTTCTACAGATATATTGTTGAGAATATCTTGACTAGTTGCATCATGGTCTGGTATGGAAATTCAAAATGCACAGGAAGGCAAGAATCTGCAGAGAATAATGACTTTGCGCAATACATCACGAGCACATCCCTCCCCACTGTCAGTAGTATCTAGAGTAGGTACTAACTCAAGGAGGTAGCATCTATCATCAAAGATTGCGACCATCTGGGCCATGCCATCTTCTCACAGCTCCCATTGGGCAGGAGGTACAGAAGCCTGAAGTCCCACACCAGTAGACCCAAGAACAGCTACTTCCCTTTAAGCATCCTGTGGTTAAGAAGGCATATGGTGCATTGGCCTTCATCAATCATGGGACTGAGTTTAAGAGCCGAGAGGTAATATTACAGCTATATATGACCCTGGTCAGACCCCACTTGGAGTACTGTGCTCAGTTCTGGTCGCCTCACTACAGGAAGGATGTGGAAACCATAGAAAGGGTGCAGAGGAGATTTACACCAATG
Organism: Hypanus sabinus; assembly: GCF_030144855.1. NCBI lineage: Eukaryota > Metazoa > Chordata > Chondrichthyes > Myliobatiformes > Dasyatidae > Hypanus > Hypanus sabinus. The sequence continues at coordinate 16,777,105 of NC_082707.1, forward strand.
TTGCCTGGATTGGGGAGCATGCCTTATGAGAATAGGTTGAGTGAACTTGGCCAGAGGATGAGAGGTGACCTGATAGAAGTGTACAAGTAATGAGAGGCATTGATCAAGTGGATAGTCAGAGGCTTTTTCCAGGGCTGAAATGGCCAGCATGAGGAGGCATAGTTTTAAGGTGCTTGAAAGTAGGTACAGAGGAGATGGCAGGGGTAAGTTTCTTACGCAGAGAGTGGTGAGTGCGTGGAATGGGCTGCAGACGGTGGTGGTGGAGGCGGATACGATAGGGTCTTTTAAGAGACTCCTGGATGGATACATGGAGCTTAGTAAAATAGAGGGCTATGGGTAAGCCTAGGTAGTTCTAGGGTAAGTACATGTTCAGCACAGCTTTGTGGGCTGAAGGGCCTGTATCATGCTGTATGTTTTCTATGTTTCTAAGTGTCTATTTGGTTCCTGAACTCACCATCACAATCCTAATCACTAACTCAGCATAGCAACAGCGTAACCACTTTGCAATAAGTGGATTTTCCTTTTGTTTAAATTGTGTTTTTCTTTTTAAAATTATGTATAATTTATGTGCAATTTATCCTTTTGCTGCGGGTGCTGCTTCTTTGAGCCTGAGATACCGCTCCAAGTGAAGTTTTTCACTTGTACACGTGACAATGGAATTCTTTTTTTTCCACTTTGTTGACTTTGGAAAGCTGTTCTTCTACAAGCTGCCCATAGCTGAATGTTGATTATGGAGCTACCTACCACGGCAAGTACTTAACCATTTCAAGAGGCCTAGAATATAAAAGCAAGATGTAGTGCTACGGCTTTATAAGGCATTGGTCAGACTGCACTTGGGAGTATTGTGAGCAGTTTTGGGCCCCCTTTCTAAGACAGGATCCGCTGGCATTGGAGAGGTTCCAGAGGGGGGTTCATGAGAATGATCCTGGGAATGAGAGGGTTAATGTATGAGGAGGATTTGATGGCTCTGGGCCTGAACTCTCTGGAGATTAGAAGAATGATGGGGATCTATTTGAAACCTATTGAATATAAAAACGTCTAGAAGGAGTAGACGTGGAGAGGATGTTTCTGATAATGTGGACTAGAGGACACAGACTTAGAGTACAAGGATGTCCCTTTAGAACAGAGATGAGGAGGATTTTCGAGAGGAGAAACTGTAGAATTGATTGCCACAGATGCCTGTGGAGGCCAAGTCATTGGGTATATTTGTTACTCAGGGTGTCAAAGGTTCTGGGAAGAAGGCAGGAGAATCAGGTTGAGAGCGATAATAAGTCAGCCACGGCCGAATGGCATAATGGCCTGATTCTGAAACCTACGTTTTATGGTCTTATTCTGGTCCAACGTCTATCTACACAAAGCAGCTGGGAAGAAGGCTGATGTATAATGACCCCAAAAATACAAACCTTACAAGAGAAGTGTCTGTCAGCTTCCTGCTCCCAACAGTACTCAGTATACAGACAAAATAGTTCATTAGTTGGAAGTCGCACAAGGTGTTACCAGGACTGGAGGGCATTCAGTGTACCCATGCACCTCATGTGTTATTGATCACATAATCTGCATTCAATAAGCATCAGGCAACAGCAGGGAAATAAAATCCTTCTGACCCTGCACACTGCCAAGAGTCTTGCCATTAATACTACATTCTACCGTCATATTTGACCTACAAAAATGAACTACTTCACACTTATCTGGGTTGAACTCCATCTGCTACTTCTCAACTCAGTTTTGCATCCTATCTCCCGCTATAAACTTTGATAGCCCTCCACACTATCGACAACACCCCCAACATTTGTGTCATCAGTGAATTTACTAAACCATCCCTGCACTTCTTCATCCAGGTCATTTATAAAAATCACGAAGTGAAGGGGTCCCAGAGCAGATCCCTGAGGCACTGGTGACCCACCTCCATGCAGAATATGACCCGTCTGCAAGCACTCTTTGCCTTCTGTGGGCACGCCAGTTCTGGATCCACAAAGCAATGTCCCCTTGGATCCCATGCCTCCTTACTTTTTCAATAAGCCTCACATGGGGTACCTTGTCAAATGCCTTGCTGAAATCCATATACACTACCTCCACTACTCTACCTTCATCAATGTGTTTAGTCACATCCTCAAAAAATTTATTCAGGCTCATAAGGCACAACCTGCCTTTGACAAGGCCATGCTGACTATTCTTAATCATATTATACCTCTCCAAATGTTCATAAATCCTGCCTCTCAGTATCTTCTCCATCAGCTTACTGACCACTGAAGTAAGACTCACTGGTCTATAATTTTTGGGCTATCTCTACTCCCTTTCTTGAACGAGGGAACAACATCCGCAACCCTCCAATCCCCCGAAACCTCTCCCATCCCCAAAGATCATCATCAGAGGCTCAGCTATCTAAGTTTCGCAGCCATCATCAAAGTAAGTATATGTCACCAAATATGACACCAAGATTTATTTCCTTGCAGGCATTCTCAATGGAAACACTACAATAGTATCAATGTAAAACTACACACAAAGACTGACAAATTGTGCAAATACAAAAAGAAACAAGTTGTAGGAATAAATAAGTAAATATTGCTGAGAATGTGAGTTGTAGAGTCCTTGAAAGTGTGCCCATACACTGTGCTTAGTCATCAGTTCAAAGTTGTGGTGAGTGAAGATATCCATGCTGGTTCTAGAACTTGATCGTTGAAGAACATACAGTAACAGCGACCAGGGTTCAATTCCTGCCACAGATTGTGAGGAGTTTGTATTGTACATTCTCCCCCATGACCATGTGGGTTTCCTCTGGCTGCCATGGTTTCCTCCCACAGTCCAAAAACATACTGCTTGATGGGTTAATTGGTCTTTGTAAATTGTCCTTATTAGGCTAGAGTTAAATTGGGGGTTGCTGGTTTGTGCGGCCTGAAGGCCAAAAGGGCCTATTCCAGACCAGAGAATTTAGCAATAAAAATAAATAAACAAATAACTTGGTCCAAAATACCTCTGCATTTTGGGTACTTGCTGTTCAGTATGAGCATGACAGTCTGAAGAACCAGCTTCTGTATGTTACATCATAATTTTTTTTTACAACAGTCCAAGCAGGTTCTTAAGTGCCGTTATAGCCAGGGGTTAAGATCCCATTAACCAATGGAGTGCGTCTCAAACAGCCTCTGACAACCAAGTCCTGTGGCTTTTCTGATAAGCCCGATGGAACTGTTTCTACTGACAGGAGAAGCAGCAAAGGCGAGTTACCTGGGCCATTGCTTTGTGCAGATGTGACTTGTCAGCCGCGATGGGCAGCTTGTCTAGGGGAAGGAAAACCCTGATCTCAAACCCCCGCTGCCTTGTGGCTGTACTCACTCACGGGGAAGGCTTCGAGTGTAAACCCTGAGGGAAAAATCTAGCGCTGGAGTCCCGAAAGCAACCCTATGTTGCATTGAACGCTAACTGGCAACTCCTGTGATGCCACTGCAGCCAAACTGTAGTGGTCTCTACCATTCTGTTGGATTTATTGGCTGTGTGGCGAGGAGGAGCCCATTGCATGAGCAACAGCTTGCTCCCCATATCGTGCTGTCTTGGCTTGTGTATCACGTAGATATCTAGCACGTAAAATCCATGTTCAAATCCAACCAATGGAAGGCCTCAGATGCCAAGCAGGGTCTTAATTTATCAAAGGAGTGACAAGCCTACCTATGCAGCAGTAAGAATGTCAGTTCTTCATCAGTAAAGTGAGGACAACGCAAGTGTTGTTATAAACAGTCTAACATTTAGCACAGCCCGCAAGTGACAGATTGGAAATCTGTTTGTCATAGATATTTCGTCAGAGATTGAACTCAGCCATACATTTTTAAGTTTAATCACTGGAAAGTTACAGCAGCTTGTCTAAGGTCACCGGATGTAAACAAACAAAAGATTATTCCTTCATTAAATCTTCAACCATAAATCTGCTCTAGCACATGGAATACTCACAAGAGAAAGTAAAGTATCTGGGCAAATCCAGTTTCCTGGAGAATCAAGGTTTTTGAACCAAAATAAGTTGTTGAAAGAACAGAGGCCTCATATCACTTGCCAGTACCAATGCATCAGACACCCAGTGACACCATAGAGGAAGTGGCCTGCAGATGAATGTTTATTCAGCACTGACATTCCAAATCTAGCAAGTCCAGGGATAGAAAGCCCAATAGGTTGAAGACTGAAATTGGTGAGATGTGGAGGTAGAGGCCCAGAGGAGGAGTCCAGGCCAGGCCAGGGACTGGAGGTTAGAGACTCATTGTCTGTGAATCTGGAAGTCCAGAGCAGACAGTAGGCCTGGAAGTGGCCTGCTCAGGTCTGGGAGTGGAATGAGGGCATGGGTGGGTAGGAGAGTGGGAAAGGGGTTTGTTCTGCTATTGTTGTCTTGTTTTGTTGCTATTAGTGTTGTTCAGCTGAACATTGTGGGCATGCCTTAATGGCATCGGAACATTTGGTGACACCTGCCATCTGCCCCGTGTTGGTTGCTAATGCAATTGACATATTTCACTAGATGTATAGATGCAGATGTGAATCTGCATCACCTTCACAAAAAGGCCACTCAACCCCAGACTCCCTACTCATTTCATGAACCTCCTGCTTCTACGTAGCCAACATGAACCTAGCACAAAATAATAGGGCATTTATATCACTTTGCAAGAACACCACTAGTTTCTGATCAATGACCACAATCAACCACCACGGCCCAGAATAGTACAGCACATAAATGGCCCTTCAGCCCATCACATCCATACCGAGCCAGAGGTCGACAGGTTCTTGTTTGATCAGGGCATGAAGACTTGGGGAGAAGGCAGGAGATTGGGGCTGAGATGAAAACTGGATCAGGCGGAGCAGAGTCCATGGGCCAAATGGCCTGTTTCTGTTCCTATACCTAATGGTCTTATTTTAAGAGGCCATGTCCTTGCTGATGGATGCTACCTTCTTGAGGCACCATCTCTCAGAGAGGTACTTGCTGGAGGGGAGGGTTGTGCCCGTGCTAGAGCTGGCTGAGTCTACAGACTGCACATCTTTATGATGCGGGAGGAAATCAGATCCTGGACCCTGCATACTTCATGCACGTGCTCTTTACAAACCGATCTATCTCTGCCATTTCTCACCCCCTCAGCTGCTGTGTTTGCAACAGCTCCAGACTCCAGCACACAAACGACAAACAAGAGCAGGAACCCCAGACCTCATCACTGTCACTGGACACATCTGGTTCTGATTAGCTCTGGATCCACAGCCCACCGCTGCCACAAGGAGTCAGCCAACATCACAAAATTCCCTTTACACCGGCTTGGCTTTATAAATCTCACGTGGCAGAAAGCCCCTCTGGACTTCTTGAATTTTCTGTCCTCCTCTCTTCGCACGATTCCTGACAGTGGCAAAGGAAGTAAACAATTCCCAAGGAATCCTCAGCTGATTTGTTCCTCATGTTCTGAACACAGTGTTCATGGGGCTTCTTCCTGCCTTTGAGAAACATTTCTGGGAAGTCAGTGCCCTTGCTTCATGGAGGAAACTAAACTTCAAGGAATTAGCTAGGCCGCCGGTCTGCTTCAAGGCGCGGAATCAGATTATGATCTGCTTAAAGCGATCTCTCAGTGGCCTGGAGATCTGACAGGACCAAACTGGACATAGGCTCAGGAAGTGAGGAGCTGTTCTACTGCACTCCAGGGCCTGGTTCTGTGCCATGCTTCTCTATGGCTCTATGACGCCGCCAGGCCTCAGGAAACGGTTGAATAGGTTAGGACTTCATTCCCTGGAGTGCAGGACAATGAAGGGAGGTCATATATAGGTTAACAAAATTATGAGGGAGACAGATAGGGTGGATTCATATGCTGGCTTTTTCCCCTCAGACTGGATGAGACTACAACTAGAGGTCATAGGCTAAAGGTGAAAGGTGAAAGACTTAAGAGGGAACCTATCTCAGAGGGTAGCGTGAGTAAGGAGTGAACTGCTGGAGAAAGTGGTGGACGTGGGTTCAACTGTAACATCTAAAAGAAGATTGGATAGGTCTGCGGATGGGAGGGGTATGGAGGACTATGATCAGCATGCAGGTAGATGGGATGAGGCAGGTCAGGTTGGCATGGACTATATGGGCCAAAGGGTCTTTTTCTGTATTGTATCATTCTACAGTCAGTGGCCAGTTTATCAAGTACACCTGTTTACCTTCTTGTTAAAGCAAATACCTAGTCAGCCAAATAGGTGGCAGAAACTTATTACATAAACAGAATGAGGATATGGTCAAGAGGTTCATTTGTTGTTCAGACCAAACTTCAGAATTGGTTAGGAATGTGATCTGAGTGACTTGGATTGAGGAATGATTATTGGTGCCAAATGGGGTGGTCTGAGTATCTCAGACGCTGTTGATTTCCTGGGATTTTCACACACAACTCTCTAGAGCTTAGAGAGAATGGTGTGAAAAACAAAAACAACATCCATTGAGCTGCAGTTCTATGGAGAAAAATTCCTTGTTAACGAGAGAAGTCAGGGAAGAATGGGCGGACTGGTTCAAGCTGACAGTAACTCAAACACTCTGAGGGTTTCATTTAATACTGCATCTGAAAGAGTGCAGTATTCCCTCAGTCCTTCACTGGTCTAAACTTTATCTTCACGATGTCAAGGCTAGACACAAGCTTCAGTGAGAAGGGGAGAGATGGAGAGGTGTTGACTCACCTTTTCTTCTTAGTCACAATTAGGACATCATTGAACAGGAAGAAGTAGACCTGCTGCCTGGATGTGCGTTTGGAAAAGATTCCTGTGTCCTCGACAAAGCCAATCAGCTCGCCCCTCTTACACAGCCAGCGGGATGAGGAGACCAGAGGGAATGGCTGTGGAGAGAAAATACCAAGCTGTCAGGAAGCAAGGGGGAGGATAGCCATTTATGCACACATTTGGCTCAGAACTGAGCTGTTGATAGGTGGAGAAAGTTGGCTTTTACCCCAGAGTATAGTGTTGGCCACCTGCTGAAACTCACTCCCAGTGACTTTTATAGAAAATGCTGGAGGAACAAACAGTCAAAAATATTATTCATCAGGACTTGCCCTTCCCCAACCTTCTTATTCTGGCTTCTTCCCCCTCCTTTCCAGTCCGGATAAGGGGTCTCAGTCCTAAACATTGACCGCTTATTCATTTCCATAGATGCTGCCTGACCTGCTGAGTTCCTCCAGCATTTTCTATGTATTACTCTGGACTTCCAGCATCTGTGGAACTTCTTCTTGTGTTTATGATCCCAGTGGCTTTAACCTGTTCCAGTACTGGGAGGGTCTTGCAGCGTGGGATGTATGCTGAGACAACTGTTTATTGCAAATAACCAAACAAGATGAACAGAAACAGAAGTGGTGGAAATACCCAGCAGCTCTGGCAGAGGAACAGTCTACATGCTGAGGGAGAAGAATAGTGAGGTCATGGATTGTTGGGTGGTGTAGTGGTTAGCACAATGCTTTACAGTTCCAGTGACCCAGGTTCAATTCCTGCTGCTGCCTGTAAGCAGTTCTCCCCGTGACCGCATGGGTTTCCTCCGGGTGCTCTGGTTTCCTCCCACAGTCCAAAAACACGCTGGTTGGTAAATTAATTGGTCTTTGTAAATTGTTCCATGATTAGGCTAGGGTTAAGTTGGGGGCTGCTGTGCAGTGAGGTTCAAAGGGTCGGGAGGGCCCGCACCACACAGTATCTCAATAAAAAAATAAATAAAATGGACTGTATCCAGATTAGGGATGAGGAAGTGCAAGCGGTCTCAGGGTAAGTTAGGGTGGTCAGTGACGAAGTGTTCACTTAGTGGGAGCTACCGCAGAAACTGCATGCCTCTCACCGACATACCTGAAATAGCTTCAGCCATGAGTGAGTTGCCCGAGGACTAGAGGACAGCTAAAGTTGTTCCGTTCTTCAAGAGCAGCTCTAAGAGTAAGCTGGGAAATCATAGGCTAGCGGGCCTGATGTCAGTAGTGGGTAAATTACTGCAAGGTATGCAACAGAGTATGTGTGTATTTGGATGGACAGGGAGCGTCTGCATGACTTTGCATATGGTAGCTCATGTCTAATCAATCTTTGAGAGTTTTTTGAGAAGGTTACTATGAAAGTTGATATTCTGCCTTCACTTTTCATCATACTTCTGTGATGTAATAATGTGTGGAATGATGGATGACAAACAAATGTTTTTCACTGTATCTTGGTACATGTGACTAGTGCAGACAGAGATGTTGCCTGGCCTGCTGAGTGATTCCACAATTTTCTATTTTTAATCTCAGATTTCTAGCGTCAGCAGTTTTTAATATTTCTTAGTTTTAAAAATTTCATGATGATTCAGCAGAGCTTTTCAGTAGCCTCTTCCCATTGCACAGGCTAAATGTGCAGTTATCCACACAGTGGCCACTTTATTAGGTACACCTGGATACCTGCCAGTTAATGCAAATATCTAATCAGCCAGTCATGTAGCAGTAACTCAATGCATTAATGCATGCAGACATGGTCAAATGGTCCAGTTGGTGTTCAGACCAAACATCAGAATGGAGAAGAAATGTGATCTAAGTGACTTTGACAGTGGAATAATTGTTGGTGCCAGACAGGGTGGTTTGAGTATTTCAGAAGCTGCTGATCTCCTGGGATATTTTACATACACAGTCTCTAGACCAGGGGTGGGCAAACTTTTTGACTTGTGGGCCACAAAGGGTTCTAAAATTTGACAGGGGGGCCGGACCAGGAGCAGATGGACCAAGTGTTTTGGTAATACACCTCATAAGAGAAAATAAAATATCATGGGATATGTAGAAAACATGTGCTTTAATTTCAATTGAAAATAAACAAATGCATTACAACAAAATATCTGTCTTTGAAGTCCCATGGTATTTAGCTATTTATTGAAATGACTTTTAAAACACTGAAAATTAAATGAATAAAATACAGCTTCTTTTAATAGTAACAGTTGTTATTTTAAAGCACTGAAAGTTCTGGTATCCTTCAAGATATTATCATCATCACTCTCCTCCTGACTGTCTTTATTTCAAAAACGGTAGGAGATGCAGGTCTACTTGTCCTGCTCCTTCTTATTCAATTGTCCCCTGTGCCAAAACTCAACAATGACCAGCACAAGGACAGAACAGTGACAGCGCGCCAGTATGCGGAGCGCGTTATTTGATCTGGAGCGCATTTTTTATTGTGAGAATGTACGTGCACCTGCGCACTACTCATGTCCATCACTTAACAGAAGTAACATGTAACATGTAAGCCTTATTGAAAAAAAATATTTTCAAATGCATTTTTTACATAACACAACAAAGAAACTTATTTTTAATTTCAGTGGGAACAGTGTTGTTGGTCTCCCTTTTTAGCCAGCGCATCAAAGTCTGGATTTAGTTTTGTTGTGGCGATTCTCAGGATGGATCTGAGGTGTTGGTCAGTTAACTTGGATCTGTGGCTGGCTTTGTTGATGTTCATGACGCTGAACGCCTGTTCACACAAATAGGTCGAGCCGAACAAAGAGTAAAGCGCAAATGTGGAGTAATACGCTGCACCTCAACAAAGGTCAATGTATATAGAGTGCGTCATCTATTGGGAAAACGCCAGAATTGCGGGGAAAAAACGTTAACAAGGTTTATTAATATAATTTCATCAAGTTCTGCGGGCCGGATTAAAAAGCTTAACGGGCCGCATATGGACCATGGGCCGTAGTTTGCCCATGCCTGCTCTAGAGTTTACAAAGAATTGTGTGAAAAACATAAAAGACATCCAGCGAGTGGCAGGTCTGTGGGCAAAAAATAAATTGTTAATGAGACATGTCAGAGGAGCAACACACAAAAAATGCTAGAGGAACTCAGCAGGCCAGGCAGCATCTAGGGAAAGAGTGCAGTCAAAGTTTCGGTCCTGCTTAAGGGTTTCAGCCTGAAACATCGACTGTTCGCTTTTCCATAGATGCTGCCTGGCCTGCTGAGTTCCTCCAGCATTTTGTGTGTGTTGCTTAAATTTCCAGCATCTGCAGATTTTCTCATTTTATGTCAGAGGAGAATGGCTAGACTGGTTCAGGGTGACTTGGAGGGCAATAGTAACTGTAACAACCATGCGTTACAACAGTGGTGTGCAGAAGATCATCCCTGAGTGTGCAACATATTGAACCTGGAAGTGGAAGGGCTGCAGCAGCAGAAGACCATGAGCGTATACTCATTGGCCACTTTATTAGGTACACGAGATAGATAACAAAGTGGCCACTGAGTGTATGTAGAACTACAGACAGCAAAGTCTCAAGCCATTTGACGCATGTTCAAACCAATAATATCAGAGGCAACAAGGCTGGTCCCACAGAGAACACAGAATGGGAAAAGACAGGATCAGGCCCTCTGGCCCATGATGTGCCAGTGATTGTGCTAATTTCAACTGCGCATCTGTCTGCAATTGTTTTTCTTCCCTCTGTCCTCTGCCTCTTCATATGACTGGCTAAAACGGTGCTATATTTGCTTCCACAGAGTAAATTTATTATCAAAGTAAATAAATGTCACCATATGCTACCTTGAGATTCATTTCTTGCGGATGTTCACAGCAGAACAAAGGAGTACAATGAGTCAATGTAATCCACACAAAAAGTCTGATAAATTACCAATGTGCAGAAGGTAAACTTGCAAATACATTCATACATATATACAAATACAAACACATGCACATATCTACATACATAATTAATACATGCTGGGAACATGAGTTGTAGAGTTCTTGAGTCCATTAGTGTGGTGGTGAGTGAAGTTATCCACACTGGTTCAGGAGCCAAATGGTTGGAGAGTAATGACAGCTCCTGAACCTGGTGGTGTGGGACCTGAGGCTTCAGTCGCTCCTTCGTGATGTTAGCAGCAAGAAGACCCTAAGAACCTTAACTGTATCTCAGCAAAGTAAAGCTAAGGACCACTTGTTGCACAACCACGGCTCTGTCTTTGATTGGGTAGCACACCAGATAGCACAACACTATCACAGCTTGAGGAGTAGAGAGTTCAGAATTCAATTCCAGTCTGTCTGTAAGGATTTTGTACATTCTCCTGATACCTGTGTGGATTTCCTCCGCGTGCTCTGGTTTCTTCCCACAGTCCAAAGGTATACCCTTTAGTAGGATAATTAGTCATTGTAAATTGTCCTGTGATTAGGCTAGGGAAATAGGTGGGTTGCCGAGCAGTCTGGCTCATTGGACCAGAAGAGCCTGTTCTGCACGGCATCTCTAAATAAATAAATACATAAAATTTTTTCCTGTCTGAGTCACCATATATACAGACACTTGTGTGTCTAGTTTCACTCTATGGACACACAATCAATGTATATATGTAAGCTATATTATGTGGAGCAAAGACAAGAAGATCTGCAGATGCTGGAAATCCAAGTAACACACACAAGATGCTGGAGGAACTCGGCAGGCCAAGCAGAACTCATGGAGAAGAGTAAACCGTCGACAGTTTAGGCCAAGACCCCCCATTAGGACTGGCCTTGATGAAGGGTCTCAGTCTGAAACGTCGACTGTTTTTCTTTTCTGAAGGAAAAGAAGCACTCAAGAGGGCAGTGAAGGTGTGGAACGAGCTGTCAGTGGAAGTGGCGGACACGGGTTTGATTTCAACATTTAAGAGAAATTTGGATAGGTACAAGGATGGGAGGGTACAGAGGTCAGATTGATAGTTTGGAATAGATTGGATGGGTTGAGGGCCTGATTCTGCTCCGTAGTGTTCTGTAATTCTATGATTTAAGTAGTTACACCATTCTTTCTTGTTCATTGTTTTTCTCTCTAGGATTAGAGGAATCACTACCTGGTCAGCCTTGCTCTCCACCCTACCACAGGTATTCCGTTCCCTCTACTCTAAAATTTAAACCATGCTTGTTTTTTCACTCTTCCATTTCTGGTGGAAGAATCAGTGAGGTGAAATACTGACTCTGTTTCAGTCACCACAGTCTTCGGGAAGGGCGATAGCTAGAAGGTGATAGGTGATGCCAGACAGGTGGGGGAGTGGCAATGGAGTGAGAAGCTGGAAGCAAAGGGCTGGCAAGATGGAACCTGACAGGAGAGGAGAGTGCATCATGGAAGAGAGGGAAGGAGGAGGGACACCAGGAGAAGGTGATGGGCAGATGAAGAGAGAGATAAGAGACCAGAGCAGGCAATGAAAGAAGAGGGGAGGCGGAGGGAAAAGATCACCAGAAGGAGAAATTGATGTCCATGTCATCCACTTGGTGAATGTGTGTTGTTCCTCCATCCTGAGGGTGGCCTCATCATGGCAAAAGGAAGCCACGGACCAACATGTCAGAATGGCAGTGGGAATAGGAATTAAAATGGCAGCAACCCGGAAATTCTGCCTTTGGTGGATGGACATCCTATATTATTTGCTTTTGCTACATAATTCCCTGCATCTGCAGTATTTTATCTCTCGTTTCCATTTTCAAATTATTCATTAACTATATCTGTAAGAAGGAATGTGGTAATACAGGGAAATAATATGCCCTGTAAATTGCTAATTAATGTCTGGTACTTCTGCAACAAGATACAATTCAATTAAATGTGGCAGGATGTTTAAAAGATTCTCATTATTAGTGGGCAGAGACAAGATAATGGTGATAAAACTCTTCCGGCCTTGTTACTGTGACGTACATGCCTGATAATTAATTGGTAACTGAACTTTCTTTCTAGAATTTATTCCTGGGATATTTTATTTTTATTTATTCAGAGATACAGCACAGTAAGACCATAAGACATAGGAGTAGAATTAGGCCATTCAGTCCATCAAAACTGCTCCGCCATTCCATCATGGCTGATTTAATATCCTCAACTCCATTCTCCTGCTTTTTCCCCCATAAACTTTGATGCCCCGACTAACCAAGATTCTACCACCCTCCACTGTAAATGTACCCAATCACTTGGCCTCCACAGCTGTCCAAGGTGATGACTTCCACAGATTCACCGTCCTCTTGCTAAAGAAGCTCCTTCTTACCTCTGTTAAATAGGTGTCCTCTATTCTGAGACTGTGCCCTCTGGTTCTAGACTCCCCCACTATAAGAAACATCCTCTCTCCTTCCACTCTACCTCAACCTTTCAGAAAAGAAGCAGTCCCAACACCAACCCCAGCGGAACATCACTAGTCACTGGCAGCCAACCAGAAAAAGACTCCTTTAAGCCCGCTGTTTGCCTCCTGTCAGTTAGACAATATTCTATCCAGGCCAGTATCTTTCCTGTAATACCATGGGCTCTTACCTTATTAAACAGCCTCACGTACAGCACCTTGTCTCCTTCTGAAAATCCAAGTTATGAACATGTACTGACGCTCCTTTATCTATCTTCCCTGTTATTTCTTCAAAGAATTCCATGTGCCTCCAAGTACCCTGAATCCTCATCTGCAGTAATGGATTCCAGCATCTCACCAACCAATGAAGTCAGGCTAACTAGCCTATAATTTACATTCTTCTGCCTCCCTCCCTTCTTAAAGAGTGGAGTGACATTTGCAGTTTTCTAGTCCTCTAGAACCATTCCAGAACCTGATTCCTGAAAGATCACGGGTAATGGCTCCACAATCTCTTCAGTTCCCTCTTTCAAATCCTTGGGGTGTAGTCCACCTGGACCAGGAGACTTATCTACCTTCAGATCGTTCAGCTTCACAAGCAGCTTCTCCTTCGTAACAGCAATTGCACTCACTTCTGTCCCCTGACCCACTTGAATTTCCAGCATACCGCTAGTGTCTTCCATAGTGAAGACTGGTGCAAAACACTTATTGTGTCCGCCATTCCTTTTTCTCATCCCCCCACTCCATTACCAGCTCTCCAACATCATTTTCCAGTAGTCTGAATTGAATTATAGAATTGAAAATACACGTGGATTAAGATGTTAACGGTCCTGTGCTATCATCAGTTGATCTGCCACCTGTGTTCAGGAGTTTCAACCCGCTTATAATCAAGACTCCCTCAAGGTGGTGAGCCAGCAGTGCTAAAGCACCACCTCCCACTAATGAGAGTAAAAACTTGGCATCTGCCTCTATCAGAGTTGTTGGCTGCTTCCATCCAACAGACAGTCTACTCTTCAAGTGTCTATGCAGCTACTGAAGAGCTTACAAAAGATAGATACATTGTCCGACTATCTGCCCCTCTGGATGTACTTAGTCCACACCCATGATGATCCTGCCTCTGCTGCCTCAGCTACAGCCTTGCTGGTTGACTGAAGAAAGTATGCTTGATCGTGGGCCTGCGCTGTACACCCTGGATTTAGAGCCCTCTTTCACAAATGCTAAACCAAACCTGTACTTTCCAACATTATAAATCATATCGCCCATCACTTCCAACTTTCTCTTGCCTCTCATTTACTTTTTTATATATCTGAGAAAACTTTTGGCATCCTCTTTTATATTATCGGTTAGATCACCATCATATTTAATCTTTTCACTCCTTATAGAATTTTACTTACCTTCTGCTACTTTTTAAAACCTTCCCAATCCTCTAACTTGCCACTAATATTTGGTCTATGCTATGCCCTCCCATTTGCTTTTATACTCTTTGACAGCCACGGTTGCCTCATCTTCCCTTTAGAATCTTCATCTTCATCATTGGGATGTACCTATCCTCTGCCTTCCAAATTGCTTCCAGAAATTCCAGCCATTGTTGTTTAGTGGTCATCCCTGCTAGTGTTCCCTTTCAATCAACTTTGGCCAGATCCTCTCTCATGCCTCTGTAATTCCCTTTACTCCACTGTAATACTGATACATCTGACTTTTATCTTTTACCTCTCAATCTACATGGTGAATTCTATCATATTATGAATACTGCCTCCTCAGGTTTCCTTTACCTTAAGCTAAACTGGTTCATTACATAACAGCCAGAAATGTATTTTCCCTTTTGTGCTCAACCATGAACTTTTCTAAAAAGCCATCTAGTAGCCATTCTACAAAATCTGTATCTTGGGATCCAGCACTACCCTGATTTTCTTAATCTCCGTGCATATTGAAATCCTCCATGATTATTGTAACATTACCATTTTTAAATGCCTTTTCTATCTCCCATTGTAATTTGTAGCCCACATCCCGATATTGTTCAGAAGCCTGTACATAGTTCCTATCAGAATCCTTTTACTCTTAATGTTTCTTATCTCTATCAATATGACTCTGCATCTTCTGATCCTATGTCACCACCTTCTAAAAAAATTTCATTTTTTACCAACCACAGCCACCCCACCCCATCTGCCTACCTGCTTATTCTTTCGACACAATGTGTATTCTTGGATTTTAAGCTCCCAATTATGATCTTCTTTCTGCCACAACTCAGAGATGGCCACAATGTCATACCTGCCAATCTCTTACTATGCTACAAGATCATCAACCTTACACCATTCACTGCATGCATTCAGATACAACATCTTTAGTCCTAAATTCTTCACCCATTTTGATTCTGTCCTTCAACTCAACTCACTAATTGCAATTTTGCCCTGTCATCTGTCTGTCCTTCCTCACCGTCTCACTACACACATGCATTGACTTGTATACCAAATGTCCCGTTCTCAGCTTTATCACTCCTGTTCCTATCCTCCGGCAAATTAGTTTTAATCCTCCCCAGCAGCTCTAGCAAGGATATTGGTTCCCCTCAAGTTCAGGTTTGAGCTGCCCTTTTAACAGATCATACCTTCCACAGCAGAGATGGCAATGGTCCAGAAATCTGAAACTCTGAATCCTGCACTAGTTTCTTAGCCACACGTACAACTGCCAAATTGCTACTGCAGCCCTTCTCTTCTGAACCACACAGCCAGAGACGTGGTCGTAATGGCTTCGCCCTGGTAGGTTGCCCCACCACCACCCCCCTCCCCCCAACGTCATCCAAAGCAGCTAGAGGGGTACTTCAAGAAAGTGGCTTCCATCGGAAGGACCATGTGTTATGTAGGAGCAAAGTTAGGCCATTTAGCCCATCAATTCCCCTCTGCCTTTCCATCATGGCCGACTTGTTATTCTTTATAGACTAGAAGTTCAGAGGCTTGTCAATCACCGAGAAATCACCAATCCACATCTTCTCAACAAAGTCTCTGTGGCTTAGACATTCTGGCCCGAGTCTGACCCAGCACCAAGTTAGATGTACCCTGGTGTCTCGACTGAATGAATGACTCCCCGTGCACTCAGTTAGATATTAAGGCTGAATGAAACCAACAGTTCCAGCACAATTTTCCCTTCTGTAAAAGTCTGAAGTCATCCTCATAACATGAAGCAATACTTGGGAGCAAGGCACCCTCTGAATGAAGAGTTTTCAATTAGTCTTTGATACAGTGTCAAGAATGTGGCCATTTCAATGGGAGGTGGAACATGAACTCATTGCTCTTTTCCTTTTCTGGACTGCCAGACAGCATAACTTGGATACAGAGCAGCTTCTGACCTAGTGACATCTCGAGGTCCAGAGAAAGGCTCCATTGTAATGCTAGGACTATCAGTGGACGTCTATACCATTTCAGCTCAGCGTTGAGTGAACTTGGAGACACCCTCTCTCTCTCTCTGACTTTGCAATAACTGGCTGAGGATCAGAAAACATCAACACCAGATTCTGTATTCTGGGAATCACCATGCCTCATTAGATTCTGCACCACAGTCCAACCAGTTGGAGATATGGATACCCCCGCGATTGGGAAGACACATTCAGTGGCCACTTCATTAGGTATTTCCTGTACCTATTGAAGGGGCCAGTGAGAGTATGTTTGTGGTCTTCTGCTGCTGTAGCCCATCCACTTCAAGGTTCAATGTGTTGCGTATTCAGTAATGCTCCATTGCCCACCACTGTTGAAACCTGACGTTATTTGAGTTACTGTCACCTTCCTGTCAGCTTCAGCCATTCTTGTAATTCTCCACTAACCTCTCTCACGTCGTTCATTGTATGTTTTTGCTTGTTTCTTGCACAATTTTCTGTAAACTCTAGATAGTGTTGTGTGTGTGAATATTCCAGGAGATCAGCAACTGGAACTTTTGACCATGTCTGGGTACTTTAATACACTGGGTTGCTGCCATATGATTGGCTGATTAATTATTTGATTAATGAGCAGGTATACAGGTGTACCTAATAAAGTGCATGCCTTGGACTGCAGTTCAGAAAATGTAATATGCACAATGTTAACAAAGACGTTCCTCAGTCAGGGCATTTAGATGTAGGGACATTATGTTGCTGTTACACAAGGCGGTGAGGTCACATTTGGAATATTCTGTTCATTTTTGGTCACCCTGCTTCATGAAAGATGCATGAATTTGGAAAGATTGCGGAAAAGACTTTTGAGGATGTTGCCAGAACTCGAGGTACTGAGTTATAGTGAGACATTGAGCAGGATATTACTTTATTCCTTGCGGAGTAACAGACTGAGGGGTGATCTTGACAAGGACTTAGGTTAGATGTAGACATAGTGGACCAAAGAGCCTATTTCAGTGTTGTGTGACTCTGTGGTTCCATGGAAGAAGTTATGCAATGAGGAGATGGCAGGTTGCTTTGAAAGATAAGATGAACTTATATTGTGCCAATAACAACTTCAAGCTCTCAAAGCATCATTAAGGACCTCCATCACCAGGGTATGCCCTCTACTCATTGCTACCATCAAAGGGGAGGTACAAGAGCCTGAAGACACACACTCAATGTTTCAGGAACAGTTTCTCCCACTCATCATCAATGAACACTACCTCACTATTTTTTTGCTTGCTTTTTACACGACTTTCTTAACCCAATGTTTAAATATTCTGTATTTCTTATTGCAATTTATAGCTCTTTTATTCTGTATTGCAATGTACTGCAGCTACAAAGCAACAAATTTGTGACATACACCAGTGATATTGAACCTAGTTCTGACCTGGATTCAGATTCTTCTCCAACACAATTCACAGCCACGGTGTGTGGTTTTACATGTGGTGACTGTTGTAAAAACATCTAGCTCTTCGTGAGCACAGCCAACAGGACAAACCACACTGGCAATGACCCTGCCATCTGTGTTTGTGATTTGGGTTGAGAATAACTAGCAAAAATACAACAAGGAGAGAAGAAAAACAGATTATGGAATCAAGGGGCAATGGTAGATATTCTGATTGACACCCCAGTCCTGCAAAGCATGCAGATACGAGCAAGGGTTTTAGCTGCGCAGACCAAACATCAGAATGGGAGAGATATGTGACTTTGACCATGGAGTGGTTGTTGATGCCAGATGTGGTGGTTTGAGTATCTCAGAAATTGCTGAGCTCCTGGGATTTTCACACACAGCAGCCTCTCGAACGTACAGAGAGTGGTGTGAGAAACAAATAGCATGCAGTTCTGTGGGTGAAAGCACCTTCTTAACAAGAGTGGTCAGAGGAGAATGGTCACACTGTTTCAAGCTGACAGGAAGGCGACCGAAACCACACATTACAAGTGTGTGCAGAAGAACACTGCTGAATGCACAAAACATCGAACCTTGAAGTGGATGGGCTACAACAGCTGGAGGCCATGTACATGGACTCAGTGGCCACTTAAATAGGTACAGGAAGAACCCAATAAAGTAGCCACTGAGCGTAGGACAGTACAGCACAGGAACAAACCATTCAATAGCTGTGTCATACTGATTGAAATCTCCACTGCCCACACATGATCTGCAATCCCTCCATTCCCTGCAATCATGTCTAAATGCCTCTTCGATGCCACTTTCGCATCTGCTTCCACCACTACCCATGGCAGTCACTTACGGGCACCTTCTACTCAGTGTAAAAAATGGCAACAATGATATAAATTTATTCCTTTTGGGTAGCCTCCAAAATGATGGCATGATTATTGATTTTATCTTCCGATAACTCAGCCCTATATTCTCCACTCTGGCCTCATTCCTCTTCCCACCTGCTTATCACCCCCACCCCGAGTTCTCTTCTCCTTCTCTTTCTCCTTTGGTCCACTCTCCTCTCCTATCAGATTCTTTTCTCTCTTCCTCACCAACTCTTTACCTTTTCTACCCACTTGGCTTCACCTATCACTTTATTATGATTATGATGTCGCTAAACGAGGACTCCTTTGCTTGCATCTTGGGAAACAGCTCTATTTCTATCTTCATTATCTCTTTTGTTTCCTTTTCAGGGTTCTTTTGCAGACCCTGACCTGGAGTTACTCTCTGACTTTGGGACTTTGCAAGAGTGGGACGACCGGCCACTTTTTGATATCCCAAGGAGACAGCCTAAAAGACTACCGCGACTTCAGACTGCTGGGTTTTCATGCCTCTGGAGATGTGCTGGTTCTAGGCAGGAGAACACGGGACGTTGGGAGCAGTGGGTCAGCTACGGGGGGTTGATGGCCTGGAGAACTGTGCCTTTCCACAGATGACTCTTTGGGCACAGCGCTTGGAAAAAGCGACACAACAGACTTTTTTAACATCATAAATCAGCGAGTTATTGCTATGTATCCCCTCTCGCTGTGAAACGGGGACACCTCTTTTTCCCTTAATAGGGGGAGAGGGAGCCTGTGGTAGGTTGAATTACCGGGTGAACGAGTAGTCTTCGGGGTACTGCAAGTCTGTGTCTTTATTGATGCTTTGCTGCACACTGGAGTGCTCGGTGGAGGGGGCTGATGCTTTTCTGCTGGTGGGGGTGGGGAGCTGGGAGCGGTCTTTAGGGTTCTAATGTTTAACTGTCATTCATTCTTCGGGGCACTCCCCTGTTGCAAAGAAAAAGAATTTCAGGATGTATATTGTATACATTTCCCTGACATTAAATGTACCTATTGAAACCCAGCTATCCTCCTTCCCCTCCCCCTACCTTTTTATCCTGGCATTTTCCCTTCCCTTCTGGTCCTGAAGAAGTGCCTCAGCCTGAAATGACGACTGTTTATTCATTTCCGTAGACGCTGCCTGACTTGCTGAGTTCCTCCAACATTTTCTGTGTGTTGCTTTGGACTTCCAGCATCTGTACAATATCTTGTGTTTACTCTTTCAAGCTTTTCGGTATCTTTCCTGCAGGCAGTTGGCCAGAACAGCATGCAATACTCCAAATTATACCTCAAAACAACATCCAAACTCCAGTACCTAACACCCTGATTTTTGAGGGCCAACATATGAAGAGTGCTCTTTTTGACCTTATCTACCGGTGGTGTCCCTTTCAAGGAATTATAGATTTGTATTCCCAGAGCCCTTTGTACTACCACACTCCTCAGTGCCCTACCATTCATTGTGTAAGTCCTACCCTGGTTTGTCCTCCCATAGTTCAACACCTCACACTTCAAAGTTCAAGGTTCAAATTTATTATCAAAGTACGTACACCACATACAACCTTGAGATTCTTTCTTTCTTTACCAAACAGTTTTTCTTGGTAGCGGGTTTAGATTCACTTTGCATAATAAAATTATTACTTTTCAGCGTCCTGACAAAGGGTCTTGGCCCGAAACGTCGACATCGCTTCTCCCTATAGATGCTGCCTGGTCTGCTGTGTTCCACCAGCATTTTGTGTGTGTTGCTGTTTGAATTTCCAGCATCTGCAGATTTCCTCGTGTTATTACTTCTCAATATTACAATTCACTTTAATTTACATGACTATGGGGTAATGAGACAATAGGTGTGATTCATATATATTGTAATTGATATATGATATACATCCTCCTGTACTCTGTATTCTTCTTCGTAAGAAATCAATAAAAATATTGAAAAAGAAAAAAAGAGATTAATCTCCTTACATGCACCCACATAAGAAAAGGGAACACTGTGGCGACCCACTCCCTAGCACATTCGAACCGGCTCACAAATAGCCAGCGTGCAGGCACAAAGGCAAGGTCCGCAACAAAGGGAGAAAAGCCTGCAGGGGTTGGTGAGTGCGTGTCTCTTGAAGCATCCACGCCCGGGGGGCGGGGGGGGGGGGGAGATGAGGGAGGCTTTAAGCAAGGCTGTGAAGGTCGAATAAAATTATCTTTGACTGCAGTTTACCGACTCCGTGTCGTTATTTTAGCGCTGCGTGTAGCACACCGCTACAACACGATAGAATCTATGAAAAACCACACTTAACAAAGACCGACAAACACCCAGTGTACAAGTAAGCATCTCAGGATTCCAGCCTGAAACAGGTTTTCCTGTGGTATTCCTGAGGACTTGAGGCCTGTTGCATTTCCTTTGTCCGCTGGTAAAATCATGATGTCTGGGTTTCGCTGGAGGGCCAGTCACTCTTCTTTTGTAACCTTTGGTTGAGGGCCATGCACACCTCTATCCTTACCTCCTCTGCAGTATCTGGTGGTAGCTTTTGGATTGCTTGCTCTACTCCGCTAATGTAGTCCGAATAAGGTACAGCTCCGGGGACCGGAATGAAGGATAGCCCCTTGGCGAGGACCGATCTAGTCGCCTCATCGATGCTTTACCTAGGTTGATGGAAGTCAGTGCTTTCCGGGTCCAATTTGTTTGGATGGCTGCACGTTGCTTGGATAGTTTGTTGAATTTCCTGAGCTGCCTCACTGTGTTCCTTTGTGAGATAAGCAAGTAAATAAATACCACTGAGAAGCTGAGCTGTGGAGTCTCTGAAAGCGAGTCCACAGGCTGCAGTCAGTTCAGTGCTGAGGTGAGTGAAGCTGGACAACAGCTGCTCCCGAACCCGGTGGCACGGGACCCAAGACCCCGGCACTTCCATCCCGACGGCCGTGGCGAGAAGAGAGGGAGGCAGGTCGTACGCAGTAGACGTCGCTGAACACCTGCTCATTTTCTGCTCGCAAGCCTCTGCTTTAATATCGCTCATCGCTTCAATCAGCGCGGGATCGTTTTTCACTCTTGGGTCTCCATGTAGCATCTGCACCCAGTGATGGCACCCCAGCTTTAGCAGCAGTCGCAAGAGACAAGTTCACCTAATCCTTCACGAGACCGTCAAACTGCCAGCTCATATGGATGACTAAAATATACATTTCTTAAAGAGAAATTACTGGCTGTGGATTGCAGTGATCGTGGTTCAGAAGTATGTCTAGTTCAGGCATGGGCAAACTACGGCCCGCGGGCCATATGCGGCCCGTTAAGCTTTTTAATCCGGCCCGCAGAACTTGATGAAATTATATTAATAAACCTTGTTAACGTTTTTTCCCCGCAATTCTGGCGTTTTCCCAATAGATGACGCAGTCTATATACATTGAACTTTGTTGAGGTGCAGCGTATTACTCCACATTTGCGCTTTACTCTTTGTTCGGCTCGACCTATTTGTGTGAACAGGCGTTCAGCGTCATGAACATCAACAAAGCCAGCCACAGATCCAAGTTAACTGACCAACACCTCAGATCCATCCTGAGAATCGCCACAACAAAACTAAATCCAGACTTCGATGCGCTGGCTAAAAAGGGAGACCAACAACACTGTTCCCACTGAAATTAAAAATAAGCTTCTTTGTTGTGTTATGTAAAAAATGCATTTGAAAATATTTTTTTTCAATAAGGCTTACATGTTACATGTTATTTCTGTTAAGTGATGGACATGAGTAGTGCGCAGGTGCACTTACGTTCTCAAAATAAAAAATGCGCTCCAGATCAAATAACGCACTCCGCATACTGGCTGGTCATTGTTGAGTTTTGGCACAGGGGACAATTGAATAAGAAGGAGCAGGACAAGTAGACCTGCATCTCCTACCGTTTTTGAAATAAAGACAGTCAGGAGGAGAGTGATGATGATAATATCTTGAAGGATAACAGAATTTTCAGTGCTTTAAAATAATAACTGTTACTATTAAAAGAAGCTGTATTTTATTCATTTAATTTTCAGTGTTTTAAAAGTCATTTCAATAAATAGCTAAATACCATGGGACTTCAAAGACAGATATTTTGTTGTAATGCATTTGTTCATTTTCAATTGAAATTAAAGCACATGTTTTCTACATATCTCATGATATTTTATTTTCTCTTATGAGGTGTATTACCAAAACACTCGGTCCATCTGCTCCTGGTCCAGCCCCCCTGTCAAATTTTAGAACCCTTTGTGGCCCACAAGTCAAAAAGTTTGCCCACCCCTGGTCTAGTTGATACAGATTTAGTAGTTTCCAGTTTTCTGAGCCACCTGCAAAATTTTACTATATATTGGCAATACCATCTTTCCACAGCATCTTGTCTGCATTATCACTACCTTATTTTTGATCTCTTGTCTATCAAAAGCAATTGGGAAGATAAAAGCTCACTTATTTTCAAGATAGAAATCCACAGGGCTTCTGGACAATGTGCGTGCACTGAAA
Organism: Hypanus sabinus; assembly: GCF_030144855.1. Lineage (NCBI taxonomy): Eukaryota > Metazoa > Chordata > Chondrichthyes > Myliobatiformes > Dasyatidae > Hypanus > Hypanus sabinus. The sequence goes on from NC_082707.1 coordinate 16,800,216, forward strand.
TGCTTCACTGCCAAAGCTATTCAACTGTACAGTACAGGCAAAAGTACGCATGCCATGAATCTGACTCCAATCTCCTTATCCACAGATCCCACCCACTCACTTCCCACAACTGGAAGTTCCCTGGTTGCAGACTGACACAGGTCACTGTCGCCAAGAGAAACAGTCAGCAACATTCACTGCCCCACCAGTCCATCTCCTGCTACACACAACTGAAGCAATCCTTCCATTTGCTGGCACTGAATGCCCAAGTTGGTGTGCTTTTTCACTGACATTATTATTCTATTATGGATTTATTGAGTATGCCCAGAAGTACATGAACCTCAGGGTTGTATATGCACTTTGATAATAACTTTACTTGAACTTTTGATGGCATGCAAAACAAAGCTGTTCACTGTATCTCGGTACGTGTGACAATGATAAACCAATTTACCAATGTCCAATCTATCAGTCCATTTTGCTCTATCTTTCTATGTCTCCGCCTTTCAATATATAAATTAGTCAATGTAAGTACATGAGAATTACAGCCAAACACTATTCTGGGAAGTGTTTCGGACAAAACTCCTAAAGAATGCTGGAAATCATATGAGATAAATGTTACAAGAAAACAACTTACTCGCAACATGCAGTCGAACCAAATGATGAATCATAATTTCTCAATCAGTCCCAGTCTGTCCCTGCTGGCATCAGCCCTAGCCATCTGGCAGTCAGTGAGCCTGTGACATTCACAACACAGTGCCAAGCTGTTGCTAAGTGAGAAGCTGAATGAAGAGCCAAGGATCAGAGGAACCAAGAATGAAGCAGGAGAGAGGAAAATTATCAATGCATTGCAGTTGTGGCTCAGCTGGTAGTAGGGTAAGGACCTCCTCACCATTCCACACACTGACAAAGAGCGCTGACACAAGGAAGCAGTGTCCACCATCCAGACCATGCTCTCTTCTCACCGCTGCCACTGGAAGGAGGTACAGGACAGGTTCACGAACAGTTTAATCATCAGGCTCCTGAACTCTTAGACTGGATAACTTCACTTACCTCAACTCTCTTCCACAACCCATGGACTCACTTTTAAGGACTTTACAACTCGTGTTCTCAATTCATTCTTTCTATCTATCTTTCTGTCTATCTATCTGACTGTCTGTACTTACAGTTTGTCTTCTTTTGGACATTGTTTGTCAGTCTTTGTGAATAGTTTTTCATTGATTCTATTGTGTTTCTTTACTATGAATACGCACAAGAAAATGAATCTCAGAATAGTATGTGTGTGGCATCCGTTACTCTCGTGAGAACATGGATCTGCGTCCTCTCCGGGGTGCAGGCCTGGGCAAGGTTGTATGGAAGGCTGGCAGTTGCCTATGCAGCGAGTCTCACCCCTCCACACCAGCGATGTTGTTCAAAGGAAGGGCAAGGGCCGATACAGCTTGGCACCAGTGTCATCGCAGGAGTTGCCAGAACGAGGTTGAAGGCAACGTCGGACTGCCTCAGGGACTCCAGCTCCGGATTTGTCCTCAGGGTTTACTCCCGAAGCCTTTTCCATGAATGGGTATGGCCGCAAGACAGCAGAGGCTTGAAATCAGAGTTTTCCTTCTCTTAGATGGACTGTCTTCAAAGGCTGACGAGCTCCATCTACCTGAAGCACTGGTTTTAAGGAGCCAGGACCCGCCTTCACCCCTTCTCCTGTCAGTAGAAACAGTTCCACCGGGCTTAGAGGCTAAGCCACACGAGAAGGCCAGAGGCTATTGTCAGAGGCTATTTGAGGCGCATGCCATGAGGAGCACTTTTCGGTAGTGGGAGCTTGTCATGGTTACATATATGTACTTTTATAATAAATTTAGTTTGAACTTTGAATGCCTGCATCTGAGAGAGGGCAGTGTGAACCCACTCCTGTGTCCTGGCAAAAGCACCGCAGGCAATCTAGATGAGTGTTGCATCGTTGGAATGGCCTTTTTCCGAATGGTGTTCAAGTTAATGACATTGCAAGCCCCTTCAATTTTTTTAAAATGAGAAATTCTCATTGAAAATCATTAATATTAATTGGTTGGCCGTGCATTTCAATGCTCTTAGCACAAACTTTCTGTATATAAACAGACTACTGTGCACTCCAGTTTTACAACATCAAAGGGGGGCATGAAACAGAAGACAAAAGAGATTCTGCAGATGCTGCAAACCTGGAGCATCAGGTGCAAAATGTTGGAGGAACTCAGCAGATCAGGCAGCATCTATGGAGGGGAACAGCCGAGTACAGAGGACCTGTGCTAATCCAACTGGCTGGACTGTTTACCGACATCTTTAACCTGTCAATTCTGCAGTCCGAGTTACCCACCTGCTTCAAGTAGGCTTCAATCATACCGGTGCCCTGGAAGAATGTGATAAGCTGCCCCAATGACTATCATCCAGTTGCACTTATCTTATAACCACTGTGATGAAGTGCTTTGAGTGGCTGGCAATGAAATACATCAACTCCTGAGAAGAAACCTGGATCGGCTCCAATTTGCCTACCATCACAACAGGTTCACAGCAGATGCCATATTATTGGATCTCCGCTTAACCCTGGAACACCTGAACAGTGAAGATGCATTCATCAGGACGCTCTTCATTGACCACAGCTCCGCATTCAATACTATCATAACCTCAAAACTAATCAACTTCTGGTAAGCTAGCAGCATGCTCGGATACAGCAGCCTCTCAGGGGCCAACCAAAGGCGGTACTTTTCTTTTTTAAGTGTCTCCTTTATGATCGCAAGACAATGATGGACTCCAAGAACTTTAGGTACTGCAGGTCTACAGCATCAGTAAGCTGCTCCTTGGCAGAGGAGCTGGACTTGGGGGAGACGGTGTTGCTGCATGTTACGGGAAGGCACTGAAGGCATCAAAGTTGGTGCACCAAGGCGGCATGCAGTGTAACCATGGGTGATTGCCTTGGATGTTTTCCTTGCAATCGCATTACCCTGTTGGACACTGATATGGTAAGATGCCGCAGGCCAGTTTCCCTTCTTTGGTGGCACGAGAGACAGCAGGGGAGCTGCGCAGTTTCGGTGGTTAAGCACACTAGGCCTCAAGTTGCGGGCTTGCCTGCTGCTGCAGTCCAGGAGATGAGACGTCGGTGGTAGTATAGTGTGGCGTTCGTGCTCGGTTGGCGGCTGCCCCCTCCTGTCAGTGCTGCCCTCCAGTGTTTGAATTTTGGAATGACAGGCTGGATTGCATGCTTGTGTTTGTCTGCGGACTGCTGGGAACTGCAACATCAATTTGAGGGACATGTAACTCAGGGACTTGGGCTATAGATATAGCTGTGCGCTCACTGCATTGAATGTGCTGTGTACATTTTGCACCTTGGCCCCAGAGGAACAATGTTTGCTTTGGCTGTATTCATGCATGGTTGAATGATAATTAAACTTGAATTTGAATTTGAAGCTCCAAGACCTCAGCCTCCATGCCTCCTTGTGCAAATGCATCCTCAATTTCCTCACTTGCAGACCCCAGTTGGTAGAGATAGGCAACAACATCTCCTCCGCAACCACAGGAGCACCACAAGGCTGTACGTCTAGTCCCCTTCTCCACTCACTTTACACTTATGACTGTGATGCTAAGTACAGTTCTAATGTCATACTTAACTTTGTTGATGATACCACTGTTGTTGGCCGAATCAAAGGTGATTTCAAATCAGCATGCTGGAGGGAGATTGAAAATTCTGTTGAATGGTGCCAAAACAACAAACTCTTACTCAAAGTCAGCAAAACTAAAGGCTGATTATTGACGACAGGAGGAGGAGACTGGAGGCTCACGAGCCAGTGCTCATCGTGAGGCAGGAGGTGGAGAGGGTCAGTAGCTTTAAAATCCTTGGCATTATCATTTCCGAGGGTCTGTTCTGGAACCAGCATGTAACTGCCGTTAGGAAGGAGGAACAGCAGCACCTCTACTTTCTTAGAAGTTTGCGCAGATTCGGCACGTCATCTAAAACTTCAACAAGCTTCTAAAGATGCACAGTAGAGATTATTCTGACTGGCTGAATCATAGCCTGGCAAGGAAACATCAAGGTCCATGAACCGAAAAGCCTACGAAAAGTAGAGGATACAATCCCGTCCATCACTGGAAAAGACCTCCTCACCATTGAGCACATCTACAAGGGGCACTGCCGCACGAAAGCAGCAGCCATCATCAAGGACCCCACCATCCAGGCCATGCTCTCCTCTCACTGTTGCCATTGGGAAGGAGGTACAGGAACCTTAGATCCCACACCACCAGGTTCAGGAACAGTTTAACCTTTAGGCTCCTGACCAGCGTGGATAACTTCACTCACCACAATGCTGAACTGACGCTGCAGCTCATGTTTTCAATACTTACTTTTCTATTTGTGCATTTGCAGTTTGTCTTCTTTTGTGCATTGGTTGTTTGTCAGTCTTTGTACGCATTTCTTCACTGATTCTATCGTATTCCTTTGTGATTGTAAATGCCCGCAAGAAAATGAGCCTCAGAGTTGTTGATTTGGCAGGGGAATGGGAAACTGAGTGGTAGTTGTGTGGATGGGGTAGTTGGTATACAAGCAGAGACTGTCAAGAAGGACTGGCAGATGACAGGGCAAAATTGCAATCAGTAGAATGAGTTGCAGTGTAACATGGGACAAAATGAATACAGGACTGAAAGTGAATATGGTGACATATATGTACTTTGAAAGTAAATTCACCTTGAACCTTGATCTCATTTTTCTAACCTGGGGAGTATAGGGAGATATTGCTAATTCCTCCTTCATGGAAAGTCTCTCCATCCCAGCGTCAAGCTGCTGAATCTTTGTTGGATCATAAGCTTATCCCTCCTGAGGTAATCAGATCTGTGCACAAGATTCAGTTCTGGTCCCACGAATGTTCTATATCAGTGCAATAATATCCTCTTTCTCTTCTAACAAAGGCCAGTATATAATTTGCCTTCCTGATTACTCACTATACCTGCAAATTAACTTTCAGCGATTCATTCATGTACAATGACATCCAACACCAGTTCATTTAAATCCCTTATTGTTGAATTCACTCTGCTGACCCACGACTGTGCTGCAACACACAGCTCGAACCATATCATCAAGTTCGCCGATGACACGACCGTGGTGGGTCTCATCAGCAAGAACGACGAGTCAGCTCACAGAGAGGAGGTGCAGTAGCTAACGGACAGGTGCAGAGCCAACAACCTGTCTCCTAATGTGAGCAAAACGAAAGAGATGGTTGTTGACTTCAGGAGGGCACGGAGCGACCACTCCCCACGGAACATCGACGGCTCCTCGGTAGAGATCATAAAGAGCACCAAATTTCTTGGTGTTCACCTGACGGAGAATCTCACCTGGTCCCTCAACACCAGCTCCATAGCAAAGAATGCCCAGCAGCGTCTCTACTTTTTGCGAAGGCTGAGGAAAGTCCACCTCCCACCCCCATCCTCATCACATTCTACAGGGGTTGTATTGAGAGCATTCTGAGAAACTGCATCACTGCCTGGTTCGGAAATTACACCATCTCGAATCGCAAGACCCTGCAGCTGAGAAGATCATCGAGGTCTCTCTTCCTGCCATCACAGACATTTACACTACATGCTGCATCCGCAAAGGAAACAGCATTATGAAGGACCCCAAGCACCCTTCATACAATCTCTTCTCCCTCCTGCCATCTGGGAAAAGGCTCCGAAGCATTCAGGCTCTCACGACCAGACTATGTAACAGTTTCTTCCCCCCAAGCTATCAGACTCCTCCATACCTGAAGCTTGGACTGACACCTTGCCCTACTGTCCTGTTTATTATTTATTGTAATGCCTGCATTGTTTTTGTGCACTTTATGCAATCCAGTGTAGGTCTGTAGCCTAGTGTAGCTTTCTCTGTGTTTTTTTTTATAACTTAGTTCAGTCTAGTTTTTTGTACTATGTCATGTAACACCATGGTCCTGAAAAATGTCTCATTTTTACTAAGCACTGTACCAGCAGTTATGGTCAAAATGACAATAAAAGTTGACTTGACTTGAAATACTCCATCTTTTTATGTTCTTCGACTAAAGACATTATTTTCTTCCTTTTGGGCACTCCCTTGGGATTCAGGAAGCTGCTTCCAGAGAGAAGGATTTTGTTTATAAACCGAAAAATGGACAATTATCATTTGATATCGTAACCAAACCTCTAAGCATTGTATCAAATGATATCCAAAGCACACAAGGCTGGCAAGAAATCAACAATTAGTGAAAGTGGGGAGCGATAGAGAAGAAATTAGTTCCGTCCCTTGTAGGAACCAGTGTGTGCACACGTATCAGATTTTTAACTTGATATTACGGAATTGCCAGTGGGGAGAGCAATTGAATGGAGGTTTGAGGTTGATGGCTTTTGAACCTGCTTCGACGAAGAATATTAACTCTGTTCCTCTCCTCACGGACACTCAGCAGCCTCGCTACTTCCATTTTATGGATCATAGTTCTCATTGCCAGATTGAGACCAGAAAACACAGGAGCAGAATTAGGCCATTCAGCCCATTGAATCTGTTCTGCCATTCCATCATGGCTAACTTAATCCCTTTCCCATTCTCCTGCCTTCTCCACATACCCTTTGATGCACTAACCAAAAACCCATCAACCAAACAGAGAATTATTTCTCTGGTGCTGTCTAATACTTAGACACCAATTAGTACTATTGGATGCAGATTATGTGATAAATAACACAGGAGGTGCATAGATACAATGAACGCCCCCCAGTCCTTGTGTGACTGCACACTAGTGAACTATTTCCTCAAAACATGCAAAATGCTGGAGGAACTCAGCAGGCCAGGCAGTATCTATTGAAAAAAGTACAGTTGATGTTTCACACTGAAACCCTTCAGCAGGACTAAAGAAAAAAAGGTGAGGAGTAGATTTAAATTTGGGGGAGGGGAGAGAGAAACATGAGGTAATAGGTAATACCAGAAGTGGGGGGATGAAGTGAAGAGCTGAGAAGTTGATTGGTGAAAGACTTGCAGAGTTGGAGAAGGCGAGGATAGAAGGCCTTAGAAAAAAGAAAGGGGAGAGGAAGGCAATGGGCAGGCAAGGAGATAAGGTGAGAGAGGGAAAAGGAGGTGGGGAATGGTGAAGGAGAGTGGGGTCCATCACTGGAAGTTCAATGTTGAATTCTGTGTTAGAGAAGGCAGCTGACAGACACTTCACTTGTACATTCTGTGTATTTGATATTCAAAATGGGGGGGAGGTCATTATACAGCGACCTTCTTCCCAACTCCTTTATGTGGGCCAGGCATTAGAAGCAGTTAGGCCATTCGGCCCATCAATACCTGCCCTGCCATTCGATTGTGGCTGATTTATTATCACTCACAACTCCATTCTCTTATCTTCTTCCCATAACTGATGCTCTTACGAACAAAGAACCTATCGACCTCTGTGACAATCAGTTCCACAGATCCACCACCTTCTGGCTAAATAGATTCCTCCTCAACTCTGTTCTAAAGGGACATCCTGCTATTCTGAAACTGAGCCCTCTCCATATCCACTCTTTCTCGCCCTCAATATTTGATAGGGTTAAATGAACACACCATTCTCTTTGACATCCCGTACCAATCAAGAACCTATCAACCTCTGTTTTAAATATAACTCATCCTTATAAATTGTTTGCTCGTGTGTCGGGGTTCCACGGCTGGGCGTTCACAAGGGCACCAAGGAAGCGCAGTGGTTAGAGATGCCATTACGGCGCAGGGCGCCAGAGTCTGGCAGTCAATTCCAGTGCCGTCTGTAAGGAGTTTGTCTGTTCTTCCTGGGACCTCACGGATGCTCCCGTTTCTCCCAGAGTCCACAGATGTTCCAGTTAGTAGGTTAGTTGCTCATTGTAAATTTTCCTGTGGTCAGGCTAGGGTTAAATAGGGGGATTGCTGGGCAGTGTAGCTCGCTGTGCTGAAAGGGCCTGTTCCAATTGTATCTCTAAATAGAATAAATAAATTACTAAAACACTCTTTTATGTTCACCTGTTACACAGAGTGATACAGTTTCAGTGAACGGGGTTAGTTTGAAGAAATGCATTCCAGACCTCCCCACATTCTGGACACCCTGATTCCAGCTGCATATACCCTGGCCACAGCCGGGAACCTGGATCCCAGCCGCCCTCTGTACCCCATGATGCATGCAAACCACATCTGCCACCCACTCCTCCCCACCCTTCAGCTCATATTCCAGGTTAATAATCCTGGGTCAAGCAGGATTTCCAAATAATGGGATCCCAGATGACTGGAATTCTTTTACTGGCCAATGTAAAAGACAAACGGGCCAACCACTCCAAAAGAGGAGCTGGAATCCCCTGGCCCAGCCGTAACTGACAGGGGGATGTCTGCTGATGGAAGGCAGCAGGTGTGATAGGACAGACCTCCACACTCGGGTATGAGGTAAAACAGGTACCTTGATTCTGAAATCCAGTTGGGTGTTAATGGTGTACATCATCTCTGTCCGCTCCATCCGCCGTGCTCCTTCATTGCACTGTCGCACCAGCTATCACAAAGCATAGGGCAAGAGATCGATTACTTATATTGTACCTGAAGAACCTTCACACTGAAATTCATCTAGGACAGCGATGACCCACCCACCCATGATATTGTGCTGACCTGTGTAATCCTACGTAGACCATAACCCTCTACTTTTCTTTCATTCATGGGTTGATCTAACAGTCACTTAAATGTCCCTAATGTATCTGCCTCTGCCAACACCCTGGCAGGGTGTTCCATGCACCCACCACTCTCTTGTGTAAAAAAAAACTACCTCTGACATCTCTTCCACCATCTGATCACCTTCACCCCTAACCCAGTCCACCACAACCCCCACTACCACTACTTTATCATTCCCTGTCAGAGTCACCTTACATACAGACACTCTGCACCCAGCATCACCTAATGGACGTATAATCAATCTCTGTGTATAAACTATCTTATGTGTTGCTTTAAATTAGAGTCATAGAAAAGTACAGCACGCAAACAGGCCCTTTGGTCCATGCAGACCGAGCCAAACTGCCTACTCCCATCAACCTGCACTGGGACCATAACCCGCAACCCCCACCCAACCATCCATGTACCTATCCAAACTTCTCTTAAGTGCTGAAATCGAGCTTGCATGGACCACTTGTGCTGGCAGCTCATTCCACACTCTCACGACCCACTGAGTGAAGAAGTTTTCCATCATGTTCCCCTTAAACATTTTACCTTTCACCTTTAACCCATGACCTCGGGTTGTAGTCCCATCTTTCCTGTAGGTAGGTGACCAAAATTGCACACAATACTCCAGAGCAGGCCTCACAGCCATCTTATACAACTTCAACATAACATCTATCTGCTGTACTCACTTCGATTTATGAAGGCCAACATGCCAAAAGCTTTCTTTACGACCCTATCTACCTGGAGCTTGCGTCAACCTGTATTGGATAGCTTAGATCAAAAGACCAAGTGTATCTTCATCATTGATACTGATTGGCAGGAAATGAAGTTGAGGTCATAGAATTCTAGAGAATTGATTGGTGAATTGGCTTGTTATGTCACGTATACCGATGTACAGTGAAAATCTTGTCTTGCACACTTCATGCAGATCAAATCATTACAGAGCATTAAGCTGGAACAAATTTGGGCAGCACAGTAGTGTAGTGGCTAGCGCAGTGATTTACAGTATTCTATTTTGACAAACAAATCATAACTAACACTACAGGAGATTTTCAGCTCAGATTGGAAATAATGAAGATCCCTCTCGAAAAACACATGAGTGCAAAATTAGCATGGTCATGTTTCTGGAGGAGAGGTCAGTAGTTTGGGGCTGAAGATTTAAGGTCAAAGGATTATAGGGCAGCTCAGAAGAAAAATTACTCAAATTATTCTGAGGGTCTGTTTCTCATCAAAAAAAACCACAGCCTGACCAGCACTTGAATAGCTTCCAGGTTATGTAACAAGAGCTGGAAAGTACATATCAGTAAATTGGTTTGTTATTCTCATAAGATGCAGTGGAAAATGTGTCTTGAATATTGTTCATACAGATCAGTTCATTACAGCTCTGCATGGAGGTAGTACAAGGGAAAACAGTAACAGAATGCATATTAAAGTGCAGTAAGAGGCCATTGGACCCATCTGGTCTATGCCAATCCTTTTCTCTCTACAGACACTGCCTGACCTGATGAGATCCTTGTGTGTGTGTAGGGGGGGAGGGGGGGAGAGGGGGAGAGGGGGAGAGGGGGAGAGGGGGAGAGGGGGAGAGGGGGAGAGGGGGAGAGGGGGAGAGGGGGAGAGGGGGAGAGGGGGAGAGGGGGAGAGGGGGAGAGGGGGAGAGGGGGAGAGGGGGAGAGGGGGAGAGGGGGAGAGATTTCCAGCATCTGCCATATCTCTTGTGTTACTAGTCTTGGTCCAGCTCCTGGTCCATACACTATTGGCCAAGCTTCTTCAATGTACCCACCAATGTCCTGTTCAAATATTGTGTAGATATTCCTTCACAGCCGTTTTTAACTGTGAGTTCCACATTTTCCCCCCTCCTCTCTGCCACGACCTCTGGGAGAAAATACCTTTGCTCATCTCCTCTCTAATCCTTCTCCTAATTACTTAATCTCCAGTTTCCACCATCCTTCCTGTTACTTTCTCTGGACCCTCTCATAACTTTATGTACAGCTCACCTCTGCCATACAGAAGTCTGGCTAACAGTAGCTCACCCATAACACCATAAGACGTAGGAGTGGGATTGGGCCATTTAGCCCATCAACTCTGATCTACAATTTCATTATGGCTGATCATTTCCCTCTCAACCCCATTCTTCTCCCTTCTCCCCTTAACCTTCCACATCCTGACTAATCAATGACCTGTCGGCCTCCGCCTCAAATACATCTAGTGCCCTGGCCTCCACAGCCGCCTGTGGCAACAAATTCCACAGGTTCACCACCTTCTGGTTAAAGAAATTCCTCCTCATCGCCATTCTAAATGGAGGCTCCTCTATTCTGAGGCTGTGCCCTCTGGTCCTAGACTCCCCCACTATCCTCTCCACATCCACTCTATCTAGGCCTTTCAATATTCGATGGGTTTCAGTGAGATTCCCCCCCCCCCCCCATCAAATCCACAAGTTACTACAGAAACATTTGAAATGGGGAATAAAGAATAAGTGCGTGAGAAAAAAGGAACACTACTACAAAATAGGCACATGGACGTATATCTTCCACCTATCCCCTCCCAGCTTCTCACTTCACCCGCCTCCCCACTCACCTGACTTCACCTTCCAGCTTGCTCTCCTCCCCCTTCCCCTCACCTTCTAATTCTGCCTTCAAAACCCCTTCCTTTCCAGTCCTGATCAGAAGTCTCGGCCCGCTATTTATTTCCTTCCATAGATGCTGCCTGACCTGCTGAGTTCTTCCAGCACTTTGTGTGCGCTGCTCTGGGTTTCCAGCATCTGAAGAATCCCTGGTGCCTGCCTGGTCTGCACTTTCTCTGTGACTGTGACTCTGCATTCAGCACTCCATAATTGCTTTTCCTTTTGGACCACCTCAAAGTATTCATGCTTGGAATGACCGCTCCGAATGGCATGCAAAACAGAATGTCTCATACTCGTGACAATACCAAACCAGTTTACCGATCCCCGATTAAATTCTGCAATGTTAATGAGATGGAAGTAGATGAGAGAGGAGATTATGTAGGTGTAGGTCATTTCGACAATTGTATCCAATCTGGATTTGAAACCGAGAATATTTTAAAATCTAGGAGTCTATGCAGGGCGGAACAGGGAGTTCTGCAAGTGAGACCTAGTTGGCAAAAAATTACAGTGGATGTAAGAGGAGAGAGTGTTCTGGAGTGGGCAAGCCTTTTGATGGGCCCTTGCTGAACAGGTAGAACTTGTGCGGGGTTGTTGACGCAAAGCATTAGCACTCTCCCTCCTTCTCCATCCTTTCTCTCATAACTCCCTCTCTCTTCCTACCCCACCCCTCTCTATCTCTCTCACTTTCTCACCATTCTCTTACCCTTCCTCACTCTCCTCCCCTTTCTCTCTCCCCACTTCCCCCTTTCTCTTTCACTCCCTCTTTCCCTTCCTCTCTCTATCTCTTTCTGTTCAACCTCCCTTCTCCCCACTTTCTCTTTCCCTCCATCCTTTCCCCCTCTATCTCTGTCTCTCCATTTCTCTCTCTATATAAATATATATATATTTCCCTTTGCCCCCTTCTCCCTTCTTTCTCTTTCCCTCTTTCTTGCTCCATCCCTTCCTTGCCCTAAGATGGTTCCGATAAGTGTTGACATTTTGTGCACAGCTCCAATGGGAATCATCAAACGTTTTCATTCAGTAGGACTACAGCTGAAATCCACAATCACAGCCATGGGTACTTCAGTAGGCTGCCTCATTTAAAAATTTTTAAAAATCAATTTATACTCAACATCGATGGACCCTGGATAGTAGAGTTGGTTGCAAGTGCATTTTCCCCTTAAGAAAAAAGGATGTAGGGATGGTGTGCTGATATACAGGTACAACTGAAACACAAAAGCTTTAGACACCTTCCCCCCATTCCCAACTATCCTGTTGGCAAATGTACGGTCTCTGGAAAGTAAAATTGAAGACGTCAGAGCAAGATTGCTATATCAGAGGGACATCAGGGACTACTGTGTACTTTACTTAATGGAAACATGGCTACCCCGTTCATTTCCAATGCAGCACCTCAGCCCAATGACTTTACCATTCACCGCACAGACAGGTCTGTATGATGGTGATGGTGATGGTGATGGTGATGTAGATACATCAGCAAGATAGACCAGCTTGCACAACCTTAACAAAAACCTTGCACTCAACGTCAGTAAGACCAAGGAACTGATTGCGGATTTCAGGAAGGGGAAGTCGAGGGAACACACACCAGCCCTCATCGAGGTATCAACAGGGAACGGCTGAGCAGTTTCAAGTTCCTGGCTGTCAACAGCTCTGAAGATCTATCCTAGGCCGAACACTGACGCAATTGAAAAGAAGTGGCACAGCTATATTTCGTTAGAAATTTCAGGAGACTTGGTATGTCACCAAAGACACTGGCAAATGTCCACAGATGTGCCGTGCAGAGCATTCTAACCGGTTGAATCACTGTCTGGTTTGGAGGAGCCACTGCACAGGATTGGAAAAAGCTGCAGAAAGTTGAAAACTTAGCCAGCCCCATCACAGGTACTAGTCACCCCAACATCTTCAAAAGTGATGCCTCAAAGAAACGGCATCCATCATTAAGGGCCCCCATCTCCCAAGATGTGCCCTCTTCCCATTCCTACCATCAAGGAGGAGGTACAGGAGCATGAAGACACACACGCGCAATGTTTCAGGAACAGCTTCTTACTCTCCGTCATCATCAATCGAGAATGAATTCATGAACACTATCTCGCTTTTTTCCTCTGTTTTATATTTTTTTATATCTACTTCTTACTGCAATTTATATCGCAATAGATGGCAATGTATAATTTTTTACTATTATGTATTGAAATGTACTGCGACACAAGGAAACACATTTCATGACTACAGGATCCAACAGGGTCTTTTGAGAGCCTCTTAGATAGGTACATGGAGCTTAGAAAAATAGAGGGCTATGCACTAGGGAAATGCTAGGCAGTTTCTAGTGTATGTTACATGCTCGGTACAACATTGTGGGCCGAAGGGCCTGTAATGAGCCATAAATTTCTATGTTCTATGCTCTGTGCCAGTCATAGTAAACCTGATGTTTTCACTTTCTCTTTCTCTCTCTTTAAATGCTGCCTGACTTGCTGAGGATTTCCAGCATTGCTTGTTTGTCAGCCAATTTCACCTGACCTACATCTCAAGTTCAAAAACACTGGTCTGCCCCACTCTGAATGCTGCTCGACCTGTACCACCACATTGAGAGTTAAATTTGGAACCAGTGTAAAGGTAACTGATTCCATAAAGAAAGAATCAAAAAGCAATAATGATGTCACCACATTGCTATGTGACGCACCCACACCGTGATCTCTTCCAAATGGCAATGTTAGCATTCATTTTGAGAGGAGCACAGTATAAAGGAAAGATGTAATGCCTTATAGGGCATTGGTCAGACCACACTTGCAATACTGAGAGGACCCATGTCCAAGACAAAGTGCTGGCATTGGAGTGGGTCCAGAGGAAGTATACAAGAATGATACCAGAAATAACAGGGTTAAAATATGAGGAGAATTTGATGGCTCTGGGCCTGTACTTGCTGATGTTTAGAAGAATGAGGGTGGATCTCATCGAAACCTATTGAATATTTTAAAGCTTAGATAGAGCGGACATGGGAAGGAAGTTTCCTGTAGTGGAGGTGTTCAGGATACAACCTCACCTTTAAAACAGAGATGACAAGGGACTTTTTAAGTCAGAGGATGGTGAATCTGTGAATTCATTGCTACAGATGGCTGGGGAGGACAAGTCACTGGTTATATTTAAAGTGGAGGTTGATAATTTTTGATTAGTAATGGCATCAATGGTTACAGGAAGAAGGCAGGAGAACGGGGCTGAGAGGAATAATAATCAGCCGTGATGAACAAACTCAGTGGGATGACTGACCTAATTCTGCTCTGATGTTTTATTGTCTTCACATTGCTTGATCATCTTGAAATCATCCCTACAATTCCACTGGGAGTTGAAGGGATCTAACGTTCCTGCCTCTGTGTGTGGAGTGATTCCCCTGTGGAATTGAACCAGCTCTTTGAATCGATGCCGTAGCCGTTGCCCCTGTGATTGGCTGAAGCTCATGAGGACATTAGAGTGAACAGACACCTCCATAGTTTCTACTCAGGCCCTTCCCAGATGATTTGCTTCCACTCTGGTTCCACGGGATCCAAGCGGCTGGCGTGGGACATTGCAGTTTCCTTTCCAGACAGGCACATCGGTGGGAGGGTCTTGTCTGCTGCATGGAACCATGCTTCTCAGCACTAGTATTCATTCCCCACTTTGAATAATCCTGGGTCAGAAATCACCCGGGATTCCCTGGGAATGTTGCAATTCCCCAAGGAGATTTTGGAATCTGACCACCTGGTAATCTCCTCACTCAACAGAAGCTCCGAATGGAATGTATCAGGAACGTGAACCATCTGCCCTGCCCACTGGATCACTCAGACACTGACACTTTCACAGATGATGAAGGAATCCTCCCACCACCCCAGTCATTCTTTCTGCTCCCCCCTCCCTCTGCACAGGAGATTCAAAAACTTGAGAAAACATTTTACCAGGTACAAGGCCAACTTCTATCCCACTGTAGTCAAGCTCCTGAACGACCCTCTTCCCCAACAAAGTGAACTTTGGATTTCTCAGCTGATCTTGTCTTTGACCGAGTACCTTACATGTCTATGTATCATGTACTCCCTCAAGTTCAAAGTTCAAATAAATTTATTATCAATGTATGTTACCATATACAACCGAGATTCATATATGTCAATATATACAATCCTGAGGTACATATATGTCACCATATGCAGCCCTGAGATACACTTTTGTAGATATTCACAGTAAGAAATTCAATAGGATCTAAGAAAAACTACAAGACCGACAAACAACCAATGTGCAAGTGAAAATGCGTCCAGAGGTTGTGGAATCAGTTCAGATTTGAGGTTATCCGGGCTGGTTCAGGAGCCTGATGGTTGAGTGTAATAACTGTTCCTGAACTTGGTGGTGGGGGACCTAAAGCTCTTGTACAATCTACCTGATATCAGCAGCGAGAAGAGAGCAAATCCTGGATGCTGGAGGTCTGTAACTGTTACACTATATTCCACATTATTTTAAATTACAATTTACAGCCATGGCCAATTAACCTCACTAACCCCCTAGCTTCCTCAGGAGGCTAAAGAAATCTGGCATGTCCCCTTATTCTAGCTCAAAGCACTGAGTAATGATTTGATCTGTATAAGCAGTTATCAAGACCAGTTTTTTTTTACTATATCTTGGTATACACATCAATACTAATTCTGAACTCCACACAGTCAGCAGCAGAGATCAGCAAGCAGCCAGTATAATCAAAGAGCCCACCGACCCCAGACATCCTTTGTTCTTGCTCTCACATTGGGCAGAAGATACAAAATCCTGAAAACACGCATCACCAGGCTCAAGGACAATTTCTACCCCACTGTTCAAAGACCATTAGACAGTAAACACTAAACAAATTTTTGACCTCACAATCTACCTCATTATAATCTTGCACTTTAATGTTTACCCGCACTGCTATACATTATTCTGCATTGTTATTACGAGCTCAGTGAACTGTATGCTCTATGTAATGAATTGATTTGTATGAACAGTATGAAAAGCAGGTTTTTCCACAGCACCTCAATCCATGTGGCAATAATATACCAATACCATATGCTTCTTTACCTCCTTAACATATGTAATTTCAAATACACTGTTGCCTAAATACAATTTTTCATTCAGTCAGTGAAGAGTAAATGAGTGCAGTGGAAGGAGCAGCTAACGTACTCCTTTCAGAAGACAAAAATAACACTTATCAGTTGGAAATACTTTCCCTTGAGGCAGGTGGGAAGATGCTATCTTGAGACAACCATGTTGGGGACTCTCCATGAAGCAGTAATGTTGCTCACCTTGCTAACGGACTGCAATGCCTTCTTGGCACATTCATATTCAGGCGAGTCCTTTGGAGTTTTCTGGCAAATGGTCTGTGAAGAAAAGATCAAGGTATAAAACCCATTCCATTGCTGAAAATTAGTGCAATTCAGAAGTCATATTTTATTCCAATGCAGCAAATGAATATACTGGACAACAACGATTTTGTTTCCTGAATACTTTTGGGCATATCTTATGGATTTTGGGCTGCTGATTATGAAAATCACTGTTAAGTTTCCCTATCATGCAACATTTGTTTGAAATTGCCTGTATTTGTTATTTCACTTCATAATTCAAGTCAGAATAACTGATGCCAAGATTAAGGAAGGCACTTTTGTTGTTCCACAAATCAAACAGGTCATCAACGACAGGCAATTCAAAGAACTTCAAGTGGGACCACAGAAAATCACATGGAAGGCATTCAAGAATGTTACTGAAAATTTTCTTGGAAACTGCTGGGCACCAAACTACATGCAGCTGGTTGACAACATGCATCAAGCATACAAAACCATGAAGTGCAACATGTCATTAAAGATTTATTTTCTGCATGCCCATTTCGACATCTTCTTTGCTGCAAACCTTTGCACAGTCAGAGATGAGCATGGAGAAAGATTTCACCCGGGTGCTGTGGTGTGGTATGAGGGCAACTGGAATCTACCAATGCTGGCTGATTATTGCACGATACTTTCAGGAGAAGCCTCAGACTCTGAGTACAAATGGCAATCATCACCAGTACATTTTTACCTTAGTTGAACTATTACGAAGTGTCAGGGCCATTACGCATCGGGACACATTATATTCAATAAAAGTCAACTTAGTGTTATTCCAAATTCCTATGTGATACAATAGGCTGAGATTTTATTTGTGTTCAGCTTCAAGTGACAAATATTCCTGGAAGCAACACGTTAGAAAAAATTTGTTGTCTAGTGATACGGGCCGTGATAGACATTCAGTCATAAAGAACGGCAACACAGAAATAGACCCCTTAACCTATCTAGTCCATCCACCTACACCCAGAGCACAGCCCTCCATACCACTTTCATCCATGTATCTATCATAATCTTCTCTAAGATGTAATCAGCATCTACCACTTACTCAAGGCTCCCCATTGCTGAAGGTCGATCATGGATGTTGCATCCTAGCTGCCTACATGATATGCACGCCAGAGCAGTACAATATGGAGAGCAAGCTGTTGCCCATGTAGGAAGCTCCCCCTTTCCATACAGCGGATGAACCCAAAGCAACAGCAGAGACTGATACAATCTGGCTCCAGCAGTGCCACAGGAGTTCCCAGTCAGCATTGAACTCAATTTAGGACTGCCTTAGGGACTCCAGCTCTCGATATTTCCTCGGGTTTACTCCCGAAGACTTCCTCATGAGTGGGTATAGCTGCAAGGCAGTAGAGGTTTGAGATCAGAGTTTTCCTTCTTCTAGATGAGCTGCCAATCACAGCTGACAAGCCCATCTACCAAAGTGACTAGTTTTAAGGCACCAGTAATCTGCCTTTGCCCTTCTCCTGTCAGTAGAAATGATTCCACTGGGCTTAACAGCTGAGCCACATGTGAAGGCCAGGAACTGTACTCAGTTGTCAGAGGCTATTTGAGACACATATCTTTGGGAGCATTTAATACGCAGTGGGAGCTTATCCCTCTCTCACCTCTGGCTCTGACGTTAAAAAGCCTACCACTTTCACTGGTAGCTCATTCCATAACTCTGGGTGCAGAAATTTCCATTCAGAACCCCCGTAAATATTTTACCATAAGTTCTAGTCTCACCCAACCTGAGGGGGAAAAAATCCCATGTGCATTCACCATATCTATACCACTCATAATTTCATGTGCCTCTAATGTTTTTCTTGCATTATAAGCACAAAATATTCTGTTGATGCTGGAAATCCATAGCAACCCACACAAAATGCTGGAGGAACTCAGCAATCAGGTAGCATCGATGGAAATGAATAAACAGCCGATGTTTTGGGTGAAGACCCTTCATCGGAACTTGGAAAAAAGGGTGAATAAGAAGGCTGGGGACTAGAGAAGGATAAGCTAATAGGTAGTAGGTGGAGCTAACTGGTTTGGGGAGGGGGCATGAAGTAAGAAGCCGGGTGATGATCAGTGGAGAAGGCAAAGGACTGGAGAAGATGGAATCTGAAAAGAGAAGAGAGTGGACCGTGGCAGAAATGGAAAGGGGAGGGCACTGGGAGAAGTTATGAGGGGTATAGATAGGGTGAATGGGGTAGGTCTGGTCTAGTGGTGCAATAACTAGTCTAGTAATTGGTCTGGGCCAGTGGTACAGTAACTGGTCAGTGATTGGTCTGGTCTAGTGGTGCAGTAACTGTCTAGCAATTGAGAGAAATGCAACCACAGTATCTCTGGAATTTAAATTTGGTAAATCACTAAGAATTTATTGCAAAACACACACAAACATTGTTGGGACTTGAGAATCTGAGTTGCAACAAGAAGTAGAATAGGTAGGACTTTATCCCCTGGGCCACAGGAAAATGAGGGGAGCTATGCAAAATTATGAGGGGCGAATGTGAGCAGGCATTGGGTGAGACCAGAACTAGAGGTCACAGACTTAGAATAAAAGGTGAAATATTTAAGGGGGTACATCTTCACTTAAATGGTTTTACAGCATCCAGGCAGTTCTTTATCACAGAACAGTCTCGATGTTCTGAAAACTAATCAAGTTCCCTCATGGAGTCCAATGGGGTAAGAGTGCTGTCTCTGCCTTGTCTGTTGGAGCTTTAGAGAGGGTGCAGAGAAGATTTACGAGAATGCTGCCTGGACTAGACAGCATGTCTTATGAATAGGTTGAGTGAACAGGAACGAGAGACAACTTGATAGAGTGGAGAGCCAAAGTCTTTTTCCCAGGGTGGAAGTGGCGAATATGAGGGGGCATAAGTTTAAGGTGACTGGAGGAAGGTGTAGAGGAGGTGTCAGGGTTAATTTTTTTTTGACACAGAGAGTGAAGGGTGCTCAGATTACCCTGTCCCTGGTAGAGGCAGATACATTAGGGGCATTTAAGAAACTCTTAGAAAGGGACATGGATGACAGGAAAATGGAGGGCTATATTGAAGGAAGGGTTAGATTAATCTTGTAGTGGGTTAAAAATTCAGCACAACATTGTGGGCCAAAGGGGAAGTACTGTGCTGAAATGTTCTATGTTGGGTCAGGATGTAATTCCTCATGTACTAAAGGTCACTGGCTCTTAACCTTAGTAAACCAAATTCAAGGGAAGTAAGTACCCCACACATGGAAACACAAGAGGTGGATGCTGCAATCCAGAGCAAGAAACTATCTGCTGGAGGAACTCAGTGGATCAGGCAGCATCTGATGGCCCTGCTGGAGACCTTCAACCCAAAAGTATGACAATTCCTTTCCTCCCACAGACAATGCTCGACCTGATGTGTTCCTCCGGTTTAGTCTTTAATGCCTCACGTATGTCATGCCTTATATTGTGATGGCCCTATCACTTTATTTCCCTGATTGCACTTGAACACTACATCATGCATTGTTTCCATTGTCTGTTTTAAATAATACTTTTTATAAGATTTTTACTTTTTAAACGAACTCCTGTATTGTTCACACTCACTGGCAGAAAGCGGTATAGCAGCTAAACTAACGGTTTATAACCCGACTTATTTTTCATTGGCTAAGTATTCGCACATTACCCATGTGATGTAACTGTTTTAATTATGTAGCCTATTAACTAATTTCTCTTACCTATAAAAATGATAAATTTTTCAGAAGTGCCATTTTTTGTGTTACATCGCTTAGCATCATTTCCCAGCTCTTTATTTTTTACTATTATTTGTATGTTTGTTTGTACTCTAAACTAAACCGAAGTCTTGGAATTAAAACCAGTCAACATCTTTGACTCCCAGAAGAATCCTAAGGTTCAGAAATTAGACAGAGATCAAACAACTTCCTTAATGTCATTATGTTGGGCATGATCTGCTTGGATTGTAAGCAAGACTATATCTCAGTGCATGTGACAATAATAAACCAATACCACAGCTGATACATACTGGAAATTAAATCTGAAGCATTAGGGGGGCACATGGCCCTTCTGAAAGACAATGACAGTGTAGAATTCACAAGACCATAAGATATATAAGTGGAGTTAGGCCACTTGGCCCATTGATAATGCTCCATCATTTGACCATGGTTGATTTATTTTCCCTCTCAACTCCATTTTCTTGCCTTCTCCCTGTAATCTTTGATACATTTCCTAAGCATAAACCTATCAAACTCTGCTTTAAATAAACCCCTAGTGACTAGGCTTCCACAGCCATCTGTGGCAATGAATTCTCCCAGATTCACCACCCTGACTAAAGGAATGACTCCTCACCTCTGTTCTAAAAGGATGTCCTCGTAACATGAGGCTGTGTCCTCTGGCGCTAGAATTTCCCACCGTTAGAACAATCCTTTCCACGTCCACTCTTTCTAGCCTTTTCACTGCTCAGTAGTTTTTAATGAGATCCCTCCCCATTCTTCTAAACTCCAGCAAGTACAGACCTAGAATTATCAGACACTCCTCATTCATTAACCCCTTCATTCTTGTAAACTTCCTGAGAACCATCTCTAATGCCAGCACATCTGTTCACAGATATGGGACTCAAAGCTACTCAAAATATATATTAACTGGATTTTAATTTATTTACTTACAGATACAGCACAGAACAGACCCTTCCAGCCTAATGAGCTGTACCACCCAGCAACCCACCTATTTATTTAATTAATTTAATCTAATTATTTAGAGCTACATCATGGAACAGACTCTTCCGGCCCAATGAGGTGCTCCACCTAGCAACCCACCTGTTTAATTAATTGATTTAATTAATTAATTATGGTTTTATATTGCTATATCTCTTCACTATTCTTGGTTGGTGCAGCTGTAACGAAAGCCAATTTCCCTCGGGATCAATAAAGTATGTCTGTCTGTCTGTCTGCTTTTTAGAGCTACATCGTGGAACAGACTTTCAGTCCCAATGAGGTGCTCCACCCAGCTACCAACCCATTTAACACCAGCCTAATGACAGGACAATTTCCAATGACCAATTAACTAACAAACAAGTACATCTGTGGACTGGGGGAAGAAACCGGAACATCTGGCAGAAACCCAAGTGGTTCATGGGCAAAATGTACAAACTCCTTACAGAGAGTGCTGGACCTGAACTCGGAGCTCCAAAAGGCCCTGAGGTGTAATAGGGTCGCGCTAACTGCAATTCTACCATGGCGCCCACTTTTAAATGAAATTATATGTCTTGCTGTAGACTCGCTCCCTCCCCCACCCCCACAGTTCATGAAGGGATGCATTTCTTACATCCATCAGGAGAGGTAATCGAGTGACCCGTTGCATTGGCAGAATGAGGAACGAGATCATGGGCAGGTTCCGGCACTCGGGCTGGGCTTCAATCTTCATCAGGATCTCTTTGAAGTTAGGATTTGTATTTCTGTTGGCGCAAAGCAAGAAAGCGGTGACAACCAAGAGGTGAACAGATGGTGAACATAGCATCAGCAAAAAACTAAGTTTCAGTTTAGAACTTCCCTGCCAATTTAAATTTACAAAAAAATCACTATTTATTTTCCTGTTGGGCTTTGGCTTCATGTGTCATTCTAGGCTCATTTGCATCATATACCATCTGCTGAGCCACACACTTTAGGTATTAGCCTACGTCACAACCAAGGCTGCTAATATGATCAGAAGAGATTCTGCAGATGGTTGAAATCCAGGGTAACACCCACACAAAATGCTGGAGGAACTCAGCAGGTCAGGCAGTGACTACGGAGAAGAATAAACAGTCCATGTTTCGGGCCAAGACCCTTCATCGGTATAGAAAGGAAGGGGGTAGAATCCAAAATAAAAAGGTGGGGGAATGGAAGGAGTACAGACTGCCAGGTGATTGGTGAGACCAGGTGAGTGGGAAGGTGGGTGGGTGGATAAGGTGAGAAGCTGGGAGGTGATAGGAGGAAGGAAATAAAGGGCTGAAAAAGAAAAAAAATCTGATAGGAGAGTGGATTTTGAGTGAAAGGGAATGGGGAACGAACCAGAGAGAGGTGATGGGCAGGTGAGAAGAGCAGGAATAAAAGGGGTGCCAGAGTGGGGAATGGAAAAAGAAGGAAGGGGAGGGGGAAAATTACTGGATTAGAAAGATAATTGTACTTGATATTTTTATACTGAGATATAGTCTTGCTTACAATTCAAGCAGATCATACCCAACATAAAAGATCAGATTGGTGGCTGCCCAATTGAACATGAGGCTTTATAAAGCACTACTGAGGCCTCACTTCAGGATTGTGAGGAGTTTAAGGCATCTTATCAAAGAAAGGATGTGCTGACATTGGAGAGGGTTCAAAGGAGGTTCACAAAAATTATTCCAGTATTGAATCCCCATTTAGAATGGAGATGAGGAGAAATTACTTTAGCCAGAGTGTCGTAAATCTGTGGAATTTGTCGCCGCAGGCAGCTGTGGAGGCCAAATCATAGGGTATGTTTACAGCAGAGGTCAATAGATTCTTGATTAGTCGGGGCGTGAAGGGATACAGGGAGAAGGCAAGAAGCGGGCTGAGAGGGAAAATAGATCAGCCGTGACGAAATTACAGAGTGGACGTGATGGGCAGAATGGCCTAATTCTGTTCCTATATCTTATGGTATCATGGTCTTGCTCCTCCAAGCTGAGAGTGGGCTCATCATGGCAGTGGAGGAAGTCATGTACCGACAAGGAGGTAATGGGCAGATGAGGAGAGCAGTAAGGGTGATTCCAGAATGGGGAATGGAAAAAAACAGGAGAAGGCGGGGGGGGGGGGGGGGGGGGGGGGGGGGGGAAATGATGAGCAATGCATTCCGGCAGAGCCTTTCACACCCTCTTTACAAAATGGCTCACATTCAATGACAGACAGTTGTTAAAGCATATTCATTGTAAGATTGCCAGCAGCACCATGCTATATGCAGCAAAATCAAATGAGCAGCAGGTTTACAAAGTCCAAACAATCTTTTTGATTTAGCTGCTGTATAAGGAATGGTCTCTCTCTCTCTCCTGCATAAGGAAATATGATACAATAAGTAACTGGCAGTTTGATGCCTCTCGGCCAGCACCATCACACACTCACAGCAGCTTCTGAAGAGTCCGCTGCTGATAAACTTCGTTTGAGCAGTATGTCACATAGGGTTCGAAGGTGGAAACAGCGTGCTTCTCCACGATGTCACTGATGTCAGAAATCACCGCGTCCTGCTGATGCCTGGCCTCAAGCTCCTTGAAGAACCTGTCAGAGACACAACCGAGAGCATTCAATGACTTTCCACACCTCAGTGAGCAGTCGTTTCTCCCTGTTTATCTCCCAGTTGGACCCTATTCAATCAGAGCCCTCAAATTTTCCCTCCCCCGTGATCAATCTCAATGAGACAACTGCTGGATTATTGATTTACTAATAACATTACAGGACTTTGGTACAATGGACAGAACAGGGACCGAACTCCCACTGGGTACAGGAGGTACCTAATAAAGTGGCCACGGAGCGTAGAAATAGAAATAAAGTTTTATAAAACGTTGGTGAGGCCTAATTTGGAGTATTGTGTGCATTTCTGGTCAACCACCTACAGGAAAGACGTCAATAAGATTGAAAGAATGCAGAGAATGTTTATAGGGTTATTGTCTGGTCTTGGGGACGTGAGCTATAAGAAAAAGTCCGAACCAAGGAAACTTTGGCCATAGTTATTGTATGGTTACTCAGCCTGATCAATGATTGCAGATGATAGTGAAGGTAGACTTAGTGGAAAGTTCTGAATGAATTTCTTTAAGGAGATGGTGGAATGATACAGCATCAAATCCCCATTGTGTGTTAGTATGGAAAGAAATGTAATGGATTATATACAGCATTGTTCTGCCAGTCTTCATTGTAGTTGGCATTGCACCAGATCCAGGCAGAAGATAGTCTGTCCCACTTTTATCCACAGGACTGGGTTTGCAGTAGGAGGAGCTGGCATTTCATTGGGAGTAAGGCAAGTTAAATCTGAATGCTATTGCCCTGATTTAGGTAGTTTGCCCAATAATAACATGACTGGGCATACATATCATTTATATTTACTACTCAAATAGTACATTACACATAACGCCACTCACCCTCCTCCCAACCACTGAGCACATCGACATGAAACACTAACATAGGAAAGCACCATCCATCATCAGAGGCATTTAAAATTATGAGGGGGATAGATAGAGTTGACGTGGATATGCTTTTTCCATTGAGAGTAGAGGAGATTCGAACAAGAGGACATGAGTTGAGAGTTAAGGGGCAAAAGTTTAGAGGTAACATGAGGGGGAACTTCTTTGTTCAGAGAGTGGTAGCTGTGTGGAACGAGCTTCCAGTAATAGTGGTAGAGGCAGGTTCAATATTGTCATTTAAAAAAAAATGGATAAGTATATGGACAGGAAAGGAATGGAGGGTTTTGGGCTGAGTGGAGGTCGATGGGACTAGGTGAGAGTAGGCATTCAACACAGATTAGAAGGGCCGAGATGGCCTGTTTCTGTGCTGTAATTGTTATATGGTTATATGGTTAACTTATTCCCTGGTGAGTACGAGGAGAAACAGGGGAATTTTGATACAGGAATACAAAGCATACAAAATTATGAGCAGTAAATTACTGCAGCGTAAATGCAATAAGGCCTTTTCCATTGAGGTTGGTGAGACCTGAACTAGAGGTCAAGGGTTAAGGGTGAAAGGTGACATGTTTAAGGGGCACATGAGGGGGGTCTTTTTCCACTCAGAGGGTGGTGAGAGCGTGGAACCAGCTGCCAGTGGAAGTGGTGGATGCTGGTTTGACTTCAACATTTAAAAGAAATTTGGATAGGTACATGGATGGAGGGGTATGGAGGACTAAGGTCCCAGTGTGGGTTGATAGGACGAGGCTGATTAATAGTTTGGCACAGAATAAATGGGCCGAAGGGCCTGTTTAGGTGCTGTGTTGGTCTACAACTCTAAATAGAATCGTAAGAGAAATAGAAAGAGAAACAGAAAATGGAATAACAGAATGAAAACAAAAGAGAAATAGACTGACAGAGAGATGGGCTAGGAATATGCAGTTATTTTCAGCTGTCGGCTGTCCCTGTTGATCAAGGTAGACTACACCCTCTTTGGAACACATTCCAGTCATACGAAGATGTATTAATCATACCCAAGAGATGGTTGTGGAACATAACATGATCCGATTCCAAGTGAAAGGCATTGTTTTCATGGAAGTCCAAGAGAAAGAGAAGAGCTGCCACTTGAGCCAAATGCTCCCACAGAAAGGAGGATTATGTCTCAACAGTTGAGTAATGTTTCCGTGAGAAGAGACTGGAGCACTGACAGCTCACTAATGTAAAACTGAATGTTATCAGTGCTAGATATAGTAAAATAAAGCACAGCAGTAGCAGGCCAAGTGTTGCCAGTAGGGACAGCAACCAAGTGAATATTTGAGGCTGTTGGCATTTGAACCCACGTTGTTGGAACCACTGACTTGAAACATTAACTGATTCTCTCCCCATGGATCCACACTGGCCTCACTGCATCTATTATTTAATCACAATTCTCATTGGCAGTTTTAAACCATTCAGCCCATCGAGTTTGCTCCACCATTCCATCATGGCTGATTTGTTACCGCTTTCAACCCCATTCTCTTTCTTTCTCCCCATAACCTCTGACACCCCGACCAATTAACCTATCAAAATCTGCTTTAAATATACCCAATGATTTGGCCTCTACAGATAGCTGTGGCAATGAATTCCACACATTTATCAGCCTCTGGCTAAAGAAAATCCTCCTCATCTCTGTTCGAGTCCTTCTATTCTAAGGCTGTGTCCTCTGGTCCTAGACCCTCCCATTAATGGAAACGTCCATTTCACGTCCAGTTGATAGGCTTTCAACTTGATTTAGACTTATTGTTTTAATGACCAGGAAAGGAAAAGTCTAAGGAAAATGCCAGAGGCAATACAGTCCATCACAGATAAAGCTCCCTCCACCGCCACAATGGAGCACATTGACACGGAGCACTGCCAGAAGAAAGCAGCATTCATCACGAAGAACCCTCACTATCCCCTCCTGACTGGTTGAGCTTCTCCAGCAAATTGTTTATTGCTTCACATTCCAATATCTGCTATTGCTTGTGTCTCCCTAACTTTTGGACCTGTTCTGGTATGTCTGGGCAGCACGCTGGTGCAGCAGTTAATGCAATGCTTTACAGACCAGGCGATCAGGGTTCAATCCCCACCGCTGTCTGTAAGGAGTTTGTACATTTTGTCTGTGACTGTGTGGATTTCGACCAAGTGCTCGTTTCCTCCCAAATTACAAAGGCAAATAGTTAGCATTAGGCCACTGTTCTCTTCTCTCTACAACCACAACTGTGTGGCTAGCACAGCTCAAACACCCATCAGTAAATTTGCCAATGACACTATTCATCGAGGGATCCGCAGCAGAAAAGATGAGCAGTTTCAAACACCTAGGTGTCAACTTCTCTGAAGCTCTATCCTGGGTCCAACAAATTGATGCAATTAGAAACACCATAAGACCATAAGCTATAGGAGCAGAATTAAGCCATTTGGCCCATCATGTCTGCTCCGCCATTCCATCATGGCTGATCCAATTTCCCACTCAGCCCCAGTCTCCTGCCTTCTCCCATATTCCTTCATATCCCTGACCAATCAAGGATCTATCAAACTCTGCCCTAAATATACGTAACGACTTAGCCTTCATGGCTGCCTGTGGCAATGAATTCCACAGATTCACCACTCTCTGGATAAAGAAATTCCTCCTCATCTCTGTTATAAAAGGACACCTGTCCATTCAGAGTCTGTGTCCTCTGGTCTCACATTCTCCCACCATAATAAACATCCTCTTCACATCCACTCTATCAATGACTTATACTATTTAATAGGTTTCAGTGAGGTCAGCCCTCATTCTTCTGAATTCTACTGAATATAGACCCAGGGCATCAAATGCTCTTCATGAGACAAGCAGTTTAATCCTGGAATCATTTTCATGAACCTCTTTTGAACAGTTTCAGCATATCCTTTCTAAGACAAGGGGCCCAAATCTGCTCACAATACACCAAGTGCTTCATAAAGTCTCAACATTACATCCTTACTTTTATATTCCAGTCCTCTTGAAATGAATGCTAACATTGTATTTGCCATCATCACTACAGACTCAACCAGCAAATTAACCTTTAGGGGATCCTGCACCAAGGGCTCCCACATCCTTTTGCACCTCAGTTTTTTTTTGTATTTTCTCTCCCTTTAGAAATTATCAACCCTTTGATTTTAATTCAAGGAGGAGGGGCAGCAAGGAGAGTTGACAGGCAGGTGAGGAGAAGCGAAGAGTTAAGAGAGGAGCCAGAATGGGGATGGGAAAACAGGGAAGGAGGTGGATGAAAATTATCAGGAGTTACAGAAATCAATGTCCATGTCATCAGTTTGCGGTCTACCCAGACAAAATATAATGTGTTCCTCCTCCACGCTGAGAGTGGCTGCATCACGACAATAGAGGAGGAAATGTACCAGCAGATCAGAATGGAATGGGGACAGGAATTAAAATGGTCGGCACCCTGCTTAATGCGGAGGCCGTTTTGTGTGTGTTGCTCTGGATTTCCAGCTCCTGCAGAACCTCTTGTGTTTTTGTTCTATTTGAGTTAAAATTCTGTATAATTTCTGCTTATGTTTTCTTTGTGAATGCTAATCCTCCGATGTTATGTGCCTGTGACACTGCAGTAAGCAGGCTTTGTATTATACCGGTACTTGCATTACATGTACTTGGGCTTATGACCATAAACAGGCTTCCTTGGTGCGATATGATTGAAAGAATATAACAGCAGCTCTCTCATGCAACAGTCATAAAATGCTGGAGGATCTCAGCAGGTCAGGCAACATCTAAGGAAATGGACAGACAGTCGACATTTCAGGACAAGACCCTTCTTCAGGTCTGAGAACAAGGCCATGCACAACCCCCTACTCTGACCTTCTGACTCTTCTCACCTGGCTATTGCTTCTTCCTGCGTCCCCTCCTCCTTCCCTTTCTTCTACACTCCTCTCCTTCCTCTCCAGCCCTTGACCTTTCCACCTACCTGGCTTCACCTATCACCTCCCACCTATCTCCTTCCCGTGTCCCCACTTTTTTATTCTTGCAGTTTCCCCCTTTTTTCTCAGTCCTGAAGAAGGGACTCAGCCCAAGCCATTGACTATCTATTAATTTCTATAGAATCTGCCTAACCTGCTGAGTTCTTCCAGCATTTTGTGTGAGTTGCTTTGGATTTCTAGCATCTGCAGAATTTCTCGTGTTTATCTTACACAACACTTTTCATTGTCCCTGTGATATGATTTACATTCCCTACCCACAGCACACCCACCCTCCTCTCCCCCCCCCCCCACTAAACCAACTCTGTCGAAACAAGACATCAGTTGCTTCTGAGGTGGTGTGTTTCATTGTAATGCTAACAAGGTAACCCTTGGAACTTGCTTGCAATAATTGGGACTCTCAGCACTTCCTCGGCATTGTGGGAAACGTCCACCGCTCTAAAACAAAGGAACTGTGATGTAGTCACATAATTATTCTATTTTATCTTTCACACCCAATGTAATCAAAATTCAAAGTAAATGTCATTATCAAAGTACATACAGGAGGGGTGATTGATAAGTTTGTGGCCTGAGGTAGAAGGAGTCAATTTTTGAAAACCTAGGACATTTATTTTTGAATATAACCCCCTCCTACATTTACACACTTAGTCCAGCGGTCATGGAGCATATGGATCTTGGACCTCCAGAAAGTGTCCACAGACGGGTGATTGATAAGTTGTGGCCTAAGGTAGAAGGAGATGAGTTATACAGCTCTCATTACATGCACATGCAGTTCAACTCTTTGAGTGATTATGCAGAAAGTTTGAAGTTAATAACTCATCTCCATCCACCTTAGGCCACGAATTTATCAATCACCCGATGCATTATTAATTTAAAACTTCCTACATAATCAAAGAGTTGAACTGCATGTGCGTGTAATGAGAGCTGTATAACTCATCTCCTTCTACCTTAGGCCACAACGTATCAATCACCCATCTGTGGACACTTTCTGGAGGTCCAAGATCCGTATGCTCCACGACTAAGTGTGTAAATGCAGGAGGGGACCATGTTGAAAAATAAATGTGCTAGTTTTTCGAAAATTGACTCCTTCTACCTTAGGCCACAAACTTATCAATCACCCCTCATATGTCACCATAAACAATCCTGAGATTCATTTTCTTGTGGACATACTCAATAAATCTACAGAATAGTAACCAATACAGAATCAATGAAAGACCACCCAACTAGGGCATTCAACCAGTGTGCAGAAGACCACAAACTTTGCAAATCGAAAAAGAAAGAAATAATAATCAATAAATAAATAGACAATAATCATCAAGAACATGAGGTGAAGAGTGCTTGAAAGTGAGTCCATTGGTTGTGTGAACATATCAATGATGGGGCAAGTGAAGTTGGGTGAAGTTATCCCCTTTGAGGGGTATTAACTGTTCCTGAACCTGGTGGTGTGAGGCCTGAGTCTCCTGTACCTTCTTCCCAATGGCAAAAGAGAGAACACATCCTGCATGGTGGGGGTCCTTGAGCGTGATAGTGGGGAGGGCTTTACTCATGATGGACTAGGCTGTATCCACTACTTATTATAGGATACAATCCACAACTGGATACTGTTGATGGGGATGACCTACCAGGAATGAGTTGCAGTGGTCCTGCCTCTGGCACAGAGGTTGAACCCTCAACTAGAAAGGGGAGGCGGGAAGAGAAGAGAGCGATAGTTTTAGGGGACTCTATAGTTAGGGGGGCAGATAGGAGATTTTGTGGGCAGATCGGGAGTCTCGGATGGTATGTTGCCTCCCTGGTGCCAGGGTCCGGGACATCTCAGATCGGGTGCAGGCTATTCTTGAGAGTGAGGGCATGAACCCAGATGTAGTGGTCCATGTAGGGACCAATGATGTAGGTAAGGTGAGTGAGGGGGTCCTGCTTAGAGAGCTCAGGGAGTTAGGAGTGAAGCTGAAAGGCAGGATCTCCAGGGTGACAATCTCGGGATTGCTACCTGTGCTACCTGTGCCACGTGCGAGTGAGGCGAAGAATAGAATGATTATGCACATTAATACGAGGCTGAGAGCATGGTGCAGGAAGGAAGGGTTCAGGTTTTTGGATAATTGGTCTTTGTTCCAGGGACATTGGGATCTGTTTCGAAGGGATGGTCTACATCTGAACCGGAGGGGTACTAACATTCTTGCAGGAGTATTTGCCAGTGCTGCTCGGGGGGGGTTAAACTAGATGTGCAGGGGGCAGGGATCCAGATCCAGAGGGTTGGTCAGAAGGTGCATGGGGTTAAATGTGTACAAGGTTTGGGTGATCTTGAGAAGGTCATCAAAATTCAGGGTGCAATTTGCCCGATGGAAGTTCAAGGAGCTGGGTTAGGTACAGTAGACAGTGTTTTAAGCAAAGAGAGGAGGAATGGGCTAAGAATTCTATACTTGAATGCGCGAAGTGTCAGAAATAAGACAGATGAGCTTGAAGCTCAGATGAAAATGGGGAACTACGATATTGTTGGGATAACGGAGACATGGCTGCAAGGGGATCAGGCCTGGGAATTGAGTGTACCAGGGTATACGTGCTATCGTAGAGACAGAAATATGGGAAGAGGGGGTGGGGTGGCCCTGTTGGTGAGGAATGAGATTCAGTCCTTAGCAAGAGGTGACTTGGGAACAGGGGAAGTAGAGTCTGTGTGGATTGAGCTGAGGAACAGTAAGGGTAAAAAGACCCTAATGGGTGTTGTGTACAGGCCCCCAAACAGTAGCGTGGATATTGGGTACAAGTTGATTAGGGAGTTAACATTGGCATGTGCTAAAGGTAATGCAGTCGTTATGGGAGATTTCAACATGCAGGTGGACTGGGAGAATCAGGTAGGTGCTGGACCCCAGGATAGGGAGTTTGTGGAGTGTCTAAGGGATGTATTTTTGGAACAGCTTGTGCTTGAGCCAACCAGGAACGAGGCTATTTTGGACTTGGTGATGTGTAATGCACAGGAATTGATAAGTGATCTTGAAGTAAAGGAGCCATTAGGAAGTAGTGATCATAACATGATAAGTTTTTATCTACAATTTGAGAGGGATAAGGGCAGATCAGAGGTGTCAGTGTTGCAATTAAATAAAGGAGACTACGGAGCCATGAGGGAAGAGCTGGCCAAAGTTAAATGGGCGGATGCCCTGGCAGGAAAGACAGTGGATCAGCAGTGGCAGATATTCTTGGGCATAATACAAAAGATGCAAATGCAGTTCATTCCAATGAGAAGGAAGGATTCAAAGAGGGGGAAGGGGCCACAGTGGTTGACAAAGGAAGTCAGAGATTGTATAGCATTAAAGAAAAAGAAGTATGACAGGGCTAAGATGAGTGGGAATACAGATGATTGGGAAAGTTTTAAGGAACAGCAGATCTTAACTAAAAAAGCAATACGGAGAGAAAAAATCAGGTATGAGCTCAGTCTAGCCAGGAATATAAAAGGGGATAGCAAAAGCTTTTTTAGCTATGTGAAGAGAAAGAAGATAGTTAAGAACAATGTTGGCCCCTTGAAGAATGAATTGGGAGAAATTGTTATGGGAAACAGGGAAATGGAAACAGAATTTAATGCATACTTTAGATCTGTCTTCACCAGGGAGGACACAAGCAATCTCCCAGATGTATGGATGGGCCAGGGTCATAAGATATCAGAGGAATTGAGACAGATTGACATTAGGAAAGAAACTGTGATGAGTAGACTGGTAGGACTGAAGGCTAATAAATCCCCGGGTCCAGATGGTCTGCATCCGAGGGTTCTAAAAGAGGTGGCTCAGGAAATTGCGGATGCATTGGTAATCATTTTCCAATGTTCCTTAGATTCAGGATCAGTTCCTGAAGATTGGAGAGTGGCTAATGTTGTCCCACTTTTCAAGAAGGGAGGGAAGGAGAAAACGGAGAACTATCCTAACGTTAGCCTAACGTCAGTCATGGGGAAGATGCTTGAGTCCATTATTAAGGACGAAATAGTGGCATATCTAGATGGCAGAAATAGGATTAGGCCGAGCCAGCATGGATTTACCAAGGGCAAATCATGCTTGACTAATCTGTTGGGAGTTTTTTGAGGGTGTAACAAGGATGTTAGACGAGGGTAAGCCAGTAGATGTGTACCTAGATTTTCAGAAGGCATTCGATAAGGTGCCACATAGGAGATTGGTGAGTAAAATCAGAGCTCATGGCATTGGGGGCAGGGTTTCAACAGGGATAGAAAACTGGTTGGCAGATAGAAAGCAAAGGGTAGCAGTGAATGGGTGTTTCTCAGACTGGCTGGAGGTGACTAGTGGGGTACCACAGGGCTCTGTATTGGGACCACAGCTCTTCACGATTTATGTCAATGATTTAGATGAGGGCATTGAAAACTATATCAGCAAGTTTGCTGACGATACTAAACTGGGTGGCAGTGTGACATGTGAAGAGGACGTTAGGAGAATACAGGGAGACTTGGATAGGCTGAGTGAGTGGGCAGATACTTGGCAGATGTCATTCAATGTGAATAAATGTGAAGTTATCCACTTTGGAAGCTGGAACAAGAGGACAGAGTATTGTCTGAACGGTGTCGAGTTAGGTAAGAGAGAAATGCAAAGAGACCTAGGAGTCCTAGTTCACCAGTCAATGAAGGTGAATGAGCAAGTGCAACAGGCAGTGAAGAGGGCAAACAGAATGTTGGCCTTTGTTACAAGGGGAATTGAATACAAGAGCAAGGATGTTCTTTTGCATTTGTACAGGGCCCTGGTGAGACCACACCTGGAATATTGTGTACAGTTTTGGTCTCCAGGTTTAAGGAAGGACATTCTGGCAATTGAGGAAGTGCAGCGTAGATTCACTAAGTTGATTCCTGGGATGGCAGGGCTGTCTTACGCAGAGAGATTGGAGAGATTGGGCTTGTACACGCTGGAATTGAGGAGATTGAGGGATATCTGATTGAAACGTTTAAGATAATTAAAGGATTTGATAGGATTGAGGCAGGAAATATGTTCCAGATGTTGGGAGAGTCCAGTACCAGAGGGCATGGATTGAGAATAAGAGGTCAGTTATTTAAAACAGAGTTGAGGAAGAGCTTCTTCTCCCAGAGAGTTGTGGAGGTGTGGAATGCACTGCCTCGGAAGACGGTGGAGGCCAATTCTCTGGATGCTTTCAAGAAGGAGCTGGATAGATATCTGATGGATAGGGGAATCAAGGGATATGGGGACAAGGCAGGGACTGGGTATTTATAGTGAATGATCAGTCATGATCTCAGAATGGCGGTGCAGACTCGAGGGGCCGAATGGTCTACTTCTGCACCTATTGTCTATTGTCTATAAAATCCTTAGGACCTGCAAGGTTTCGAAGCAGGGTTTCAACATCAAAAATTTCTTTCCTTCCACTGATGCTCCTCAATCCACTGAGTAAGGTTTAGAAAACTCTCGTCGAGGGGACAGCACTGAAAGGGTGAGCAGCTTCAAGCTCCTGGGTGTGAGCAACATCTCAGACGATCTATCCCTGGCACAACGAGTGATGGCATTACAAAGAAGGCTCACTGCCAGCTGTACTGCATTGGGAGCTTGAGGAGAATTGGGAAGTCACAGATGTAGTGTGGCGAGCATTCTGACTGGCTGCATCACTCTCTCATTTGGAGGCTGCACTGCACAGGATTGGAAAAAAAACTGCGGAGGGTTGCAAACTCAGCCAGCTTCATCGTGGGCACTGGCCTCCCCAGCACCCAGACACCTTCAAAAGGTGATGCCTCAAAAAGACAACATCCATCATTAAGGACTCCTATCATCCAGACCTGGCCTCTTCTCATTACTACCATTAAAGGGGAGGTACAGGAGCCTGAAGACACACACTCAGTATTTTAGAACAGCTTTCTCCCCTCTGCCATCAGATTTCTGAATGGACAATGAACCCATGAACACTACCTCACTATTATTTTGCTCTCTTTTTGCACTCATTATTTAATTTAATTGTGTAAGTTCTTCTTCTTCTTGCGCCCTTAACTCCTGGTGGAGTCGTCGGGGTGCTGTCACGACAAGCTTTGCTTCGGTCTCTTCCATCAGTCACGATTGTGTGCCAGGGCCTGGGTCACTGCAAGTGTTTTCCCTGTCCATTCTTTAATATGGTCCGTCCATCTTTTCCTTTATCTGCCTGCCCCTCTTTTCCCATCCATAGTTCCCTGTAGAACGGTCTCTGCATGGCCACTGGATCTTGTTATGTGGCCGTACCATCTCAGCTTCCTTTTCTTCACCATTGTGAGAAGGTCTTCATGGGGGCCAACGTGGAGCTGAATGGTCTTGCGGACCTGCTCGTTTGTGATGTGGTCCAAGTAGGAGATGCCCAAAATGTTGCGATAGCATCTCATTTCCAATGCCTGTATCTTCCTCTGTAGCTCTGCTGTGAGGGTCCATGTCTCACATACGTACAGGAAGATGGAGAATACCAATGCGTGCAGGAGTTATACAAGTTATAGTGGTTTTTATAATTTACAGTGCTTTTATTATGTATTACAGGTGTGCACGTGTGAAGGCCAAGAGCTGGACAGGGGCTATTTGAGACGCATGCTATTTGGAGCATTTAATAGTTAGTGGGAGCTTATCCCCACTAACACTCACAGCTGTAACAACTTAAGGAACCTATTAATTTGTACCCCTATATCATCATGCATATATTTTCATACATTACACACACAGTAACAGGTGCATATGACTAAAGTCGCTAACCTAATTTATAATACTGGCTGACTTGCATTTAAGGTGAGAGGTTAAGCTTTCAAGAGGATGCGTGGGGCAAGTATTTTATACAAAGAGAGGTGGATATCTGAAATGGACTGCCAGGGGCCGAGATGGAAGCAGTTACGATACTGGTGAACGAGAGGTTTTTTGATAGAGTCATGAGTATGTTTGGAATGAAAGGGTATTAAAACAAAAAGGTCACCCTATCTAAAAAGTTTCTTGCCCCAAGCAGTTAATCTGAATAACCAATCTAGTTAGCTACCCCCACCACCCCACTCTCCCAGTTACCTCAGTGAATGCAGTGCGGTAAACACTTTAAACCACTTTTGATAATGCTGTTTGCATTGTAAATACATGCTAATATTTAAGTAGTTATGCACATTTTAACCTATATCCATACTTCCAACTTTATTTTATATCATTATTCTTTATAATTGTTGAATTTTTGTCCATGAAATGCCAACCCACCACAGCAAATTTCTAATATATGTTACTGTACACTCAGTGACTTCTTTATTAGTTAACTCATAAGATACAGGAGCAGAATTAGGCTATCCTGTACCTAATAAAGTGGCCACGGAATGTATATCTCACAGAGACGGGAAAGGCTGGGACTGTTCTCCTTCCGGCCATGGCGGCTGGCACCAGTTTAATAGTGTTGGGAATTTCCATGGAAAGGAATTTAATTCTGAAGGAGGGAGACAATGATTGTGATTCAAAACTGTCAGTGTGAAGGGTCATCTATCTCTCTACTGGGAATGTGTGCTTTGAGCCTGTTGTCAACATAAAATGCCTTTCCCACCCATCTGGCTTCACCTATCATCTTCTAGCTTGTCCTCTTTCCCCTCCCCCCACTTTTTTATTCCAGACCCGATGAAGGCTCCCAGCCCAAAGCGTCAACAGTTGATTTATTTTCTGTAGATGCTGCCTGACCTGCTGAGTTCCTCCAGTGTTTTGTGTGTGCTGCTCTGGATTGCCAGCATCTGCAGGGTCTCTTGTGTTTGTGTCAACGTAAGATGTGAGTCATTCCTTTCCCACAGTGCACACTTTCAGTCAATGTTCCTGTGTGAGGCAGCATCGGACTTCTGGTGCAAAGTGCAGGTTGATTCTGTGCTGGAATCCCGCCTGCAGCAGCCACCTGTTACGTTGCTGAAAGGTTTGCTACAACAGAGCACTTGTGAACTTGGCAAAGGGCCAATGCCGCTCACAAGGCACTTTGGTTGCAGGATTAACTCCTTGTGGGTCAGAACTTCTCCCGAGTCTGAGTGGCTATTTCACGTGTCTGCCTGTGAGAGGGCAAATAAGGTTATACCTGACCTGCAGTACCGCGCATTCCTGGACCTCCTGAGTAGCTCAGCAGTAGGGGGCGCCACCTCACACCTCCAGAGACACGGGTCCAATCCTGACCACTGGTGCTGTCCCGGTGGAGTTTTCCCGTTCCCCCTATGACCGACTGGGATTCCTTACAGTGATCAGTTTTTACTTATTTGTTTGTTTATTTATTTAGAGAAACCGTGTGGGCAGGCACTTCTGGTCCAATGAGCTATGCCACCCAGCAACCCACCTAGTTAACAGTAGTCTATTCACAGGGCAATTTACAATGACCAATTGACCTACTAACCAGTACATCGTTGAACCGCAGGAGGAAGCCAAGAGCATGCATTGGAAACCCAAGTGATCATGCGAAGGATATACAAACTTCTTACAGATGCTGTCAGAATTGTATTCTACACTCTGTCGCCCCGAGCTGTAACGGTGGTGTGCTAACCACAATGCTACTGTGGCACCCCATGTTTCCTCCTTTCCTCCCTACATCCCAAAGACGTGTAGGTTGGTAAACCACCATGTTGTATGACGTAGTGATCATGGCCTTACTATGTCCATGACTGCTCTGGGAAAATACTTCTACAGAAGTGGTTTTGCTGTTGCCTTCTGCTGGGCCGTGTCTTTACAAGTCAGTTGACGCCAGCCATTATCAACACTCTTCAGGGATTGTCTGCCTGGCGTCAGTGGTTGCATAACTTGTGACATGCACCATCGGCACCCATGGGTTCATGTGACCTTGATTTGGAACAGTTGTGGCTAAGCAGGTGTTTCACCTTGCCCAAGTGTGGGCTGCAGGTTAGCAGAGGGAAGAACCATCTCAGTAGAGAAGTATCTCTACCTCACCACCCAAACTGTAAATATACCCAGAGTATGCAGCCAGCTAAATAAACACAGGTAAGTTGGGTGATCACTGAGAATTGTCCATAATCACTCAGGTAGCAGCAGAAATTGGGGACAGTTGGTAGGAATTTGGTGAAAGTAAAATGTGCTTAGTCTGGGCACAGGAGCAGTTTATACCAGTGCATATCTATGGGCTGCTGTTCTTCATTTCCAAGACAACTACAAAAATAAGCGGTACTGTATAAGGTTCATGTACATACATGAAGGGCCCACCCTGGGAAAAATCTCACTGCTAATGTAATGCTCTTTCTGTAGAAGCGGTGTTTGGGTTATGGTTAGAGATAACAGGTGCTTTGGAATGTGAGCCGTCCAATCAGGGGAGCGGGTTCTTGTGTTGTGTGCCTGACACCACCGGTGTGAGACTTAGTCTTTTGTTCACCGGCAGACAAAGAAATAAGATGCTGGAGAGAACCAGTCATTGGGTTTGACCCAGTGGGGGACCGTGATTCAATGGAGCAAGGTTCCACACATGACTGAGGATTGGTGAATATGACCTTTGGAAGAGTTGAGCTCCAACTTGACTATTTGATTCCAATGTTTTTTTCTTTCTCTTGTTTACTAACCCTCTCTTTTAGTTAAGATCCATAAATATAATTCCTTTAGTCGTATGCAGTGTGCTATTATCTCTTGGCATTGAGTTGTAACAGGGTAACAAATTACACGGCATCCACACAGACCGGGGTTTGCGGTGGGAGAGCCGCCTCAATCTCACGGGTTTGGCAGGACTGCAGTGTGTATTCCTTAGACGTACGCAGCCAAGGAAACCAGGGGGGTTTCAGAGAGAATGCAGTTGCCGAGAAAGTCTAGTGAAGGCAGACAATAAATCATAAGGGTCCTGAGGAGGCAGATTGGGAGATCAGATCTTTATTGTATAAGGAGCCAATTCAAAGTTCAAACTACATTTATTATCGAAGTATGCATACAATATACAACCTTGAGATTTGTCAATTGTCTTATAACACCAGAACAGAAGCTGTCCTTGAGCCTGATGGTACGTATTCATGAGCATTTGTACCTTCTGCTCAACGGAAGAGGGCAGAAGAGAGAATGTCCGGAGTAGGAGGGGTCCTTAATTATGTTGGCTGCTTCTGTGATCATAACTGGCTCTGAGACTGAATATACTCTGTGATATTTGAGCATGAAGATTAATGCTGCCTCTGTCCAGTGTTTCTGATATATGTGTGGTACCCCTTCTCTGGGCAAAGACAATACTGATCGCTCTTCATTACTGAAAGAGCCACTGAATGCATCATTCAGCCCTCTTGACCGGCGGACAAGACACATATTCTACTGCAGTATCAATGCCTGACTGGAATGTATATGCCTGGATTCTGCAGAGGACAGTACATGCATTGTTGAGAGACTGCACTAAATGCCCAAACTCTTTCTGAGAGGCTGCCGCCGACCTCTCCGGGGACAATCATCCTCTCGTGAAACAAGTGAGAATCCTGACAGTGACAGGGGGATCACGGTGCTCGCAGTACAATAAATCACACAGAAAATCAATTCAGGAGTAAACAGCTTGACAAGCCCGTTCAAACTTGCATCTCCACATCCCGATAGCCCATGAAGACTGGATGAAGGAGGGGAGATACAAACATAGGTGGAGGGGCAGGTAGTATTGAGGAAGCAGGGAGTCTGCAGAAGGACTTAAAACAGATTGGGGAATGGGGCAATGAAGTAACAGATGGAATAATGTCTAGGGAAGTGCATGGCCATGCACTATGGTAGAAGGAATAATGATATGGCCTATTTTCTAAATGGGAAAAAAATTCAAAATTCAGAGGTGCAAAGGGACTTGGCAGCCCTCGTCCAAGATTCTGTAAAGGTGAACTTGCAGATTGAGTCGGTGGTAAGGAAGGCAGATGCAATGTTAGCATTCATTTCGAGAGGACTAGAACACAAAAGCAGGGTGTAATGCTGAGGCTTTATAAGGCGTTGGTCAGATCGCACAGAGTATTGTGAGCAGCTTTTGAGCCCCTTATCTAAGAA
Organism: Hypanus sabinus; assembly: GCF_030144855.1. Lineage (NCBI taxonomy): Eukaryota > Metazoa > Chordata > Chondrichthyes > Myliobatiformes > Dasyatidae > Hypanus > Hypanus sabinus. The sequence goes on from NC_082707.1 coordinate 16,839,797, forward strand.
AAGCTGTTCTGGCACTGGAGAGGGTGCAGAAGAGTTGAAAGGGTTCACAAGAAGGATCCCAGGAACCTAAGAGTTAAAATATGAAAAGCGTTTGATGGCTTTGGACCTGTACATGCTGTAGTTGAGAAGAATGAAGGGGGGAATCTCATTGAAACGTATTGAATATTGAAAAGCCTAGATAGAGTGGATGTGAGGAGGATGTTTTCTATAGTGGGGGAGTGTAGGGCCACAGTGCACAGTCACAGTAAAGAGGAATATCCCTTTAGAACAGATATGAGGGGAGATTTCTATATCTAGAGGGTGGTGCATCTGTGGACTTCATTGCCACAGATGGCTGTGAAGGCCAAGTCATTGAGTATATATAAAGTAGAGGTTGATGGGTTCTTGATTAGTAAGGGCATCAAGGTAATGGGGAGAAGGCAGGAGAATGGGATTCAGAGGGGGAAGTAAGCAGAGCAGACTCAATGAACTGAAAGCACTATACATTATGGGTGGGTTTGAAAAATTGTTGGTTTCTCTCTCCACAGGCGCTCCCTGATCTGCTGAGAGTTTCCACCAATTTGCAATGTTTATTTCAGAATTCTGGCGTCTGCAGCTATGTTGCTTTTCAGAGTACAGGTTGTCCCCAAAGTTCAAAGAAAATTATTATCTAAGTATATAAATGTCACTATATACAATCCTGAAATTCATTATTTATAATATTTACAATAAATACAAGAAGCACAACTGAAGACAAACAACCAATGTGCTAAAGACCAGAAATCATGCAAACACAAAAAGAAAATCAAGAGAACTGTACATTAGATTTTGGTTAATTGGGGCAACTGCTTAGTTGGGATAACACTTACAGAACGAAAATTAATCAGGAAAACAGCCGGGATTCCCTTTGTTTATTTGGGTCACAAGGCTGTGTAATTGGAACAGGGGACTGTTACTGAACAGTTTCTAACCCGCATCAGTCACTTGCACTCAGTGGCCATTAGTTCCTACAGGGTACTTAGAACAAACAGGTCTTAAACAGCGTCAGTTGTGTGTGTTTGTGTTCAAAATGCAGTTAGAAAATTCAGAACTGCTTTTTTACTGTGGTTTCAGACATTCAGGCTTGGAGATTCCAGAAATGGACGGCAGTGAACACGAAATGATTTTGCTACTTCAACAAGTGAGGAACTATGAAGAACTGGGTACAGCTTCTTCCATCAGGCTGTGAAACTAATGAATAATCTGCCACCACTGATGTCTCATCACCAGGAATATGACCTGTTTAATGTACATTCGGCCCTCCTTATCCGCGCATTCCACATGCACGAATTCAACCAACCGTGAATCGCGAAAACCGGAAGTGCTTTTCCAGCACTTGTTGTTCGAGTTTGTACAGACTTTTTTTCTTGTCATTATTCCCTAAGCAATGCAGCATAACAACCATTTTACATAGCATTTACATTGTATTAGGTATTATAAGTAATCTAGAGATGATTTAAAGTATATGGGAGGATGTGCGTGGGTTATTGTGCATCAGAATCGGAAAAAATTGGAAGTTCTCTTACTAACTAAGTCGGAACAGGTACATCCGGTATTATTTAGCGTCAGTTAGTCAAACATTTGTCTTAGTATATAGTATATATTTTACCTTTCTATGCATATAAAACACTTAAGAATGTATGTTTCAGCGCCGGGCTCAGGAACCGAAGTTCTCGGGACTCGGGACAGTTCATTCCCTAGTGTGTTCTCCACCGTGCCGGGTTGATGTGGAGGATCAAAAACTCAAAACCCCGAAACCTAATAATTAAACCACTCCGTTGCTTAGTAATAATTGTAACTTACATCGGGCCAGGGCCTTTTTCACTTTATCCTTTAAAATTGTTCTGATCGTTGACCGACTGTAGCCTAAAGCTTTTCCAATGACCGATGGCATTTCACCTCTTTCCGATCGCTTTATTATTTCCACTTCATTTTCAATCATTATCGTTATTATTTTTGTGAACAGAAACACTACGCATTCAGAGCTCTGGCGCCGTGTCCTAATGTCCACCACACTGACACAGGTTAAATAAGGTCTGGAGTTCCGCTGGGTCCTAAGGTCCACCGGATTCAGACAGGTTGAATAATGGACTTGAGCATCCACGAATTTTGATATCCGCGAGGGGTCCCGGAACCAATCCCCCGCAGATAAGGTGGGCTGACTGTATCATGTACTGTCCATTGATTACCGTTTAATTGCACATTACATGCATTTAATTTATATTTTATTAACTTGTCTGTGACAATCTGTCTGGCCACCCTCCTCTGACCTCGCTCATAAACAAGGCATCTTTGCTCACTAAAACTCTGGTTAGGCCACAGGCTGAGTATTGCGTTAAGTTCTGGTCACCTCATTATAGGAAGGATGTGGAAATTTTAGGGAGATTTACCAGGATTCTGCTTGGATTAGAGAACCTGTCCTATGAGGAGAGGTTTAGCGAGTCGAGTGAAGGAGAATGAGAGGTGAATGATGAAGGTGTACTAGACGCTAAGAACCATGGACAGCCAGAGACTTTTTCACAGAGTGGAGGTGGCTAAGAACAAGGTATAATTTTAAGGCAAGTACAGGAAAATATAGAGGGGTGTCAGAAGAAGGTTTTCTACACAGAGCGATAAGTGATGAATCATTGCCACTAATTGCAGTGGAGGCCAAGTAACTTGAAAGCAGAGTTTGATAGGTTCTTGATTAGTAAAGGTATCAAAGGTTGCAAGAAGGCAGAAGAATTGGGATCAGAGAGAAAAATAATGTCTAATAGCGGAGCAGAGTCAATAGGCCAAATGGCTTAATTCTGCTCCTATGATTTATGGTCTTATAAACACAGAATTTTTAAAAGACTACTCAGTTTTTAAGACCTATCTGGTTCACTGATGTGTTTTCTTGAGGGAATTCCTACCCTGTGTAAATATCCCGACATGTACAATCAATATCTCAATCCAAGTGTAACTAGGTAAGGATATTAATGCTAAATTATTCCACTGTTGAAGATGAATAAATTCATGTCAAGTTTGTCTCGTGTACAAGTTCAACGAAGTCGAGGTACAATGAAAAAGTTGCTTGCAACAATACCACAGGCACATAGGTTCTGACAACACACAGAATTTATATTTAAAGTAAATTATACAAGATAGTGAAGAGAAAAGATTGTGCAACACAAGGCTATGAAGTTCAGGAAGTTAATTATGTAGACACAAGAGATTTTGCAGATGATGGAAATCCAGAGTACCACACACAAAATTCTGGAGGAACTCAGTAGGTCAGGCAGCAGCTATAGAGAGGAACAAAGAAGCTGAGACCCTTCATCAGGACAGCTGAAGTCAAGTGCACGAGGCTGATTGATCACATAGTAAATTGATTGGGCTTTTTACACGCAAAAGGCACTCTCGTTTTGTGCGGGCTTTCAAGCATGCATATTTCCAACTTGGCGAATCCGGTTTGTTGCTCACGCACTGTAAGTTGCACAGCCTTTACTGTGGCTAATGCGTCTCAGTAAAAATGCTTAATCCTCCTGCTCCATCGTCGTTCTAGCTCCACACAATACCCTCTCAATCTTATATTCACAGTCAATGTGTTCTATTACATTCCTTCAAACCTTAAATTGTTGCTGCTCATGTAGTCCTCTGGGGTGGTACACAGTTACAATAATTGAGGGGTTTCCACACCCAACCCAGCTCCCCCCTCTCCAGTTAAAGAACCTATACTCTGGTCCTTCACTACGAAGCCCCTGTAGCAGCTCGCCCACACTTCAGTGCGTCCCTCAGCACATACTCCTGCAGTCTGGAATGTGCCAGCTGGCATTCCATTCCTCCTTTATGCGTTGGCAGACCAACAAGTTTCGGGCAGATCAAAGGGGGTCTTTCACCGAGTTGATGATTGGCCAGCAAGTAAGTGTATGTGTGTGTGTGTGTGTGTGTGTGTGTGTGTGTGTGTGTGTGTGTGTGTGTGTCCGTCCGTGGGAACAGCCTGTAGATCAGACAGTCCTCTGCCACAAAGCTGCTCGTGATCAACTGTGACACAGACCCTTGCATGTTTCTCCACACCCTCTTCACAAATCTACAGCCCACAACAAAGAGCTGAGGGACCATGTCGTCCCCATTATAGTCATCCTGTGGGCAGGGCACGGTGGGAGTGAGGAGGCTCTGAGCACGCAGGAAGAATCTGACTGTGAGGGACCCTCTCACCGCTGGCCAGGCAAGGTCTTGGTGCCTGCTGGTGAGATCTGGTGATGAGGCATTCTGTCAGTCTGCTCAGGGAGGTGACCGCACTGTGTCCATTGAGTCCTACTCCTGCAGTGTCGGAATTATCAAATGCTACGTGTGTTATGAAGGAGCGGTGAGCTGGGAGTAGCTAATGGGATGACCGGAGAGGGCAGGAATGCACAACTGGCCACATCTGTCAACGGCAGTGTGGCTATTGATAACTTCCAGCTGTTTCCTGCCATGTCTAACTAGTATTTCTATCCCCAAAACCCCAGGACTTCCTTCTCACTCATCGACTTTGTATTGAAGAATCTTTGCAAGCTGAGTTAAATAGTAACACGGGACATTGTGCAACCCAGCATTAGGTACAACTTGCTTAACATGTTCATTTCCGCTTTTAGGACACGACTATCGGTACCAAAGAATATATAATATAACCTTGAGAGAGTCTGCAGACGCTGGAAATCCTGAACAACACACATAAAATAAATAAAACCGGAGAATGCTGGAAACACCTCAGCAAGTCAAGCAGCATCTGCAGAGAGGCAGTCAGTTAATATTTGAGGTCAGTGCCCTTTCTCCAGAAAGAACGTTACAGTGCATATAAAAATACTAAAACCCGTAAGTTAACACCACGCTCAAGGACAGCATCTATGAACAGTGCTCTTGTATGATAAGATGGCCTTCGGAAGAGCGCGGTCAACGAGATTCAGTCCTGGTAAAGGGCCCTGACCTGAAACGTCAACCGACTCTCTTCCTCCACAGATGCTGCCTGAGTAGCCGGCTTCCTCCTGTTGGTATTGGTAATGGTTTACTATTGGTGGAGTGAAAAGCTTGCTGTGCATGCTGTTCAGACAGATCACATCATGCACAGTGCATTGGGGTAGAACAAGGGAAAACAGTAACAACACAGAATGAAGTGTAAAATCTACCGACAGAAAGGTGGAGTGCAGGTAAGCAACATAGTGTAAAATCATAACCAGGTAGATTGTGAGGCCGAGTGTCCTGGAGCAGAAATGGTAAATACCAGGGAGCATAATTTTAATGTGATTGGAAGTAAGTATCAGGGTATGTCAGAGATAGGATCATAACGAGGTAGATTGAGAGGCCAAGAGGCCATCTTATCGTACAAGAGCACAATTCATAGATGCTGTCCTTAAGCGTGGTGTTAAGAGCTTTCAGGCTTTAGTATCATCTGCCCAGTGGAAAAGAATGTCCAGTGTTGATCTGGTCTTTGATTATTCTGTCTGCTTTTGCAAAAAGTGTCACCATTGTAAGGTTAAGATCCTTCAACAGATCACTCTGCCGATACATATAATGCGCAAGTGTGTGAGGTTACCCAATACTAAATGGTGGGACTCTTTTTCGAACGGTGAGAGAATGGGCGATGCTGAGATCAAAGGGACTGAGGTACCCGTGTACACAAGTGACTGATAAGGGATCTTTGCCTGAAACATTAACACTGATTCACATCCCACAGACACTGCCCAACTTGCTGAATATTTCCAGCACTTTGTTACATTAGACCATTACACCATAAGATATAGGAGAAATTAGGCCATTTGGCCCATCTAGTCTGCTCCACCATTTCATCATGGCTGATCCATTTTCTCTCTCAGGCCCAATCTCCTGCCTGTATCCCATCATGACATGACTATCAAGAATCTATCAACCTCTGCCTTAAATGAACCCAATGACATGGTCTCCACAGCAGCCTGTAGCAACGAATTCCACAGATCAACCACCCTCAGTGATTCTGCCAGTAAACCGAACAATCATCATCACTGTTAATTCTAGCTTCCTTAATCCCAGCCATTTTGGATCTGAACTCACTTTCCCAGTTTATTAGCTCATTAGTTGACTTACTATTGAAATAACTCAGACACGGTGCCAGTAATTCCCACAATTTTAATCACATGAGCCGCTCAGTCTTTTGATATGGTGCCGGAATCCCCTGAGCTGTTTCACCCAATCTGATTAAAAATGTTGATATTAAGCTTTTATAATATAGTTATACAGTGCTACATTCCCACTTTCCTGAGGCATTTGAGCATAATCAAAGTATAATAAACTCCTTTTAATTTTCCCGCAGGGATGAGAACTCTGCCCTGTCCCTTTTAAAGGTGCACTGTCTCTTTAATTGGGCTCTCCCATCTGCCCTACATTTGCAGTGTGATAAATGTTGAGCAGTAACCCTGCTGTTTTAGTCCTTGGGTCAGGCTGCCTTGATCAGAGAACAAACTGTTACATCAACAACAGCAATTTTCCTTCTACCTTTAACACAATAAAATGACAAGTCACATTAGGGCAGATGCACAAAGCTTGACAGAAGGCAGCAAGTTCTCTCTTCTTCACGGGGCGCTTGTTTTCACTTTGGGCCCGAAGGCCGAATTCTGCTCCAATGTCTCATGGTCTTATCGGAGGTTGACAGGTTCTTGATTAGTAAGGGAGTCACAGATTATGGGGAGAAGGCAGGAGAATAGAGTTGAGAGGGAAAATCAATCAGACATAATGGAATGGTGGAGCAGAATCAATGGGCCGAATGGCCTGCCAGCCACAGTCTGCTAACCTGACAAGGACTCTCATTATTTCTGTCAACTATCTTGTTATCAATCCGTACCTGTACGCTACCCTTAGCTGCGCGTGCACTAACATTGTTTACCACCTATCCTGGATTTTGACGACAGCCGGCTAAGAAGTCCAAATACCTGTACAAATTCAGGTTTTGTATCATCTGATGGTACATATTTACAACAAACATTCCTCCAGACCACAGTGCACCCACACAACATACATCACACAACACATAAACCACAATATTATACTATAAGAAGTTAATGACATATAATTCAAGGCGCAGGAGGTAACATGCATGTAGACCACATCCACCGATTCCCTGGAGAGTTTTTCAATGAGGCACAACCTAGCAGGATTCCTGAACATTAATCTATCCTGATTTTCCTCTCATAAATCAACTATGATTCTGTTCAACTACTGCTTTCAGAGTTGGAAACAGTTGACCAGGAATGAGACACAGAATCACAGTCTGAGTTCCTCCAGTTTTGTATGTGTTACTCTGGAATCACAGTTTGAAGCTTATCTGAGAGACAACAATGACAAGAGCCTTTGAGTTTATTTGCAGACTATTACTGGGAAAGATAACAAAGTGAAAGGTCAAAAGCTACAAAGTGAATTCTACATCACGTTAATGATTATAGAAAAGTCTATAGCAATACCGCTGCTGAGGAATGCAATTCTTAATAAATTTAAATCAAACCAATGAGAACAAAAGAATGCTTTAAAATAGAGATGACGAATCAGAACTGTATTTATTATCACTGATATAAGCTCGGCAGCCACATTATTAGGTACACCTGAACATTTGTTCATTAAAGTAAGTATCTAATCAGCCAATCGTGTGGTAGCAACTCAATGCATAAAAGCATGCAGAGTCAAGAGGTTTAATTGTGTTCAGACCAAACATAAGAATGGGGAAGAAATGTGAACTAAGTGGTTTTAATTGTGGAATGAGTATTGGTGCCAGATGGGGTGGTTTGAGTATCTCAGAAATGCTGATCTCTTGGGACTTTTGCACACAATAGTCTCTAGAGTTTATAGAGAATAGTATAAAACAAACAAAAAAATATAATCAACAGCAGATCTGTGGTGAAAATTACTTTTTCTGACTAGAGGTCAGAGGAGAATGGCCAGACTGGTTGAAGCTGACAGACAGGAAGGTGACAGTAACTCAAATAACCACAGGGCACGACAATGGTGTGCAGAAGAGCATCTCTGAATGCACAACATCAAACCCTGAAGTGGACGGGCCACAGCAGCTGAAGACCAAGAATGTACACTCAGTCGCCACTTTATTAGGTACAGGAGGTACTTCACAAAGTGACCAGTGAGCACGTGTCATTAAATTGTTTGTAGCAGTACAGTGGGAGACATAAAAATCATTCATCCATGATCATACAGCAATACATGATGGATATAGACCCTGCGGCCCAATGAATTCATACTAACCATGACACCCAGCTGGCCCATCCCAATTTCCAGTGTTCTACCCACGTCCCTTATAGCCTTGCCCTTATTTCAAGATCCAAAATTGTTTCATGTCAATTACCGTACACAAGTGTAAAGGTCCAGATCTGATGCAGAACGAAAAGAAAACATAATAAAATAAAGAACACAATAATAAAAATAAAAATCACAATGAATATAAATACAAAAGAAAGATTTTACACCTGTGTGTGTGTGTGTGTGTGTGTGTGCGCGCGCGTGTGTATATACATACATACATACACACACACACATAAAGTGACACTCAGTATACAAGGTGACTGACAGGAAATGATAAAGTAGTGGTGGTAGGATGGGTCAGTGGGTGGAGATGTTGATCAGCCTCACTGTTAGCGATGGTGACTGCAGCTACCAATCAAAGTGCTGTTTAAAATGATACAATTATATCTGCATTGACCACATGCTCTGGCAGCTCATTCCATATTCTCACCGCCCTTCAGGACCCTTTTAAACTTCTCCCCTCTTATCCTAAATCTATGCCCCCTAGTTTTTAGCTCCGCTACTCTGGGGAAAAAGACTGTTACCTTATCTCTGCCGCTCACAATTTTATAACCTGTTTAAGGTCGCCTCTCATTCTCCTACCTCCTAAGGTACAAGGACATAGCCTGTCCAACCCGTCCCTAACACTCAGGCCCTTTGGCACCAGATTGTGAGGTGACACTTGCAGGCTGCCCTCAGCACACCCTCAACTGCGTTGGTTGTTGACACAAATGACACATTTCACTGTATATTGCGAAGAACACATAACAAATAAACAAATCTCTAGTCCTGGCCACATCCACATAAATCCTTTCTGCACATATAAATTATACTGCATAAACAACGGTACTTGCAGGTCAAAAACACAAGGGATTTTGCAGATGTTGGAGATCTAAAGCAACACACACAAAATGTTGGCGGAACTCGGCAGGTATGAAAAGGAATAAACAGTCGATGTTTTGGACCGAGACCCTTCATCAGAACTTTGGTATCACCATTATGTTTGGATACAAGTAATCAATATATGAAATCTCTCAAAGTATTTTATTTTCTGTGTGCTTATTATTATAAAGATTATTTTCCAAGCTACCAGTGACAACCAAATAGTAACAAAAATTTCCACGAGTTACAATAAAAATATATAAAAAAGAAGTGTGAAAGAGAGATAGTGAGTTAATGTTCTTGGGTTTCTTTGGTTAACTTATTGAGGAAGAGCGCATAATAAGCCCTGCTGCCCCTTTGAGCCACAGCACCAAGCAGCCTTTCATTTAATCCGAGCCTAATCACGGGACAATTTAGAATGACCAATTAACCTACCAACCAGCATGTCTTGGGTCTGTGGGAGGAAACCAGAGCACCCGGAGGAAACCCACGCAGCCACAGGGGGAATGTATAAATTTCTTACAAACAGGGGCAGGAATTGAGCCCAGGTCGCCGGTACCATAAAACACTGCACTAAACACTACCCTACCATACATGGACCATTTAGAAATCTGGAGGCGGAAGGGAACAGGCTGTACCTAAAACATTAAGTGTGTGTGTTCAAGCTCCTATACCTCCTCCTCGATTGTAGCAATAAGAAAGAGACGATTCCCCAGATGGTGAGGGTCCTCCATGATGGAAGCAGGCTTTCTGAGACACCACCACTTGCAGGTGTCCTTGAGTTACTGCCTGTCATGGAACTGGCTGGGTCTATAACCCCATGCAACATGCACAAAAATGCTGGAGGAACTCAGCAGGTCAGGCAGCATCTATGAAGGGGAATAAACATTGGATGTTTTGGGCCGAGACTATTCTTTATGACTGAAAGGAAGGGGGAAGAAGTCAGGACAAGAAGGTGAAGCGTGTTCAAGCTAATAGCTTGAAGGTAATAGGTGAAGCCAGGTGGGTAGGGAGTGGTAAATGAAGTAAAAGCTGGGAACTGTTAAATGGAAAAGGTTAATGGCTAGAGATGGAGGAATCTGATAGGAGGGGAGAATGGACTGTGGGGTAAAATGGCAGGAAGAGGGGCACCAAGGGGATGTGATAGGCAGGTGTGGAGAAGTGGTAAGAGGGAAGCATATGTACATGAAGAATTGAAGAAGAGGTAAGGGAAAGGTGGTAAAATTACTGCAAGTTAGAGTGAGAGAAATTGACATTTATGCCATCAGACTGGAGGATACCCAGCCAGAATATGAGGAGTTGGTGCTCCAACCTGAGAGTGGCCTCATCGTGGCAGGAGGGAAGGGCACGGACTGACATGTTGCAACAGGAATGGGGATAGAAAATTAAATGGTTGGCCACCAAGAAACCCTGCTGTGTGCGGATGGAGTGAAGGAGACCCAACCATTTACAGATTCTTTCAATTCTCTGCATCGGAGTTGATAAGGTCTATAGAAACACAGATCAATAAATGGAGGTGATAAAGAACATTTATCATTTCCATTTCAGAGTCCAGAACAAACATGGAGGCAGGAATGAAACAGGGCAATTCATTGAATGGTGGAGTCAGAAAGTGCAAGAGCACTGAAAGAGCAAAACTCCTGCCAAAGATCTACTAGGTATTCACAATGTGATGCTGGGCTCACGTGAAGATCTGTTTGGGATTCACAATGTGATGCTGGGCTCACGTGAAGATCTGTTTGGGATTCACAATGTGATGCTGGGCTCACGTGAAGATCTGTTTGGGATTCACAATGTGATGCTGGGCTCACTGGTGAAGATCTGTTTGGTATTCACAATGTGATGCTGGGCTCACTGGTGAAGATCTGTTTGGGATTCACAATGTGATGCTGGGCTCACGTGAAGATCTGTTTGGGATTCACAATGTGATGCTGGGCTCACTGGTGAAGATCTGTTTGGGATTCACAATGTGATGCTGGGCTCACGTGAAGATCTGTTTGGGATTCACAATGTGATGCTGGGCTCACTGGTGAAGATCTGTTTGGTATTCACAATGTGATGCTGGGCTCACTGGTGAAGATCTGTTTGGGATTCACAATGTGATGCTGGGCTCACGTGAAGATCTGTTTGGGATTCACAATGTGATGCTGGGCTCACTGGTGAAGATCTGTTTGGGATTCACAATGTGATGCTGGGCTCACTGGCGAAGATCTGTTTGGGATTCACAATGTGATGCTGGGCTCACTGGTGAAGATCTGTTTGGGATTCACAATGTGATGCTGGGCTCACGTGAAGATCTGTTTGGGATTCACAATGTGATGCTGGGCTCACTGGCGAAGATCTGTTTGGGATTCACAATGTGATGCTGGGCTCACGTGAAGATCTGTTTGGGATTCACAATGTGATGCTGGGCTCACTGGTGAAGATCTGTTTGGGATTCACAATGTGATGCTGGGCTCACTGGCGAAGATCTGTTTGGGATTCACAATGTGATGCTGGGCTCACTGGTGAAGATCTGTTTGGGATTCACAATGTGATGCTGGGCTCACTGGTGAAGATCTGTTTGGGATTCACAATGTGATGCTGGGCTCACTGGTGAAGATCTGTTTGGGATTCACAATTTGATGCTGGGCTCACTGGTGAAGATCTGTTTGGTATTCACAATGTGATGCTGGGCTCACTGGTGAAGATCTGTTTGGGATTCACAATGTGATGCTGGGCTCACTGGTGAAGATCTGTTTGGGATTCACAATGTGATGCTGGGCTCACTGGCGAAGATCTGTTTGGGATTCACAATTTGATGCTGGGCTCACTGGTGAAGATCTGTTTGGTATTCACAATTTGATGCTGGGCTCACTGGTGAAGATCTGTTTGGTATTCACAATGTGATGCTGGGCTCACTGGCGAAGATCTGTTTGGGATTCACAATTTGATGCTGGGCTCACTGGTGAAGATCTGTTTGGTATTCACAATGTGATGCTGGGCTCACTGGTGAAGATCTGTTTGGGATTCACAATGTGATGCTGGGCTCACTGGTGAAGATCTGTTTGGTATTCACAATGTGATGCTGGGCTCACGTGAAGATCTGTTTGGGATTCACAATGTGATGCTGGGCTCACTGGCGAAGATCTGTTTGGGATTCACAATGTGATGCTGGGCTCACGTGAAGATCTGTTTGGGATTCACAATTTGTTGTTGGGCTCACTGGCAAAGATCTGTTTGGGATTCACAATGTGATGCTGGGCTCACTGGCGAAGATCTGTTTGGGATTCACAATGTGATGCTGGGCTCACTGGCGAAGATCTGTTTGGGATTCACAATGTGATGCTGGGCTCACGTGAAGATCTGTTTGGGATTCACAATGTGATGCTGGGCTCACGTGAAGATCTGTTTGGGATTCACAATGTGATGCTGGGCTCACTGGCGAAGATCTGTTTGGGATTCACAATGTGATGCTGGGCTCACGTGAAGATCTGTTTGGGATTCACAATGTGATGCTGGGCTCACGTGAAGATCCGTTTGGGATTCACAATGTGATGCTGGGCTCACTGGTGAAGATCTGTTTGGGATTCACAATGTGATGCTGGGCTCACTGGTGAAGATCTGTTTGGGATTCACAATGTGATGCTGGGCTCACTGGCGAAGATCTGTTTGGGATTCACAATTTGTTGTTGGGCTCACTGGTGAAGATCTGTTTGGGATTCACAATGTGATGCTGGGCTCACGTGAAGATCTGTTTGGGATTCACAATGTGATGCTGGGCTCACGTGAAGATCTGTTTGGGATTCACAATGTGATGCTGGGCTCACTGGCGAAGATCTGTTTGGGATTCACAATGTGATGCTGGGCTCACGTGAAGATCTGTTTGGGATTCACAATGTGATGCTGGGCTCACTGGTGAAGATCTGTTTGGGATTCACAATGTGATGCTGGGCTCACGTGAAGATCTGTTTGGGATTCACAATGTGATGCTGGGCTCACTGGTGAAGATCTGTTTGGTATTCACAATGTGATGCTGGGCTCACTGGTGAAGATCTGTTTGGGATTCACAATGTGATGCTGGGCTCACTGGTGAAGATCTGTTTGGGATTCACAATGTGATGCTGGGCTCACTGGCGAAGATCTGTTTGGGATTCACAATGTGATGCTGGGCTCACTGGTGAAGATCTGTTTGGGATTCACAATGTGATGCTGGGCTCACTGGCGAAGATCTGTTTGGGATTCACAATGTGATGCTGGGCTCACTGGTGAAGATCTGTTTGGGATTCACAATGTGATGCTGGGCTCACTGGCGAAGATCTGTTTGGGATTCACAATGTGATGCTGGGCTCACTGGCGAAGATCTGTTTGGGATTCACAATGTGTTGTTGGGCTCACTGGTGAAGATCTGTTTGGGATTCACAATGTGATGCTGGGCTCACTGGCGAAGATCTGTTTGGGATTCACAATGTGATGCTGGGCTCACTGGTGAAGATCTGTTTGGGATTCACAATGTGATGCTGGGCTCACTGGCGAAGATCTGTTTGGGATTCACAATGTGATGTTGGGCTCACTGGTGAAGATCTGTTTGGGATTCACAATGTGATGCTGGGCTCACGTGAAGATCTGTTTGGGATTCACAATGTGATGCTGGGCTCACTGGTGAAGATCTGTTTGGGATTCACAATGTGATGCTGGGCTCACGTGAAGATCCGTTTGGGATTCACAATGTGATGCTGGGCTCACTGGTGAAGATCTGTTTGGGATTCACAATGTGATGCTGGGCTCACTGGTGAAGATCTGTTTGGGATTCACAATGTGATGCTGGGCTCACTGGTGAAGATCTGTTTGGGATTCACAATGTGATGCTGGGCTCACTGGTGAAGATCTGTTTGGGATTCACAATGTGATGCTGGGCTCACGTGAAGATCCGTTTGGGATTCACAATGTGATGCTGGGCTCACTGGTGAAGATCCGTTTGGGATTCACAATGTGATGCTGGGCTCACTGGTGAAGATCTGTTTGGGATTCACAATGTGATGCTGGGCTCACTGGTGAAGATCTGTTTGGTATTCACAATGTGATGCTGGGCTCACTGGTGAAGATCCGTTTGGGATTCACAATTTGTTGTTGGGCTCACTGGTGAAGATCTGTTTGGGATTCACAATGTGATGCTGGGCTCACGTGAAGATCTGTTTGGGATTCACAATGTGATGCTGGGCTCACGTGAAGATCTGTTTGGGATTCACAATTTGATGCTGGGCTCACTGGTGAAGATCTGTTTGGGATTCACAATGTGATGCTGGGCTCACTGGCGAAGATCTGTTTGGGATTCACAATGTGATGCTGGGCTCACGTGAAGATCTGTTTGGGATTCACAATGTGATGCTGGGCTCACTGGTGAAGATCTGTTTGGTATTCACAATGTGATGCTGGGCTCACTGGTGACGATCTGTTTGGGATTCACAATGTGATGCTGGGCTCACTGGCGAAGATCTGTTTGGGATTCACAATGTGATGCTGGGCTCACTGGTGAAGATCTGTTTGGTATTCACAATGTGATGCTGGGCTCACTGGTGAAGATCTGTTTGGGATTCACAATGTGATGCTGGGCTCACTGGCGAAGATCTGTTTGGGATTCACAATGTGTTGTTGGGCTCACTGGTGAAGATCTGTTTGGGATTCACAATGTGATGCTGGGCTCACTGGCGAAGATCTGTTTGGGATTCACAATGTGATGCTGGGCTCACGTGAAGATCTGTTTGGGATTCACAATGTGATGCTGGGCTCACTGGCGAAGATCTGTTTGGGATTCACAATGTGTTGTTGGGCTCACTGGTGAAGATCTGTTTGGGATTCACAATGTGATGCTGGGCTCACTGGCGAAGATCTGTTTGGGATTCACAATGTGATGCTGGGCTCACTGGTGAAGATCTGTTTGGGATTCACAATGTGATGCTGGGCTCACGTGAAGATCTGTTTGGGATTCACAATGTGATGCTGGGCTCACTGGTGAAGATCTGTTTGGGATTCACAATGTGATGCTGGGCTCACTGGCGAAGATCTGTTTGGGATTCACAATGTGATGCTGGGCTCACTGGTGAAGATCTGTTTGGTATTCACAATGTGATGCTGGGCTCACTGGTGAAGATCTGTTTGGGATTCACAATGTGATGCTGGGCTCACTGGCGAAGATCTGTTTGGGATTCACAATGTGATGCTGGGCTCACTGGTGAAGATCTGTTTGGGATTCACAATGTGATGCTGGGCTCACGTGAAGATCCGTTTGGGATTCACAATGTGATGCTGGGCTCACTGGTGAAGATCTGTTTGGGATTCACAATGTGATGCTGGGCTCACTGGTGAAGATCTGTTTGGGATTCACAATGTGATGCTGGGCTCACTGGTGAAGATCTGTTTGGGATTCACAATGTGATGCTGGGCTCACTGGTGAAGATCTGTTTGGGATTCACAATGTGATGCTGGGCTCACTGGCGAAGATCTGTTTGGGATTCACAATGTGATGCTGGGCTCACTGGTGAAGATCTGTTTGGGATTCACAGTGTGATGCTGGGCTCACTGGTGAAGATCTGTTTGGGATTCACAATGTGATGCTGGGCTCACTGGCGAAGATCTGTTTGGGATTCACAATGTGATGCTGGGCTCACTGGTGAAGATCTGTTTGGGATTCACAATGTGATGCTGGGCTCACTGGTGAAGATCTGTTTGGGATTCACAATGTGATGCTGGGCTCACTGGCGAAGATCTGTTTGGGATTCACAATGTGATGCTGGGCTCACTGGCGAAGATCTGTTTGGGATTCACAATGTGATGCTGGGCTCACTGGTGAAGATCTGTTTGGGATTCACAATGTGATGCTGGGCTCACTGGTGAAGATCTGTTTGGGATTCACAATGTGATGCTGGGCTCACTGGCGAAGATCTGTTTGGGATTCACAATGTGATGCTGGGCTCACGTGAAGATCTGTTTGGGATTCACAATGTGATGCTGGGCTCACGTGAAGATCTGTTTGGGATTCACAATGTGATGCTGGGCTCACGTGAAGATCTGTTTGGGATTCACAATGTGATGCTGGGCTCACGTGAAGATCTGTTTGGGATTCACAATTTGTTGTTGGGCTCACTGGCGAAGATCTGTTTGGGATTCACAATGTGATGCTGGGCTCACTGGCGAAGATCTGTTTGGGATTCACAATGTGATGCTGGGCTCACGTGAAGATCTGTTTGGGATTCACAATGTGATGCTGGGCTCACTGGCGAAGATCTGTTTGGGATTCACAATGTGATGCTGGGCTCACTGGTGAAGATCTGTTTGGGATTCACAATGTGATGCTGGGCTCACTGGTGAAGATCTGTTTGGGATTCACAATGTGATGCTGGGCTCACTGGTGAAGATCTGTTTGGGATTCACAATGTGATGCTGGGCTCACGTGAAGATCCGTTTGGGATTCACAATGTGATGCTGGGCTCACTGGTGAAGATCTGTTTGGGATTCACAATGTGATGCTGGGCTCACTGGTGAAGATCTGTTTGGGATTCACAATGTGATGCTGGGCTCACTGGTGAAGATCTGTTTGGGATTCACAATGTGATGCTGGGCTCACTGGTGAAGATCTGTTTGGGATTCACAATGTGATGCTGGGCTCACGTGAAGATCCGTTTGGGATTCACAATGTGATGCTGGGCTCACTGGTGAAGATCCGTTTGGGATTCACAATGTGATGCTGGGCTCACTGGTGAAGATCTGTTTGGGATTCACAATGTGATGCTGGGCTCACTGGTGAAGATCTGTTTGGTATTCACAATGTGATGCTGGGCTCACTGGTGAAGATCCGTTTGGGATTCACAATTTGTTGTTGGGCTCACTGGTGAAGATCTGTTTGGGATTCACAATGTGATGCTGGGCTCACGTGAAGATCTGTTTGGGATTCACAATGTGATGCTGGGCTCACGTGAAGATCTGTTTGGGATTCACAATTTGATGCTGGGCTCACTGGTGAAGATCTGTTTGGGATTCACAATGTGATGCTGGGCTCACTGGCGAAGATCTGTTTGGGATTCACAATGTGATGCTGGGCTCACGTGAAGATCTGTTTGGGATTCACAATGTGATGCTGGGCTCACTGGTGAAGATCTGTTTGGTATTCACAATGTGATGCTGGGCTCACTGGTGACGATCTGTTTGGGATTCACAATGTGATGCTGGGCTCACTGGCGAAGATCTGTTTGGGATTCACAATGTGATGCTGGGCTCACTGGTGAAGATCTGTTTGGTATTCACAATGTGATGCTGGGCTCACTGGTGAAGATCTGTTTGGGATTCACAATGTGATGCTGGGCTCACTGGCGAAGATCTGTTTGGGATTCACAATGTGTTGTTGGGCTCACTGGTGAAGATCTGTTTGGGATTCACAATGTGATGCTGGGCTCACTGGCGAAGATCTGTTTGGGATTCACAATGTGATGCTGGGCTCACGTGAAGATCTGTTTGGGATTCACAATGTGATGCTGGGCTCACGTGAAGATCTGTTTGGGATTCACAATGTGATGCTGGGCTCACTGGCGAAGATCTGTTTGGGATTCACAATGTGATGCTGGGCTCACTGGTGAAGATCTGTTTGGGATTCACAATGTGATGCTGGGCTCACGTGAAGATCTGTTTGGGATTCACAATGTGATGCTGGGCTCACTGGCGAAGATCTGTTTGGGATTCACAATGTGTTGTTGGGCTCACTGGTGAAGATCTGTTTGGGATTCACAATGTGATGCTGGGCTCACTGGCGAAGATCTGTTTGGGATTCACAATGTGATGCTGGGCTCACTGGTGAAGATCTGTTTGGGATTCACAATGTGATGCTGGGCTCACGTGAAGATCTGTTTGGGATTCACAATGTGATGCTGGGCTCACTGGTGAAGATCTGTTTGGGATTCACAATGTGATGCTGGGCTCACTGGCGAAGATCTGTTTGGGATTCACAATGTGATGCTGGGCTCACTGGTGAAGATCTGTTTGGTATTCACAATGTGATGCTGGGCTCACTGGTGAAGATCTGTTTGGGATTCACAATGTGATGCTGGGCTCACTGGCGAAGATCTGTTTGGGATTCACAATGTGATGCTGGGCTCACTGGTGAAGATCTGTTTGGGATTCACAATGTGATGCTGGGCTCACGTGAAGATCCGTTTGGGATTCACAATGTGATGCTGGGCTCACTGGTGAAGATCTGTTTGGGATTCACAATGTGATGCTGGGCTCACTGGTGAAGATCTGTTTGGGATTCACAATGTGATGCTGGGCTCACTGGTGAAGATCTGTTTGGGATTCACAATGTGATGCTGGGCTCACTGGTGAAGATCTGTTTGGGATTCACAATGTGATGCTGGGCTCACTGGCGAAGATCTGTTTGGGATTCACAATGTGATGCTGGGCTCACTGGTGAAGATCTGTTTGGGATTCACAATGTGATGCTGGGCTCACTGGTGAAGATCTGTTTGGGATTCACAATGTGATGCTGGGCTCACTGGCGAAGATCTGTTTGGGATTCACAATGTGATGCTGGGCTCACTGGTGAAGATCTGTTTGGGATTCACAATGTGATGCTGGGCTCACTGGTGAAGATCTGTTTGGGATTCACAATGTGATGCTGGGCTCACTGGCGAAGATCTGTTTGGGATTCACAATGTGATGCTGGGCTCACTGGCGAAGATCTGTTTGGGATTCACAATGTGATGCTGGGCTCACTGGTGAAGATCTGTTTGGGATTCACAATGTGATGCTGGGCTCACTGGTGAAGATCTGTTTGGGATTCACAATGTGATGCTGGGCTCACTGGCGAAGATCTGTTTGGGATTCACAATGTGATGCTGGGCTCACGTGAAGATCTGTTTGGGATTCACAATGTGATGCTGGGCTCACGTGAAGATCTGTTTGGGATTCACAATGTGATGCTGGGCTCACGTGAAGATCTGTTTGGGATTCACAATGTGATGCTGGGCTCACGTGAAGATCTGTTTGGGATTCACAATTTGTTGTTGGGCTCACTGGCGAAGATCTGTTTGGGATTCACAATGTGATGCTGGGCTCACTGGCGAAGATCTGTTTGGGATTCACAATGTGATGCTGGGCTCACGTGAAGATCTGTTTGGGATTCACAATGTGATGCTGGGCTCACTGGCGAAGATCTGTTTGGGATTCACAATGTGATGCTGGGCTCACTGGTGAAGATCTGTTTGGGATTCACAATGTGATGCTGGGCTCACTGGTGAAGATCTGTTTGGGATTCACAATGTGATGCTGGGCTCACTGGTGAAGATCTGTTTGGGATTCACAATGTGATGCTGGGCTCACTGGTGAAGATCTGTTTGGGATTCACAATGTGATGCTGGGCTCACTGGCGAAGATCTGTTTGGGATTCACAATGTGATGTTGGGCTCACTGGTGAAGATCTGTTTGGGATTCACAATGTGATGCTGGGCTCACTGGCGAAGATCTGTTTGGGATTCACAATGTGATGCTGGGCTCACTGGCGAAGATCTGTTTGGGATTCACAATGTGATGCTGGGCTCACTGGTGAAGATCTGTTTGGGATTCACAATGTGATGCTGGGCTCACGTGAAGATCTGTTTGGGATTCACAATGTGATGCTGGGCTCACTGGCGAAGATCTGTTTGGGATTCACAATGTGATGCTGGGCTCACTGGTGAAGATCTGTTTGGGATTCACAATGTGATGCTGGGCTCACTGGTGAAGATCTGTTTGGGATTCACAATGTGATGCTGGGCTCACTGGTGAAGATCTGTTTGGGATTCACAATGTGATGCTGGGCTCACGTGAAGATCTGTTTGGGATTCACAATTTGATGCTGGGCTCACTGGTGAAGATCTGTTTGGGATTCACAATGTGATGCTGGGCTCACGTGAAGATCTGTTTGGGATTCACAATGTGTTGTTGGGCTCACTGGTGAAGATCTGTTTGGGATTCACAATGTGATGCTGGGCTCACTGGCGAAGATCTGTTTGGGATTCACAATGTGATGCTGGGCTCACGTGAAGATCTGTTTGGGATTCACAATTTGATGCTGGGCTCACTGGCGAAGATCTGTTTGGGATTCACAATTTGTTGTTGGGCTCACTGGCGAAGATCTGTTTGGGATTCACAATGTGATGCTGGGCTCACTGGCGAAGATCTGTTTGGGATTCACAATGTGATGCTGGGCTCACTGATGAAGATCTGTTTGGGATTCACAATTTGTTGTTGGGCTCACTGGCGAAGATCTGTTTGGGATTCACAATGTGATGCTGGGCTCACGTGAAGATCTGTTTGGGATTCACAATGTGATGCTGGGCTCACTGGCGAAGATCTGTTTGGGATTCACAATGTGATGCTGGGCTCACTGGTGAAGATCTGTTTGGGATTCACAATGTGATGCTGGGCTCACGTGAAGATCTGTTTGGGATTCACAATGTGATGCTGGGCTCACTGGCGAAGATCTGTTTGGGATTCACAATGTGATGCTGGGCTCACGTGAAGATCTGTTTGGGATTCACAATGTGATGCTGGGCTCACGTGAAGATCTGTTTGGGATTCACAACGTGATGCTGGGCTCACTGATGAAGCCTACATTTATTAGTAGTTATTAATTGTCCTCGAGACGGTGGTGATGAGTGATCTTATCCATGAGACGTAGGAGCAGAATTAGGCCATTCAGCCCATTGAGTCTGTTTCACCATTCCATCATGGCTGATGTATTATACCCCTCAACCCCCCTCCTGCCTCCCAACCTCCCAAAACCTCCTGACTCCCTTACTAATCAAGAAGCTATCAACCACCACTTTAAATACGCACAATGACTTGCTGTTCACAGACATCTGTGGCAATGAATTGCACAGATTCGCTACCTCCGGCTCAAATTCCTCCTCATCTCTGTTCTAAAGGGACATCCCTCTTTACTGAGGCTGTGCCCTCTGGACCTAGACTCCCTCACAAGAGGAAACATCTTCTCCACGTCCACTCTATCCAGGCCTCTCAATATTCGATAGGTTTCAGTGAGACCCTCCCCTCATTTTTCCAAGTGGCCAGCAAGTACAGGGCCAGAGCCATCAAAAGCTCGTCATACACTAACCCTTTCGCTCCCACAATCATTCGTGTGAACTTCCAACACCAGCACACCATTTCTTTGTAAAGGGTCCCAAGACTGCTCACAATGCTCAGCATGGTCTGAACCCTGCTTGCATTTGAAAACTTCAAATCTGAGGTTGACTGGAATTTGCTACGGAGAACAACTGCTTAAGGTTACACTCCTTTCCTAAGACTTACTTTCGTTAAACTTGGAAATTAGCAAAGGGAGAGGGATAGCAGCCAAGATCCCCACACCACAAGTTTCAGGAACAGTTAATACCCTTCAATCAACAGACTCCTGAGCCAGCATGGATAACTTCACTCACCTCAACACTGAACTGATTCCACAACCTCTCAACTCACTTTCAGGGAGTCTAAATGTGTTTTTTAAATTAATTAACAAATCATTTTTTTTAATTTATATTTGCGTGGTTTGTCATTTTTCTGTTTGTCTTTGTGTGTCACTTTTCATTGATTCTATTGTGTTCCTTTGCAGTTACTGTGAATGTCAGCAGGAAAATGAACATATATACATGTACTTTGACGATAAATTTACTTTGAACTTTGAAGACTCCAAATGAGCTATGATTTAATTGAATGGCTAAACAAGAAGGATTGAATTGCTGGTCGTTGGAAACGTATTTAATTTTGGAAAAGATGTACAGTTGCTGTCCATTCTGTCAATGATTTACTGTAAGATATTTTTTCCCTGATCATATTGGCCCTACAATCCATCCTCAAAACAGCTGCATGAGCAGGGAGTGACAAATTTGGAAGTTAGTTGGAAGCTGGATTTTAAAGGGGCTCTTGATAGAATGGAATCCTAGCCCAGTCTTGAAGAAGGGTCTCGGTCCAAAATGTCAATGATTAGTTTATTTCCATTGATGCTGCCTGACCTGCTGAGCTCCTCCAGCTTTCTGTCTGTGTTGCCCTGGATGGAATAATTTCCTTCTTTATGCTACTGGAGATAGAACCCTTTCTTTCCCACAGTAATCATTTAGGATATATCTGACGGCCTCACTCCCATTCATTCCCCAGGACCACAAGAACGAGTACAAGAGGAACATTGTAATCAAGGCCATTCACATCAGCGAAACTGTCAGGGGATTATTGATGAGGTAACGAGCAGATAGTAAACAAACAAATGCCTGGCTCTGTTCCCAGACTGAGGTAATGTTGAACAATCACTTAAAGTTACCTTCTTGAATTTAATAAAGCCTTTCAGAATCAGAATTGGGTTCAATAGCACTGGCAAATATCATGAAATTTGTTGTTTTGCAATACATAATTAAATTAGTTAATTAGTACAGAAAGACTGTGGAGGGAAGTAAGTTGTTCCTGAAACATTCAGTGTGAGTCTTCAGGCTTCTGTACCTCCTCCCTGATGATAGCAATGAAAAGCCAGCATACTCTGGGTAACGGGGTTCCTTAAGGACAGATGCTGTTTTATTGAAGCATCGTCTTTTGAAGATGTCCTCGATGCTGGGAACGCTATGCCCATGATGGAGCTGGCTGAGTTTACAACTTTCAGCAGCTTTTTCCAATCCTGTTCAGTGGCTCCTCCATAACAAACAGTGATGCAACCAGTTAGAATGTGCTCCACAGTACATGTGGCGTATGTTGTGAAATTTGTTGTCACCTGTCTCACCTTACAACAGGAGTGTGGTTGACCCAACATCCCATTTTCCCATAAACCCTTCAGTCCAAATCTATCCATCTCCAACCAGGCTTGTGCATCTGCCTCGCTGAGAGGTTCTGTCTTTCCTAGAATGCTGAAAGAAATACTGGGGTGCAGGAGAAGGGGGGGAGGGTGATCTTACAAAAAGACGAAGCATCATAGATATGGCAGTCTGTTTCCCAGGCGTGGGGCAGAACACTTTACAGCACCATCGACCCGTGTTCAATTCCCAAAGCTGTCTCTAAGTTTGTACGTTCTCTCTGTGACCGCATGAGCTTTCTCTGGGTGCTCCGGTTACATGTGGGTCAATAAGGGTTAATAAATTATGGGCAAGCTGTGTTGGCACCAAATGCACGGTGTAACTTTGAAATGACTGTAGCATATCCTCAGAAAGCACTTGTTGATGCAAAATGAGGCATTTCACTCGATGTTCTGATGTACACATGGCAATCTTTAAATCTTTATTTTTACCAAGATAAGGTTTAAGGTGAGAGGAGAGAGACAGGGTTTTCACCCAGACAGTGGTCAGCATATGGAACAAGCTGCCGGGGGAAGTGATTGAGGCAGATACTATGACAACATCTAAAAAACAGGCACAGGGATAGGCCAGGTTTACAGCAGGTGTTCCAAACCTTTTTTATGCCATAAAGTCTTACCATCTATGACATCACCCAAGAGGCCCATGGACCCCAGGCTGGGAACCCCTGGTTTCAAGAGACATGAGCCAAACAAGGGCAAATGCAATCAGCGTAGCTGGGAGTCCTGGACAGCTTGGACTAATTGGGCTGAAGGACCTATTTCTGTGCTGCATTGCTCTAGGAATTACTTATCCTCTAGGACAGTATAGAAACTAACTTGTGAAGTTAGCACACAAGATGCTGGAGGAAATCAACAGGTCAGGCAGCACCAAACCTTCCGGGTTCTCCAGCGCTTTCTGTGTGCTACTCAAGATTTCCAGCATCTGCAGAGTCTCTTCTGTCTGTTAGAACATGGAACAGTACAGCTCAGGAGCAGGCCCTTCGGCCCGCAATGATGTGCTGAACCAGTTAAATTAGTAATCAAATGGCCAACTAAACTAACCTCTTCTGGCTTCACGATGTCCATATCCTTCCATTTCCCTCACATTGAAGTGCCTATCTAAACGTCTATTAAAAGTCTACGTCTCTAACGTATGTACTGTATGTCTACTACCACCCCCGGCAGCACATTCCAGGAACCCACCAATCTCTGTGTAAAATACTCACTCTTTACATCTCCTTTGAACTTACCCCTCTCACCTTAAATGCATGCTCTCTGGTATCGGAAAATTCATCAGCATCATTATCATTATGTGCCGTGTCGTAGGATGTAGGTGATCATGATCTTTTGACCATGATTGTTCTGGGCAAATTTTTCTACAGAAGTGGTTTAACATTGCTTCTTCTGGGCAGTGACCTCAGCCATTATAAATACTCTTCAGAGATTGTCTGCCTAGTGGCAGTGGTCATATAAACAGGTCTTGTGATATGCACCAATTACTCATACGACCGTCTACCACCTGCTCCCATGGGTTCACATGATCCTGATCAAGGGGCTACGCAGCTGCTACACCTTGGCCAAGGGTGACCTGCAGGGGAGCAGAGGGAAGGAGCGCCCTACACCTCCTTTGGTAAAGACGTATCTCCATCTCACCACACTAGACATTTCAACTCTGGTAATTAGATATTGTCTGTCTACTGTATTGTCAAGCAAGCCTTGGCCATCTGCCCTAGGATCTTTGTGTAAATTTGTGTAAAGGTTGCTGTTAACTGACAATCCCTCTGCTGGCCCTTGGGATAATCTGGCTGCAAATGAAAGGGGTAAATAAATTCTATCGTAAGCACACTGCTCTCTAGAACAAGTATAATAGTTTTCTGCACAAAGCAATATGAAGGAACATTCTGAAAAGAAGCTTTTAAAGATAAAGCACAAAAACTTCAATTGTGACATGTACATCGAAGCATATCGTGAAACGAGTCACTTGTATCAATGATGAGCTTAGAACGAGATGTGCTGGCAGTAGTCCATAAGTGTGGCCCCGCTTCCAGTGCCAATGTAGCATGCCCACAACTAACTCGTATGTCTTTTAGAATGTGGGAGGAAACCACAGCACCTGGAGGAAATCCATGCAGTCACAGGTAAAACATACAAGCTACTTACAGAGTGCAGTGGGAATTGAACACTGGTCACACTAACTGCTTTGCGAACATGCCACCCAATGAAAATTAAGATACTTTTCATATGGATCGAGTCATACAGTTGAACAGCACAGCAGCACAGAAACAGGCCCTAAGGCCCATCTAGTTCACTCCAAACTATAGGTCCAATGGAAAACTGGAAGAGTCAACACATAAGTGGCAAGAACAGCTCACATCCTGATGCAGGCTCCTGGGCTGAAACTTTGACCATCCCTTCACCTCCATGGATGCTGCATGACCTGCTGAGTTTTTCCAAAGCTTATTAACAGCAGCCTCCCCTCTTGTGCATTCTGTCGGTACTTCTCAATACCTCAGTAAAACAGCCCAAAGAATCAAATACCCAACCCACCCTGGAGCTTCTCTCTTTCCCCCTCTTTCACCAGGCAGAAGGTACAAAACCTTTAAGCAAGTACCAGAAGACTTAAGATATAGGTGCAGAATTAGGCCACTTGGACTCTCGAGTCTGCTCCGTCATTTCATCATGGCTGATCCAGTTCCCTCTCAATACCATTCTCCTACCTTCTCCCTATAACCTTTCATGCCCTAACTAATCAAGAACCTATCAACCTCTGCCTTAAATATACCCAATGACTTGGCTCCACAGCCACATGTGGCAGAGAATTTCACAGAGTCACCACTCTCTGGTTAAAGAAATTCTCCTCATCTCCATTCTAGATGGACGTCCCACAATTCTGATGCTGTGTCCCCTGCTCTTACACTCCTCCACTATAGGAAACATCCTCTCCACATCCATCCTAGAGAGGCCTCTCAACATTAGACAGCTTTCAATGAGATCGTCCCAACAGGCTCATGGACAGCTGTCAAAAGACTATTAAATAGATCCCTTGTAATTTCATAATCTAACTCATTATGATCTGGCACCTTACTGTTTACCTGAACTGCACTTTCTCTAGCTGTTACACTTTATACAGTTTTAAATTGCTCTACCTCAATGCACTACGTAATGGTCTGATCTGTTTGAACAGTGTGCAAGACAAACTGTTCACCATATCTCAGTACATGTGACACCAATAAATCATTTCCAATCTTGTTCCAGGTTCCAGCAAAGGCAGCTTGGCAAATCTCCAAGAAATAGAAGGACATACAAAAGGTGTTAGCACCATCTCTTTAGCAGCACTTTTTTTTTGTGGACAGTCCATAAACTCTTGAATGGATCTCTTCTCTGCACTCTGCTCAGCAACTGTAACATTACACTCAGTGACCACCTTACAAGGTGCCCATGTACTCCTAATCAGCCAATCACGTGGCAGCAACGCAATTCATAAACATGTGGACAGCAGGTTCTGTTGTTGTTCAGACCAAACATCAGAATGGGGAAGAAATGAGATCTAAGTGACTTTGACCGTGGAATGATTGTTGGTGCCAAGTGGGGTGGTTTGAGTATCTCAGAAACTGCTGATAGGATTTTCACACACATACTCTCTAGAGTTTACAGAGAATAGTGCAAAAACATCCAGTGAGTGGCAGTTCTCTGTGTGAAAACGCCTTGTTAATGAGAGAGGTCAGAGGTGAATGGACAGACTGGTTCAGGCTGACAGTAACTCAAATAACCACACGTTACAACTGTGGTGTGCAGAAGAGTATATCTGAATATACAACATGTCAAAACTTGAAGTGGAAGTTGCAGAAGACCACAAACATATACTCCTGTACCTAATAAAGTGGTCATTAAGTGTCTATTCCAGGTATTCTGATTTAGGAGTTTCAGGAGATTTGCTATGTCACCAAAGACTCTTACAAATCACTATAGATGTGTGGAGGAGAGGATTCTGACTGGTTGCACCCTAGCCAGCTCCAAGAGTTCACAACAGGTTGTAAACTTAGACAGCTCTATCAGGGGCAGAATCATCTGCAGCTCAATGTGAAAAAGACGAAGCAGCTGGTGGAGGGCCTGAGGAGGGCTAAGGCACCGGTGACCCCTGATTCCATCCAAGGGGTCAGTGTGGACATGGTGGAGGATTACAAATACCTGGGGATACGAACTGACAATAAACTGGACTGGTCAAAGAACACTGAGGCTGTCTAAAAGAAGGGTCAGAGCCATCTCTACTTCCTGAGGAGTCTGAGGTCTTTTAACATCAGCCGGACGATGCTGAGGGTGTTCTACGAGTCTGTGGTGGCTAGTGCTATCATATTTGCTGTTGTGTGCTGGGGCAGCAGGCTGAGGGTAGCAGACACAACAGAATCAACAAACTCATTCGTAAGGACAGTGATGTTGTGGGGGTGGAACTGGACTCTTTGATGGTGGAGTCTGAAAAGAGGATGCCATCTTGGACAATGACTCCCAATGACTCCCATCCACTCCATAATGTACTGGTTAAGCACAGGAGTACATTCAGCCAGAGACTCATTCCAGCGAGATGTAACACTGAGCGTCATAGGAAGTCATTCCTACCTGTGGCCATCAAACTTTACAACTCCTCCCTCGGAGTGTCAGACACCCTGAGCCAATAGGCTGGTCCTGGACTTATTTCCACTTGGCATGATTAACTTATTATCTAATTATTTCTGGTTTTATATTGCTATATTTCTTCACTATTCTTGGTGCGGCTGTAATGAAACCCAATTTCCCTCAGGATCAATAAAGTATGTCTGCGGAGCCTCAAGAAGACAGCATCCAGCACTAAGGACCCTCACAATCTGGAACGTGCCATCTTCTCATCACAGTACCGAAGAGGTACAGGAGCCCGAAGACACACACTAGGTGATTCTGAAACCGCTGCCATCAAATTACTGAATTGTCCATGAAAATCATTTCTTTACTTGCACTTTAATCTTTGTAAATTACAGTAATTTGATACCTTTGCTCTGTACTACTGCCAAGAGCAGAGATAAGTGAAGTTGAAATCGAAATTGAAATATCTTTATTGTCATTGCATAGAACAATTTGTCATGCACCGATACAGTGAAAATGAGTTTGCAACTCTCATACCCAATGCTATTAAACAACAAACAAGGAGGAATTTCTTTAGCCAGAGGAGGAAGTCCAACGGACATTCACGAGAACAATCCAGGGAATGAAATGGTTAAGTAATGAGAAGCATTTGATGAGTCTGGGCCTTTGTAGGAGTTTAGAAGAATGAGGGGAGATCTCATTGAAACCTATCGAATATTGAAAGGTCTAGATAGAGTGGATATGGAGAAGATATTTCCTATAGTGGGGGAATCTAGGAACAGAGGGCACAGCCTCAGTGTAGAGGGCTGTCCATTTGGAACAGAGATGAGGTGGAATTTCTTTAGCCAGAGGGTGATGAATCTGTGGAATTTATTCCCCAGACATCTATGGAGGCCAAGTCACCATGTATATTTAAAGCAGAGGTTAATAAATTCTTGATTAGATAGGACATAAAAAGTTACAGGGAGAAGGCAGGAGAATGGGATTCAGAGGGATAGTAAATTAGCCATAATGGAATGGTGCAGCAGATTTGATGGGCTGAATGGCATAAATCTGCTCCTCTGTCTTATGGTCTTCAAAGGACAAATTTCACACCAGTGATAATAAAATCTGTTTCTGATCTGTTCCCTACCCTTTGTGCCACTCTGATGTATTTATGTTTTGAAATGATCCTCATGGGTGGCCTGCAGAAGCTTTTTACTGTATCTCGCCACGTTATCACAATAAACCAATTACTGACATTGACCCAGTTTTACCACAAATCTTTCCACCCAGTGCAGTTCAACAGGGATTCCAACATCATTTACACAGATGTACAACAGAAGACAACTTCCTCGAGGAGGAAGGGTGTCACCAAACAGAAGCCACTGAGGAAGGGGACTATGGAAAGTGCGACTCACTTGCTGCTGGACTTGTGCACGTCAACGATGTTAGAAAACAGGTGGTGCCTCTCGGTCTTGGTCATGGTTAAGTTCAGCGCTTCTGAATTCTTAAACATCCGGATTAGGATCTCCAGGCTCAGCATGTAGGAGTGCTCCGATGATATCACTTCAAAAATAGCCTGTGGATAAAGAGAGGGTGTCCAGTTCAGAGGGAGGAAGTCAGGAAACAGAGGAGGACATTCAGTCCAGTTAGTTTATCCTGCTGCCCAATGAGATAGTGTCTGTGGCCTGACTCCTTTCCACATAATCTATTACAAAGCTTGTGTAACAAAAGTCAATGTACATCATCCATTTCTGCTGATACTGCTCTCCAGTATTCGCTCCCTGGAAACAAACTGGATTACTTCTGTCTGCAACTGACTCAGCATGAGATGAGGAACTGCTGAGGTCTTATTTTACAGAGACATGGCTCCAGGACAACATCCCATGCCTCATCAACCTTCAGACCAGGCCACTCAGGGACTTGTGATACTAACTGGTGACTGTATGTGCTATCATCACTATATGTGCTGTGTGTGAATGTATGTACTGTTTCCACACTGGCCCCAGAGGAATAATGTTTCATTTAGCTGTATACATTTGTACCATTGCATCACAATCAACTTGAATTTGAATTCAGTTAATAGAGCAGTACAGGTGCTTTGGCCCACAACGCTGGGCCAACCTTTAACTCACTCCAAGATCAATCTATCCTTTCCATTCCAAATAGACCTCCTTTTTCATCCACGTGTTTAAGAATCTATTAAATGTCCTTAATGTATCTGTCTCTACCACTACACACAGCAGTGTGTTCCACACACCCACCTCTCTCTTTGTAAAATATCTACCTCTGCCATGCTCCCTAATCATTCCTCCAATCAGTTTAAAGTTATGCCCACTTGTATGCCCCAGGAAAAATGCTCACCATATCCTCATAAACCATGCTCTCTATTTCAGACATCATCCTGGTAAATCTATCCTAATGTTGATGAGTAAGCTCTGGGGAGATCATTTTGGCCTCTTGTGTGCTGCCACCAGTACATCGACTGGAATATGTTGGTTGTTAATGCAAAAAACATGACACATTTCACTGTATATTCCGATGCTATGCTGTACACACTGTGCAACAGTCTTAGGTGTATATATGTATGTAGGCCTCCGTTAGTCTTGATAGACCATGGATTTGCACCTTGAAAAGTTTCCAGGGCACAAGCCTGGGCAAGGTTTTTTTTAATGGAAGACCAAGCTGCCCAAGCTGCAAGTCTCCCCGCTCCAGGCCACCGATGTTGTCCAAGGGAAGGGCATGAGGACCCATACAGCTTGGCACCGGTGTCATCGCAGAGCAATGTGTGGTTCAGTGCCTTGCTCAAAGACACAGATGCAGCCACAGTCTTTGTCAACGTGGAGCAGAGACTGTATTTGTCAACATGGAGTGGAGAGCATGTTTTATGAGGATATGGTGAGCGAGCTGGGGTTTTTCTCTTTGGAGCAAAGAAAGATGAGAGGTGACGTGCTAGAGATGTCCAAGATGATAAGAGGCACAGATATATGTGGACAATCAGCACCTTTTTTCCCTGAGGCATACACGTGGGCATAACTTTAAACCAATTGGAGGAATGATTAGGGAGCATGGCAGAGGTGTTTTTACACTGAGAGAGGTGGGTGCGCGGGTGTGTTGTAATTCAGGCAAAAGAAAAGGATGTTGAGAGTGGTGAGGGTGGAGGACTGCAGGAGGCGTTTGGGACAGTGATGCACCATCAATAACTCACTCTGAGATGTAAAGGCGAGATATCGGCTTTTATTGACTGGAAGAAGGAACAAGCAGTGAGTGACCACCATACTACATCCTGGAGACTGAGAGGCCGGGCTCAGGCCTTGATCGCCTTTATACAGGGGTCTGTGGGAGGAGTCACAGGAGCAGTCAGCAGGGGGCGTGTCCAGACAGGTATATGTAGTTCACCACAGACAGGTGGCAGAGATGGGGTGCCAGAGGCAGGGGTATGGTACAAATACAGACACACAGAGCCCTGAGACAGCAGATAAGGTCATTTGATTCCAAACAATTTATAGATTGTTTATAGATCATTACAGAATGTCTCTCGTTGCTTCCCAACCCCTCCCCTCTCTCTTCCCCCTTTCCCAACCATGATTCCCCTCTCCCTGCCCCAACTCTCAGTCCACAATAGAGTCCCAAAACAGAATCAGGATTATCATCATTCACATATGTCATGAATTTTTTTGCAGCAGCAGTAAAGTGTAATTCATAAAATTACTACAATATTGTGGAAAAGTCTTAGGCACCCTAGATACACATGTGCCTAAGATTTTTTGCACAGTACTAAATAGGTGACAAATAAAGCCAACCTTTATGTATTAAGTATCAGTTATTGAAGACCCTTTGAACATTCTAGCATTGTCAGTGTCTAGAAGTATCTCCCTCAACTTCAGTCCCAGCTCCAATTTTTCACCACCATAACTGATCTCATAATGACCGGCATTCTGGCTACCTGCACTGCACTCTGTTGCTGGTGAAACTTTTTTCCAGCTATGTTCTACATCAATGTCTAATGATCTGATCTGGATGAACAGATAGGGGATCTTCTTCACTCTGAGGGTGGAGAGAGTGTGGAACAAGCTGCCAGTGCAAGTAGTGGATGCATGTTAGATTTAAACGTTTAAGAGAAGCTTGGATATGTACATTGATGGGAGGAGTGTGAAGGACTGTGATCCAGGTGTAGGTCGATTGGACTAGGGAGGTTATTGGCTTGGTACAGACTAAATGGGCCGAAGGGCCTGTTTCTGTGCTATGACTTTTCACTGTAACTCAGCACATTTGACAATAATAAACCAATTCCAATTCTCCTACTTCCAGGCTCACCAACCAAATGGAACTGAACACAGAGCGAAATAATTCTCCTTTAATATGTGACAATTATAAACCTGTTTGGATTCCAATTTAACACCTAGTCCAAGAATCAATTCCCTAAAGATAATGATGAAAAATTGTACCAGAACATTGATCACAGTCAGACAATTGGCAGCAGCAAGTAATTCCTTAAACGATACTTTTCAGTAAAGGCATATACCAGCCCGGGGGTGGGGGTCCCAGGTTACATATGGAAATCCAACTTTATGCAAATTCTCTCATATATTTTTTAAGATTTTTCAACTTTGTAATAATAATAATGTATGAATGAATATAAAACATACATGTATCTGGGTATCAACAGAGAAAATAGATCATAGTGTGATAAAGTGAAAATTTTGACAGAATTTACTTCAAGGCTTAAGAAAATCTGCTAAACTGAGCTCAATAGCAAAAATATAACAGAGGCAATAAACAATTTCGCTACACTGTTATTAACATATTTTTGGCACAATATCTTGGTCTGAAACCAATGTGGAAAATTTACAAAGAAAAATAACAACTGAAATAACAAATTTTATAAAGCACCTTACGCACTCGAACATTAACATTACCTAGGACAGAAGGAGGAAGAAGAATAACAGACATCAAAAGATTACACAATAATCAGATAAAACTTTTGAGGATATATTTTCATCAACAAAACAGGATTCAGCAGTCCATGCAAACATATACAATTCTGATAAGTACGGACCACTAAACTTAAATGAAAGCACAACCCAGAAAAAGGAATAAATTACCACAATTGAAGAAAAAAATTAACCAACAGAAGAGCATGACCCTCCATGGAGGACATCCCCATGATCTGAGCAGACTAGATATCGACAAGGAAGTGTTGGACCCCTGGGCTCAGAGTTGGAGACCTCTTCCCAGAAACAGTAGTATTCATTGTGGCAATACAGGACCCGGTGGTTAACACAAAATTATCAGAAATACAAAAATAGAAGACCGACAAATTCAAGATGATGAGTGCAGAAAATGCCAAAAGAAACCAGAAGCAATCCAACATCTTACAGGATCCTGCAGCAGTTTAACTCAATCTGATTACAATCAAGTGGCAAACATCATTCATAAAAGCTTGCATTAGAATACAAACGCATAAAAGAAACCATACCATAATCTAGATACAAGTCTAATCCAGTTTTAGAGTCAGAGTCCTACAAATTATATTACAACTGATCTGTTATTACAGATAGGACAACCCATGATAACTTTCTCAATATAACAATACAGGATAAGCAAGCAAGAACAACGTACTTAACAGCAATAGCCATTTCAAAAACACATGACATACAGAAGTCAATAAGTGAAAACACCAAAAATTTGCAGAATTAAAATAGAAAGACTATGGAACATGAACAGGGTATACTTTGTCCCAATAGTAATGTCTAAAACTGGTGTCATCCCACAGTCAGAGCACAAAAGCATAAAAGAATTGGACCTACACAGTAATATCTATGTAAATTTTCAGAAGGCCACAATACTAAACACCACTAGAATCATCAAGAAGTTCAGAGCAATTGAGAAATGAGTGTATTTGGCTATGCCCATACCTCAGATATTACCAACATGGGCTGAGAAAAAAATAAAAATTATATTAGTATGAAAAGTTTCCTAGTAGTCATGAATAACTAGAAACAGGACAATTCAATTAGTTTCATAGCACATTGAACATTACAGCACAGTACAGACATTTCGGCCCATGATGTTATGATGACCTTTTAACCTACTTCATGATCAATTTAACCCTTCCACCTACATAGCCAATTACCCTCCATTTTTCTCTTATCTATGTGCCTATCTCTTAAATGTCCATAATGTTTCAGCCTCCACCACCCACCATTCTCTGTGTAAAAACCTACCTCTGACATCATCCCAAAACATTCCTGCAATTACCTCAAAAAAATCCTCTGCTATTAGTCATTTCCATCCTGCGAAAAAGGAGCTGGCTGTCCAGTTTGAAATCAACCATTCTTGCTAGATTCCCCTCCCACCCCACTTTTTCTATTACCTCAGTCACTGCACTGTAAACACTTCAAACCACTTTTTATAATGCCATTCACATTGTAAACACATGCTGGTTTAATGTATTAATGCATATTTCATTCCATATCTGCAGTTTAACCTCTGTTTATTTTTTTACATAATTGTTGAAGGATGTTTTTTTGTTGCCTGTCACGACACTGCACCACAGCAAATTTCTAATGCACGTCAGCACTTCTGACCAATAAAGATGAACCTTCACCCTTGAGTAATAGGGTGATTTTTCAATTAAGGTGCTTGGAGTCATGGGGTCATACATCATACATACAGGCAAACTGGACCATGCCAATCTAAGATGGTCCCATTTGTCTTTCCGTCCAAACACCTTCTAAATGTTTTTAATGTACCTTCCTCAACCACTTCCTCGGGTAAGTTGCCCCTCAGGTTCATATCTCTCCCCTCTCATCTAAACACTGTGCCTTTGATACTCTGACCCTGGGAAACAGGTGGTCTCACCCTATCTATGGCCCTCATGATTTTACACCCATCGATAAGACCACCCCTCATTCTGCTACACTCTAAGGAATAAAGTCCCAGCCTGCTCAGTGTCTCTCCACAACTCAGACCCTCAGTCATCCTCTTAAATCTTTTCTGCTTAATGGCATCTAAGCTATCTCAGGTTAAATGTAAACAGCTAGTCCTGGGGTTGATACTGAAGATCAAAGGTTGGTTGGAAGTCCAGAATTGGAGGCCGATTGCCTGGGACAACGTGTCTGAATTCCTCTGGAAAGTCAGAAGCCCATTATCTGTGAATCCAGAAGAATGCTGGAGTTTGGAGGGGCTGGAGACCCAGAGGCCTGATCTGGGCTTGGAGGACTGTTCACATATGTGAATGAGTTGTTGTTCAAAAAGGGCTTATTTTTGCTGCTTGTGTTATGTGCTGTTCTACTGAACATTGTGGGCAAGCTAGGTTTGCGCCTGAACCTGTGGCAACACTTGCGGTCTGTCCCCAGCACATCTTCAGGGTGTGTTGGTTGTTAACGCAATGACCCACTTCATGCATGCTTTGATGTACGTGTGACAAATAAATAAATCTGAATCTAAGTCACAACTGAACATTATTTCAAGTTCAGTTTAGCAGTGCTTTGTACAAATGCGACATCGTAGCATGTTGTTAGCACAACTTTATTATTCAGTACAGGAGGTACCTAATAAAGTGGCCACTAAGTGTACAGTGAAATTGTCCCAATTTCATTCAGCATTAGGCTTTCTTGTGCTTTTCCATACACGATTATAACATCACTGATTAAGTATATAAATAATGTAAATTACGGAGATTTCTTTTTAATAACGAGTTCCTAAAAGCTATCCAGATTCTTCTCACCAGGCTGCTGGGAACAGAGTGGTTGCAAAAGTAGTGCGAGATTGAAAGCACTTCTGGGATTTTTCCCTTTAATAACTGTAGTCTAAATAAAGGTGAATTTGATCCTTGGTTCAGAACCATAAACCATTCTGTCCAAAGAAAGCTGTGGCCAACAGGAAGACAATTCTGCTTTGATGAATGGTTTCCATCACAAAATTATAACAAAATGTCAATGTGAATTATAGGGTTCTTATTATTCATAGACGGCTGCCGCAAGAAAAACAGACAACCTTTTCTTCATCATAAAGAAGGCGCGCCAACAGCGATACTTCATTAGAAGTTTGATGGAGATTTAGTATGTCACCGAAGGCTCTAGCAAATTTCTACAGCTGTACCGTGAAGAGCATTCTGACTGACATTATCACCATCTGTCCTAGAGGTGCCAATGACGCTAAGAGTTGTAAACTCAGCCAGCTCCATCATGGACACAAACCTCCCCAACATCGAGGATATCTTCAAGAGATGGTGCCTCCAGAAAGCTACATCCATCATTAAGGACTTTCACTACAAGCATGCTCTCTACTCATTACTACCAACAAGGAGGAGGTAAAGGAGCCTGAAGACCTACACTCAATGTTTTAGATACAGGTTCTTATCCTCAGCCAGAGTTCTGAATTGTCCATGATCCTCACTATTTTGCTCTCCTTATGCTCTAATTATTCATCTTTTATATATTTTTATTGTAAATTATAGTATTTTTGATACCTTGCCTGTACTGCTGCCACAAAACACCAAATTTCATGACATTTGCCAGTGATAACAAACCTGATTCTGATTCCTATTTTCTATTCCAGGATCCATTATGAGGGACCCCCCACCACACAGGACATGCTCTCTTCTCACTGCTGCCACCCGGACGAAGGTACAGAAGACTCAGGACTCACACCACCAGGTTCAGGAACAGTTATTACCCCTCAACCATCAGGCTCCTGAACCAAAGGGGTTAACAACTTTACATACTCCATCATTGAAATGTTCCCACAACTTATGGACTCATTTTCAATAACTCTTCATCTCATGTTCTCAATTTTTACTGCTTATTTATTATTATTAACTTTTTTTTTGCATTTGCACAGTTTGCTGTCTTTTGCACAATAGTTGAATGCTGAAGTTGCTACTGTCATCAGGAAGAATGTAAAGTCTTTCATTCTTTATTATTCAATATTGGATTTATTGAGTATGTCCACAAGAAAATAAATCCTAGGGTTGTATATGGTGACATATAGGGTTGTATATGGTGACCCTTCGATAATAAATTTACATTGACCTTGTCGAGATGTTTGTAGTGAGCTGCCTTCTTGTACTGCTGTCGATTACGACCTGCCTTAGCAAAAACTGTTTAAGGTAGGTTCCAAAGGTTCCTGGAACGGTACTCATCCAAGCAAACAGAGAGAATTCCATCACCATCAACCTAGAGTTGTCAGTCTGGAGGCGAGGCCTGGAGATCAAAGGCAAATCCCATAAATGGGGAGTCTGAGCTTGATATCCTGAGGCCAAAATCTAGGAATTAGCGAGTCCAGAGGTCAAGGATTGAACATCAAAACCCTTGGGTTGGTGTGTCCAGAGGGTCAGATGTCTGTGAGTTTGTAAGTCTGGGCCAGAGACTGGAGGATGAAGGCTCAATGTCTACAAATCCATGTGTCCGAGGCCAAAGTCTGGTGCTTGGAGGCCAGGAAGTGTCCTGTCCTGGTTGGGGGGGGGGGGGGGTTGGAGACCTTGTTTGGGTGCACGAATAGGGAAAATATTATTCTTTTGTTTTGTTGTTGTCTTTATGCTATTTTTGTTGTTTGTATTATTCTGCTGAACACTATAGGCAAGCTACATTGACACCAGAATGGGTGCCGATACTTGTGAACTGGACCCCGCACATGCTGAGGTTGTGTTGGCTATTAATGCAATTGACGCATTTCACTGTATGTGCCAATGTACATGTGAAAAATATATGATCCTGAACATGAATCTGAATCTGATAGATTCCTTACTGATGTCAGGAATGACTTACGGATGTCAGGATTTGAGTCGTTTCTGCAGATACCTAATCACAGAGTGATAGGGTCATTAAATGCAAAAACAGGCTCTTTGGCCACTGAATCCGCACTACATCAAGGACACACTTACACAAAGAAATGATCTAGTCAGAGTGCCATACAGCACAGAAACGTAGAACAGTATAGCACAATTCAGGCCCTTTGAACCCATCATATTAGGCCAACCCTTAAACCAACCCTAAGATCAATCTGACACTTCCCTCCCACAGAGCCCTCCATTTTTCAGTCATGTGCCTATCTAAATATCTCTTAAATATCCCTAATGTACCTGCCTCTACTACCATGCATTTGCCACTCTCTGTGTAAAAAACTACTTCTGATATCCCCTATTTCCCTGCCATCACCTTCAAAGTATGTCCTTTTGTACTGAAAAAGTCTCTGGCTGTCCACTCTTTCTCTTCCTTTTATTATCTTATACAACTCTATCATGTCATCTCTCATTCTCCTTCACTTCAAAGCCCCAGCTCACTCATCTCTTTATTCCAGACAGCACCTTGGTAAATCTTCTCTGCGCCCTCTCTAAGGCTTCTATATCCTTCTTACAATGAAGCAACCAGAACTCCGTGTAGTCTAACCAGGATTCTGTAGAGCTTCAAAAAAATAAAGATACTTTGTCCCACTGTGCCTATGTCAACCACCATGCACTGATCTACACCAACCCCATTTCATTCTCCACACATTCCCGTTGACTTCCAGCTCATTCGACCACCCAGCTGCACCTCTTTGAGATGTGTTGGGGGGGGGGGGGGGGGGGTGGACCCACGTGGTCACCGGAGAGCATGCAAACTCCACATGGGTAGGACTTGTGGTTAGAATTGAAACCTAGTCTCTGGAATTGAGTGGAAAATACTCTACTGTACAATGTCTAAATTTTCAAGGATGGGCTTGATTGACACAAGCTTAGAACCACCCTCACGAGGAATTCTTCAATCATGGGAAATATTTCAACCTCTCAACCCAGGAGGGTATGTGTATGAACGAGTTAAGCAAAAGGGTAGTAGATTTGTACACAGATCCATTCAGATGTAAGTAGATGGGGGCGGGGGGGGGGGGGGTGTGTGTGCCCTTATCTCTAAGGACTTCACAGATCCCTTCCTGTTTAATCTCTTGTTTGCTTGTTATGTACCATGTTATAGGATGTTGGCAGTCACAGACTTTCCATGACCATGATTATTCTTTAGAAATTTTTCTACAGAAGTGGTCTTCTTCTGGGCGATGTCTTTACAAGATGGATGACCCCAGTCATCATCGATACTCTTCAGACATTGTCTGCCTGGCATCAGCGGTCAAATAACCAGAATTTGTGATAGGCACCAGCTGCTCATACAACCACCTACCATCTGCTCACATGGCTTCACGTGACCCGGATCCGGGAGAGGTGAGGAGGGTTGTTAAGTAGATGCTATACTTTGTCCAAGATTGACTGCAGGCTAGCAGAGGGAAGGAGCACCTTACACCTCATTTGCTAACGACGTATCTCCAACCTGCCACCCTGTAATTTCATTCAAAAGAAAATCTGCAGATATTGGAAAGCTGAGCAACACACACAAAATGTTGGAAGAACTCAGCAAGCTAGGCAGCATTTAGGAAAAGAGTACAGATGACATTTCAGGTTGAAACCTATCGACAGGACTGGGGAAGGGTTTTGGCTTAAAACATCGACTATACTCTTTTCCTAGATGCTGTCTGGCCTGCTGAGTTCCTCCAGCACTTTGTGTGTGTGTTACCCTGTAATCTCAGATAGCTACGCAGTAACTGTCCCTCAGAGAAGTTGGAAACCAACTGTCTGGGGGTCATGTAACTAGTTTACATGAGAGAATCTCGTTCATTATTTCAATTGTACAATGTACTGTGTATGTTAATCAAAATGGCTTCTTTGGATTGTTAAGAATAGGAATGCTTCTTTCTATGAGAAGTGCTTTCTCTCACAGCTGTTTAGCTTCAGACTTGCTGATATTGGGATTGTATTCATTTGTTAACCAATGCGGAATGTTATTTTGTCTTGTGAGGCTGGGAGCTTGGGGGTTTTCGCGGTCTTTTCAGAGGAGTTGGGAAGAAGACGCCGAGGAAGGTGGATGTGCGCTGCACTGCTCGGTCGACCACCTAAGTGGTCCCAGGTGCGAGGACGTGGAGGTCGGAGGAAAGTGAAGAGAAGTTGAATGGTTCGATGGTTGAGCTTCAACAATGTGCACTAAACTGACTAAACTTTGATAAGTTGGCACCTTTTACTTTATTTTCTTTTCCTTCATATATACCGTATTGCCTAGTACTCTCTTAGTTTTAGTAAAATCTTTAAAGTGTATTCCATAACAGTATCTGGCGTGAGTTTGATGTGGTGTGTTTGCACGCGGCATAAACTTGATTCTCACAGCACCTGCGTGTACGGGAGGTGGGGTTGGTAAGTGGCTGGATCTCCTTTTCCCCTAGACATATACCAGCCTGTTGGGTAAGTGATACGCTATTAATCAGACAAATCACTCCATCAATTCTACACTGCTGCCCACAGAATTGAGAAAGAGCTATCTATCAATCTTTTCCACATCTAGACTGGGTGAGAATAACCCACATAGCCTCTAAACTACAACACTCCATGGATGGACAAACCTGGAGCAACACTTACAACATGTGGAGGAACTCAGCAGGTTGGGCAGCATCTATGAAAAGGAATAAAGAATTGATGTTTCAGGCTGAGACCCTTCATCAGGATTGGAAAGAAGGGGGAAGTAGGTGGGGGAAACAGAAGAAGTACAAACTATAGGGTGATAGGTGAAGCCAGCTGAGGGGGAAGGTAGATGGTTGGGGGGGGGAGGGAGAATGAATTGAGAAGTTGGGAGATTTTAGGTGGAAAAGCTAAAGGGGAAAAGGGGAAAGAGAAGAAGGAAACTGTTAGGAGAGGAGAGGGAAGCAGGGGAGAAAGGAAAGAAGGAGGGGCACCAGAATGATGTGTTAGGCAGGTGAGGAGAAAAGAGGTATGAGGGGAGCCAGAATGGGGCATGGAAGAATAGAGCAGAGGGAAGAAGTAGAAATTACCAGGAGTTAGAGAAATCAATGTTCATGCCATCAAGTTGGACGTTAACCAGATGGAACATGAGGTGTTGCTCCTCCAACCTCACAACGGCCTCATTGTGACAGGAGAGAAGGCCATGGACCAACTTAAGGATGGGAATGGGGATTGGAATTAAAATGGTTGGCCACCGGGAAATCCTGTGGACAAAGCGAAGGTGCTCAGCAAAGCAGTCCCCCAATCTACGATGAGTGTCACCAAGGCGGAGAAGGATGCACAGGGAGCTCCAAATAGAATAAATTTGAATTGTTTTGTTTGGAATGTCAGAGTCTGAGCCGAGATCTTTTAAAAAGTTTTATAAGCTTATGAGAGGCATAGATAGAGTCAGACTCTTTATCCCAGGGTAGAAATATCCAGTACTAGAGGACATGCATTTAAGGTGAGAGGGAGAAGTTTAAAGGAGATGTGCAAGGTAAGTTATTTTTAAATAGCTGCTGGGAAGAGGTATTATAGTGGCATTTAAGAGACTGTTATACAAGCACACATACAGCATATTACTTCGATGGCAACTGCTCAGCCTGAAACCACAAGAAACAGCAGAAAGCTGTATGGACACAGCTCAGCATATTGTGAGAACCAGTCATCCCTCCATAGAGTCTTGGTGTCTCTTGGTAGGGCAACCAACATAGTCAGAGATCACGTACAAACAAGCTGGATGAACTCAGCTGAGTTCATCCAGCTTGTTTGTACGTGTTGCTTTGACCACAGCATCTGCAGTGTACTTTGTGTTTAATAGTCAAAGATCTCACCCATTCCAGCTATTCTCTCTCTCTCTTTCCCGCACCCACCTTCAGGCAGAGGATGCAAAAGCCTGAAAGCGTGCACCACCAGGTTCAAGGACAACTTCTGGCCCACTGTTATTGAAGTAATAATGGTCCCTAGTACAGTAAGAATGGACTCTTAACCTCACAATCTGCTCTTCATGGCCTTGTACCTTATTGTCTGCCTACCCTGCACTTCCTCTGTAACTGACTTATAATGCTTTATTCTACATTCTTTTATTGCTCTTTGTCTGCAGCATCTCAATTCTCTGATGCGATGTATGGATGGTATGCAAGACAAAGTTTTTCACACACAAAATGCTGGAGGAACTCAGCAGGTCAGGCAGCATCTATGGAGATAAATAAACAGTCAACATTTTGGTAAAGATGAACTCTTGATCTCTGAACTTACTTTGTTGTAACTATTTCTCCTTATTTATCAGTTCACCTGTACCTCTTCCACCTATCACCACCCCCACCCTGCCACCATCCATCTCACCTGGCTTCACTCATCACCTGTGAGCTCATCTTCCCCTTCCCCTGCCCCCTTCCTTTCTAGTCGT
Source organism: Hypanus sabinus (assembly GCF_030144855.1). NCBI lineage: Eukaryota > Metazoa > Chordata > Chondrichthyes > Myliobatiformes > Dasyatidae > Hypanus > Hypanus sabinus. The sequence goes on from NC_082707.1 coordinate 16,881,572, forward strand.
GATGAAGCATCTCACCCCAAAATGTCGACTTCTTATTCCTCCCCACAGATGCTGCCTCACCTGCTGAGTTCCTCCAACAATTGTGTGTGTTACTTTGGATTTCCAGCATCCACAGAATCTCTTGTGATTTAAGTTTTTCACTTAACCTTGGTACATGTGATAATAACAGATCAGCTTACATGAATATCCAGGGAGCAGAGGATTGTGGATCACACACAAAGGCACAAAAGATTTAGTTTGATTTGGCATTGTGTTCAGAAGTGGTTTCATGGGCTGAAGGGCTGGATATCAGAGATTCAAAGTTCTTTGTTTTGTCTTGAGCATGGTACAATCAGTGCACAGCCTGTCTCCAATTCTGAATACCAAAACGTTACTTCTAAAAAGAAATCTATCTAATCTACATTTAAATAAATCAATTGTAATTGCATCCAGCCTCTCCCACAGGAGGCTGCTCCTTGGCTCGGCTGCTTGCTCAATGAAATACTGTTTCCACAAGTGGTTATGAAGATACTTCTCCTCCAGGGCGGGCTGCTTCCTCTGCATGTACTGGACTGAGCGATGCGAAACTTCTAGTCGTGTCTGACTCTGCACAGTGCTTTCAGACTTGAGTCATGGCAGCTGTTTTGCCCCTTCTGTAGATATGGGTGGAACGGTGGCGTAGAGGATAGAGCGCTACATCCAATCACCAATCGGGGTTCAATTCTCACCGCTGTCTGTAAGGAGTTTGTATGTTTTCCCTGCGACTGCATGGGTTTCCTCCAACATCACACGTTTGATGACTCTGGGCCCGTACTCACAAGAGGGAGTCTCACTGAAACCTATTGACTATTGAAAGATCTAGGTATAGTGGACATGGAAAGGATCTTTCCAATAATGGGGAGTCTACACCCAGAAGGCACAGCCTCTGAATAGAGAGATGAGGAGGTATTTCTTCAGACAGATGGTAGTGAATCTGTGGAATTCATTGCCACAGACAGCTGTGGAGGCCAAGTCATTGGGTATATCTAGAGCAAGGGTTGACAGTTTCTTGGTTAGTAAGAATGTCAATGGTTACAGGGAAAAGGCAGGAGAATGGGATTGACTAGCTCAATAAATCAGCCATGATGGAATGGCAGAGTAAACTCAATGAGCTGACTGCCTAATTCTTCTGCTGTATCTTATGGACTTATGGGTTAAGGTTAAGGTGTGTAAGTTGTGGGCATGATATGGACATATGAGTTTAGGTTAAGGTTTGCAAGTGTGGGTATGGTATGGACATATGGGTTTAGGTTAAGGTTTGCAAGTGTGGGTATGGTATGGACGTATGGGTTTAGGTTAAGGTTTGCAAGTGTGGGTATGGTATGGACATATGGGTTTAGGTTAAGGTTTGCAAGTGTGGGTATGGTATGGACATATGGGTTTAGGTTAAGGTTTGCAAGTGTGGGTATGGTATGGACGTATGGGTTTAGGTTAAGGCTTGCAAGTGTGGGTATGGTATGGTATGGATGTATGGGTTTAGGTTAGAGTTGTAAGTGTGGGTATGGTATGGACGTATGGGTTTAGGTTAGAGTTGTAAGTGTGGGTATGGTATGGACGTATGGGTTTAGGTTAGAGTTGTAAGTGTGGGTATGGTATGGACGTATGGGTTTAGGTTAGAGTTGTAAGTGTGGGTATGGTATGGACGTATGGGTTTAGGTTAGAGTTGTAAGTGTGGGTATGGTATGGACGTATGGGTTTAGGTTAGAGTTGTAAGTGTGGGTATGGTATGGACATATGGGTTTAGGTTAGAGTTGTAAGTGTGAGTATGGTATGTTGACTTTCTCCAGCACATCCTCAGACTTCAATGCTTATCAAAGGATTTCACAATATGTTTCAATGCACACGACAAATAAAGCTAATCTTTAATCCTTAACCATATGTTGGGACCCACGTAAGACTAATAAGAACTGGAGAAACTCAAAAGGGCAAGCAGCATCTGTTGAGAGATATGGACAGCCAACACTTCAGGCTGAGGCCCATCATCTGGATGAAGTGGAGATAATCTGGATAATGAAGTGAGGGTAAGAGCTGGCAGGTAGATCTGGATGAGAAGGAGTAATAGGGTGATAAGTGTTGTGTTTTCAATATTTCACTAATAGTTGAGTAATATTGTAACTATTTTGTTTGACTAAGCATTTTTTGTTTACATAATTTCTATTTATTTATTTATTGTGACACAAGCAGAATAGATCCTTCCAGCCCTTTCGTAATTGCATCAATATGTTGGGCCCAGGATACATCTTCAGCAATGCTGACATCCAGGAATTTGCAACTGCTCACCCTTTCCACTCCTGACCCCTCGGTGAGGACTCGTATGTATTCCCTCAACTTCCATTTTCTGGTCCACGATCAAATCCTTGGTCTTACATGAGTGCAAGGTCACTCACGTAAGACCAATGTGAGTGAGTGACACCACTCAGCCAACTGATCTACCTTGCTCCTGTATGCCTCCTTGACACCATCTGAGATTCTGCAAACGATAGTGTCCTTGGCAAATTTATAGAAGGTGTTTAAGTTGCGACCAGACACAAAATAGTGGGTGCAGAGAGAGTAGAGTAATGGGCTAAGCATGCATCCTTGAAGTGTGCTGGTGTTGACTGTCAGCAAGGAGGAGATGTTACGTCCGATTTGTAGTATGTTATCTCCCAGTGAGGAAATCAAGGGTCCAGTTGCAGAGGGAAGTAAGAAACCCTGGTTTCGGACCTTTATTTTATTAGAACTGTGGGTATGATTGTGTTGAACACTGAGCTGTAGTCAAAAAAAAACAGCAGCCTTAAGCAGGTATTACTGTTGTGCAGGAGATCCAACACTGAGTGGATGGCCAGTCAGATTGCATCTGCTATAAACCTGTTGTGGCAGTAGGCGAATTGCAGTGAGTCTAGGCCCTTGTTTAGACAAAAGTTGATTCTAGCCAACCTGCAGAGTCGTACCATCTGGGCCTGACTCGTTGCAAGAATTCAGCCTCTTGAAAGATGTTCTGAGTCAGAGATCACAGGGTCATGAGATGACACAGGGATTCGTACATGTGTAGTTTGATTCTCCCTTTCAAGGTGTGTATAAAAAGGCGCTGAGCTCATCTGGGTGTGAAGCATCACAGCCTTTCATGACGTTAGGTTTCACTTTGTAAAAAGTAATGGTCTGTAAACTCTGCCACAGTTGACAAGCATCCAATCCTTCTCGAACTTCAACTGGAAGTGTTGATACACTCTTAAAACAGCCTTCCATAGGTCGTACCTGGTCTTCTTGTCTTGTTCTGGATTATGGTCTTAAATGCCACAGAAATAACCCTGAGCAGGCTACAAGTCTCCTGGGTAATTCATGGCTTCTGGTTTGGGTATGTCCAGTACGTCCCTCATCCACATAGGTCATGATGAAGTCGGTGACAAAGGTGGCATACTAATTCAGATTCAAAGATGAATCTCTGAATATTGTCCAGTCTACCTATTCAATGCAGTCCTCTGATGTCCCTCCGCTTCTCTTGACTATACTTTCTTGGTCTTCACCGCTGGTGCTGCTGTCTTTAGCCTCTGCCTAGAAGTCCAGCCGGGTGATCATACTTTCCAAAGTGTGAGCGGGGGATGGTTGATGGTTGCGTAACAGAGGTCAAGTGAGTTGGCTCCTCTGGTTCCACAGGTGATACGTTGTTCATAGACTTCCTCAAGCTGGCCTGGTTGAAATCTCCCACAATGATAGGGAAGGTATTAGGGTGTACTGCTTTGTGACTGGTGTCTACAGAGTTTTGCTCCTCCAGTGCCTACCTGACATTGGCCTGAGGTGGAACGTACACCACTACCAGAATGATGGTGGTAAACTCCCTCACATTTAGATGACATTTGACCACTTTCTGTTCCAAGTCAGGTGAGCAGGATTGAGACAGAATGCCATGTTTTTGCACCATGATGAATCAATCATAAAGCATACTTACCTTTAAGGACAGAGCCGAGCTGTCTTCGGGGAGAATGGTAAATCCATTGGGCTGTGGTGCTGTGTCCGAAATTGCTGGTGTGAGCTGTATTTCCAAAAAGTAAAGTACACAGCAGTCCCTGATGTCCTTCTGGTACAGGAATCTTGCTCTGGGGTCTTCAACTTTATATTCTAGAAACTGTACATTCACCAGTCGATAGTCGGGAGTGGAAGACTAAGGTATGTGATGTCCCCACTTCCACTTTCTTAAAGGGGAACTGCACGTGCGGTCCAAGTTTGTCATCTGAGGTTCACTGATTTTGAGTATCAATAGACTGTTTTTGAACATCTTAAAGCCACATTGCTTACTGAAGTGCCCATGGCTGTGAAAGTGGATTTTATCTGTTGTAGACCTAAATAAGAATCTCAAACATCTGAAAGCGATTTTAAACATCGTAAAGCGATGCTGCTTACTGAAGTGCCAATGGTTGTGACTGTGGGTTTCACCTGTTGTAGTCCTAAATGGGAATGTGCAGTATAATGATTCCCATCGGAGCTGTATACAGATCTGACACTTCACGGCACCATTTTACTGGGCAAGAAACCATCTTACTGGGTTATTTTTGTCATGTGAATCAGTGAGAAGCTTGTCCTACAGGTCATTACATAGTGCATTGGTCAAACAATAACCATGCAGAATAAAGTGTAAGACCTACTGAAAGCGTGCAGTGCAGATAAATAATAAAATCAGAATCATAGAAAACCCTACAGCACAACACAGGCCCTTCAGCCCACAATGCTGTGCTGAACATGTACTTAGCGAGACAGAACTAGCTTCTCAACCAGAGGGGATAACTTCACTTGCCCCCACCAGAGTCTATGGACTCACTATCAAGGTCTCATGTTCTCTGTGTTTATTACTTATTTATGCATTATGACGTTTTCTTTTTTCTTTTCGATTCACACAGTTTATTGTCTTTTGCACATTGGTTATTTGTTGGGTGCAGTCTTTCATTGATTCTATTATGGTTCATGGATTTATTGAGTATGCCTGCAAGAGAATGAATCTCAGAAAGGTATATGGTGACATACATGAACCTTGATGATAAATTCACTTTGTGCTTTGTGAGGCCAGAGTCCATCTTAGCATAACCAGTATATAGTCCGATATAAAGTTCAAAATACATTCAAACAGCATGTGTTATCAAAGTATGTATATTTACCTCCTTACAGCAGCCACAAAACAAAGAAACCCACTAGAACCCAGTAAAAAAAGACCATCAGACACCCAGTGTGCAGAGAAAAATAAACTATGCAAGCAATAAAAATAAGCAAATAACATTCAGAACTGAAGCTCATGAAAGTGAGTCCGTAGCCATGAAGCCAGTCAGAGCCAATCTAGGAGCCCGTTGGTTGCAGGCCACAGCCTCAGTTCAGCACAAAGACGAGTCAACCTGATGCTTCAAAATGTTCTCGGGCCCGGGACCCGCTGCCTTGATTCGGCCCATACCCGACCTTTCCAATTCGGCCCGGCGATTGAATAAATCAAACCTCGGCTTGTTCCTTGCTCTCGATCTCGGACCTCGCTGCTTCGACTGACTCTGCCTTGCCTCAGATTTGCCTCTCTGAATTGGCTCCAAATCCACTCCAGCAACCAAACATTGGCTCATTCCCCACTCTTGGGTGCTGCCACTGAAAAGCAGCATCCATCATCAAGGACCCCTACCATTCAAGTCATGCTCTCTTCTCACTGCTGCCACAAGGAAGGAGACACAGAAGCCTCGAGACCCACACCACCAGGGTCCAGAACCCTTAATCCTTTGGCTCTTGAACCAGAATGGATAACTTCACTCACACCTACAACCACAACCTACAACTCACGTTCTTGATATTTATTGCTTACTTATTTATTATCATTATTACATTTTTTCTTTATTGGATTTGCACAGATTGCTGTCTTTTGCACATTGGTTATTTGTCTTTCTTTGTCCCATTTTTTAATTATTCTATTGTGTTCCTTTCTTTTTTCCATGATTCTATTGTGTTATTTTCTGTGAATGCCCACAAGAAAATGAATCTCATGGCTGTATAAGATGACATATATGTACTTTGATAATAAATTTATGTTGAACTTTGATCCCTTCATTGGAGAAAGATGTTTCTTCTAAAATTCCTCATAGGATTTCCTGGTGAACATCTGAAGTTAATACTGATTAAAGTACAGGTTAAATTAATCTGAATCTAGTTTAAGTGCGCTTATCTTATTGCTGTTTTCATCAAGTATTTCCAGTCTGCCAATCACATCTCCTCGGTAAACACTAAAGCAAAGTAACAAATTGCTAATATAAGAATCATAGAACATTACAGCACAGAAACAGGCCTTTTGGCCCTTCTTGGCTGTGCCAAACCATTTTTCTGCCTAGTCCCACTGATCTGTACCTGGGCCATATCCCTCCGTACACCTCTCATCCATGTACCTGTCCAAGATTTTCTTAAATGTTAAAAGCGAGCCCGCCTTCACCACTTCATCTGGCAGCTCATTCCACACTCCCACCACTCTCTGTGTGAAGAAGCCCCCCCCGCAATGTTTCCTTTGAACTTTTCCCCCTTCACCCTTAACCCATGTCCTCTGGTTTTTTTCTCCCCTAGCCTCACTGGAAAAAGCCTGCTTGCATTCACTCTATCTATACCCATAATTTTATACACCTCTATCAAATCTCCACTCATTCTTCTACGCTCCAGGGAATAAAGTCCTAACCTATTCAAGCTTTCTCTGTAACTCAGTTTCTCAAGTCCTGGCAACATCCTTGTAAACCTTCTCTGCACTCTTTCAACCTTATTAATATCTTTCCTGTAATTCAGCAACCAAAACTGCACACCATACTCCAAATTCAGCCTTAAACAACCTCACCACTACATTTCAACTCGTATACTCAATATTTTGATTTATAAAGGGGGGGGTCATAATTTTAAGGTAATTAGAGAAAAGTTTTGGGGGGTGACAAAGGTAGGTTCTGTTTCAAACAGAATGAGGAGTGCTGGTAGATGCAGAAACATTAGTGGAATTTAGATTGGCATGTGGTTGAAAGAAAAATGGAGGACTATGTGGGAGGGAAGGGTGAGATTGATCTTACAGTGAGTTAAAACGTCGGCACAACATTGTGGACCAAAGGGCCTGAACTGGGCTGTAATGCTCAAAGTTCTAGGTTCTACATTGTGTTCTGTTCCTGTCGTACAAAGTACACTTATTATCATAAGTATGTGTAGTATATAGAACCTTCAGATTCTTCTTCTTGCAGGCAGCCACAAAACAAAGAAACACAATAGAACCCGTTAAAAACCCCCACACAACAAAGACCTTCAAACACCCAATGTATGTAAAAAAGAACAAATTATGCGAACAATAAAAAAGCGAAGTAACACACAGAACATGAACTGCAGAATCCCTGAATGTGAGCATTAACCTAACTACTTCTTAATGGCCCCATTCTCATCCCTACCTCGTATTTATTTTATAACAACTCCATCTTATTTCATACTTCCAGCATAGTTCACTTCTGGATTCATTAAGCATTTTACTATGCATTTCACAATTACGTTTTATGTTCATTGGTATATTAATTTTATTATATGTCTTTATCATCCTATCTTTTATTTTTGCTCTCACTTGATATCATTGTAGTATCTCTAATCAGGGACTCTCTACATTTATGATCATCCTTATTTCTTTATTCCTCCTTGGAGCCTCAGGACCATTCATTATGTTTGTTCTTTGTTCATTTAATTTAGTGTCGAGATACAGCACGACAACTGGCCCTTCTGCCCACGAAGCTCATGCTGTCTAATCACACCCATGTGACCAATTAACCCTTGCATCATTGGAATGTTAGAGGAAACCCACATGGCCACAAAGAAATGTACAATTGTTTTTACAGACAGCAGCAGGAATAGAACCTGTGTCACTGTCACTAACGGCTTTACTCTAATCCCAATGCTGCCATGCTGCCTTTTAGCAGAATTATTCTCCTGTACACCAGTTCTAATGTTTCCCATGATTGTCCATTTCATCTTTCTGATTCACTGCCTTAAAATCAGCTTTTCTCCATTCTATTAGGCTGGTTTTCATAACCCTTAGATCTCCACCTTAATATAAACTATTTTGTGATTGTTATTGCCTTGATGCTCCATGTGGGAGGCCACGATTAACCAAAGAGTAAAATGTACCTCTTGCCGTTTCCTCTCCTCTTGGCTGACGGTCTGTAAAATCCCACTCTTCCTCACCTGAAAGACAAGTGTTGCAAGGGTTATTTCCAAATATTGTATTAGTCATAAGTCACAGAGCATTGCAGCACAGAAACCGGTCCATCAGCCCAACAAGTCCATGCCGAAATATTATTCAGCCTTGTCCCATCAATCTGCACCAGGTCTATAGTCCTCCATACCCCTTCCAACCATATACTTACCCAAATTACTCTTAAATGTTGAAATCAAGCCTGCATCCAACTCTTCCACTGGCAGCTCATTCCACACACTCACGACCCTCTGAGTGAAGAATATCCCCCTCACATTCCCCTTAAATGGTTCACCTTTCACCCTTCATCCATGACCTCTAGTTCTAGTCTCACCCAACTTCAATGGAAAAAGCCTGCTTGTGTTTATCCTCATAAATTTGTATAGCTCTATGAAATCTCCTCTTATTCTCCTACACTCCCACAAATAAAGTCCTAAGCTATTTAATCTTTCCCTATAAGTTCTCAAATTCCAGCAACACACTTATAAATTTTCTCTGCACTCTTTCAATCTTTTTGGTATCATTCCTGTAGATAGATGACCAGAACTTTGCACAATACCCTTTGCCAATATCTTACAGAACTTCAACAAAACATCCCAACTTTTGTATTCAATACTTTGATGGATGACGGCCAATGTGCCAAAAGCTCTCTTTACAACCCCATCGACCTGTGATGCCACTTTCAATTTTCTGAACAATACGTTAAGCACTTCCCACATTATCTATGTTAATAATAGGGACAGGAGTTGACGACAACATGATTTTTAGGGTAGAAGCAAATTAAATCTTAGCAAAGTTTTGTGCGGCAGCATTCCAGGCAATGAAGCCCCAGGTCAAAGGATTTCTGCCAACAAAAGGGTGATCAACCTATCAATCTGGCTATCATTGGAAAGGAGGTACAGGAGCCTGAAGACTCACTCTCTAAGTTTTAGCAATAACTTCTTCACTCCACCATCAAATTTTTGAGTGACCTTCACCAGCACCATTTTTGTATTGCTTTGGATTTCCAGCATCTGCAGAACCGCTTATGTCCAGTTTAGTGATTTAGAACATGGAACTTAGACGGGTACAACTGAGGACTAGGCCCTTTGGTTCACAATGGGTATGGTCTATTAATTAAACTAGTAATTAAATACTGGTTACTAAGCTAGTCCCTTCTGCCTTCTCAACATCCATACACCTCCATACCCTGCATATTCATATGTCTAACAGCCTCTTAAATGCCTCTATTGTATCTGACACCCCAGGCAGCAGGTTCAAGGCATCCACCACCATCTGTGTAAATAACTTGTGTAAACACTTCCTTTAAGTTTATATACAATGTATGCCCTCTAGTATTAGACATTTTAGCCCTGAGAAGAAGATAACAGCAATCCTCACTCAGTAGATACCTATACTATATTATCAACACTACACCTCCTGAACCTAATGAGTTGGCCACTCAGTATATATTCGTGGTCTCTGCTGCTGTAGCCCATCCATTTCAAGGTTCGGCGTGTTGTGCATTCAGAGATGTTCTTCTGCACATCACTGTTGCAATGTGTGGTTATTTGACCATCCTGTTAGCTTGAACCATTCTGCCATTCTCTTCTGCCCTCTCTCATTAACTCACAGAACTGCCACTCAATGGATGTTTTTTGTTTCTCACACCATTCTCTGTAAACTCTAGAAAATGTTTCTGAGATACCCAAACCACCCGTCTGGCACCAACAATCATTCTTCGGTCAAAGTCACTTACATTACACTTCTTCCCCATTCTGATGTTTGGTCTGAACAACAACTGAATCTCTTGACAGTGTCTGCATGCTTTGATACATAGAGTTGCTGTGACATGATTGGCTGGTTAGATATTTACAATAATGAGCAGGTGTACCGAATAAAGTGGACGTTGAGTGCATCTATGCCTCTATTATAAATTTCTATCCAATCTTCCCTTGGCCTCCAGAGGAAAAAATACCCTAGCTTGTTCAATGTCTTCTTATAGCACACAACTTTGAATCCAGACAGCATCCTGGTAAAGCTCTCTTGCATCCCCACGAGGGCATGAGCTCAGAACAGAAGGACATCCATTCAGGGCAGAGATGAGAAGGGAATTTCCTCAGACAAGAGAGTAGTGAATCACCAGAATTAATTGCCACAAGTGACTGTGCAGGCCAAATCACTTGGTATATTTAAGGCAGACATTGATAGATTCTTGACTAGTCAGGGTGTGAAAAGTTATGGGGGAAAAACTGGAGAATGGAGTTGAGAGGGAAATGGATCAGCTATGATGAAATGGCAGTGCAGGCTCATTGGGCCAAATGGCCTAATACTGCTCCTATGTCTTATGGTCATTATACCCTTCCTATAAATGGATGATCAGAACTGAATACAATAGTCCAGATGTGGCTTAACCAGAGTTTTATAAAGCTGAAACATAACTTCCTGATTTTTGAACTCAGTACCTCAACCATCATCCCTTCTGCCTTCTTTCCCCCCTTATCAACTTGTGTGGCCAATCTCAGGGAGCTATGGACTTGGATCCTAAGTTCCACATGTAGCTGGAGCATACAGCACAGTACATGGCCTTCAACCTACGACCTTCTGCTAACCTTTGAAACACTCCCGAGATCAATTTCATGCTTCTGCCCCACATAACCCTCCATTTTTCTTTCATCCAAGTGCCTATTTAAGAGTCTCTTGAATGTCTAATGAATTTGGATCTATCAACCACCATCACCCCCCACCCCAGCAGCATGTTCCATGCACCCACCACTCTGTGCAAAAAAAACCCTATATCTGACATCTCCCCGATACTTTCCTCCAATCACCTTAAAATTAAGCCCTTTCATTTTAGCTATTTCTGCTTTGGGAAAAAGGCACTGGCAGTCCAGTCTATCTAAGCCTCCTATCTTCTTACACTCCTCCAAAAACTGTCCTGTATACATCATGTACTTCTACTTTAGGTAGAACAGAGAACAGTACAGAATAGCAACAGGGCCTTTGGCCTGTAATGTTGTGCTGAATCTAATGGCCAACTAAACTGATCCGTTTGCCTACACAGATGTCCATATCCTTCCATTTTTCCCACATCTATGCCTCTTAATGGTCCCCAATCTAAACTAATCCCTTCTGCTGACACAAATGTCCGTATTCTTCCATTTTCTCCACATTCATGTGCCTATTCAAACATCTTCAATGCTTGCCTTGACCACTACTTCAGGCAGTGCATCCCAGTCACCTACAACTCTCTATGTAAAAAAAAAGCTTGCCCCTTACAACTCCTGTAAGATTACCTCCTCTCACAGTAAATGTATGCCCTATAGAATTTGACAGGTTGTAAATGCATGTCTGCCAAAGGAGCTGTAAGGTACTTATTCACTCCGTCAGTCTGCAGGTCACCCTTGGGCAAAGTGTAGCCTCTGCTTTGCCCCCGATCAGGGTCATGTGAAACCATGGCAGCATGTGGAGGATGGTCGTATGAGCAGCTGGTGCATATCACACGTCCTGGTTATGCGACCACTGATGCCAGGAAGACAATCTCTGAAGAATATTGATAATGGCTGGAGTCACCCATCTTGTAAAGACACCGTCCAGAAAAAGGCAATGGCAAAGCACCTCTGCAGAAAAATTTGCCAAGAACAATAATGGTCATAAGACCATGATCGCCCACGTCATACGATATGACGTATGATGATGATGACATGATACTATTAGACTTTTCAACCCTGGGAACAATATATTATTTGTCTCCTCTCATAACCTTATAAACCTCCATCACCGCTTCAGAGAAAACAAACCAAGTTTGTCCAGACTCTCGGTATAGTACATAATCAAATCCTGGCAACATCCTGGTAAATCTCTTCTGCACCCTTTCCAAAGCCTCAACGTCATTGCTATAATGGGATGACCACAATAGTATGCAATACTTCAGCTGTCGCCTAACAAGACCTTTGTAAAGCTGAAATATCACTATAAACTTTATGTTTATAGTACTGTTGGATTATTAATACTTTATTTGAATTTTTGTTCAAAGTTACACTCTAGAAATTTCTCCAGAGCTTAATACTTTGATATGACACTGCTGGATATTGTTAAGACATCTGTCATCGCTTATTCCTCGGGATATCTTCCCGCATAAGGAGGGGTGCATGTGATCCATTCTTAGGATTTATTTCCTCAGGTTACAGTTTAAATTTCAAAGGTCCCTACTTGATTTGGTTGCTATGTACCGAACTAGGCAGATCCAACAAAATAAATCCCTGGTTTGACAACGTCTATGCTGAGGTGACATGCACTTGGCTGCAACTCCACAGGGAAAGGAATGGGAAAAATTCTGGCACTCTGCTCCTGCTATTTCACAATACTGAGGAACTTACAGGGATTACTTGCTATAGCAGGCCGTCTTGAGATGACCAAATTAAGTAATAATTTATATTTACACAATGTCTTTCATCTTCATACATTTGCAGTGTTACCATAGTGTCGTAGAAAAGTACATCGCAGAAACATGCCCTTCAGCCCATCTAGTTCATGCCAAACCATTTAAACTGCCCACTCACAATGGATGTGATCTAAAGAAGTCCAGAGAAGATAGATCCACTAAAATATTTTCGTATGTTAAGGGACAGCAGAGTTAGCATAATGCATTTACAGCACCAGCGACCTGGGTTCAATTCCCGCAGCTATCTGTAAGTTCTCCCCGAGACCGCGTGGGTTTCTTCTGGTGCTCCGGTTTCCTCCCAAATCCCAAAGTTGTATGGGTTAGTAGATTAAGTGGCCGCATGGATGTAATTGGGCGTTTTGGGCTTACTGAAAGGGCCTGTTACCATGCTGTATCTCTAAATAAATAAGAAAAATAAATAAAGTTGCAGAGATATATAACTGGAGAATAAAGCTCACATGTCAGCTGATCTGAGTTCAACAAATTCCAGTCTAGAAACGGCCAGATTGCTCTATTTCTGATATTGGGGGGGAGGGGGGAGGAGATAAATACTTACTGAGAGACCAGAGAATTTCCCTTTGCTCCTTCTCAAGGTACTTGTATTGAAGGTTTGGCCAGTGCCTCCGTTTTTGATAAATACAAGATCAGCTTTATTTATCACAAGTACATCGAAACATGCAGTGAAATGTGTCATTTGCGACAGTGACCAACAATGTCGGAGGACGTGCTGGTGGTAGCCCACTAGTGTTGTTAATAAAGCACACCCTCAACTCTCTAACCCAGGGCCTAACCGTATGTGTAGGAGGAAACCGGAGCACCCGGAGGAAACCCACACATTCATGGGGAGAATGAACAAACTCCTTGCAGATGGCAACAGAAATTGAACCCAAATCTTACAGTGTTGCACCAACTGATATGCTACATATTTAGTTAGTGACCCGAGAGTTTCTTTCTGCTTCTTCTGAAGGTAAGCCCAATGGGAAGTGTGATGTTTGGCTCAGTGAACTGTCTCCCTGCTCTTGTATCAGAGGCAAGAACTTAACTAATACTCTGCAGAAGGTACGGGGGAGAGGCTGTACAAACCCTCAAGCCTATCCTGGCTTTCAACATGTGACTAATTAATCAGCACCTGTCCTTAAACATAAGAAACAGTATCAGGAGTAGGTTATTGGACCCAGCAAGCCTGTTCTGCCATTCAATATCATGGCTGACTTGGTCATGAACTCCACATCACCTACCCTCTTTTTTCCCCAGAACCCTTAATCCTGCAGCTATGCAAAAATCTGATCGCGTCTTAAATATGTTTATTGAGGTAGCCTCTAATGCTTGCCTGGGCAGAGAATTCCCCAGATTCACTACTCTTTGGGAAAAGCAGTTTCTCCTTATTGCTACCCTAACTCTACTCCCCTGCCTCTACCTTATCTATCCCTTTCGTAATTGAATATCTTTCTATAAGATCCCCTCTCATTCTTCTGAATTCCAGGGAGAAGAGTCCCAAGCAGAATCTCTCCTCATTCAAAAGTTTAAAGTTCAAAGTTAATTTACTATCAAAGTACATACAGAACTGTGCAAAAGTCTTAGGCACACATATATGGCTAGGGTGTCTAAGACATTTGCACAGTACAGTATTTGCCAATGGGAAATGAAGAGCGAGTTTGTAAATCTAGCGGGAGCAAAGGATGTTGGGAATGGCGAGGGCGGAGTACTGCCAGAGGGGTGTGGGACAGGTGGCAGAGAAGGAGTGCCAGGGGGTGCCAGAAGGAGATGCACCCAGCCCTGAGACACCAAGCTAAGTCACTTGATTTCAAACAATTAGTTTCTTGGCCATTACAGAATGTCTCTCTGGTGGTTCCCACTCCCTCCCCTCTTCCTTCCCCTTTACCAACCACGACTCCCTTCTCCTTCCCCCTCTCAGTCCACAATAGAGAAACCATATCAGGTTTATCATCACACGTCATGAGATTTGGTTTTATTTTTGTGGCAGCAGTACAGTGCAATACATAAAGTTACTACAGCGCTGTGCAATAGTCTTTGGCATCATCACTATCTATATGTGCCTGATACTTTTTGCACAGCACTGTACCTATCACCATATACTACCCTGAGATCCATTTCTTTCAGACATTCACATTATCTATAAAGAAACACAATGGAGTCAATGAAAAACCACACACAAAGACAGACAACCAAACGGCAAAAAAACAAAAAATCATGTTAATACAAAAAGATTAAAAATATATAATAATAAATAGAGAGCATGAGTTGTAGAGTTCTTGAAAGTGAATCCATTGGTTGTGGAATCAGTTCAGCATTGTAGTGAGTGAAATTATCCACTCTGATTCAGGGGCCTGATGGTAAAAGTGTAGTAACTGTTTCTGAACATGGTGGTGTGGGATCTAAGGTTCCTGTATTTCCTTCCTGATGGCAGCAGTGAGAAGAGAGCATGGACTGATTTGAAGGGGTCCCTAATGATGGACACTAACCCTTTCATGGGCTAATCCCCTCATTTTCTCTCCAGACTGGTGAATCTCCTGCGTATCATCTCCAAAACAAGCTTATCTTTCCTCAAGTAACAAGATGAGAACTGCATGCATTTCTCAGATGTGGACTCAACAGGATCCTGTACAGATGCTTCGTAACATCTCTGCTTTTAAATTCAATCTCTCTGTCAATGAAGGTCAACATTACATCTTGAAAACTTGAAAAGTTCTTCATTACATCTTCAAAGGCTTGAAAACAAGCCTTTCCCGATTCATGCACAAGCCCTCACAAGTCCCACTGCACAACAGCTTGCTGCAATCTTTCACCATTTAATTAACATCCAGTTCACAAAGTGTCAGGAAATCACTGATGGTTTGTGCTAACTGAAAAATAGTTCCCCACACCAATCTGATCCAGCAGCAGGTCACAGATCTTCAAGCACACAGATAAATTTGTTGAGGTCCTCTATATATACCACCCCTTTAAACAATCTCCCGTGAATACCCACAAGAAAATGAATCTCAGGATTGTACTTTGATAGTACATTTACTTGAACTTTGAATCAGCGAAGTTCAACATTCACTGTATGTAAAACATGTACAACCCTGAGATTCATCTTCTTGCAGGCACCCACTAAAAAAGAAACAGAACAGAATCCACGAGAAACCACACACAACCAAGAGGGAAAAAAAAGAACAATATCATGCAAATAATTAAAGTGAACATTTGCCACAGTGTCCCCAAAGGTGAGTCTACAGGCCGCGGAACCAGTTCAGCGCTGAGGTGAGTGAAGCTGGTCCAGGAACCCAATGGCTACAGAGTAACAGCTGCTCCCAAACCTGGCAGTGTGAGTCCCAGGACTCCTGAACCCTCCACCGGAAGATAGCAGCAAGAAGAAAGGAAGACAGGTCATTCTTTGGGTGAAACTAATCTTGTGCATTTACTCTAACATTGTCAATCACAGTTAGTTTGGACAAGCTGGGTCAAAGAGCCTGTGACCATGATGTAAGACTTTCTATTCTATTCTGTTAATGTATGCCCCTGTTTATTAGAGATTCCTATTTAGACCGCAGGAAAATAAGACATAGGAGAAGAATTAGGTCATTCAGCTTATCAAGTCTGCTTCACCATTTCATCATGGCTGATCCAATTTCCTTTCAGTGCCAATCTCCTGCCTTCTCGCCATATTCCCTCATACCCTGACCAATCAAGGACCTATCAATCTCTGTCTTAAATATACATATAGAGGGGAGACGGTTAAGGAATAGGAAACAAAGTTCTATCCTAATAGAGCTATAGAGCACATAAAGTGGCCCATCTAGTAAATGCCAAAATATTATTCTTCCTAGTCCCAACAACTTGCACCCAGACCACAGCGCTCCATGCCATTCCCATCCATGTACTTATCCAAGCTTCTCTTAAATGTTGCAATCAAACCTCTTCTTCCTCTCCTTCCTTAGGAGTTTGTTATAGATGTGACATGACATCTTAAACTTTAACAAACTTCCATAGATGAGTACAGGAGAGTATATTGACTGGCTGCATCACAGACTGCAATGGAAACATCAAAGCCCTTGAACGGAAAATCCTTTAAAACTTGGTGGATACTGCCCAGTCCATCATGGGTAAAGCCCTCCTCACCACTGAGCACATCTACACAGAGTGCAGGGTCCCCCACCACCCAACACAGCTCGCTTCTGGCTGCTACCATCAGGAAGAAGATACAGGAGTCTCAGGACTCACTCCACCAGGTTCAGGAAGAGTTATTACCCCTCAACCATCAGGTTCTTGAACCAAAGAAGATAACTTCACTCAAGCCCCATCTTTGAGATATTCTCACAAGCTATGGACACACTTACAAGTCTTCATCTCATGATCTCAATTCTTACTATTCATTTTTTTTTATTATTTCTATAATTTTGTATTTGCAGAGTTTGTTGTCCTTTGCACACTGGTTAGTTTTAACCAAGTTAGTTTGGTCTTTCATTGCCTGTGCTA
Organism: Hypanus sabinus; assembly: GCF_030144855.1. NCBI lineage: Eukaryota > Metazoa > Chordata > Chondrichthyes > Myliobatiformes > Dasyatidae > Hypanus > Hypanus sabinus. The sequence continues at coordinate 16,898,686 of NC_082707.1, forward strand.
TGGTTATTATTCAACGGATTTATTGAGTATGCCCACAAGACATTAACCTCAGGATTGTACTTGGTGACATATCCAGTTCTATCCAAAAGTCTTACGCACATATATATATCAAGCTTAAGGTTATATTAGGCTCAATTTATGAGAGTGTGAAGGAGGCAAGGAGAGGGCATTATGATTGGGAAAAAGGGAAGAGAGAGGGGAGCAAGCAGAAAGCACCAGTGAAACATTCTGTAATGATCAATAAAACAAGTGTTTCAAATCAAATGCCTGGTGACTCAAGGCTGGGTGGGTCTGCACCCACGGCAACCCCCATCGCTGGCATTCTTTCTCTGCCACCTGTCCCGCACCTCTCCAGTGGCGCTCCACCCTCACCATTTCCAACAACCTTTGCTCCCATCAGATTTACAAATTCACTCTCCATTCCCCATGGACAAATACAATATTATGCAACAGTCTTGGGCACCCTAGCTGTATATACATGTCTAAGAACTTTGCAGAGTTCTGTACATACTTTGATAATAAATTTATATTGAAATTTGACTTTGAACATCCACCACTTCAGCTGGCAACTCGTTACACACTCGCTGTCTCCCGAGCACAGGAGCAGGAGGTTGGTGTTGGGCGGGGACCTGTCGCTGATAGCAAGCTGAGATATCCACACAAAACAGCTTACTCTATTTGAACCAGGTAACAGGGCTGTGAATGTGTCATTAACTAGGATCACAGAGAGCTTGGGAGAACTCATTCAGAAAGATCAAGAAAAACACTTGCAGCCAGCAATAACAGACTTGGCCGTCTCATGAGAAGATTTGACAGTGTCCCGGAGTTACATCTGCCCCAGGGAGTCTGAGGCAATCCCACTGGCCTGACTGGGAAGAATGTGTGGAACGTCAGAACGCTGTTACACACTGCAGCCGTTAAGAGTCAGTGAAACTCCAGAATGTTTCCTGTGCAGTCATTAGCAGTGCTGGGTGATCCTCGTTGAGAAACCAATGTCCCATTCAACAGCCACAGAACGTGGAATAGTACAGCGCACCACAGGAACTTCCACCCATGAGGTTTTTCCAACCTTTTAAGCTACTCTGAGAACAGTCTACCCCTTACTTCCACATAACTCTCCTTTTTTTGTGATCAAAGTGCCATTTTAAGAGTTTCCGAGCATATCTGCCTCTACTGCATCCCCAGCACAGAATTCAACAAACCCACCACTCTCTATGTAAAAAAACTACTCTGATACCAACTCTATACCTTCTTCTAATCACCTTAAAATTATGCTCCCATGTAGTGGCCATTTCTGCCCTGGGGGAAAAAAGTCTCTGACTGTCCACTCAATCTATGCCTCTTGTCATCCAATACATCTCCATTGTCAACTTTCATCCTCCTCAGTCCAAAAAGTGAAGCTCTAGCTCTCTCAACCTATCCTCAAAAGATATGCTCTCAAATTCAGGCAGCACCTGATAAATCTCTTCATCCTCTCTAAAGTCAGAATCAGAATCACAATCAGATTTAGGTTTAATATCACTGACTAATGTCATGAAAATGGTTTCATTGCACCAGTACACTGCAATGCATAATAATAAAAAATATAAATTACAATAAGAAATATAAATCAAAAATAGGTAATGCAAAAAGAGAGCAAAAAAATTAAATAGTGAGGCAGTGAATATGGATTCATTGCCCATTCAGATGGCAGAGGGGAAGAAGCTGTTTCTGAAACTTTGAGTGTGTGTCCTCAGGCTCCCTGAACTCCTCCTCATTGGTAGCAATGAAGAAAGGGCATGCCCAGACCATAAGATATAGGAGCGGAAGCAGGCCATTTGGCCCATTGAATCTTCCCTGTCATTCAATCATGGGCAAATCCAATTCTTCCAGTCATCCCCACCTCCCATGCCTTCTCTCTATACCTTTTGATGCCCTGGCATGTCCTGGGTGATGGAGTTTCTTTATGATGGATGTCACCTTTTTGAAGCATGGCCTTTTGAAGATGTCCTCAATGCTGGAAAAGCTGGTGCCCATAATGGTGCTGGCTGAGCTTGCAGCCTCCTGCAGCATTTTCCAATCCTGTGCAGTGGCCCCTCCATACTAGACAGTGAAGCAACTAGTGAGAATGCTCTCCACAGTACATCTCTAGAAATTTCGGAGAGAGTTTGGTTGCATATCAAGCTCCTAATAAAATATAGTCATTATTGTGCCCTCTTTGTAATTACAGCAATATATTGGGCCCAAGAGAGATCTTCAGAGATGTTGACATCCACAAACCTGCAATTGCTCACCCTTTCCACCGCTGATCCCTCGATGAGAACTGTCGTGTGTTCCCTCGACTTCCTCTTCCTGAAGTCCACACTCAATCCCTTGGTCTTTACTGATGTTGAGTGCAAGGTTGTTGTTGCAACATCATTCAACCAGCTGATCTATCACATTCCTCCATGCCTCCTTATCACCATCTGAAATTCTGCCAACAATGGCTGTGTCTTTGGGAAATATACAGTTGGAGTTTTAACTGCGCCAAGCCACACAGAGAGAACAGAGCAGTGGGTTAAGTACACATTCTTGATGTGTGCTAGTGTTGATGTCCTTCCTGTTGACCAGAACTGGATACTCCAAATGTGGTCAAACCATCGTTTTATAGAGCTGCAACATTACCTCATGGCTCTTGAAGGCCAACACACCATATGTTTCCTTAATCACCCTATTAACTTGTGCAGCAGCTTTGAGGGTTCACAGTGAATTTATTATCGAAGTATACATATGTCACTATATACAACCCTGAGATTAATTTTCTTGTAGGCATACTCAATAATTCCAATAACCATAATAGAACCAATGAAAGACTGCACCAACAGGGTGTACAACCAGTGTGCAAAAGACAACAAACTGTGCAAATACAAGAAGAAAGAAATAATAACAGTAAACATATAAGCATTAAATATCGAGAGCATGAGATGAAGATTCCTTGACAGTGAGTTGTGGGAACAGTTCAATGATGGGGGCAAGTGAAGTTGAATGAAGTTCATCGCTTTAGTTCAAGCACCTGATAGCTGAGGGGCAATAACTGTTCCTGAACCTGGTGGTGTGTGCCCTGAGGCTCCTGCACCTTCTTCCTGATGGCAGTAGTGAGAAGAGAGCATGTCCTAGATGGTGCTGTCCCTGATGATGGATGCTGTTTTCCTATGACAATGCTCTGTGTAGATGAGCTCAACGGTCAGCAGGGCTTTACCCGTGATGGACTGGGTCATATCCACTACTTTTTGAAGAATCTTCTGTTCCAGGGCATTGATATCTCCATACCAGGCTGTAATGCAGCCAATCAATATACTCTCCACCACACATCTATAGAAGTTTGTCAAAGTTTTAGAGATCCCACTGCTCCTCAACACTGCTAAGAATCCTGCAATTAACCATGTACTCTGCCTTTAGGTTCGACCTAGAAAGTACATCACCCACCCCCAATGTGTTTCAAATTCATGCTCGGGCTTTCATTCCACTCTCTGGGCTGCACTTTCACGTCACTCTAAGGGAGAAAGAGCTTCTGTCTAGATAATGGGGAAATAAAATTACATGTCACAGCAGGTTGCCATGCCAACTGAGCCATTGAGCTTTCTGAGAGCAAGCTGGCCTATTAGTCTCACGCTCCTTGGTATCTCCCCACAAACCCACAATTATTCCCACTTGGAAATTTATGCAATTCCCAGCTGGATGTGCCTATTGAAACTGCTCCCACCAACCCAGCCCCTACCTAATAACAACTCATCTGTGCTATCTCCTTGTCTGCATGTGATGTCACAGGTTGACAGGGTGGTCGAGAATGCTTTTGGCATGCTGGCCTATACCAGTCAGGTCATTGAGTGTAATAGATAGCAGGTCACGTCGCAGTTGCACAAGATGTTGGTGAGGCCACATTTGGTATATCATGTTCAGTTCTGGACATTTTGTGATCACGAAGGTACCATCAAGTTGGAATGAGTGCAGATGATTTTCATGACGTTGTTACTGAGAATCCAGGGCCTGGAGAGAAGTTAACTAGGTTGGGACTTCATTCATTGTTTCCTACAGAATTAAGCTGTCATTTTAAAGGGGTTTTATAAAATCGCATAAGGCATATGGTCAATGCACACAACCTCCGAATAGATGGATGTCCCTTTTGAATACACGAGGAGAAATCTCTTTAGCCGGGGGGGGGGGGGGGGGTGAATGTGTGGAATTCATTGCCATAGAGCGCTGTGGAGACCAAGTCATTGGATATATTTAAAGTAGAGATTGACAGGTTTGTAATTAGTAAAGACATCAAAGTGTATAGGGAGAAGGCAGGAGAATGAGGTTGAGAGGGATAATAAATCATCCATGATGGAACAGCAGAACAGACTGAATGGCCTAATACTGCTCCATCTTATTACTACATGACTCGGGAAATCTACTCTGTGCTGAACTATTAATCTGCTTAGTCCCATCCTTCCCACAGGTTCTTCTCTCTGCTGAGAAGTTGGTTGTGGTTTAGTGGGAGGCACTGTTACATAACTTCCAGGACATCCCAAGGCACTTTACAGTCTTTAAAAATACATTAGGGAGTGCGATGGCCATTTCTGCACAGCAAGCTCCCATAATTCTACAGTAATAAAAAGCTGAGCAGCTGAGGAGGATTAAATGATGGCCACGCCATTGGGAATAATTCCAATGATTTTCTGCCCAATGGTGTCACAATATCCACTTTGTAGGCTACCCCAGGCATATCCAATAGGGCAACACTGCCTTTTTAGCCCAAATCCTGCAGGCTATGCCTTGGTTAGTAAGACACTCAACTCTGAGCCAGAAGACTTTTGGATTTGAGATGTTTGTGAAGATGGTGCTGGACTGTGGTAACTCATTACAAATTGCTCTCCGCAGATCTGTTCATTGTTCCTAACACAGTGCTTGGTGTAACTAATTGATCAGTATGGACAGTAGACAAGACAAGTTTTTCACTGTAATTAGTACATATCAAAATTACAAACCAATTTAGTTTAATTTAAATAAAGATTAGCCTTATTTGTCACACGTACATTGAAATATGTGTTGTCTGTGTCACAACCAACACAGTCAGAAGATGTGCTGGGGCAGCCCACCAAGTGTCGTCATGTTTTCAGCGCCAACATAAGAAATAGGAGCAGAATAAAGCCATTCAAGTCTGATCCGTGATTTCATCGTGGCTGTTCCATTTCCCTCTCAATTCCAGTTTCCTGCCTTCTCCCTGTAACCTTTCCCACCCTGACTAAACAAGAACCTATCAAACTCTACCTAAAATTCACCCAAAGATTTGGCTCCCACAGCCGCCTGCAGTAACGAATTCCACAGATTCACCATCGTCTGGCTAAAGAAATTCCTCCTCATCTGCATTCTAAATGGATGTCCCTCTATTCTGAGACTGTGCCCTCTAGTTCTAGAATAGCACACCCTCAACTTACCTACCCTAACCAGTATGTCTTTGGAATGTGGGAGGAAACTGGAGCACCTGGAGGAAACCCACATGGTCATGTGGAGAATGTACAAACTCCTTACAGACAGCAGTGGGACTGAACCCCAGTCGCAGCTGCTCCTGCAAAGCATTATGCTGACTGCCATTCTACCGTAAGACCTTGAAGATAAAATCATCCTGCTCAGAGGTAAGTGTGTTACCGAAAACACAGTTATCCAATGTTTTTCCCCCCCCAGAGGTCAGAGTGCATAATGCAGGCTGAGATTTCAGGTCCCACACTGAGGGAGTCTAGCACTGTCAGAGGTGAGACCTTAGGTGACTGAAGGAAGGGCTCAGATACTTATATACTCATAGCATGTGTGCTGAACCATTAATCTGCCTGGTCCCATTGACCCACGCCTGTACAAAAGCTTTTCGTACCCTCCCATCCATGTACCTATCCAAATTTCTCTTAAATGTTGAAATCAAACCCAAATCTACCTCTTCCGCTGCCAGCTCATTCCACACTGTCACCACGCTCTGAGTGAGGAAGTTCTCCCTCATGTTTCCCTTAAACATTTCACCTTTTACCCTTAACACAAGACCTCTTGGATGAGTCTCACCCAACCTCCTTGCATTTACCTTATCTATGCCCCTCATATAGACGCTGGCTTACATGGTGGCAGGGAAATATTTGCTGTGACACTTTGCCCCAGTAAAGCACAATATGACCTACGTAGGCACAGTGGTGCAGCAGCTAGTGCTGTCACCACACCATTCCAAGAACACAGGTTCAATCCTGGACTTGGCTGCTGTCCGCACAAAGATTGCACATTCTTCCTGGGAGTCCATCAGAACGGCCATTTTGTCCACAGCAAGAGACCGTCAACCACAATGGGAAAGGATGCGATGTACCTTGCTTTGGCATGTCACTACACACTCTTAACCAACAACTACGGCGTTACTGTTGAAAGTACACAGCCTGGTATGGAAACACCAATGCCCAAGAACGGGGAAGTCTGCAGAAAGTGCTGAATATAGTTCAGTTCCCCCCTATCACTGACCACATTTACAAGGAGCACTGCCTCAAGAAAGCAGCTCCAATCATAAAGGACCTCCACTATCCAAGCCATGCTCTCTTCTCACTGTCAACCCGAGTCACTGTCTCAGTATAGCAACACTATGACCACCTTGACAACATTAAACAATAAAGCTTTATTTGTTCTAATTGTATATTTCCTTATAATAATTGCATTCAATTTGTGCCTGTGTTTGTGCTTGTGCCCGGGATGCTGCTGTAAGTAAGATTTTCATGTACATGTGGATATTATAGAAAGGGTGCAGAGGTGATTTACAAGGATGTTGCCTGGATTGGGGAGCATACCTTATGAGAATAGGTTGAGTGAACTCAGCCTTTTCTCCTTGTAGCAGCAGAGAATGAGAGGTGACCTGATAGAGGGGCGCAAAATGATGAGAGGCATTGATCGTGTGGATAGTCAGAGGCTTTTCCCCAGGGCTGAAATGGCTAGCATGAGAGAGCATAGTTTTAAGGTACTTGGAAGTAGGTACAGAGGGGTCGTCAGGGGTAAGTTTTTTTACGCAGAGAGTGTGACTACATGGAATGGGCTGACGGTGGTGGAGGTGGATACGATAAGAGTCTTTGAAGAGACTCCTTGAAAGGTACATGGAGCTCAGAAAAATTGAGGGCTATGTGTAACCCTAGGTAATTTCTAAAATAAGTATGTGTTCGGCACAGCATTGTGGGCCGAAGGGCCTGTATTGTGTTTTTAGTTTTTCTAAGTTTCTATTTGTTCATTATGTGCCATGTTATATGACGTGGGCAATCATCGTCTTTCTGTCACCATGACTGTTCTCAGCAAATTTTTCTGACCCCAGCCATTATCAATTCTTTTCAGAGATTGTCCGCCTGGCATCAGTGCTCACAAAACCAGGACTTGTATACATGTACAGTAGTGCGCACATATATAAGTCTTAGGCACATATATATACCTAGGGTGCCTAAGACTTTTACACAGGATTGTGTTTGTCAACATGGAACGGAGAATGAGTTTGTAAATCTGGCGGGAGCAAAAGATGTTTGGAACAGTGAGTGGAGCGCTGCGGGAGAGGTGTGGGACAGGTGGCAGATAAGGAGTGCCAGGGCGGAGGGGAGGTGGCGCGGGTGGAGGGGAAGTGGCGCGGGTGCAGACACGCTCAGCCCAGAGACACCTGGCAAGGTCATTTGATTCCAAACAATTGGTTTATTGATCAATGTAGAAAGTCTCCCTGGTGCTTCCTGCTCCCTCCCCTTTCCCAACCATGATTCGTTCTCCCTGCCGCCTTCCCACTGTCAGCACACAACACAGACCCATATAAGAATCAGGTTTATCACCACTAACATGTCATGAAATTTGTTTTTTTTTTGTAGCAGTACAGTGCAATACATAAAATTACTGTGTAAACTTCTCAGACGCCCTAGCTATGTACATGTACCTGGACTTCTGCACTGTGTGAATGACAATAAACTTGACTTTGATTTTGCTGGTACGATATAAACTTTAATCTCTTCTTACACAATTTACATTCCACTCATTTAAAATATGGATTGAGCGACATGTAAGAAACAGAAGCGTGTGGTCGTTCTATCCACTGTACCTTTCCCAACATTCAGTTCACCTTGGCTGATTGCAGACACCGAATCTACTTCCCTTGATTCCTTTATTTTTCAGAAATCCACTAAAATCCATCTCAAATCTACACTCTGTGGCCACTTTATTAGGTACACTTGCTGTTAATGCAAATATCAAATTGCCCAATCTTGTGGCAGCAACTCAAAGCATAAGAGCAGACAGGCATGGTCGGGAGTTTCTGTTGTTCATATGGGGAAGAAATGTAAACCAAGTGACTTTGACCGAGTGGTTTGACTATCTCAGAAACTACTCATTGCCCAGGGTTTTCACAGACAATAGGCTCTGGAGTTTTCTAAGAATGGTGTGAGAAACAAAAAAACATTCAGTGATTGTTAGTTGTGTGTGTGAGAATACCTTGTTAATAAGAGGTCAGGGGAGAAAGGCTGGCTGGACTGGTTCAACCTAACAGGGAGGTGACGGTAACTCAAATAACCACACTTTACAACAGTGTGTGCAGAAGAACATCTCCGAATGCACAAATACATGGAAGCTTGAAGTGGATGGGCTACAGCAGCAGAAGACCATGAACATACACCCAGCGGACCGGCAGATACCCAATAGAGTGGCCACTGAGCGTCGGTAGCAACTTAGTTTCTCTAGCCCTCTGAGATTCGAAAATCAACACTGGGTAAAAATCCCTTCTCAATTCTGGCCTGTATGGCTAGTCTGCTACATTCAGAACTCCTGAAAATGTTGTGCTGGTCAACGGGACCCTTCTCTGCATTTACCTTACTGAAGGCAGGGCGTCAAATCTTTGCAGCCTTTGCCCTTCACAGCCCCATCGCGACAGTTACTGAAGAAGATTAATGAGGCGACTTCTGTGTTTAGTAGATCGGAGATGAATGATCTGAACCTCCTCCACAACCCCCCCCCCCCCACATTTAATTTACTTTCTATCAATACTGCCCGTACACATCAGAAAAAAAAACACCAGAGGATATTTAAAATCCTTACCTTCTTTGCTGCCCTCATTTCTGACAGTGGTGGAACTGATAGCCAGACTACCTGTCAGGGCAAGACGCGTTGAGAAGATGCATGGGGATGGACGGGATGCCTGTCTAGCCTTCCCCGCTGTACGTGTTCAGTCCGCTTCTAACTCCAGCTCTCACACAGACGCCCGTAGCTCCCGACTGAACCGTCCGCACCGCAGTCTACCGGCCTTTTCTTTTAATCTCCCTCTCTCGCAGAGACGAGAGAAAAATCACAACTAACCTCCAGCCTTCGCGGTAACCTTCAGAAAATCCCGGGGCAGCTGAATGTTTGGCGCAATTAAATGAAGGCCCAACTCTCCCTGCCTACCGACCCACACACTTGCCAAGAATTCTCCACTCTGTTCCAAGCACATTAAACATTATGTGAGTGGTTGATTGTTACTTTATCCATTAGCATCTCATTGCTGTCGCGTCAGCCGCATAAATATGTTTATATTGACATATTGACACGGGCTCCTGATAGGCACACTAGGAAACGTCGTGAAGAACCAGGAGGCTCTTGTGTCAGTTCAACCTCTGCTTAATCTCCTAGTATTACTATATGTTACAGAAAGATCTGCAATTCCTCAAAGCTCACCTCGTCCCGGTTGTCATGGCTACCGCAAAGCCCGCTCACACATGGCTGCCAACTCCCGGCCGAGAGCGAAGACACAGGAATAGTTTATCTTTAAAACAAGTGCGTTCAATTGATATGCGCCCTCGTATACTAAGTTTTGCTAGTGTGGTCGTTAAGTTATTGGAATCAGCATCTGCAGCTTCAGACCACTCACAGAGAAGAATGTGTTCAAGCAATGGCTGGGAAAATTCAAATTCAAGTAATGAAGTTAACAAAAGAGACCAGTGTGGTGACAGTGACATGCACAACTGCAGGAGGAACTCAGGAAGTCAGGCAGCGTCAAGGTCGGGAATATACAAGCACAGTAAACAATTCTGCAGATGCTGGAAATCCAGAGCAGCACACACTCTAAATGCTGGAGGAACTCAACAGATCAGGCAGCATCTGTGGAAAATATTAAACAGCCGAGGTTTCGGGAAGAGACCCTTCTTCAGGACTGAGGGGGAAGGGGGAAGATGCCTGACTAAGAGGGAAGGGGGAAGTAAACAGTGAGGGGAGGGGGAAGTGGCGGCTAGAAGGTGATAGATGAAGCCAGGTGGGTGGGGAAAGGCAAGGGGTGGAGAAGAATCTGATAGGAGAGGAGAGTGGACAATAGGAGAAAGGGATGGAGGAGGTGACCCAGAGGGAGGTGAGAAGAAGTTACTCAGAGTGGGGAACAGAGGAAAGAGGGGAGGCGAATTTTGTTCACAGACTGGAGAAATCTATATTCATACCATCAGGTTGGAGGGTACCTAGTCAGAATATAGGGTGTTGCTCCTCCACCCTGAGGGAGGCCTCACCTTAGCACAAGAGGATGCCATAGACCAGCACGAGATACAATAAATGACCCCAGCAGATGCTAGAAGTTCATTGCAACACACACAAAATGCTGGAGGAATTCAGCAGGTCAGGCAGCATCTATAGAGAGCAATAGTCAGGATTTTGTGCTGAGATCTTTCATCAGGACTGGAAAGGAAAGAGTCAGAAGCCAGAATGAGGAGGAGGAGGCGGAGGAGGTGAGGAGGAGTATAAGCTAACAGGTGCTGGGTTAAAGCAGGTGAAGGGAAGAAGGTGGGTGAGGGAATGAAGTCAGAATCTGAGAGGTGATTGGTGGAAAAGGGGAAAGGCTGTAGATGAGTGGTGAGTGTGAGAAATTGGTGGGAATGGCAGAAGAACCTAACAGGATTAGTGTAACCAACTTGGTTCACTATGAGCACAGACTTTCTGGGCTGTTTCTGTGTTGTTTGACCATATGCCAGCTTGTGGGATTTTGCACTACTCATCTGCTGCACTTCTTAAAAAAGACGTCGCTGGGTTATGAACTGCTGACTTACAGACCACCTCCACATTCAAACAAGCTGCCATAATACTCTTAAATTCAGAAGTCTGAATCAGAATCAGATTTATTATCACTGACATACTGTATGCGGTGAAATTTGCCACAAATAGTAAAGTAAATAAATATTGCAAAAAGAGTCAAAATTACTGAGGCAGTGTTTGTGGGTTGGCTCATTGTCCATTTAGAAATCTGATGGCAAAGGCAAAGGAGATGTTCCTAAACTGTTGAGCGTGTGTCTTCAAGCTTCTGTACCTCCTCTCTGATGGTAATAAGAAGAGAGCACATCCTGAGTGATGGGGGTCATTAATGATGGATGCAGCCATTTTGTTGCGTCACCTTTTGATGACATTCTCGAAGCCGGGGAGGCTAAAACCCATGATGAGGTTACAACCCTTTGCAGCTTCTTCCAATCCTGTGCAGTGGTCCCTCCACAGCAGATGGAATGTTCTCCAAGGTCATCATTATTATGTGGCAGGTCATATGATGTAGGCGATCGTCGTCTATGACTGTAATTGTTATTGGAAAATTTTCTACAGAAGTGTCTTGCCATTGCCTTCATCTGAGCAGTGTCTTTACAAGATGGGTTACTCTAGCCATTATCAATACTCTCAGAGATTATCTGCCTGGCATCAGTGATCTCATAACCAGGACTTGTGAAATGCACCAGCTGCTCATACAGCCATCCTCCACCTGCTCCCATGGTTTCAGGTGACCCTGATCGGGGGTCTAAACAAGTGCTGCACCTTGCCCAAGGGTGACCCGCTGATGTGCCTTCTTCATAATTGCATCAATTCTGACGTACAGTACATAAACACCTTTGCCTTCGCCTCAGGCCCCGACATCCTGACCTTTTCAGTTTGGCCCAGCACCTAAATCGATGTCCAAACTTCCGGTTCAATCACCTCGATATGCTCTGGGGCCTGGTCCCCACCACCTTGACTGGCCTTTACCCAACATTTGCGATTCAGCCCTGTGCTTAGATCTCCGTCTAAGCATTGAGTTCAATCATCCTGATCTGCTCTGCTGACCTGACTTCACTGCCTTGACTCAGCCTGAAACTGACCTTTTGAATGCAGCCCTGCGCTTACGCCTCCATCCAAACATTTGAGTTCACTCCAATTAGTACACTCTGTGCCTGGACCTCCACCGCCTCGATTGAGCCTTCATCACGGCGTTTAAATCAATCAAACCTCAGGTCTTCCTCCCTCTTGGCGACATGCCTGTCACCTCAGCTTGTCTTGGTTCTGTCACATTGAACTGCCTTCAGATCCAAAGGGAAGTTACAGACTATTACTTGTGATGATCGTTTGCCAGGAATAGTGTGATTAACAAAGTATTTAATTGTTTTAAAAACACAAAATGCTGGCAGAACTCAGCAGGCCATACAGCATCTACGGGAGGAGGTAGTGACGACATTTCGGGCCAAAACCCTTCATCAGGAGGGTTTAATTTTTTCATTATTTAATTGTTTTCCTGGTTTCATCGGTCACCAGCCAGCAGTCTCTGAGGTTCACTAGTGCCACCTTAAATCAGAAGTGATGAAGGGGCCCAGCCTGAAATATCGACTTCCCAATTCCCTCTATAGACGTTGCTGAGTTCCTCCAGCTTTTTGTATGAGCGAGGTTCCAGATTTCCAGCATCCGCATTGCTTCTGTCTCTCCCTCTCTTATTAGTTATCTTAATTGCTCTTTCTTATCATTCTTATCTGTTTTTGATGCTATTCACTTTGATATCATCTGTTACAAGGCATCTGACCCCAAGGATAGTGAGGACTACAGAGAGGGTCGTCCTTCTTCCACGTGGAGTCATGTGAGGCTCCCCATTCTAACCAATTTTTACAGGAGCACTGTCAAAGAGTGCCCTGACCAGCTGCGTCACGGTCTGGTAAGGGAATTGCAAGGCATCTGAGCATAAGACACTACAAAAGATTGTGAAGGCTGCTGAGAGGATTGTCAGGGTCTCTTCCCACCCATCCAAGATTTCTATCATGAGTATAGTGTACACAAGGCCCTTAGGACTGTCAATGATCCCTCCTATCCATCCAACAATAGCTTTGACCCCCTACCATCAAGTAGGAGATACTGCAGCATTAGGGCAAGGACTGTCGGGATGTTGTTCCCCCAGGCCGTGAGACGACTGAACTCCCTGCCTCCACCCAGGTCTCAACATGCATGATGCAGCAGTAGAGTTATACGGTTTACCTTTTAAACTTGCGTCGTAAATGCACCCTTATATTGTTAAATTATTTGTAGTAATATTACTTTTGTGTCAGTTTTGTGTGTTATGCACCTTGGTCAGGAGGAACAAGTTCAAGTTTATTGACATTAGACTGTACATGTATACAGCCAAACAAATCAACGTTCCTCCGGACCATGGTGAACCCATAAAACATAAATCACGCACAGCACATAAACCGAAATATTACCATAAATAAGTTAATAAAATATAATTCAAAATGCATGCAGCATGGGTAAACAATAAACAGTACAGTAAACAGCTCGCTGTCCTAGTGACGAGACCTCAGTGGTGGCAGGGTATTCATTAGTCTCACAGCCTGAGGAAAGAAGCAGTCTGGCAGTCCTAGTCCTGATGCTCCTGTACCCTTCTCCTGAAGAAAATTTGATTCATTTGACAGTATACATGAATATGATTGAATGACAATAAAGTTAAGCTCAAACTTGAACACCGCGAAGGTACGGTTACTGTAACAAATGATTTTTGCATATTTTCAGACAAAAAATACCTTTCAGACATTTGCAATCAGAACCCATGACCCAAAGCCTGTATTAAAAGGTCATTCACGAGGAAACCTGCAGATGCTGGAAATTCAAACAACAACACACACAAAATGCTGGTGGAACACGGCAGGCCAGGCAGCATCTATAGGGAGAAGCGCTGTCGAAGTTTCGGGCCGAGCCTCTTCATCAGGAAGGTCATTCAAAATGTTCTGCATTGGTTATGAAGCACAGTAGCTCTGAGTGGCACCATACACCACTGTAATGATGAGCGTGCGGGGAGAGGAGGGCGGGGGAATGGATCAGCCATGATGAAACGGCAAAGTTGGCTCAACTGGCCAACTCAGCCTAATTCTGCTCCTATACCTTATGACCTTTATAAATGTAAAAGTGTTCATTGAAGAGACCTGGCCACAAAACACACACTACAAACATAACAGTGCAATTTTTCTTCTTGATTTTCTTTCCCAGGAGACAGACCTCTGCCAATCAAGCTAAACGAAAGATCTGGTCAGCGCAGCAGAAACCACCATTCCACAATCACAGCAAAAGCACCATGTATTTATCGATCAGCTTTTAACCCATTAAACGCCCCAATAAGCAGTGCCACTTTGAGAACAACATGGGAGGAGGTATCAAGACATAAAGATTGTGCAGAAAACAACTTAGAAATGGAGACAGTGGTAGAATGGTTTATCTTATTATATTTTATTTAGAGATACAGCACGGTAACGTTTAACCTTGGCCCATTCACAGGACAATTTATAATGACCGATTAACATACTAACTGGTATGTCTTTGGATTGTGGAAGAAACTGCAGCACCCGGAGGAAACCCACACATTCACAGAGGAAGTGTACAAACTCCTTACAGACAGCATCACAATTGAACTCTGATCTTCGGTGCCCCGTGCTGTAGTCGTGTCAAGCTGACCGCTGCGCTACAGCGACACACCAGATGCATCGGGAAAAGGAATTGTAATGTTGCATCGCATTTACACTGTGGAGCTGCCGCTCACAGCTCCGGTGACCCAGGATCAGTCCTGACCTTGGGCACTGCCTGTATGGAGTTCGCTTGTTCTCCCCGCCTTCTGGATTCTCTGTTCCCTAGAGGTTTCCTCCAGGTGCTCTGAGTTCCTCCCACAACCTAGACACACAGGTTGATAAGTTAAATCATGCTCTAAATTGTCATTCATGTGATCGAGACATAGAATTTGTGGAGAGGTGATGGAAATGTGGATGGAACATAATGGGTTAAGGGAGTATTGGTACAGATGTAAACCTCATGATTCATAGAGTCATAGAGATACAGCTTGTGTTTGGCAAACAGGTACCAGAATCAGAAATAGGTTGATTAAAATTAACTTAATAATTGGATCTATGCCTCCATTTCAATGAGAAGAAGCAGAGATTGAGTGCACAGCCAGAAACTTTTTTCCCGGATGGAAATGGCTAATACGAGGGGGCATAAACTAAAGGTGATTGGAGGAAAGTCAAAGGGGGATTTCAGAGAATGGTGGGTGTGCGGTACACCCTGCCAGGGACAGTGGTGGAGGCGGATGTATTAGGGCCATTTAGTGGCACATGGATGATAGAAAAATGGAGGGCGACATCAGAGGGAAGCTACATCTTGGAGTAGGTTAAAAGGTCAGCAGAACATTGTGGCCGAAGGGCCTGTAATGTTCTATATTCTATGAAATTTGTTGCTTTCTACAACATCACAGTGCATCCATCTCACTATCTCTTTGACCTCCAACTGACAGGCAGTATAAGATCAACGACTGTTAGGCTCAGTACCAGCTCCTGTCCCCAGGCTGTGGTAAACACCTAGCTACCACTCAGTACACACGACTTAAAACTGCACCAGCAGCTTTACACTGTTGCATATTTAACTACATTGCACTTTCTATCAACTTGTACATCTACAGAATAAATATTTTTATTGGTTAATATTATTTTATATAATAATATAAAATGTGAACATCTGGTCGAAACCAGGTGAGGACAGCCTCGTACACTGGTGAGATAGTGACAAGCCTGTCCAAGTGTGCGGTCAGCTCCCGCGGACTGGTTGGACGAGATCTACAGTGGAAGACGGTACTGTGACCCTCCGTGGAGAGCGCAGGCCATGACGAGACACAGAAGACTTCGTGGTCATCCACTGTAACCAAGGAAGTCCCTAGTCTGCCAGCTTAGGACACTCGTAGGTACGACCAGACGGGGACTTCAGAGATTGAGGGAGTGGAACCACCCCCATGCAACCACTTTAAAACCTCTCCCGTCCAGGTTTCCTGTCATGATGGACAACCACCTACCAAATGTACTCTGTTTCACAGTTGGTCCCAGAGGAATGTTGTTTCATTTAGCTGTATACATGTGTACAGTAACTGACTAAAATTAACCAAACTATTTGATGAAGAGAGGTATACACTGAACGGCTAGCTGGAGACTTACTCCCAAGGAGAAAATGGCTAGTACGAGGTGTATAATTTAAAAGTGATTCAAGGAGTGTCTGGGGGGGTGGGGGTTGGATGACACAGGTAGTTTTGCTTTTAAACACAGAGAGTAGTGGGCTCCCTGTCAGGGATGGTAGTAGACACTGGGGACATACAAGTGACTCTTGGATAGGCACATGGATGAAAAAAAATGCCGGTGGGAGGGTGGAATCTGTGAGAGGGAAAGGTTAGACTGATCTTAGAGTAGGTTAAATTGCCTTTAGACTTTTCTCCTATCACCTTTAATCTATGTCCACCCCGTATTAGCCATTTCCATCTGGGGAAAAGACTCTGGCTGTCCACTCAATCTCTGCTTTTTGTCATCAAAATGGAGGCGTGATCCAATTAATCAAATTAATTTTAATAAAACTGATTCTGATACCTGTTGGCCAAACACAAACTGTATCTCTACGACTCTTATCAATTGCGAGGTTTGCATTTGTACTAACACTACCTTAACACAATATTACGGACTGAAGGGCGCATATTGTGTGAAGCGTTCTATGTTTGATATTTGTTGTCAAGAGGCAGCACCACAATGCATAACATAAAAATTCCTAAAAGCTACCAGAATAAATAAAGAGAGCAAAAGAGGAATATCGAGGTGGTGCTCATGAACCATTCAGAAATCTGATGGCAGAGGGGGAGGTGCAGCACCTAAAACATTAAGTGTGTATTTTCAGGCTCCTCTACCAAGTTCAAGTCTGTTGTCATTCCAACCATACGCATGTATACCTGCAAACAAATGAATGTTCCTCCAGTCCAAGGTGCAAACACAGTACGTATAACTCACAAACAGCGCATAAATAAATACTACTGGAAATAATTTAACAAATTGTACTATGAATTTATGACTCAAGAAGCTACTCTCCTCTTGGCATTATGTGGGCTGCAAAGAAACGGGCCATCAGGGCCGTCACAAAGGCTGCTGAGCGAGACTCCAGATTGCGATGGATCAAGAGGCGTGATCTGCGGATGAGTGCAACTGGGCCGCAAGCCAGGGACTGATCAACCCTGGCAGGCTCACCTGGGAGAGAGTGGCTAACACCTAGGTTACATCGCTGATGATGTGCCCCAGCGCATCCGCAGGATGTATCTCAGCATCATGCTACTGGCACTTCATGGACCACCCCCCCCAACATTAGTAATGTGAAGAAGGCATAACCCAGACGGTGAGGGTCCTTAGTAATGGATGTGCCTTCCTGTGACATCTCCTCATGAGAGCTCTCTCACAGCTCCTGTCAACCTTGGATTGATTCTGACCTCCAGCACCATCCGTGGAGAGCTTTGGCCCAGAATCTCTCGTTTCCTTCTACATTCCAGAGATGTGCTAATTGATTAATTTATTGATTGATTGTTTGATTGTGATAAATAGTCAAAATAGTCTGATTTAACCCTAGCCTAATCACAGGACAATTTACAATGCCCAATTAACCTACCAACCAGTACATTGTTGGACTGTGGGAAAAAACCAGAGTGCTAAATGGCTTCTGGAAGCTGCCACTAATACAGATGGGTAGCAGAGAATCTCTGAGGACTTCCAGCATCTGCAGATTTTTCCCTGTTTGTGGAAGGATCTCCCTCTACAGATTCTGCTCGACCCACTGAGGTCCCCTGGAATTTAGTTGAATGGGAAGGAGCTTGAGGGCTGGCATTGACTCGATGGACTGAAAGAGCTCCTATGCAACAAGAAAGAATGAATATGAATCTAATTTCAGCTGAAGACCCTGCAACGAGGTTAGATTGTTGTGCAGTTGCGAGGAAGTGTTAAGACCATGAGACATCGGAGCAGAATTAGGCCATTCATTGCCTAAGATTCATGGCCATTCATTCTCAGAGAAATGAGCAAAATTGCTAAACTGAGAAGGATCGACTAGTTTTGAAGCTCCTTGGCATCTTACCACCTACCGGGGCAGCACGGTAGTGTAACGGTTAGTGTAACACCTTGTACCACCAGCGATCACTGATCTGGGTTCAACCCCTGCGCTTTCTAAAAAGATTTTGTGCATTCTCCCCCAACCGCGAGTTTCCTCTGGGTGCTCCCATGTTCTAAAGACATACAATCTGGGGGTTAGTGAGTTGGGGACATGCTATATTGGCATCGAAGGCTTGGCAACTTTGTGGGCTGCCCAGCACAATCCTCTTTGATTTGATTTGATGCAAAATGACAGGTTTCACTGTATGTTTCGATGTACAGCACTGTGCAAAAGTCTTAAGTATATATACAGAGCAAGGATGTCTAAGACTTCTGCACAGTTCTGTACATGTGTCAACGGGGAACGGAAAGCGAGTTTGTAAATTTGGCAGGAGCAAAGGATGTTAGGAACAGTCAGGGTGGAGCGCAGCAGGAAGGGTGTGGGACAGGTTGTAGAGAGAAACTCAAGATGCTCCTCCATCCTGAACAAAAAGACGCAACAGCGCCTTTATTTCCTGTGGAGCATCAGGAAAGCTCACCTCTGTCCCAGGATACTGACGGACTTTTACCGCCGTACCACTGAGAGCATACTCACCAACTGCATCTCAGTGTGGTATGGCAATTGTAGGACTGCAAAGCACTCCAGCATGTGATGAAGACTGCCCAGCGGATTATCGGCACCCAATTACCCACCATTGAGAACATCTACCATAAACATCGAACATAGAATAGCACAGCACATTACAAGCCCTTCGGCCCACAATGTTGTGCTGACCCTCAAACCCTGCCTCCCATATAACCCCCACCTTAAATTCCTCCATATACCTGTCTAATAGTCACTTAAACTTCACTAGTGTATCTGCCTCCACCACTGACTCAGGCAGTGCATTCCACGCACCAACCACTCTCTGAGTGAAAAACCTTCCTCTATATCCCCCTTGAACTTCCCTCCCCTTACCTTAAAGCCATGTCCTCTTGTACTGAGCAGTGGTGCCCTGGGGAAGAGGCGCTGGCTGTCCACCCTGTCTATTCCTCTTAATATCTTGTACACCTCTATCATGTCTCCTCTCATCCTCCTTCTCTCCAAAGAGTAAAGCCCTAGCTCCCTTGATCTCTGATCATAATCCATACTCTTTAAACCAGGCAGCATCCTGGTAAATCTCCTCTGTTTGAAAAGTTGGCTGGGCAGGGCGAAAAGCATTATCAAGGATGCATCTCACCCTAACCATAGACTTTTTACTATCCTCCCATCCAATGGGCACTACAGAAGCCTCCGCTCCCACACCAGCAGGCACAGAAAGAGCTTTTTCCCTGAGGCAGTGACCCTGCTGAAACTCACATCACAACGCTAAGCAGTATTGCACCCATATCGTACTGTCTCAGTACTTTTATATTTGTGCGCTGAAGCACTTCCTTCTTATTCACAGTTGTTTTGTAAATAACACAATTCTTTGCATGTCTGAATAGATGCTAAATGCATTTCATTTGGCTTTGTATCTGTACTCAGCACAATGACAATAAATTTGAACCTAATCTAATCTAAACACCCAGCCCTGAGACACCAGGCAAGGTCATTTGATTCCAAACAATTGGTTGATTGATCATTACAGAATGTCTCTCTGGTGCTTCCCACTCCTCCCCTCTCCCTTCCCCTTTTCCCAACCATGATCCCCCTCTCCCTGCCCACTTCCCACTCTCACTCCACAATGGAGACCCATATCAGAATCAGGTTTACCATCACTCACATGTGCACATTATTTCAATATTGTCTTTTAAAGTAAAATTGGATAGGTATACCGGAATGGAGGGTTATGGGCTGAGTGCAGGTCAGTGGGACTAGGTGGGAGTAAGTGTTCGGTACGGACTAGAAGGGCTGAGATGGCCTGTTTCCGTACTATAATTGTTATATGGTTATATCATGAATTTTGCTTTATTTATGGCAACCGTACAATATAATGAATAACATTACTACAGCACTGTGAAAATTTCTTACACAATAGTGTAAAAATGATGATCCTTAATCTTTTCAGTTAATCTTCAAACTGTGTTTGGGATACAGGGAATTTACAACTACTCCGAATTTCTGAATGGACAATGAACACGTATCATATACCAGTGATATTAAACCTGGTTCTGATT
Organism: Hypanus sabinus; assembly: GCF_030144855.1. NCBI lineage: Eukaryota > Metazoa > Chordata > Chondrichthyes > Myliobatiformes > Dasyatidae > Hypanus > Hypanus sabinus. The sequence continues at coordinate 16,919,013 of NC_082707.1, forward strand.
CCCAGAGACAGCATGTTGGGCATGAATGAATCTCCAATAGCAGGTACATTAACATGGTCATAAAAAGCAAGGAAAGTACAAAGGGCAGGAAGTGGATGTGAACTGATTGCCATCTAAGTACAATTGGCACGTTAGCAACAATGGGTGTCAATGAATAATTCATTCAAGGTCGGAAATAGGTAGTAGAAAAGGAAGATCGGACCCTCAAAAATGTAACTCCTGATTTGGAAGTAGAACTAGGCCATTTGGCCAATAAACTCTGCTACAGCATTCAATTATAAGACCATAAGATATAGGAGCAGAATTAGGCCATTTGGTCCATCGAGTCTGCTTCACCATTTCATCATGGCTGATCCAATTTTCCTCTCAGCTCCAATCTCCTGCCATTTCCCCGTATCTCTTTATGCCCTGGCCAATCAAGAATCTATCAACCTCTGCCTTAAAAGTACGCAAAGACTTAGCCTCCACAGCTGCCTATGGTAAAGAATTTCACAGATTCACCACTCTCTGGCTAAAGAAATTCCTCATCTCCATTCTAAAAGGACAATTCTCTATTCTAAAGCAGTATCCTCTGGTCTTAGAATCTCCCACCATAGGAAACATCCTCTCCACATCCACTCCATCAAGGTCTTTCACCATTCGATAGGTTTCAACAAGGTCACCCCTCATTCTTCTGAATTCCAATGAATATAGGCCCAATGCCATCAGATGCTCTTCATATGACAAACTATTCAATCCTGAATGATTTGTGAACTTCCAATAAGTCCCTCTTATCGAGAGATAAGAGGCCCAAACCTGTTCACAATACTCTGAGTGAGGCCTCACCAGTGCTTTCCAAAGTCTCAACATTACATCCTTGCTTTTATATTCTAGTCCTCTTGAAATGAATACTAACATCGTACCTGCCTTCCCTACCACAGACACAACCTACAAATTAACCTTTAGGGAAACCTGCACAAAGACTCCTAAGTTCCATGGCATCTCAGTTTTTTGCATTTTTTATCCATTTAGAAAGCAGTCAACCCTTTTATTTATTCTACCAATGTGCATGACCACACACTTCCTGACACTATTGTGTTGCCTTTATGGCATTTGTTTAGTTTATAATATTTTCGCTTAGTAATTCATTTGTCAGTATTTTCTAGTTAAAATTAGAATTGTTTAAAGTATATTCATTGCCTGTAAAATATATCGGCATGTGATGACGTCACATCCAGTTTCGCCGCGTCTTGTGGGAAAATACCGGTTTGGGATCGACGCCAGGGCAGGGGCTCGCACGAGGGAGACCAGAGCAAGAAACAGACTCGCGCAAGAAGTTGTTTGTATGCATTAGAAATCACAGTGAGAGCAACGCTGTAAGTTAATAGATAATCAATATGTTGAATTAAAATGTTAACGCTGACTCTGTTAAAAGTAATGACGGTCGATAAGGTTTATGTTTTCATTAGTTAAAGAGTTGCGGATAGTTTGTGTTGAAGTGTATTTAAAGCGGTCCATGGCGTAGGTAGATTCTGACTGTTTGCTGCACTTTAATGCAATGTAGTTGTAGTTTACTTTTACAAGTATTTACAATATTAATGTGATATCAAGAAGGGAACAAATACTGTATCAATCTTGTATTATCAACAGTTTTCACCATACGTTAATGTGAAAAGTGAACAGTAAATGGTTAATCTTACTGTGACCTTGTTTTCATTGACTACGGTTTATCTCGCGTTTAATTCGGCGTTCCATTACACCCGAGCGAGAACGCTACAACTATATTCCATCCACAATTTCTTTGCCCATTCTCTTAATCCATCTGTAGCCAATCTACTTTCTCAGAACTACCTGCCCCCCTCCACCTATTTTCATATCACCTGCAAACTTTGCAACAAAGCCATCAATTCCATCATCCAAATTACTGACATAATAATTTGTGATCACGGGACTGTCGCAACAGGAGGAGGAGCGAAGTTCTCGGGAGAGTGCTGAGTGCTGGGAAGCAGCTGAGGAGCTGAGGTGAGTGTGCTTTAAAATGAGCGCGGAGCGCAACTGAAGGGTTAAACAGAGTGTTGATTAGTTGATTAGAGGGAGTGAGTACTGGAGATAATTGGCAGGGACAAATAAAAGGAAGGGTAACTGAAGAGGAGTGGCCAGTGTGTGAGTTGCTCAGGGTAGGAGTGGAGTTTTGAGGCTTTGGCTCGAGAGGCTTCGGCAAGCAGAGGCCGAGGACGAGCTTGCTCCCAGTGAGGTAAAGCTGGGTAAGTTCCTTTAATTAATTTAATTAACAGGAGTAGGTAATGGAGGCAGCAGTTAGGGCAGTTGAGTGCTCCGATTGCAGTAGGTGGGAAGTCAGGGACAGCACAATTGTCTCTGATGACTACACCTGTAAAAGGTGCATCCAGCTGCAGCTCCTGACATTCCGAGTTAGGGAACTGGAGCTGGATGAACTTCAGATCATTCATGAGGCAGAGGCAGAAATGGACAGGAGTTTTAGGGAGACAGTTACCCTAAAAGTCAGGAGGCAGGTAGCTGGGTGACTGTCAGGAGAGCGAAGGGGAATAGACAGAATGAGCACAGCACCCCGGTGCCTGTTCCTATCAACAATAAGTATACCGTTTTGGATACTATTGGTGGGGACGACCTACCAGGGGCAAGTTGTAGTGGTCGTGTCTCTGGCACTGAGACTGGACCCTCAGCTCAGAAAGGAAGGAGGGAAAAGAGGAGAGTGGTAGTGATAGGAGATTTGATAGTTAGGGGATCAGATAAGAGGTTCTGTGGGAGAGATCGAGAATCCCAGATGGTCTGTTGCCTCCCTGGTGTCAGGGTCCCCGATATCTCTGATTGAGTTCACGGTATTTTCGGGGGGAGGGTGAGTAGACAGATGTTGTGGTCCTCGCGGGGACCAATGATGTGGATAGGAAGGAGGAGGAGGTCCTGCAAAGAGCTTAGTGAGTTAGGTGCAAAGTTGAATCTCAGGATTGCTCCCATGCCATGTGCTAGTGAGGTTAGAAATAGGAAGATAATGCAGCTAAATACGTGGCTAAGGAGTTGGTGCAGGAGGGAGGGCTTCATGTTTCTGGACAATTGGGCTTTGTTCCAGGGAAAGTGGGACCTGTTCCAACGGGACAATTTGCACCTGAACTGGAGGGGGACTAACATACTTGTGGGAAGATTTGCTAGTGCTGCTCTGGGAGCTTTAAACTAGATTTGCAGGGGGAGGGGAACCAGAGTGTTAAAGCTGACAGTGAGGTGAAATAGGATAAAGGTCGTGTGACGACTGCACGTAGAGACAGAAATCAAAGGTTTGTACATGATAGAAATGTTCTCAGGTGCATTTATTTCAATGCAAGGAGTATTGTAGGTAAGGCAGATGAGTTTAGGGTGTGGATTGGCATGTGGGATTACAACATTATTGCTAATAGTGAGACTTGGTTGCAGGAGGGGCAGGACGGGCAGATTCATGTTCCAAGGTTCCATTGTTTCAGACGTGATAGAGGGGGAGGGATGAAAAGGGGAGGAGTAGCACTAGTCAGGGAAAATATCACAGCTGTGTGTAGACAGGACAGCCCAGAGGGCTTGTCTACAGAGGCCATATGGGTGGAGCTGAGGAACGGGAAAGGTGTGATCACACTAACAGGGTTGCATTACAGACCGCCCAATAGTCAGAGAGATTTGGAGGAGCAAATCTGTAGAGAGATAGCAGACCGATGGAAGGAACAGTAAGTTGTAATAGTAAGGAATTTTAACTTTCCACATATTGACTGGGACTCCTGCACTGTGAAAGGGCTAGATGGCTTAGAGTTTGTCAAATGTGTTCAGGAAAGTTTTCTAAATCAATATATAGAGGTACCAATGAGAGAGGATGCAATACTTAGTCTCCTATTAGGGAACCAGACAGATCAGGTGACATAAGTATGTGTAGGGGAACATTTTGGGTCCAGTGACCATAATGTCTCTAGTTTCAAGGATAGGTCTGGTCCTTGAGTTGAGGACCTAAATTGGAGAAGGGCCACTTTTGTGAAAATGAGAAGGGATCTAGGAAGAGTGGATTGGGATAAGTTGTTTTCTAGCAAGGATGTTTTCAGTAAGTGGGAGGCCTTCAAGGGTGAAATTTTGAGAGTGCAGAGTTTGCATGTTCCTGCCAGGATTAAAGGCAAAGTTAACAGGCATAGGGAACTTTAGTTATCAAGGGATATTGGCGATCCAGTTAAGAAAAAGAAAGAGGTGTACAGCAGGTATAGCCAACAAGGAACAAATGAGGTACTTAAAGAGTATAGAAAATGTAAGAAAACACTAAAGAAGGAAATCAGGAAGGCAAAAAGACATGAGGTTGCTTTGGCAGATAATGTGAAGGTAAACCCAAAGGGCTTCTACAAGTATATTAAAAGGATAGTAAGGGACAAAATTGGTCCTCTCGAAGATCAGAGTGGTCGGCTATGTGTGGAGCTTCATGAGATGGGGGAGATCTTAAACGGTTTTTTGCATCTGTATTTACTGAGGAAACTGGCATAGTGTATATGGATGGATGGGAAACAAGCAGTAGTGTCATAGAACATATAGAGATTAAAGAGGAGGAGGTGCTTGCTGCCTTACAGCAAATAAGTGACTTGACTTGACTAAAGGTAGATAAATCCCCAAGGCCTGACATGATATTTCATTGGACATTGAGTGAGACTCATGTAGAAATTGCACGGGCCCTGGCAGAAATATTTAATATGTCCTTAGCCATGGGTGCGGTGCCGGAGGATTGGAGGCTAGTTCGTGTTGTTCTGTTGTTTAAAAAAGGCTCTGAAAGTAAACCAGGTAATTACAGGCCAGTGAGCCTGACATCTGTAGTAGATAAGTTATTGGAAGGTGTTCTGAGAGATTGGATATACAAGTATTTGGACAGCCAAGGGCTGATTAAGGATAATCAGCAAGGCTTTGTATGTGGTAGATCATGTTTAATGAATCCTGTAGAGTTTTTCGAGGGGGTTACCAGGAAAGTAGATAAAGGAAAGGCCGTGGATGTTTTCTACATGGACTTTAGTAAGGCCTTTGACAAGGTCCCACACGAGAGGTTAGTTCAGAAGGTTCAGACACTAGGTATCCATGGAGAGGTTGTAAACTGGATTCGAAATTGGCTGTGTGGGAGAAGACAGTGGTAGTGGATGATCGTTTCTCAGACTGGAGGCCTGTGTGTGGAGAGTGGAGGCCTCAGACTGTGGTGTGCCTCAGGGATCAGTGCTGGGACCATTGTTGTTTGTTGTCTATATCAATGATCTAGATGACAATGTGGAAAATTGGATCAGCAAGTTTGCTGATGACACTAAGATTGGAGGCGTTGTGAACACTGAGGAAGGCTTTCAAAACTTTCAGAGGGATCTGGATCGACTGGAATAATGGGCCAGAAAATAGCAGATGGAATTTAATGCAGCCAAGTGTGAGGTGTTGCATTTTGGAAGGACAAATCAAGGTAGGAAATAACAGTAAATGGTAGGGCACTGAGGAGCGCAGAGGAATAAAGGGATCTGGGAGTTCAGATACACAATTCCCTGAAAGTGGTGTCATAGGTAGACGGATTTGTAAAGGCGGCTTTTGGCATCCTGGCATTCATAAATCAAAGTATTGAGTATAGGAATTGGGATGTTATGGTGAAGTTGTATAAGACACTGGTGAGGCCAAATTTGGAATATTGTGTGCAGTTCTGGTCACCTAACTATAGGAAGGATACCAGTAAGATTGAAAGAGTGCAGAGAAGATTTACTAGGATGTTGTCGGGTCTTCAGGAGTTGAGTTACAGGGAAAGATTGAACAGGTTAGGACATTATTCCTTGGAGCGTAGAAGAGGGGAGATTTGATTGAGGTTTACAAAATTATGAGGGGTATGGAAAGAGTAAATGCGAGTAGGTGCTTTGCACTTAGATTAGGAGAGATAAATACAAGAGGACATGGCTTTAGGGTGAAAGAGGAAAGGTTTAGGGGGAACTTCACTCAGAGTGGTGCGAGTGTGGAATGAGCTGCCATCTGACATGGTAAATGCAGGATCACTCTTAAGTTTTAACAATAAATTGGATAGATACATGGATGGAAGAGGTCTGGAGGGTTATGGACTGAGTGCAGGTTAATGGGACTAGCAGAATAAAGTTTCAGCATAGACTAGAAGGGCCGAATAGCCTGTTTTCTGTTCTAATGTAAAAAGACAATCTCAACATAGACCCCTGTGGAAGACCACTAGTCACCAGCAGGCAATCAGAAAAGACTCCCTTTATTCCCACCCTTTGCCTCCTGCCAATCATCCACTGCTTTATCCACTCTAGAATCTTTCCTGTAATACCATGGGCTCGTAGCTTGTCAAGCAACATCACGAGTGACACCTTGTTAAAGGCCTTCTGAAAATGCAAGTAGACATTCCATTCTCCTTTGTCAATCCTGCTTGTTATTTCTTGAAATAATTCCAACAGATCTGTCAGGAAAAAATTTCCCTTGAGGAAACCATGCTGACTTTAAGGCTTATTTTTCATGTCTCCAAGTACCCTAAGTCCACATCCTTAATAATGAACTCCAATATCTTCCCAACCAATGAAGTCAGATTAACTAGCCTATAGTTTCCTTTCTTTGGCCTCTCTCCCTTCTTGAGGACGAAAGTGGCATTTGCAATTTTCTAGCTTTCTGGAACCATTCTAGGTTCCTGTCAAGAGCAGGGATCCAATCTCAGACTCAGTACTGTGCACACAGTGATATTGAGTAGCAAATCCCAAGGTGGAAAACCAAAGTTGGCATCAAAATTCAAGCAGAGATCAAAACATCCAGAGAAATCCAAAAACTAGAATCATGAAACATGCAGTCGATATTCAGATCGACAAAGTACAGATACAAATGCTGGAAAGGCTCAGGAAAATTCACTGGCACACTCCAGCAACAAACAGATGAAAACACAGGACTGAAATACACCGAGCAATAAACAGAGAAGCCGATAATAGGTGGAGCACAATGAGACGTGGGTGGCAGCAATACAGGTAATAATGAGAAGCAGATGAGAAACTGAGTACTCAGTAATACAGGGGTCAGAGGAGAGCAGGAGCACATGGCAATACAAAACCCCTGACTGACAGCTAGTGGACACAGAGTTCCACTGGAGGTACTGACAGATCCAGAGATTCTTGAAAGGTCATTACTAATGCCTCCATGTTCTCCTTAGACACCTCATTTAGAACCCTGGGGTGTACACCATCTGGTCCAGGTGACTTATCTACCTTCAGACCTTTTATTTTCCCAAGAACTTTCTCTCTAGTCACGGTAACTTCACACACTTCATGCCGTCTGACAACCAGAATTCTACCATATTGCTAATGTCTTCCACAGTAAAGACTGATGCAAAATACTTACTCAGTTAATCTGCCATTTTGTTGCCCCCCACTACTACCACTCCAGCATCATTTTCCAGCAAGTTGATATCCACTCTTGCCTCTCCTTTATACTTTACGTATCTGATAAAAACTTTTGGTATCCTGTTTAATATTATTGGCTAGCTTACTTTTGTATTCCATGTTTACCTTAATTACTTTTTTAGTTGTGTTAAGCTCATTATTGAAAGCTTTCAAATCCTCTAACTTCCCACTAATCTCTTTTATTTTCTGCCCTCTCATTGGCATTTACGGTGGCATTTACAGTGGCTTTGACTTCTCTTGTTAGCCACAGTTGTGTTATTTTTCCTTTAGAATACTTCTTCCTCTGTGGCTTTAGAATACATCCTGTGCCTTCCGAATTACTTCTAGAAATTCCAGCCATTGCTGCTCTGCCATCATCCCTGCCAGTGTTCTTTTCCATCAATTCTGGCCAACTCCTCTCACATGCCTCTGTAATTCCCTTTACTCCACTGTGTGTGGTCTTTGCTCTGATATCCTTTGAAAGGATATTATTGCAACAAGTTTTTATTCTACTGTGAATGCCTACAAGAAAATGAATCTCCGGATAGTATAAGGTGAAGTGTACTTTGCTAACAATGTCTGCACATTCCAGACGTGGGGTGGAAATACGTCTCTACCAAATGAAGTGTAAAGTGCTCTTTCCCCGCCGCTAGCTGCAGGCCACCCTTGGGCAAGGTGTAGCACCTGCTTAGCACCCAGTTCAGGGACTTGTGAAGCCATTCCATGTCCTCTCCTATTGTAGTTAAATTTGTATTTCCATTGGGACCTAGAGTACAGCAATTCTTTATCAGACCATAAAATACAGGACAGAATTAAGTCTTTCGGCCCTTTGAATCTGCTCCACCACTACATCATGGCTGATCTAATTCCCCCTCAGCTACAACCTCCTGGGAGGGAAATGGATGTATCATGATTCATATATGTACTACTCTATACTGCTGCCACAAAACAACAATTTCATGCCATGCTGTATGTCAGTGGTAATAAACAGATTCTGATTCCTTCTTTCGCCCTATATGTCTTCCACCCATCACCTCCCAGCTTTTCACATCTTCCCACCCCCCTTCCCCCTCACCTGTCACCTGCCAGTCTGTACTCCTCCCACTCCCACCACTTGCTTATGCTGACTTCTGCCCCCTTAATTTCCAGTCCTGATGATGGGTCTCAGACTAAAACGTACACTGTCTATTCCCCTCCAAAAATACTGCAGGCCTGCTGGCTTTCTCCAGCGTCTCGAGTGTTGCTGTACATCCACATAGGCTCTCATATTCCTAAATTCATAAGTACAACCTAATTGCATATACTCATTCCCACAAACAGTAAATCGAGCTTCCTCTCTCTCTACTTTTAGTCAGTGCCCTTTCTGATCAACCTTTCATAAGAAAGTCTTCATTACAAAACCGGAGAGGTGTGGTTTAAAGTTCAAAGCAGATTTATTTTTAAAGTACAAATATGTTATCTTGTGATTCTTACTGAGAAGGCCATATCAACTGATTTTTGTGTATTTTCTTGGCCTGGGTGAGGCTAATGGTACAGCACAATACAGATCCTTTGGCCCACAATGTAATGTGGTCTCTTTAACCTTAGACTAGAATATAGAAACTGAATCATTTAGTCCTCCAATGGATTTGCAGACAGTATTACTGCATCACTGCAAAGCACTTGAAGATTTATTAACTTTGTCTGTACACCCAGTGGCCAATTTATTAAATACACCTGCATACCTGCTTTTTAATACAAATATCGTATCAGCCAATCATGTGGCAGCAACTCAATGCATAAAAACATGCAGACTTGGTGAAGGATTCAGTTAATCGTAAAAAGTCTGCAGATCCACAGCAAAACACACAAAGTGCTGGAGGAACTCAAAGTCAGACAGCATCTATGGAAATGAATAAACAGTTGACATTTCTAGCCAGGACTCTTTTTCAGGACTGGAAAGGAAGGGGAGAGAAAGGTGGATAGCTAGAAGGTGATAGGTGAAGCCAGGTGGGTGGGAAAGATAAAGGGCTGGAGAGGAAGGAATCTGATAGAGGAGAGTGGACCATAGGAGAAAGGGAAGGAGGAGGGATACAAATGGGAGCTGATAGGCTAGTGAGAAGTAGGAAGAGGCCAGAGTGGGCAATGGAAGAAGAGGGGAAGGGAGGTATTTTTTTTTAAACAGTAAGGATGAATTTACATTCATGCCATCAGATTGGAGACTACCCAGAGAGAATACAAGGGGTTGCTCCTCAACCCTAAGGGTGGCCTGCTCTTGGCACAAGAGGAGGCAATGGATCAATATGCTGGAATGGGAATTAAGTTGTCTAGCCACCACAAAGTTCTGCTTTTAGCAGATGGAGCAGAAATGCTTGACGAAGCATTCCCCTAATTTGCAAAGGGTCTCACCAATGTAGAGAAGGCTGCATTGGGAGCACTGGACACAATAGGCAACCCCAACATATTCACAGGTAAAGTGTTGACTCACCTGGAAGGACCGTTTGGGGCCCTGAATGGTGGTGAGGGTGGAGGTGAATGGGCGGGTGTAGCACTTCAGCCACTTGGGAGTGAAAAGTGCCAGGAGGGAGATTAGTGGGGCAAATGAATCATGGAGAGACATATCCCTGCGGAGACTGGGGAAAGGTAAAGATATGTTTTGTGGTGGGACCCATTCAGACATGACAAAAGTTGTGGAAAATGATGAGCTCGATGCAGTGGATCATGGGATGGTGGGTAACAGCAAGAGGAAGCCTATCACTGATAAGGCAGCAGGAAGATGGGGTGAGCGCGGATGTTCATAGAACATAGAATAGTATAGCACATTACAGACCCTTCGGCCCACAATGTTGTGCCGACCCTCAAACCCTGCCTCCCAATGGAATTGAGGAGAAAGAGGTGAGGACAGCCTCAATGGAGGAAGGGAAACCCTGTTCTTTGAAGAAGAAGAACATCTCTGATTCCCTGGAAAGGAAGGCCACCTCCTGGGAATAGATGCAGTGGAGACAAAGGAACTGAGAAAAGAGAATAGCATTTTTACAAGAGACAGGTTGGGAAGAGGTATGGGTCAAGATAACCATGGGAATCAGTAGGATTATAAAAGATATCTATTGATAGTTTGTGTTCAGCAATGGGTTGGTCGTCAATTTGCTGAGACTACATATGGGTGTGGGAGTAACACCTTGTATTTTATCTATGTAGCCTCCAACCTGATGGCATTAATATCGATTTTTCCTTTCAGTTTAAAAATAAAACCCTCCCCTCTTTTTTTATTCCCCACTCTGGCCTCTTGGCTCTTCTCATCTGCCTATCACCTCCCCTCTCCTTTCCCTTTCTTCAATCATTTCCTGTTAGATTCCTCCTTCTCCAGCCCTTTCTTTACCTTTCCCACCCACTTGGCTTCACCTATTACTTTCCAGCTCTCCTGCTTCCCCTTCCCCCACCTTTTTGTTCAGGTGTCTTCCCCCTTCCAGTCCTGCAGAAGGTTCTCAGCCCAAAACGTTGACTGCTAATTCATTTCCGTAGATACTACCTGACCTGCTGAGTTCCTCCATCATTTTGTGTGTGCTGCAAGAGGTTCATTTGTTGATCAGTCCAAACATCGGAATGGGGAAGAAATGTGATCCAGGTGACTTTGACTGTGGAATGATTGTTGGTGCCAGACAGGGTGGTTGAGTGTCTCAGAAACTGATCTCCTGGGATTTTCAAGCACAACAGTCTCAAGATTTTACAGAGAACAGTGCAGAAAATCAAAAAAACAGTGAGTGGCAGTCTGTGAATGAAAATGCCTTGTTAATGAAAGGTGAGAGGAGAATGGCCAGATTGGTTCAAGCTGACAGGAAGGCAACAATAACTCAAATAATCCTGTGTTACTACAGTGTGTGCAGAAGAGCATCTCTGAATGCACAAAACGACGATCCTTGAAGTAGATGGGCTACAGATGCAGAGAACCATGAACATATGCCCAGTGGCCACTTTATTAGGTGCAGGAGGCACATAATAAAGTGGCCACTGATTGTGTTTCCCATTCCTTCAGGAAAACAGCCAATATAATCAGGGGCACTTCCCACTCCAATCAGTCTCCCTTTTCCCACTCTTCCATCGGGCAAAAGCTTGGGAACACCCACCTCTAGGTTTTGGGCAGCACGGTAGTGGTTAGCACAACGCTTTACTATACAGGCGAGCGGGGTTCAATTCCCGCTACAGCCTGTAAGGAGTTTGGATATTCTCCCCTTGACCATATGGGTTTCCTCCGGGTGCTCCAGTATCTTCCTTCAGGCCAAAGGCGTACCAGTTGGTAGGTTAATTGATAATTGTAAATTGTCCCATGATTAGGCTAGGATTAAACTGGGGATTACTGGGCAGAGCAGCTCAAAGGGCCAGAAAGGTCTAGTCCACGCTGTATGTCAATAAATAAATCAAGAACATCTTCAATCCTGTTGACGGACTATATTGTAAGTTCTCATATGCTATAGATCAAAGTTCAAAAGAGGTTTATTCTCAAGGTACCTATATGTCACCATATATATTATCATGTACTTGCAGGCATTTATAGTAGAACAGAAAAATGCAATAGAATCAATGAAAATTATAGTGATTGCCCAACAATCAATGTGCAAAATCAAGACTATTTAAATGAATAAATAATTAATTAATACTGAGAACATGAGTTGTAAAGCCCTTGTCAGTGAGCCCGTAGGTTGTGGAACCAGTTCAGAGTTGAGGTGAGTGAAGTTATCCACACTGGTTCTAGAGGTGAACCCTTGATCCCCCAATCAACCTCAACACGGCCTTTGCAATTGGTCAACCTGCTCTGCACTTTCTCTAACTGTAATAGTATATTCTGCATGCAGTTTTCAGTTGAAAGATTAAAGGTTTTTAAATTTAGGTTTATTTGTCACAAGTATATCAAAAGTTACAGTGAAATGTGTTGTTTTATTCAAATCCTGCACAGTCTAAGAACATGCTGGGGGCACCTGCAAGAATCACGATCCCTCCAGTGCCAATATAGCATGCCCACAACTCACTAACCCTAACACATCCACCCTCGGAAACTGGAGCACCCGGAGGAAACGCACACAGTCATGGTTTACTACCTGGATGTGCTTACAGGAGGAATGTTCCGCTTGGATGGCATGTAACAACTCCTCACCCTATCTCAGTACTTGGGACAATAACTGAGCAATTAGCAATTCCAACTGAATGCACAGCTCACAGATAGAGAATAATCCAAGACTACTCTCCATGAGAGCCTGAGGATTTGAAACCAAACCTTATCTTTCCAATTCAGGAAGGGAAGGAGAGTGAACATCAGACACTCCACACTGGTGACTGGAAATGGCGAAGGTTAGTAGTGTCACATTCCTGGGTGTTCACCTATCAAATGACCTGCCATGAGTCCAGCACATAGATGCAATCAGGTTAAAGAGGTCCATTTTCCGACCGGCACAACATTTCACTTGCCCCCTCAATGAACTGTTCCCATAACCTATGGACGCACTTTCAAAGTTTCTTTATTTCAAGCTCACGATATTTATTGTTTATTTATTACTAATATTTCTTTCTTTTTGTATTTGCACAGTTTGTCATCTTTTTTTATTCTGGTTAAACGCCTAATTTGATGCTGTCTTTCATTGATTCTACAAACGTTTGTATTATGGTTATTATTTATTATAAATTTATTGAGGATGCCCACAAGAAAATGAATTTGTGTGTCATATATGTTCCCTGTTAACAAATTTACTTTGAGTTTTGAGGTTCAACATGGCACCGATGACTCTAACTGACTTCTGTAGTTGTAATTTTGAGAGTTACTGACAGGTTCCATCACAGTCTGGTTCGGCAATTTCAAGCTGAAGTGATGCAGGAGGTTTGTGAGGAGTAGTGGACTCAGCCGTTCCACTCAAAAACTACAGGAGAAGCTGATTCAAGGCAGCAACATTCATCATCTGAGATGCCCACCTTTTCCCAGCTGCCATCAGGCAGCAACTAGAGATCCCTGAAGTCCCACCCTACCAGGTACAGTTACTTTTACTTGGTTCTTGAACCAACCAGCACAACCCTTATCCCTTCCTCAGCACAACAACACCATGACGACTTTGAGCACTTTTCACAACAGGGAGTTGAACCCCGCTCAGTGGCACTGTAAAGCTTCATGGTAACTGCTACTCCACCATGATGCCCCAGTATCTGATTAGGACGTGCTTGTGATGCTGATGCAAGTCAGCTTTCCACTGCACTTGTGCACCTGACAACAAACTTAACTTTGACTTTGCAAAATTAACTGGCCATTGTGAATTGCTCCTGCTGCACAGGTGAAGGGTGGAATCTGCAGAGAGTTAACAAGAATGTGGGGTGAATAAAAGTGTCAGTGTAAATGGCTGGTTAATGGTTAACTCGGGGCTCAATGGGCTTTCTGAGTTTAAGGAAGGCACAGGCGAAATTTATTTATTTCTTGAGATGCAGGGTGGAACAGGGACTTCTGCCCCTTCAAGCTGTGCTGCCTAGCAACCTCCCCAATTTAACTCTAGCCTAATCATGGGATAATTTATAATAACCAATCAACCTACCAACGGTAGGCGTTTGGACTGTGGGAAGAAACCGGAGCACCAGGAGAAAACCTACGTGGTCATGGGGAGAACGACCAAACTCCTTACAAGATAGTAGCGGGAATTGAACCTGTGTCACTAGTATTGAAAAGCTTTGTGCTAACCACTACGTGACTGTGCTGACATGAGGGGCATAGAGAAGGTGTATTGTTGGGTAGGAGAGTCTAAAACTAAATGGTACAGAAGGGGAAAATTTAAAGGGAAACTGAGGGCCAAAATTTTCCACACAGAGGGTGGTTGGTTATATGCCAGAAGTTCAAAGTTCAAGGTAAATACATTATTAAATTTTGGATATGTTGCCATGTACTACATTGAGATTCATTTTCTGCAGCCACTTACAGGGAAATAAATAAACACGATAGACTCTATAAAGGTTTTGTGACTGCCGGCAGGGAGACAAATCTCAAGTTGTATAATGTATACATACTTTGATAATAAATGTACTTTGAACTTTGAAAAACTATAATCAAAGACTCACAAACAACCAATGTGCAAAAAGATGACAAACTGTGCAAATATATTAAAAATACTGAGAACATGATTTGCATGAGTTCTTGAAAATGAGTCTGCAGGTTGTAGAATCTGTGTGGAGTCATGGTGAGTGAAGTTACCCTCACCAGTTCAAAAGCCTGATGGTTGTAGAGTGATGATTGTTCCTGAACCTGTGGGACCCAAGGGGTAGAGGCGGGTACACGTGCAAATTTTGAAAAAACCTCTGAAATAGTTCCATGAACTCCAGGGATATGATATGGACCAAACACACAGGCAAATGCAACTAATTTGGTCAGCACTAATGAGATGGGCCAAAGGGCTTATTTCTGCTCTAGGACTCTGGCATTCACAGCAATGCGGAGTTAGTTTAATCCTCCTACCACAGAGAGTTGGCTCCAGGAAGAGCGAATTGGCTTAAACTGCACAACAATCTTCTCCTCCGACTGGACATTTTGATCCAAATCTTCGTCCGAGTCCCCGTTATTCAGAGTCAGTGCCTTCTCCTTATAGTTCTGATATAGAACTGCATTTTCTGCAATCAAATCAAAGGGTATTTAGAAGACAGAATGACATGCACTTGGACTGCAACTTTTAACAGATTCAACACTTCAGGTCAAGTCAAGTTTATGCCATTTAACTATAAGGACACTATACCGCCAAATGAGACGACGTTTCTCTGAGCCAGGGTGTAAAGCACAGTAGTACACATAACACCTATGTAGCACACAATAACTTTGGAAAGTAAGAATTACACATTAGATACATTAAAGGGCATAAATTAAATATTGTTAAGGTACAATAAAATTATCCGGTTACACTTCAAAAGTGATGGGGCAGAGAATTCAGAAGCCTAATGATCTGAGGGAAGAAGATTTTTCCCATCCAGACCGTTCCTGACTTTATGCATCTGAATCTACAGCCTGATGGTAGAAAGGTGCACAAACTTCACACGTGTCTATGCATGCTAGCTCAATGTTATTATGGCTCGGGTGTTCCAGAAATTGGAGTACAATTCCAACGCCATATCTAAGAAGTTTGTATGTCCTCTCCAAGACTGTGTGAGCTCCCACAGGGTGCACTGGTTTCCTCCCACAGACCACAAACATACAAGTTAGTAAGTTAACTGCTCATTGCAATTTGTCCTGTATTGAGGCTAGCGTTAAACAGCTAGGCTTCTGAGCGGTACAGCTCATTGCAGCAGAGGGGCCTGTTCCCACGCTGAATCTCTAAATAAAACAAATAAAAATTTTCCGAAAAGCAATCAGGGATGCAGGGTGGTACACTCCATAGCCCATCTGCACAGAGTTATTTAGCCCCCTATTCCCATCAACATGATAAAGATTGTTAATTGTTTTGTCAGAGATGTTACTGGAATTAAAAAGTTATTGACCAAGAAAAAGCTTTCCTACAGTCCAAATGTCCAACACACTTCACCCTATTTCCCCTATTCCCCTATTTGGCCACAAGCTCTGCCTTCCTTTCATATAAGATTCTATTCTCCTGATGACAGGTCTTAGTCTGAAACATCAACTGCTTATTCCCCTGCACAGAGGCTGCCTGACCTGCTGAAACATCGACTGCTTATTCCTCTGCACAGAGGCTGCCTGACCTGCTGAAACATCGACTGCTTATTCCCCTGCACAGTGGCTGCCTGACCTGCTGAAACATCGACTGCTTATTCCCCTGTACCAGGGTTGCCTGACCTGCTGAAACATTGATTGTTTATTCCCCTGTACAGAGGCTGCCTGACCTGCTGTGTTTATTTATTTATTGAGGGCCCTCCCGGCCCCTCAAGTCGCGCTGCCCAGCAATCTCCTGATTTATCCTAGCCTAATCGCAGGACAATTTACAACGCCACATCAACCTAACGACCAGTTCAGCTTTGGACTGTGGGAGGAAACGGAAGCAGCTGGGGAAATCCACAGGATCAGGGGAAGAACGTACAAACTCCTTCCAGGCGGTGGCAGGAACTGAATCCATGTCAGCTGCACTATAAAACATTGCAATAACCACCACGGCACTGTGCTGCTCCATCTGTGTGTGTTACTCGTGATTTCCAGCATCAGCAGGGCGATCTGCAACACTTTGTCATCTGCCAGTCCCTGTCACTTTTACCGCTCGCCCTCCCCATCTGCCTATCACCTACTGCTTGCTAGCTCATTTCACCTCTTCCCCACGACCTGTTTTTTAATTGACCATCTCCCCTCTGTCTTACAGTCTGCGCATCGATCCAAAAATGTCGACTCTCCACTTTCCCCCCTCCCCAAAGATGCTGCCTGACCTGCTGAGTTCCTCCAGCATCTTGTGCGTGGCTCCAGACTCCGGTATCTGCGATGCCTTGTGTCAGCAAGGTGAGTGACCCTGCCCCACTTCAACGCAGACCACAGAGAGTTTACTGTACCTCCCATTCAGAGGACAAACCGACCCTTGGCTTAATGATCCTAGCTAAAAGATGACATCTCTGCTAGCGTAGTGTTCCGTCAATACTGTATTGGACTTTCAGCCAAGTTTACGTTCACAGGTCTCTGGAGCCGATAATTCAGTGGTGAGTATGCTACCTCGCTTAACATGAGTTCCATTCTTCCTTCCGCTGGGACGCCCCGACATCCAGAATTTCACAAGTGGAAAAAAAAGGTTAAAAAAAAGACTTTGCGCACCCAGGAACGTTAGGACTAGCAATGTTCAGTTGTCATTTCCACAGTCTGTTTCCTTGTGAACTCATTTAAATTAAAGAAGGTTTAGCGCCATGGCAACACTCAGGCAGCTCTCCTGGCCTAGGGCTGCCAACTCGGAGTGAATAAATCAGAGAGATCTCCTCACGTGATCACTTTATTCAATTAGATGCCCCCACCCCCCACCCCCGGACTGCCCTCCCCATTACTTTCCCAGTGCCAACCTTTTAACTTCTTTTCAGCTTTAGGAAAGTCTTCATTAATCAAATTATCACTCTCACATAATTCTTCTTGTTCTCTCCACCCCGCCCCATCTACACATCTACAACTAATGAACAGAGAAGTTCCAAGGAAATTCTACATTTCACGATTTACTCTAATATCATCAAACATAGAACAAAGTAAACTTGTTATCAAAGTTTATATCCAGAATGTCGCTATATACTACACTGAGACTGATTATAACAGATATTCACAGTCAATACAAAGAAACAAATGAAAAACTACACACAAAGACGGACAAGTAAGCAATGTTCAAAGGGCGACAAACTGCACAAATACAAAAGTAAATAAAAATAATGAATAAATAAGTAATAAGTAATATTGAGAACATGAGTTGCAGAGTCCTTGAGAGTGAGCCCATAGGCTGTGGAATCAGTTCAGTACCGAGGTGAGTGAAGTTTTCCACATGGGTTCAGGAGCCTAATGGTTAAAGAGTAATAACTATTTCTGAAACCGGTGGTGTGGGACTTGAGGCTCCTCTACTTTCTTAGGGGATTGAAACCTATCAAATATTGAAAGGCAGTGCAGACCAGATGGAGTGAATGGTCTAATTTTGTTCTTATGTCTCCTGGTCTTATGTTGAAGGCGAGTGTGGAAAGATTTGAAAGGAACAGGGGAGGCAACTTCTTCACGTGGAAGGTGGGAGCTGCCTGAAAATGTGGTTTCAGAAAATAACAAGAACAATTTTCAAGACCTCCTGAAAGGTCAACTGTTTATTCCCCTCTACAGATGCTGCCTGACTTGCTGAGTTCCTCCAGCATTTTGTGTGTGTTGCTCAACATTTCCAGCACCTGCAGAATCTCTTGCATTTATCATTCAAAGGGCAATTTGATACATACATGAATTGGAAAGTTGTAAGAGGGCAATGAACATAATGCAAGCAAATGGGAGGGTTTAGTGAGAACAGTGGTCAGTGTAGAGGAGTTGGACCAATTGACATTTTTCCATGCTATATTACATTATGATTATAAACCTTGCGAGATCTGCTCATCATCAGTATCCATCTTCCGAGATATTTATCAGGTGCTCTGCATTAACAGGGCCCTAGGCATTGTTAAAGATCCCTCTATTCATCGAACAATCTCTTTCACCTCCTACCATTAGGCAGGAGGTACTGCAGCATTAAGACAATAAGTGTTAAAATGGGAAACAGCTTCTTCCTGCCACTGCCCAGGTCTCATCATATACAATGTGCCAGTCACGTAATACTGTTCACCTTTTAACTTGTGTCATAAATACACCTTATTATTTGTTACTTTATTTGAGGTAATATTACTTTGTGTGTTGCGAGTGAGTTACACCTACCATGTTGTGTTCCTTAGCTCCGAGGAACATTGTTTTGCTTGCTGGTAGACATGGTTGAATGACAATAATCTTGAACTTGAATGAGTGAAGAATTATGAAGCTGAGGTAGAGAGATCAAGGAAGGTTGTTAACACAGACTATGGCTTGGCTCCCAGATGACAGGAGTGTATTGGTTTTTGTCGAGCCATTAGTCAAGACGCTATAGCTCATGTAATGACCATTGGCCAAGGGAAGAGACATTAGCCAAGAACTTTACGACAGGGGATCACTGACCCAGCACAACCCTCCAACCAGTGAAGACATCTTCACACTGCAATGCTTCAAGAATCTGGTGAGATGAAGGTAGTTTACCTAATGCAACAAGTTGATATGATCTGACCAAACAGATTCAATGATAGATTTCAAATACATGCCTCTCAGTGGCCACTTTATTAAGTACAGCTGCTCATCACTGCAAATATCTGATCAGCCAACCACGTGGCAGCAACTCAATGCATAAAAGCGTGCAGACATGGTCAAGAGGTTCAGTTGTCGTCCAGACCAAACAACAGAATGGGGAAGAAATATGATCCAAGTGACTCTGACCATGAAGTGATTGCTGTTGCCAGACAGGGTCTGAGTATCTCAGAAACTGCTGATCTCCTGGGATTTTCACAAGAGTCTCTAGAGTTCACAGAGGAATGAGCAAAGAACAAAAATAAAAACAGCGAGCGGCAGTTCTGTGGGCAAAAACTCCTTGTTAATGAGGGAAGTCAGAGGAGAGTGCTAGAAGTGTTCATGCTGAGAGGAAGGTGACAGTAACTCAAATAACCACGTGCTTTAACATTGTGCGTTCAGAGATGCTCTTCTGCGCACCGATGTGTCAAACCTTGAAGTGGATCGCCTACTGCAGAAGAAGACCATTGACATACACTCAGAGGCCTCTTTATCAGGGACATGAGGTACCTCTTTTCTGCATTTGGAAAACCACGGCCTAATTAAGGATTGCCAGCATGGTTCTGTGAGGGGCGAGCTGTGTCTTAGTAACTAGATTGATTTTTTTTTTGATGTGGTGATGTAAGTGATTGACAAAGCTGAGAATGTTGCCTACATAGATTTTAGTATAGACAGGGACCCTCATGGATAGCTCATCAAGGTTAATATATCAATGGAATCAATGGTGAGCTGGCTGTTTGGATTCAAAATGGCTTGACCATGGAAGACAGAAGGTGGTGGTCGAAGGGGCTTGTTCTAGCTGGAGGTCAGAGGTTAGTGATGTTCCACGGGGATCTGTACTGGGCACTCTTTGTTTGTGATGTACATAAGTGACCTGGGTGAACAGGTAGATATGTGAGTTCATAAGTTTAAAGATGACTCGAAGATTGGTGGTGGTGTGGATAGGGTAGGTGACTGACTGGCAAAGATCACAGGAGGATATAGATCAGCCACAGATATGGGCAGAGGAATGGCAGATGGAGTCTAACCTGGACAAAGGTGAAGTTTTGCACCTTGGTAAGTCAAGTGTAAAAAGGCAGAACACTTTTAACAGCAAAACCCTTAACAGTGCTGATGAGCAGAGGGATCTTAGGATCTAAGTTCACAGCTCCCTGAAAGTGGCTACGCAGGTTGCTAGGGTGATTAAGAAGGCACATGGCAAGCTTGCCTTTATTAGTCAAGGCACTGAGTTCAAAAGTCAGGAAGTTCGGTTGCAGTTTTATAAAACTCTAAGGCTGCTTCTGGATTCTTGCATACAGTTCTGGTCGCTCCATTAAAGGAACAATGTTGAGGCTCTGCAGATGGTGCAAGGATGCTGCATGGTTTGAGGGAATGTGCTATAAAGAGAGGTTAGACAAACCTGGGTTGCTTTCTCTTGAGCGACAGAGACTCTGATAGTTATAAAAATTAAGAGAGGCATAGACAAATTAGACAGACAGTATCTTTCTTCCAAGAGTTGAACTGTCTAAAACCAGAGGGCATGTTATTAAGATGAAAGGAGGTAATTTCAAAGTCAATGTGAGGGGCAAGTTTTTTTTAGACAGAGTGTTGTGGGTGCTTGGAATGTGCTGCCTGGGGCAGTGGAAGGGGCAAATATATTATGAATAATTAAGATCTGTTTAGATAGGCACATGAATGTGAGGAAAATTGAAGGATTTAATTTAGTTGGCCATTTGATTATTAATTTAATTGTATGACACAGCATTGGGGACAGGAGTGCCTGTTCCTGTGTGGCAATGCTCAAGGTTGTTCTGTGAATGTTTTTAAATGAATAATACCAAGAATATGAGTCGTAAAGTCCTTGAAAAATGTATTAATTATCGAAAGGGAGTGGGACTAGTTAAATTCAAAAGGAGACGGCAGATTAAAGGTAGACTGTTTTAGATGTGTCAGTGCAGGAGGGATTAAAGGAGGCGGGGTGGCGTTACTAGTCAGAGAAAGTGCCACAGCAGTGCTCTGTCAGGACAGACTGGAGAACTCATTTAGTGAAGTGTTATAGGTGGAACTGAAATTTTTAAAAAAGGTATGACCACGTTAGTGGGGCTAGATTACAGACCACCCAAAAATCTGCCAGAATTACAGGAACAAATTTGTAAAGTTAGCACAGAATGCTGCAAGAAACATAAGGCTGTTATAAGGAGGTTATTTTCACTTTCCACATATTGACCTGCAAACCCATACTGTAAAAGGATCACATAGGATAGACTTTGTCAAATATGTTAAGGAAAATTTCCTTCATCAGTAAACAGAAGTCCCAATGACAGAATGTACAATACTGGATCTGCTTTTTGGGAATGAGACAGGGCAGGTGACTGAAGTTTGTGTAGAATCACTTTGTACCCAGTGATCACAATACAATTAAGTTTCAAAGTAGGCAAAAAGGTAGGTCTGGTCCGCGGGCTGAGATTCTAAATTGGCGAAAAAGCAATTTTGATGGTATCAGTAATGATCTGCCAAGTGTGGATCTGCTCAGGCTGTTTTCTGGCAATGGTAAGTGGGAGGCGTTCAAAGATTAAATTTTGATAGTACAAAGCTTGTATGCATCGGTCAGAATAAAAGGTAATGATAACAAGCGTAAGGAACTTTGGTTTTCAAGAGATGTTGAGGCACAAGTTCAGAGAGAAAAAAAGGAGGTGCATAGCAGGTACGACCAAACAAGGTGCTCATGGAGTATAAGAAATGCAAAAGAACACTTAAAGTAGAAATCAGGAGGGCTAAACAAAGGCATAAAGTTGCGCTAGCAGACAAGGTGAGGGAAAATCCCAAGGGATTCTATGGATATTTTAAGAGCAAAAAGATTGTAAGGGACAAAATTGTTCCTCTGGAAGACCAGAATGGTAATCCATATGTGGAGCCAAATAGATGGGCAAGGTCTTAAATAATTTTTTGAATCTGTAGTTACTCAGGAGACAGACACAGAGTCTACAGAAGTGAGGCAAAGTGGCATCAACCTCATTGATTCTGTACAGATTACAGAGGAGGAGGTGTTTGCTATCCTGAGGCTAATCAAGTTAGATAAATCCCCAGGACCTGACAAGCTGTTCCCTCAGACCCTATGGGAGGAGGGAAGAACAGAAATTGCCGGGGTCATGGCAGAGATATTTAAAACTTCCTTAGTGACAGAAGAGGTACCAGAGGATTGGAGGATATCTAATGTTGTCCCGCGGTTTAAAAAATACTCTAATTTGGAGTATGGTGTACAGTTTCGATCACCTACCTATATGAAAGGTGTAAATGAGGTTCAAAGAGTACAGAGAAAATTTACAAGGATGTTGCCAGGTCTGGAGAACCTGAGTTAATAGAGAAAGATTGAATTAGGTTAGCACTTTATTCTTTGGAACAAAGAAGATTGAGAGGTGATTTGTTAGAAGTGTACAAAACTATGAGGGGTAAATACAGGTAAATGCAAGCAAGCTTTTTCCACTGAGGTTGGGTGGGACTACAACCAGAGGTCATGGGTTAAGGGTGAAAGATGAAAAGTTCAAGGGGAACATAAAGGGAAACTTCTTTACTCAGAGGGCCATAAGAGTGTGGCAAGAGCTGCCAGTGCCGGTGGTGTATCCAAGCTCGACTTCAATGTTTAAACGAAGTTTGGATGGTAGGGGTATTGCAGGCTATGGTCCCAAGTGCAGGTTGATGGGAGTAGGTAGTTTAAATGGTTTTGGCATGGATTAGATGGACTGAAGGGCCTGTTTCTGTGCTGTCCCTCTCTACGATTCTATGACTGAATCATTTTTAATTCTCCTGTGAACGAAAAGAGGGCAACAAAAGGAGACTGAATCATCAGCAGTAACAAAGGGTGTCATTGTAAGAGGAACCATTCACTTTAAAACCTGCATTGATCAAATGATAAGGAACAAATTGATACTAGCTGCTAAAATTGGATGTGTGTCCAGTGCGTATATGTCAGTTCATCATCGCTGAATTTCCTGTGTGAGTTATACGGAAGAGAACACAGAGTACCTGATTCTTGGACCTGACACAGGCAGTCAATAGTTAATGAGACGTACAAATTAATGGGTTTCTGCCTTGGAGACTGAAGGTGCCACTCTTAAAAGGGTCACTGGCTCCAATATAAACTAGAGCCTATTCATACATACTGTTTGCAAAAGAAGGTAATACTATTACATATTGAAACTGAAACGCACAAGATCGCAGGAGGCTGCAGAGGGTTGTTCAAGTTTGTTGTCATTACAACCTTATATATGTATACCGCCAAACAAAACAATGTTCCTCCAGACCAAGGCAACACACACAAAATACTGGAGGAACTGAGCAAGTCAGGCAGCATCGATGGAAATGAGTAAACAGTCAATGTTTTGGGACGACACCCTTCTTCAGTACTCCAGACCACAACACAGTACACACAGCCAGCTCCATCACGGGCACAACACTAACCACCACCGACTACATCTTTAAGAGGCAGTGTCTCAAGATAGGGGTCGCCCATCATGTAGAGACACTGGCCAGAGGACAGTGGCAAACCACTTCTGTAGAAACACTTGCCAAAAACAATCAACGTGAAAAGACCATAATCACCCATGCCATACATCATGGCACATAATGAACAAATATTTGCAATGTTTCTTTCAGTCTCTTCATCCAAATGGATCATGAATCTATTTCTATCATACTGATGCTGTCGTTATACGCTCCTATGGTCTACTTCAGCCATGATGCAATGGCTGACTCAATAAGCTAAATGGTGTAATTCTGCTCCTATGCCTTACCTTCTTATCAGATTCAGTTTATTGTCATTTAGAAACCACAAATGCAATGCAGTTAAAAAAATGAGACAACATTCCTCCAGAATGATATCACAAAAGCATATGGCAAAACAGACTACACCAGAAAATCCACATAACGTTTGGCAATCCCCAATCCAGAGTCCGGAGAGGCTGCTGCGTATTAATATCGTGCTACCATCTTAGCGCGTTCCCCGGAAAGGAGCTCCAAATCCACCAGACAAAGAAGACCAAAAACTAAAGCTACAAGACCTGCACAAAACCACATAGATACAACAGTGCAAACAATAGCATACTTGATAAAAAAAACAGACTATGGGCACAGTAAAAATAGTCCAAAGATGTTAAAGGACTATAAGTTCAAAAGAAACCACCACACAGTTTCCACAAGTCCTCAGGGTCCCGACAGACTCGCCATCCCACGCAGGCAGCAGAAGGGAATACCCCAGCTATGGACTTCCATGATGCCGCCCGACTCAGCCTCGCAGACGCAGCACACACTGAAAGCGACCTGACCGCAGCGGACTCCGAGTCCGTCAAACCTCCGAGCGGACGACCATCCCCTCCGGCACAGCTTCTCCAAGCACCATCCTCTGCCGAGTGTATTAAGACAGCCCCGCCAACGGCCAACGGCAATGCGACCCCAAGGACTGGGGGCCTGTTCCTCCCAGCAGAGTCCCGGACCTCACAGCACATTATAGCCACATTATTAACACTTACCCACATCCCACGGGCTCACTTTCAAGGACACTTAATCTCATGTTTCACAATAATTATTGTTGTTATTTCTTTTTGTATTCAGACCATTCGATGTCCTCTAGTACCCAAATTTGTGTGGTCTTTCATCGATCTGTTATACTTAATAATCTATAGCTTTATTGCACATGCCCACAAGAAAACAAATCTCAGGGTTGTAAGACCATAAGACATAGGAACAGAAGTAGGCCATTCAGCCCATCAAGTCTGTTCTGCCATTCAATCCCCACTCCCCTGCTTTCACCCCATACCGTTTAATGCCCTGTCTAATCAAGAGCCTATCCATCTCTGCCTTAAATACACCCAGTGACTCGGCCTCCACAGCCGCTCGTGCCAACAAACTCCACAGATTTACCACCCTCTGACTAAAGTAATTTCTCCGCATCTCAGTTCCGAAAGGACGTCCTTCAATCCTGAAGTCGTGCCCTAATAAATTTGCATACAACTACTACATTTGGAATGGTATTTTTTGGAGTTTAGATGAGGGGTAATCAAAGTTCAAAGTAAAATTTATATCATATTGAAACATACATAATAAAGTCATAAAAGGACAAGACAGGTAGATGCTGAGAATGTTTCACTGTCTCAATTGAGGGGATAGAGTTGCAAGATAAGTGGGTAGTCATTTTAGATGCAGACGTGCTTGAATTTCATTCACAGAGGGGCGAATTTCTGGAAATTTCTACCTCACTCTACATAGTGACATAAATATACCTTGATAACAAAATTACTTTGAACCCTACTGGCTTTCTAAGGATTAAAAGGAACAAGCATTTATTGAGTACATACCTCTGTGGACGTCCCAAAATACTTAGCTTTGCTCACAGTTGTCAAGTTCAAAGGTTCATTTTAATATCAGAGAATGTATACAGTGAACAACCTGAAATTCTTTCTCTTCACAGGCATCCACGAAACAAGAAACCCCATAGAATGAATGACAGAAACATCAAAGTGCCGAAGCCTCCCCTCACCCCCCCCCCGCACAAGCAGCATCGACCCTACCCCCCCCCCCACATGCACTAGCAGAAGCACTGACCCCCCCCCCCCCCACTCCACAACTATGCATGCAACAGCAGGAGTGCCCCAGAGAGTCCTTGATCCACAGTCCATCAGAAACTACAGTCTCAGACAGGTTCTCTCTCTCTGTCGAGGGAGAGGGAGGTCATTCCTACAACAATGAGACCAGCAACTGTCTGCTCTATCTGCTTCGATGTTACATTCTTCCCTTACTAGAGCACAAAAGTAATTCTGGGGTGGCACACTCACAGAGAATTTAGTGCAATCACTCTACACTGCCAGTGATCACCGATCGGGGTTCAATTCCCGCTGCTGTCTGTACCTTCTCCCATTGACCGTGTGGGTTTCCCCCAGCCGCTCCACTTTCGTCCCACATTCCAAGGGTGTTCAGACTGGCGTTAGTATCTGATACGCATGCTATGTTGGTGCCGGAAGTGTGGCAGCACTTGTTCAGCGCAATCCTCACTGACTTAATTTGATGCAAATGACATATTTCGCTGTATGCTTCAACGTGCGCACAACAAATAAAGGTAATCTTTGTAAGTTCCCGTGACTCCAAAGCAATAATTGTTGCTATAGTGTGAGATTATATGATCATAAGAGATAGGATCAAAATTTAGGCCATCTGGCCCATCAATTCTTCTTGAGTGAGAGCAAATACTCTCCACCCTCTGATTATAAGGGCAAATTTCTACAATCATAATGTTCTTCTGAGAGAGCAGCACCTGAACACGTCTTCTGAAGGATACTACGCCTGATACTACAACTCTCCCTCAGCACTGCAGTAGTGCATCAGCTCAGCTATGTTGCCTGAGCAGTCAGCATTTACTCTGTTAACAATCATTAACCAACTCTCTTCAATTCCTGCCGTGAGGAATCGGGCCCTGTTAATCAGGCATACAAAAGGAGGGAGTGCCAACTCAAAGTAAATTTATTATCAAAGTATGTACACGTCACCATATACCAGCCGGAAGTTCATTTTCTCGCAGGCATTCACAGTCGAACTAATAAGTACAATTGAATCATTGAAAGACTGACAAACAACCAATGTGCAAAAGAAGAGGCAAACTATGCAAATACAGATATAGATCAGTTAATACTGGCAACCTGAGTTGTAGGATCCTTGGAAGTTGAAAGGTTGTGGAATCAGTTTGATGTTGACATGAGAGAAGTTATCCACGTTGGTTCAAGAGCCTGATGATTGAAAGGTAGTACTTGTTCCTGAAGCTGGTGATGTGGGACCTAAAGGCTCCTGTACCTCCTGCTTGATGGCAACAGGAAGAAGAAAGTGTGAGCACTTACATGGCACTGGTGTGTCCACAAATGACAAACTCAGATCTTTGGGATTGGATCCAAATGGTGGTACAAGGATGAGTGATTTCTGCAGGATTGCAAGAAGAACTTGTGCAAAGTTTGACTGGTTTAAGTGCTGGGAGGGCGAATCACTGAAGTGTCTCAATGATCAAAGTAGATACCAAAGTACAGTACGTATATGTCACCATATACAACCCTGAGATTCATTTCCCAGCCGGCACTCACAGCACCAGCCAAGAACCACACACAAAGACTGACAATTACCTTTTCCGTCGAATGGCCCCTGGATCGTCAGTTGCTTCTTTTCTTGTTCCTTTCCACAAAAGGAGAGAAAAAGATGGTTAGTATTTGGGATCGATGATAGTTTACTCCACTACACAGGGTAATGGAAATGGTTTAATACTGTCACAGTGGAAAGCTAGCCTTGCATACTGTTTATATAAATCATAATGTTACATTGTTCATTGAGGCAGAAAAAGGCAAAACACTAATAATGCAAAATAAAGTGCAAGAGCCAGACAGAGCCACTGAAACAGGCCAATCTGCCTATCTAGTCCTTAGCAAACTATTAATCTGCCCAGTCCTATCGACCTGCACCTCAAGCCTCCACACCCCTCCCATCCATGTACCTATACAAACTTCCCCAAAATGTTTAAATCAACCCTGCATCCACCTCTTCTGCTGTTATTCCACACTCTCACCACCCTCTGAGTGAAGATGTTCCCCAATGTTGCCCTTAAACATTTCACCTTTCACCCTTAACCCATGAACTCTAGCTCTAGTCTCGCCCAACCTGTATCAATTCTCTCCTTATTCTCCTATGTTCTAGGGAATAAATTCCTAACCTATTCAAACTTCCCCAATAACTTGGGTTCTTTAGTCCTGGCAGCATCCTTGTAAATTTTCTCTATATTCTCTCAGTCTTACTGACATCTTTCCTGTTGGTTGGTGACCAGGAAGTGCTGTACAGGATAGATTGCAAGGTTAATTTTATCTTACTAGAGAACCATTTACGGAGAGGAAGCTTCTGAAACGAAGAAGGAAGCCCCGAACACTGCCAGAGATGAAGGACCTTCATTGCTGCCCTAAACACCAATGGCGTAACAGGCAATGATAATAAACAATAATAATGGAGCCATTTAATAGGCTTATAAAATGGGGTCAAAACTGTCCTTCAGACTGGTCTTACGTCCTTTCAGGCTTTTGTATCTTCTGCCTGATGGGAGACAGAATGCCTGGGGATGGTGAGGTCTTTGATTTTGCTGGCTGCTCTCAGACAGAAAAAAGTTTATACAGAATCCATAGAGAGGAGGCTGGTTCTTGGGTTGTACTAAGTTGTACCCAAACTATCTTCAGTTTCTAGCAGTCATAGGCAAAGTAGGTGCTATGCCAAACTGTGATGCACCTGGACCGGGTGCTTTCTATGGTGCATTAGTTAGGGTTGATAAGGACATGATGAATTTCTTTAGCCTCCTGTGGAAGTATTTGAGTTGGTGAGTATTCTTGGTCGTTCCATCAATGTGGTGGAACAAGGACAGAAATCTAGTGATGTTCATTCACTTCTGGGAACTTGAAGCTCACCGTTAATGAGAAAGGTACACACTGGAGTCAGACATGCTCTCAGAGGGTCAATGGAAATGCTACACTTATTGAACGGAGAAAATGAACAAAGAGCAGAGTGCACTTCACTGAACTGATTCCACAAGCAAGTAACTCACTTTCAAAGACTAGACAACGCATTCTCAATATTTATTATTTATTGTTATTATGGTTTTTTTTTCCTTTATGTATTTGCACAATTTGTTGCCTTTTGCATGTCGGTCGTTTTTGTCTGTTTGTGCAGTTTTTCATCGATTCTATTGTGTATTTATTGCAAATGCCCACAAGAAGATTAATCTCAGTATATTTGATATGTATGTACTTTGATGATAAATTTACTTTGAATTTTGAAGATTTCCATTTGCATAAGACCATTCTCATCCAAGTGAATGCCTAAGCAATTCACATCAGTGAAGCACTTTGTGTGGTCACTGTTTCAATATAGAAAAAGTCAGGGCCGATTTGAGCACAGTGAGCTCCCAGGAAGAGTAATGTGATCATGGCCAGAGGACAGGCAGGAGATGCGCGCTCTGTGATAACGACAGGGCAGGACAGCGGGGAACAGGCGACTTCTCCCACGACGTCCTTTATATCAGGTAGTGCAAAGCTTGTTTTACAGCCCAAATTGCTTCCAAGGCTGCTCACAGAAAACACGCTTTGTGTTAATGAAACAAACCCCATTATTTAAGCTGCTCCAGCCACCGCCCTTCACTGTTCCACTTGCCAAACCAGCACCGACATCACACAGTTCTGTACGCCAGTGTTCTACAGAATCAGATTTAATATCACCAGCATATGTGGTTAAATTTGTTGTTTTCCAGCAGTACAGTAACAGATACTAAAAATTAAGTACATATAAAATAATAAATAAAATGAGTAGTGCAAAAGGAGAGGAAAAAATGCTGAGGAAGTGTCCATTCAGATGGTGGAAGACAAGGAGCTGTTTCTGAAACATTAACAAGAGAAAATCTGCAGATGCGGGAAATCCAAGCTGAAGGGACTCGGCCCGAAACATTGGCTACACTTTTCTAACAGACGCTGCCTGACATGCTGAGTTCGCCCAGCGTTGTGTACGTACTCTTTGATCCACAGCATCTGCAGTTGTATTTTTGTGTGTTGATACCCGGGAACTTGAATCTGCTCACCCTTTCCAATTCCGATCCCTCAATGAGGACTGGTGTACACTCCCTCGAATTCCTCTTCATGAAGTTCACAATCAATTCCTTGGTCTTACTGATGTTGAGTGCAAGGTTGTTGTTGTGACACCACCGATCTATCTTACTCCGTACGCCTCCTCATCACCATTTGAAATTCTTCCATCAATAGTATCAACAAATTTATTGATAGTGTTTGAGCTGTGCCTTGTTGTTATTGTTCATCCGTCGGAGTTGAAGACGACCACGACTTCTGTGCCTAGATATACAGTCATGGGTGTAGAGAGAGTAGAGCAGTGGGCTATGTACATATCCTTGAGGTGCACCAGTGTTGATAGTCAGCAAGGAGGAGACCATAATTCCGATTTGCACAGATTGTGGTCTCGCAGTGCAAAAGTCAAGTAGCCAGTTGCAGAGGAAGGTACAGAAGCCCAGGTTCTGGAACCTGTTGATAAGAACTGAGGTTATGGTTGTGTTGTACGCTGAGCCGTAATCAATAAACAGCTGCCAGAGATAAATATTACCATTAACCAGTTGATCCAAGGCCGAGTGGACAGCCAGCGAGATTGTGTTTCCATCTACTTTGGACATGACCTGATCCCATCACTACTGTACCTCAGTGTTATACAGTGACAGACCCATCCCCACCAGTACTATATCTGTGTAACACAGTGACAGAGCTGTCCCTAGAGGGCTGTACCCTGTGGTATACAGAGAGAGTACACAGTGTAACAGTAAGGTACAGTACTAGTTTGTCACTTATCCCAGTCTTAAACATGGACAAGCCCATCCCCACTGATACTGTACCCCAGTGTTATACAGCGATAGACCCTCCCCACCAGTACTGTACCCGTGTTATACAGTGACAGAGCTGTCCCACCTGTACAGTACCTGTGTTATACAGTGACAGACCCTTCCCTACCGGTACTGTACCCCAGTATTATACAGTGACAGCTGTCCCCACAGGGCTGTACCCTGTGTTATACACAGAAAGTACACAATTTTAACAGTGAGGTACAGTACTTGTCCATCACTGTACCCCAGTGTTATACACTGACAGACCTGCCCCCACTGGTACAGTACTGCAGTGTTATACAGAGAGAGTACACTGGGTAACAGTGAGGTACAATACTAGTCTGTCGCAGTATCCCAGTGGAAAGAGTTCTCCCCACCGATCTACTACCCAGGTTAAACAGCGGTGATCCTATTTGGAATTAATCTGGAATATTGGAGAACATAATTATGGATCCATTCAAAATGAGAATCAGCTTTCAGGGAATAAAACCTGTTCACCATTCTCCTCCAACAAATAAACTGAGTCTACTGAAACCAACCATTGGGTGGGGAACATCCCGATCCCACCCCACTGAAACCAGGCAGGTGAAGACAATAGAACAATGGCCTTGTTAAGTGGTGGCTTTTGAAATCTTCAGAATGATGTCAGGGAAGGTATCAGGTGGCTATTGCCTGGATTCACACATCCCGATTACTTAATGCTCAGTTCAGCGCTGCTCTGTTTTGTTCCTTACTGTTCTGGCTGGTTGCTTATTAGGAGAGTCATCTGTTAACTCTGGACAAAAGGGATCTGCCCCACCATTCCATCATGGCTGATTTATTATCCCTCTCAACCCCTTTTCCCTGTAAGCGTTGATGCCCTGATTGATTCGGAACCTATCAACCTCTGCCATAAGAATACCGAATGACCTGGCCTGTGCAACCATCTGAGACAATTAATTCCACAGCTTCACCACCCTCTGGCTAAGGAAATAGTTCCTCATCTCTGTCCTAAATAGACGTCCCTCAACTCTGAGGGGAGCCTTGTGTTCCTAGGCTCACCCACTACAGGAAATATCCTCTCCATATCTACTTTATTTCAACATTCGATAGGTTTCAATGAGATAAATCTTCCTCCTCCCCCATTCGTCTAAACGCTCACAAGTACCGACTCAGAGCCATCAAACGCTCCTCATATGTTAATCCTTTTATTCCAGTAACTATTCTCGTGAATTTCCTCTGGACCATTTCCAATGTGTATGTTTTGAACGTCTATACTAGAGGCTCTTCGACCAGTTTTTCCTACTGATTATTCAAAACGGTTCAGCTATTTGGGATATGCTACCATTGTAAATATGTAATCCTTCAGTTACTGAATTATACTCAAAAGTGTTAAAGCAGGTGAATACAGCCAACGAAACTAGTCGATTATTTATTGTTATCTTTGTGTTTGCAAGTCCGGTTTCTGTCCCCTTCCTTTCCAGTCCTGATGAAGGATCTCGGCCCAAAGCGTTGACTGCTTATTCCCCTCGGTAGATGCTGGCCGACTGGCTGAGTTCGCCCAGTGTTTTCTGTGTAGTGCTATTCCTCTTTTGCAAAGTTTGGCTTCTGTCACTTACAGAAATTTGTCTGCCTTTCCATGTACTGCTGCCACAAAACACATTCCACAATGTACATCAGTAATAATATACCTGATTCTTACAACGTGGGGTTCGCCTGAACATCTACTGAGTGAATAAGACTTATATATTTCCCAGCTATAGCTTCTGTGTGGTTCAGTTTAATCACAACAGACCCCGGATTAATACAGTGACAGACCCATCCTTACTGGGCCTGTACTCCAGTGCTATCCAGTGACAGATCAGTCCCCACCGGTACTGTACCCCAGTGTAATACAGTGACAGACCCATCCTCACTGGGCCTGTACTCCAGTGCTATCCAGTGACAGACCAGTCCCCACCGGTACTGTACCCCAGTGTAATACAGTGACAGACCCATCCTCACTGGGCCTGTACTCCAGTGCTATCCAGTGACAAACCCATCCCCACCAGTACTGTATCCCAGTGTTATACAATGACAGACCCATCCTCACTGGGTCTGTACTCCAGTGCTATCCAGTGACAAACCCATCCCCACCAGTACTGTACCCCAGTGTAAAACAGTGACAGACCCATCCTCACTGGGCCTGTACTCCAGTGCTATCCAGTGATAGACCAGTCCCCACCAGTACTGTACCCCAGTGTAATACAGTGACAGACCCATCCTCACTGGGCCTGTACTCCAGTGCTATCCAGTGACAGACCAGTCCCCACCAGTACTGTATCCCAGTGTTATACAATGACAGGCCCATCCTCACTGGGTCTGTACTCCAGTGCTATCCAATGACAAACCCATCCCCACCAGTACTGTACCCCAGTGTAAAACAGTGACAGACCCATCCTCACTGGGCCTGTACTCCAGTGCTATCCAGTGATAGACCAGTCCCCACCAGTACTGTATCCCAGTGTTATACAGTGACAGACACATCTTCACTGGGCCTGTACTCCAGTGCTATCCAGTGACAGACCCATCCCCACCAGTACTGTATCCCAGCGTTATACAGTGACAGACCCATCCTCACTGGGCCTGTACTCCTGCGCTATCCAGTGACAGACCCATCCCCACCAGTACTGTACCCGTGTTATACAGACACAGACCCATTTTGTACCATTTATACAGTGACAGACCCATCTCCAACAGTACAATACCCCAGTGTTATACAGTGACAGACCTGTCCTGACCTGTACTGTACCCCATTGTTATATAGTGACATATCTGTCCCCACCAGTACTATACCCCAGTACTATACAGAAACAGACCCACTTCCATTGGTACTGTACCCCAGTGTTATACTGTGACAGGCCTATCCCCACTAGTATTATACCTACGTTATACAGTGACAGAATTGATCTGTGCTATTGTATCCCAGTGAGACAAAAGTAAAACAAAAACTTAATCAACTTTTTTGATGGTTTCTGTAAGACCGATCATCCATTTTTGTGTTACACATGGCATTTAGTACCACATACACATTGAAATTCACTTCCACCTGATGTCAATGCAATCTAGCTTCTGAAAATACTGGTATACATCTGTTTCTGTATACTGATTAAAGTTGGTAAAACAGGAGGATTTTACCCCAGGTTTAACTATATCTGTAAAGTGTAATTAGAGATAAGGAAATTATTTTCATAAGAATAGAACAGCACATTACAGGCCCTTCAGCCCACCATGCTGTGCTGACCTTATAATCTACTCTATCTGACCCTTCCCTCCCCCACAACCATTTTATGTAGGATATAGCATATATTTATATAGAACAGAAGCTACAGATACTGATAATCTCTATATCCAACCTCTGAAAAATGCAACCATGTCAAAATTTACAAGTATTTCTGACTCAGAACTCTAAAATTTTGACATCGAGTAAACAGTTTACAGTCAGTCCTCCTTATCCGCAGGAGATTGGTTCTGGGACCCCTCCCCACGGATACCCAAGTCCCTTATTTAACATGTATCAGAGCGGTGGTCTTTAGGACCCAGCGGAACCTAGGACTATATTTAACATGTCTCCGTGCGGAGGACATTAGGACCTGGCGGCACAGCTCTGAATCCGCAGTGTTTCTGTTCACGAAAATAATCATGATCACCATTGAAAATAAGGTGGAAGTAATAACGCGATCGGAAAAAGGTGAAACGCCATCAGTCATTGGAAAAGCGTCAGGCTACAGTCGGTCAATGATCGGAATAATTTTAATGGAAAATGTGAAAGGCCCTGCCCTGATAAAAGCTACAATTCTTACTAAGCAACGCAGTGGTTAAATTTTTGAAATATGCATGTTTCTTAAGTGTTTTATATGCATAGAAATGTAAAATATGTACTACATACTAAGAAAAACGTTTGACTAACTGACGCTAAATAATTCCGGATGTACCTGTTCCGACTTCAAAACCGACTTAAAGACAGACTCAGGAATGGAACTCATTCATAACCCGGGGACTGCCTGTACTTTTAAGTCATTTCTTGATTACTTATAATACCCAATACAATGTAAATGCTATGTAAATAGTTGTCATACTGTATTGCTTAGGGAACAATGACAAGAAAAAAATAGTCTGTACATACTCAAGCAACGAGTGCTGGAGAGAGAACTTCCAGGTTTCCCCATCCGCGGTTGGTTGAATCTGCGCATACAGAATACTCGGATAAGGAGGGCCGACTGTACTTGCTGAATTGACCCTGCCCCTACCACACTTTTTAGCAACTCTTAGCAGTGTTTTTCTGTTAGATAAATTATTAACACATCCCCTGAAGTTGGAGATTTCCAGATGTCTTTAAAATTGTGGCTGTCAAACCCTTACCTAAAAAGCCAAACTTTGACAGTAAGGTACCAGCCTTTATTAAATCTTCCCTTGCTGAGCAAGGTTCTTAAGAAGTTCATTTTCAACCAACCCAACAACTACCTGAATAACAATATTTTAGAAAAGTTTTACGAAGGTCTTAGAGCATGCCACGGCATGGAGTGCCCCTTTGGTCCCCCTTACCAAAATTGCCGGCGAGTTTAGGCTCAGCAATGAAACCAACAGAGTCTTAGCTCCAACTCCCTTAGATCTGAGTGCTGCCTTGAACACAATTGATCATAACATTCTCCTAGATCGCCTTGAGAACTGTGTTGGCCTCTCTGGGGGTGCCCTTCAATGGTTTCAAACTGATGGAATGAACACCAATTTCTTGAGCTTCTGGTAATGCTCCCCCCCCCCCCACCCACCAGCCTCCTTCACTATTCCCCTTTCCCTCTCTCACCTTATTTCCTAACCTGCTCATCACCTCCCTCAGGTGTGCCTCCCCCTTTCCTTTCTTCCATGATCTCTATCCTCTCCCATCAGATTCCACCTTCTCCAGCCCTGTATCTCTTTCACCAATCAACTTCCCATCTCTTTACTTCGCCCCTCCCCCATCCCAGTTTCACTTATCACCTTGAGTTTTTTTCCTCCCCACCTTCTAACTCTGACTCCTCATCTTTTTTCCCTCCAGTCCTGCTGAAGGGTCTCGGCCTGAAATGTCGACCATACTCTTTTCCATTGATGTGGCCTGGCCTGCTGAGTTCCTCCAGCATTTTCTGTGTGTTACTTCGACTTTTAGCATCTGCAGATTTTCTTTTGGTTGCTAAATGGTGTTGCTCATATATCTGAGACAGAATTTTTTTGTCTCTGTTGGAGACTGAGGTACAACGTAGCTTTTGGTGTTGCTCAGGGAAGCTGTCTTGGTCCCCTACTTGTCTCTTTGTACCTGCTCCCCTTAGGAGACATCATTAGAGAACATAAACTTGATTTCCAGTGCTATGCAGATGACACACAATTATACATCTCCATCGAACCTGATGGTGATAACACCGTCTTCTCTGACTTCCTATCTGACTACAATAAACAAATTGACGAACAATGCTTTCATAAAACTAAATGCAGATGAAACTGAAATACATTTAGTTGGTCCCAAAGCCAAAGACACAAATCTCTTGATAAACTTGGCTTCCCTTGTAAAATTAGAAGTAACTAGCCCGAATTTTACCCTTGTCAATTGTTTTACCCTTGATTCACATTAAATTTTAAATCCCACATAGAGAAAGTGACCAGAGCAATACCCATTTGCACAGTACTGTATGTGACAATAAACCCAACCTTTATCCTCTCTTATCTTTTCAACCCACGGGTTCTGCTAATTGTGGCCTCTTCACTGCTTCTGACTACTTTCTGTCCGGATTGAAGATGGTAGATTCCTCTCTTTCAGATTGCACAAAGGCTGCCTCCATCAATACCCCTTTGCAAAGGGCACAGCGGAAAATGTGGCAAAATCAAGGGTTTCTCACATTGGAGATGAAGGGGAATAAAGGGGAGATGGCTCAGGAAGGATTCTGGGAGCTAATTCTCTCTTGCAGAGTGCCTGTTTCAAGCATGCTCAGTTTTAAGCTCTCTACTGGGCAACGTGCCAGAGAAGAGGTGGAGTGGAGAGGGTGAACATTACTAGTTTACGTGGTTCCTTCAGCTCACAAAAGCAGGATGCCCATTTTAACTTGCAGCTGGGGTGGGGGGGGGGGGGGTGGTGAGGAGGAGTTTAAGAGTTCGGAAATGAAAAAATGCAGACACAAGGCAAAAAGAGAAAGTTGGGAAGAAAGATATCTCGCTTATTTCCTATCCCTACATTCATTTGTGTGATCACTCAAATTGAGTATGATGTTCTCCTAAGCAGTTGTGCCCCTATTGGTGAATGCTTGTGTGTGACTTTGTTTAACATGGCAGGACTGATGATTGAGCAGCCACCACAGATTGGGGTCAGGGTCCAATGGCATGGAATGCAAGACGACTGGGGACCCTTCACAGTTATAGCCTTCCTCCACCTTCACTGCCACTGTGATGTTTCAGCATCTTCTACCAGATTGTTGAGATCTTGGTTGGATCATGCTTTGCCTGGAAACTCCCCCTTGACCTTACCAACACAGATCTCAAGATCTCAGAAACTCACAAGCCTCTCCACCATGACATGGTGACAATCCTCGGAAAAGCCATGTTCAGTAATCTCCAGCGACAGTCAAATTTAAAGTTCTCTCCCTCATTTTATGACCCCTCCAAAACTCTCTTCCCCACTTTCTACCTCTAATCTCCACCATCCCAATCATCCTCAGTGACCTGAAATGCTTCAATCCTGACCACTTGAGAACTTCCCCACTGATGTCCACATCTTCAGCTTCCAAGCCATGGAATTCCCCCCTCAATATCTGTCACTCTATTTGTCAGTTCTTCTTCAAGAGACCCCTTAAAAGTATCGACACCAAGTTTTTGTGGGTAATATAACATTTTATGGTGTCAGCTGGAAGAGTGGGTTTAATTCCTACCGATTACTGTGAATAGTTTGCACGTTTCTCCCCATGATTACGTGGGCTTGCTCTGACTACTCAGGTTTTTCCCCACATAGTAATGATGTACAGGCTAGGATCAGCCAGTTATGGCCATGATAAGTTGTTCGCTGGAAGTCCAGCGATACTTGTGGGCAGTCACCAGCGCATCCCAAGTGTATTGCTCATTGGCACATTTCACTTTGTGTTTCGGAATCAGAATCAGATTTAAAATCACCAGCATATGTCATTAAATCTGTTAAATATATATATATTAAACTGTTAGATTAAAAAGTAGTGCAAAACCAGACATAATCAAAGTGAGGTAGTGTTCATGGGTTCGATGTCCATTTAGGAATCAGATGGCAGAGGAGGAGAAGCCGTTCCTGAATCGCTGAGTGTGTGCCTTGAAGTTTCTACCTCCTACCTGCTACCTGCTGGTAACAATAAGAAGAGGGCATGTCCTGGGCAATGAGGGAATTCTTAATCATGGATGCCATCTTTCTGAGGTGCTGCTCCTTGAAGATGTCTTGGACACTATGGAGGATAGTACCCAAGTTGGAGTTGACTAAGTTTACGACTTTCTGTTGCTCCTTTTGTTCCTGTGCATAGTCCCCCACCCCGCCATACCAGACTGTGATGCATGCTGTCAGAATGGCTTCCATTGTACCTCTGTAGAAGTTTGAGTGTCTTAAGTGACAAACCAAATCTCCTCAAACTCCTAATGAAAATTGGTGTTATCTTGCCTTCTTTATAGCTGCATCAATAAGTTGTACCAGGTTAGATCCTCAGAGATCTTGACGCTCAGGAAATTGAAATCGCTCACTCTCTCCAGTTCTGATCGCTCTATGAGGATTGGTTCATGTTCTCTCAATCTAACGCTTTCTGAAGTCCACAATCAGCTTTTTGGTCTTACTGACTTTGAGTGCAAGGTTGTTGCTGCGACACCACTCCACTAGCTTCAATATTCACGTAACAGATAATTCTCATCTTTATTTCCTTTCACTCACCTTTCTTTGTTATGCTCCTTCCAAAGCATCCGAGAACATCCTTCTCTCTTAAAGAAGCAATGAAGATTTGGAGGTCAACGCAGCCTGCCCTGGGCTTGGAGGACCATCTGTATGTGTTGTTGGAGGAGTGGAAATCAGGCTCAGGGGTTCCCTACCTGGGGTCCATTGATCCCTCGGTTAATGATACTGGCACAAAAAAGGTTGGGAACCCTGGTTTAGCTATTGTTGCATGGTGTATGTTGGCTGCAGGTGGTTCTGCTAGGCATTTTGGGTACGCTACATTGGTACCAGCATGTGTGGCAAAACTTGCTGACTGTCTCCAGCACATCATCAGATTGTGTTGGTCGTTAACATTATTGATTCCACAGCATGTTTCAATATACGTGTGATTGATAAATAAATAAAATCTAATGACGGGCTGCCTTTTCATGTGGTGAGGGGCAGTGAGGGATGGAGTCATGTGGAGGATAAAAAGCAATTGCTGGAGGTGATGAGCATTGGAGACAAAGGTCTGAGAGCAATGGAGCCAAACACAAAATCCTGGAGGAACTCAGATCAGGCAGCATCTATGGAAGGAAATGGACAGCCTATGTTTCAGGTGGGTACCCTTCACCTAGTACAGATGGAGGGTCTCAACCCAAAATATCCACTACTCCTTCCCCTCCGCAGATGCTGCCTGACCTGCAGAATTCCTCCAGCAACTAGTCTTTTACTCACCATTCCAGCATCTTGTATTGATCTCTTTGTTTATGTAACTTTCCACAGGCAAAATCCTTTTGCCTGCAGTCAGATTTTCAATTGACTGTCTCCTGACTGAAATTTTCCATTGAATGGCACCAACAGGGACTGTGGACCCACTTCAGCTCCATCAGGGGTACAACTGCTTCCCCTCCCACCACTGGGGACATCTTCAAAACACAGCGTTCGAAAAGGCAACATCCATCACGAATGCTCCTCCCCATCGGGGACCTGCCCTCTTTTCATGACTAACATCAGGGATGAGGTTACAGGAGCCTGAAGACACACACTCGGTACGTTAGGAATAGATTCTTCCCCTCTGCCAGATTTCTGAATGGTCAATGCATCCATGACCACTGCTGTATTTATTTTTTTATTTTAACTTACAGAAATGTTTATGTCTTTCACTGCAAAGCGGCCACCAAACAACAAATTTCTCTAGATAATGTCAATGATAACAAACCTAATTCTGATCCGGAACAATCTTTTCGGAAGCTGCCAAGGTAGTCGCAGAGGCAGAGGCAAAAAAATTAGGGACAAGGTTCTGAGAGACATAGATAGAATGGACAGCCAAAGACCTTTGTTACATGGCAGAAATGGCTAATGCAACGAGGCATAATTTTAAGGTGATTGGAGGTAATTGTACAGGGGATGTTAGAGTTAGCTGAGTGTGGTATGTTCCTGCAATGCCCAGCCAAAGGTGGTGGTAGTTGCACATACATTAGGGACTCTTCGGTAACCACGAGGAAGAAATAAAAATGGAGGGGAATGTGGGAGGGAATTGATCTCAGCATAGGTTAAATGGTGAGCATAACATTGTGGGCTGAATGGCCTGTACTGCATTGTTCCATGTTCTATATGTAACTTGTATATACACTAAATACTGTATTTACACAACTTTACATTTCATTAAATGAAGGCAAATGAAAGATTTCCAGAATTTCACAACCTATTATTATCATTAAACCAAGAAAAAATGTATCATTAATTCATTGTCTCAAACAAGAAATTACCTTCACTTTGCCCAACGAGGAGAATTTCTCCTTGTCCTCGACCACTGTCCTGAGGTTGTGTTGGGACCTCTGGTTGTTTGCCTTCACGTTCGATGCGTGGTCAAAATGAACGCCACTACCCACCGCCCTTCTGTATGAGGTGGACCTCAGGCCACGGCAGAGCTGTCCAGGACTGTCCGGCTCGGGGTCAGTGTCTCTGTCCAAGTCCAGTTTGGGCACCAGAGGAGCACTGGGCATCTCCAGCATACTCTGCACTCTCCGGTTTCTGACACTGAACTGCCGGCTGTGGCCATTCAGGCTGTGGCTCTTGACTCTGACTCCCGACGCCAGGTCTTTGGGGATGATCTGCTGGGTGCCATTCTTCAACGAGACGGCACTGTTAGTGCTCAGGATGGTGCGGTTCTTTTCGGGCGCAGGAAGTGAGTGGGTGGAGGACTGCCTCTGTGGCAAGGGCCGGCCATTGGGAGATGTTACCATATTCCCATTGCTGGTGTGGACAGCGGGCACACCACCGTGGAGCGGGAAGTCCGTCACTGTGACGCCATCGGCTTGGTAGGAAGAAGGCCTCGTCTTAGTCCGATGATTAAAAGAGCCGGTGATGGGCGACTTGGGAGTTGACCTTCTCCTCCGCCAGAGCGGGGTTATGGCAAGATTGGACAAGTCAACTTCACTCTCCTGATCCATTCTGACCATCGAGGTTAAGCATCAGCGACAGTTGAGTTCAAGAGGCCCCATCAACCATCACTCATTGCAGGCAGCAGAGAGAGACCCCGAGTCTCGTCCAGACTGGGAAAGATGTCCTGTCCAACGACAGAAAAAAAATTGAAGTAAACCTCTTCAAGCTCAAGCAATGTACATAGGTTTGTGATTAGTAAGAACATGAACGATTATGGGGAAGAGGGCAGGAGAATGGGGTTGAGAGGCATAATGAAATCAGCCATAAAGAAATTGTGGAGCTAACTTGATGGGCCAAGTGGCCTAACTCTGCTCCTATGTCATATGGTATCAGTAGGATGAATTCCGTGATCTCATGAATACAAGGAAATAGGAGCAGAAGTAAGCCACTATTCGGCCCCTCAACTCTGTCCCACCATTCGACTGCTGATCTACATTGGCTTCAACTACTCTTCTGTGCCAGTCCTAATAATAATCCATTCCTTGATCATTCAAATATTTATCCACCTCCATTCCGGAGATGCGAGTCACTGAATATTTTCAAGACTAGTAGAGAGTTTTGGGGATCAGACAAGAAAGTGGAGTTTTGGCCAGGTTTAGATCTCAAACTTCCTACTTGTTGGAGCAACGTCAGAGGGGTCATGGTGGCCTAGAAAGAGTGGATGTGGAGAGGATGTTTCCTGAACTCTCTCCCAATTTTGAGGCTTCAATGGGTAGATGCTCAAAACAGTCACTGAGTGCCACCCCAGTATGGCATTGCCAGGAGAATGGAGGGCACGTTCCAAGGATGTTATGTTTGGAAAATAAGAACCATTCCCACTGATTCATGACTCAAAACATCCCTAAATAGAGCTGTACCATTCCAAATGGCTTTGAGATCCTGAGGACCTGCATCAGGAAGACAGACAGACACACACACACACACAAGCTACCACTGGGCAGGAGGTACAGAAGCCTGAAGATGTTCTTGAACAACCAAATTCAGTCCTTAAACCAACTGGCACAACCCTAATCACTACAGTTTAGTAAAACTATGACCATTTTGCTGTATTAAGTTGTGATCTTGCTTGCATGATGTTTAACATGTTTTTCTTGTGAGTGCCTCTGCTATTTTCAATTGCATTTGTGCATTTGACGATAAACTCAACTTCAACTTTGAGAAGTACACCACCCCATAGACACGATGCCCCTATCGAGTACCCAACTGCGTTAGGATCTGCAAGTCCCACATTGGTCATATTAGCCACTGTAGATCTGGAGTCATGGTGTTATACAACATGGAAATAGGGCCTCAGACAGCTTTGTTGCCATAGACTATCTGAGCTAATCCTATTTACTCACATTTGGCCTACATCCCCCACTTCTATCCATGTAGCTGTCCAAATGTCTGTTAAATGGTGGAATTGAGCCCAGCTCTACCATTTCCTCTGACATCTCATTCCATAAGCCCACCACCACTTGTGTGAAAACCTGCCCCTCAGATCTCCTTTAATTTCTTGCTCCTCCCCCCATCTCACCATAAAACTAGTTTTTGATTCCCCTAACCTGAGAAAAAGGCTGTAACTGTTCAGCTTATCGGTGCCCTCACGATCTGAGAAACTTCATAAGGTCACCTCTCAGCCTTCTCTTCTCCAGAGAAAATAGCCTAGGTTTATCCAATGTCTCCTTTTTGATGTCCCCCTGTCTTCCACTCCCAGAGTGGAAGGAAGACATTCTTCAAGTCAAGTCACTTTTATTGTCATTTCAACCATAACTGCGGGTACAACGTTCCTCCAGGACCCTGGTGCTACATGAAACCACACAAAACTACACTAGACTTCAGACCTACAGGGGACTACATAAAGTGCACAAAACAATAATTAATAAACAAGACAATAGACACAGTAAAGGGCAAATTACAATATAATAATAAATTATGTAAATATAAAGGAAAACAATGTTTCAGCAGGAATTGAGAAAGAAATGAGCAAAAATTGCAAAGGGAGGGAGAGAGAGAGAAGGGGGAGGGGAGAGGGAGCGAACAAGAGAGAGAGAGAGAGAGAGTGTGTGTGTGTGTGTGTGTGTGCGTGCGTGCATGCGTGTATATAAGTAAGTTGGTATTAGACTAGACTCTGGGAATTGAGAAGTCTAACAGCTTGGGGGAAGAAACTGTCTGGTCGTGAGAGCCCAAATGCTTCAGTACCTTTTCCCAGATGGCAGGAGGGAGAAGAGTTTGTATGAGGGGTGTGTGGGGTCCTTCACAATGCTGTTAGCTTTGTGGATGCAGCGTGTGGTGTAAATTTCTGTAATGGCGGGAAGAGAGACCCCGATGATCCCTTCAGCTGACCTCACTATCCGCTGCAGGGGCTTGCGATCCAAGACGGTGCAATTCCCGAACCAGGCAGTGATGCAGCTGCTCAGGATGCTCTCGATACATCCTCTGTAGAATGTGGTGAGGATGGGGGGGGGGGGAGATGGACTTTTCTCAGCCTTTGCAAAAAGTAGAGATGCAGCTGGGCTTTCTTGGCTATGGAGCTGGTGTTTGATAGTACCTCCTTGATCATGAGGTACTGTCAAAGAAAAAAGATTTTTAAAAAACCTCTTTAAAACTTATTTTGCTGAGCACAAAACATAGAACAGTATAGGTCCTTTGGCCCACTGTGTTTTGCCAATCTTTTAACCTGTTCTAACATCAATCTAACCCTCCCCTCCCATGTGCCTCTCCATTTTAATATCGTCCAAATGCCTTAAATGTCATTAATGAGTCTGCATCTACCACCACCACCACCCTCTGGCTAAAGACATTCCACCTCATCTCTGTTCTAAAGGGATGACCTGTATTCGGAGGCTGCAACCCCTCAGCCTCCAACTCTCCAGGAGACGGGTTTGAGATCCTGGATCTGAGAGATTCACTACAGGATTATTAAGAATTGGGAGCAGAACTTGGCCATTTGGCTCATCGGTTCTACTCCGTCATTTGACCATGAATGAGTTATCATCCCTCTCAACCCCATTCTCCCAGTGACCTTTGATAACCTTACTAATCAAAAACCTATCAATCTCTGCTTTAAGTACAGTCAATAACTTGGCCTCCACAGCTGTTGGTGGCAATGAACTCCACAGATTCACCGCCCTCTGGCTTAATAAATTCCTCCTCATTTCCATTCTAAAGGGACATCCTTCTGTTCTGAGTCTGTGCCCTCTGGTCCTAGACTCACCCATTATAGGAAACATCCTCTCCACATCCACTCTGTCAAGGGTTTTCAGCATTCATTAGGTTTCAGTGAGATGCCTCCTCTCCTCATTCATCTGAACTCTAGCAAGTACAGCCCAGAGCCATCAAACGCCTGGGCCTGTGGTTTGCAGCTGAGTGCCTTCCACACAGCATATTCGGCATCTTAGTTACATTAAGATAAGACACCATAAATAGTTCAGCTCAATCATGAGAATTCCTGAAAAAAAGACAAGTGCTCCTGATTGAGCAACAGCTCAATTATAAAAGTCTTATCCTTGCCATCAAACCTTTCTTTGGTCTCCACTTCTCCCTCTCCCTGTCTTTTCTCCAGTTGGAGAGCCTTGGCCGTTTTCTGCCCTCCCTAGTTCCTACCTCCTTTTTATTCCTTCATTGTCTGCCACACTGTGTCGCCACACACTG
The DNA here is from genome assembly GCF_030144855.1 of Hypanus sabinus. Taxonomy (NCBI): domain Eukaryota; kingdom Metazoa; phylum Chordata; class Chondrichthyes; order Myliobatiformes; family Dasyatidae; genus Hypanus; species Hypanus sabinus. The sequence continues at coordinate 16,963,574 of NC_082707.1, forward strand.
GAACTACCTCCCTAAAGCCTCTACTCTTAGCCCTCCAATACAACCTACTTCCTTGAATTAAACTTTGCCACAAACAGTTAAAGCTTCGGGCTGAGACACTTCACGTTCCGACGAAGGGTCTGGCCCTAAACATTGACTGTTTATTCCCCTTCATAGATGCTTCCTGACCTGCTGAGTTCCTGAAGTGTTGAGTGTGTTGCTCTGGACTTCCAGCAACTGTAGAATCACAAGTTCTGATTACCTCTGCTATTATCCTCTTTGTAAAGTTCATTTCCGAGGTTTGGGGCTGATTGCATTCCATCAAAGCACATTTAAAGGAGAAACTCAAATAGTTTGCCTCAAGCATAAGCTTAAATCTCACCACATGCCAATTGCCAGCAGGCTGACTTAAAAAGCTAAGAGACAGCCACCAAACGGAGACACAAGAGTGCCACAGTAGTGTAGCAGTTAGTGCAACACTTAGAGCTACAGGCATCGGAGTTTGGAGTTCAATCCCAGGGTCCTCTGTAAGCAGTTTGTACGTTCTCCCCATGGCCCATGACAGGATGCTATTCATTGACTGGGTCTCTGTACCTCCCTCTGCAATTAGATCCACAACATCCTCAACGGAAGACCACAATCTGAGCGGATTGGTGATAACATCTCCTCACTGACGATCAACACTGGTGCACCTCAGGGGTGTGTGCTTAGCTCACTGCTCTACTCTCTCTATACCCATGACTGTGTCACTAGGTATAGCTCAAATACCATCTATAAATTTGCTGACAATACAATGATTTTTGGTAGAATCTTAGGTGGTGACAAGAGGGTATACAGGAGTGAGAGATGCCAACTAGTGGAGTGATGCCACAGCAAAAAACTGGCACTCAACATCAGTAAGACGAAAGGGCTGATTGTGGACTTCAGGAAGGGTAAGATGAAGGAACACATACCAATCCTCACAGTGGGATCAGAAGTGGAGAGAGCGAGCAGTTTCAAGTTCCTGGGTGTCAAGATCCCCGAGGATCTAACCTGGTTCCAACATATCGATGCAGTTATAAAGAAGGCACAACAGCAGCTATACTTCATTAGGAGTTTGAAGAGATTTGGTATGTCAACAAATACACTCAAAAACCTTCTGTACATGTACCATGGAGAGCATTCTGATAGGCTGCATCACTGTCTGGTATGGGGGGGGGGGGGGAGGGGGGGGGAGGGGCTACTGCACAGGACAGAAAGAAGCTGCAGAGGGTTGTAATCTAGTCTGCTCCATCTTGGGCACTAGCCTACAAAGTACCCAGGACATCTTTAAGGAGCAGTGTCTCAGAAAGGCAGTGTCCATTATTAAGGACCTCCAGCACCCAGGGCATGCCCTTTTCTCACTGTTACCATCAGGTAGGAGGTACAGAAGCCTGAAGGCACACACTCAGTGATTCAGGAACAGCTTCTTCCCCTCCACCATCCGATTCGTAAATGGACATTGAATCTTTGGATACTACCTCACTTTTGTAGTATATATTATTTCTGTTTTTTGCACTATTTTTAATCTATTCAATATATGTTTAATTGATTTATTTATTTATCATTTTTTCCTCCTATATTATGGATTGCATTGAACAGCTACTGCTATACTCACAAATTTCATGACACACACTGGTGATAATGAACCTGTTTCTGATTCTGACCACGTGGGTTTCCTCCGGGTGCTGTAGATTCCTCTCACGGATCAAACAGGTACCGGTTCATAGGTTAATCGATCATGGTAAATTACCCAGTGTTAAATAGAGAGGTTGCTGGGCAGTGTGGCTCATTGGGCTCAAAGGGCCTGTTGCATGCCGTATCTACATCGATACGGAAATCTGGAAAGGCTGAAATCTAGACCAGCATTCAATGGAAGAAATCAGCAGGTCAGGCAGCATCCACGGAGGGAAAAAGACAGTCAGTCCTTCAGGTTGAGACCCAACTCCATTCTACCGGAGTACCAACAGAGTCCTGACCGGCAGTATCACTGCCTGCTATGGGAAATGCAAGATATCTGACTGCAAGACCCTGCAATGGATTATGAGGACTGCTGAGAGATTCATCCGGGTCTCTTCCCCCTCCCCAGGACACATACCAAAAGCACTGCGTTCACAGAGCCCTCAGCATTGCTAAGGACCCCTTCCATCCAGCTCAAAATCTCTTTGATTCCTACCACCATCAGGTTGAAGCTACAGCAATAATACACCAGGCAAGAGCTTCTTCCCCCAGGCTATGAGACCTCTGAAGAACCTGCTACTACCCAGCGCACATTATTTATCACCACTCCAGCAGCAATAACACACTGTATATTTAACCATATGTTGTAGAGGTACTTTGGACATTTGCAGAATGATCATTTTTGTCTGTTTATTGTATTGAATTAATAATTTTTTATGTGCTGTGTGCACTTTGTGTACGGTGTTTTGCACCTTTGTGCCAGAGGAAAGACGTTTCGGTTAGCGATGTACGTGTGTGCAGTTGAACGACAATAAGCTGAACCTGAACTCAATCACCACAACCATTAGAGATCAGCCTCGTTCACCGACCTGCCAGGGAAGAGAATTACCCCATGATACGCAGTTAGGAGGACATCCCAGTCCAGTCCAGTGCAGTGCAAAGCCCTCCCTACAGCTGAGCATATTTACACAGAGCGATGACAAAAGAACAAAAGAAAGTAGCGTCCATCATCAAGGGCCCCCAGCATCCCGGTCATGCTCTCTTCTCGCTGCTGCAATCAGATCCACCACCACCAGGGTCAGGAACAGTTATTACCCTACAACCATCAGGCTGCTGAACCAGTGCGGTCATCTCATCCAGCACTACTCCGAACTCACTCCACAACCTACAGGCTCACGTTCACAGTTTCCCTTCTTCTGCATGGTGGTATTTGTCGGGCTTTGCTTGTGTATGTTTTTTTTTGTAAATTCTATTGTTTTTTTTTCTCTCTGTTAAAAATCATGCAAGGCACTGAATCTTAAGGTAGCACATAGTAACATACAAACACGAATAAATCTGCAGATGCCGAAAATTCAAGCAATACACACAATTTATAGCCCATATCCAGCCTACTGTTTAGAGCAACACACACAAAATGCTGGTGGAACGCAGCAGGCCAGGCAGCATCTATAGGGAGAAGCGCTGTCGACGTTTTGGGCCGAGACCCTTCGTCAGGACTAACTGAAAGGAAAGAACTTGTGTGTGTTACATAGTAAAATACATGTACTTTGACAATCAATGTACTTTGAACACTTGTTCCCTGAACTGGAATATCTAGGCAGTGTAGCACGTAGCAATTTGTGAAAAAAAAGCATCACCTTAGAAACGTAACTGGGAAAGGCCAATAAAGAGTGGCGAGGAAAAAGCAAAGCTATGGTGGAACTCTGCAGGTCGAGCAGCGGCTGGGGTGGGAAAGAAATGGTGAAGGTCTTGGGTCAAGACCTCAAAATTGGGACTCAGTCAGAAACTTTGAACATCTCTTTGCCTCCAGGGATGCTGTTAATTTTATTTATTTATTTCTATTACGTGATGCAGCACAGATCTCAGAGAAGAAATGAAAAAGACTGAAAGAGTACAGAGAAAGTTTGTTTTATTTTGTTTAAAATCTCCAGCCCAACTAGCCACACCATCCAGAAACCCACCTATTTAACAGTCGTCTAATCACATAGCAATTCACAAAGATCAATTACCCTACTAACGTGTTTATCTTTGGACTGTTGGAAGAAACCGGAGCACCCGGAGGAAATCCACACATTTATGGCGAGGATGTACAAAATTAGTACAGACAGCTCCAGAACTGAACTCCGAACTCTGACGCCCTGAGCTGTAATAGCACTGGGCAATCCACTATGCTATCAAGGTGCCCCTTCGGCAATCTGTATTTTATCTAAATCCAGATTCCAGCCTCTGCTGTCTCTTGTGTTTCCAATCTGCAAGAATGACCATCCAAGGAGCCATCAGGAGATTTGGCAAGTTAACATTTTGCCTGCAGTCCTTTCAAAGGATAGACAAGATCCAGCGGAAATATTAACCTGCCTTATCATCCTTCAGCAACTAATTGGCTTAGTGTATACTTCCTAACGTTCTTTATTCCTGGATCATTCCTCTTGACCCGACTATCCTCCAGAAGAAATCTGGCTCCATGGGGCGGATATCCTTCAGAGGAACATTAATTATGTCCAAGTAGATTTGTGTTTGCAGTCAATAGGTCACACAGCACAGTAAGCCAAGTGGATCTGTGGGCACTTCTATTCATAGCACATCGACACTGAACAAAAATAAAAGAGGGACGCTTTCAAGCCTCCTCTTTCCTAGATCAGCACACTACTGTTCTTCTGTAGCAGTATACAGCTGGATTAAAAGGAAAGATGCAATGCTGAGAGAATATAAGGGATTGGGCAGACCTCACTCAAGAGTACTGGGAGCAGTTTTGAGCTCCTCATCCAGGGAAGGATGCGCTGGCACCGGAGAGGGTCCGGAGGATTTTCACAAAAATGATCACGGGAACAAAGGGGTTAATGTATGAGGAGCATTTGATGGCTCTGTGCCTGTACTTACTGGAGCTTAGAAGAATGACCAGGGGTCTCACTGAAACCTATCGAACATTGAAAGGCCTGCCGAAGGGTTTCGGCCCGAAACATCCACTGTACTCTCTTCCCAGATGCTGGCTGGCCTGCTGAGTTCCTCCAGCATTTTGTGTGTGTTGCTCGGATTTCCAGCATCCGCAGATATGTTTGAATATTGACAGGACTAGTTGAAAGTGGATATGAAGAGTATGTTTTCTATAGTGGGGGAGTTTAGGACCAGAGGGCACAGCCTCAAAATAGAGGGATATCCATTTGGAACAAAAGAGAATAAATTTCTTAAGCCAGAGGGTGGTGAATCTGTGGAATTCTCTGCCATCGACAGCTATGGAGACCAAATCATTGAGTCTATTTGAAGCGGAGATTGACTAGTTCTTGATTAGTAAGGGCATCTAATTTTACAGGGAAAAGTCAAAAGAATGGGGTTGAGAGGGTTAATGAATTAACCATGATGGAAGAATGGAGCAGCCTCAATAGGCCGAATGGTCTAATTCTGCTGCTCTGTCTGATGGCTTCACAGTCTAATCCCAAGTGTGAGCTCCCAACCTGCTCACCAGGAGGCAACTACAGAGACGCATCATGAAGAGCCACTGCCTCACTGAGCCAGTTTCGACCCTGACCTCCGGTGCTGTCTGCACGTAACCCGCACGCCCGCCCCCAGAACCCCAACGTTCCCCTACTGCTCTGCTTTCTTCCCACAGAGACACACACTGACAGAATAAACTAATCCAAGTGTGACGGGGACAAGAGAACAGGACACCAGAGAGTGAACTGCAGCACAGAATCATTGCAGTGACCAGCCTCCCCTCCGTGGGCTCTTCACACTTCCTACTGCCTTGGCAAAGCAGCCAGTTTAATCCAAGCTCAGCCTAAAGCATTGTCAGTTCATTCCTCTCCATAAATGCTGCTCAACTTGCTGAGTTCGTCCAACACTTTGTGACAACCTTCCCAGTCCAATTAGCTCATCTTCTGCCCCCTCCCATTATGAACAAAACACGAAAGCGCGAGATCACTATACACCAGGTTCAATGACAGCTTCTATCCCACTGCCATCAGGCATCCGAATGGACCTCACACAAGTTAAAAGATGAATTCCTTGCCCTCCCCCACCACATTCCCATTCTGGCTTCTTCCCCCCTCCTTCCCAGTCCTGATGACAGGTCTCAGACAGAATGGTTGACTGTTTCTTCCTTAGATACCGCCAGGCCTACTGAGTTCCTCGAGCATTTTGTGTGTTGCTCTGAATTTTCGGCATCTGCAGAATTTCTTGTGAAGAGGAATTTAATTTCCTAATCAGCCTCTTTGCAACTTCCACATTTTCTTTCTTTCCCTGCGTTGCACTGTCTCTGTTACACTACACTCAGTGACCACTTTATTCAGTACAGCTGGAGTATTTGGGGTCTTCTGCTGCAGCAGCCCATCCACTTCAAGGTTCAATGTGTTGTGCATTCAGAGATGCTCTTCTGCACTACACTGTTGTAACGGGTGGTTATTTGAGTTACTATCACCTTCCTGTCAGCTTGAACCAGTCTGGCCTTTCTCCTCTGACCTCCCTCGTTAACAAGGTGTTTTCACCCACAGAACTGCTGCTCACTGGATGTTCTCCTCCCCCCCCCCCACCCCACACTAGAGACTGTGGTGTGTAAAAATCCCAGGGGATCAGCAATCCCTGAGATACTCAAACCACCAACAATCATTCCATGTTCAAAGCCACCGAGATCGCATTTCTTCCCCACTCTGATGTTTGGTCTGGACAACAGCTGAACCTCTTGACCATGTCTGTGTGCTTTTACCTTTTGAGTTGCTGCCATATGATTGGCTGATTAGAAATTTGCATTTACAAGCAGGTGTACCTAATAAAGTGGCCACAGGCAGTCTATTCCAAATTCATTAATTGCTTTCCCCTCTGTACTAGCTCAATGCACGGTTATACAGTAATGGAGTGTTCTGCATGGATGCCATGTAAAACTGATTAAAACTGTCCTGGTGCATGGGACAAAGAACAATTTAATTACCCAAGAGGTGAAGACGAGTCTCCCCCTGTATTAATGAAACTGACTGGCTTAAGCATTGCATCTCCAGAGCACCTTTCCCATCCCTGCCAGAGGATCCACAGCAGCTCCTGAACCTACAGTCACTGGAACACTGCAACAACTCTCCTCTGCTCTGCCGGCTCAGCTTCCACTTAAAGTTCCCACTCCCCGTGCTGAAAGGACCCAAACATCTGATAGCCGAATGACACAATCAGAATCAAGTTTATTATCACTGGCAGATGTCGTGAAATTTGTTGCTTAGCAGCACTAGTACAATGCAAGACGTAAAATATACTTTAAATTATTATTTCAGTACATATATAGTACATATGAGGGAGAGACGCAGAGAGCCACACACACATACACAGAAGCAGAGAAAACAGGTCGTGTTCCTAGATTCAGAAAGTTGGCGACGGTGGTGAAAAAGCTGATCCTAAAACAAACAACAAAATCTTCAGATGCTGGAAATCCACAGTAACACACATACACACACACAAAGTCCTAGACGGAACTCAGCAGGTCAGGCGGCGAGTACGTGACTCCAGCGCTTTGAGTGTGTTGCTCTGTCCCTAAAATGTTGAGTGTGCACACCTTCAGGCTCCCATACCTCCTCTCTGAAGGCACGTTCTGATGATGGACGTGCTCAATGACGGATACCGCCTTTTGAAGACAGCCTCGATGGGGACGAAGAACGGCTGCTCGACTCGATTTGAGATTAAGTTCACAATCAGACAACAATGCAACCTTCACGTTGTTTACCTTGAACTTACTGGGAACGCGGAAACCGCTCCTCAGTTTTGGTTCTACGCAGCCCGTGCTCCCGTGCAGGCGCGAATGGGTTAATCTTGCTCCCAAATTCGTTTAATGAGCGTCGCCACAAGCGTTTCTGATTTTTGTTTAAAGCGCCGTCGGTCAGAGAAACAAACTATCGCGTGGGGGTCTACATTCCCGGTACAAATATTGTGAAAGGCACATTCCGTAACGTGTCAAAATGCGGATCTGGAACAATTTAGTCTGGAATTAACAGCGTGGAAAAACACAAACAAGCCAGCAATTTATTATCACGAAGAGACTCCCTCCTCCTAACTGTGTAGCTGTTGTTCTCAGATTTGAGAAGCTAGGGGATTTTTACGACAAAGAAAGCAATTAGCGGGGGTCTGCGAGAGCCGAGAGGAATTGCCAGATTGAAATTAAAACGTACCTCTAATTTCTCGCTGGGGCAATCCCGGTCAAGTCAGAGGACCTCTAGCGCCTGCTTCCCATTGTATAAATCCAGGGATTTGTGGTGGGTGTTCGGTTTGCCGGCAAGCTTCACTCTTTATTTCTCCCCTGTCTCAATCTCTTCTGGCCAGCTCCATCTTCACTGTTTTGGCTCCCTTGTGCAGGTTGGCGTGTCCTGCGGACGGATGCGACAGGTTGCGAGGGAGAGTGGATGGGGGGAAGGGGGGTGAATCGGTCGTCCAACCTGCGTTTACCACAACGTGCAAAATCCCACCTTCTCTCGGCCAGAGGCCAGAAAGCCGGGCCTCTCTCTTTCTCTCCTTCCAAAACACGCACGCCACCTCAAACTGTCCGCCCAACTTCTTGGTAGTTTGTGAACTTCAGAAGCCTTTCTTCGCGGAACAAAAACAAAAACTTGCGCTAATGCGTTGCGCCTCTCTCTGGATTTTCCTTGAATAGGTTCAGTAGGCTGGGATTTCGAAAAGGCGCCGACTCATTGATGTCAAATGATGAATACAGCGGACGGTCAAATCATTTAGGATTAGCGGCGGCCCCTCCCCACTTCAAAAAATCCATCGCGTTTGGTTAACACAGGAGATTCTGCAGATGCTGGAAATCCAGAGTAACACGCACAAAGTGCTGGAGGAACTCAGCAGGTCAGGCAGCATCTGTGGAAATGAATAAACGGTCAACGTTTCGGGCCGAGCCCCTTCATCAGAGCTGAAAAGGGTGGGGCGAAGAGGAAGGAGTACCAGATACAAAGTGAGAGTTAAAATCAGATTGAGGGGGGAGATCGGTGGGTAGGAGAAGGGGGATGAACTGAGAAACTGGGAGCTGATAGGTGTAAAGGCTCACGTTTAGTGCTTTCTTCCAAGGAAAGCACACGCCCCACTGGCACTGTGTTCCCTCCAGGTTGTACTGGTGTGTAGCCGCGCAGCACCTGAAATGTTCCCAAGCACACAGCTGGAATTTTCTGTTGTATAATGTTAATGGCAGGGTGGGGATACCAAAGGAGGTGTAAGGTGCTCCTTCCCTCCGCTAGCCTGTGGGTCACCCTCGGGCAAGGTGTAACACCTGCTTCGCCCCCCCACCCCTCCCAACCAATCAGTGTCACCCAAAACCATGGGAGCAGGTGATGGATGGTCAGCTGAGCAGCGGGTGCGCATCACAAGTCCTGCTGATGTGACCAGTGATGCCAGGCAGACAATCTCTGAAGAGTATTGATAATGGCTGGGCTCACCCCTCTTGTAAAGGTACTGCCCAGGAGCAGGCAATGGCAAGCAACTTCTGTTGGAAAATTTAACATGAAGAATCTTAGAAACATAGAAAACCTACAACTCAATACAGGCCCCTCAGCCCACAAAGTTGTGCCGAACAATGCCCTAACTTAGAGATTACTAGGTTTACCTGTAGCCCTCTATTTCACTAAGCTCCATGTACCTATCCAAAAGTCTCTTAGAAGACCCTGGTGGTCATGTAAACACCACAATTGTCCACATCATACGACACAGCACGTAACAAATGTTCATAACAAATTAAGTGCATGCACTTTACAGACAGAGTAAATATGACCTGCTCAGAGTCTGTGCAGCTGTAAAAAAGTTAGAGGGATCGATGCCCGTTGATGAAGTGACTTCAAACTATGCTGACCCTTGCAGAAACACTGCCGGTAATCTGAACCCAGGAAGCCCGCAAAAACAGTCAGAATCTGGTTTGTTATCACCGGCATATAATGAGAAATTTGCAGTTTTGCAGCAGCAGTATGGTGCAATACATAAATATAAACTACAAAATAAATAATGTGAAAAAGAAAGGAATTGAGAGACAGTGTTTAGAAATCAGATTGTGGAGGGATAAGAAACTTTCTGAATTATTGAGTGTGGATCTTCAGATTCCTGTACCTCCTCCCTGATGGTAGTAACGAGAAGACGGTTCTTAAGCTACCGTCTTCTGAAGATTGAAGATTCAAGATGGTTTGTTCTTCAGTTCACGAGGGTAAAGGAGAACAAAATGATTCTTACTCCAGATCGAATACAACATAAAAAAACACAATAAATGCAATAGAATACAAAAAAATTAGAAAGCAAATCCTATAAAACATACTGTACAGATAACTAGAGACATAAGGAAGCGCGCACACACACACACACACACACACACACACACACACACACACACACACACACACACACACACACACACACACACACACACACACACACACACACACACACACACACACACACACACACACACACACACACACACACACACACACACACACACACACACACACACACACACACACCCCTGGAGGAACTCAGCAGGCCAGGCAGCATCCTATGAAAATGAATAAACATTTGACATTTCAGGCTGAGACTCCTCTTCAGATCTGGAAAGGAAGCGGGAAGATGCCAGAATAAAAAGGTGGTGAAGGAGGCTAGCTGGAAGGTGATAGGTGAAGCCAGGTGGATAGGAAAGGAACAGGGCAGGAGAAGAGGGTGGTAAATCTGTGGAATTTGTGCCACAGAGGCCAAGTCATTGGGAGTATTTAAGGCAGAGATAGATAGGTTCTTGATTAGCCAGGGCATCAAAGGGTATGGGGAGAAGGCAGGGGAGTGGAGATGACTGGAAGAATTGGATCAGCCCCTGATTGAATGGTGGAGCAGACTCGATGGGCCGAATGGCCTACCTCTGCTCCTATATCTTAGGGTCTAAGATGGAATTTGAAGGGAGAGGAGAGTGAACCATAGGAGAAAGGGAATGAGGAGGGGACTCAGGGAGAGGTGATAGGTTGGTAAGAAGAGGTAAAAGGCCAAAGTAAGAAATAGGTGAAGAGGGGAGTGGGAGGGATTTTTTAACCAGAAGGGGAAATCAATATTCATGCTGTCAAGTTGGAAGTTACCCAGATGGAATATAAGGCAGTGCTCCTCCAGCCTGAGTGTGGCCTCGTTGTGGCACAAGAGAAGGTCATGGTCTGGCATGTCAGAACAGGAATGGAAAATGTTTGGCCACTGGAGCGCAGGTGCTCGACGAAGTAATCCCTCAATTTACGACAGGACTTGCCAGTGAAAGTAATCCTATATAACAAATTGTACAAATGACTGTTATACGTATACTGATTATAAGTACATAAAGTGATGCTAGGTGAGGTGCATGAAGTGGTGTTGGGGTTGTGGAGGAGTGGGTTATTGGGTGCAGCTGTTGGTTAGACTTATGGCTAGGGGAAGTAACTGTTTTTGTGTTTAGGTGGTCCTGGCATGAATGCAGAATAGCCTCTTCCCTGATGGGAGTGGGACAAACAGTCCATAAAGAGAGAGGTGAAAATCCTCCATGATGCTGCCGGCCTTTTCAACACCTTTCTGTCTACATGTCCTTGATGGTGGTAGGCTAGTGCTGGAGCGGTGTCTCAGAAAGGCAGCGTCTATTATTAAGGACCTCCAGCACCCAGGGCATGCCCTTTTCTCACTGTTACCATCAGGTAGGAGGTACAGAAGCCTGAAGGCACACACTCAGCGGTTCAGGAACAGCTTCTTCCCCTCTGCCATCCGATTCCAAAATGGACATTCCTGAGTGAACACTACCTCACTTTTTTAATAAATATTATTTCTGTTTTTGCACAATGTTTAATCTACTCCATATACATATACTGTAATTGATAGATCGATTTATTATTTTCTCTTCTATATTCGGTATTGCATTGAACCGCTGCTGCTAAGTTAACAATTTCCATGACACATGCCGGTGATGATAAACCTGATTCTGATTCTGATGTGTTGGGCAGTTTTAACTCCGGTGCACCACATTGCAGTTCCTGTACGGTGGAGAGCATCTCCACTGTGCTCTCCACTGTGTCTCTATACAACGTTGTGCCCAGAGATCAGCCTCCTCAGGAAGCAGAGGCATTGACACGCTTTCTTGATTGTGTAGGATGTGTCTTGGGACCATGAGAGGTTGTATGAGATGTTCTCTCCCAGGGGGTTGAAACTGCCTGCAGTTTCCACAGCTTCGTTGCCAGTGTAACGAGTGCTGTAAGTGGCATGGGTTTTCCTCAAGTCCATAACAAGCTCCTTTGTCTTGTTGACTTTGAGGAAGAGGTTATTTGCCAAGGCCTCGAGCTCCTCCACCTCCTCTCTGTAGGCTGTCCTGTCATCGTTGGTGATGAGCCAACCAGTGTCGTGTCATTGGCGAACTTGACAACGTGATTATTCGGGTATTTGGGCACCCGTGCTGAGGATGATGGGGGTGGGAGGGAGAGGTGATTGTGCATCCTGATTGGCTGAGGTCTGTTGGCTAGACATCCTCGCTGACGGAGAGGCTAATGCCTGTATTGGGGCTGTCAGAGTCTACAACCCTCTGCAGTCTCCTCCGATCCTGTGCATTGAAGCCTCCACACCAGATAGTAATGCAACCAGTCAGAATGCTCTTCGTGGTATATCTGTGCAAACCTGCTGGAGTCCTTGGTGGCATACTTATCTTGTAACTATGCCTACTCATCGGTTAACACAGAACAGAGAACATTACAAGACAGTACTGTCCCTTTGGCCTACGATGTTGTGCTGACCTTCAAACCTACTCCAACATTAATGTAACCCTTCCCTCCCACACTGCTCTCCCTTTTTCTATCAATATTGCTCCTATCTATGAGTTTCTTGAACGTTCCTAAATGTATCTGTCTGTGCCATCACCCCGACAAGATATTCCACACAATCACCACTCTTTGAGTAAAAAACTTACCTCTGATCTCCCCCTTATTCCTTGATCCAATCACCTCAAAATTATGCCCCTTCAGTTTAGCCTTTTTCACCCTGGAAAAAGAGTCCCAGGCCGTCCAATTGATTTCTGCCTCTTACATCTTATTTACCTCTTTCAAATCACTTCTCATCCTCTTTCACTCCACAGGAGGAACAAAATCTTCCCCTCTACCATGAGATTTCTGAATGGTCCATGAACAGTACCTCACCATTTTTTTTTTCCCACCAAGATCTGCACCTGCGGCGGCTCCACCCGGGCCCGCGCCCTAGGCTTCCGTGCTCACTGCAGCGTCCCTCCTACTCGTCGCGGCCTAGCCCCCGCGGGCGTGCTCGACTGCCAGCGACGGCCGGGTATGGGCCCGACGCTCCAGCGCCATCCATTTTCAGGGCTAGTTGATTCGGCAGGTGAGTTGTTACACACTCCTTAGCTGGTACCTCACCATTTTTGTTCTCATTTTACACTACTTCTATATATTTTTTCAATATATACCTGTATTTCTTATTATAATTTATAGTATATTTTTATGTATTGCATTGTACTACTGCTGCAAAACAACAAATTTCATGACATATGTCAGTGATAAAAACTCTGACCCGATTCCAAAAAGCCATAGCTGATTCAACCTTTCCTCATAAGTTATACTCACTCTAATCCAGGCAGCACCCTGGCAAATCTCCTCTGCACCCTCTGAGAAGCCTAAAATGAGGTGATCAGAACTGAACTATATTCCAAGTGTGGTCTGGCCAGGGTTTTATAAAGCAGCAACATTACCTCGCTTCTCTTGAACTCAGTCCCCCAACTACTGAAGGCCAATGCACCATATGCCTTTTTAAATCCATTATAGTCCTCCAACCAGAGGTAACATGTCAGCAACTACCATATCATCTCCCCTTTGGACCTAACATGTTACAGTAAGACCACCCCCTTCTAATTATCATCGGTAAGATTCTTTACCAATTTCCAGGAATCCCTTCTAATCCCAAGGAAGGGCCAGGTGAATCTCTTCTGAACCAAGAGGGAGGGGTGTAAGACCATAAGACCATGTGACGTAGGAGCAGAATTAGGCCGTTCAGCACAGCGAGTTTGCGCATGGCTGATTTATTATCCCTCTCATACCCATTCTCCTGCCTTCTCCTGCCTTCTCCTAATCAAGAACCTCTGCTGTAAGTGTACCCAATGACTTGGCCTCCACAGCTGCCCATGGCAACAAATTCCATAGATTCGCTACTCTGGTTAGAGAAATTCCTCCTTATCTCTGCTCTAAATGGATGTCCCTCTATTCTAAGGCCGTGGTCGCTGTCCTTACACTCCCCAGCATCGACTGATTTGGCTCCTAGCATCTGCAATCTCGCATCTCCAGTACACTTCAGCTACCTAATTGCATGCTGTCCCTGAATCCTAGCCTCTTGTGAATTGCACACTAAGATCTCTCTGCATCTGAGGTGACCTGTTGTGCATTAGGGTTAGGCTCAGCCCTAGCCCTAGAGTAAGGGCGTAATTGCATGGAGTATAAAGGATCTCGGGGTGATCTGTGTAGAAGTGGATAAAATCATGAGAGGTAAAGATGGGCCGAATCCACACTGGTTTTGCCCAGGAGAAGGAAACCATAACCGAGAGGGAATGGGTTTAATGTGAGAGAAGGAATATTTCAAAGGGACCTGAGGCTACAAAGGGTGGTGTATTCATGGACGGGCTGCCAGAGACAGTACTTATGGCAGATAAATTAACAAGGTTCAGAAGACTGATATGGGAAATACAATGCATCAGATCACAAGACCCTGTAGCAGATAGTGAGGATTGCTGGAAACATCATCGGGGTCTCTCTCACCCCATTTAAGGCGTACAGAAGAGTTGAATACTCAGCGCCTCCAGCATTGTCTGAGACACTTCCCTTGCTTCCCACAACCTCTTCGACCTCCTGCTGTCAGTTAAAGTGCCATTGCAACATAGGGACCAGAACTGTCAGGCTGGGTAACAGCTTCTTCCCCCAGTCTGTTAAGACTTCTTAACACCCTGCCGCCACCCAGCACACGTGTACACCCTATCTGAGTGCCCCTCCCCTCACACCCCCACCACATTCCTCAACCCACAGGCACACTCTCATCCTGTACTGATCGCTTTTCCTCTTTTGTTGTTTCACATACTTACACGACTGCTTCTTTTCAGTGTCATTATACTGTCTTGTGTAAACACACACCTCACACTTCATGCCACCCTGTCAGTCTCCAGGCCATGCCACTCAGGGACTTGTACTAATATTATTTTGTGTCCGTATGTGCAGAGTTCCAAGGTTGTCAAACTGAGGGGTGGTAGTGGAGACAAGGTCCCGCTACCTAAAAATGCTCCTCACAGCATGCACCTCAAATAGCCTCTGACAACCAAGTCCAACTCCTAGCCTTCTCGTGTGGCTTAGCCTCTAAGCCCGGCGGAACTGTTTCTACTGACAGGAGAAGGGGCGAAGGTGGGTCCTGGCTCCTTAAAACCAGTGCTTCAGGTAGATGGAGCTCGTCAGCCTGGGAAGACAGTCCATCCAAGAGAGGGAAAACTCAGATTTCAAACCTCCTCTGCCTTGCGGCCATACCCACTCATGGGAAAGGCTTCGGGAGTAAACCCTGAGGACAAATCCGGAGCTGGAGTCCCTGAGGCAGTCCGACGTTGCCTTCAACCTCGTTCTGGCAACTCCTGCGACGACACCGGTGCCAAGCTGTATCGGCCCTTGCCCTTCCCTTGGACAACATCAGTGGCGTGGAGAGGGGAGGCTCGCTGCATGGGCAACTGCCGGTCTTCCATACAACCTTGCACGGGCCTGCATCCTGGAGTGGGCGCGGATCCATGCTCTCACGGGACTAACAGATGCCACACACGTGCTGGATTGTAACTAGATGTGCTGGGTGTGACTGCACACACTGTGTTTTGCACCTCGGCCCCACAGGAACAAAGTTTCACTTAGCTGTATAAATGTGCATGGTTGGCCGACAATAAACCGGAGCTGGAGCTTGTTCGGAAAGGTTCAAGGAGATGTGAGCCAAACACAGGCAAAGGGGATTAGCTTTGGTTAGCATCTTGTTCAGCATGGACAAGTTGGGCCGAAGGGCCTGTTTCCATATTTTATCATTATCAACCAGTCTCAGAGTTCTGCAAACTCTCATCATTTAGGTTGTTATAGTCTAGTACAGTCATTTGAATGCACAGAAACACAAGAAGCACAGAGAGTAGTGGATTCTTCCAAGATATCACAGACACATCCTTTCTCACCATCAGTAGTATCTACAGGAGGCACTGCCTCTAGAAGACAATGTCCATCATCAGCTATCTCCACCATCTGGCCTGAAGAGCCACACCACTAGGTTCAAGAACAGCTACCTCCCCTCATGGCATGTTGGTGTACGGGGTGGCATAGTGGCATTGCGGATGGTGCAGTAGGGTAGAGGGCAACACAGCAGCATGGGGCAGCAGAGCGGAGCAACTGTAAGTGTAATGCGTTGCAGCACCAGCAATGGGGTTCAATTCCCACTGCTGCCTAGGAGTTTGTCTGTTCTCCCCATGGCCGCTGGGTGCTTTGGTTTCCTCCAACATTCTGTACACTTAAAGGTTGGGGTTAGTGAGTTGTAGGCATACTGTGTTGGTACCAGACGTGTGGCCACACTTCCAGGCTGCCCCCAGCACTTCCTCTGACTATGTTGGTCCTTGACACAAATAGTGTATGGATGTACATGTGACAGGTGAGAGCTAATCTTTAAAGTAAAGCTCTCCGTTACTTGTGCATATGACAATAAACTTGACTTTGACTCTTGAACGGATTCTCTGCCTGCTCCACCAACAATCCTAGATCTGTTTTATTTCCTGATTATGGGCCCTGCTGCTAACGGTAACTTTCACTGCATGTCCGGTGGACTGCAGCTAGCGTGAGAGATCATTTGTTGGTGACGCAGGAAAAGTTTAAAAAGCTCGGATGCTTTTAGCTCTTTGCAGTGGGCTGCAGTCAGCAGAGGGCCAATAAAAGAGGGGAGGTGAAGCAGTGCAGCCATTGTTAGAGCAGTCATTGTGTGAGTGGGCCAGTGTTAGAGTGGTCGCGCTTTAGTTCAACAGGCTTGGGCAATTACAGGCATAGGTTCTAAGTAAGTTTTTAATCAGTATTGTTTTTCCTGCTAGTACATAGCTAGTGTACTAAGACTGGGTCCAGAGGTAGTGATATGTTCTTAGTGTGAGATGTGGGAACTCTGAAAGACCTCCATTTCCCTGATAATTACATCTACATGAAGTGCACTGAGCGGCAGCTCCGCAGAGACCACGTTGAGGAACTGGAGCTGCAGCTCGATGACCTTTGGCTCAAACTGCAAGAGGTAGATACCTGGGCGATGGCCAGGAGAAGGAAAGGGAATGGGCAGCCAGGGCAGAGTACCCCTATGGCTGTTCCCCGCAGTAATAAGTGTACAGCTTTGGATATGCTGAAGGGGATGACCGCAGAGACTAGGTTTCTGGCTCTGAGGCTCAGAAAGGAAGTGGGGAGAAGAGGGGTGCTGTAGTGATAGGGGATTCCATAATTAGAGGAGCCAACTGCAGAATTAGTGGACATGAAAGAGACACCCAGATGTTGTCTCACAGGTGCCAAGATCAGGGATGTCTTGGATTAGGCCCACAGCATTCTAAAGGGGAAGGGTGAGTAGGCAGAAGTCGTAGGTAGAAAAAAGGAGGAGGTCCTGATTAGAGAATATAGGGAGTTAGACAGAAAGCTGAAAGCAAGACCTGCAGAGTAGTAATCGCTGGATCATTGCCTGTGCCACGTGCCAGTGAGAGTAAGAGTAGGATGTTTTGCCAGATGAATTTGTGGCTGACGAATTGTGCAGGGGGCAGGTTTCAGATTTATGGGTCATTTGGATCTCTTCTGGGGAAAGTATAAACTGTACGAAAGGGATGGGTTACATCTGAGCCCAAGGGGGACCAATATCCTTCTGGGCAGGCTTGCTAGAGCCAATAGGGAGAGTTTATACAAATTTGGCAGTGGTTTGGGAATGAGAGTGATAGGGCTGACACTGGGGCAGTTGGTGAACAACTAGATGTAGTGGGTAATGAGACTGTGACAAAGGCAGGCAGATGAAAGGGCAAAATTGCAGTCAATGGGATGAGTTAAAGTGTAACGGGGTCAAAATTGAAAAGGGTGATGAATACAGAACTGAAGGTGTTATATTTGAATGCACACGGTATATGGAATAAGGTAGATGATCTTGCAGCTCAGTTAGAGGTTGGTGGGCATCACTGAGTCATGGCTGAAAGAAGGTCATGATTGGGAGTTTAACATGCAAGGATACGCATTGTACTGAAAGGACAGACAGGTAGGCAGAGGGGTGGCTGTGGTCGGTAAAAAATGACATCAAATCCTTAGAAAGAGGTGATAAAGGATCAGGAGATGTAAAATCCTTGTGGGTGGAGATAGGAAACTGCAAGGGTGAAAAGACCCTGATGGGAGTTGTATACAGGCCTCTAAAAAGGAGCTAGGATGTGGACTACAAATTACAACAGGTGACAGAAAAGGCATGTAATAGAAAGGCCAGAGGGACTTCAATATACAGGTAGATTGGGAAAATCAGGTTGGTGCTGGATCCCAAGACAGAACATTTCTAGAGTGCCTGCAAGATGGCTTTTCGCAGCAGCTTGTGGTTGAACCCACTAGGGGAAAGGCAATTCAGGATTGGGTGTTATGTAATGACCCAGATTTGACCAGGAACTCTAAGTAAAGGAACCATTAGAATCAGAGATCATAATATGATAGAATTCACCCTGCAGTTTGAGAAGGAGAAGCTAAAATCAGACATATCAGTAATAGAGTGGAGTAAAGGGAATTACGAGGCTTGAGAGAGGAACTGGCCAAAGTGGTTTGCAAGGGGACACTAGTAGGGATGATGATGGTGGAACTGCAATGGTTGGAATTCCTGGAGGATATTTGGGAGGCACAGAAAAGATACATCCCAAAGATAAGAAATATTCTAAAGAGATGGTGAGGCAACCATGTGCGACAAGGGAAGTCAAAGACAGCATTAAAGCAAAAGAGAGGGCATACACTAGAATTCAAAAATCCAAAGTGCAAAGGGGCTTTGGAATCCTCAAGCAAGATTCCCTGAGATTAGCTTGCAGGTTGAGTAAGGAAGGCAAATGCAATGTTGGCATTCATTTCAAGAGGACTAGAAGATAAGAGCAATTATGTCATCCTGAAGCTTTATAAGGCACTAGTTAGACTGCACTAGGAGTATTGAGAGCAGTTTTGGGCCTCTTATCTGAAATGAGGTGTATTGCCATTGGAGCGGTCCAAAGGAGGTTCACAAGAATTATCCCAGAAATGAAAGGGTTAACAAATGAGGTTTGTTAGATGACCTTGGGCCTGTACTTGCTAGAGTTTAGTAGAACAAGGCCATATCATTGAAACCTATCGAATCTTAAAAGGCCTAGATAGAGTGGATGTGGAGAGGACGGGGAAGTCTATGTCCAGAGGGCACAGCTTCAGAATAGAGGGATGTCCGTTTAGAACAGAGAAGAAGAAACAGCTCTTTCACCAGAGACTGGTGAATCTGTGGAATTCATTACCACAGACAGCTGTGCAGGCCAAGTCATTGGGTACATTTAAAGCAGAGGTTGATAGGTTCTTGTTTAATCAGGACATCAAACGTTATGGAGAGAAGTAGGAAAGTGGGCTTGAGAGGGATAATACATCAGCTACAATGGAATGGCAGAGCAGTCTCGAAGGAGCAGAATTAGTTAATTCAGCCCTATGTTTTATGGTTTTTCCTTTTGGGGTTTGGGCTGAGGTAGCGCCGTGAATCACCTTAATGACCAACCCATAAACACTATATTTTTGCTATTTGCAATACTTATTTAATTTATATATCTATCTTATCATAATTTATAATTTAAAAAATGTACTGCACTGCTGCCGCAAAGTAACATGTTTCATGACAAACGTCAGTGATAGTAAACCTGATTCTGATTCCCTGTGGAGCCCGACCATCGATCAAGGGGCAACACTGCCCTCTGCTGTTTGTTGTGGCTCAGTGACCATCTTCTGTGTCAGAGTGAGCACCTTGTTCATGTAGACACAGGACGCACTGATTACTGGTTTCTGGAGAAACATGCAAACTGCCTGAGGATCTCAGTCGGTCGAGCAGCATTTGTGCAAGGAAAAGAACTATCAACGTTTCAGGTTGAAACCCTGCCACTTCAGATGAGGAGGGATATTTTTGGCCAGAGGAAGGTGAATCTGGGGGATAATTTGCCACAGACAGCTGAGGAGGCCAAGTCATTGGTTGTATTTAAAGCTAAGGTTGATAGATCCTTAGCTGTCAAAGGGGAGATTTGGGTTGAGAGGGAAAATTAAATCAGCCAACATAGAATGGTGGAGCAATCTCGAAGGGCCAAATGGCCTAATTCTGCTCATATATCTATGGTGATCAGTCATTTCCCCCTCCCCCCCTTTGTACCAGCTGATTCCATTCTCCACTCCCAGTCCTGATGCAGGGTTTTGACTCAAAACATCAATAATTCTTTTCCTCACACAGATGCTACTTGACCTGCTGAATTCTTCCAGCAGATCAGTTTCTTCAGCACGTTCTGAATTCCTAGATAACCATAATTCCCAGGTTTTACAATAAGATAATGAATTCCTTCAAATAGTTTCCTAATGCCGAAATCAATCTTCCCAGTTTTAACAAACGGTCTTCAAATTGAAACATTAATTCTGTTTCTCTTTCTGAGGACCTTTCACTGGATTTTTTTAAATTTTTGTACCATTCTCTGTAAACTCTAGAGACTGTTGTGCATGAAAACCCCAGGAGGTCAGCAGTTTCTGAGATACTCAAACCACCCCGTCTGGCACCAAAAGCATTCCACACTTGAAATAACTTAGCTCACATTTCTTCCCCATTCTGATGTTTGGTCTGAACAACAACTGAACCTCTTGACCATATTTGCATGCATTAATGCATTGAGTTGTTGCCTCGTGATTGGCTGATTAGATATTTCCCTTGACGAGCAGGTGCCAAATAAAATGGCCACTGAGTGTAATGTCCCTACTCCTGGACTCGATGAACTGAGTGATGAGGGGCAGCATGCTGAACAGCTTCTCCACCACATTGTCTAATTCCCTGGCTGCTTTCAGTGAACTGCGCACAAGTTGTTCTGTCCCACAACACTCATCAATGCATTGGTTTCATTGTCAAAAATGCAACAAATCACACTTATCTAAGTTGAAATCCATATGCCATTCCTCAGTACATCCCGCTAACTGATCAATATCCCTTTGCTATTCGTTGCTGGTCATTGCACTGTACACTGTAAATACATGCTCGTCTTTATGTCCTTCTGCACTTTTTATTCCATATCTGTACTTCTAACTTTATTAATGTCATTCTTTATAACTGTTGAATTTGTTGTTGCACATTCAAAGTTCTCAGTTCAAAGTAGACTTTCCACTAAAGTATACATCCTTGAGATTTCTCTCCTTACAGGCAGCCACAAAACAAGAAACACAAAAGAACCCATAAAAATATCTACAAACTCCCAGAGTGCAGAGACAGAAAAGAAAGAACAAATTGTGAAAACAATATAAGCAAGTGAACAGCGTTCTGAATGGAAGTGAGTCCTCAGACACGAAGCCTGGAGCAAGCCCACAGCCTCAGTGCATCAAACAGTCGCAGAACCCGCAGACACAAATCCCAGAGTTTCAACACCACGAGCACCACTGCAGGTCACTAATATGTTCATGTAAATGTATATGGCGGATAAAGCTAATCCTTGATCCTCATTAATACAGGAACATTTTAGCAGCATTGCACATCTTGCCCATTGCTCTTCTGACTGCTTCTTAAACTGGTCAGACAACCAGAAAGCAATCCGGAGCTCCTTCGAGCTAGTTCTCTGGAGCTTTTAGATCCGCCTAAAGGGTCAGGCAGGATGCCAATTCGAAGTTTGGGCAGCCGGGTGACTCCGCCGACAGTGCCGCACTCCGTGCGTGATTATCAGTGGAAACTTGGAGCTCCAGCTGGTGGTTGGGTGTCTTCCTAAGTCCAAGTGGAGTCCCTCACATCCTCGTCATTAATTTAATTCCTTTAAATTCAAATTTTAAAGTAAATTTATTATCAAAGTGTGTGCATGTCACCATATACGACCCAGAGATTTATTTTCTGATGTTTTGAGGCTAAACCCTACATCAGGACTGAGAGTGGAGAATGGAATCAGCTGCTACAAAGGGGGGAGGGGGAGATGACTGTGCAGAATTAGGCCATTTGGCCTATCAAGATTACTCCACTGTTCCATTACGGCTGATTCACAGTAGAACAAAGAAGTGCAGTAGAACCAATGAAAAACTTCACACAAAGACTGACAAGCACCAATGTGCATAGAAATTTGTAAATACAAAAAAAAACAAATAAATAATGTTGAGAACATGAGTTGTGGAGCCCTTGAAAGTGAGCCCATAGGTTGTGATTCAGTTCAGTGTTGAGGTGAGTGAAGTTATCCAGTCTGGTTCAGGAGCCTGATGATTGAAGGGGAATAATTGTTCCTGAAGCTGGTGGTGTGGGATCTATGGTTCCTGTACCTTCTGCTTGCTGGCAGCAGCAAGAAGAGAGCTTGAAACATTATATACCACTAGTGTGACTCCAACTAATACAAGGATGAGTGCCTTCTGCATGATTGCAGTAAAACTTTGCTCTAAGCTAGTGTGGTGGACGTGCCCAGTGGGTGAATCACCTCCTTCCCGATGGTAGCAGTGAGAAGAGAGCATAGCGTGGATGCTGGGTGTTCTTGATGATGGTTGTTGCCTTCTTGTGGCAATGGACCTTGTAGATGTGCTCAGTGGTGGGGGGAGCTTCACCTGTGATAGCCTAGGCTGTAAGTTGCCGTACTGTACGTGGTTGGTTGGAGGATCAGGAGGGTGGTGGCTTTATCAAGATGGTGCCTGACTTAGAGGGCAGCTGTTATAAAGAGAAGCTGAAAAAACATGAATTATTTTCTCTGGAGTGGCAGCATTTAAGGGAAGACTAAAGGAACCTCATACGATTATGGGAGGCAGAGAGACACATTAAGGTTGTTATAGCTGAAGAAGTTAATATGGACAAGCTTCCACTACCTATTCATTGCTCCCAATGGCATGCATTTCTGACAATAACATCCAGCTCCTGGCCTTCATGCGTGGCTTGAGCAGAATCATTTCTACCGACAGGAGAAGGAACAAAGGCGACTTATTGGTGCCTTAAAACCAGTCGCCTTGGGCAGATGGAACTCGTCAGCTGTGGTTGACCAGAGAAGGAAATCTCTGGTCTCAGACCATCGCTGACTTGTGACTGTAGCCACTCATGGCTTCTGGAGAAAAACCGAGGAAAACTCCGGAGCTGGAATTCCTAAGGAAGACCTACGTTGAGCTCCGTGGTGACTGGCAACCCCTGTGATGTCGCTGTTGCCAAACTCTGTTGGTCTCCTTTGATTTCATCAGCTATGTGGAGAGGAGGAGCCTGCTACATAAGTAACAGCCTGCTCTCCATATTGTCCTGCCCTGGCTTGCATATCGAATGTGGACACCTAGAATTCAACCTCCATGACCAACGGACAGCCTCAGATAGAGTAGACAGCCAGCATCTTTTTCACAGCATAGAAATCTCCAATGCCAAAGGGCATGCATTTAAGGTGAGAGGGAACAAGTTTAAAGGAGATACAAGGGACAAGTTTTTAACACAGAGAATGGTATGGACAGGCCACTGCACAAGGGCAGAAAAGCTGCAGACTGTTGTAAACTCAGCCAATTCCATCATGGGCACGAGCCTCCTACCATCGAGGACAGCTTCAAATGGTATTGCCTCAGATAGGTGGCATCCAACATGAAGGACCCCCACTGCCCATAACATGTCCTCTTCTCAGTACTACCATCGGGAGGAGGTAGCGTAGCCTGAAGTTACATTCTCAACAGTTTTGGAGCAGCTTCTTCCCCTCCGCCATCAGGTTTCTGAATGGACACTGTATCCATGATCACTACCTCACTATTTTTGCACAACATATTTTCTCTTTTTTATACTGTATGTATTTCCAATCATAATTTATAGTTTATTTTATGTATTGCACTGTACTGCTGATTACAAACAAATATCACGACATATATTCAGTGTCCACTTTATTAGGTACACTGGCTTGTTAATGCAAATATCTAATCAGCCAATCATGTGACAGCAACTGAATGCATAAAAGCACGCAGACATGGTCACGAGGTTCAGATGTTGCTCAGACCAAATGACAGAGTAGGGGAAGAAATGTGATCTCAGTGACTTTGACAGAATGGTGCGCAAGACAGAACAATTAGTTTGTAGCAGTTAGTAGTTAGTATTACCATTCTACAGTTAGTAGCAGTCCTGTGGTGAAAATTGCCTCTTTAATGAGAGAGGTCGGGAGAGAATGGGCAGACTGTTTCAAGCTGACGGGAAGGTGACAGTAACTCAAATAATCACACATTAAAACAGTGTTGTGCAGAAGAGCATTTCTGAATGCACAACACACCAAAACCTGAAGTGGATGGGCTACAGCAGCAGAAGACCATGAACATACAGAAATTCAATATGTGAACATGCAGAGAATGGAGTGATGTGGACCTTGTGTTAGCAGAATGAATTAGTCCAGCTAGGATTTAGCCACTGGTTTGATTAGTCTGACACAACACTGTGGAGCAAAGGGCCTGTTCCTGTGTTGTACTGTTCTATGTCCTCTGTGCCAGGGCATCGATATAGGAAATGAATGGGCGGAATGGGACTGATGGGATTGCTCTGAGAGCTGTCATGGACTTGATGAACCAAACGGCCTCTTTGTATATCGTGAGAAACAAATCTGGAATTTGATGCCTTAAGCTTTGACCTGGAGGAGAACGTGCGAGTTCCTGCGACATGGCTGAGAACTAAATGGTCAATTCTCCAAATTCCTATTGCCAGCAAGAGGCTGACCAAGAGGACATGCCACTGGGTATTCCATTCCCTATACCTTAGCTGTAATTATAAGAAGCATTTTCTTGGAAGATAGAGTGTGGGGGAGAGAAGGAATTTCCTCTGGGACTTGCTAATTCTATATACTTCATTGCAAGACAGAAGCCAACAGCAGCTGGACACTGTTACCATCTCATGTCACCACACCCATCCCTCAGGACTCCCAGGAATTTAATAAACATAACGGCAATCAGGATGACTGCAATTGATGTAAAAGCTGGCCACGGGACCATATTCTAACAAGTCTTAAAATCTCCTTAACTCGTTCTCATCAAGTTGGCAAGCAGTCATGAGAAAATAATCCTGCACTCCAACCAAAAATTGCAGAGTCTCCAGAGAGACATACATATATGTAGTTAGGGTGCATAAGATTTTTGCACAATACTGTATTTGTGAATGTGGAGCCGAGAGTGAGCTTATAAATCTGATGGGAGCAAAGGGTGTTGGGAATGGCGAGGGTGGAGCTCCGCAGAGGGGTGTGGGACAGGTGGCAGAGAATGAGTGCTGAACAAGTGTGGGGAGGTGGGGTGGCACAGGTACAGACACACCCTGCCCTGAGACACCGGGCAAGATCGTTTGATTCCAAACAATTGGTTTATTGATCATTACAGAATGTCTTTTGTGTGCATCCTACTCCTTCCCTTCTCCCTTCCTCTTTTCCCAACCATGATTCCCCTTCGCACTGTCAGTACTCAATGGAGATCAGGATCAGGTTTACCATCACTCACTCACAATTGTCATCTCACCTACCTATGCCCTCCCCCTGGATCCCCTCTTCCTTCCCTTTCTCCTATGGTCCACTCCCCACTTCGATCGACTTCTTCCTCTTGAACCCTTTACCTTTCTACCACCTGGCTTCACCAATCACCTTCTGGCTATCCACCTCCCCCTCCCTCCACCTTTTTATTCTGGCGTCTCCCCCCCTTCCTTTCCAGTCCTGAAGAAGGGCCTCGGCCCAAAACATTGGCTGTTCATTCATTTCCATAGGTGCTATCTGAGTACCTTGTGAGCATCCTGTGTGTGTTGCTTTGGATTTCCAGCATCTGCAGACTTTCTTGTGTTTATGAATTCTATGGCAGCAGGACAGTACAATACATAAAATTACTACAGTACTCTGCAATCTACAGCCATAGAGCTTTGCAGCAGCCACTTTGAACCAGCTGGTCCATGGTGACCGAGATTCACACCTCATCTAACCCTTTCCTATGTCCCGTCTCCCCTCAGCCTCCACACCACTCTTGAGAAAACAACCCAAGCTTGCCCACTTTCTCCTTATATCACATGTTCTTCAGTCCTGGCAGCATCCCAGTATAAACTCCTTCTGCACCCTTTCTCAGGAATAAGAGAGTCCCACAGAATAAGTAGTTTTACTGTGGCTAACAAAGGAAGTCAAGGACTGCATAAAAGCCAAGGAAAGGGCACACAGTATAAGGCAGCAAAAGTGAGTGGGAAGTTGGATGATTGGGAAACTTTTAAAATCCAGCAAAAGGCAACTAAAATGCCATAAGATGGGAAAAGATTAAACACAAGGGCAAACTAGCCAATAATATAAAGCAGATATGAGAAGTTTTTTCGGTTATATAAAGAGTAAAGGGGAGGTGAGAGTTGATATTGGACCACTGGAAAATGATGCTGGTGAGATAGTGTTGATGAACAAAGAAATGGCAGATGAACGCAATGGGAACTTTGCATGTTTCTTCACGGTGGAAGACACTAGCAGTATGCCAGAGGTCCGTGAGTGTCAGGGAGCAGGAGAGAGTGCCATTGCTATTACAAAAAAAAGTGTTAGGCAAATTCAAAGTCACTTGGACCAAATGGACTACATCCCCGAGTCATGAGAGAGGTTGCTGAAAAGATAATGTATATATTGGTCATGATCTTTCAAGAATCACTTGATTCTGGCATGGTCCCGGAGGACTGGAAAATTGCAAATGTCACTCCACTCTTTAAGAAGGGAGGAAGGCAAAAGAAAGGAAAAGAAAGGGTTAGTTTGACTTCAGTGGTTGGGAAAGTGATGGAGTCTATTTCTAAGGATGAGGTTTCGGGGTACTTGAACTATTGACAAAATAAATCAAATTCAGCATGGTTTGTGTAAAGGGAAATCTTGCCTGACAAATCTGTTAGAGTTCTTTGAGGAAGTAACAAGCAGGGTGGATAAAGAAGAGGCAGTGAATGTCATTTACTTGGATTTCCAGAAGGCATTTGTTAAGGTGTCACACATAAGGCTGCTGATCACGATGAAAAGCTATGGCATTACATGAAAGATACTGGCATGGATAGAGGAATGGCTGACAGGCAGGAGGCAGTGAGTTGGAATAAAGGGGACTTCTTTCTGTTTGGCTGCCAGTGACAAGTGGTGTTCCTTGGGCCGGTTTTGGGACCGCAAATTTTCACATTGTTTATCAGTGATTGGGATAATAGAATTGGTGGCTTTTGGCAAAGTTTACAAATTATGCAAAGATAGGTGGAAGGGTAGGTAGTGCTAAGGAAGCAATGCGATTGCAGTAGGACTTAAGACGAATTAGAAAATTAGTGGAATATCTGTGAACTATCAACCTGCGTCAGTGTCTCTCACTTGGGCCATGTCTGCACCGGGTGACACTCATGGCCTAATCCAGGGGAGATGAATGGTGGTTGAGGGAAGCAGAAATGAAGTAAGAGGCTGGGAGATGGTGGGTAGAAAAGGTAAAGTGCTAAAGAAGAAAGAAACTTATAGGAGAGGAGAGTGAACCACAGGAGAAAGGGAAGGATGAGGGGCACCATGGTGA
Organism: Hypanus sabinus; assembly: GCF_030144855.1. Lineage (NCBI taxonomy): Eukaryota > Metazoa > Chordata > Chondrichthyes > Myliobatiformes > Dasyatidae > Hypanus > Hypanus sabinus. The sequence continues at coordinate 16,990,939 of NC_082707.1, forward strand.
GGTAATAGGCAGTTGTCATATAATGTAAGGAAAAGCCTGTGTGATGCAAAAAGACCATTCAGTCCATTAGCACTTGCCAAGATGATGGTGTTAGGACATAGTAATGTTGATAATACAGTTCTGCTGCCTCCCAGATCCAGCAACACAGATTCAATCCTGGGATCCCTTTGTTGTAGGGAATGGTTTCCTGCACCCAGTGGCCACTTTATTAGGTACACCTATATACCTGCTAATTCATGCAGATCTCTAATCAGCCAGTAGAGTGGCAGCAACTCAATTCAAAAAAAAAGCATGCAGACATGGTCAAGAGGTTCAATTGTTGTTCAAACCAAACATCTAAATGGGAAAGAAATGTGATCTAATGACTTTGACTATAGAATGATTGTTGGTGCCAAGATGGTTTGAGTATTTCAGAAACTGCTGATCTCCTGAGATTTTCATGCCCAACAGTCTGTAGTGTTTATAGAGAATGGTGTGAAAATCAAAAGATAAATCCAGTGAGTGGGTGAAAGTATCCTTGATAATCAGAGAGTGGAGAATGCTCAGACTGGATCAAGTCAAATCAAATCACATTTAATTATCATTCAAACCATACATGGATACTATTGAATTAGATAGCGTTTCCCTGGGGCCAAAGTGCATAACATAGCGAGAGAGAAAGAAACACACACATCATTACACAAGAGAACACATGCATGGTGCAAGTCCCTGAGCACCATGCAGATTGGTGGTACAGTTCCCGGCAATCTAGCCTGTCATTCCACTAGTCACTGACGGCATTGACGAAAGAGGCCATCTCCCAACCGAGCATGGATGCCACGTTACACCGCCTCCAGCGCCTCCTCACCTGGACTGCAGCAGCAGGCAAACCCTCGTCTTGAGACCTGGATCTCGCTACAACCATAATGCTACCTCATCGTCTGTCTTGCCACCAAACAAGGGAAACAGGTCTGTGGCTTCTTACAATATCATTGTCCAACAGGACCTTGAGATGTCCAAGAGAGTCAATCTCTGTTACACTGCACACTGCTTTTGTGCACCAACTCGGATGTCTTTGAATAGCAGGCAGCAGAACGGTCCGCACCCAGGTCTGCTCCTCTAAACATTCTCTGGCCTATTTACTGGCTTTTCCTTGTCCGGCCCAACCACCACCTTCCCCTTATCCGGCTCATCCACCACCTTCTCCTTCTCCAGCCCGTCCGCCATCTTCTCCTTCTCCAGCCTGTCTGCCACCTTCTCCTTCTCCAGCCCATCGGCCATCTTCTCCTTCTCCAGCCCATCGGCCATCTTCTCCTTCTCCAGCCTGTCTGCTACCTTCTCCTTCTCCAGCCCATTGGCCATCTTCTCCTTCTCCAACCCATCGGCCATCTTCTCCTTCTCCAGCCCATCGGCCATCTTCTCCTTCTCCAGCCCATCGGCCATCTTCTCCTTCTCCAGCCTGTCTGCCACCTTCTCCTTCTCCAGCCCATCGGCCATCTTCTCCTTCTCCGGCCTGTCCACCAGCTTCTTCTTCTCCAACCTGAGCACCGGCTTCTTCTTTGGCTTGAGCACTAGCTTCTCTTTCTCCTGCTGTAACCTAAGCACTGGCTTCTTCTTCTTTGACTCAAGCGCTGGGTTCTCCTTCTCAAACTTAAGTACTGGCTTCTCCTTCTCCTTCTCTAACCTGAGTGCTGACTTCTCCCTCTCAGACTCGAGTGCCGGCTTTTCCTTCTTCTCCAACCCAAAGGGCGGCTCTCCTTCTCCTTCTCCAACCCATGCACCAGCTTTTCCTTCTCCAACCTGAGCAATAGCTTCTCCTTCTCCATCTCCAATACAAGCACCAGCTTCTCCTTCCAGCTGACAGAAAGGTGACAGAAGGCACGACAGTGGTTATATTGCATTAGGGGTTTGTATGTCACCATAGACTCTTGCAAATGTCTACCGATGTACCATGGAGAGTATTCTAACCGGTTGCATCACCATCTGGTATGGCGGGGTCACTGCACTGGATCAGGAAAAGCTGCAGAAATTAGGGAACTGAACCAGCTCAATCACTGGCTTCCAAAAGATTTCCTTCTGAAGGACATTTTCAAAAGGTGATGCCACAAAAAGGTGACATCCACCATTATGGACTCCCATCTCCCAGGCTATGCCCTCTACTCACTGTTACCACCAAGGACGAAGCACACGAACCTGATGATAAACACTCAATGATTTAGGAACAGCTTCTTACCCTCCACCATTAGATTTCTGAATGGTGAATAAACCCATGGACATTATCTCATGATTTTTCAAAAATTATTTTTGAACTACTTATTTAATTTAATTGAGTTCCTATGAAGGGACTCAGCCAGAAACGTCGACTGTGCCCTTTTCCATAGATGCTGCCCTGCCCGCTGAGTTCCTCCAGCATTTTAGACCACAAGGCATGGGAGCAGAATTAGGCCATTCAACCCATCGTGTCAGCCCTGCCATTCCATCATGGCAGATTCCGGATCCAACTCAACCCCATACACCTGCCATCTCACCATATCCTTGGGTGCTCTGACTGATCAGGAAATGAACAATTTCCACCTAGGCCTCCACCACAGTCTGTGGCACAGCATTCCACAGATTCACCACTCCCTGCCTAAAGAAACTCCTGCTTACCCCTGTTCTAAAGGGTTGCCCCTCAACTTTGAGGCTGTGCCCTCTGGTCCTGGATACACTGACCATAGGAAACACCCTCTCCACATCCACCCTATCTGGTCCTTCCTTTCATCATTCGGTAGGTTTCAATGAGATTCCCACGCATTCTTCTAAAGTTCCTGTGAATACTCGCCCAAAGCTGTCAAAAGCTCCTCTTACGCTAATGTCTTCATTCTCAGACACATCCTCGTGAACCTCCTCTGGACTCGCTCCTATGACTGCACTGTGGCGACTCACTTTCTGCGCAGGCGAACCGGCTCACAAATAGCCAGCGTGCTGGGGGGGGGGGGGGAGACTTTGGTAATGCACCTCTGTTGTTATTTCTGCCCGGAGAGGGCGGGACTAGGGATTAAATGCCAGCGCCGCGAAGTTTGAATAAACTAGTCTCGAAATAACTTACCGACTGCGTGTCGTTATTTTAGCGTTGTGTGTAGCACAACGCTACAACACCTCCTTTCTGAGATATGGAGCCCAAAACTGTTCACAATACTCTGTCATATAAGCCTTTAGCGTTATCTCTTTGCTTTTATATTCTATTCCCCTTGAAATAAATGCCTGGATTGCATTTGCATTCTTTACCACAGACTCAACACGCAAATTAACCTTCTGGTAGTCTTGCACAAAGACCTAAGTCCTTCTGCACCTCTGATGTTTGAACCTTCTACCCAACTAGATAATAGTCCGCATTATTGCTCGTTTTACCAAAATGCATTGTCATACATTTCCCAACACTGTGTTCCATCTGTAACTTTTTTTGTCCCTTTTCCAATTTGTCTAAGTCCTGCTGCAATCACATTGCTTCCTCAGCACTACCTACCCCTCCACCTATCTTTGTATCATCCTCAGAGTTAGCCACAAAGTCATCAATTCCATTATCCAAATAGTTGACAAACACTGTGAAAAGTAGCAGTCCCAATTACTGACCCTGGAGGAACACCACTAGTCAATGGCAGCCAACCAGAAAAGGCCTCTTTTATTCCCACTCACTGTCTCCTGCCTGTCAGCCACTCCTCTATCCATGCCAGCATATTTCTTGTAATGCCATAGGTTGTTAAATCGTTCAGCAGCCTCACCTGTGGCACCATATCAAATGCCTTTTGAAAATCCAAGTAAGTGACATCCTCTGCTTCTCCTTTGTCCATTTTGATTGTTACTTCCTTGAAGAACACCAACAGATTTGTCAGGCAAGATGGTAACCATGTTGACTTTGACTTATTTTATCATTAGTCTCCAAGTACCCCAAAACCTCATCCTTAATACTAGATTCCAACACTTTCCCAACCACTGAGGTGAGGCTAACTGCCCTATAATTTCCTTCTTTTGCCTTCCTCCCTTCTTAAAGAATGGAGTGAGATTTGCAATCTTTTAGTCCTCTGGGACCATGCCAGAACCAAGCGCTTCTTGAAAGGTCATCCTTTATCTCCTCAGCAACCTCTCTCAGGAGGCTGGGATGTAGTCCATCTGGTCCAGTTGACTTATCCACCTTAAGAACTTTGAGTTTCCCTTTGAATTTCCTTTGTAATAGCAATGGCACTCGCTCCTGCTTCCTGTCACTCACGGACCACTGGCACACTGCTAGTGTCTTCCACAGTGAAGAAACATGCAAAATGCTCATTAAGTTCATCTGCCATTTTTTTATCCCCCATTATTACCCCACCAGCATCATTTTCCAGTGGTCCAATGTCAATTCTCAACTCTCTTTTACTCTTTATATAACTGAAAAAAAACATTCAGTATCCTGCTTTATATTATTGGCTTGTTTACCCTCATATTTCATCTTTTCCCTTCTGATAGGTTTTTAATTGCATTTTGTTGGATTTTAAAAGCTTCCCGATCATCCAGCTTTCCACTCACTTTTGCTATCTAAAATGCCCTTTTATTGGCTTTTATGCAGTTCCTGATTCCCCTTGTCAGCCATGATTGCCTACTACCGCCATTTGAGAACTTCTTCCTCTGTGGGACATATCTATCTTGTGCCTTGTGAACTCTTCCCAGAAACTTCAGCCGTCTCTGCTCTACCATCATCCCCACCAGTATCCTTCTCCAATCCATCTGGGCAAGCTCCTCTCTCATGCCTCTGTAATTCCCTTTATTCCATTGTGATACTGATACACATGACTTGTGCTTCTCCCTCTCAAATTGCAGTATGAATTCAATCGTATTATGATCACTGCCTCCTGAATGTTCATAGAATATAGTACATAGAAAACTTACGGCACAATACAGGCCCTTTGGCCCACAATGCTGTGCCAAACATGCACTTACTTTAGAAATTACCTAGGGTTACCCATAGCCCTCTATTTTTCTAAGCTCCATGTATCTATGCAGGAATCTCTTAAAAGACCCTATCGTTTCCACCTCCTCCACCGCTGCCAGTGGCCCATTCCACGCAGTCACCACTCTCTGTAAAAGAACTTACCCCTGATATCTCCTCTGTACCTACTTCCAAGCACGTTAAAACAGTGCCCTCTTATGTTAGCTATTTCAGCCCTGGGAACAAGCCTCTGACCATCCACATGATCAATGCATCTCATCATCTTATACACCTCTACCAGGTCACCTCTCATCCTCTGCCACTCCAAAAAGAAAGGGTCAAGTTCACTCAACCTATTCTCATAAGGCATGCTCCCCAATCCAGGCCACATCCTTGTAAATCTCCTCTGCACCCTTTCTATGATTTCCACATCCTTCCTATAGTGAGGCGACCAGAACCGAGCACAGTACTCCAAGTGGGGTCTGACCAGGGTCCTACATTACCTCTTGACTTTTAAACTCAATCCCATGGTTGATGAAGGCCAATACACCGTATGCCTTCTTAACCACAGAGTCAACCTATGCAGCAGCTTTGAATGTCCTATGGACTTGGACCCCAAGATCCCTCTGATCTTTCACACTGCCAAGAGTCTTACCATTAATACTATATTCTGCCATCATATTGGACCTACCAAAATAAACCATCTCACACTTATCTGGTTTGAACTCCATCTGCCACTTCTCTGCCCAGTTTTGCATCTTATCAATGTCCTGCTGTAACGTCCAACAGCCCCTCCACACTATCCACAACACCTGCAACCTTTGTGTCATCAGCATATTTACTAACCCATCCCTTCATTTCGTCATCCAGGTCATTTATAAAAATCATACAGAGAAGGGGTCCCAGAACAGATCTCTGAGGCACACCACTGGTGACCGATCTCCATGCAGAATATGACCTGTCTACAACCACTCTTTGCCTTCTGTGTGCAAGCCAACGCTCCTTAACGTTAAGCTTCCTGATATGATCCAGGTTATTACTCAACACCAAGTCTAAGATAGCCTTTCCCCGAGTAGGCTTAAGCACAAGCTGCTCTAAAAAGCTGTCTCTGTCATGGTTCTGGTTGGCCGTTCCCCTTTAACACTTCTTTCTCCCCGATTATGCTCCAATTTCAGTCAATTGCTGCTGGTTACCCAATTACTGTACATCTGGCTCTCATCAGAGACTGGGAAATAAATATGATGGCTGCTCTATCACAGGTTGCCAGTTCATTAGTCAATTTTCGTGTGATACTTCGTTCCCTGTTCCGATTGGAACCGGTAGTTCTAAGTTCCGCTCCAGTTTCTAGAGAGTCCCTGAGAATCCCGTCTCCTTGTCAAGATCCCTCTGGTTTTCTGTTCTACGTTCAGGTCTATGCCAGCCTCCCCAACTGAGTCGATGTGCTAGTGTCCTGCACTTGGGTTCTCCTGTCGCCCCCGTGTAACAGTCTCATAGGCGTTCAATAAATTATCTCTTGCAATCTGACTCCAAACTGATTCTCCTAATCCCCTTGCATATTGAATCTCAACACTACATCTTAGCTACTATTTGGAGGCCTATTTATGATTCCTATGATGATTCTTTTACACTTGCAGTTTCTTAACACCCACAAAGATTGTACATTCTCTGACCCTGTGTCACCTCTTTATAAAGATGTAATTCCATCTCTTAACAACAAAATCACACCACCAACTATACCTTCCTGCCTTTCCTTTCAATACAAAGTATATCCTTTGCTGTTAAGCTCCCAACTATGCCCTTCTTTCAGCCATGACTCAGAGATGCCCACAAAGTCATACAGACTAATTTCTAATTCTGGCGTGAGTTCGTCTGCCTTATTCCGAATGCTACACGCATCTAAATACAGCCCCTTCAGTCCTGCATTCATCACCCTTTTGAATTTTGCCTCTGTCATACAATCTAACTCTTTGCTCTGTCTGCTTTTGAACCCAGTCATTGGTTTGTCCTTCCTTACATTCATGTTACATCCATCATCTGCTTGTAAACCTTCTGGCTCATCCTCAGCTCGATCATCCTGGTTCCCATCCCTCTGCCATATTAGTTTAAACCACCCCCAACAGCTCCAGTAATCCTGCCCTCAAGAATATTGGTCGGCCTCAGATTCAAGTGCGACCCATCCCTTTTGTGCAGCTCCCACCTAGCCTAGAAGAGTCCCAGTTGTCCAGAAATCTGAACCCCTGCCCCCGTTCCAATTCTTCATCCATGCATTTATTTGCCACCTCATTCTACTCCTATCCTCATTGTCGTGTGATACAGGCAGCAATTCGGAGATTACTGTCCTTGAGGAACGGCTTCTCTGCTTCCTTCCTAACCCCCTGCGTTCTTTTCTTAGGACTTCCTCCCTTTTTCCACCCATGTCATTGGTACCAATATGTGCCACGACTTCTGGCTGCTCACCCTCCTTTTTCAGGATATTGTGGACACATTCAGAAACATCATGGGCCCTTGTGTACGTTTCCAGCACCTGTTCGTGAGGTAGCGTTCATGGTTTCATGGACTGTTCAGAAATCTGATGGCAGAGGTGAAGAAGCCACTCATAAAGTAAGAATGTGTGCCTTCAGGCTCCTGTATCTGCTTCCTGATGGTAGAAATGAGAAGAGGGCATGTCCCAGATTGTGAGGGCCTTTAATGACAGAGGCTTCCTTTTTGAGGTATTAGAATGTTCCCACAACCTATGGACTCACTTTCAAGAATTCTTCATCTCATGTTCTTGATACTTTTGCTTATTTGTTTATTATTATTATTTCTCTCTATTTGTATTTGCACAGTTTGTTGTCTTTTGCACACTGGTTGAACACCCAAGTTTGTATGGTATTCCATTGATTCTATTATGGTTATTATCCTACCATGGATTTATTGAGTATGTCTGCAGGAAAACAAATCTCAGGTTGTATATGGTGACATAGATGTACGCTGATAATAAGTTAACTTTGACCTTTTTGAAGATGTCCACGATGCTGGGGAGAATAGTGGCCACGATGGAGCTGGCTGAGTTAACAACTTCCTGCAGCTTTTTCCGATCCTGTGCAGTGGCCCCTCTATACCAGATGGTGATGCAACCTGTAGAATGCTCTCCATGGTATATCTATAGAAATTTGCTTAAGTTTTTGGTGACATACCAAACCTCCTCCAATGAAGCTGAGCCACAGGCACGCCTTGTTCACGATTGCATTAATGTTTCCAGGCTGAGAGATATCAAGTTCTCCTCTTAGGTTAATCCTTTCATTCCTGGGATCATTTTCGTGAAACTCCTCTGGAAAACCTCTCTGGGGCCTGCACATCTTTCCTCAGATAAGGGGTCCAAAATTGCTCCCAATAGTTGGGGTGCTGTAGTTAATTTGAATTGACGAGAGGATTAGATCAAAAAATGGCTTATTCAAAGCTGATGCCAAACCATTTTTGGATGTGGCAGCTGCCAGTGAGATAAAAGCTAGAATCAACAGCTTGAGAAATCAAAACAGACTGTCACTTCACAACCAACTAAAATGATGGACTAACTTCATTGGCTGATGAGTGTTTGCCAACATATAAAGGAACCTAATACATGAGCCAAGCACACTTGCTCTGTCTAATATTATCACAGGCTGACTGTGAGTATCACATCATTAGGGAGTGCAGGAGAGTGAGGGGAGGCTTGATAGAGATGTATAACATTATGAGCGGAATAGGTAGGAAGAATGCATCAGGCTCTTCCCCCTCAGATTGGGTGAGACTAGAACTAGAAGTTTAGAGTGAAGGGTGAGATACCCAAGGGGGAAATTCTTCACTCAGAGGGTGGTGCAAGTCTGGAATAAGTTGTAGGCAGATGTGATGGATGTGGGTTCAATTGTACATGTACAATACTGTGCAAAAGGCTTAGGCACATACATACTTTAGTAATTTTATGTATTATATTGTACTGCTACAGCAAAGGATAAACAAATTTCATGACAAGTGTGAGTGATGATAAACCTGATTCTGATATGGGTCTCCATTGTGGACTGAGAGGGGAAAGAGGACAGGGAGAGGGGAATCATGGTTGGGAAAAGGGGAAGGGAGAGGGGAGGGAGCAGGTAGCACTAGAGTGATATTTTGTAATGATTAATAAACCAATTGTTTGGAATAAAATGATCTTGCCTGGTGTCTCATGGCTGGGTTTGCCTGAACTTGTCCTACGCCCCCCCCCAACCCCTGGCACTCTTTCTCTGCCACCTGTTCCACACAACACCCGCGGCACTCCACCCTTGCTATTCCCACCACCTCTGTTCCCACCAGATTTACAAACTCACACTCTACTCTGTATAGGCCGGGGGTCGGCAACCTGCGGCTCCCGAGCCATTTGTGGCTCTTTCACCTCTGTGCTGCGGCTCCCTGTGGCTTTGGGAAATAATTGGTCAGTATTTAATTAAAATGTATTTTATGTTAGTTTGTTAGCTTTTGAAATGTAATTCTAAATTTGAAGATTATGGTGATCTTGTACAATCTAAGTGTGGCGACACATTTCTTGGCACATCCGAAACGGCTCACAATTAGCCAGCATTCCGGCTAAGGGAGATAGCCTACGGGGGTTTGTGAGTACGCGTCTTTTGCAGCATCTGCGTCCATGGGGGCTGGGTTGAGGGAGGCTTAAAAGCAAGGCTGTTTAGTTCGAATAAAGCTATCTTTGACTGCAGTTTACTGACACCGCTACAACGTGTTTTTATCGCTGGCTGTCCAGACGGAAGGTGCTGAAACGCTTTGTCGCGTGTCTGGAAGAAGTGAAAACTTTCCTGGGCAGCAAAGGGCTCACCTTTCCTGAGCTGGAACAGCCAGAGTGGCTGGAAAAGCTACACTTCATGGTAGACATGACAGTGCACCTGAACACGCTGAACACAGCTCTTCAGGGGAAAGGACGCACAGCCCTGCACATGTTGGAGGATGTTTTGGCATTCGAGCGCAAGTTGACAGTGCTTGCCAGAGATTTACAGAAAGGCACTTTGTCTCACTTCCCCAATTTGAGAGAGTTCAAACAAGGTCACGACATGATAATTTCGGAGTATTTACATTCTGCAATCATCGCAATGCAAACATCGTTTGGGAAACGCTTCTGTGAGTTCAGAGAGGAAAAAAACACATTATCCTTCCCGGTCACTCCCTTAAGCATCGATCCTTCCCTACTGAATACGACTGCATTGGCAGGTGTGAGTCAACCTGATCTTGAGATGGAACTGGCCGACATAGCCGACAAAGACATATGGGTGTCCAAGTTTAGACGCTTGACAGCAGACCTTGAAGATGTTGCCCGTCAGAAGGCCGTTCTTGCTCAGAAACACAAATGGAGTGATATTGAAAACCTTCCAAAACCGGACAAACTTGTGTTCGAAACATGGAATGCTATGCCCGACATTTATGTAAACATTAAAAAGTATGCGCTTTGAGTCCTGTCGATCTTTGGATCCACATATGTATGTGAGCAGGTGTTCTCCAACATGAACTTTATTAAAAACAAACATCGCGCACGCCTCACAGATGACAGCTTGCGATCCTGTGTAAAGATGAAGGTGACGTCATACAGCCCTGATGTGCAGACGCTGTGCGCTGAGGTCCAGGAGCAGAAATCCCATTAACCAAGTATGATAAATATTTTAATTGCCTATTATTTTATGTATATTCATATTTTTTCATTGTTCAGTGAAATAGTCCTTTTATTTTTCAGGCTGACAGCTGGCTGATGTTATTTTTGGTTTGCTGCTGGCGGAAAATTTAAGTTCGGCGTTTTTCATAAATACCAGAAGGACTCAAATAGACATTGAGTATTTTACTTAAAAGTAACTTTCAACCCAACGTCTTTTTTTCGGAGTTCAAAATGTTTTTGTTGCATGCAGAAATGTAATTTCGTTTTCTCTGCAGGAGTTCATCAATTTCATAAATGCAACACATTATAGTTTGTTTATACATAGCATAAAGGCAAAAAAAACGTTGTATGCAGTGTTATTTCATTTTAAATGTCAAACGGGTTTTGCGGCTCCCAGTGTTTTCTTTTCTGTGGGAAATGGGTCCAAGTGGCTCTTTCAGTGGTAAAGGTTGCTGACCCCTGGTATAGGCAAATACAGTACTGCAAAAAGTCTTAGGCACCCTAACTATTTATATGTGTAAGTCTTCAATTTTAAGACAAGTTTGGATGAGGACGTTTGGAGTGATATGATCTGATTGCAGGTAGATGGGGTTAGCTCAGGGGTGGGCAAACTTTTTGACTTGAGGGCCACAAAGGGTTCTAAAATTTGACAGGGGGGCCGGACCAGGAGCAGATGGACCGAGTGTTTTGGTAATACACCTCATAAGAGAAAATAAAATATCATGGGATATGTAGAAAACATGTGCTTTAATTTCAATTGAAAATGAACAAATGCATTACAACAAAATATCTGTCTTTGAAGTCCCATGGTATTTAGCTATTTATTGAAATGACTTTTAAAACACTGAAAATTAAATGAATAAAATACAGCTTTTTTTAATAGTAACAGTTATTATTTTAAAGCACTGAAAATTCTGTTATCCTTCAAGATATTATGATCATCACTCTCCTCCGGACTGTCTTTATTTCAAAAACGGTAGGAGATGCAGGTCTACTTGTCCTGCTCCTTCTTATTCAATTGTCCCCTGTGCCAAAACTCAACAATGACCAGCCAGTATGCAGAGCGCGTTATTTGATCTGGAGCGCATTTTTTTATTTTGAGAACGTACGTGCACCAGCGCAGTACTCATGTCCATCACTTAACAGAAATAACATGTAACATGTAAGCCTTATTGAAAAAAAATATTTTCAAATGCATTTTTCACATAACACAACAAAGAAACTTATTTTTAATTTCAGTGGGAACAGTGTTGTTGGTCTCCCTTTTTAGCCAGCGCATCAAAGTCTGGATTTAGTTTTGTTGTGGCGATTCTCAGGATGGATCTGAGGTGTTGGTCAGTTAACTTGGATCTGTGGCTGGCTTTGTTGATGTTCATGACGCTGAACGCCTGTTCACACAAATAGGTCGAGCCGAACAAAGAGTAAAGCGCAAATGTGGAGTAATACGCTGCACCTCAACAAAGGTCAATGTATATAGAGTGCGTCATCTATTGGGAAAACGCCAGAATTGCGTGGAAAAAACGTTAACAAGGTTTATTAATATAATTTCATCAAATTCTGCGGGCCAGATTAAAAAGCTTAACGGGCCGCATATGGCCCGCGGGCCGTAGTTTGCCCATGCCTGGGTTAGCTAGTAGATCATGCAGCAAGGACTAGATAAGCCAAAGAGCCTGTTTCTTTGCTGTACTACTCCATAACTATATGAAGAAAAGACCATCCAGCCCATTAACACTGAGCTAGGTATGGAGAGTTGGTGCAGCATCGACACAATGGGCCAGAGTGTTGTTGTAAGTTGCTATGAATCCAAACAAATGTGAAAGGAAACTTTTTGGAACAACTAAAAGGCGAGGTAATACAACAGGGTTGGTAGGGTGAGCATTAGGATTCAGAGGCATCTCGGAGTACGAGTCCCTGGATCCTTGAAGTTGGCAATGCAGGTAGGTAACATTGTTAGGAAGCCACGTAGGATGCCAGCTTTCAAAGATCAAAGCAAATTTTATTATCAAAGTACATATATGTCACCATATACAACCCTGAGATTCACTTTTTGTGGGAATACTCGATAAATCTATAGAAAAATAGCCATAACAGAATCAATGCAAGACCACCCAATTGGGGCATTCAACCAGAGTGCAGGAGACGAAGCACACAGCCTTGTGGTGCACCTGTGCTGATGGAGATCCTGGAGGAGATGTTGTTGCCAATCCGAACTGACTGGAGTCTGCGTCAGGAAATCCAGGATTCAATTGCACAAGGAATCATTGAGGCCAAGGTCTTGGAAGCTAATGATTAGTTTTGAGGGGTTGATAGTATTGAATGTTCAGCTGTAGTCAATAAAGAGCATCCTGATGTATGCACCTTTGCTGTCCCGATGTCTCAGGGTCAAGTGAAGACTCAATGAGATGGCATCTGCTGTGGACCTGTTTCTCCAGTGGAGTGGATCCAAGTTTATTCTCAGGCAGGAGTTAATAAGCTTCATCCCCAACCTCTCAAAGCATTTCATCACTGTGGATGTAAGTGCTATTGGATGATAGTCATTGAGACAGGTCACCACAGTCTTCCTGGGCACCAGTGTAATTGAAGCCTGCTGAAGCTGATGGGTACCACTCACTGCCGAAGTGAGAGGTTAAAGATCTCAGTGAACACACCAGCCAGTTGATCTGCACAGGCCTTTAGTACTTGGCCTGGTGCCCTGCTTGGGCCGGATGCTTTGGGAACAAAATAGCAAGGTTACCTTCTGTCTTTTTAAAACATTGGTTAGACCTCAGCTATAGCAACACACGCAGTTCTGGGCATTGTGTTGCAGGAAGTGATAATCACAGGACTGGGAGCACTGTGGAGAAGGGAAGGACCTTGGTCCACATCCATAGATCCCTCAGGATTGCCACACAAGTTAATAGGGTGGTGTGGTGTGTTAGCCTCCATTAGTCAGGGATTGAGTTCAAGAACCGTGAGGCAAGTTTTCAGCTCTATAAAACTCCGGCTGTACCACACGTGTAGTTAAAGAGCGAGGAACGCGAGGAAATCTGCAGATGCTAGAAATTCAAACAACACACACAAAATGCTGGTGGAACGCAGCAGGCCAGGCAGCATCTATAGGGAGAAGCGCCGTCGACATTTCGGGCTGAGACCCTTCATCAGGACTAACTGAAAGGAAAGATAGTAAGAGATTTGAAAGTAGTGGGGGGGAGGGGGAAAATGCAAAATGATAGGAGAAGACCAGAGGGGGTGGGATGAAGCTAAGAGCTGGAAAGGTGATTGGTGAAAGTGATACAGAGCTGGAGAAGGGAAAGGATCATGGGACGGGAGGCCTCGGGAGAAAGAAAGGTGGGGGTGGGGGAAGCACCAGAGGGAGACGGAGAACAGGCAAACAACTAAATATGTCAGGGATGGGGTAAGAAGGGGAGGGGGGGCATTAACGGAAGTTAGAGAAGTCAATGTTCATGCCATCAGGTTGGAGGCTACCCAGCCGGTATATAAGGTGTTGTTTCTCCAATCTAAGTTTGGATACATTTTGACAGTAAAGGAGGCCATGGATAGACATATCAGAATGGGAATGGGATGTGGAATTAAAATGCGTGGCCACTGGGAGATCCTGCTTTCTCTGGTGAACCGAGCGTAGGTGTTCAGCGAAACGGTCTCCCAGTCTGTGTCGGGTCTCAGCAATATATAAAAGGCCACACCGGGAGCACCGGACACAGTATACCACACCAGCTGACTCACAGGTGAAGTGTTGCCTCACCTGGAAGGACTGTCTGGGGCCCTGAATGGTGGTGAGGGAGGAACTGTAAGGGCAGGTGTAGCATTTGTTCCGCTTACAAGGATAAGTGCCAGGAGGGAGAACGGTGGGAAGGGATGGGGGGGACGAGTGGACAAGGGAGTCGCATAGAGAATGATCCCTGCGGAAAGCAGAAAGAAGTGGGGAGGGAAAGATGTGTTTGGTCGTGGGATCCAGTTGGAGGTGGCAGAAGCTACGAAGAATGATATGTTGGGCCTGGAGGCTGGTGAAGTGGTAGGTGAGCACAAGGGGAACCCTATCCCGAGTGGGGTGGCAGGCAGATGGGGTGAGGGCAGATGTGCGGGAAATGGGAGAGATGCATTTGAGAGCAGAGTTGTTGGTGGAAGAAGGGAAGCCCCTTTGTTTAAAAAAGGAAGACATTTCCTTCGTCCTGGAATGAAAAGCCTTATCCTGAGAGCAGATGCGGCGGAGACGGAGGAATTGTGAGAAGGGGAATTTTTGTAAGAGACAGGGTGGGAAGAGGAATAGTCCAGGTAGCTGTGGGAGTCTGTAGGCTTATAGTAGATATCAGTAGATAAGCTGTCTCCAGAGATGGAGACAGAAAGATCAAGAAAGGGGAGGGAGGTGTCAGAAATGGACCAGGTAAATTTGAGGGCAGGGTGAAAGTTGGAGGCAAAGTTAATGAAATCAATGAGCTCAGCATGCGTGCAGGAGGCAGCGCCAATGCAGTCATCGATGTAGCGAAGGAAAAGAGGGGGACGGATACACATATGGATACACGTGTAGTATTGTGTTCAGTCCTGGTCACCACAGGATGTGGAAACTTCAGCGAAAGTGCAGAGGAGATTTACCAGGAAAGGTTGAGTGAGCTGGGGCTTTTCTCTTTGGAGTGAAGGGAGATGAGTGGTGACTTGATGGAGCCTACAAGATGATAGGAGGCATGGATAAAATAGACAAACAGTAGGGCAGAAATGGCTGGTATGAGAGGGCATAAGATTAAAATGATCGAAAGAAAGTATGGGTGTGAGGGGGATGTCAGAGTTATGCTTTTACAGAGAGAGTGGGGGTGCATGGAGTGTGCTGCTAGGGATGGTGGCAGAGGCAGATACATTAGGGATATTTATGAGACTCTGATAGACACGTGGATGGCTATGTAGGCAGGAAGTGTTAGATTGATCTTAGAGTAGGCTAAAAGGTTGGCACAGCATTGTTGTCTGAAGGGCCTGGACTGTTCTATTTTCTGTGATAGTGCCAGAGAGCGTGCAGAGGAGATTCATCGGGGTTTTACCCGGCATGGAACAGTTCAGTTATGAGAAGGGACTGGGAAGGCTGAGTCTGTTCCCCCTGGAGCCGAGGAGGTCAGAATGAGACATGAATGATGTACAAAGTTAGGAGGTATATTGATAGAGTGCAAACAAATTTTGCCTGCATCAGAAGAAGATCAGACAGGAGAACATACCATAAGACCATAAGACATAGGAGCAGAATTAGGCCATTTGGCCAAACAAGTGTGTTCAACTAATTCATTATAGCTGATTTATTGACCCTCTCAAACCCATTCCCCATAACCTTTGACACCCTTACTAATCAAGAACTTATCAAATATACCCAATGACTTGGCCTCCACAGTCATTTGTGGTAATGTCCACAAATTCACCATGCTTGAGCTTGTCTCTGTTTTAAAGGGACACCCTTCCATTCTAAGGCTGTGCCCTCTGGTCCTAGACACTCCCTCTATAGGAAATATTCTCTCCATATCCATTCAATCCAGGCCTTTCAATATTCAATAGGTTTCAATGAGATTCCCCCTCATTCTTCAAAACTCCAGTGAGTACAGGCCCAGAGCCATCAAATGCTCTTCATACATTCCCAGGATCATTACTGTAAAACTCCTCTGGACCCTCTCCGATGATAACACGAGGCTCAAAACTGCTCACAATATTCCAGCTGTGGCCTGACCAACACGACATCCTTGCTTTTATATTCTAGTCCTTTCAAAATTAATGCTAACATTGCTTTCCTTATCGTTGATTCAACTGGGTGGGCAGGAAGAGACCATATATAACCATATAATAATTACAGCACCGAAACAGGCCATCTCAGCGCTTCTAGTCCGTGCCGACGCTTACTCTCACCTAGTCCCACTGGCCCGCACTCAGCACATAACCCTCCATTCCTTTCCTGTCCATGTACCTATCCAACTTTACTTTAAATGACAATACCGAGCCTGCCTCTACCACTTCTACTGGAAGCTCATTCCACACAGCTACCACTCTCTGAGTAAAGAAATTCCCCCTCGTGTTACCTCAGAGGAGATCCAAGAGAATGGTGAGAACCTGGGACACTCTCCTGAGAGGGCAGCGGAGGCAGAGTCATTGACACCATTTAAGACGTGTCCAGTAGAACATCTGAATCAACCAGGCAGAGAAGGCTATCGAAGTTCAAAGTTCAAACTCAAAGTAAATCCATTATCAAAGTGCGTATACGTCACCATTCACTACCCTGAGATTCATTTTCTTCAAGGTATTCACAGTAGAGCAAAGAAATACAATAGAATCAATGAAAAACTATACCCCAAGACTTGAAAACAACCAATGTGCAAAAGAAGATCAAGTGTGCAAATGCAAAAAAATTATAATATAAATAAATAAATCCATAAACCAACAAATAAAACATACATACATATGTACTGAGAATGTGAGTTGTAGAGTCTTTAAAAGTGAGTCGACGGGTTGTGGAATCAGTTCAGTGTTGAGGGGAGTGAAGTTATCCATGCTGGTTCAAGAGCCTGCTGGTTGAAGGGTATTAACTGTTCCTGAACCTGGTGATGTGATACCCTGTGGGAGCATTCCCTGTAGATCTGCTTGGTGGTGAGGAGGCCTTTTCCTGTGATGGACTGTATTTGGATCATATCTCTGTAAACCTTCCCTATCTATATATTAGCGCAAATGTCTTGTCAAACATTGTTGTTATACCTACCTCTGCCACTTCATTTGGCAGCTGTACTTATGTACCCAGCATCCTTTGCCAAGGTAGAGAATGAGTTTCTAGACATAGGCTGACACTGGGATGGTGGGACCTGACTTACATGGAGAGATTGGATGGGCTGGGGTTTGTTCCCTGGAGTGAGGGTGGTTGGGGAGTGACCTTACAGAGGTTCATAATGACACAAACACAGTAGATGGTCACAGTTTTTTTCCCCAGGGATCACCATCATCATTATGTGCCATGTGATATGACATGAATGCTCATGGTCATCCATCTCTCTTTCATCTGAGAAATTCTAACAAACTCTTCAAAACATTTACCTGTCAGTCCCTCGATGTATCTCATGAATGTCATGTGCTGTCGACCACGACTTTACCTTTCATCAATTTTCCCCATCGCTGCAAGACATTTGAGCTTTTTTCTCCCCTCAGTGCACGTCCCAGAAATTCCAGCTGCTGTTTCCTGATTGACAAAATCAGCTCTCTTCTTTTTCCACCTTTCTGTAATACTTCCTCATTTGTTTCCTGTCCTTCCACGATAGTTTCATCAATCTTGTGTCAAAAAACACATTTCCGCAGCTGTGAGTCTGTCTCATCTTGTTGTGATATTTTTCAATATTTGCTTCCATACGTTAGCATGGAATGAATGTAGCACCACAACACACTGAGTTTCAAATCAATAGAAATTATTGTATTCTTTAGTACCTTGATCAAATGCTTGAATGCGCATTTAGTAATCCCAATTCTCCTAATTTCAATATCAGCCCTACTGTCAGATGTCATCGTGCTCCCTAAGTAATTGAATTTCCACGTTTGTTTGTTTCGTTAAGCATTTTCAATTTTCATTTCTATATTTCCGTTTTCTTTGTGACAACCATGCATTTGGTCTTCTTGCAATTGATAGCCAATCCTCTCTTTGCACTTTCTCTAACGACTTTATCTGCATTTCTTGGAGTTTTTCCCAGGGTCGGGGAATCTAAAACCAACGGCCGTAATTTTAAGGCGCAAGTTGAAAAATTTAAGAGCGACCTGATTGGCAAGTGATGTCAATGGGTGACAAGGACATCTGGAGCCTATGCCTCCAATCTGCTCTTGAAGTCCAGTGATGTGTGAATGGGTGATGAAGGGCATCTGTGGATATTGAGCTTTCCTAGGTCAGTGGGTCCTCAGATCAGAGGAGTGCGTGCAAGCAGGAGACACCAGGAGGCATGAGGGCTGGTCAGTCGGCATGCCTGGACCTCAAACCTGGAGTTCGGAGTCCTGCCATCGTCTAATCCGGGAGTTGATACCGAAGATCAGGTCAATTGGAAGTCTGGAAGTTGAATCTCGTGGCCATAGACTGGAGACAGGAGGCCTGTCCTGGAGTTGGAGGAGAGGACTGTCCATGGGTGGGAGGGAGGAAAGGGGCTGGTTTTGCTGTTGATGTTTTATTGTTTGTTGTGTTCTGTGTTCTGCTGAGCAAGGTAGAGCAAGGTGCTGACACGGAACGTGTGGCAACGCTTACGGTCTGCCTCAGCCCATCCCTAGGCTGGTGATAATTGTTAACGCAAACCACATATTTCACTGTCTGTTTCCATATACAATCAATAAATAAATCTGAATCGAAGTTATTCACACAGGGGGGATTGGCTCTATGCAACGAGCTGCCAGAGGAGTGGGTCAAGGTGTGAATAATTAAAATGTTTGAAGGGCACTTGGATAGCAATTTGAACAGGAAAGGTTTAGACCAAGGGTTCCCAACCTTTTTTTATGCCATGAGGTCATACCATTAACAGAGGGGTCTGTTGGGAACCCCTGGTTTAGAGGGATATGGACCAAAGGTGGGTAAAGGAAATGTGGCTTGCAGGGTTGAAGGGCCTGTTCCCTTGCTTTATAGGTCTGTATATCTCAAACTAGTTTTGTTTCCCATGTTCTGTTGGATCCCAGTTTGTGGTCTGAATAAACATAGGGAACACAGCAGTGCAGCTGGTTGAACTGTTAGCTCACTGCTCTGGTGGCCCAGATTCAACTCTGAACTCCAGTGCTGTCAGTATGGAGCTTGTCCCTTCTCCCTCAGACCATCTGGATTTCCTCTGATCTTGGATGCTTTGATTTCCTCCCAGAATCCCAATAATTTACAGGTGGTTAGTTTAAAAGTAAATCTATGTTACCCCTAGTATGCAGGCAAGTGGGAGAACCTGGTGGGAAATGATGGGGAATAACTTACATAGAAAACTAGCTCATGAGCTGTCACAGACTCAATGGGCCGAATGCCCTCCTTCTATACTGTTATGAAATATGAAATGTTCTTACAAATGTTTTAATTCAGTACACAAAGCAGGTCATGACATACAAATAATATTTAAAAATTGGCAAGGAAAAAACCCTGTTCTTAAAAATTGACAAAATTGACTGCATTTACAGGCAGTGCCTTCTATACTAGGTGCCTCAGAGTTAGAGGAGCACAGCACAGAAACAGGCCCTTCAGCCCATCTAATTCATGCTGGAACTATTTAAACGGTCTACTCCCATCAACCTGCACCAGGACCATAGTCCTTCATACCCCTACTCTCCATGTACCAATCCAAACTTCACCTAAAATGTTGAAATTGAGCTCGCATGCAGCAAGTGCTGGCAACTCATTCCACACTCTCATGACCCTCTGAATGAGAAGTTTTCCCTCATGTTCCCCTTAAGCTTCTCACCTTTCACCTTTAACCCATGACCTCTGATCGTAGACCCACCCAGTCTCTGTGGAAAAAACCTTTTGCATTTATCCTATGTATCTCCCTCAATTTTGTATACCTCTATCAAATCTCCTCTCAATCTTCTACAATCTAAAGAATACAGTCCTAACCAATTCAATCTTTCCTTAAAGCTCAGGTCCTCCAGACCCAGCAACATCCTTGTAAATTTTCTCTGTACTCTTTCAATCTTGTTTACACCTTTTCTGTAGGTAGGTGACCAAAACTGCTCACACTACAGTATTCCAAATTAGGCCTCACCAATGTCTTATAAAACCACCATAAGTGCTCAATACATTGATGTCTGAAGGCCAATGAGCCAAAAGCTTTCTTTATGACCCCATCTACCTGTGATACCACTTTCAATGAATTATGTACCTGTATTCCTAGATTCTTTTGTTCTACTTCACTCCTCAGTGCCCTACCGTCCACAGGGTAAAACTTACCCTGGTTAGTCCTACCAAAGTGCAAAACTTGTCCATCTGCCATTTTCAGCCCATTTTTCCAGTTGATGCAGATCCCTCTGCAAGCCCCGACTGCCTTCCTCACTGTCCACTACACCCCCAATCACGGTGTCATCCACACCCAGACATCACCCATATCAGCATCAGGTTTATCATCACTCACATATGTCAGGAAAATATTCTTTTTTTTTGTAGCGGTCGTACTGTGCAATACGTAAGATTACTACAGTACTGTGCAAAAGTTTTAGGCACCCAAAAGTGGTCCAAAGGTTCATTTTCATTATCAAAGTATGTATCCAGTATACAGCTCTGAGATTCATCTTCTCCAGGTTGCCAGAAATCAAAGAAAAATGATGGAAGTTGTGACAGAGAGACATCAACCCCACCCCTGATAAAAAAGAAAAGAAAAGCAAATAAAAACTTGTGCACCCCAAGCCCCCAACTCCCTCCCTCAGACAAAAACAAACAGGTCAACCACATGGAAAAGCAGCCGCTAGAACATCGACCCCCCCAACCCCCAACCCCCTCCCTGACAAAGATCTAACACAGAAAAACGACATCAAGGGCATCTACGCTCAAACCCCCAACGTGGCACTTGGCAACAAGAAAGAAAACACAGAAAACTGAAGGAGACTGATATGAAATTCAATCAGTTTGAAATACAGTCTACAACAATAATCACACAAATTTCAGAATTTCGATAACATCCAACAACAGCATTGAGGAGACCTTCCGAGGAAAGTAACTCGAACATAGCGGCCTTCCAGGTAGAGCAACTCGAACACGGTCGCCCTCTGAGAAGAGCAACTCGAACACGGTCGCCCTCTGAGAAGATCAACTCGAACACGGTCGCCCTCTGAGAAGAGCAACTCGAACACGGTCGCCCTCTGAGAAGAGCAACTCGAACACGGTCGCCCTCTGAGAAGAGCAACTCGAACACGGTCGCCCTCTGAGAAGAGCAACTCGAACACGGTCGCCCTCTGAGAAGAGCAACTCGAACACGGTCGCCCTCTGAGAAGATCAACTCGAACACGGTCGCCCTCTGAGAAGAGCAACTCGAACACGGTCGCCCTCTGAGAAGAGCAGCTCGAACACGGTCGCCCTCTGAGCAGATCAACTCGAACACGGTCGCCCTCTGAGAAGATCAACTCGAACACGGTCGCCCTCTGAGAAGAGCAACTCAAACACGGTCGCCCTCTGAGAAGATCAACTCAAACACGGTCGCCCTCTGAGAAGATCAACTCAAACACGATTGCCCTCTGAGAAGATCAACTCGAACACGGTCGCCCTCTGAGAAGAGCAGCTCAAACACTGTTGCCCTCTGAGAAGAGCAACTCGAACACAGTTGCCCTCTGAGAAGAGCAGCCACTTGAACACAGCGGCACGGCCATCCATAGAGAGCGACCCCTCGCTCTCTTCTGCCTTCGTCTGGATGCTTCAATCTTCTGCGATGCTTTAATCAGTGAGAAATAGAGTCGATCATTGCCCCATGCCCCATCTCTGGGCTTCTTCTCGAGGCAATTTGCGCTCATGCTTGCCTACCGTATACATGGATGTGCTGAAATATGGTACACTTTATGTTGTTACGAATGCAGCAGCAATTGATATGAAACTGAGACAGGGTTTATAAACAAATCCCGAGATTTATTAACCTCTGCTCAAAACTTAGAAAAGTAAACAAACAACTAACTAACCGGAAGTTAACAGTTAGGCGGCAATATCTAATGAACAGTCAAATGTAGAAACTGTTCTTAACGAGTTCTCATCCAAGCACAGACAAAGTGATATGTTCAAAAGTCCATATCATTTATACAGTCATTAAGGAAAGACTTCCCCGAAACACCAATTCCTTCAAAGTAATGATGAATCTGTCAATCCCACAGCCGGGAGATGCCTTGTCATCTCTTGCAATCAGTCTTGCCATCTTCAGAAATTTTCTGATGACTCTGCCATAGTTGGATGCATCAGCAAGGGAGATGAGGCTGAGTACAGGGCTACGGTGGGAAACTTTGTCACATGGTGCGAGCAGAATCATCTGCAGCTTAATGTGAAAAAGACTAAGGAGCTGGTGGTGGACCTGAGGAGGGCTAAGGCACCGGTGACCCCTGATTCCATCCAAGGGGTCAGTGTGGACATGGTGGAGGATTACAAATACCTAGGGATACGAATTGACAATAAACTGGACTGGTCAAAGAACACTGAGGCTGTCTACAAGAAGGGTCAGAGCTGTCTCTACTTCCTGAGGAGACTGAGGTCCCTTAACATCTGCCGGATGATGCTGAGGATGTTCTACGAGTCTGTGGTGGCCAGTGCTATCATGTCTGCTGTTGTGTGCTGAGGCAGCAGGCTGAGGGTAGCAGACACCAACAGAATCAACAAACTCATTCGTAAGGCCAGTGATGTTGTGGGGGTGGAACTGGACTCTCTGATGGTGGAGTTTGAAAAGAGGATGCTGTCCAAGTTGCATGCCATCTTGGACAATGACTCCCATCCACTCCATAATGTACTGGTTAGGCACAGGAATACATTCACCCAGAGACTCATTCCACCGAGATGCAACACTGAGCATCATAGGAAGTCATTCCTGCCTGTGGCCATCAAACTTTACAACTCCTCCCTTGGAGTGTCAGACACCCTGAGCCAATAGTCTGGTCCTGGACTTATTTCCACTTGTCATAATTTACTTATTATTATTATTTAATTATTTATGGTTTATATTGCTATATCTCTACACTATTCTTGTTTGGTGCAGCTGTAACAAAACCCAATTTCCCTCGGGATAAATAAAGTCTGTCTGTCTGTTCGAAGAAATCATGAGGAAATAAAAGGAACTGACCTTTTGACTGGAGGGTGGTCACTGCACAAACCTTGCTGACTTTGCAGGTGTTTAACTCAAAAGTGCATGCAACAATTCCCAAACAAAATCAGAAAAAGAACGTCGATCATTCCCCTTCCCAAGATGGTGAATGACATTAACTTTATCCAATCCTTTGAACTTGGATAACTCCGGTAATGCCTTCACTCTCCGATACTGGACTGTAAGGAAAGAAAAATGTGCAACGAACAAAATGGTGGAGCCTCCACACCTCCAACCAGCAACAACAAGGTTGCACAAAAATAAAAAGAGAACTGCGTCACAGTTGTGGGCTTTGCTTTACATACCGTTTGGAACATACCATCACGTGACATAACATCACCCCATGGTCATGAGAAAATTACATCATCCCACTCACAAGACCATTACATCATCCCACTCACAAGACTATTACATCATCCCTGCTCATTTCAACGTGTTGATTACACCATCCCCCTGTCCCGTGTTCAAACTGTGAGTATGTCACTGTGTCAACCTCTACATCTACAGTATCTATAAATATATTATCTATTAATATTATTTTATGTGCTGTATTTGGTATATGTACTGTGTTTGTCACTTTGGTCCCAGAAGAACATCGTTTCATTTAGCTGTACACATGTAAGTGATGATAGACTTGAACTTTAGCAACACTATGAAACCTTGGCATGGCAGCAGCTCTGCTTTCTTAGAAGTTAGCATGGGATTGACTAAAAGACTGACAAGCTTCTATGGATGCACAACGGACAGTATCATGACTGGCTGGATCATGGACTAGTACCAATGCCATGAGTAGAAAAACCTTCAAAACATAATGGATACAGCCCAGACTATCACAGGCAAATCCCTCCCCACCAATGAGTACATCCACAAGGAGTGCTGCCACAAGAAAGCGGCACCCATCACCAGGAGCCCCACCATCCCGGCATGCTCCCTCACTGCTGCCATCAGGAAGGAGCTATAGGATCCTTAGGTCTCACATCGCCAGATATACCAACTAGTGGAGTGGTGTTGCAACCTGGCACTCAACATCAGTAAGACAAAATTGCTGATTGTGGACAAAGGAACACATACCATTCCTCATGGTATCAGGAAGTGACGAGAGCGAGCAGTTTCAAGTTCCTGGATGTCAACATCTCTGAGGACCTAACCTGGTCCCAACACATCAATGCAACTGCAAAGAAGGCAAGACAGCGACTGTACTTCATTGGGAGTTTGAAGAGATTTGGTACATCAACAAGAACACTTTAAACTTCTATAGGTGTACCATGGAGAGAATTCTGAAAGGCTGCATCACTGTCTGGTATGGGGGTGGGGGAAGCTACTGCACAGGACCTAAAGAAACTGCAGAAGGTTGTAAATCTAGTCAGCTCCAACTTAGGTACTAACTTACAGAGTACCCAGGATCTCTTCAAAGAGTGGTGTCTCAGAAAGGCAGCGTCCATTATTAAGGACCTCCAGCACCCAGGGCATGCCCTTTTCTCACTTACCATCAGGTGGGAGGTACAGAAGCCTGAAGGCACACACTCAGTGATTCAGGAACAGCTTCTTCCCCTCTGCCATCTGATTCCTAAATGGACATTGATCCTGTGAACACTACCTCATTTTAAAAATATATATTATTTCTGTTTTTGCATGATTTTTAATCTATTCATTATTGTACATGGTACTTATTTATTTATTATTAATATCTTTATCTTTTTTCCTTATTCTATATTATGTATTGCATTGAACTGCTGCTGCTAAGTTAACAAATGTCACATCACGTGCCGGTGATAATAAACCTGAGTCTGATTCTGATTCTTACTACTAAGTTGATGTTTTACATGATCTGGGTAGCTGGCATGCAATGAAAGGTTTTCTCAGTAAACCTGGGCTTGAGATAACAATCAATTCAAGACCAAGAACAATATAATTGGAAATTGGAGAAGTTGTGCTGGAACTGTGATGAACCATGGTTCAGTCAATCCCAGAGTATGCGTGCGTTACTGCGTATTGTGTCATAGAAAGAATACAGGTGTTGAGAAAGGATATGGAGAAGACTGGGATGCATGAGATCAGAACACAATGAACAGGTTGGAACATTTTCCTTTTGAGAAATAAAGCTGAGGATTAAGGTAAAAAAAGTCAAATTACAAAGGGTCTTTGCAGAGAGAATGTTTCCACTTTCGGGAAATGTTTAGGAAAAGAGCTTTTACAAAAGGTAGTCAGAATCAGGTTTAATATCACTGGCATATGTCATGAAAATTTGTTGTTTTCTGGCAGCAGTACTGTGCAATACATAAAGCAATTATAGTCATAGAAAAGTACAGCACAGAAACAGGCATTTTGGCCCACCTGGTCCATGCCGAACCATTTAATCTAATAGTCCCATCCAACTGCACCTGAACCATAGAATTCCAGTCCCCTTCCATCCATGTACCTATCTCAAACCTGTCTCAAACATTAAAATCAAACCTGTATCCACCCCTTCCACTGGCAGCTCGTTCCATACTCTCACCACCTCTGATTGAAGACGTTTTCCCCATTGTTCCCCTTAAGCATTTCACCTTTCACCCTTAACCCATGACCTCTATACTATAACTTACACAAGTTAATAAAGAGAGCAAGTAAGGAATAGTGAGGAAGGACAAAGGATGAAACAATCTGCGGATGCTGGAAATTCAAAGAAACACACACAAAATGCTGGAGGAACTCAGCAAGCCAGGCAACATCTGCGGAAAATAGTGAACCATCGAATTTTCAGGTTGAGACCTTTCATCAGGACTGGAAAAAGTAGACGAGGTCAGTTTAAGAAGGTGGGGGAAGGGGAGGAAGAAGTACAAGGTGCAGGTCATAGGTGAAACTGGGAGAAGGGGGGGGTGAAGTAATGGCCTGGGAAGCTGATTGGTGAAAGAGATAACGGGCTAGAGAAGGGGGAATCTGACAGGAGAGGACAGAAGACTGTGAAGGAAGGGAAGGGGGGAGGAGAACCAGAGGGAGGAAATGGGCAGGCAAGGATACAAGGCGAGAGGTAAACTGGAATGGGGAATGGTGAAGGAGGGTGGCAATATAAATGTGGCTGTATCGCGGCAGTAGAGGAGTGTGGTGAACTATGTGCCTGTCTGGACACGCCCCCTGCTGACCGCTCCTGTGGCTCCTCCCACTGACCCCTGTATAAAGGCGATCGAGGCCTGAGCCCGGCCTCTCAGTCTCCAGGATGTAGTATGATGGTCACTCACTGCTGGTTCCTTCTTCCAGTCAATAAAAGCCGATATCTCACCTTACGTCGCGGTGTGAGTTATTGATGGCGCATCAAGGAGGCCATATACTGACATGTCAGGATGGGAGCAGGATGTAGAGTGGAAGGGGGTGGCCACTGGGAGATCCCGCTTTTTCTGGCGTACGGAGCATAGGTGCTTGGCGAAGCGGTGTCCCAATCTGTGTCGAGTCTCACCGATATACAGGAGGCCACACCGGGAGCACCCGACAGAGTAGATGATCCCAACAGATTCACAGGTGAAATGTCGCCTCACCCGGAAGGACTGTTTGGGGCCCTAAATGGTAGCGAGGGTGGAGGTGTAGGAGCAGGAATGTCACTTGCTGTGCTTGCAAGGTGCCAGGGAGGTGATCAGCGGGGAGGGAATGAGTGGACAAGGGAGTCACATAGGGAGCAATCCCTGTGGAAAGCAGGAAGTGGGGGGGGGGAAGGGAAAGGTGTACTTGGTGGTGGGATCCTGTTGGAGATGGCGGAAGTTATGGAGAATTATGTGCTGGAGGCAGAGGCTGGTGGGGTGGGAGGTGAGGACAGGAAGGACCCTACCCCCGGTGGGGTGGCGGGAGGATGGGGTGAGGGCAGACGTGTGGGAAATGGAAGAGACGCGGGTGAGGGCGGGTTGATGGGGGAGAAAGGAAGGCCCCTTTCTTTGAAGAAGGAGGACAGTTCAGAATTCTGATGGTGGAAGGGAAGAAGCTGTTCCTGTAATTCTGAGCGAGCCTCTGTCCCTCCTCCCTGATGGTAGTAATGAGAAGAGAGCGGTCCTGGGTGGGGAGAGTCCTTAACGACAGATGCTGCCTTCTTGAGGCATCGGCTTTGGAAGATGAATTTGATGGTAGGAATGCTAGAGCCCGTGATGGAGCCAGCTCTGTCTACAACCCTCTGCAAACTCTTGTGATCCTGTGCAATGGAACCACCGTAGCAGGTGGTGATTCAGAAAGCTCTCCACCGTACAACTGGAGAATATTGCAGGAGTCTTTGGTGACATACCAGTGTTCATATAAATAATAATGTTAGTACTAAAGGGTCACCAAGAAATCCGGTGGGGGATTCAGAACTAACCTGTTTTCCCAAACAGTGTTGGGGACGTGGAACCTTCTCTCACAGGGAGTGGTCAAGGTGAACCCTTGACATTTTACTCAGCTCTCCTTGGCGCTGAGGCTGTGTTGTGTTCCCGTTACTCTGGGCTTTGTGTCTGCAAGCTTCATGGTGACCTTCTCTTCTGTGTGATAAACTGAGGCTATGGGCCTGCTCTGGGGTTCAGGTTCATGGGCTCAGTTTGTTCTGAATACCGATGCTTGCTTTATTGTTTGCAAAGTTTGATCTGATTTGCTTTTTCTCTCTTCTTGTGCATTGGGTG
Organism: Hypanus sabinus; assembly: GCF_030144855.1. Lineage (NCBI taxonomy): Eukaryota > Metazoa > Chordata > Chondrichthyes > Myliobatiformes > Dasyatidae > Hypanus > Hypanus sabinus. The sequence goes on from NC_082707.1 coordinate 17,018,896, forward strand.
TTGGTCTTTTTTCAAACTGGGTTCTTTCGGGTTTCTTGTTTTGTAGCTGCCTGTATGCAGATGAATCTCAAGCTTGTATAATTTATGCACACTTTGATGATAAACGTGCTTTGATTTGATTTGACTAGTGTGTAAGGGGGAAGGGAGCACTGGGTGACAGGGATGGAGTTAGATAGGACCGACAGCAGCATAAACAGCATCACTCACCGACTCGGGATTGAAAATTACAGTCAGAACTCAGAAAGAGGCCACACCTGACCATTGGGTGACATAAATTATCCAGAATTGTTCGGAATTCCACTGTAATCCCTGCTAGAAACATAGAAAACCTACAGCACAATACAGGGCCTGCGGCCTGCAAAGTTGTGCCGAACATGTCCCTACCTCAGAAATTACTAGGCTTACCTGTTCTAGGTTAATTTCATAATCCACAAATCCAAAAGTGGGGCAGTGGTGGTGTAGCAGCTAGCAAGACAGTCAGGGCATTCTGGAATTTGGAGCTCAGTTCCGGTGCTGTCTGTAAGGAGTTTGTATGTTCTCCCTGTGACCGCACGGGTTTCCTCTGGTTGCTTCAGTTTCCTCCACAGTCTAAAGACATGCCAGTCAGTAGGTGAATTGGTCATTGTAAATTCCCTTGTGATCAGACTCGGGTTCAATAGGTGGGTTGCTGGGCGGCATACAGCTCATTGGGCAGGAAGGGCCTGTTCAGCTTTATATTTCTACAGTAGATTAGGCAAATGTATTGGGCATGCTCAGTACATATAGCTGGTGCGTTGAAGACTTTTGCACAGTACTGTGTTTGCCAATGCGGAGTGTAGACAAGTTTGTAAACCTGGGGGGAGCAAAGGCTGTTGGGCAGTTGGATTGGCCTGTGAGGGGGTGTGGGACAGATGGCAGAGAAGGAGTGCCAAGGGCGGGGGTTGGTGTGGGTGCAGACACACCCAGCATTGAGAAACCAGGCAAGGTCATTTGATTCCAAACCACTGATTTATTGATCACTACAGAGTCTCTCTCTGGTGCTTCCCACTCCTTCCCCTCTCCCTTCCCCTTTTCTCAATCATGGTTCCCCTCTCATTGCTCTCTTCCCACTCTCAGTCCACAACAGAGACTCATATCAGAGTCAGGAAATTTGTTTTTTTTTTGTAGCAGCAGAACAGTGAAATTCATAAAATTACTACAGTACTGTGCAAAAGCACCCTAGCTATTGATGTGTTGAGACTTTTGCACAGTACAGAAAAAATCAGAAAGTGCTCTGAACTCGGTATGAGGGAGATGCAGTGACATCTTCCTGCCACACGATGGCAGCACAAGAGTGAAGCAGGTGCTGGAACCTTGCAGCATGAGCAGAGAACTGGTGTTTGCTTTGCTTTTACTGAATGAAAGACTGATAAATGACTATTGACAAGTCAATTAAATATGAGATTTTTCATACACACACAGTGGACCATCCTGCTTGAGCCCACTGGTGATTTTATAGTCTCGGTCTATCTAGCCAGAAAAACAATATCTTCCTGTATCCTCTGCAATGTGTGACATGCAAACATTAAAAGCAGGAAGAGCAGACCATTATTCCCTTCCCTCCAGAGTCTGATTTTGGAATGGTCAACGAACCCATGAACACTACCTTGTTTTTTGTCTTTTGCATTAGTTAGTTATTTTTGTGACTTATAGTAAATGTTGCATCTTGCACTGTATCCCTGCAGCAGAACAACAAATAATATTGAGAATAAGAGAGAATCTGCAGATGCTGGAAATCCAAGCAACCCAGACAAAACATTGGAGGAACTCAGCAGGGCAGGCAGCATCTATGGCAAAGAGTACAGTCGATGTTTCATCAATATTGTATTTTTTTTTAATTATTTAAATGGTTCCAAGAAAATGAGTTTCACAGTAGTACGTGTAACATGTATGTACTTTGAAAATAAATTTACTTTGGCTCACTTTGAATATCACTTCAAACATACAGAAGGTGACGGAGAATGAGGTCCCTCACCGCTGGGTTCAGCAACAATTATCACTGTACCACCATCAGAGCACGGATAACTTCAGTCACCTCAACCCTGAACCGACTCCTCAACCCTTGGACCCACTTTCAAGCACTCTATACCTCACGTTCACAGTATCACTTTCAGGATTGGTCTCCTTTTACACGCCGGCTGTTTGTCAGTCTTTGTTACTTAGAATTTTTCATAAATTAATTTGTATTTCTTTATTTTCCTGTAAATGCCTGCAAGAAAATGAATGCCAGGGTAGTATATGGTGACATACAGTATGCGTCCTTTAATAATAAATTTACCTTGAATTTTGAACTTCCATCTACCTCACTATCTTGCTTTCTTTTGCACTGTTTATTTATTTGTTTGTTTATATTATTATAACATAGTATTTTTAAAAAATTGCTTTGCACTGTCCTCCATGGGTGAGAGTAAACCTGATTCTGATTCTGATCTCGGACCTTGCAACCCTCATGGGTCAATTTTTGACTTAACAATTTCAAGTGTCCGCAACATTTCTCTTTCGAAAATCTGTGGGTGCTTCTTTCTGTTTCCATTTATTTCTGACTGGGCCTTTCCTCCCTGTTACTGCATTGTCAACAAAACGACTGTCAACGATAAAAACCAGCAAACCACGTATCTCAGTCAGTGATAGTAAATCAGGCTTTGATCCTGACTCTGCTGGTTGTTAAGGTGATCATTATGTTGTACTCTATTACAGAGATTCAATCACAGACAAACAGTTTATTTGTTCCTATGGATCCAGGCCAACCAGGATGTCTATCTGAGTTAGCCCCTTTAGCCCACATTTGGTTCACATCTCTCTAAACCAGGGGTTCCCAACCAGTCCGCAGTCCCAGGTTGGGAACCATTGCTTTCCAAATGCATTTTAAATGTTGTTAATGTATCAGCCTTAGCCACATCCTCTGGCAGCTCATTCCATGTACGGACCAACCTCTGGGTGAAAAACAAACACAAGAAAATCTGCAGATGCTGCAAAAACCAAAGCAGCACGGACAAAATGCTGGAGAAACTCAGTAGGACAGGAAAAGGGTATACGGCCAATGCTTCAGGCACAGATCCTCCAGCAGAACTGGAAAGGAAGGGGCAAAGTCGGAGTAAGAAGGTGGGGGGGGGGGAGGACAGGAAGAATACAAGGTGGTAGGTGAAAGGTGAAACTGGGAGAGAGGGAGGGGTGAATTACAGAGCTGGGAAGTTGATTGGTGAAAGAGATATAAGGACTGGAGAAGGGGGAATCAGGTAGGACAGAGTAGAAGACCATGGAAGAAAGGGGAGGGGAGGGAGCACCAGAGGGAGATGATGGGTAGGTAAGGAGATAAGGTGAAAGAGAGAAATAGGAAAGGGGGATGGTGAAGGGGCGGGTGCAGCTACCAAAAGTTTGAGAAATCAATGTTTGGTAGGGTAGGACCTTGTGAAGAAAGAACTTGTAAAAATGAGTGTAGTGGACAATGGGACATTGGGTTGACCACATAACAGTGGACCAAACTGAAAGATAAAGAGTCAGACTATTCAATTGTTAGACATGATTTCTCCATTCAATATGATTATGCTAGCCTACAATGTGTGCTTCAGGAGCTGTGGCTGAACTGGATGAGGCACTCTATGGAAAGAGGTGAAGTCACAGGTGTTACATCTCCTATAGTTGCAAAAGAAGTTGGCACATATATTTATAATATATTTCATTGGCATTATTAATTAGATTATTAATTGATCAATATATTATAACTAATTATATCTTTACAATATATTTTGAGTGTACATTAATATATTATACAATTAGTAATTTAATATTGCATCTATTATGTTCATTATATTATACTATTATTAGTAACAATAGTATAATGCAATATATTAGAGTTAACTATCTTCTGATTGTAGCCCTACTTTCATTATAAAGAGCTGTTTCTCATAGCCATAGAACATAGAACAGTGCAGACCCTTTGGTCCACAATGTTCTGCTGACATCTTAGTCTACTCCAAGATTAATCTCATGAAAAATTAGTCTGGAGTTCCTCCATCAGATTATCTCCTGCTTGGGGATTCGATGTCAGAGCCAGGGCACTGCACTACTCAGCTCCCATCCCTAGGTGGCAGCACTGACACTCTGTCTGCTGGCCTCCTCTGACTATTTCTCCCCATTCTCTGTTTCTGGTCTGTGGGCTGGGACTCACTCAGCATCATTCCTGTGGAAAGCAAAATAACCAAACAATACGGAGGAAGTTATTAGTATTAAGATGCCAGATTTCAGCTTCCCTTCCAACCCCAGCCTCACAAATTCAATGGGGCTGTTGAGAGACCGACATTTTCCATTTTAACACAGCTCTATAAATTGAATGCGTATTTATAGTTCTGTTATCCGTTCTGGTCCTTTCCTCCCATTCTCCTTCCCTGCCTTTGCTCCTGTGTTATCTGCTTTGGACGGAAAGGCTGTCCATCTGACAGGAGAGCACTTCTTGCAGACTTCCAGTCCAGCACTAATGCCCTCACGAGCAGGAACCACGCATGCCCAGTGCTCCCACATCAGAGGACCTGCTTTCAAATCACCAAAAAATTAAAAATACATTTACGTGACGAACACGCCAGTCTGTCAAAGCCGTCAGTGTGATTTTTGTTCCCTTCCCCCCCCCCACCTTCTTCCACTTTGTCATCAGAACTTCCATGGTAACAACTTCAGGGAGAGAAGCACACTTGGTTTATTTATAAGACCTAAGGAATAAATTTTATCTGCAACGTAGGAGAAATCTTTGCACAATTCCTTTCAAAGCAAGAATCTAACACATTATTTCGAATCATTGAATGGGGCAATAAATAAATTCTGGCCTTACCTAAAGCTCCCTTGATCACAATCAATAAATATATTGGAGATTTAATGGGTCTCTATTAATCAATATATTTGGGAGTTTGCGGGGATAGGTTGTTCACACAGAGAGCATTGATTATCGGGCCCTCTTGTCTCACCTCATTTTTGCCTTCCGTGATATCTGTCTCTAGCAATCCCGTTTTCTTGCATTTGGCCTATTTCTCTCTCTGCCCTTCCTATCTGTGCATTTGTCGAAATGCTAATTAAACATTGTAGTTGTAGCTGCCTCCACCAACTCCTCTGGCAGCTTGTTCCTGATAATCACCGTCCTCCATGGGAAAAAGTTCAGAATCAGAATCGGGTTTATTATCACCAGCATCTGTCCTGAAATATGTTAGCTTAGCAAAAGCAGTTCAATACATAATATAGCAGGAAAAAAAATGTAAAAATAAATAAATAAGTAAATCAATTACAGTATAAGTATATTGAATAGATTACAAATAGTGCAAATAACATATATTAAAAAAGTGAGGTAGTGTTCACGGGTTCAATGTCCATTTAGGAATCGGATGGCAGAGGGGAAGAAGCTGTTCCTGAATCGCTGAGTGTGTGCCTTCAGGCTTCTGTACCTCCTACCTGATGGTAACAGTGAGAAAAGGGCATGCCCTGGGTGCTGGAGGTCCTTAATAATGGACACTGCCTTTCTGAGACACCGCTCCCTGACTACGTCCTGGGCACATTGTAGGCTAGTACCCAAGATGGAGCAGACTAGATTTACAACCCTCTGCAGCTTCTTTCTGTCCTGTGCAGTAGCCCCCCCCCCACCCCCACCCCATACCAGACAGTGCTGCAGCCTGTCAGAATGCTCTCCATGTTACATTTATAGAAGTACTTCTAAAATTTAAAGTTGTTTTTAAATCCCCAAATATTCTAATTAATTGGGTTGTGTTAAACCTCCAATTTACTAATCTACTTAGAGAGTGGACAGTTATTTTCCTTATTTGGAGATACACCATGGTAACAGGTTCTTGCAGTCCATTGAGCCCGCGCCACCCAATTACACCCAAGTGATCAATAGACCTTACTAGCCCTTATGACTTCGGAACATGGGAGGAAACCCACATGGTCACGGGGAAAACACAGAAACTCCTTACACAGGGCAGCAGAGCTGAAGCTGGATCACTGGCATTATGCTAACTGCTGGACTAATGTGCTGCCCTCAACATGAAGGGTCACGGGCTGTGTAGGAGGGAAGGGTTAGATTGATTATGGAGTAGTTTTATATGGGCTAGCGTAACATCTCAGGTCAAAGAGCCTGTACTGTGCATTCTAACTTTATTCCTTGATTTAAATTTTCACCAGTCCCAGATGGGATTTTCACTATGCTCCTAACTCAATGATAACTACTTTCTAGTCTGATAACTTAACCACTACACCGCAATGTCTTTGGTGCGATCAGGCAGGCCAGAAGTCACTGCCCCATCCCTAGCAAGAACGTGGAGATGGTCTGCTGGTGAAGCCTCTCCCACAGCACTGATGTATTGTACGTGAACCAGTGCTATTGAAAAGCCAGCAATAAATCTCTCCATCGGTTTGTGACTGTCATCGACGGGGTTCCCATGTATCTGTTGCCTTTGCAAGAGACGAAGGAGCTGGGGGAACAGTGGGCAGGCAGCATCTATGGTCATGAACCTTCATCTGGACTGGCAGGAAAGATGGGAAATAGCGAGTGTATAAAGGTGGACGAAGAGCTGGCGGGTGATGGGTAGATCTAGTTAGTGTGGGATGAAAGTCCAGGCGGGGAGTGTGGGAATGATGTTAGAAGCTGGGAGGTGATTGCTGGTAGTGACAAAGGGCTGAAGATGACGGAATCTGATAGGGGAGGATGGTGGAACATGAATAAAGGGAGGGAGGTGGGGAGAACAACCAGTGGGAAGAGTGTAGGGGTGATGGGAAGATGGAGGAGGGGAAAGGGATAGGGTGATGAGGATCAATTGGATCAGGATAAATGAGAGAAGGGGGAAAGGGCAAAGAAGGAGTGGCTACTAGATGTTTGATAATTCAATGATTTGCCACCAGATTGGAGACCGTATTAAGTCCAGTTATTGATTTAGAGATAGAGTGTGGAACAGGCCCTTCCAGCTCAACGAGCTGCACCTTCCAACAGCCAGATATTTAACCCAGGACAAGTTAGAGTGACCAACTAACCTGTTTACCTGTTATAGGAACGTCCTCATTAAAATGGAAAAAGTGCTGAGAAGATTTGTGAGGATGCTGCCAGGACCAGGGAGAGGATGAGCAGTGTAAGATTTTATTCCATGGAATATAAAAGATTGAGAGGTGATCTTACAGAGATGTATAAAATCACGAGAGACAGAGATAAGGTCAATGCATATAGACCTTCTCCTAGGGAAAAGGGCGACTATAAATGAGAGAGCATAGCATTCAGTTGAGAGAGAAAGATTTATAAGGGACCTGAGGAAGCTTCTTCATGCATATGGAATGAGCTGCCAGACGAAGTAGTCGAAGTAAACTAACAACATTTATAAGTTATTTTGATAGCTAATGGATAAGAAGGGGTTCAGAGGGATATGGGCCAAACAGGATCAAAAGCTCTACAACATTCAGGCTCCTAGACTGGTGTAGATGGCTTCACTTGCTTCAGTGCTGAACAGCCTTCATGGCCTATAGACTCACGTTAAGGTACTCTCCCTTTTCATGTATGGTTTTTCATGGGTTCTAATGTATTCTTTTATTTTTCTGTGGCTGATTGGTGTGAAGTTAGAAGATTGGGAAGCTTTTGCAAACCAACAGAAGGCAACTGAAAAAAACCATAAGAAGAGGAAAGATGAAGGTAAGATAGCCAATAATATCCAAGGAGATACCAAAAGATGCTTCATATATATAAAGAGCAAGAGAAAGGTGAGAGTGGATATTTGACCATTGAAAAGTAATGCTGGAGAGGTAGTAATGGGGCACAAAGAAATGGCAGATGAATTTTGAACATTGAGATGGGACTGCCTTGGTGGGCACCATTGTCAGCATGCTTGTGTTGGGCCGAAAGGCCTGTTTCCAAGCTGTATTGCTCTTTGGCTATACTTGGCATGATATATTGTTTCAGGTTCAACCGGTAGTTGGTCGCAGATGTGCCAGCGTGAATGAGGATGGAGATTACCCTCTCCTGAAGGACATTACAGTAACAGATGTCATTTTGATGAGAATCCAGCAGTTTATTGGTCATTATTTCTAACGATTATGAAAAGACTGAAGCTGCTGGAAATCTGTTCTTCAACCTTAAACATTAACTCTGTGTCTCCTTCACTGAAGCATAAAGATTTGGAAGTGTCTGGGGTAAGTTTTTACGCAGAGGGTGGTGAGTGCGTGAAATGGGCTGCCAGCGACGGTGGTGGAGGTGGGTACAATAGGGTCTTCTAAGAGATTCCTGTACAGGTATATAGAGCTCAGAAAGATAGAGGGCTATGGGTAACCCCAGGGAAGTTCTCAGGTAAGGATATGTTTGACACAGCTTTCTGGGCCAAAGGGCCTGTACTGTGCGGTAGGTTTTCTATGTTCCTGTGTTCTATGTTCTATTTAATGATTAGCTCATTTCTCACAAGACTTAGGATGAGGTAGTAAATTCAGTTAGACACAGGCTTCAGGGGAGAACCCAGAGTGTGGTAGTGGATGGTTGACTCTCTTACTGGGGGCTTGTGCCCTAGGGGTGTGCCACAGGGATCGGTGCTGGGTGGGTCCATTGTTGTTTGTCATAATACTATAAGACCATAAGACATAGTAGCAGAATTAGCCCGCTCAGCCATTCCATCATGGCTGACTTATTATCCCTCTCAACACTATACTTCTGTCTTCTTCCTGTAACCTTTGACACCTGACTAAGCAAGAACCTAACAAAGTTCAAAGTTCAAAATAAATTTTTTATCAAAGTACATTTTATCTCACTGTTTACTTGCAGGCATGCTAAATAAACCCAATAACCGTAATAGAATCAATGAAAGACCACACCAATCGGGTGGACTGTCAGTAGCAAAAGACAACAAACTATGCAAATACAAAAGAAAGCAAAAGAAACAATAATAAATAAATAAATAAATAAATAAATAAATAAATAAATAAGCAATAACTATCAAAAACGTAAGATGAAAAATCCTAGAAACTGTGTCCATAGGTTGTGGGAACAGTTCAGTAATGGGATAAGTGAAGTCAAGTAAAATTACTCCTCTAGTTCAAGAGCCTGATGGTTGCTAAACCTGGTGGTGTGAGTCCTGAGGATCCCGTACCTTCTTGCTGATGGTAACAGCCAGAAGAGAAGGTGGCTTGTATGGTGGGATACCTGGTGATGAATGCTGCTCTCCTGTGACAATGCTTCATGTAGATGTACTCCATGGTGGGGAAGGGTTTGGAAAGGGCCGTATCCATGACTCCGTATCCGGATAACAACCAGATATCAACCTCTGCTTTATATATACTCAGTGACTCGGCCTCCACTGCCATATGTGGCAATGAATTCCACAGATTCACCACTCTCTGGCTAAAGAAATTCCTTCTCATCTCTGCTCTAAATGGACATCCTTCTATTCTGAGGCTGTGCCCTCTGAACCTAGACCCTTTAAGGATAAGAAAGATCCTGTCTACATCCACTCTATCTAGGTCTTTCAATATTTGATATGTTTCAATGAGATTCCCCCCTCATTCTTCTAAACTTCAGAGAGTCCGGGGTCAGAGCTGTCAAACAGTCCCCATATGTTAACCGTTTCATTCCTGGAATAATTTTCATGAATCTCTACTGGACCCTCTCCAAAACCAGCATATTTTGTTGCGTACAAATTACAATGGGAGATGGAAAATGCCAAAAGGGCAATGTTACAATAGTCATGGGAGATTTCAATATGGGGAAATCAGCTTGGGGCTGGATCCCTAGAGGGGAATTTCTAGAGTGCCTATGATATGGCTTTTTAGAGCAGCTTGTGGTTGAGCCCATAAGGAGATCAGTTATCCTGGGTTGGGTATTGTGCGATGAACTGGAATTGAATAGAGAATTTAAGGCAAAAGTACCCTGAAGGGAAGTGATCATAATGTGCTTGAATTCACCCTGAAATTTAAGAAGGAGAAGCTAAAGCTAGATGTATCATTATTACTGTGGAGTAAAGGGAATTACAGAGGCATGAAAGAGGAGGTGGCCAGAATTGATTGGAAAAGAACGGATGACAGCAGAAATGCAATGGCTACCAAGAGAAGTCAAAGCCAACATAAAAGCCAAAGAGAGGAAATATACTAAAGCAAAAACTAGTGGGAAGATAGAGGATTGGGAAGCTTTAGAAAACCATCAGAGGGCATCCAAAAAAGTCATTCAGAAGGAAAAATGGAATACGAAAGTAAGCCAGCCATTAATATTAAAGAGGATACCAAAAGTTTCTTCAATGTATAAAGTGTAAAAGGGAGGTGAGAGTGGATATGGGACCAATGAAAAATGATGCTGGAGAGGTAGTAATGAAGGAACAAGGAAACGGCTGATGAACTGAATAAGTATTTTGCATCAGTCTTCACTGTGGAAGCCACTAGCAGTATGCAGAATGCCACTAGCAGAATTTAGAAGATTGAGGGGGGATCTTATTGAAACATATAAAATTCTAAAGGGATTGGACAGGCTAGATGCAGGAAGATTGCTTCCGATGTCCAGAACGAGGGGTCACAGTTTAAGGATAAAGGGGAAGCCTTTTAGGACCAAGATAAGGAAAAACTTCTTCACACAGAGAGTGGTGAATCTGTGGAATTCTCTGCCACAGGAAACAGTTGAGGCCAGTTCATTGGTTATACTTAAGAGGAAGTTAGATATGGCCCTTGTGGCTAAAAGGGATCAGGGGGTATGGAGAGAAAGCAGGTACAGGGTTCTGAGTTGGATGATCAGCCATGATCATACTGAATGGCGATGCAGGCTTGACGGGCCGAATGGCCTACTCCTGCACCTATTTTCTATGTTTCTATGTTTCTATGCTGGAAGTTTGAGGGTGTCAAGGGTCAGACGTGTGTGAAGATACCATTACCAGGGAGGAGGTTATTGGAAAATTGGAAGGTCTGAAGGAATGTAAGTCACCTGGACGACCAGATGGTGAACACCCCAGGAGACAGGAAGAGGTGGATGCAGGCATTAGTAATGATCTTTCAGGAATCACGAGTTTCAAGAATGGTTCCAGAAGATTGGAAAATTATAAATGTCATTCCATTCTACAAGAAAGGACAGAAAGGAAATTGCAGACCATATAGTCCAAACTCAATGGTTGTGACGATGTTGGAACTGATTGTTAAGGATGTGGTTTCAGGAGACTTGGAGGCACATGATAAAATAAGCCGTAGTCAGCATAGTTTCTTCAAGGGAAAATCTTGCCCGACAACAAGCAGGATAGACAAAGGAGAATTGATGGATGTTGTGTACTTGGATTTTCAGAAGGCCTTTGACAAGGTGCCACACATGTGGCTGTTTGACAAGTTAAGATCCCATGGTATTATAGGAAATATTCTATCATGGATAAAGCACTGGCTGATTGGCAGGGGTCAGGGTAGGAATAAAGGGAGTCTTTTCTGATTGACTGCCTGTGACTAGTGGTGGTTTTACAGGGTCTATGTTGGAAGTACATCTTTCATTTTATATGTCAATGATTCAGATGATGGTATTGGTTGCTTTGGTGCAAAGTTTGCAGACAATATGAAGATTGGTGGATGGACAGGCAGTTTTGAGGAATTAGAGAGGCCATAGAAGGATTTAGACAGATTAGGAGAGTGGGCAAAGAAGTGACAGATGGAATACACTGTTGGGAAATGTATAGTCATGCACTTCGGTGGAAGAAATGGAAAGGTTGATTATTTTCTAAATGGAGCGAAAATTCAAAATTCTGAGGTGCAAAGGGACTTGGGAGTCTTTGTGCAGGATTCCCTACAGGTTAATTTGCAGATTGAGCCAATGATGAGGAAGGCAAATGCAATGTTACCATTCATTTCAAGAGGACTAGAATATAAAACCAAGGATGTAACATTGAGACTTTATAAAGCACTGGTGAGAACTCAGTGAGCAGGTTTGGGCCCCTTATCTTAAAAGGGATGTGGTGACACTGAAGAGGGTTCAAAGGAGGTTCAGGAAAATAATTCCAGGATTGAATGGCTTGTCATTTGAAGAGTATATGATGGCTCAGGGCTTGTATTGACTGGAATCAAAATAATGAATGGTGATCTAATTGAAAGCTATCGAATGTTGAAAGGGCTTGATGGAGTGGATGTGGAGAGGATGTTATCAGAGGATACAGCCTCAGAGTATAGGGGCATCCTTTTACAATGGAGATGAGGAGTAATTTCTTCAGCTGGAGAATGGTGATGGAATTCATTGCCGTGGGTGGCTATGGAGGCCAAGTCTTTACATACTGTATATTTAAAGCAGAGGTTGATAGGTCAGGACATGAAAGGTTACGGGGAGAAGGCAGAAGACTGGGGCTGAGAGGAAAATTGGATCAGCCATGTTGAAATGTCAGAGCAGACTCCATGGGCCAAATGGCCTCATTCTGCTCCTATATCTTATGGTCTTATCTTTTTTTGTGATAAGGTGCCCAAAATTGCTCATGATACTCCAAGTGTAGTCTGACTCATGCCTTATAAAGCCTCAGCATTACATCTTTGCTTCTTTTATTTTAGTCCTCTCAAAATGAATGTCAATATTGCATTTGTCTTTCTTACCACTGCCTCAACCTTTAGGGAATCCTGTGTGAGAACTCCCAAGTCCCCTTGCACCATGGTTATTGAATTTTGTCCATTTAGAAAATAGTCGATGCTGTTCTTCCTTTTACCAAAGTACATGACATACACTTACTGAAACTGCATTCCATTTGCCACTTCTTTGCCCACTGTCTCCAATCTGGCCAAGCCCTTCTGCAGACTCCCTGCTTCCTCAGTACTACATGCCCCTCCACCGATCTCTATATTGTCTGCAAAAACACAGACTTTTAACATGAAGAGAAGCGGGTCCCAATTCTGAACCTGCAGAGCACCACTTGTCACCAGCATCCAACTAGAACAGGCTTCCTTCATTCCAGATCTTTGCCTCATGACAGTCAGCCAATCTTCTATCTATGTTAGAATCCTTCCTGTGCTACCGTGAGCTCTTACCTTGTTCAGCAAGCTTATGTGTGGCAGCTTGTCAAAGGCCTTCTGAAAATCCAAGCAAAGTGCATCCTCTCACTCTCGTTCGTCTATCTTGCCAGTTGTTTACTCAAAAGAATGCTAACTGATTTGTCAGGCAAGATTTCCCATTTAGTAAGCCATGCTGACTTTTGCCTATTTCATTATGTGCCTCCAAGTACCCTGAAACAGCCTTAATCATGGACTTCAACATCTTCCCAACCATTGAGGTCAGACTAATTGGCCTATAAATTCCTTTCTTCTGTTTCCTTCCCTTTTTAATAAGTGGAGTAACATTTGAAATTGTCCAGTCCTCTGGAACCATTCCAGAATCTAATGATTCTTGAAAGACCATTACTAATGACTCCACAATCTCTTCAGCTTCCTCTTTCAGAACCTGTGGGTGTACCTCATCTGGCCCTAGTTACTTGTCAATGTTCTCTTTAGTATTAGCAAGTACATTCACTTCTGCCTCCTGACACAATTTCATTTCTGGCATTCTGCTAGTGTCTTCCGTCGTGAAGACTGACGAAAAATACTTATTAAGTGCATCTGCCATTTCTTTGACTGCCATTACTACTTCTCCAGCATCATTTTTCAAAGGTCCAATATCCACTCTCAACTCTCTTTTACTGTTTATATATCTGAAAATATTCCTGGTAACCTTTGTTATATTATTAGCTAGTTTACCTTCATATTTCATCTTTTCTCTCCTTATGGCCTTTTCACTTGCTTTCTGTTGATAGCTTCAACATCCTCTAACTTCACACTAATATTCACTCACTTTTACATTAATGCAGCCTTTGATTTCCCTTGTCAGCCATGGTTGCCTCATCCTCCCTTTAGAATACTTTATCTTTAGGGTGTATCTAACATGCATCTTCCAAATTGCTCCCAGAAACTCCAATCACTGCTGTTCTTCTGTCATTCCTGCTACTGACCCCTTCCAATCAACTTTGGACAACTACTCTCTCATGCCTCTGCAACCTCCTTTATTCCACTTTAATATTGATATATCTGCCTTTAGCTTCTCCCTCTCAAACTGCTGGGTGAATTCTGTCAGATTATGATTGCTGTGTCCCAAGGTTTCAAATCCAGTTCATTACACAACACCCAGTCCAAAATTGCCATTCCCCTAGTGAACTCAACCACAAGCTGCTCTAATAAAAAACATCTCATGGGCATTCTATAAATTTCCTCTCTTGGGATCCAGCAACAACCTCATTTTGCCAATTTACCGACATATTGAAATTCAAAACATTGCCCTCATTACATGCCTTTTCTATATCCTGTTGAAATTTATACCCCCCATCCTGGCTACAGTTCAGGTGTCTGTGTTTTACTCCTATTAGGGTATTTTTACCCTTGCTGCTTCTTAACTCTACCCCTGGTGATTCTTCATTTCCACTGAGGTTGGGTGGTAATACAACCAGAGGTCATGGCTTACGGCTGAAAGCCGAGAATTTTTTGGGGAACATAAGGGAAACCTCTTCACTCAGAGGGTGATGGGGCCTGCTATATGGACAAAAGCTTCCTCTCCATATCGCACTGCCCTGGGTGGCATACCATGTAGACAGCTAGGACGCAACATTCACGGTCAACCCTGACCGACAGGGGGCCTCAGACAAATAGGGGGCAGAAATTTAGTGGAATTGGTATCAGAGCCAAAAGGTTTCTTTTACCCAGAAGACCGTAATGGTCTGGGACTTCCTGACTGGTGGAACTAGGAGCCACCTTCATTTGCATCCTCCAAAAACCTTGGGGATCAAACCAGACGCTGAGAAAAAGAATGAACCAAAGCAGAGCTGGGGGTTGACAAGACACATAGAACAGTATGACACAGGGACAATCTTGTGCTGAACTAAATGCCAAACTAAACTCATGACTTCCACCTAACAAGATCCATGCCCCTTTATTTCAAAATATGCAAGAGTGTATCCAACAGCCCCTTACATGCCTCTATCGTATCTACATCCACCACTACCACTGACAGCACATTCTGGGCACTCACCACTCTCCGTGTGAAAAACATACCCCACACTTCTCCTTTATACTTAACACACAGTCCTGTTAATTTTTGTTCCAGGAACTCAAAGTGTTCCTTACGGGTTGGTCATTTAACTAGACACTGTTCAACACAAAAAATACATTTCAACCTCTGTCTGCACTTCTTCCTGCCTCAGTCAAGCAGCCAGCTTATAACCAAAGACCTCACCCAGCCCGGACCTTCTCTCATCTCCCCTCTCCCATCGGGCAGAAGATACCAAAGTCTGAAAGCCCATACCACCGGGTTAAAGGACAGCTTCTACCCGACTGTTATCAGACTCTTGTTTGATAAGATGGACTCTTGGCCCCTCAATCTACCTTGTTACGATCTTGTACCTTATCGTTTACCTGCACTCCACTCTTTTGGTAGCTTTTATACTTTATTCTCAATTGTTAATTGGTTTACCTTATTCTAACTCAGGGGTACTCAACCTTTTTATACCATGGGCCCTGACCATTATCCAAGGGGTCTGTGGTCCCCAGATTGGGAACTCCTGTTCTAGCTCAATGTGCTGTGTCATAAGTTGATCTGTATGAACAGTGTGCTAGACAAGGTTTTCACTGTATATCGGTACATGTGACAGTAATAAACCCATTCCAATTCCAATTCCAAAATGTCAACTGGTTATTTGAGAGACCTAGATAGAGTGGATGTGGAGAGGATGTTCCCTCAATGGGTGAGTCTAGGGCCAGAGGGCACAGACTCAGAATAGAAGGGTGTCCATTTAGAACAGAGATGAGGAAGAATTTCTTTAACCAGAGGGTTGCAAATCTGTGAATTTCACTACCACATGCGTCTGTGGAGGCCAGGTAATTGGGTGTATTAAAGACAGAGGTTGATAGATTCTTTATTAGTCAGATTGTGAAAGGTTATGGGGAGAAGGCAATAGAATGGAGTTGAGAGGGGAATGGATGGTCTGATGGTCTATTTCCCTCCACAGTTGCTGCCTGACTTGCCAAGTTCCTCCACTGTTTTATGGTTGCTCCAGATTCTGGCGTCTCTCGTGCCTCCACCCTGATCTCATTCCCTGGTCCAGTGTGGAGCTCCTGCTCTCCTCAGGACCGTGTTCACATACCTCTGTACTTACCTCGTTGTGATCTTGCACTTCATTATTACCTGTACTGCACCTCCCCTGTAACTGTTCCATGTTATTCTGCACTGTCATTGTTTGAACTTCTTCTACCTCTACGCACAGTGTAATAATCGTATTTGTACGAGCAGTATACAAGGCAAGTTTGTCACTGCACCTTGGTACATGAGATAATGATACAGGGTGGTACAGTAGCGCAGCAGTTAACATAACTGCCATCAATGTGCCAGTCACCAGAGTTCATTTCCACCGCAGTCCGTAAGAAGATTGTACATTCTCCCCGTGGCTGCGTGCGTTTCCTCCAGGTGCTCTGGTTTCTTGCCACAGTCCAAAGATGTACTGGTTAGGGTTAGTACGTTTTGGGCATGTTATGTTGACGCCAGAAGCGTGGTGACACTTGTGGACTGCCTGCAGAACAATCCTCAGGTTGTGTTGGTCATTGACGTGAAATGACACATTCGCTGTTTTGTTTGTTCATGTGAGAAATGAAGCTAATCCTTATAAACCAATACCAATATCGATAGAGCAACCCTGGGGAAAGAGAAAGATATACTCCTCTCATAAAGCACCATGTCTACTTGTCCATCTTACACCGTGTACTGCAGAGACTGAGAAAACACCCCGTACTACAGACTCTGGTAATGTGAGACATGACAGATTGCTTCCAGCCTGCGAAGGTCTATGGCTTGGTGACCCGAGGGCAGGCTCCTGAGTGGCTCCTAGACTCTCAGTCAGTCTGCAGCTGCTGGATGCTCAGAGAGTCACACAGGGATACAGTGTGGAAACAGGACCCATGGCTCACTGAAACCCCTCCCAACTTCCACCGCCTATTTTAACAGTAATCTTATCCTCAGCCAGTTTAGTTTCATTCTCACCAGCTTCTATAAACACCAAGCTTCTGATCACACAGTCCCTTTACCACTCCCAGCTAGCCTGACTGCAGTGGTTGTGAAGATGTTGCAGTCCATTCTAAGACCATAAGATATAGAAACAAAGTTAGGCCATTTGGTCCATTGATTCTGCTCTGCCATTTCATCATGGCTGATCATCTCAGCCCCAATCTCCATATCCCTCCATGCCCTAATCAATCAAGAACCTATGCCTTAAATATAACAAATGACTTGGCCTCCACAGCTTCCAGTGGCAACTAATTCCACAGGTTCACCACTCTCTGGCTAAAGAAATTCTTCCTAATCTCCATTCCAATTGGAAGTTCCTGTACTCTGACCCTGTATTCTCTGCTTTTAGACTCCCCCACCATCCCCTCTATCGAGGTCTTTCAACATTCGGTAGGTTTCCACAAAATCCTCCCCCCTCATTCTTTTGAATTCTAGTGAGTAGAGGCCCAGAGCCATCAAATGCTCCTCATCTGATAAACCTTTCAGTCCCAGAATTATCTTCATGAACCTCTTTTGAAATTTCTCCAATATCAGCGCATCCTTTCTTAGATAATGAGCCCAAAGCTACCCACAATACTCCACAAGGCTTCATAAAGCCTCAGAATTACATCTTTGCTTTTATATTCTATTATGGATGAGGTTTGGGTTTACTTGGAAGCAAATGATAAAATAGGCCAAAGTCAGCAGGGGTTCTTTCAGGGGAAATTTTGCCTGACAAATCTATTGGAATTCTTTGAGGAAATAATAGGCAGGATACACAAAAGAGAATCAGTGGATGTTGTTTACTTGGATTTTTGGAAGGTCTTGGACAAGGTGCCACCCATTAGGTTGCTTAGCAAGATAAAGCCCTTGGTATTACAGGAAGGATTCCAGATGGAGAGAAGATTGGCTGACTGGCAGGAGACAAAGAGTAGGAATAAGGCAGAGCTATTTTGGTTGGCTGCTAGTGACTGGTGGGTGTTCTGCTTCTTTTTACGTTATATCTCAATGACTTGGATGACGGAATTGATGGTTTTGTGGCCAAGTTGGCTGATGACATAAAAGACACAAGGTGCAGGTAGTGTTGAGTGAGCAGTGAGTCTGGAGAAGGTCTTAGACAGATTAAGAGAATGGGCAAAGAAGAGGGAGATAGAATATAGTGTAGGGAAATGTATGATAGAAAGAATAAAAGCATATTTTATAAACAGGAAGAAAGTTCAGAAAACAGTAGTGCAAAGAGATTTGGGAGTTGTAGTGAAGGATTTTCTAAGGATTAACTTCCAGGTTGAGTCGGTGGTGAGCAAGACAAATACAATGTTAACATTCATTTCGAGTGGACTAGGTTATAAGGGCAAAGTTGTAATGCTGAGATATTATCGGAAATTGGTCAGATTGCACTTGGAGTATTGTGAACAGTTTAAAGCACCTTATCTAAGAAAAGATGTGTTGGTATTGGAGAGGGTCCAGAGGAGGTTCATAAAATTTATTCTGGGAATGAATGGGTTAGCATATGAGGATGTTTGATGACTTCTGGAGTTCAGAAGAATGAGGTGGGGGAGTATCTCAATGAAATCTATTGAATATTGAAAGGCCTATATAGACTGTTTCCTATGCTGGGGGGGGGGGGACTTAGACTAGAGGGCTCAGTCTCGATGTCCCTTCAGAATAGAGATGAGAAAGAAATTCTTTAGCCAGAGGGTGGAGAATCTGTGGAATTCATTGCCACAGACAGCTGTGGAGGCCAAATCATTGGGTATATTTGAAGTTGAGTTTGATATGTTCTTGGTCAGTGTGGGTGTCGGATTACAGGGTGAAGGCAGGAGAATAGATTTATGAGGGATGATAAGTCAGCCATAATGGAATGGTGGAACAGACCTGATGGGCCAAATGGCCTGATTCTCTTCCCACATCTGATAATCTATGGAACTCACATCTCTGGGTCAGAGGTTGAGGATTCAGGAGTTGGTCCAGCAACTTAACCATGTGTCCCAGAACAATGTGGAATGGTGTGATATTTAATGGGAATAGCAGGATATTCAATCTCATTTTGGGGCCAATTCAGTCCCAGTAGGGGATTGATGCAGGGTGATATAGATGTACAAACACGCTCGCATAACTTGGCAGAGGACCCAGTGTCAAATTGTCCTCATTACATGTGCCAAAAACACTCATATGTCCGGCCCAACCCTGTAGCTTCATCCCTCGCACTAAACCACTTACAGAGATGTCAAGGTCAAAAGGCAATTGGTAGAAATTGCCAAGCTGGGGCTGTGTTCCCTGGAGCAGGGAAAACCGAGGGGTGAGCTTCAATCGGTAAATTGGCTTATTATTGTCACATGTACCGAGGTACTGTGAAATACTTGACTTGCATAAAGATTATTTCATCACAACCTGCACTGGGGTAGTACAAGGGGAAACAGTAACTTATTGCAGAATAAAGTGTTACTACTCTGCTTGTGAGCACAAGAGAAGTGGCATTGTGGACACAGCTCAGCACATAGCAGAAAGCAGTCTCCCCTCCATGACTCTGCAGTTCCTGCACCAGCATACTCAAAGATCCCACCCACTCTGGACGATCTCTCTCCTCCCCCATCCCGTCAGACAAAAGATACAGAAGCCTGAAAGCACGTACCACCAGGCACAAGGATAGCATGCACTACTGATGCTCATAGCTCATTGCACGCATTCACAGCCCTTGGAGTGAAGAAATTTCTCCTCATGTTCCCCTTAAATCTTTCACATTTCACCTTAACCCACGTGCTCTAGTTGTTGTTCCACCCAGCCTCAGTGGAAAAAGCCTGCTTGCATTTACCCTATCTGTACCCCTCATAATTTTGTATACCTCTATCAAGTTCAAGTTTCGAGTTCACCCATCAGCCTTCTGAACCAGCATGGATGATTCCACTCAGCTGAACACAGAACTGATTCTGTAATCTATGGAGCAAACACGAGGAAATCTGCAGATGCTGGAAACTTAAACAGCACACACAAAATGCTGGTGGAACGCAGCAGCCATATTGGAAGTTAGAGAAGTCAATGTTCATGCCATCAGGTTGGAGGATATTGGAAGTTAGAGAAGTCAACTTGCATCGCATCTGATGATCCTTTCCCTTCTCCAGCTCTGTATCACTTTCAGCAATCACCTTGCCAGCTCTTAGCTTCATCCCACCCCCTCCGGTCTTCTCCTATCATTTTGCATTTCCCCCTCCCCCCACTACTTTCAAATCTCTTAGTATCTCTCCTTTCAGTTAGTCCTGACGAAGGGTCTCAGCCTGAAACGTCGACAGTGCTTCTTCCTATAGATGCTGCCTGGCCTGTGTTGTCTGTAATCTATGGATCCACTTACAAGGATTCTGCAACTTGTGTTGTCAGTATTATTTACTTATTTACTATAAATATTGTTATTTGTTCTTCTTTTGCACATCTGTTGCTTGCCAGTCTTTGTGTGTAGTTTTGCATTGTATTTATTTGTTCTACTATGAATGCCTGCAACTAAATGAATCTCAGCACAAGATATGCTGACATATACTCTACATTCTTAGATAATAAATTTACCTTGAGCTTTGAATGTGAGGCCAAAAGTCCTTCTTATTGTAGTAAAGAACTATTTAATAGTCTTCTAACAGCAGGGTTGAAGCTATCCTTGAGACTGGTGGTACGAGCTCTCAGACTTTTGTATCTTCTGCCTGATGGGAGGGGAGGGTATAGAGAATCTATGGCATGGGTAGGTCTTTGATTTTGCTAGATACTTCAAGAGGCAGCAAAAAGTTTAGATGAAGTCCTTGGAAGGAACATTGGTTTTCATGGTGTACTGTGTCCACAACTCTCTGTAGCTTCTTGCAGTCATGGACAGAGCAATTGTCATACCAAGCCATGATGGATGCTTAAAACTTGGTAAGGGTTGTCAGGGACGTTGAAGTTCTTTAGCCTGCTGAAGAAGTAGAAGCATTTGTGAGGTTTCTTGGCCATGGTGTCTATGTAGTTGGAACACAATTACTTACTGGTGATGCTCACTCTCAGGAACGTGAACCCTTCGATCCGCTCCACCTCAACAATGTTGATGTAGGCAGGGGGCATGGGCACTGCCCCTTTCTTCATGTCAATAACCAGCTCTTCTGTTTTGCTGACTTTGTCGAAAAGCCTGTTGCCATTATGCCATGTTTCTAAGCTCCCTACCTCTGTCCTGCTCTCTGACTCATCATTATTTGAGATACGATGTGCTACAGCGGTATCATCTGCAGACCTGTGGATGGATTTTGAGCAGAATCTGGCCACACAGGCATGACTGTACAGAAGGTAGAGAAGGGGGGCTGAGGACACAACCTTGTGGGGCACCAGTGTTGAGGAAACATTTCCGAATAAGGACATGACTGACTAAAGATCTCTTTGGGCTACTCCAAGGATCTGATGGCTCCTTAAAGAACAGTAGTCTTACAATACAAGAAAGGAAGGTTTTAATTGAAAACTTCTTTCAAGTTGCCTCTAATGAATACAATGTGCCAATTTCCCATGGTCTGGGGGTATTAGACTCCAGGGCAAATAGCAACATTGGGTCACTGCAGGGAATTTGATGACATTCCTGAATCCCCATTCCACGTTTTACAAGGCACAATGCAAACAATGCACAGCACAGGGCTAACAGAAAGAGGCTGGAGCTGGCTAACCCAGGGCTCATGGTGTAATGTGAGCTTGGCCTGACAATCTGTCAAACCAATTAAGCAAGCCAGACAGTCATTAAAAAGCTAGAACTCATGTGGGACCTCCAACCTGATATTAATATTACATTGGGTTTTGTTGTACTAACTTCCAGAGGCTGCTGCTTGCCAAGCAATACGCGGAACTGGAGAAAAGGACAAATAAGTTTGTTCCTCATCCATTGTCATCCCTCTCCCTGTGTGGGGCCCAAGTGAGTCCCTCAGTGCAAACAGTTTCCAGTCTAGGCTTCCCAACATGTTTCTCTTTGCTGATCTTCCTCCCCTGACCTAATCCCATTCATCATTCGTTGCTGTTCCCTTGGTAACCACAAAAGAAACCATTTCCTGACGACACTGGCTGATACTCCACTGCAGTACTGTGGGTATTTTCTTTTTACAAGGGGAGGCCATGTCTTCCCCACTCCTAGGCTGCCCTTCTAGATGGTGCCAAAGGAGACCATAGGACTAGTTTTGAGGAACAGCGGGTCCTCAGGTCCTTGCAGAGAAGATTTACCTGGTTGTTGAAAGGTCGCACCTCAACGCAGAATGCAGCATGAATGAACAGAGGGACTTCGGCTACACATCCACAGATCCCTCAAAGTTTCTGCGCAAGTGGATATGGTGTTAGGCTTCATTCGATTGGGGTATTGAGTTCAAAAGCCATGAGGTAATGTTGCAGCTCCATAAAACGTGGAGTATTGTGCTCAGTTCTGGTTACCTCATTATAGGAAGGATGTGGCAGATTTAGAGAGGGTGCAAAGAAGATTTACCAGCGTACTGCCTGAATTAAAGAATATATCTTGAGGAAAGATTGAGGTTTTCTCTAGGGCTTTTAAGCTCTATAAAAACCTGATTAGACCACACCTGGAGTTTTGGGTTCAGTTCTGGTCCCCTCATTATAGGAAGGAAACGGAAGATTTAGAGAGGATGTAGAGGAAAACTACCAGGATAACTCGGGAATTAGAAAGCATGCCTTATGAGGATAGGCTGAGCAAGCTAGGGGAGGAGAGGTGAGATGATAAGAGGCATATAAGTGCGGGCAGCTGGAGACTTCTTCCCAGGGCAGAGATGAGGAGGCCTAATTTTAAGGTGAGTTAAGCAAAGTATGAGGAGATATGAGAAAGGGAGTGGTAAGTGCCATAGATGGTGGTAGATACAGATATATTAGGGGCTTTTAAGAGACTCTTAAATAGGCAAGTGGATGAAGGGCAAAAATAAGGCTGTGTGGGAGGGAAATGCTTGCTTGAACTTGGAGAAAGTAAAATGTACAACTTCAGGGGCTGAAGGGCCAATATGTTGCTTTAGTATCAGAGTGTTTACTCAAGTCGAGTATGATGTTCTCCCAAGGGGTTAGTCCCTTATTGGAGAACACGTGTTGTGACTTTGTTTAATGTTGGGAAGCTGATGCGTGGGTCATCTACAGACCAGTGGCATGGACCCTTCATGTTGCAGCCTTCTTCCGACCTCACTGCCGTTGTGACATGTCACCATCTTCTGCCAGCTCCGCATTGAGGTCTTAGTCGGATTGCTTAGTTAGTCTGGAACCTCCCACTTGACCTCATCACCATGGGTGACCCTACCAGGAGCCTAGCCCCAGCTAGGATCACTCTTGGGATCGCAGGAACCCACCAGGCTCTCCACTACAACAAGGTGATGATCTCTGGAGAAGGTTGTGCTGTCCCGTTCTGGAGGGCAGGCTGTTTTACATGGCGTGTTGAGCTTGTCCTCAACATCCTACGTCATGAATAAGAGAAGGTCTGCAGATGCTGGAAATCCAAAGTAACACTCACAAACTTGGCAGGTCAGGCAGCTTCAATGCAAGTGAGTAAACAGACAATGTTTCGGGGCTTGACCCTGCTTCAGGACCGAAAAGGAAGGGGGAACATGCCAAAATAAAAAAAGTGGTGGGAGTGGGAAGATGGTAGGTGTAGCCAGGTGGGATGGAAAGATAAAGAACTGGAAAAGTAGGAAGCTGGTAGGGGAAGAGAGTGTGCCAAAGGGAAAAGGGAAGGAAGATTCTCTATTGTGTCTGGTGCTCTCGATACCACCTCCTCTAAATCTGTGAGACCTGTCATAAATTGGGGGACAGCTTTGGTGGGCACCTCCGCTCCAGCCACCAAAATTGCCACCTCCGGTGGACAAACATATTAGTTCCCATTCCCATTCCCATTCCCATTCTGATATGTCAGTCTACGTGCCAAGATGAGGCCACCCTCAGAGTGGAGAAACAACCATCTGGGTAACCACCACCCCTAATTATATGAATACTGATTTCTCCTTCCAGTTAAAAAAAATCCCTCCCCCTCCCTGATTCTTCTATTCCCCACTCTGACCAGTTACCTCTTCTCACCTGCCTATCCCTCCCTCTGGGTCCCTTCCTCTTTCCCTTTCTCTATGTCCCACTCCCCTCGCCTATGAAATTCCTTCCTCTCCAGCCCTTTACCTTTCCAACCCACCAGGCTTTACCTATCACCTTCCAGCTATCCTCCTTCTCCTTCTCCTCCCACCTTTTTATTCCGGCATCTTCCCCCTTTCTTTTCAGTGTTGAAGAATGATCTCAGCCTGAAACGTCAACTCTACACTTTTCCAAAGATGCTTTCTGATCTGCAGAGTTCCTCCAGCATTTTGTGTGTGTTGCTGTGTTATAAATGCCTGACTTACAGACGCTCTGAACACATGAACAAGCTCCCATAAATGTCATTAACTGGAACAGAGAACCAGTCCTGAATATGTATAACCTCCCTTCAGTAATCAGACATTAAGAAGGGAACCAGGGATAATCCTGGAAACTATGGACCAGTGAGTCTCACGTCAGTGGTAGGGAAGATGCTGGAGAAAATTCTTAGGGATCGGACTTACAACTATTTAGATGACCATTGTTAATTAGAGAGAGCCAGCCTGGCTTTATGCAGGACAAGCCGTGTCTTATTAATTTGATTGAGACTTTTCGGTGTGGTGACAAGGTGATTAATGAAGGTAGAGGTGTGGATATAGCCTGCAGTGGATTTTATTAAGGCATTTGACAAGGTCCCTCATCCAGAAGATTACGATGCATGGGATCAACAATGAATTTGTTGTTTGGATCCAGAACTGGCTTGCCCATAGAAGACAGAGGATATTAGTCAAAGTGACTTATTCTAGCTGGAGTTCTGTGATTAGTGGCGTTCTGCAGGGAACTGTGCTGGGACCTCTGCTGTTTGTGATGTATATAAATGACCTGGATGAAAACGTGGATTGATAGGTTAGTAAGTTGGCAGGTGATATGAAGGTTAGTGGTATTGTGAATAATTTAGAAGATTTGGCAAAGAATGCAGATCGGCTGCAGATACGAGCAGGTAAATGGCAGAGTTTAACCTGGCCAAATGTGAGGTGTTGCATCTTGGTAGGTCAAATGTAAAGAGACATTACACTGTTAAGGGCAAGTTCATAGCTCTTGAAAGTGGCTACACAGGTTGATAGGTTGGTTAAGAAAGCATTTGGTATGCTTGTTTTGTGTGGGGCAAATCATGTCTTACTAACTTGATTGAGTTTTTTTTAACGAGGTGACGAGGGTGATTGATGAAGGTAGAATTGTGGAGGCGTTGAATTCAAAAGTCAGCAAGTTTATAAAACTCTAGTTAGAGTGCATCTGGAGAATTGCATACAGTTCTGGTCACCCCATTACAGGAGGGATGTCGAGGCTTCGGAGGGGGTGTAGAAGAGGTTTATCAGGACTAGAAAGCATAAAAACAAGAGGTTGAACAGACATTATCATTTTCCCAAGATTAAAATGTCTAATGCCAGAGGACATGCATCTAAGGTGAGAGGGGATAAGTTCAAAGAGATGTGAGGGCTGGGAGCCTGGGATGTGCTGCCTGGTGTGGCAGAAGAGGCAGAAACATTAGAGATTTTTAGGAGATGTTTAGATGTGAAGGAAGTGGAAGGATATGGAAGTTGTGTAAGCAGAGGAGCATTGCCCATTGGATTACTAATTTAAGTGGGTCAGCACACATTGTGGGCTGAAAGGCCTGTTCCTGTGCTGTCCTGCTCAATGTTCTGTCTGTCTCTGTCTTCCACTCTACTGCTGCCACACACCAAAAAAAATCAAATTTCACAACATACAGTTTGTCAGTGATAATAAACGATTTTCTGATTCTGAAGAATTTAGGTTGTCAGCTTCATTGCAGAAGGCTACTTATGAGATTAGCTTTGAAAACTGACAAGCAATAGCTTCTATTGATGCTTCAGTATCAATATTCTACTGAACAATGTAACACCCACTGATGCTTCTAGCCCATGGAAACCAGCCATTGAGCGTTATTCTGTACCATTGTAACTGGCTAGGGAAAAATACTAACCAATTGTTCATGTTGATCAGCTCTCATCTACACCATTCTTTACAAAACTGTGGAGGTGTAGTAACTGCTTCATGTGATCTTGTCATTAAACAACGAGGGATGTACACAGGTCAATAGTCTCTGTCTCAGAGAAGGGGAGTCTAGAACCACAGGACATCGGTTTCAGGAGAGAAGAGGGAAGACTAAACTCTAGAGTTCGAGGCCTGGAATTTGGGGTCTTATCATTGGCAAATCCAGAGTTTGAGTCCTGGAGCCTGGGGTCTGTCATTAATGATTCCTGGAGCCTGGGGCCTGCCATCAACGAGTCCTGGGGTTCATACTGAAAATCAAAGCCCAGAAGTCGGTCAGAAGCCTTGAAGTTAAGGCCTGATAGCTGAAGCCCAGGATCTGCATGTCTGAGTTATGTCATTGAAGGCTAAAAGTTCCTGTCTTAGAGTTGGAGGACTGTCTGTGTATGTAATTGTGGGGATGGGAAGGAGGAAACGGGCTTGTTTTACTGTTATTGTTGCTTGTGTTGCTCTGCTGAACTTTGTGGACATGCTATGTTGGTGTCAGAATGTGCGGCAATGCCTGTGGGTTGCCTCCATCTCGTTCTCACTTTATGTTGATTGTCAATGCAAATGACACTGTACATTTGATGCACGTGATTAATAGACAAATCTAAATCTTATTGTAAATTGAAATGCTGTGTCATAATTTTTTGAGCAAAGGGGTGAAAACGGTATGCAGTCTGGTACAAGGGCAATGCTATCACAGCTCGGAGAATTGAACTTTGGAGTACAATTCCGACAGTGTCGGTACATCCTTCCCATGAGTGCGGGGGTTTCCTCACACATTCCCCTTCATTCCCGGATTCATCCTTCTGAACCAACCTCTGTACTCTCTCCACTGATAACAGACTGCTTCAACCAGACTGGCACTTAATCATTACAATACTGGCGCTGCCATGCCTCTCTTTACAAATTTCTGTCACAAGTTTGGCCATTTTCTTCTATTTATTGACCAGATTAGGTGGGTGACTGTTGTCACTGCCATCACCAACTCTTTTGGCCATCCTGGGCATTCCCCTGATCTACATGGAAAACTACAACTGCAAGTTCTGTCATAAGGTGCACGTGGGAACTGACCCAAAAGCAAGACACAGACACTGAGCTACCAACAACAGGACTAGGCGTGAGAAGGAAGTAAGGAAAGTGGGGAGGAATGGATGCTGGACATGACACTAGCCCTGGACAAGACAAGGATTCCAGGCCTGGGCTAGGAGTTGACTAGGACAGCGGAACCAGGACATGGAACTGGGATCTAGGAGCCTGGGCTTGAACTCCGAGCCAAAGACTGGACAAGGATCCAGAACCTGGGTCTTGACTCGGGCTCGGAATACAGAACCCGGCGAGGACAAGATGTGGCTACAAGACGAGGAGAGGCACAGGGCTGGACGTGAGACACCTGGACGAGGGAACCCCAGAACTGGGCTGGGCGAGGCATATGGACAAGACAAGAACACAGAGCCGTGGCTTGGACAGAACATGGTTCTTTGACGTGGTTAGGACTGGACGAGAACCCGAAGCCTTGACTAGGTCAAGGAAGAGACAGGAACATGGAACACAGACCCGGGACCCCTCCTTGGAGGGACTCATACACCGAACACAGAGCTGGGACCCCTCCTTTGGTACAGGATGTGGGGCCGGGACTCATTACACAGCATGCAGAATACAATGAGACGGTTTCCAGCACAAGGTAGCAGCAGACAGCAGAATCTGCCTAGTGAAGGCATGGACAAAGATAGTTCCCAACACTTGGTAGCGGCAAATGGCCAGACCTACCTAGCAAAGGTGTGGATACAGAGACAGTTTAAAACAACAAAAGACAGTTCCTTATCTTGCTCCAGTGGTTGAACTTGACTGTGGTGAAGGCAAGGGTTACAGGCGAGGCAAGGTGAGGCGAGACAAGGCTTCAGGAGGAAGAAGGGAGGGGATACAAATGGGGGGGTTTGGACAAGTTCAGCTACTTGAACTACAAGTTGTCATGACATTGAAATCAATTTCAAAGATCAACAGGGGCTCAAGCACCAATGTCTGGACGTACCATGGGCCTGGAGTCACTTATTGTGTTCGACTGCCAGGATATTATGTTACAGTAGCTCCCATTGTGCCAATCATCACTGTGCTGTTGAAAGTCTATAGTTAATTCATCAAGCCTGAAGGAAGAGTAAAGGGTCAGTGGCAGGATTTAGAAAAGAGAGATCTTGGGTCCATGTCCATAGATCCTTCAAAGTTGCGGTGCAAGATGACAGAGTAGTTAAGAAGGTGTATGATATGTTGACCTTCATTATCTGGGTGAATGGATTCAAGAGTCATTAGATAACGCTGAAGCAACACACACACACAATGCTGGAGGAATTCAGCAGGCCAGGCAGCATCTATGGAAAAGAGTAAAGAGTCAACGCTTTGGGCTGAGACTCTTCATCAGAACTGGAAAGAAAGGTCAGAGTAAGAAGGTGGGCAATGGAAGGAAGATCAAGGTGGTAGGTGATATGTGAAGCTGGGAGAGGGGAAGCGGTTGAAGTAAGGAGCTGAAAAGTTATTTGGTGAAAGAGATAAAGGGCTGGAGAAGGGGAAATTTGATTGGAGAGGACAGATCATGGAAGAAAGGGAAGAGGGAAGAGCGGCAGAGGGAGGTGATGGGCTGGTAAGAAGATAAGGTGAGAGAGAGAGAGAGAGAGAAGCAAGAATGCGGAATGGTGAGGGGGCATGTAATTACCAGAAGTTCGAGAAATCGATGCTCATCCTCTCAGGTTGAAGACAGAATATGAGGTGTTACTCCTCCAAACTGAGTATGGCCTCATCGTGGTAGTAGAGTAAGCCATAGGTTGACATGTCGGAATGGGAATGGGAAGTAGAATTGAAAGGGGTGCCTACTGGGAGATCCCGCTTTTTCTGGTGGATGGAGCACAGGTGCTTGGCAAAACGGTTTTGTGTCTCACTGATAGACAGGAAGCCACACTGGGAACACCGTATATCGCAGATGACTCACATGTGGCCTCATCTGGAAGGACGGTTTGGGGCCCTGAATGTTAGTGAGGGGGGAAGGGGTAGGGGCAGGTGTGGAGCTTGTTTCACTTGCAAGGATAAGGAGGGCGATCAGTGGGGAGGGACAAGTGGACAGGGGAGCTGTGTGGAAAAAGCAAAGTGGGGCGGAGGGAAAGATGTGCTTGGTGGTGGGA
This sequence comes from Hypanus sabinus, assembly GCF_030144855.1. NCBI lineage: Eukaryota > Metazoa > Chordata > Chondrichthyes > Myliobatiformes > Dasyatidae > Hypanus > Hypanus sabinus. The sequence goes on from NC_082707.1 coordinate 17,048,158, forward strand.
TTCCATTGGAGATGGTAGAAGTTAGGGAGAATTATGTGCCGGAGATGGATTCTACTGCTGTGGTAGGTGAGGACAACAGGAACCCTTTCCCTGGCGTGGTGGTGAGAAGGTGGAGTGAGGGCAGAGGAGGAAGCCTACACCAATGGCTCCTTTTTCCATCTTTTACCCTCCTCCTCTTCCTGGACACTCCACTCTGCTTTCTGCCTGCTCTGGATCTTTTTTCATTGCTGACTGTTGACGGGACATCAACCATCTCGACTTCATCGCTCTTCTTTCCAATTCCAACCTCATTCCTCCCGAACACTTTGCTCACTCCATATTAATCCTATCTTCCCCATCAAACCCGCAAGTAAAGGAGATGGTGTAGTAGTCTGGCAGACTGACCTCTAACTTGCTGAGGCCTAGCAGCAACTTTTAGACACCTCCTCTTGTTTACCACTTGAACAAGATCCGATTAAGGAGCACCAGGCCATTGTCTCTCACATTGATCTTATCAACGCTGGGGATCTCCCGTCCACTGCCACCAACCTTACCCTACACTCTCTGTTTCTACCTCCTACTCAAAATCCATGTCCAAGTTGATCTACTGTTTCTGCTTATTCCTGCCCCACTGAAATTATATCTGCATACCCCAACTCTGTTTTAACCCTCCTGGCTCAGTCCCCTCTGACTTACATCTACGACACCTCACACACTCTTTATCTTTTCAACGACTTTAAGTTTCCTGGTCCCGATCATCTAATTTTCACTATGGATGTCCGGTCCCTATACACTTCCATCCCCATCTGGAAGGCCTTAAAGCTCTCCACTTCTTTCTGCACAACAGACCCAACCAGTTCCCCTCTGCTAACACCCTCTACCGTCTGACAGAATTGGTCCGCACCCCCAACAATTTCTCCTTCAGATCCTTCAGCTTCCTTCAAACCAAAGATGTAGACATGGGCATTTGTCTGGGTCCCGGCTATGCCTGCCTTTTTGTTGGCTACGTGAAACAGTCCATGATCCAAGCCTACACCAGTATTGCTCCCTGCTGCTGCTGTTAAGTTAACAAATTTCACGTCACGTGCTGGTGATAATAAACCTGATTCTGATTCTGATTCTGAACTCTCCCTAAGCTACATCGATGATTGCATTGGTGCTGCTTCCTGTACCCATGCTGAGCTCATCAACTTCATCAACTTTGCCTTCAACTTCCTCTCTGCCCTCAAATTTACTTGGTACATTTCCAACACCAATCTCCCCTTTCTCGATCTCTCTGTGTCCGTTACTGGAGACGGTCTATCTTCTGATATTTTTTATAAACTCACTGACTCTCACAACCAACTGGACCAAACCTGTCACTTGTAAGTGTGCCATCCCTTTCTCTCAGTTCCTCTGTCTCCTCTGCACCTGCTCTCAGGATGAGGCTTTTCATTTCAGAACTACTGAGGTGCTCCTTTCCTCCTTCTTCAAATAAAGGGGCTTCCCTCCTAAACCATCAACACTGCCCTCAACCGCATCTCTTTCATTTTGTGCTTGTCTATTCTCAACCTATCAATCTGCCACTCCACCAAGGATAGGATTCCCCTTGTCTTCACTGACCACCCCATCAGCATCCGCATCCAGCACATAACTCACCATAATGTCCACCATCTCCAACGGGATCCCACTACCAAGCACCTTTCCTCCCACCAACTTTCTGCTTTCACGGGGATCACTCCCTTTGCGACTCCCTTCAGACCTGATGAAGGGTCTTGGCCCAAAAATATTAACTGTTTATTCATTTCCATAGATGCTGCCTGACCTGCTGAGTTCCTCCAGCATTTTGTGCATGTTGCTCCAGATTTCCAGCATCTGCAGATTTTCTGATGTTTGAGGTAATGCTAAACTCTATAAACCCCTGGTGAACAGACTTGGAATACGTATTGTGTGTAGTTCTGGTCCCGCTTTACAGGAAGGATGTGGAAGCTTTAAAGAGGGTGCAGAAGAGATTTACCAGGAAGCTGCCTGAATTAGAGGTGAAATCTTATGTGATTAGGATAAGTGAGCTAGGGCTTTACACTTTGGAGTGGAGGAGGATGAGAGGAGACTTGATAGAGGTGTACAAAATAATGAAAGGCATAGATTGAGTTGACAGCCAGAGACTTTTTCCCAGGGCAGAACTAGATAATACACGGGGAGTTAATTTTAAGGGATGAAGAAGAGGGGGTTGTCAGAAATGGTAATGAAAGCATTTGCAATGTTAGCATTAATTTCAAGAGGATGTTATGCTGAGTCTTTATAAGGAATTGGTCAGACCACAATCTGAGCATTGTGAGCAAAGAAAGGATGTGCTGGCATTGGAGAGGGTCTAGTCGAGGTTCGCAAGAATGATCCCGGGAATGAAAGTGTTAATGTATGAAGAGTGTCTGATGTCCCTGGAGATTCACTGGAGTTTAGAAGAATGAGAGGGTTGGGATCGCACTGAAACCTATTGAACATTGAAAGGCCTAGATAGAGTGGACAAAGCGAGGATGATTCCTATAATGGACGAGTCTAAGAACAGAAGACACAGGCAAAGAATAGAGGGATTTTCCATTTGAACAGAAATAAGGAGGAATTTCTTTAGCCAGAGGATGGTGAATCTGTTGAATTCATTGCTACAGACGGCTGTGGAGCCCAAGTGATTGAGTGTATTTAAAGCGGAGGTTGATAGGTTCTGACTAATCAGGGAGGTCAAAGCTTACAGGAGGATGGGGTTGAGGGGATCATAAATCAGCTAAGATGGGATGAATGGTCTAATTCTGTTTCTATGTCTTATGGCCATTAACTGCAAGAAAGTTTATTGCACATTGAGGAGGAATTGTGAGGTTTTATACATCTGATCATTACATCAAAGGAAATACTTTCAAAATGCAATAATTGTTTGTTGTGAGAGATAGTTTATGACAGAAACATCCCCACAATCATCTTATTTGTACAGAAGTATGGCGCCACCCAGATTTCACCACATATGAAGCACCATTAGTACTATACTGTTTATTTTTAACGTGTGAAAAATGCACCTTATTATTTGATAATTAATTTGTGGTAATACTGTTTTATATGTTGTGTATGAGTTATATTTGTTCTGCGTTGTGCACTTTGGCCTAGAGCAGGGGCTCACGATCTTTCTTGGTCCATGGACCAATCCCATTAGGCAAAGAGGCCGTGGAGCCCAGGTTGGGATCATTGCTTCTTTTTGGCGATATACAGAGCATGTATACGGTTGAATGTGAACCTGAACGTGAACCTGGCAGGGAGCAGGCAAACTGTTGTAGCAGTGAAGGAGAAATGAATGACTTTCCCCTGTGTTTCCTTCCTGTGGATGGCGCAGTGGTGCCAACCACCCACACACCCACCTTCCTCTTCACCTGATTACTTCTATTACCTGCCAGCTTCTCCCCACCTTCCTATTCCGACTCTGCCAGTGCACTGTGGTAATCCCTGTTTCTGTGAAGTTGTGTTAAGGTTCTGTTGGAATCTGCAGGCAGTCTTAGTTCCCAGTTTAGTGAGCACACTTCAAACAGATTTGACTACAAATTGCATTACTCTTTATTAATTCTTTTAAATTATAGATACAGCATAGTAACAGGATTTTACAGCCCAAAAAACCTGTATCACCCAACTACAGATGTGAACAATTAACCTACTAAATATACATCATTAGAATGTGAGACGAAACCAGAGCACCCAGAGAAACCTATGTGGTCATGGAGAGAACGTAAAAATTCCTTGCAGTGACAGAGCCTGAACGACACACACAAAATGCTGGAGGAACCCAGCAGGCCAGGCAGCATCTATAGAAGAAAGTACAGTCGGTGTTTCAGGTTGAAACTCTTCAGCAGGAGGGGAGAGAGGAACACCAGGTGATAGGTGAAACTTGGAGGGAGAGGGATGAAGCAAAGAGCTGGGAAGTTGATTGGTGAAAGAGATAGACGATGATGGAAGAAAGGAGAAAGTAGTGAGGTGATGGGCAAGCAAGGAGATAACATGAGAGAGGGACAAGGGGATGGGGAATGAAGGTGGGGCTGGTGGAGACATTACTGGACATTTGAGAAATCAATGTTCATGTCACCAGGTTGGAGTTGACCCAAACAGAATATAAAGTGTTGTTCCTCCAACCCAAGTGTGGCCTTATCCCAATGTGAGGCCACGGATGGACATATCGGAATGGGACTGGGAAGTGGAATTAAAATGAGCGGCCACTGGGAATCCAGGTTGTTATGGCGGACAGAGCATAGATGCTCAGCAGAATGGTGTCCCATTATGGTAAAATAAAGTGAAGACGTAACCAAACACACAAAATGTTGGAGGATCTCAGCAGGTCAGGCAGCATCAATGGAGGGGAACAATCACTCTATGTTTCAGATGAAGGCACTTCATCAGGACTGGAATGAAAGGGGATTGAAGGCAGAATAAGAAGGGGGTAAGCTGGCAGGTAAAAGGAGAAACCAGGTGAGGAGAAAGGTGGCACCACTGCGCCCCCTATAGGAAGGAAACACGGGAAAACTGTTAACTTTTTCTGCTTCACTGAAGTTTATTGAATAGAGTTCTCTCTTCGTTTTATCTCGGTGGGATTCCCACATGGCTGTCACTTTGATGAGATTCTGCTGTGAGGTGGCCCTTGGTTTCAGTGTTGGAATGAAATGTATTAACATGTTTTATCAGGCAGCTCTCTCTATCTGAGACAAATTTATTATTCATTACACAAAAGGTAATCTCTACTAATGGAAAATCTGATTTCGAAGACTTGATAACTAGAGTGAGCTTGCAAATGCCAGAGACTTCAGTTCAGCATGGATTGCTCTAATCCCCTGCATATGCCATTGGTGCATGTTCTGATTAACCCTGCACATAAGTCAGGGCAGTCAGAAATTCAAGTCTTCCTCTGTAATTCCAGCCTGATCATTCCGCAGGCCAGGATTTCCTTAGGCAAGTGGTTGAGTAGGTGATTGGAAGTGATAAAGAGCAGTGGATAGTTCAATTGGCTAATAGGAGTGTCCAGAGATGGTGGAGATATTGGATCTGTAGCTGTGGAGATCTAACTGATATTGCAGTGTTGGAAATCAGCATCAGAATCAGGTTTAATTTTGCAGATGTATGTCATGAAATTTGTTGTTATGTAGCAACATAATTGTGCATACCTTGTGTGTATTTATTTATTTATTCATTTATTTTTTCCCCCTCACCTTTTGTGTTTGTGAATTTACCCCTCAATGTTGGGTCCTCACCCAGAGGCCTGGGAGCGTGAGGGTTTGGCTCAGTATCCTTGTTGTTCCTAGAAGTGCGCTTTTCTGGGCCAAGATCCCAGATGCTGTTCCTGGGTCTTATTGGAGCCACTCTCCCAGTCCAGCTGTCACAGCTCCAAGTGCTCCTATCACCACCGAGATTATCTTAACCTTCCACATCCTTTCTATCTACTCTTTCAAGCCCTGGTATTTCTCCAGCTTCTCATATTCTTTCTTCCTGATGTTACTGTCATTCCGGATTGCCATTTCTATTACTATTGCTTTCTTCTGTTCCTTGTCCAGTATTACTGTGTCTGGTTGTTTGGCCAGTACCTCCTTATCAGTCTGTATTTGGAAGTCCCATAGGGTCTTATCTCTGTCATTGTCCACTACCTTCTTGGTGTTTCCCATTTGGACTTGGGAGTGTCCAATCCATACTCAGCACAGATGCTCCTGTACACAATTCCTGTCACTTTGTTATGCCATTCAGTGTATGCTGTCCCTGCCTGCATCTTGCACCCTCCTATGATGTGCTGGATGGTTTCAGTGGATTCCTTGTACAGTCTGAATCTTGGGTCTTGGCTGGTGTGATAGAACCTGCTTGTATTGTCCTTGCGCTCAGCGTCTGTTCTTGTGCAGCAATGAGCAATGTCTCTGTGCTGTCCCTCAGCCCTGCCATTTCCAGTCATTGGTAGGACTTTCTTATGTCAGCCACCTCTGATATTTGGCGATGGTACATCCCATGTAGTGGCTTGTCCTGCCATGGCCTCTGGTCCTCTGGCTCTGCTTCACCCACTTCCATTTCCATGTTCCTTGCCTGTTGTCTGAGGTACTCTCCTAGCAGGTCTTCCTTAAGGGCCATCTTCCTGATATATTCGTGGATATTCTGCATTTCTTCCAGGACTGTGCCGTACACACTTACAAGTCCCTGTCCTCCTTTATTCTGGCGGGTGTACAGTCGCTCAGTATTGGAATTTGGGTGCAATCCTCCATGTACAGTTAGTAGTTTCTGGGTCTTGATGCCAGCAGCTTCCAGTTCGTTCCTTGGCCAGCGGCTGGGTATCTGATGACTGGTTGTGCAAATGCGTTGATGGCTCTAATCTTGTTCTTCCCATTCAGCTGGCTTTATAGGATCTGTCTCGCTCTGGGCAGATAGATGTTGCCGCCTTCCTTGTGTCCTCATTGTGGCTTCCTTACACCTGCAGGATCCCCAGGTATTTGTAGCTGTCCTGTGCATTCGGTGTGTGGCCTTCAGGTAGCTCGACTCCTTCAGTCTGATGGGTTTGCCTCATTTCACTCCTTCAGTCTGATGAGTTTGCCTCATTTCACTCCTTCAGTCCTGATGGGTTTGCCTCATTTCACTCCTTCAGTCCTGATGAGTTTGCCTCATTTCACTCCTTCAGTCTGATGAGTTTGCCTCATTTCACTCCTTCAGTCTGATGAGTTTGCCTCATTTCACTCCTTCAGTCCTGGTGAGTTTGCCTCATTTCACTCCTTCAGTCCTGATGGGTTTGCCTCATTTCACTCCTTCAGTCCTGATGGGTTTGCCTCATTTCACTCCTTCAGTCCTGATGAGTTTGCCTCATTTCACTCCTTCAGTCTGATGAGTTTGCCTCATTTCACTCCTTCAGTCTGATGAGTTTGCCTCATTTCACTCCTTCAGTCCTGATGGGTTTGCCTCATTTCACTCCTTCAGTCCTGATGAGTTTGCCTCATTTCACTCCTTCAGTCTGATGAGTTTGCCTCATTTCACTCCTTCAGTCTGATGAGTTTGCCTCATTTCACTCCTTCAGTCCTGGTGAGTTTGCCTCATTTCACTCCTTCAGTCTGATGAGTTTGCCTCATTTCACTCCTTCAGTCCTGATGAGTTTGCCTCATTTCACTCCTTCAGTCTGATGAGTTTGCCTCATTTCACTCCTTCAGTCCTGATGAGTTTGCCTCATTTCACTCCTTCAGTCTGATGAGTTTGCCTCATTTCACTCCTTCAGTCCTGATGGGTTTGCCTCATTTCACTCCTTCAGTCCTGATGAGTTTGCCTCATTTCACTCCTTCAGTCTGATGAGTTTGCCTCATTTCACTCCTTCAGTCTGATGAGTTTGCCTCATTTCACTCCTTCAGTCCTGGTGAGTTTGCCTCATTTCACTCCTTCAGTCTGATGAGTTTGCCTCATTTCACTCCTTCAGTCCTGATGAGTTTGCCTCATTTCACTCCTTCAGTCTGATGAGTTTGCCTCATTTCACTCCTTCAGTCCTGATGAGTTTGCCTCATTTCACTCCTTCAGTCTGATGAGTTTGCCTCATTTCACTCCTTCAGTCTGATGGGTTTGCCTCATTTCACTCCTTCAGTCTGATGGGTTTGCCTCATTTCACTCCTTCAGTCCTGATGAGTTTGCCTCATTTCACTCCTTCAGTCTGATGGGTTTGCCTCATTTCACTCCTTCAGTCCTGATGAGTTTGCCTCATTTCACTCCTTCAGTCTGATGAGTTTGCCTCATTTCACTCCTTCAGTCCTGATGAGTTTGCCTCATTTCACTCCTTCAATCTGATGAGTTTGCCTCATTTCACTCCTTCAGTCCTGATGAGTTTGCCTCATTTCACTCCTTCAGTCTGATGAGTTTGCCTCATTTCACTCCTTCAGTCTGATGGGTTTGCCTCATTTCACTCCTTCAGTCCTGATGAGTTTGCCTCATTTCACTCCTTCAGTCTGATGAGTTTGCCTCATTTCACTACCAACTGGCTTCAATTCTCCAGTCCAACTGACATCATGTTGTCTCTGCTGCACTCCCTTGTCAGATAGATTAGTGAGTCAGTGTCTCTTTCATTTCTGGCACACAGCTTGATGTACAGCATTATGTACAGGAGGTGGCCGATGGTCACTCCTCTCCTGAACCTGTACCCATCCCCACTCTCTGAGATGATCTGGCTGAAGGGGGTGGCAGGGTCAAGCCTATGCAGACCAGCAGTGGGATAGTGCATCACCCTGGTATATTCCACATCTGATGGTCACTTGCGCTATGGGTTTTAAGTTAACTTCTAGCATTGCCCTCCAATGGCCCATTGAGTTCTTGATGAAGGTCCTTACTGCCTTGTTGACCTTGTACAGAGACAGACATTCCAGGATCCATGTGTGGGGCATTGAGTCGTATGCTTTCTGGTAGTTAGTCCAGACTGTGCTTAGGTTGGTTTGCCTGGTCTTGGAGTCGGTCATGGCTACTTCATCGACCAATAGTTGGTGCTTGGAGCCTCTAGTTCCATTACCTCTGAGCAGGGCTCAGAAATTTCCACACACGTTCCTTCTGCTTGCTGGATATGATGCCTGATAGGAGATTCCATGTGGTTGACAGGCAGGTTATAGGCCGGTAGTTTGATGGTGTTGATCCTTTGTGAGGATCCTTCATTGAGTTAGCTATTCAGAGTACTGTCCTTCCTTGAGTCAGCCAGTCGGGATGGGAGACTGCTTCAAGCAGCCGGTTCGTTTGAGTTGCCAGCCGCGTAGGTAATGTTGTTCATTTTTTCAGCCAATAGGCATGGATCATGTCAGGCCCTGGCGATGTCCTTTCTTTTTCAATCTTTTTATTGAATTTCATATATATAAAGAGAAACATAACATAATATAAATAGGTTATAAATGCATTAGATTTAAAGTTAAATTTATAATAGGATAACAATATCTTATTAAATATCAACCAAAGAAAAAACTTATAATAAACAATCAAACCTATTTTGATTGAACATGAAAAAGAATAAAAATAGTCATCAAAAGAAAAAAAAAGTAAAAATGCACGAAGAAATGTATATTAAAAAACATAAACCTAAGCTAGCATGGGCAATAATACCAGTTTATATGAGTATGATAGTGTCAAAAACTCCAGAACTCCATACCAGAACAAGAATAAAATGAGAAAAGGTCTGGAAGAGGCCAAATTAATTCATATAAAAGTGTCGAATGAACAGTCCCCAAGTTTCTTCAAATTTAATTGATGAATCGAAAATAGTACTTCTAATTTTTTCTAAACTCAGACAAGAGATAGTTTGAGAAAATCACTGAAATGTGGAAGGAGGGTTTACTTCTTTCCATTTTTTTAATATAGACCTTCTAGCCATTAATGTTACAAAGGCGATCATTCGTCTAATTGAAGGGGAAAGTCGACTACCATCCTCATTTGGTATACCAAAAATTGCAGTAATAAAATGAGGTTGTAAATCAATATTCCAAATTGAGGAAATGGTAGCAAATATGTCCTTCCAATAGTTATGTAAAGTGGGACATGACCAAAACATATGGGTCAATGAGGCCACATCTGAATGACATCTGTCACATTGAGGGTTAATATGAGAATAGAATCGAGCAAGCTTATCTTTAGACATATGAGCTCTATGTACGACCTTAAATTGTATTAAAGCACGTTTAGCACGTATAGAAGAAGAATTAACCATTTGTAAAATTTTTCCCCATTTTTCTGTTGATATATTATATTGAAGTTCTTTTTCCCACTCTTGTTTAATTCTACCTGATATTTCTGGTTGTATCTTCATAATCCTATTATAAATAAAAGCCACCAATCCTTTCTGACAAGGATTCAGGGTAAAAATCATGTCTGAAAAGTCTATCAAAGTTGAATTGGGAAAAGGTGGTAAAACTTTATATAAAAAAATTCTAATTTGTAAATATCTAAAAAAATTAGATTTAGGTTAATTAAATTTGTTGGAAAGTTGGTCAAAAGACATCAAACTACCTTCAAAAAAGAGATCACGAAAACATATTATACCTTTCCTTTTCCATATGCTAAAAGCTTGATCTGTTAAAGAAGGTTTAAAAAAGAAGTTAAGTAAGATAGGGCTATCAAGAACAAAGTTTTTCAGAGTAAAAAATTTACGAAATTGAAACCAAATTCGTAATGTGTGTTTGACAATAGGATTGGATATCTGTTTATTGAGTTTAACTAAATCAACCGGAAGAGAAGAACCAAGAATGGAGAATAAAGAATATCCTTGTGCAACATTACATTCTAAATTTACCCACTGTGGGCACAATGGTGAATCCAAATCTAGTTTCCAATATATTAAGTTTTGAATATTATTCGCCCAATAATAAAATCTAAAGTTAGGTAAAGCTAAACCACCATCGTTTTCAGATTTCTGTAACTGTCTTTTACTTAACCTGGGATTTTTATTTTGCCACACAAATGAGGAAATTTTTGAATCAATGTTATCGAAGAAAGATTTAGGAATAAAAGTTGGTAAGGCTTGAAATAAATATAAAAATTTCGGTAAAATCATCATTCTAATAGCATTAATCCGACCAACTAATGATAAAGATAAAGGAGACCATCTAGTAGTAAGTTGTTGAATTTGATGAAGCATGGGTAAAAAATTCAATCTGAATAAATCTTTATACTTCTTAGTAATTTTTATACCTAAATAAATAAAGTTATCAGTAACAACTTTAAATGGTGTCCTGTCATTCAATAAAGTTTGCTCATTTAAAGGAAATATTTCACTCTTATCCAAATTTAATTTATAACCAGAAAAACTACCAAATTGAACCAACAAAGATAGGATAGCGGGAATAGACCTATCAGGATCAGAAATATATAACAAGTCATCAGCATAAAGTGATAACTTGTATAACTTTTCATTATGAGTAATACCAAAAATATTAGGAGATTCACGAATAGCAATGGCTAAAGGTTCTAATGCGATATTAAATAATAAAGGACTTAAGGGACAACCTTGTCTCATACCACGAGATAATTGAAAAAAAGAGGATCTATAATTATTTGTAAGAACAGAAGCAACAGGTTTATAATATATTAATTTAATCCATGATATAAAATTAGAACTAAAATTAAAATTTTTCAAGGCATTAAATAAGTATGTCCATTCAACTCTATCAAAAGCTTTTTCAGCATCTAGTGAGATAACACATTCTGAGGTTGTGGGTGAAGAAGTATAAATTATATTAATCAATTTTCTAACATTTAAAAAGGAATACCGATTCCTAATAAAACCAGTTTGGTCTTCTGAAATAATCTGTGATAATACTTTTTCTAACCTAATAGCTAAAATTTTTGTAAGAATCTTAGAGTCTACATTTAATAGCGATATAGGGCGATAAGATGCACATAAAGTAGGGTCTTTATCTTTTTTAAGAATTAGAGAGATAGTAGCTTCATAAAAAGACTGAGGTAATCTCTTCTTAGTAAATGCATCATTAAAGATTTCACATAGCCAAGGGGAAAGCGAAGAAGAAAAAGTTTTTAAAAATTCTATAATATAACCATCAGGGCCAGGAGCTTTCCCTGAATTCATTGATGAGATAGCCTCTCCTATTTCGGCCATAGAAATAGGAGCATCGAACACACTTCGATCTTCGTCTGTCAGTTTGGGAATATTTATATTGTTAAAAAAATTATCCATCATGGACAGATCGCCATCAAATTCTGATTGATATAAAGATTTATAAAAATCTTGAAAAGTATTATTAATTTCTCTATGATCTGTAGTCAGATTACCATCTTGTTTACGAATTTTAATAATTTGTCGCCTACTCGAAATAGCTTTTAATTGGTTAGCTAACAATTTACCAGTTCAATCACAATGAATATAAAATTGAGCCCTGGTCTTAATTAATTGATTCTCAATTGAAGAAGATAATAATAAGCTATGTTCCATTTGAAGCTCAACTCTCTTCTTATAAAGTTCTTTGGTAGGAGTAACGGAATAAATCTTATCAATTTCTTTAATTTTATCCACCAATAAAGCTATATCTAAATATCTTTGTTTTCTTTTACCAACGGAATTGAGATAATTTGTCCACGGATAAAAGCCTTGAAAGAGTCCCAAAGTATTCCTCTGTCAATCTCTTCGGTATAGTTTGTTGAAAAAAATAAGTCAATTTGTTGTTTTATGAAGGTAATAAATTCTGGATCTTGAAGCAAAGTAGCGTTGAGTCTCCAAGATCCAGTATTAATGGAAGAGTCCGAAATCTTGATAGATAACTTCAAAGGTGCATGATCCGAAATGGCAATAGAATCATATTTACAATCAGTAACATCTGTTAATAAACAATGATCAATAAGGAAATAATCAATTCTAGAATAACTATGATATACATGTGAAAAAAAATGAAAATTCTTTATCTTTAGGGTTCAAAAACCGCCATATTTCAGTAATTCCCGAATCAACCATAAAAGAATTAATAAGTAAGGCTGATCTATTCGGAAGAGTTTGAATAGGTTTAGATCTATCCATCAAAGGATTCAGACAACAATTAAAATCTCCACCCATTATCAACATATATTGATTTAGATTAGGAAGGGAAGTAAATAAACGTTTAAAAAATTCAGGGCAGTCAAAGTTTGGAACATAAATATTAACTAGAACCACTTTTCGATTAAAAAGTGAACCAGTAATCAACAAAAATCTGCCCTGTGGGTCAGAAATAATTTCACGATGTGTAAACGAAATTGAGGGGTCTATAAAAATAGACACACCCCTAATTTTGGCGGTACAATTCGAGTGAAATTGTTGACCCAGAACCTAAAAAAGCGTTGATTATCCTCCCTCCTAATATGGGTCTCCTGTGCAAAGATAATATTAGCATTCAGTCTATGGAATACTTTAAATATTTTTTTATGTTTAATCGGATGATTTAAACCATTAGTATTCCAAGAGATAAAATTAATAGACTTATCCATCATGCCAATATTGATTGTGTATATCATAAAAGGTTAAGAAGACACATAACCCATAATTCAGGAAGAAGGAAAAATGATTCAGGAGCAACCGGAGAAAATGACACCTCAACAATATTAATAATTTAAAGTCGGCCCATAAACTAAAAGCAAAAAAATAAAAAGCAAAAGCGTGAAAAAAGATCCCTACCCCCTCCCCCAATCCCTCGAAAAAAAACCAAGCGGCAGGCGCACGAACTAATACTAATATTACCCCCATTTCAAGATGGCAGCTCCATGAAAAGATAAAAAGAGATTATAAAACACCCAGATTTAAGTACAGGGTTGCAAAAAAAAAAAGAATATATATCAATCAAAATGAAAAAAAAGTAATATAATAAAGTAAAAGATCATTAATTAAAAAAGGATAGATGTTAAAGTTTGAAACAGTGTAACATGCCTTTAAAAAAAGATTCCATATTCAATACAAAAAAATGACGTTTCAAAAGCAAAGACTTATGGGAAGAAGAAACGACATTTTGAAAAAGCCGTATTACAAAATATAAATGTAAATTCACCAATCTATTAAAAAAGTTTAAAAAAAAGGTTATCAAAATAGAATTAAAAAAGGATTCAATAATCACTACAATATAAAAAAAGGGTCCAAAAATCCAAAACATTCGTCCCATTCTCAAATACAAGCAAACAAATGAATGCTTACAGAAAGCAAAGTCTTATGGGAGGAAGAAACGACATCTTAAAAAAAGAAATCATTATTACAAAATATAAACATGTATATCCAATTCAGAAAAAAAAGAAAAAAGACATTATGGTAAAATTAAAAGAGCATCTATAAACCATGATAGTAAAAAAAAAACGGGTCTACAGACCAAAGTAAAAAGCTATAACGCAGCTTCATAAGTTAAAGCCCAAAACGAAATGGCATCTTCTCTCCAAAAATTCTTCAACATAACACATAATTCAGCTTATGCTGGAAGATCGATGTTCTTCAACGAATTTCTTCGCATCTTCCGGAGTATTAAAAAAGCGCTGAGTGTCGTCACTCAACGTTATTCTGAGATTCGCTGGGTATCTTAAAGCTTGTTTAAATCCAATCGAATGAATCTCTGCCATCACTGGTTTAAAAGCGATTCTTACTTTCATTACTTCAAATGAATAATCTTCAACAATACGAAACGTGTTGCTTCTGTAAGAAGTCATACCTTTCTGACGAGCTAGTCGGATTAAAAGTTCTTTCTCCCGAGGATAATGGAGGCAAACAATCACAGCTCGTGGTTTGTCTCTCGAGATTGAAAATCTCGAAACTCTGTGGGCATGATCAATAGTAGGTTTAGCTTTCAAAACATCAGCGCCAAAAACTTCCCATAATAAGTTAGAGAAAAATTCAGTTAAGTCACCAGATTCAACATTTTCGGGAAGCCCGATGATTCGCAAATTCTGTCTACGACATCGGTTTTCAAGATCGGTGATTTTAAACTTATAATGCTCTACTGTTTTAGCAGTCGACAGTACCTTCTTCTCCAGTGTTTCGATTGTACATATTTTTTCACAAATTAACTTATCAAGAGCTGCAAACTTTTCTTCATGTCGTTCAATATCTGCTGCCTGCGATTGTAACTTGGTATCAAACGATCTAACGGCTTCTTTGAGCCCAGACATTTTCGCAGTAAGCTTATTTTCCAGACTTGTAATTTTACTTTCCAAACTTGCAAGTTTAGTATCCAGTTTAGTATCCAGAAGATTAGAAATTGTGTCAATAGATAGAGGCTCTTTAGACGATTTCTTAGGTGCAGACATTTTAAGTTTGGAAAGATTAAATCAAGTATTATTTTAGAAAAGAAATAAATCGTATCAACCCATGTAATAAAGATGAAAAGATTTGATTAAAGGGTGATTATAGTTTAAAAAATGAAGAGCGCCTAAAAGGCAGATGTTTACGTCGCCATCTTGAAACTCCGTCCCCCCTGGCGATGTCCAGTTCTTCCTACATGCTACCCGTTGCTCTGTTGCTGTGATGACTGGTTCTTCCTCTGGGAGATTGTAGAGACTTGCTTGTCGGTTTTACAGCCATTGGGCACTGGTGTTATATAAAAGGAAATAAGTGATGCAAAAAGAGATCAAGAATATAATGGGCTAGAGTTTATGGGTTCACTGCCATTCAGAAATCTGTTGGCAGAGGCTAAGAAGCTGTTTCTAAAACATTGAGGAAAACTTGCTTGCAAGAGAGAAGGCGGGGGAGGGGGAGGGAGAGCTTAAAGACATAAAGTAGGCTGAGAGATAGAGAGTGAGAGAGTGATACAGAAAGATAGATAGAAAGAGAATAAAGAGAGTGAGAGATAGAGAGTAAGACTGTGTGTTTGTGTGTTTGTGAGACTGTACACGTGAGAGAGAGAGAAAAAGGGAGAGAGATGGAGAGAGTGGGTGCTGGTAGACTGACCTTTACAAGTGGCTCTTTGGCTGCCTGGAGAATGACAGAGATGGAACCAGGAACCAGGAGAGTGGTGGTTTGTGCAGCTGACTTTCTCCAAGGTTACAGATAGGTTTGTTTATGGTGTAACTTGACGGAGCAACTTTGCTTTTTCTGAATCACAGTCCGAGGATGCGCTGGCAGAAGCCCGCAAGTGTTGCCTTGCGTCTGGCACCAACGTAACAGGCTCACGACTTACTAACTAACCCGAACCTCTTCTTTGGACTGTGGGAAGAAATCGGAATACCCAGAGGAAACCCAAGTGGTTAGGGGGAGAACATACAAACTCCTTACAGACAGCAATGGGAGTTGAACTTCAATCTTACAGCGGGCACTGTAAAGCATTACATTAACCACTACGCTACCATGCCTCCATAGAGTGCTGGTGACTACCACCACCTCCTCAATCTCTGGTAACAGGGGACTTCAAGCTGAGAATCCCAAATGACCTCGGCATTATCTCTGATGTTGTGTTATAAAACTACCTGCTCAGTTAGGGATGAAATTTAGTCCTGGTCCTGCAAACAACACTCACATTTCTACAATGAATTAAAGAAAAGATTTTAATTCAAGTGCATTTTGACTTATAAACATAAACAGGGCTCAAAATGCAGAAGATACATCCTTATTGAGCTTAATTTTAATGACTTCATTATTGGTTTAATTGGATATGTTCCACATGGGCAGTAATATTAATAGCTGCAATTAACTTAGTGTGAAAATATAATTTAGCAGTATTAACAGACACTTTATTCTTCAAAACAACAAATTGCCTCCATAAAGTCCCGCTAATGCAATAAAATGTCTCGAAGCACTTCACAGAACTGTTATCAAGCCGTATTTTACGAGAGCATCTTGAAGAGCCGTCAGGATTAACAGCCAAATGTTTGGTCAGAGGCATTGCTCTGTGAGCAGCAGAATAACAGAACGGTTTGCACAATCGCTTGTCAGCACCAGCAATCATCGATTGGGGTTCGATTCCTGCCACGGTCCCTATGTGACCACTGGGCTTTCTCCAGCTGCTCCTCTTTCCCCCTGCGTTCCAAACACATCCAGGTTAGGGTTAGTAAGTTCTGGGCAAGCTGGAAGTGTGGCAAACACTTACAGGCTGACACCTCCCCCCCCCCCACCCCAGCCCACTGCTTCCCAGCACAATCTTCCTTGATTTGATTTCTCAACATCTCTGTACATCTATCCTGGACCCAACATTACTGAGAGGGCTCGACAGGGGCTACGTTTCATTTGGAGATTGAGGAGACTCATTGTGTCATCACTTGTGAATCTCTACAGATTTACTGAGGAGAGCATTCTGACTGGTTGCATCACCCTCTGGTATGGAGGGGCCTCGGCACAGGATTGGAAAAAGTTCAAAGTAAATTCATTATCAATGTATATAAATGTTCACCATATACAACCCGAGACTCAGCAGCAGGAAGTTGCAGACTTAGCGAGCTCCATCACGGACACTAGTCTCCCCAGCAGTCCCAAAAGTGACCCTTCAAAAAAATCAGCATCCATCTTCAGCACCTCCACCACCCAGGACGTGCACTCTTCTCAGTGCTACTGTCAGGGAGGAGGTAGAGGAGCCTAATAACACACACAGCACTTTAGCAACAGCTTCTTCCCCTCCGCCATCGGGTTTATGAATGGACAAGGATCCCATGTACACTACCTCAATACTTCACAAAGCACACTGCAGATACCATGGTCAAATCAAGATGTACGAAAAAGCTGGAGGAACTCAGCAGGTTGGGCAGCATCCGTTGAAAGAAGCAGTCAACGTTTCGGGTCCTGACGAAGGGTCTCAACCCGAAACGTTGACTGCTTCTTTCAACGGATGCTGCCTGACCTGCTGAGTTCATCCAGCCTTTTTTTGTACCTCAATACTTCTTTTGCTCTCATTTAGCACTGCTTATTTAGAACATAGAACACAGAAAATCTACAGCACATTACAGGTGCTTTGGTCCACAATGTTGTGCTGACCATGTAAACTGCTCAATAAACTGCCTAGAATTACCCTACTGCATAGCCCTCCATCTTTCTAAACTCCATGTACCTAATTGTATCCATCTCTAGCACTGTGGCTGGTAGTGCATTCCACGCACCCACTACAGTCTATGTGAAAAACTTACCCCTAACATCTCCCTTGTACTTAATTCCAAGAACCTTAAAACTATGCCCCTTGTATTAGCCATTTCAGCCCTGGGAAAAAGCCTCTGATTCTCCACAGGATCAATGCCTTTCATCATCTTATACACCTCTATCAGGTCACCTCTCATCCTCCGTCACTCCAAGGAGAAAAGGCTGTACATATTTCTTTTTATAATATATAATTCTTTAAATCATGTATTGCATTGTATGGCTGCCACAAACAACAAATTTTACAGCATATGACGGTGCTATTGAACCTGATTCTGCAAGTTTTCTGAGCTTAGGATACTGGCAGTTGGTGCTGAGGGAGGAGCAGTGGAAATCAGGAAGAACTTAAAAGGCCAGGAGGGGCGGAATTCCAATCCCCTGCCTGATGCTGAAGGAAATCCTGCCACTTCTTGATCAAGTTAAGGACAATTTGAGTTCAGTTGGACCATACCTTCAGAGAACACACTTGTGCAGCTCATAGAACTGCTAACTCACAGATTCAGGTTCACTCCTGAACTGTGGTGCTGTCTGTGTGGAGTTTGCACGTCCTCTCTGTGATTGTGTGTCGGTTTCCCCTGTTGCTCCAGCTGTGTCCCACATCCCAAAGGCTGGTAGGTTAATTTTCTACAGTAGACCGGCCCAAATGTCTAGGTGCTCAAAGTTCAAAAGTCAATTTACTATCAAAGTACAGATATGTCACCATATACAACCCTGAGATTCATTTTTGCGGGCATCCACAGTAAATAGAAGAAAAACAATGGAATCAGTGAAAAATTGCACACGACAGAGATGGACAGACAATGTTGGAATCTTGGGGGCTTTTCAGGAAAATGAAAGAATTGGAACTACCCTAGGATTAGTGATTGAATGTTGGTGCTGAATCTTAGGGCCTGGGTGAACTCTGTGGCATAGAGGTCTCAGCCTGAAGCTCTGATCCATGCAGTCACAGGCTGATGTGGATGTGAAGGATGGATGGAATGCTACAGTGTTTTAATGTGGAGAACATAGAACATAGATCAGTACAGGCCTTTCGGCCCACAATGTTATACCGACCTGTTTATCCACTCTAAGATCAATCTCAGGTGGTGGAGTGGAGTTATGTCTCTACCAATGGAGGTGTAAGGTGCTCCTTCCCCTCCACTAGCCTGCAGGTTACCCTTGGGTAAGGGGTGGCATCTGCTTAGCACCACCTCCCACTCCGACTGGTGTCACGTGGGAGCAGGTGGTGGATGGCCATATGAGCAACTAATGCATATAGAAACATAGAAAACTTACGGCACAATACAGGCCCTTCGACCCATAAAACTGTGCCGAACATGTCCTTACCTTAGAACTACCTAGGCTCACAAATCAAGGCGAACACTGAAGCCAGGCGGACAATCTCTGAAGAGTATTGATAACGGTTGGGGTCACCCATCTTGTAAAGACACTATCTGGAAGAAGGCAATGGCAAAGCAGCTCTGTAGGAAAGTTTGCCAAGAACAGGCATGGTGATGCAAAGACCATGATCACCTACGTCAAACAGCACAGGAAATGAACAAAGAGCAATCTACACCATTCCTCCCTCATAGCCCTGTAATTTTCTTTCATCCATCTGCCTGTTTAAGAGTGTCATGGTGCACTCATGAAGGATTGAACCCAGGTGTGGAGAAACAGCAGGAATCCCCAGGAAGAGATGGAAACAAAAGGTTAAACCAGACAATTCATCCTCTTTGGCAAAATGACCTCACCAAGGCACTGAATGAGAGACTTCCTTAAATACTCATAGACAGTGGGAAACACGTGGCAGCCGCAGTTAACTTGACAAAGTTAAACCAAAAACTTAAGGACTTATCAACTCCAGCTGATTAGAAAATACAGTTGCTCAAAAAACCCAGAAGCTCTTCGCTCTATAGCAAGCCACAGGGCTCATGACAGTACCTCCCCCCTCCCCCCCAACTAAGGCCGGCACTGGATGGCCCAGCGAGCTCCCAAGATATGTCTGAATAACACAAGGCAGACCTGGAGCCTGAGGCTGCACTCTGATGCTCCCAAGATATGTCTGAATAACACAAGGCAGACCTGGAGCCTGAGGCTGCACTCTGATGCTCCCGAGGCTGGCCTGAAAAACACAAGGCAGACCTGGAGCCTGAGGCTGCACTCTGATGCTCCCGAGGCAGGCCTGAAAAACACAAGGCAGACCTGGAGCCTGAGGCTGCACTCTGATGCTCCCGAGGCAGGCCTGAAAAACACAAGGCAGACCTGGAGCCTGAGGCTGCACTCTGATGCTCCCGAGGCAGGCCTGAAAAACACAAGGCAGACCTGGAGCCTGAGGCTGCACTCTGATGCTCCTGAGGCAGGCCTGAAAAACACAAGGCAGACCTGGAGCCTGAGGCTGCACTCTGATGCTCCCGAGGCAGGCCTGAAAAACACAAGGCAGACCTGGAGCCTGAGGCTGCACTCTGATGCTCCCGAGGCAGGCCTGAAAAACACAAGGCAGACCTGGAGCCTGAGGCTGCACTCTGATGCTCCCGAGGCTGGCCTGAAAAACACAAGGCAGACCTGGAGCCTGAGGCTGCACTCTGATGCTCCCGAGGCAGGCCTGAAAAACGCAAGGCAGACCTGGAGCTTAAAAACATAGCATACAACTTGGGAACATAGCATGTACGTTGGAAACTTAGCAAGATAAAACAACTGAGAGACATAACAATTCACCTGGAAGCATAGCAAGATCATATAGCTCAGTAA
This sequence comes from Hypanus sabinus, assembly GCF_030144855.1. Classification (NCBI taxonomy): domain Eukaryota; kingdom Metazoa; phylum Chordata; class Chondrichthyes; order Myliobatiformes; family Dasyatidae; genus Hypanus; species Hypanus sabinus. The sequence continues at coordinate 17,068,415 of NC_082707.1, forward strand.
CATTGCACTTGACTTGAAAACGTAGCATATAACTCAGAAAAAGTGCACAACATGGGTTACCTTATGAACCCTGTTGACTCAGAGAACCTTGGAAGAAGTCTGGAACGCAGACTGGAGAAGCTCAGAACCTCTGCTGGGTCCATATTAGTGAGATCATTCTGTCATGGAGCTCTCACAAAGTATTGGACCCAAATGTGGGGGAATGGCAGGATTCCCAGGAAGAGATGGAAACAAAAGGTTAAATGTCAAATCAGAGCAGAGGGACACCATGAAAATTCATCCTCTCTGACACAATGACCCCACTAAGCCACTGAACTGGGGACCTCTAAATAATCATAGTCTGCAGAAAACGCGTGGCAGCCACAATTAAATTGACAAGATCAAACAGAAAACACAAGGGCTTAACAACTCTAGTTAACACACTGATTAGCAAATGTGGGTGCTCAAAAACCCCAGAAGCTCATTGCTCTACAGCAAGCCACGGAGTTCATGACTGAAGTTCTCAAACGTCCCTAATGTATCTGCCTCTACCAGCACCACTGGCTGCCCACTCTGTGTGTAAATAAATCCAAGGCTGATAACCCCCTCATATTTAAAATTGCTCTCCTTCATTTGAGCCACACCTGCCCTCGGAAAAAATTTCTGGCTATCCACTTGATCTGTGTCTCTTGCACAACTTTATCAAGTTATCTCTCATCCTTCTTCACTCTAAAGTAAAAAGCAGGAGTTCCCAACCTTGTTTATGCCATTGATGCCTATCATTAACCAAGGGGTCCATGGACCCCAGATTAGGAACCTCTGTTCTAAAGAGACAAGCCCTACCTTGCTCTATTTCTTCTCATAAGACATGTTCTCTAGTCTAGGCAACATCCTGGTGAATCTGCTCTGCACCCTTTCTAAAGCTTCCACATCCTCCCTATAATAAGGCGACATGTCTACATGTTCTCCACATATTCCTATCAATTTCCTTATTTTATTGAGAAGTATAAAACTATGAGGGGCAGAGATAAACAAATGTACTCAGTTTCTTCCGCCCAAGATTGGGGAATTATGAACTGGAGGGCATAGGCTTAAGGGGAGAGAGGAAATATTCAACAGGAGCTTCAGGGGCTTTTTTTACATAGATGGCTGTATGTATGTGGAATGAGCTGCAAGAGGAAGGGGCATTTACAACATTTAAGAGACATTTGGATAGGTACATGGATAGTAAAGATTTCGAGGGATACAGGTCAAATGCTGGCAAAACGGACTATCTTGGATTGTATCCTGGTCTGCATGGACTAGTTGGGCCAAAAATTCGAAGTTGAAAATACACCTATTATCAAAGTATGTATACTATAAACAACCTTGCGATTCATCTCATTACCGGCAGTCACCATACAAAGGAACCCAATAGAACCCATCTAAAAAGAAGACCATCCAACAGCTAACCTGCAGAAAAAAATAACAAACTATGCAAGCAATAAAAGTAAGCAAATAACATTCAGAACTGAAGTCCATAACAGTGATTCCTCAGCGGTGAAAGTCAGACAGACAGACATACTTTATTGATCCCGAGGGAAATTGGGTTTCATTACAGTCACACCAACTAAGAATAGTGTAGAAATATAGCAATATAAAACCAGAAATAATTAAATAATAATAAGTAAATTATGCCAAGTGGGAATAAGTCCAGGACCAGCCTATTGGCTCAGGGTGTCTGACACTCCGAGGGAGAGGTTGTAAAGTTTGATGGCCACAGGTAGGAATCACTTCCTATGACACTCAGTGTTGCATCTCGATGGAATGAGTCTCTGGCTGAATGTACTCCTGTGCCTAACCAGTACATTACGGAGTGGATGGGAGTCATTGTCCAAGATGGCATGTAACTTGGGCAGCATCCTCTTTACAGATACCACCATCAGAGAGTCCAGTTCTACCCCCACAACATCACTGGCCTTATGAATGAGCTTGTTGATTCTGTTGGTGTCTGCTACCCTCAGCCTGTTGCCCCAGCAAACAACAGCAATCATGATAGCACTGGCCACCACAGACTCGTAGAACATCCTCAGCATCAACTGGCAGATGTTAAAGGACCTCAGTCTCCTCAGGAAATAGAGATGGCTCTGACCCTTCTTGAAGACAGCCTCAGTGTTCTTTGACCAGTCCAGTTTATTGTCAATTTGTATCCCCAGGTATTTGTAATCCTCCACCATGTCCACACTGACCCCTTGGATGGAAACAGGGGTCACCGGTGCCTTAGCCCTCCTCAGGTCCACCACCAGCTCCTTAGTCTTTTTCACATTAAGCTGCAGATGATTCTGCTCACACCATGTGACAAAGTTTCCCACCGTAGCCCTGTACTCAGTCTCATCTCCCTTGCTGATGCATCCAACTATGGCAGAGTCATCAGAAAACTTCTGAAGACGTCATTACTGCAGCCGATTGAGGCAATTGTTGCAGGCCCCAGGTTCGGTTCAGCGCAGAGATGAGTAAACCTCCTGAACAGCGAGTGGGACAGCATGAGAAAGCCTGTTTCTGGGCTTTAGGATTCCATGACCTCCTCCTGGGTTATAACATGCACCAGCAAAACTGGAAATCACAATGGCTGAATAACCCACCAACCTGCATGTTTCGGTAGGATGAGGAGGGAAATCAGGGTACCCAGGAGAAACCAATCGTGTTACAGGACAACCCCACACAAGAGAAAAATTAAAAGTCTTGTTGAATGGTGCCACAACAATAACCTAACAACCTCTCTCACTCAACATCAACAAAACCAAAAGCTGACCAAACAGTACATCCAGGAGCCAGTCCTCATTATGGGATCGAGGGTGGAGAGAGTCAATAATTTCAAATTCCTTGGCGTTTCCATATGAAAGGACCCATCCTGGAACTGCATGTAACTGCCATTTCAAAGAAGGCACATGGCTTGTCTATTTTCTTGGAAGTTTGTGCAGATTCGACATGTCATCTAAAACTCTGACAAGTTTCGATATATGCATAGTGGGGAGTTCCTTGAATGGTTGCAGCAAGGCTTGGTATGGAAGCAAAAATGCCAAAAAAATGGAAAAGTTTGCAAAAAAAAAAGTGGATACCGCCCAGTCCATCATTGGAAAAGCCTTCCCTACCATTGACCACATCTACAAAGAGTGCTGCCACAAGAAAGCAGCATCCAAGGTCAAGAACCCCTCCATCTAGGCCATGCTATCTGTATGCTCCTACCATTGGGAAGGAGGTGCAGGACCCTCAGGTCCCACACCAAAAGGTTTAGGAACAGTTATTACCCTTCGACCATCAGGCTCCTGAACCAGTGTGGATAACTTCACTCACATCAACTCTGAGCCAACTAATTAACACAACCTATGTACTCACTTCCAAGGACTCTTTAACTCTCCTTCTCAGAGTTATTTATTTACTTATTAATTATTATTATTGTTGTGGATTCTGTTTAATTGGGACCCCTTGGGACTAGTACATTTTGGCCTAATTAAGTGGCTGCTCCAATTAGCTGTTTTCATGGAAGTAGTTAAAAGGGTATAAAAAAGACAAACTGAGTAACAAATTATGTATTTAAATGAAATACAGAACAAATTAGAACACTACTGCAGTACTATACAACTGTGTATTAGTTTCTAATAGATGTCAGAGGAATTCATCCAGTGTACTCAATGAACAAAATCAGTGCACAGATAATGGATTGCCTTCCTTCAATGTTATCGAAAATTGCACCCTCCAAATCTTCATTTTCATTGTAATTTGCAAGATGATTGCTGACTCCTTCAAATTCCTTGTAGTTCCTAACACACTGAAGTAGTGAAATCATCTCATTTCTACTCCTAGTCGTTTCTGGCATCTGCAAGCCTGAATGCTTGAAACCGCAGTGAGCAAAAGAGTTCAGAATTGTCTTACTGCTTATTTCTTCCCACCTATCAGTGACAAAGATCACTTTCTTGACACAAACACAGAGAACAGACACTATTTAAAAACTGTTTGCTTTAAGACGGTGTAGTGTCCTACGCTACACAAGTGTGTGCCACTGACATTAATTGGAACCATTTTAGCAAGATTCCTGTCCTAATTAAGCAGCATACTGTCCCAAAAAAACCGGAGAAATTCTGTCAATTTTCATGATTAGTTTTTGTTCTTTAACAGTTGTTCCAAATAAACAGCTTCCCAAATTAACCAATGGACCAATTAGCCAGAATCCACTGTATTATTATTATTATTTGTATATGTTCCATTTTTCTTCCTCTGCCAACTGGTTGCTTGTCATCAATTCTATTGCATTTCCTTGTTCTGCTATGAATACCTGAAGGAAAGTGAATCTCAGAGTAGTATATGTCAAAATATACATATTTTGATAATAAATTTACATTGGTGTCCGGATTGAACCCGAACCTCTTCTACTGCTGATATGTGTCTGTAATGCTGCTGTGAGTAGGTTGCTCATTGCATAAATGTACTTGTGTACTTGACTTTGATTTTCAACCACCCAAATGGGCTCTCATGATCGTTTCAACTTTGTATTTCAGATGGGCAACAAGACGGATAAGGCCAGTGTGTGTTCAGTAATTCTGAACCCTGCAGCATGTTTCCTGGTCACATACATCCCATCTTGGGAACATACTGGTATGAACATCAATTTCTCTAACTTTCTCTAATTTCTCCCCCTCCCCTTCTCTCTTCTCCCATTCGTCATTCTGGTTACCCTCTCACTCCTTCTTTCCTCCTTGCCTGCTTACTTCCTCTCTCTGGTTTCCATCCTCCTCCCCTTTCTTCCATGGTGCATGCCCCTCTCCTATCAGATTCCTTCTTCTTCAGCCCTTTACCTTTACCACCTATCACCTTCCAGCTTCTTACTTCACCCCACTCCTCCTCCCACCCACTTGGCTTCACCTGTGATCTTCTAGCTTGTACCTCTTCCCCCCCTCCCACTCTTGTTATTCTGGCACCTTCTCCCTTTCTTTCCAGTCCTGGTGTAAGGTCTTAGCCCGAAACGTTGAGTGTTTATTCTCTTCCATAGACCAAGGATTCAAAAGATTCAAGTTACATTTTTTATCATTGTATGCATACAGAATTCATCTCTGAGCTTTGTCCTCCTGCATGAAACAAAGAAACACCAAGGAACCCATTCAAGAACACCGAGCACCCGACATGCAAAAAAAAAGAGAACAAACTGTGCAAATGGAAAAAAAAATCAAGCAACCAGCACATAGAAAATCAAAAATCAATCTTTGACTCCAGTAGTGCTCAGTTTAGTTCAACTCAGTGCCAATGTTGGACACAGAGCTGTTGTTCTCCAAATCACGCCCCAGTCACATTGATCGCCCCGGTCAAACCACTCAAAAACAGCAAAAAGAAAGAGCAACCCAAAATCAGAACACATGCAACATGAACCTCAAAGTCGCCCAAAACAAATCCACAGTCTCGCCGATCAATCCTGACGACGTGGATCCCGAGGCTCCTGCTCTTCCCCTCGACAGCAGCTAGTGGGAGTGCGAGAAAGACCCGTGAAATGCAGGCAGACTGCGCTGAGCACCCACCTGCCCTCTGCTCCTGTCCTTGTGAACTTCAACTTTGTTCAATGTGTCAGTCGGAGAATCAGAGGTGCTGTCTGACCTGCTCAGTTCCTCTAGCATTATGTGCGTGTTACTCAACATATTAATTTTGGCTTAGTGTTGTCACGTGTACTGAGATGCAGAGAAAAGCTTCAGTCTGTCTGCTAACCGGGCAGATCATTCCCTACCAAGCACAGTGATATAGTCAGGAGGAATCTGAATGCAGATTACAGTGGTACAGTTACAGAGAAAATACAGTGTAGGTAAAAAAATGAAGTGTGTTGTGTTTCCTTCCTCAGTGCTGGGTCTACACTATGGAGTTTGTCAACTAATAGTACTGAATAGAGCAAGGTTGGTGGGCTGTAAATGTTATGTATTCATGTATCCTTTGTTCGTTATCTTATATCTTATATTCACTGAAGGTGAATGAGCAAGTGCAGCCGGCAGTGAAGAAGGATAATGGAATGTTGGCCTTTATTACAAGGGGAATTGAGTACAAGAGCAAGGAAATCCTTTTGCATTTGTACAGAGCCCTGGTGAGACCACACCTGGAGTATTGTGTACAGTTTTGGTCTCCAGGGTTAAGGAAGGACATCCTGGCTGTAGAGGAAGTGCAGCGTAGATTCACGAGGTTTATTCCTGGGATGTCTGGACTGTCTTACGCAGAGAGGTTAGAGAGACTGGGCTTGTACATGCTGGAATTAAGGAGATTGAGAGGGGATCTGATTGAAACATATAAGATTATTAAGGGATTGGACGAGATAAAGGCAGGAAATATGTTCCAGATGCTGGGAGAGTCCAGTACCAGAGGGCATGGTTTGAAAATAAGGGGTAGGTAATTTAGGACAGAGTTAAGGAAAAACTTCTTCTCCCAGAGGGTTGTGAGAGTCAGGAATGCACTGCCTCGGAAGGTAGTGGAGGCCAATTCTCTGGATGCTTTCAAGAAGAAGCTAGATAGGTATCTTATGGATAGGGGAATCAAGGGATATGGGGACAAGGCAGGGACTGGGTATTGATAGTAGATGATCAGCCATGATCTCAGAATGGCGGTGCAGGCTCGAAGGGCCAAATGGTCTACTTCTGCACCTATTGTCTATTGTCTATTGTCTATTGGCCTGTCCTAGCATATCAGTTCTGGCGGACTATACGGATGAGAGACAGAGAGGTGAGGAAATGTGCTGCTCAGATTACTCTCTCGTACTATGTTCAGTACATAACACCCAGGGAAGCCTGACGGGAGACTGTAAGGGACAAAATATGAACGGAGTCAAGTAGTGGTGGTCCAGCATGTCTGACGATGACAGGAAATCTGTGCAAGCGAGTTCCTAAAGTGGAAAAGCCAATGGCACTGGGGTAATTTCACTCTCTCGTCCTCAGAAGTACAGATCCAGTGGTACGAACAAGCATCAGAAACTGGAGTCTTCCTTGGTTGCAGTGTATGTCCATGACACCTTCTGTGCCTTGTCCTGCCATCACTCTCCATGAAGTGTGGCAGAACAGTGGTTCTGAGCATCACGTTTCCTCACCTTTCTGTCTCTCATGTCTGGTACCCATAAGAACATAAGAAATAGGAGCAGGAGTCGGCCATCTGGCATGTTGAGCCTGCTCTGCCATTTAATAAGGTCATGGCAGACCTGGCCATGGGTGCACCTCCATCTGCCTCTTCCTCATAACCTTTAATTCCCCTATTATACAAAAATCTATCTGACCTTAACTTAAATATATGTACTTAGGTAGCCTCGGCTGCTTTATTGGGTAGAGAATTTCACAGATTCACCACTCTCTGGGAAAAGCAGTTCTTCCTCATCTCCGTCCTAAATCTACTCCCCCCAAATCTTGAGGCCATGTCTCCTAGTTCTAGCCTCACATACCAGTGGAAACAACTCTATCTTATCTATCCCTTTCATAATTTTATATGTTTCTGTTCTTCTGAATTCCAGTGAGTACGGTTCCAGGCGACACAATCTTTCCTTATGGTCTAATCCTTCATCCCTGGAATCAACCTGGTGAACCTCCTCTGCACTGCCTCCAAAGCCAGTATATCCTTCCTCAAGTACGGAGACCAGAACTGCATGCAGTAGCTCATATACGGCCTCACCAGTGCCCGGTACAGTTGCAGCATAATTTCCCTGCTCTTAAATTCAATCCCTCTAGCAATGAATGCCAACATTCTATCTGCCTTCTTGATCGCCCGTTGCACCTGCAAACCAACCTTTTGTGATTCATGTACAAGTCCCTCTGCACAGCAGCATGCTGCAATTTTTTTTACCATTTAAGTAATAATCTGATCTTTAATTTTTCCTTCCAAAGTGGATGGCCTTGCATTTACCAACATTGTACTCCATCTGCCAGACCCTTGTCCACTCACTTGGCCTATCCACATCTCTCTGCAGACTCTTTATATCTTCTGCACAGTTTGCTATTCCACTCAATTTAGTATCGTCAGCAAACTTAGATACACTACTCTCGGTCCCCTCTTCCAGATTGTTAATGTATATTGTGAGCGATTGTGGGGCCAGCACTGACCCCTGATGCACACCCAGCTTCCCAGTACCACGAACATTACATGGAGGGCCTGGTTCTGTGATGTATGTCTCTATGACACCAGCAGATGCATTGGCTGTTAGAACTGCAAACTTCAAGACCCTTTAGTGACCCTTTAGTTCCCCCCCCCCCACCAGAACGACATCAGTAGTTTAAGATGATTGCTCACTATAACCTTCTCAAGGGCTGTTAGGGATAAATAGTGCTGGCTACATAAAGCGAATAACAAAAAGGAGCAAGAGACTTCAGGTGCCAGAAATCTGGTGGAAAATATCTTCAAGGTAGGCCTTAACCCTCTGGCCCCCATCACCCTATCTCATTCCACATCCCTGTCCTCCCCATCACCCACATATTCCTTCCTCCAGATAATTCCACACCACCTTCCCTCTATTCCATTGTCTGCAGTTCTCTCCTATCAGATTCCACCTTTCTCAGCCCATTGGCATCTTCATACTTCATTCTCACTGTCCTCCTCACCCTCCTTCACCTGTCTATCAATCCTCTCTCACCTGGATTCGCCTATCACCACCAGTTCCTCCTCTACCCTTTCCACACCAGCCTTTTTATTCTGGCTGTTCCCCCAATTTCTTTCCCACCCTGGTGAAGGGTATCAACGCAACATGACATCTGTCTATTTCCCCCTACAGATGCGGTCTGGCCTACTGTGTTCCGCCAGCATTTTGTGTGTTGTGTCAGTGAAAGAATAAACTTCACTAAGAGAATGAATGTTGGGGGTTAATTAAAAATGTGAAAGTTGAAATCAATGGGGCTATCAGTATTGGGCAGCAGAAAAATATGTTCCACTGCATCGAGGAGCATTAAAGCGGCCTTGCTCTTATTCACCAACTGAACTGATCAGCATTGACAATCACTCAGTTGCCTCTTTATTAGGGACACCTGTACACCTGCTCATTAATGCAAATATCTAATCAGCCAATCAACTGGTAGCAACTCAATGCATAGAGCATGCAGGCATGGTCAAAAGGTTCGGTTGTTGTTCAGACCAAACATCAGAACGGGGAAGAAATGTGATCCAGATGACTTGGACTAACTGTGGGAAGACTGTTGATGCCACACAAGGGAGGTTTGAGTATCTCAGAAACAGCTGCTCTCCTGGGATTTTCAGCCACAACAATCTCTGGAGCAGGGGTTCCCAACCTGGGGTCCACGGACACTTTGGTTAATGGTAGGTGTCCACGGCATAAGAAATTGTTACAGAGAGTGGTGTGAGAAACAGAAAACATCCAGTGAGCAGCAGTTCTGTGGGCAAAACTACAGTCATTGAACGAGGTCTGAGAAGAATGGTCAGATTGGTTCAAACTGGCCGGAAGGCGACAAAAATTCAAATAGCCGCGTGTTACAATAGTGGTGTGCAGAAGAGCATCTCTGAATGGACACCGCATTGATCCTTGAGGAGGATGGACTGCAGCAGCCGAAGAACACAAGGCAAGCATACAGAAATACACTCAGTGGCCTCTTTATTAGGTAGAGGATGCACTTAATACTGAGTGTACGGTACAGGTGGAGTCACTGAAAGGGTTAACACTCAGCGCTCAACTGGCAGAATGTCTCATTCACTTCCTGCTGTTCACACTAATGAGAGCAAGCAATGGGGGCGACTATGAAAGCAAAGGCAGCTGATAGATTCACCATATGGTAAAAAACTAAAAAAAGACTGAATGAAAGTGCTTGTGTTATTGAAAAGGACGATTTTCCAAATCATTGGGTTAGGCTGTACTGCATTAGCCTGATAATGTTATCTTACATGGGAGATTCCCCATTACAAATGAGGCCATTTTCTAATAATAAGAGGGGATAATGAAATGCAAACATAGTGAACTTCACCATCTAAAGTAATTAGGCACTGGGGCGACAGAGACTCTGAATCTTACTGAGGCGTTAACCAATTGATCTACAGGCAGTGGCCAGTTTATTAGGTACACCTGCGCAGCTGCTCATTAACGCAAATATCAGCCAGTCATGCGGTTGGAATTCAATGCACTAAAGCATGCAGACATGGTCAAGAGGTTCATATGTTGTTCAGACCAAGCATCGGAACGGGGAAGAAATGTGATCCAAATGACTTTGACTAAGTGTGGAAAGACTTTGACCGAGGTGCCATACAGTATGGTTTGAGTATCTCAGAAACTGCTGGGATTTTCACACACAACAGTCTCTAGAGTTTACAGCGAATGGTCAAAAAACAAAACAAAAAAAAGACATCCAGTGAGTGGCACTTCTGTGAATGAAAACACTTCGTTAATGCGAGAGGTCAGAGGAGAATGTTCACACTGGTTCAGGCTGACAGGAAGGAATCAGTAACTCAAAATGCCACACGTCACCACAGCGGAGTGCAGAAGAGCATCTCTGATTGCACAACACATTGAACCTTGCAGTAGATAGGCTGCTGCAGCAGAAGACCAGGGATATACATTCAGAGTGCACTTAATTAGGTACAGGAGGTACCTAATAAAGTGGCCACTATGTGTGCATTGGCTCCACTAATTCTAGAAAGATAAGGATAACACATATGTATACTGTCCCTAAAAAAACTGAAACCTATCTCACCTATAATTACTATGCATCTGAATCATGAAATTAATAGATGGGACCAGACCCTTTGGCCCATGCAGTCTGTGTCAATCAAGATGCTCATCTTGGGTGGTCCCATTGGCACATGTTTGGCCCTTATCGCGATTCTAGGTTGGACTTATTAGTCAAATGTACATCAAACATTACAGTGACACAAGAGATTGTGGAAATCCAGAGGAACCCACACGAAATGCTGAGGAACTCAGCAGGTCTGGCGGTACCTATGGCAGTGAACAAACAGCTGATCTTTTGGGCTGAGACCCTTCATCAGGACTGGAAAGGAAGGGGGAAGACGTCAGAATATAAAGTTGGAAGGAGGGGAAGGAGGACAAGCTAGAAGGTGAAGACAGGTGATTGGGGGAGGTTGACATATGTGATGAAATCTGTTGTTTTGCAATAGCAACAGTACTGTGCAATAAGTAAAATATACTACGTTAAAATGAGATATATATATATATATATATATATATATATATATATATATATATATATGTACTGTATATATGTAAAATAAATAAGCAGTGCAAAAAGAGAAGTAAGAAGCTGGGAAGTGAAAGGTAGAAAAATTAAGGGGCTGGAGAAGAAGGAATTTAATAGCAGAGGAGATTGGACCATGGGAAAAAGAAAAGGAGGAGGGGCTAATGGGGTTGATAGGCAGGTGAGGAAAAGGCAGAGGGCAGATTGGGGAATGGAAGTCGTGGGAAGGGGGAAGGGGAAAATTGTAAGAAGTTGGAGTAATCAATGTTCATGCCGTCAGGTTGGAGGCTACCTAAATGGAATATGAACTGTTGCTCCTCCAACCTGAGGGAGGCCTTATCACTGCAGAAGAAGAGGCCATGGACCAACATGCTGGAATGGGAATGGGAATGGGGAAAGGAAGTAAAATGGTTGGCCACCAGGAAAACCGGTTTTTTTGGAGATGGAGCGGAGGTGCTTGACAAAGGGGTATGCTATCTTTGTTGTGTGTCTCCAATGTAGAAGAGACCTCATTAGAAAGAGTAGATAGCCCCAACAGATTCGCAGGTGAAGTGTAGCCTCACCTGGAAGGATTGTTTGGGTCCTAAATTGAGGTGATGGAGGAGATAATTTGGAGGGAATGATGAAGAAATGGCAGTGATAAGAGCTGGGATCAAAGGGGGGGGAAGGGAGTTGCTGGTGGCAGAAAGTGGAGGATTGAGATGCTAGAGAGTGGAGGGAAGAGGCGTTCAGACAACAATATGTCAGATGGGCTAAGAGCAGCCCACAAGCGTCACTGTGATTAAAGTGCCTACAAGAAGTATTCACCCCTATCGAAATTTTCATGTTTTATTGTTTTACAACATTGAATCACAGTGGATTTAATTTGGAAATTTTGAAACTGATTAACAGAAAAAGGCTTTGCTGTGTCAAAGTGAAAACAGAAATCTGCAGAGTGAACTAAATCAATTACAAATATAAAACACAAAATAATTGATTATTCAGCCTCTTCAAGTCAGCATTTAGTAGATGCACCTTTAGCAGTAATTACAGCCTTGAGTCTGTGTGGATCGGTCTCTATCAGCTTTGCACATCTGGACACTGCAATTTTTCCCCATTCTTATTTACAAAACTGCACAAGCTCTGTTAGATTGCATGGGGATTGAGAGTGAACAGACCTTTTCAAGTCTAGCCACAAATTTTCAATTGGATTGAGGTCTGGACTCTGACTTGGCTACTCCAGGACATCAAGACCATAAGACCATAAGACATAGGAGCAGAATTAGGCCATGTGGCCCATCGAGTCTGCTCCACCATCCAATCATGGCTGATCCTTTCTTTTCTCCTCCTCAACCCCAGTTCCCAGCTTTCTCCCCTTAATTTTTGATGCCATGTCCAATCAAGAACATATCAATCTTTGCCTTAAATACACAATGGCCTGGTGCTCACAGCTGCATGTGGCAACAAATCCCACAAATTCACCATCCTTTGGCTAAAGAAACTTCTCCAAATCTCTGTTTTGAAAGAGCACCTCTCTATCCTGAGGTTGTGCCCTCTTGTCCTAAACTCTCCCACCATGGGAAACATCCTTTCCACATCTTCTCTGACTAGGCCTTAACAACATTCAAAAGGTTTAGATGAGATCCCCCCTCATCCTTCTGAATTCCAGCGAGTACAGACCCAGAGCCATCAAACGTTCCACGTATGATAATCCTCTCATTCCGGGAATCATCCTTGTGAACCTCCTCTGGACCCTCTCCAATGCTAGCATATCTTTTCTAAGATGAGGGGCCCAAAACTGTTCACAATACTCAAGGTGAGGCTTCACTAGTACCTTATAAAGCCTCAGCATCACATCCTTGCTCTTGTATTCTAGACCTCTTGAAATGAATGCTAACTTTGCATTTGCCTTCCTCACCACTGTCTCAACCAGCAAGTTAACCTTTAGGGTGTTCTGCACAAGGACTCCCAAGTCCACACATTTATTTCTAGAATCAAAGTGCATGACCATGCATATTCCAACATTGTTTTTCAGTTGCCACTTTCTTGCCCATTCTCCTAATCTGTTTATGTTCTTCTGCATCCTACCTGTTTCCTCAGCACTACCTGCCCCTCCACCAATCTTTGTATCATCTGAAAACTTGGTAACAAAGCCATCTATTCCATCATCTAAATCATTTATATACTGCATAAAAAGAAGTGGTCCCAATACCAGCCCCTGCAGAACATTACTAGTCACCGGCAGCCAATCAGAAAAAGATCCTTTTATTCCCATACAAATAAGATGGATGAACTCAACAAGTTGGGCAGCATCCGTTGAAATGAGCAGTCAATGTTTCAGGCTGAGACCCTTCGTCAGGATTTTTATTCCCACTTGCTGTCTCCTACCAATCAGCCAATGCTCTAAACATGTTAGTAACTTTTCTGTAATATCATGGGCTCTTAACTTGGCAAGCAGCCTCATGTGTGGCACCTTGTCAAAGGTTTTCTAAAATTCCAAATATGCAACATCCACAGCATCCCCTTTATCTATCCTACTTGTAATCTCCTCAAAGGATTCCAACAGGTTCGTCAGGCAGGATTTTCCCTGAAGGAAACCATGCTGACTTTGTACTATCTTGTCCTGTGTCACCAAGTACTCTATCACCTCATCCTTAATAATTGACTCTAACATCTTCTCAACCAACGAGGTCAGGCTAACTGGTCTATAATTTCCTTTCTGCTGCCTTCCTCCTTTCTTAAAGAGTGGAGTGACATTTGCAATTTTCCAGTCATCTGGCACCATGCCAGAGTCCAATGGTTTTTGTAAATTCACTTCTAATGCCACCACAATCTCTAAAGCCACCTCTTTTAGAGCCTGGGGTGTAATTCATCTGGTCCGGGTGACTTATGTACCTTTAGGTATTTCAGCTTTTTGAGCACCTTCTGTCTTGTAACAGTAACTGCACCCACTTCTCTTCCTTCACACACTACAACATCAGTTATACAGCTAATGTTTTTCACAGTGAAGACTGATGCAAAATACTCATTTAGTTTACCAACCATCTCCTTGTCCCGTTATTACTTCTCCCGCCTCATTTTCTAGCGGTCCTATATCCACTCTCATTTCTCTTTTATTTTTAACATATTTGAAAAAACTTCTACTATCCACTTTGATATTATTTGCTAGTTTGCTTTCAGTTTTAATCTTTTCCCTTCTTATGATTTTTTAGTTGCTCTTTGTAGGTTTTTAAAAACATCCCAATCCTCCACCCTCCTACTAATTTTTGCTTTATTGTATGCCCTTTCTTTTGGTTTTACAATAGCTTTGACTTCCATTGTCAACCACGGTTATACTATTTTACCATTTGAGTATTTCTTCAAATTTGGAATATGTATGTCCTGCACCTTCCTCAAATGCTGACGTACCTGCCAGCAGCTCCTTCCAATTGATTATGGCCAATTCGTCTCTCATACCACTGTGATTTCCCTTACTCCACTGAAATACTGCTACATCAGACTTTACTTTCTCCCTATCAAATTTCAAGTTGAACTCAATCATATTGTGATCACTGATACCTAAGGGTTCTTTTACCTTCAGCTCCCTAATTGCCTCCAGTTCATTCATTACACCCAATCCGATATAGCTGATCCCCTAGTAGGCTCAACGACAAACTGCTCTAAAATGCCATCTCTTAGGCATTCAACAAACTCACTCCTTTGAGATCCATTACCAACCTGATTTTCCTAACTGACCTGCATGTTTAAATATCCCATGACTGCCATAACATTGCTCTTTTGATATGCCTTTTCTATTTCCCATTGTAATCTGTGGTCCACCTCCCAGCCATTGTTGGGAGGCCTCTATATAACTGCCATCAATGTCGTTTCATCCTTCCAGTTTCTTAACTCAACCTACAAGGATTCAACATCTTCTGATCCTATGTCACATCCTTCTAATGATTTGATGCCATTCTTTATCAGTAGAGCCACACGACCACTTCTATCTTCCTATCCCTGCAATATAATGTGTAGCCTTGGACATTCAGCTCCCAGCTCCCAACTATAAGCATCCTTCAGCCATGATTCAGTGATGACTACAATGTCATACCTGGCAATCTGCAATAGTGCAACAAGATCATCCACCTTACTTCTTGTACCACGCGCATTTAGATACAACACTTTGAGTATCATATTTGCTACCCTTTCTGATTCTGCATCCCTAATGTTCTGATACTCACCCTGTTGGCTGTGACGATGTCCCATCAACCCCTGGCCTTCCTGACAGTCTGACTGCACACTATCTTTGCTTTTTTACCACCTGTCTTATCCTGAGCCCCTTCACTCTGGTTCACACCCCACTGCCAAATCAGTTTAAACCCTCCCCAACAGCTCTCACGAACCTGCCCACAAGAATATTGTTTTCCCTTGGGTTCAGGTGCAACCTGTTACTTTTGAATGGGTCATCTCACTCCCAGAAGAGATCTCAAAGATCCAAGAACGTGTCCCCTGTGCCAAGGACATGTCAGCCACACATTTATCTGCCAAATCATCCTGTTCCTACCCTCACTGGCGCGCGTCCCAGGTAGCAATCCAAAATTACTACCCGAGAGGTCCTGGTTCTCAGCTTTCTACCTAGTTCTCTATATACTCTTTACAGGGCCTCTTTGCTTTTCCTTCCTATGTCATTGGTACCAATATGTACCAAGATATCTGGCCGCTCGCCCTCCAAAATGCTGTGGACACAATCCGAGACGTCCCTGACCCTGGCACCTGGGAGGCAGGATACCAACCAAGTGTCCCGTTCGTGTCCACAGAACCTCCTGTCTGTTCCCTTCACTATTGAGTCCCCTATCACCACCGTTCCCTTCTTCTCTCCCTTTCCCTTTTGCACCACGGTCCCATGCTCAGTGTCCATAACCCAGCCACTGTGGCATTCTCCCGGGAGGTCATTCCCCCACAGGAGTATCCAATGCGGTATACTTGTTTTGGAGGGGAATGGTCACAAGTGTGCTCTGCTCTAACTGCCCATTTACTTTTCCATTCCTCCTGACAGTCACCCAGCTTCCTACAGCTTTGGGGTGAATACTTCCCTGTAACTCTGATCGATCATCCCCTGACTCTCACGTACAAGCCAGAATTCACCCTGCTGCTGCTCCAGGTCCCTGACATGATCTTCAAGGAACTACAGCTGGATGTACTTCACGCAGATGTAGTTCCCCGGCAGTCTCTCCAACATCCGGCATGAAGAACACACCACAGCCGTTTAGATGGTACAGTAAGAGAGAAAGAATATATTATTGTTTTAAGCTATTCCTTTGTAGCTTTGACTTCATGGTTGGGGTCATTGTCTTGTTGGAAAAGAAGTCACCTAAGTTGCAGTTCTCTTGCAGACTGTGTCAGGTTTTCCTCCAGGATTTCCCTGTATTTTGCTCTTCCTTCACAAGCCTTCCAGGGCCTGCTGGTGAAGCATCCCCACAGCATGATTCAGCCACCACCAAGCTTCACGGTAGGGATGGTGTGTTACTGATGATATGTAATGCTTGGATTACGCCAAACAGAGTGTTTAGCCTGAAGGCCAAACAGCTCAATTTTGGTATCATCAGACCATAGAACCTTCTGCCAGCTGACTTCAAAGTCTCCCACATGCCTTCTGGCAAACTGTAGCTGAGATTTCATGTGAGTTTTTTTAAACAGTGGCTTTCTCTTTGCCCTCTCCCATAAAGCTGTGACTGGTGAAGCACCTGGGCAACAGTTGTTGTATGTGCAACTTCTCCTATCTCAGCCACTGAAGTTTGTAACTCCTCCAGAGTTGTCATAGATCTCTTGGTGGCCTCCCTCACTAGTCCCCTTAGCATAAGCAACATAAGAATAGAAGCAGGAGTAGGCCATCTGGCCCATCGAACCTACTCCGCCATTCAATAAGATCATGACTGATCTAGCCATGGACTCATCTCCACCTACTTGTCTTTTCCCCATAACCCTTAATTCCTCTTCTTTGCAAAAATCTATAGCAACTTTGTCTTAAATATATTTACTGAGGTAGTCTCCGATGCTTGCATGGTCACTCAGCTTTTGAGGACGACCTGCTTTAAGCAGATGTACACCTGTGCCATATTCTTTCCATTTCTTGATGACTGACTTAACTGTACTCCAAGGGATACTCAGTGACTTGAAAATGTCCTTGTATCCATCTTTTCACCTGTGCTTTTCAATAACCTTATAGAGTTACAGAGTCATAGAGAACAACAGGCTCTACATTCCATCTAATCCATGCCAAAACTATTTACACTGCCTACTCCCAATGAGCTGCACCTGGACCATAGCCCTCCATATCCCTACTATCCACGTACCTATCCAAACATCACTAAAGTGTTGAAATTGAGCTTTCATATACCATGTGAGCTGGCAATTCCTTCCACACTCTCATGACACTGTGAGTATAGAAGTTTTCCCTCATGTTCCTTTTAAACTCTTAATCTTTCATTCTTAAGCCAAGGCCTTTAGTTCTAGTCCCAGCTAATTTCAATGGAAAAAGTCTCTTTCATTTACCGTACTTATACCCCTCATAATTTTGTATACTTCTATCAAATCTCCTCTCAGTCTTATATATTCTAAAAAATACAGCCCTAACCTATTCAATATTTCCTTATCATTCAGGTCCTCCAGACCTGGCAACATCCTTGTAAATTGTCTCAACACTCTTTAAACCTTGTTTACATCTTTCCTGCAGGTAGGTGACCAAAACTGCACACATTACTCCAAATTAGGCCTCACCAACGTCTTTTACAACTTCAACGTAACATTCCATTGTAGCGGTGTGCTACACGCAGCGCTAAAATTACGACACGGAGTCGGTAACTGCAGTCGAAGGAAAAAACTTTATTCGAAAACTTCAGCCTCACTTTTAAGCCTCTGTCAACCGGCCCCCCATGGCGCAGAGGCTCCAAAGCTCTGTGCTCGCAAACCCCCGTAGGCTATCTAATTGTGAGTCGGTTCGGATACGCTAGGAAATGGGTCGCCACACCATCTTCTATATTCAATACATAGATAAATGGAAGGCCAATGTGCCAAAAGATTTCTTTATGACCACATTTACCTGTGATACCACTTTCTATGAATTATATACCAGTATTTCCAGATCACTTCATTCTGCCACACTCCTCAATGCCCTACCGTTCATTGTGTAAAACCTAGCCTGGTTGGTCCCAGCGAAATGCAAAACTTGTCTGCATTAAATTCCATCAGCCATTTTTCAGCCCATTTTTCCAGCTGATATAGATCCTTCTGCAAGCCATGATAGTATTCCTTTCTGTCCACTACACCCTCTATTTGGTGTTATCCACGAATTTGCTGATCCAGTTAACCACATTATCATTCAGATCATTGATACAGATGACATCAACAATGGATGCAGCACCGATCTCTCTGGCACACCACTTGTCACAGGCCTGCAGTAGGAGAGGCAACCCTCTACACCACACTCTGGTTTCTCCTGCAAAGCCAATTTCAAATCTAATTTACTACTCCATCATGAATGCTGAGTGATTGGACCCGCTTGACCAGCCTCCCCTGTGGGACCTTGTCAAATGCCTTACTAAAGACCATGTAGACAACATCTACTCCATTCAATATCCTGGTAACTTACATAGAACATAGAATAGTAGAGCACAGTACAGGCCCTTCGGCCCACAATATTGTGTTGACCCTTAAACCCTGCCTCCCATATATCCCACCACATTAAATTGCTCCATATACCTGTCTAGTAGTCTCTTAAATTTCACTGGTGTATCCGCCTCCACCACTAACTCATGCAGAGCATTCCATGCACCAACCATTCTCTGAGTAAAAATCCTTCGTCTAATTTCCCCCTTGAACTTCCCACCCCTTACCTTAAAGCCATGCCCTGTTGTATTAAGTAGTGATGCCCTGGGGAAGAGGTGCTGGCTGTCCACTCTATCTATTTCTCTTAATGTACACCTCTATCATGTCTCCTCTCATCCTCCTCCTTTCCAAAGAGTAAAGCCCTAGCTCCCTTATTCTCTGATCATAATGCATACACTTTAAACCAGGCAGCATCCTGGTAAATCTCCTCTGTACCCTTTCCAATGCTTCCACATCCTTCCTATAGTGAGGCAACCAGAAATGGACACAGTACTCCAAGTGTGGCCTAACCAGAGTTTTATAGAGCTGCATCATTACATCGCGACTCTTAAACTCTATCCCTCAACTTATGAAAGCTAACACCCCATAACTTTCTTAACTACCCTATCTACCTGTGAGGCAACTTTCAGGGATCTGAGGACATGTACTCCCAGATCCCTCTGCTCATCCACACTCCCAAGTACCCTGCCATTTACTGTGTACTCTGCCTTGGAGTTTGTCCTTCCAAAGTGTACCACCTCACACTTCTCCGGGTTGAACTCCATCTGCCACTTCTCAGCCCACTTCTGCATCCTATCAATGTCTTTCTGCAATCTTTGACAATCCTCTACACTATTCACAACACCATTAACCTTTGTGTCATCTGCAAACTTGCCAACCCACCCTTCCACTCCCGCATTCAGGTCATTAATAAAAAATCAGGAAAATCTATGGGTCCCAGAACCGATCCACGTGGGACACCTCTAGTCACAGCCCTCCAATCCGAATGTACTCCCTTCACCATGACCCTCTGCTTTCTGTAGGCAAGCCAATTCTGAATCCACCTGGCCAAACTTCCCTGGATCCCATGCCTTCTGACTTTCTGAATAAGCCTACTGAGTGGAACCTTATCAAATGCCTTACTAAAATCCATGTAGATCACATCCACTGCACTACCCTTATCTATGTGCCTGGTCATCTGCTCAAACTCTATTAGGCTTGTTAGACATGATCTGCTCTTCACACAGCCAGGCTAACTGTTCCTGATCAGACCATGATTCTCTTAGTGCCCATAGATATTATCTCTAAGAATCTTTTCCAACAGCTTTCCCACCCCATAGATGTAAGGTTCACTGGTCTATAATTACCTGAACCCTCCCTACTGCCCTTTTTTGAACAAGAAGATAACATTTGCCTCCCTCCAATTCTCCGGTACCATTCCCATGGACAACGAGGACAGAAAGATCCTAGCCAGAGGCTCAGTAATCTCTTCCCTCACCTCATGGAATGACTAGGGAATATTCCATCAGGCCCTGGGGAATTATCCATCCTAATGTATTTTAACCACTCCAACACCTCCTCTCCCTTAATACCAGAATGCTCCAGAACTTCAACATCACTCATCAAGTCATCAAGTTCCCTCTCATTGCTGAATTCCGAAGAGAAGTATTCAGTAAGGACCTCGCTCACTTACACAGCCTCCAGGCACATCATCCCACCTTTATCTCTAATCGGTCCTAGCTTCCTCAAAAATTTCTATGGGATTGGTTAGACATGACCTACCAAGCATAAAGCCATGCTGACTGTCCTTAATCAGTCCATGTCTTCCCAAATACTTATATATCTGGTCCCTTCTAATAAATTTCCCACAACTGACGTCAGAGTCACCGGCCTGTCATTTCCTGCTCTCTGATAAGAGCCTGTTGTAAACAATGGAACAACATTGGCTGTCCCCCAATCCTCTGACACCTCTCCTGTCGCTAAGTATGTTTAAAATATCTCTGCTAGGGCCCTGGAAATGTCTGCACTTGCCTCTCATAAAGTCTGAGGGAACACCTTGTCAGGCCCTGGGGATTTATCCACCCTGATTTGTCTCAGGGTAGCAAACACCTCCTCCTCTGTAATCTGTTCAGGGTGCATGAAGTTGGTGCTGCTTTGCCAATAGACCTCTATAGACTCTGTGTCCACCTACCGAGTAAGTACTGATGCAAAGAATGTACTTAAGATCTCCCCATCTGTTTTGGATCCACACATGGAATACCATTCTGGTTTGACAGAGAACCGATTTTGTACCTAGCAATCCTTTTGCTCTTAACATACCTGTAGGATCCCTTAGGATTCTCCTTCACTTTGTTTGCTGGAGCAACTTCATGCTGCCTTTAGCCCTCCTGATTTCTTTCTTAAGTGTTCTCTTGCATTTCTTATACTCTATAAGCATCTTGGTTGTTCCTATTTGTCCATACCTGCTGTGCACCTTCTTATTTCTCTTGACCAGGACCTCAATATCTTTTGAAAAAACCAAGGTTCCCTGAACTTTTTATCTTTACCTTTTATTCTGACAGGCACAGTCAAGCTCCCTACCCTCCAAATTTCATCTTTGAAGGCCTCCCAATTTTCAAGTACAGGTTTCCCTGAAAACAGCCTGTGCCATTTCACACTTGCCAGATCATTTCTAATACCATCAAAACAGGCCTTTCTGCAACTTAGAATCTCAACCTATGGACCAGACCTATCTCTTTGAATATTTGCTTTGAAACTATTAGCATTATGGTCACTTGCTGCAAAATGTCCAGCTACTCAAACATCTGTTACTTGCTTTGTCTCATTCCCTAATAGCAGATTGTGTATTACACACTCTCTTGCTTGGACTTCTACATATTGCTGAAGGAAACCACATTTGACAAACTCTATCCCCTCTAGTCCTTTTACAGTATGGGATTCCCAGGCAATATGTGGAAAGTTAAAATCACCTACCATAACAACGCCACCCTTCTTCCTTTAATCCCTCCCGCCATGACACATCCAATACAAAGGAACCCTGGGATATTGAGCTGCCAGTCCTGCCCCTCCTGCAACCAAGTCTCACTAATGGCTACAACATCATAATTCCAGGTGTTGATCCATGCCCTGAGCTCATCTGCCTTTCCTACGATACTTCTTGCATTGAAATATACGCATTTCAGGATTAGTTGCACCATGCTCAGTCTTCTGACCCCTGATTGTCTGAGGTCTTACCAATATCTCTTTCCACAATCTCTCCACTGATTGTTCTGGCACTCTGGTTTCCATCCCCCTGTAACTCTAGTTTAAACCCCATCATGCAGCATTAGCAAACCTTCCCGCTAGGATATTAGCCCTCTCCAGTTCAGGTGCAAACTATCCCTTCCATACAGGTCCCACCTTCCCTGGAAGAGATCCCAATGATCCAAAAATCTATGTCCTCCCTCCTACACCAGCTCCTTAGCCACATATTAAACTCTATGATCTTCCTAGCTTTGGCCTCACTAGTGTGAGACATTGGTAGCAATCCTAAGGTCACAACCCTAGAGGTCCTGCCATTTAATTTAGCACTTAATTCCCTGAACTCCATCCTACCCATGTCATTGGTACCCACATGAACCAAGACCTTTGCCTGTCACCCACTCTGTTAAGAATGCAGTGGACTCGATCTGAGACGTTCCAGGTCCTGACAGCCAGGAGGCAGCATACCATCCAGGAATCTCATTCTTGCCTACAGAACCTCCTCTCTGTTCCCCTAACTAACGAATCCCCTATTACTACAGCATGCATCTTCTCCCCTTCCTTTCTGAGTCACTGAATCAGGAACGTGACTACTGTATCTTTCCTCTGTTAGGTCAAACACCACCCCTCCAAGCAGTATCGAAAGAGGTATACCTGTTGTTGAGAGGGATGGCCACATGGGTACTCTGCACTGGCTTCATAACCCATTTCCCCTTCCTGACTGTCACGCAGATTCCTGTGTCCCGCATCTTGTGTGCAACTACCCGTCTATATGTTCTACCTGTCATCCCTTCAGCCTCCCGAATGAAACAGAGTTCATCCAGTTCCAGCTCCAGCTACTTACTGCAGATTGTTAGGAGCTGCAGCTAGATGTACAGTACTTCTCACAGCTGTAATCGCCAGGGACACTGGAGGTTTCCCTGCCTTTCCATATTCCGCAAGAGGAGCATTTCACTATCCTGCCTGGCATCTCTACTATCCTAGCTGAGCAGATATAAAGAAGGGAAGGAAAATAATACTTAGCTTTTATTTTCTTTGCTTTCTTTGGCTGTAACTTCTCTTCGCTGAAGCCTTGAAGAGCTAAAGCCTCAACATCACCACTCTGACTCTGTCCACTCAGACAACAGCCGCTGCACTTGCCCCTGCCTTCCTTTAGCTTTCTCTTGGTAATCAATTCCAAATGCAGGTTGGCCGCAGGTCAATTATGCTGCCACAACCGACTGCTCCCTTTTTCTACTCGGGCAGTCGACCTGAGTGAGATCATCTCCTCTCAAACTTCCAGTGGTTAAAGCTCTATTAAATGTCAAAATTATTGAGGTAATGTTTGTGAGTTCATAGACTATTCAGAAACCAGCAAAGGTGAACAAGTTTGTAACGACAAAAACTAATGACACTAAAATTAGCGATATAACAAAGTAAGATGTTTAAGTGTGTTCAAATATACGCAAGTATTAGCATTAAGTGATCTATAATAAAATATCCTTCCCACAGCCAACTCCCTACTCTAACCAGACTAAAACTGACCCAAGACAAAGCATGAATACGTAACTACAGACCGCGCTCCAACCCACATGACAAATTACCCATAATAAACACCCAACACAAAATACTACACAATCAGATATAAAATAGGTAGGTGGTTCCTACAATGCTCATTTACTGTATCTATGTCCCTCATAATTTTATGCACATCTATAAATTCATCCCTCATTCTCCCAGACACCAAGAATAAAATCCCAGCCTGCTCAACCTCGGTCCCGTGAGCCCTGGCACCATCCCCCTGAATCTTTTCTGCAAATTGTTGGCTATTAAAGTCTTACAGAAGTGTTGATAGTCAATGTGTTAATAACAAACCGTGGCAATATTAATTTGACTCACGATGCTCCCAGTGTAGACATATATACAACAGAAGTAGAGATACAAGGAGACAATGAGCCCCTGCTCCAGAACTGTCATGGTGCAAGGAGGCTTCAAGGTCAAAGTCAGAGATGAATTTGTTGTCATATATATTATCAGAGGTGCAATGAAAAACTTATTTGCAGCAGTATCACAGGCACAGATTATCAGATAAGTAACGTTTGCAAGGAAATCAAAATTTATACACCCACACAAAATTCTAGAGGAAGGCAACATCTGTTGAAAAGAGTAAACAGTCAACGCTTCAGACGGAGACCATTCATCCGCATTGGAAAGGAAGGAGGAAGAAGTCAGAAAGAGATGGTGGGGAGAGAGGGAAGGAAGAAGTACAAGGAGGAAAATAATAGGTGACACCGGGAGAGGGGGACGGATGAAGTAAAGTGCTGGGAAGTTGATTGATGAAAGCGATAAAGGATTTGAGAAGGAGAAATCTGATAAGAGAGCACAGAAGACCGTGGAATAAAGGGGAAGGGGAGGGACATTAGAGGGAGGCAGTAAGGAGATGAGGTGAGAGAGGGAAACAGAAATGTGGAATGATGATGGAAAGGTGAGGGGGGGTCAATTACCAGAAGTTTGAGAAATCATTACTCATACCATCAGGTTGGAGGATAGCCAGATGGAAACTGGAGTGATTGTGCTGATGATGAGGTAGCTAGTTTACAAACCGAGGCAATGTGTACTGAAGAGAGGCTGGTGATAGGGGAAACTCACAGTCAACAGGATGGGTCGCAATGCAAAAGAAGGACAAAATCGAAAAAGGTGAATATAGTACTGAAGGTGTTGTACTTGAGTGTGTACAGTATATGGAATAAGGTAAATGAACTAGATTAGCAATTATGACATTGCAGGTATCACTGCATCATGGCTGAAAGAAAATTATACCTAATGTATAATGAGCGTAATGTCCAACGATACACATTGTATTGAAAGGACAGGCAGGAAGGCAAAGGGGGTGGCACTCCTCTCTTGGTAAAAAAATGAATTCATATCATTAGAAAATTTTCTAATCATATCTTTAGAAAGAGGCAAAATAGGATTAGAAAGTGTTGATCACTGTGGATAGAGCTAAGGATGTGTAAGAATAAAATGACCCTGTTGAGAGTTGCACTGAAACCCCTCCCAAACTGTAGTAAGGACTTGATCTACAAATTACAACAGGCTTGTCATATGAAGAGGGTTTAATGGCTCTGGGTCTGTATTAACTAGAATTCAGAAGAATGAGGGGTGACTTTATTGAAACTTATCGAATAGTGGAAAGCCTTGATAGAGTAGATGCAGAGAGGATGTTTCCTATGGTGGGAGAGTGTAAGACCAGAGGATACAGCCTCAAATAAAAGGGCTTCCTTTTAGAACAAAGATGACAAGGAATTTCTTTAGCCAGAAAGTGGTGAATCTGTGGAATTTTTTGTCACAGGCAGCTGTGGAGGCCAAGTCTTTATGTATATTTAAGGCAGAGGTTGATGGATTCCTGACTGGTCGGGACCTGACGGGATATGGGGAGAAAGCAGGAGATTGGGGCTGGAAAGAAAATTGGATCAGCCATGAGGAAATGGTAGAACAGACTCGATAGGCCAAATGGCCTAATTCTACCCCTTTATCTTATGTTTTTGTGGTCTGATAAGGTGTTGCACCTCCAACTTGAGTGTGGCTTAATCGTGGCAGTAAAGTAGGCCATGGACTGACATGTTGGAATGGGAATGGAAAGTAGAATGAGGGCACTGGAAAATCCCACTTTTTGTGTCAGACAGAGCGAACGTGCTCAATGAAGTGGTCTCCTAATCTACTTCGGGTTTCACCGATATACAGGAGGCCACACCAGGAGCACTATTACACTATTACGGGAACCCAACAGACTCACAGGTAAAGTGTTGCCTTACTTGGAAGGACTGTTTGGGGCCCTATTTGATAATGAGGTAGAAGGTGTAGAGGCAGGTACCCTCACTACCATTCAGGGCTCCCCTTCCCCCATCTTCTATTCTGACTCCTGCCCTTCCTTTCCAGTCCTGATAAAATGTCTTGGCCTGAAGAGTCCATTGTTTATCCTTTCCGTAGATGCTGCGTGACCTGCTAAATTCGTCCAGCACTTTGTGCAAGTTGCTTTGGATCTCTAGCATCTGCAGGTTGTCTCATATTTATAGATTAGAACATCTCAATTGGCTCTATCTCAGGTTACTGAGAGAGGGGAGAGATAGCTGTGATCCTTTCATGATTTTACACACTCCTGAATCTCCTTTTCTTCTTTGAAAAATGTCCTGACCAGCTTAACCTCTCTCCATAACACAGTCTATGCTAGTCTTCTCTGTGCTCTTCCCAACTTAATGGTATCTTTCCTGGAACAAGGTGACCAAGACTAAACAAATTCAGAATCTCCAGTGTCTTCTACACTTGAAACATTAACATCGCAACTTCTCTGCTTGGGGCCCTGACTGACGAAGGCGTTGTGCCAAAAGCCTTCTTCACCAAATGAAATATCCTTTTCAGGGAATGATTTCAATTGATGTCTGTGGAATATCATTCCCTGAGTGATATTTGAAATAATTTTAGAATCAGAATTGGAATCAGTTTTAATATCAGTGGCATACGATGTGAAATGTGTCAACTTTGCTGTAGCATTACATCACAATACATAATAAATGTAGAAAAAAGAAACTGAATTACAGTAATTATTATATGTATATTAAATAGTTAAGTAAAAATAGGTAGTACAAAAATCAGAAATAAATTTTAAAAAGTAGTGAGGTAGTGTTCATGGGCTCAATGTCCATTCAGAATTTGGATGGCAGAGGGGAAGAAGCTGTTCCCGAATCGCTGAGTGTGTGCCTTCAGGCTTCTGTACCTCCTACCTGATGGTAACAATGAGAAAAGGCATGTCCTAGGTGCTGAGGATCCTTAATGATGGACACTGCCGTCCTGAGTCACCGCGCCTTGAAGATATCTTGGATACATCGGAGGAATGAAACTTATTTGAAATTGTTTGTACACCGACCTTTGAAAGTAGAGGTAAATCTCAGGAGTCCTTGAGGTAGATTTGTTTATTTATTTATTTAGATTATAGTACAGAATAGGCCCTTCAGGACTTTGAGCCACACTGCCCAACAATTCTCTGAGTTAACCCTAGCCTAATCATGGGGCAATTTACGATGATCAACCAGTATATCCTTGGACTGCAGGAGGAAACAAGAGCATCCCAGGGGAAAACCCACACAGTCACAGGGACGATGTACAAACTCCTTCCAGGCAGCAGTGGGTAATGAACCCAGGTCACCTGTACTGTAAAGTGTTGTGCTAACCACTACACTACTGTATAGGAAGGATGTGGAAGCTTTAGAGAGTGGGAAGAGGGGATTTACCAGGATGCTGCCCGGACAAGAGAACATGTCTTACAAGGAGAAGCTGAGTGAGCCTGGGCCACATCCTTAATAATGATGAGTCAGAGTACAGGGAGGAGATAGGGAGCTTGGTGGCATGGTGTCATGGCTACAGCTTCTCCCACAATGTCAACAAATGAGCTGGTCAGTGACTTCAGGAAGGTGAGTGGTGCACTTGCTCCTGTATACATCAATGGAGTTGAGGTTGAGAAGTTTGAGAGCTTCAGGCTCCTAGATGTGAACATCACCAGTAGCCTGACCTGGTGCAACCATGTAGATGACAAGGCCAAGAAAACTCATCAATGCATTTACCTCATCAGTAGCCTGAAGAAATTCAGCAGGTCCCAGTCAGGCCTTCCCAATTTTTATGAATGCAACATGGAAAGCATTCTATGGCAACTGCTCTGCACGTAACTGCAAGAAACTGCAGTTATGGACACAGGTCAGCCCAACATGGCAACCGGCCTCCCCTCTATAGACTCTCTCTATGAATCTCGCTGCCCCGGTAAAGCAGCCAGCATAATCAAAGACCCCACTCATTTGTCAGGTAGAAGATAGAGAACCCTGAAAGCACACACCACTCGGTTCAAACACAACTTCTGTCCCACTGTTATCAAACTCTTGAATCAAGGTGGACTCTTGACCTCACAGTCTACCTGGTTATGATCTAGCATCTACCTGCACTGCACTATCTCTGTAGCTTTTAACTTTATTCTGCACTGTTATTGTTTTCCCTTGTTCTACCTCAATGCACGGTGTAATGATTTGATCTGTATGAACAGTGTGTAAGACAAGCTTTTCACTGTATCTTGACATATGCGACAATACTAAACCAGTATCAGTACCGAGGTCAAGAGGTCATAGGCTTAAAGTCAGAGAGGATGGATTTAATAAGTATTTGAAAGGCAACTTTTTTTTAAGACATGATGTAAATGAAATGAACTGTCAGAGAAAAATGGTTGTGGCAGGTACAATAATGAACGTCAAGGGGCAGATAGAGAGGTATATGGTTGAGAAAGATTTATAGCAGGAGTCCACAGACTCCTTGGTTAATGGTAGGGCTCCATGGCAAGCAAACGGCGAGGAACCCCTGGTTTATAAGGATATGGGCTAAATGCTGGCAAATTGAACTAGCATGGATGGGATATTTTGGTCAACATGGACCAGTTATGGTGATGGCCCTATTTCTGTCCTGGCTTATGGCTCTATAAGACAAACTACCTACTCCAGAAATGAATAAACCTTCTCCAAACTGCTTCTAAATGCAATTACAGGCTTCCAGAAATTAGAAAGGAATAAACTCATGTTGTGTTTTCTAACTGGTCTGGAGCACCTAAGTACAAATGGAAAGATTGAAATGGTTAGGTCTTTATTCCTTGGATCATAGAAGATTGAGGGGAGATTTGATAGAGCATATAAAATTATGAGGGGTATACAGTAGATATGGTAAGTGCAAGCAGGCATTTGGCACTGTTGCGTGGGACTACAACGAGAGTTCATGGGTTAAAGGTGAAAGGCGAAAAGTTTAAGAGGAACATGAAGGGAAGCTTTTTCACTCAGAGAGTTGTGAGAGTGTGGAATGAGCTGCCAGTACAGGTGATGCACGAGAACTGGGTTTCAATGTTTAAGAGAAGTTTGGATAGATTGATGGGTAGTAGGGGTATGGAAGGCTATGGTTCCGGGGCTGGTCAATGGGAGTAGGCAGGTTGAACGGTTTCGGCATGGACTAGAAAGGCCTGTTTTTGTGCCGTATTTTTCTGTGGCTCTATGACCAATGCATCATATGATTGAATCATAGTCTCTCTTCTTTCATATTCGATTTCCTTGCAATAAGTGATAACATTCTTTAATTCCCCTAGTTACTTGCCTTACATGCATACTAGCTTTTGGTGAATCATGTATAAAGATAACCAGATTTTTCTGTGCCTCAGAGCTTTGCAATTTCTTGCAATTTAGATAAAGCTTAGTTATTCGACTAAAACAACTTTACATTTCCCACATTATCTTCCACTTGCAAGATTATTTCCCACTCGCTAAGCCTATCCCTATCCCTTTGTAACATCCTTTTATTCTTCTCACTACCTATTTACTTTTCTATTATTGTGTGTCATCAGAAAGTTTTGCAATTGTATTTCTCATTCCTTTATCTAAGTAACTTACGTGCATTGCAAAATTATTGAAGCCATTGTAAGTATCAATGGAAGGATTGTACTCTGGGATCTATGTATTGTAGGGTCATGTACAGGAGTAATCTTAGAGTCCCAGCATGCTACAGCATAGAAACAGGCTCTTTGACCCATCTAGTCCATGCCAAACTACTAATCTGCTTTGTCCTATCAACTTCCACCTGAAGCATGGCCCTCTATACTCCTCTCATCGACATACCTATCCAAATTTCTCAAAATGGTGCCTGAATACAACAATCCTTTTGTCGACGTCTTCTGGATAAACCACAAAACCATCTATTTCACTTCTTTTATGTCTGTTTTTCATCTTGAATGTGTTTCTGGAACTGCTGGAGCCTGTAATTTCCAGTTTAGAGATGGTTTCAGTGATCCAGTGTTTTGCTGTCTCCGAGAAGCTTTCAGGAGGCGGCAAGCATGGACCTCGAGGTGAAGAAACTACGAGATAGAGCGTGATCCAATGTTCAACTCCGTTTCGCCAATTAAAAATTCTATTATTCACTGACGAAGATTGAACCCTCGGGCGAAAGCAGACTGCCTGCCTGCCTGCCTTCTGGTGGGATCACTCTGCTGTTGCAGAGGAAGCCTGTGTAGCCTTTTGCTGTGCCTGAAGTCTCTCTCTTTTAATAATGCTGGTAAATGTTACTGAGGGTTCTGTGTAGGGATTTTGGACGACAGTCTATGGATTTCTTTTCAATTTTATATCTTTTATATCCGTGTTTTTGCCATTAGAACCATAGAACCATGGAACATTACAGCACAGAAACAGGCCTTTTGGCCCTTCTTGGCTGTGCCGAATCATTTTTCGGCCTAGTCCCACTGACCTGCACCTGGACCATATCCCTCCATCCTCCTCTCATCCATGTGCCTGTCCAAGTTTTTCTTAAATGTTAAAAGTGAGCCCGCATTTACCATTTCATCTGGCAGCTCATTCCACACTCCCACTACTCTTTGTGTGAAGAAGCTCTCCCTAATGTTCTCTTTAAACTTTTCCCTTTTCACCCTTAACCCATGTCCTCTGGTTTTTCCCTCCCTAGCCTCTGTGGAAAAAGCCTGCTTGCATTCACATTCTTTCTCATTGTTTTTTGTGTGGAAGAAGGGGTATTTGGGGGCTGATGTTCTTGTTGCATTTTGTGCAGGGAAAGGAGGGTTGACCATCTCGTTGGTGGGTCTGCTGTTTCTCTCTGAACTGACTTTCATAGTTTTTCTTTGTTTTGTGGCTATCTGGAGAAGAGGAATCTTGGAGTTGTACATACTTTAAAAATAAATGAACCTTCGAACCTTTGAGATTGATCTCACACCACCACTTGCCCTGGCAGCTCATTACCCACTCTCATGACCCCCTGAACGAAAAAGTTCTTTCACACGTTCTCCTTAACGTTTCACCTTTCACCCTCACCACATGATCTCTAATTGTAGTCTCACCCAGCCTCAGTGGAAAAGAAGTTGCATTTATCCTATCTATACCCCTCATAGTTTTGAACACCTCTATCAAATCTTCCCTCTTTGATGAGTCCATGCTGAGTACTATGTAGCAATGAATTATGATTCTTTATTTGGAAACTAATTTCAATGCTCAGATGGATCACTATCTTACACGTACTCATTAAACAGGAGGCAGATGATAAAATGAATCCCTGAAGTTTGCTGATGTCAAATTTATGAGTCATCTGATGCTATGAGTACATTTCTACACTGCTGCTAACGTGCTCCAGCTGATCTGTGGGCTAAAGAAACAGCTCTGTGCAAACTCAATTTGCTTGCAGCTACTGTTAAGGATATGTATTGCTACACAAGTTCAAAACTCTGAGGAAAGGCCCTGCAATATTCATTCTGGTTCTGTCTTAAAGGAATAAGACCATAAGACATAGAAGCAGAATTAGACCATTTGGCCCATCGAGTCCGCTCTTCCATTCAATCATGGCTGATCCTATTCTCCCCTCTTCTGCCCCACTCCCCAGCATTCTCCCTGTAACCTTTGACACCTTGTCCAATCAAGAACCTATCAAGCACTGCCTTAAATACACCCAATAACCTGGCCTCCACAAATTCACCACCTTCTAGCTGAAGAAATTTCTCTGAATGTCTATTTTAAAGTAAAATAGAAATAAAATCTCTATATTATCCTGAGGCTGTGCCCTCTTGTCCTAGACTCCTCTACCAAGGGAAGCATCCTTTCTATACCTACACTGTCAAGGCCTATCAACATTTGAAAGGTTTCAATGAGTTCCTCACTCATCCTAAATTCCAGTGAATACAGGCCCACAGCCATCAAACATTCCTTGTATAATTCCCTGTCATTCCCAGAATCATCCCTGTGAACCTCCTCTGGACTCCCTCCAATGCCAGCACATCTTTTCTTAGATGAGGAGCCCAAAACTGCTCACATACTCAAGGTGAAACCTCATCAGTGCCTTATAAAGCCTCAGCATCACATCTCTGCTGTTGCATTCTAGATACCCTAAAATGAATGCTAATGCTGGATTTGCCTTCTTCTTCACTGATTCTACTTTCAAGTTAACCTTCAGGGTGTTCTGCACTAGGACTCCCAAGTCCCATTGCATCTCAGATTTCTGGATTTTCTCCATTTAGAAAATAGTCTGCACACTTATTTTGACTATCAAAGTGCATGACCATGCATTTTCCAACATTGTCTTTCATTTGCCACTCTCTTGCCCGTTCTCCTAACCTGCCTAAGCCCTTCTGCAGCCTACCTGCCCCTCCACCAATCTTCGTATCATCTGCAAACTTGGCAACAAAGCCAACTATTCCATCATCTAAATCATTGATATACAACATAAAAATAAGCGGTCCCAACACCAACCTCTGTGGAACGCCATTAGTCAATGGCAGTCAACCAGAAAAGAATCCTTTTATTCCTACTCGCTACCCCCTACCAATCAGCCAATGCTCTAACCATGCCAGCAACTTTCCTGTAATACAATGGGCTTTTAACTAGGTAATTAGCCTCATGTGTGACACCTTGTCAAAGGCCTTCAGAAAATCCAAACACACAACATCCACTGCATCCCCTTTATTTATTCTACTTGTAATCTTCTCAAAGAATTCCAACAGGTTTGTCAGCCAAGATTTTCCCTTAAAGAAACCATGCTGACTTTGTTCTATCTTGTTCTGTGTCACCAAGTAGTCCATAACCTCATCCCTAACAATTGACTTGAACATCTTCCCAACCACTGATGTCAGGCTAACTGGTCTAAAATTTACTTTCTACTGCCTTCCTCCTTTGTTAAAGAGTGAAGTGACATTTGCAATTTTCCAGACATCTGGCACCATGCTAGAATCCAATAATTTTTGAAAGATCATTACTAATATGATCACAATCTGTACCGATATCTCTTTCAGAACCCTAGAGTGCAGTTCATCTGGTCCGTATGACTTACGTAGTCTTAGGCTTTCGGTTTTTCGAGCACCTTCTCCCTTGCAACAGTTACTACACTCATTTCTCTTCCCTCTCACCCTTCAACCTCAGGCACACTGCTAGTGTCTTGCACAGTGCAGAATGATGCAAAAAAACTGTATTAGTTCATCTGCCATCTCCTTGTCCCCCGTTATTAGTATTTCTGGTTTGTGCATGGAATGCACTACCAGCAATGGTGGCAGAGGCAGATACAATAGTGCCTTTTAAGAGACTCTTACATGGAGCTTAGAAAAATAGAGGGCTATGTGGTAGGGTAATTCTAGGCAGCTTCTAGAGTAGGTTACATAGTTGGCACAACATTTCGGGCCAAAGGGCCTGTAATGTGCTGTAGATTTGTATGTTTTCTATGTTTCCATATCTACAGTCATTTCTCTTTTACTTTTAATATACTTGAGAAAGCTTTTACTATCTACAATATTGTTTTTAGCTTGCTTTCATATTTCATCTTTTCCCTCCTAATGGTTCTTCCAGTTGCTCACTGTAGGGTTTTAAAAGCTTCCCAACCCTCTGTCTTTTCACGAATTTTTGCTTCACTCTACACCTTCTCTTTTGCTTTTACATTTGCTGTGACTTCCCTTTTCAGCCACAGTTGTACTATTTTGCCATTTGAATATTGCTTTGTTTTTGGAATACATCTATCTTGCACCTTCATTTTTCCAGAAACTCACACCATTGCTGCTCTGCTGCCATCCCTGCCAGCAGCTTCTTCCAATTTACTTTGGGCAACTCCTCTCTCATCCCACTGTAATTTCCTTTACTCCAATGAAGTACTGTTACGTCAGACTTCACTATCAAATTTCAAGTTGAACTCAACCATATTGTGGTCACTCCCTCCTAAAGGTTCTTTTACCTTAAGCTCACTAATCACCTCTGGTTCCTTACATAACACCCAATCCAGTACAGCTGACCCCCTAGAGGATGAGAAACTTTTCTAAAAAGCCATCTTATAGGCATTCAACAAACTGACTCTCTTGAGATCTATTTTCAACCTGATTTTCCCAATCGACCTGCATGTTGAAATCTCCCATGGCTCTCAGAACCTTGCTCTTTTGACACACCTTTTCTAGTTCCTGTTCTAATCTGTGGGCCACATCCCATCTACTGCTGGGAGGCCTGTATATAACTGCTATCAGGGTCCTTTTACCTTTGCAGTTTCTCAACTCAATTCACAAGGATTCAACATCTTCTGATCCTGTGTCACATCTTTCTAATGATTTGACGCCATTCTTTACCAGCAGAGCCATGCCAACCCCCCCTCCTCCTCCCCCCCCCCCCACCGCGCCTACCTTCTTATCCCTCCAATACAAGGCGTAACTTGGACATTCAGCTCCCACCCACAACTGTCCTTCAGCCACGATTCAGTGATGGAAACAACATCATACCTGATGATCTGTAATAGTGCAACAAGATCATCTGTGCATTGAGACAGAACACTTTGAGTGCTGTATTTGCTCCCTTTTTTGATTCTGCATCCCTAATGCACTGACACTCATCCTGCTGGCTACAAATTTGTCCTGTCATCTGCCTGCTCTTCCTGATAGTCATCTGCCTGCCCTTTCAGAGACCCTTCACGCTGGTTCCCACCCCCCTGCCAAATAAGCTTAAACCCTCCCCAACAGCTCTAACAGCTCTGCTTGCGAGAATATTGGTTCCCCTCGGGTTCAGGTGCAAACCTTCACCTTTGAACAGATTATTCGTCCCTCAGAAGAGATGCCAAAGATCCAAGAATCTGAAGCCCTGCCTCCTGCACCAGCTTCTCAGCCACGCATTTATCTGCCAAATCATCCTGTTTCCACCCTCACTAGAATGTAGAACAGGTAGCAATCCAGAAATGACTACCCGGGAGGTCCTGCTTCTCAGCTTTCTACCTGGCTCTCTATATACTCTTTACAGGGCCTCTTTGCTTTTCCTTCCTATGTCATTGGTACCAATATGTACCAAGACATCTGGCTGCTCTCCCTCGTTCTCCAAAATGCCGTGGATGTGATTTGAGACCTTCCTGATCCTGGTACCTGGGAGGCAACATACCACCCGGGTGTCCTGTTCATTTCACAGAATCTCCTATCAGTCCCCCTTGACTGTTGAGTCCCCTCTCACTACCGCTCCTTTCTTCTCCCTCTTTCCCTTCTGTACCACGGCCCCTGCTCAGTGCCCGTAACTCAGACTCCATGTCATTTCTCTGGGAGATCATCCCCTGACAAAGCATCCAGAATGGCATACTTATTATTGAGGGGAAAGGCTCCAAGGGGGCTCTGTGCTAACTGCCTATGTACATTTCCATTTCTCCTGACATTCATCCAGCTGCTCACCTCCTGCACCTTCGGGGTGACTACTTCCCTGTGACTCTGATCGATTTATCTCCTCAGTCTCCTGTACAAGTCAAAGGTCATCCAGTTGCTGCTCCAGATCCCTATCGTGGTCTTCAAGGAGCTGCAGCCGGATGTAGTGCCCTGGGAGAGTCTGGGTCTCCCAGGAATTCCAACATCCGGCATGGAGCACCCACAACACCATTTACTACACCAGAGAGAAAAAAGGAAAGTGACCAGAAACTTACCCAGAGCCAGAGCCGGATACTCCTATTATCTCCACTGGCTCACTCCCATCAATGGCCGCCCTGCTTGACAAGTGTCACTGACCTGCGAGAAACGTGGTCACTGTGGCCTGATCCTGCCGCTGACTGGGCTGTCCGAATGAGCTTGAACGGAATTAGGGGGGATCTCGTTGAGATCTATCAAGTGTTGAACGGCCAGAGTGGGGGAATCTAGGACTGGAGCACCTGACCTTAGAATAAAAGGTTGTCCCTTTAGGACAGAGATGAGGAATTTCTCTAGCCAAAGGATGGTGAATTTGTAGAATTCATTGCCACAGACAGCTGTGGAGGCCAAGTCATTGGGTATATTTAAGCAGAAGTTGATCAGTTCTTGATTAGTAAGGGTGTCCCAGGTTACGGGAGGAGGCAGAAGAGTGGGGTTAAAGTGGAACATGATGGAATGGCAGAGCAGACTGAATAAGCCAAATCTGCTCTGAAGTTTTACAGTCCACAGATGATGCCTCTATTTTCTGTTTTATTTACAATCTCCAGGGTTTGCAGGTTAGATTGACAGGAAGTTTCAGTAACAAAGAGAGCTATTTGACTTATGGTGTCCCTTAATTCCATTACGTCTATTATGTATACAATTCTGACTCTCTCAGTAAAGCAGCTGACTACATACAGGTCCCATGCACCCCAAGCATTCTACCTTCTCCCCTCTCCCGTTGGACAGAAGGTAACAACAGCCTGAGAGCACGTACAACCAGATCCAAGAATAACTTCTATCCCACCATATTCAGACTCTTAAATGGACTTGTTGTATGATGAGATGGAGTCTTGACCACACCAAGCTTCCTTGTTATGATCTTGCACTCTATCATTTACCTGTACTGCACTTCGCACGTAGCTTTATTTTGTGCTTATTGCCTTACACTGTGCAATGATTTGATATGCATGTAAGACAAGCTTTCACTGTATCTTGGCATAAGACAATAATAAATCAATACCAATACCCTGCAAATCTGTGCAATGACAATCCAGTTGGTTGTGTTGCTTCTTACCTTCTCTGCATACCCTTGC
Organism: Hypanus sabinus; assembly: GCF_030144855.1. NCBI lineage: Eukaryota > Metazoa > Chordata > Chondrichthyes > Myliobatiformes > Dasyatidae > Hypanus > Hypanus sabinus. The sequence continues at coordinate 17,104,927 of NC_082707.1, forward strand.
ATCATTCTTTTAGAGATCTACACTCAGTGGCTATTTCATCAGGTACATCTGTACGCCTGTTGATTAATACAAATATCTAATCAGCCAATCATGTGGCAGCAACTCAATGCATAAAAACATGCAGACATGCTCAACAGGTTCGATTGTTGTTCAGACCAAACATCAGAATAGGGACGAAATGTGATCTGAGTGACTTTGACTGTAGAAAGATTGTTGGTGCCAGACGGGGTGGTTTGAGTATCTCAGAAACTGCTGATCTCCTGGGATTTTCACGCACAACAGATCTCTAGAGTTTATAGAGAATGGTGCAAAAACACCAGCGAGCAGCCTAGCGTTCTGTGGGTGAAAACACCTTGTTAAGGTGTTAGAGAATACGTACATCTGCAGTTGTATTTTTGTGTTTCGTTAAGGTGTTAACCTCGTTAAAGCTCAGAGGAGAATGGCCAGACTGGTTTAAACTAACAGGAAGCTGATAGTTACTTAAATAACTATGTGTTACAGCAGTGGTGTGCAGAGGAGCATCTCTGAACACACAACACATTGAACCTTGAAGAGGATGGGCTACAGCAGCAGAAGACCATGAACACACACTCAGTGACAACTTTATTACATACAGGAGGTAGCTAGTAAAGTGGTCAGTGTGTGTAGGTTCAAACAGCTCAAGTGGTACATGCCAACCAGCATTCCCACCTTCCTTCTGCTGAGAGCAGCTTGTTCTTGCGAATAACACGCACACACCATCAGTTTACAGGACATGTCACTCAGTGACTTGACCTATGTATATATTTCTGTGTGTGCCTCTGTGTTTGCTGTCTTATATGTGCCTTGTGCTGTGTGTGACTGTCGGAACTGTGTTTTGCACCTTGATCTCAGAGGAACGCTGCTTCATTTGGCTGTGTTCTTGGGTCTTCATATATCGTTGAATGACAAATAAACTTGAACTCAAATTCTCTGTGAAGTGGTTGCCCCTCAGGTTCCTATGAAATATCTCCTCTGTCCTCTAGTGCTTGACTTGAAAAAGACAGTGTACAATCATCCTCTCTATTTTGTTGCAGTTTCTTGTCCTGTGTCTGTCTGAAATTGTAAAACCTGCTTAATCATCATTCTCCTTTTAGCAAAGTGAAGTTCGTGGTTAGAGAACATAAGAACTTTCGCTGGCCTAGGTGATTTGTGCAACGACAGGGTGAAAGCGTGTAGTATATTTTTCCCAGGGAACGGTGCTTAAAACCACCCGTGGTAGAACAGCGGTTAGTGTAGCGCGCTAACAGAATCAGGTTCAATTCTTCCCACAGTCTGCACAGAGCTTTTCCGTTCTCTCTGTGCTTCCTCCAGGTGCTCCGGTTTCCTCCCACATTCCAGTTAGGGTCAGTGAGTTGTGGGCGTACTAAGTTAGCACTGGAATCATTGTGACACCTGCCAGCCATTCAGCACAATCCTTGACTTGATGCAAACAATGCATTTCACAGTATGCTTTTATACTTTGATGGACATGTGACAAATGAAGTTAATATTACTACGAGGTCATAAGTTTGAGATCAGTCCCGAGAGGTTTAAAAGAGAGATCAGCAGCAGCTTCTTCACACAAAGGATGATGCATATTTGGAATGAGCTGCCAGAAGCAGTATTTAAAAGCCATTTCAGTAAGTACATAGTTAAGAGTGGTGTAGAGGACAGTGGGCCAAATGCAGGTTGATGGGACCAGTTCTCTGGCCAGCACAGTCAGTATGGGATGAGACGGATGAACGGGACTGTTTCTGTCCATTCAAGACTCCTTGATGCGAGTTTAGGCCAGACCAGGTAATGATTTGCTTTTCCTGAACAGCGCTTTACAAAAACGTGGCTCCTGATCATTAACACTATTTACCAGCACATTCCTCCAGATATATTTAATTGCAAGTGCTTCAGCTTCCCAGCTGCTCTGCTCCGGTTTGGACGCATACTTTAGGAGCATCTGGCCGGTCTGGTAAGTCAGTCACTGCTCCATCATACCGAGCGAATTCAAATGATTTCCCAGTGGTTTGTGTCGAATCACATAGTGAATATTCGCCTGTTTTAATAGAAGTATAAACCTCTTCAAATTCAAGGCTTTTAAAGCCTTTTTCACTGCATTTCTTTGACAATGAGCCTGTGCTGAGTACTGCTAGCTCAAACCAGTTTCTGATTGGCTCTGTTATGAAGCATGCTCATATTACAAATATATGAAAGTAAGTGTGTTTTGGTCATTAATCACAAAACCCATTACTGTCAAAATATGAAGGTGGAACTCAATTATTATCTTTCTCCTGGACTCCAGTGATATAATTTTTGGCTTGCACAAATTCTTTTATCTGTCAACACAGTAGGCAGACAATTCAATTCCTCTCTCGTGCTCACCACCATCAAGAGCCCCTGGTGTAAGGGCTCACACTCAGAAAGGAGCACATGCCACACTTAAGGTGAATTGTACCGTTTAATCTTTGTGGAGGCAAATGTCACCAATAAATCCAGAGGAAGTCATGTACCACGGGAATTTGAGACTCACCGTCACAAGAGCTGGCGGTGGTGTGAGAAAACCCCAGCAGAGAAAGGAGAAAAGGCCCATACTCAATAATCAATGAAGCTTGCAGAGACACAGTGGTGGAGAGAGACCAGTGCATCACGGGGAAGGACCACCCACCACTGAGCGCATCCACAAGGAGGCAGGGATCCCCAGCATTCAGGACATTATTGCCGCTGCCATCAGGAAGGAGGTGCAGGAACTTTAAGTCCCACACCACCCAGGTTCAGGAACAATTATTAAATCAGCAAGGATAAATTTACTCAACTCAACTCTGACAGGATTCCACAATCCATGGACTCACTTTCAAGGACTTCACTATTCATCTTCTCAGTATTATTTATTTATCTATTTATTATTTTTTGTAGTCACATAGTTTGTCTTTTGCACATTGATTATTTGTCAGTCTTTGTGTATAGTTTTTCGCTGATTCGGTCATACAGTGAATGCCTGTAAGAAAATGAATCCCAGGTGTCTGTGCTTTGAGAATGACTTTACCTTGAACATTGAGCTTTGGAAATGTTAAGAAACTGCAGAGAATCCTTGGTTTTGATAAGCAAAGCCAGACGTGCACAAGCAATGAAGGTCAGCTGAATATTTGTCTAATAGGATTTGGCAAGAGTGTCCTGTACAGAATATCTTAGGGAAGACGTCAAGGACAGAGGTATGAATACAGTTGCAGGGATAGAGTTTAAGAGTCGCGGGGTAATGATGCAGCTCTATAAAACTCTGGTTAGGCCACAGTTGGAGTACTGAGTCCAGTTCTGGTCGCCTCACTACAGGAAGGATGTGGAAGCATTGGAAAGGGTACAGAGGTGATTTACCAGGATGCTGCCTGGTTTAGAGAGTATGGATTATGATCAGAGATCAAGGGAGCTAGGGCTTTACTCCCTGGAGAGAAGGAGGATGAAAGGAGACATGATAGAGTTGTACAAGATATTAAGAGGAATAGATAGAGTGGACAGCCAATGCCTCTAACCCAGGACACCACTGCTCAATACAAGAAGACATGGCTTTAAGGTAAGGGGTGGAAAGTTCAAGGGGGATATTAGAGGAAGGTTTTTCACTCAGAGAGTGGTTGGTGCGTGGAATGCACTGCCTGAGTCAGTGGTGGAGGCAGATACACTAGTGAAATTTAAGAGACTACTAGACAGGTATATGGAGCAATTTAAGGTGGGGGTTATATGGGAGGCAGGGTTTAAGAGTCAGCACAACATTGTGGGCCGAAGGGCCTGGACTGTGCTGTATTGTTCTATGTTCTATGTACAGGTCTTTTGGCCTGCTGCCACTACACTGAAAGTCATCTCCACAAATCCCATTTACCTAGGTTTAGTCCATGGCTTCCAGTGCTTTGGCGGTTCAAATGTTTGGAAAGACACTTCTGAAACATCGTGCGAGTTTTCCTCTAACACACACTCACGGAGTGGGATCCACCTTTCAACCACCTTTCAAATCCTCTGACTCTTTACCAGAATCAGAATTATTATCACTGTCCGTAAGGAGTTTGTACATTCTCCCTGGGATAGCACTGGTTCCCTCCGGGTGCTCCGGTTTCTTCCCACATCCCAAGCTGTACAGGGTGGCAGGTTAATTGTTCATATGGGTGTAAATGGGTGGCACATGCTCACTGGGTCAGAAGGATCTGTTGCCTTGTGGTATCTCTACCTAATAAAGTGGTCACTGAGTGTTGTTGTCATCTTCTGTTGCTGTGGTCCATCCACTTCAAGGTTCGATGTATTGTGCATTCAGAGATGCTCTTCTGCACATTACTGTTGTAACATATATATATTTTTGAATTACTGCCGCCTTCCTGTCGGCTTAAACCAGACTGGCTATTCTCCTATGACCTCTCTCATTAACAAGGCATCTTTGACCACAGAACTGTCGCCCACTGGATGTTTTTCGTTTCTCGCACCATTCTCCGTAAACTCTATAGATTGCTGTAAGTGAACATCCCAGGAGATCAGCAGTTTCTGCAATGCTCAAGCCACCCCTCTGGCGCCAACAATCATTCCACGGTCAAAGATTCAAGATTCAAAGTTGTTTAATGTCATTTCCAGTACAGAAGCAAGAAAATAATTGTTAATCTGGTTCTGATGCAACACCAAAAAAAAACAATAAGATACAGAACACAATAAGTATAAATACATTAGGTGGTTCATATATTTAGATTAATTGTATGTCTATAAATTGACGCTTGGCACAGGAGTGTCTGTTCATAAAGTGACTCTGAATGGAAATGATAAATTTATGGCTAACACAAGAGGGCACTGTTTTAAGGTGCTTGGAAATAGGGACAGAGGAGCTATCAGGGGTAAGTGTTTTACTCAGAGAGTGGCAAGTGAGTGGAATGGGCTGCCGGCGACGGTGGTGGAGGCAGATACAATAAGGTCTTTTAAGAGACTCCTGGTTAAGTACATGGAGCTTCGAGACATAGAGGGCTCTGGGTAACCTTAGGTAATTTCTAAAGTAAGTACGTGTTCGGTACAGTATTATGGGCTGAAGGGCCTGTGTTCTGCTGTAGATTTTCTATGTTTCTAGTGGTGATGGGGTGGCTTAGCGGTTGGAGGCGTTGGTCAGTCTTACTACTTGGTGAAAGTAACTTTTTGTATCTGGTGGTCCTGGCATGGATATTAGTGTCTTCCCTGGTGGGAGTGGGACAAACAGCCCATGAGCAGGGTGGGTGGGATCCTTCGTGATGCCATTGGCCCTTTTCTGGCGCTTTTCTGTATATACGGCCTTGATAGCGGGTAGGCTGGTGCTGTTGGTGCATTGACTACCCGTTTCAGAGCCTTCCTGTCCATTGTGGTGCAGTTTCTGTACCAGGCAGTGACGCAGCTTGTTAGGGTGCTCTCCACTGTGTATCTGTAGAATGACGTGAGTGTTGATGTGCGAAGTCCAGTTCGCTTCAGCCTCCTCAGAAAGGCAAGGCCTTGGTGTACAATTGATTGTGTACAATGTCACTTAGATCACATTTTTCTTCCCCATTCTAATATCTGGTCTGAACAACAACTGAACCTCTTGACCATGTCACACACACACACACAAGACAAAAGAGCAGAAGTAGGCCATTCGGCCCATCAAGTCTGCTCTGCCATTCCACCATGAGCTAAACTATTCTTCCATCTAGTTCCAATTTCTGGCTTTTTCCCCATATCCCTCGATACCCTGACTAATTAGATTCCCATCAATCTCCTCCTTGCTTTCTACATGCTTTTATGCATTGAGTGCTACCACATGATTGGCTGAGTAAATATTTGTATTAACAAAGAGGAGTACCTGGTCAAGTGGGCACTGAGCATATGTCATGAAATCTGTAGTTTTGTAGCAGTGGAACAGTGCAGTACATAGAAAAGTTACTGCAAGTTACAATACAAACTGTTTAGATAAATTATTAAATACGTAGTGCGAAAAGAAAGCAAAATAGTGAGGCAGCATTCATTGGTTTATAAATCCTCTAGAAAGATCGAAAGTAGGGGGTGATGGTGGAGAGTTTATTTTCTGATTTGAAGCTGGTGGCATGTGACCTACTGCAGGAGTAGGTGCTGGGACCTTTACTGCTTGTTATTTATATTAATGATTCGAAGATGAATATGAGAGATATGATTCATACAAAAATTAATGGTTTTGTTCATAGTCATGAGGATAATTGTAGCCAGCAGGAGGGGCAGGAGCCTGAGGATATACACATAATGTTTTAGGAACAACTTCTTCCCCTCTGCCATCAGATTACTGAACCTTTCTCACTGAACTGGACTCAGTTTCAATGACTTTTCATCTCATGTCCTCAATGTTTATTGCTTATTTATTTATTAATATTATTGCTGTTTTAAATTTTTTCACTGCTCAAGCTGGTGAAATCTGAGGTGTGGGCATAGCCAAACACATTCAATTCTCAATTACTACGAACTTTCAGACTGTTGTAGAGATGTTCAGTATTGTGACTTTCTGGAGATTTACATAAAAATTGTTGTGTAGGCCTAATTGTTAATGCTATTGTGTGGTGACTTTGGGATGACACCAATTGTAGGTATTACTATCAGAACAGTTTATACCCTGTTTATATTCCAAAGTTTTTTAATTCAGCATATCTCTGGTGTTTTTCACTTACCGATTTCTGGTTGCTATGTGTGTTTGGAATGGCTATTTCTATTAAATAAATGATTTTATATTTATTGAGCTACAGTGCAGAGTAGGCCCTTCTGTCCCTTTGAACCATGTTGTAATTTAATCCTGGCCTGATCATGGAACAATTAACCTGCTAACCAGTACATCTTAAGACCATAAGAGATAAGAGCAGAATTAGGCCATCTGGCCCATCGAGTCTGCTCTGCTATTCAATCATGGCCGATCCATTTTTCTATCTCCTCCTTAACTCCAGTTCCTGGCCTTCTCCCACTAACCATTGATGCCATGTCCAATTAAGAACCTATCAATTTCTGCCTTAAATATACCCAACAATTTGGCCTCCACAGCTGCATGTGGCAACAAATTCACCATCCTTTGGCTAAAGAAATTTCTCCACATTTCTGTTTTGAAAGGGCGTCCCTCTATCCTGAGGCTGTGCCCTCTTGTCCTGTACTCTTACCACCATTGGAAACATCCTTTCCACATCTACTCTGTCTAGGCTTTTCAATATTCGAAAGGTTTCAATGAGATCCCCCCTCATCCTTCTGAATTCCAGTGGGTACAGACCCAGAACCATCAAACGTTCCTCGTGTGCTAGCCCTTTCATTCCTGGAATCATTCTTGTGAATCTCCTCTGGACCCTCTCCGATGCCAGCACATCTTTTCTAAGATGAGGGACCCAAAACTGCTCACAATACTCAAGACGAGTCCTCACCAGTGCCTTATAAAGCCTCAGCATCACATCCCTGCTCTTGTATTCTAGACCTCTTGAAATGAATGCCAACATCACACTTGCCTTCCTCACAACTGTCTCAACCTGCAAGTTAACCTTTAGGGTGTCCTGCACAAGGACTCCCAAGTCCCTCTGCCTCTCAGATTCCTGAATTTTCTTACTGTTTAGAAAATAATCTGCACATTTATTTCTATTACCAAAGTGCATGACCGTGCATTTTCCAACATCGTATTGTATTTGCCACTTTCTTGACCGTTCTCCTAACCTGTCTAAGTTCTACTGCATCCTACCTATTTCCTCAACACAACCTGCCCATTCACCAATCATTGTATCATCTGCAAACTTGGCAACAAAGTGATCTATTCTATCATCTAAATCATTTATATACAGCGTTAAAAGAAGCAGTTCCATCACTAGTGGAACATCACTAGTCACTGGCACCCAACCAGAAAAGGATCCGTTAATTCCCACTCTCTGCCTCCTACCAATTAGCCAATGTTCTAACCATGTTAATAACTTTCCTGTAATACCATGGGCTCTTAACTTGGTAAGCGGCTTCAACTTGTCAAAGGCCTTCTGAAAGTCCAAATACACAACATCCACTACATCCCCTTTATCTATCTTACTTGTATTCTCCTCAAAGAATTCCAACAGGTTCATCAGACAGAATTTTCCCTGAAGGAAACCATGCTGACTTTGTACTATCTTGTCCTGTGTCACTAAGTACTCCATCTCCTCATCCTTAACTATTGACTCTAACATCTTCTCAAACACTGAGGTCAGGCTAACTGGTCTATAATTTCCTTTCTCTTGCCTTCCTCCTTTCTTGAGGAGTGAAGTGGCATTAGCAATTTTCCAGTTATCTGGCTCATGCCAGAGTCCAATGATTTTTGAAAACCCATTTCTAATGCCTAAATCTCTAAAGCTACTTCTTTCAGAACACTAGGGTGCAGTTCCTCTGGTCCAGGTGACTTATGTACTTTTAGGTCTTCCAGCTTTTTGAGCACCTTCTCTTATTGTAACAGTAACTGCACCCACTTCTCTTCCTTCACACACTACAACATCAGGCACACTGCTAGTGTCATCCACAGTGAAGACTGATGTAAAATACTCATTTAGTTCATCAACCATCTCCTTGTCCCCCATTATTATTTCCCCTGCCTCATTTTCTAGCGGTCCTATATCCAGTCTTATTTCTCTTTTATTATTAACATACCTAAAAAATTTTTACTATCCACTTTGACGTTATTTGCTAGCTTGTTTTCATATTTCATCTTTTCCCTTCTAATGATTTTTTAGTTGCTGTCTGTAGGTTTTTAAAAGCTTCCCAATCCTCTATCTTCCCACTAATTTTTGTTTTGTTGTATGCCCTTTCTTTTGCTTTTACAATAGCTTTGACTTCCATTGTCAACCACGGTTGTACTATTTTGCCATTTGAGTATTTCTTCATTTTTGGGATACACATGTCCTGCACCTTCCTCAAATGCTGACGTACCTGACAGCAGCTCCTTCCAATTGATTCTGGCCAATTCGTCTCTCATACCATTGTGATTTCCCTTACTCCACTGAAATACTGCTACATCAGACTTTACTTTCTCCCTATCAAATTTCAAGTTGAACACATCTTTGGACTGTGGGAGGAAACTGGAGCACCCAGAGAGAATGTACAAACTCCTTACAGACAGCGGTGGGAAATGAACATAGATTGCCTATACTGTAAAATATTGTGCTAGCAACTATGATACTGTGCTTGTTTATCCATCTTGTTTATCCAGAATTGAATGGCGGAACAGACTCTTTCTTTCTTTATCAATCTTTTTATTGATTCAAAAAGAACATATATACAAGCAAAAGGAGAATTATCTCAAATATATATATATCAATAACAATACATATAGAAGGTGCAATAAACATTATCAAAATCATGCTTAGTATTGATCTGATATAGAATGTATAATAAGAAAAAAGATAATTAATTCTCCTCATCAATTCATAAAAAGTAAAAAAGACTTCTTGAAAATTTTATATTGGAAAAAACCCGCTATTCTCCACAAACAAAAACAAAAAGGGGGAAAAAAAAAAGACTGGGCAGTCTATCCTAAGAGTAAAACCAAGAAAAGAAAGACTTCCTGATCAAATCCAAAACTTTGGGGGGAAAAGGGAGAACAGACTCGATGGGCTGAATGGCCTACTTCTGCTCCGATATCTTATGGTCTTATGTACTATATATCCAGACAATTATCATGGATTGTCCTATGTATAATGGATTCAGCCATAATATAATTTGTGGGACTCTGATGCTAAAACTGGATCAGCTTTGTATTTCTTTTATGAGTTTGGTGAATGATGTTTGCACTTGATTTTGCCTGTGTTAGTAAGTAGATTGAGTTAAACTGCTGCAGGATCCTTTAATGTGTTGGATTGTTTCTGCTTTTGTTTGTTACTTTCTGCATTTATCATCTTGAATTAATTGGTCTTTTATTATGATCATTTTTTAGTAACAAGCTGGTCCTGTACTGCCACAAGGAACCCTTCTGTTTCTGGGAAGAAGTTTCTGATTTTGAGCCGGGCATTCTATGCTTCCCTGTCAAGATTTAGTCTGCTCTGATCATGGGGATGTCTTCCATGGAGGGTCATGCTCTTCGATTGGTTAATTTTTTCTTCCATAGTGGTAATTCCTTCATTTTTTCTGGGTTGTGCTTTCAGTTAAGTTTTGTGGTGTGTACAGTAGTTCATATCAGGTGGAGTGCTGAATCCTGTTTTTGTTGATGAAAGTATATCCTTAGAAGTTTTATCTGACTGTTGTGTTCATTTTTATGTCTGTTATTCCTCTTCCTCTTTCTGTCCTAGATAGTGTTAAGCTAAGTGCATTCGACTGTACATAGCTTTTTTCTAAAATTTGTCATTCCATTTCTTATTTTTCTTTGTAAATTTTCCAATTCTGTTTTGGATCACGATATTATGCCAAAAGAAAATGTTAATATGGTTATAGTGAAAGTGTTTATTGCCTTTGTTATATTTTTATTATGGAGCTCTGTTTGGCTGTTTTTCTTCACCCTTGTGAATTCAGTGGAAAGTTTTTCCTTTGTCACACTATGATCTTGTTTCTCTGCTTGTTGATATCCCAGATATTTATGTTTCCTATTCATCCATCAGTTGTATTGTATCCTGCTGCTCTGTTTTGTATTCTATTGCATCTTTCTCCTTGTTTAACGTTATTTTTATTATTACTATTATTTCTTTTTCTCTCTTGACTTTATGCATTTCCGTAGTTTGTGATTTGTTTTGCACATTGGCTGTTGTGTGTGATCTTTCATTGCTTCTATTGTGTTCCATGTACTTACTGTCAATGCCCACAAAAAGTGATGGTCATGGTTGTATTTACTGACATTTATACACTTTGATAGTAAATTTACTTTAAACTTTTATCTTTGGACTTTGAACCTTTCTTGAATACTTTCGTTCCTCCACTCACCTGGCACCTCTCCTGTGTCTCTGAAAGTTTAAAAATCACCATCAAGTCTCCAGTAGACTCTTCCTTTGCCTCCTGAATTAGTCTGGGACACACTTCTTCAAAATATCAGAATTTTTCCAATTTAAAGTAGGTTATCCATCTTAGAGCAGGTTAAATATTTGTCACATTGTTGTAATTTTCTATAGTACGTTCTATGTCTTATATCACTAATCTCATCTTTTTCATAACAAGTGGCTCTAGAATTCCACCATCCCTTTCCCTGAAATCTCTGTCTATAATATCATCCTTAGTGGATACGGAGGTGAAGTCCTCACTTAGGACCACACCTCCTTCCTTTGCCCTTATGCACAAGTTGCCTCTTTGGTCTCTGGTAGGCCATAGTCTTTCCCTGGTTACTCTCTTGTCCTAAATACACCTATAAAATTATTTGGGATTTCCTTTAATCTCATCTGCCAACCAACTATTCATCTTCCCCTCTTTGCCCTCAAAACTTCTTCTTGACATTTGAACTCCCCAGTGCCCTACCAGTTCTTTATATCTGCTGCTGACACTGGTGTGCAGTTCCGGCCCGTGTGCAGAAGGAGAAACACTGAAGCAGACGGGCAGTTTACAGAATTTTAATAAGAACTGTGCAGGACAAAAAGAAAAATAATAAACGTTAGGCCAACAGGGCCGTTAACTAAAGCTCTCAACTGAAAGCTAATGCTGACATGGTGGCTTGGAAGCAGTAACTTAAATTCCATTCCTTTACAATGTCAATCTAAATGGTGGTCTCCTGTCCCAGAACAAGGGCAAAGGTAAGCAAGGTGCACTGATGTCAATGTGCTTTTGTCAAGACTCAATGAGAGGATGGGAATTAAATACAACCACAACGAAACACTAATGAGCTGGAATATGCATACTGATGAGTGTAATCACTGACCCTGTCATCTGCTTGCCTACCAGGGCACTCAGGCGCTGTGGAAAGTCTGTGGTTGTGATGTCTCCTTTTATTTTCGATTCAGCTTCTGCAATCCCTGACATCCAGCATTCATTTTCAATTTGATTTGCTAATCTGATTTCCATTCCAACATGACTGTCCACATCCTTCCCTACTGCCATGTTGAAGCCGCTCTAGGATTGGAGGAGCAACATCTCATATTCCTTCTCGGTAGCCTCCGACTTGATGGCATGCACATCGATTTCTCCAACTTCTACTGATTTCTCCCCAAATCTCCTTCTCTCCTTTTCCATTTCCCATCCTGGTTACTTTCTCATCCCCCGTCTTCTCCTCCTCTGTCCATCACCTCCCTCTGATTCCCCTCCTCCTTCCTTTTCTTCCACATTCCACTGCTCTCTCCTGTTATATTCCTTCTTCTTCAGCTCTTACCTCTGCCACAGATCACCTCCCAGCTTCTTGCTTCAACCCCACACCCATCCACCCACCTTCTCCCTCACTTGATCTCGCTTGACTAGAATACAAAAGTAAGGATGTAATGCTGAGGCTTAGGTCAGACTGCACTGGTGACCAGTTTTGGGCAATTTATCTAAGAAAGTTTGTACTGGCATTGGAGAGGGTCCAGAAGAGGTTCACAAGAATTTTACTGGGAATGAAAGGGTTAACATACAAGGAGTGTTTGATGGCTCTGGGCTTGTACTTATTGGAATTTAGAAGAATGAGGAGGGATATCATTGAAGCCTATCGAATATTGGAAGGCCTATGTCTTATGGTCTTATGACGGTGTATCGGGACTCTAAGTGGGTAGAGCTCTAAGTGTAATGAGACTCTAAGTGGGTAGAGCTATGGAATGAAAAAGTTTGATGCAAGGTTTTGGTAAGCAGTGTTGACAATTCCTGTCCTCCCACAGATATTGCCCAATCCACTGAGTTCCTGAAGCGAGTTGTCTGCTGGGATTGGTCTCTGCAGAGCTGGCGTAGACAAAAAGGCTAAATCACTTCTCCGAGTGGCCTGCTGCACCATGTTTTATCCCCACTGAAGAAGAACCGCATTTGTCTAGCAACCCAGTCTAAACCCCACAGGCCAACGGAGAATGGGTGTTCGCACTGCTGTCCATTCTGTATAACGAACTGGGAGGCCGTATTTTGTACAACACAGTACTCATAATTGTTCTCTTGTGTTGAAAGATGGAAGACTATAACAATATTAGATATAGGAGGAGAATTTTGTCACTAAACTGGAACTTGTTTGATCAGCACAATGTACTTTCTTAGGCATCTGAGAAGGTTTGGTTTTATCCAAAAGATCATAAGGCATAGGAGTAGGATTTGGTCACTTGGCCCAGCGAGTTTTCTTCGTCACTCTATCATGGTTGATTTATCTACCCTCTCAACTCTATTCTCTTGCCTTCTGCCTGTAAATTAGAGAGAGCTCAAACAAGACAACAAATTGCTTCTGATGTAAAGGAATTGGAAATGCTTTATTAACATGATGTACCGAGATGCAGTGAAAAGCTTGTCATACTAACCAACTTGCCTCTACTTCTTTTGGAGTTTGAGAAGATTCAGCATGACATCTAAAATTTTGACCAACCACTATAGATGTGTTATGGAGAGTATATTGATTGGTTGCATCACAGCCTGGTATGGGAACACCAATGCCCTTGAACAGAAAATCTTACTAAAGGTAGTTGGTACGGCCCAGTCCATGATGGGTAAAGTCCTTCCCACCACTGAGCACATCTACATGGAGCGTTGTCATAGGAGAGCAGCATCTATCATCAGGGACCCCCACCACCCAGAACATGCTCTCTTCTCTCTGCTACCATCAGGGAGAAGGTACAGGAGCCTCAGGACCAACGCAACCAGGTACAGGAACAGATACTACCCCTCAACCATCAAGCTCTTGAACCAGAGGGGTAACTTCCCTTAGCTCTACTAGCCCCATCATTAAGATGTTCCTACAAACTATGGCCTCACTTTCAAGGACTCCTCATCTCATGTTCTCAATATTTATTTGCTTGCTTGCTTGCTTATTTATTTATTTATTCATTCATCCAGCCATTTATTTATTTATTCATTTATTTATTTATCTATCAATCAATCAATTAATTATTATTCTTACTTTCTTTTTGTTTTTGCAAACTGGCTGAATGCCCAAATTGGTGTGGTCTTTCATTGATTCTATTATGATTATTATTCTATTATGCAGTTATTGAGTATGCCTGGAAGAAAATAAATCTCAGGGTTGTATATGGTGACGAAAATGTAATTTGTTAATAAATTAACTTTGAACTTTGAATTCACTATAGAGTGCATTGAAGTAGTATAATGTATAGAATGCAAAATAAAGTGTAGCAGCCATGGTGCAGGTATTCAGTGAGGTGCACGGTCAAAACATGGGAGACTGTGAGGCCGAGACCCCACTATCTTATTGTACTAGACATTCACATATAGCACCATCTTTTTTATCAGTTGATTCAGTGACTCCCATCTTCCAGCCATATCTTCAGGAACAGCCTGAACATTTTTCAGGCTGCAATATTGAGGGACTGGCATAGTATCATGGATACTACCCTGTGGATGAAGAGTTTAGCCAATGTCTTAGCTCCTTTTCTAGTGTAAAATCTCACTTATAGGAGAGTGGGTATTCACAGCCTGGTATGGAAGCACCAATGCCATTGAGCAGAGTATCCTAGCGCAAGTTGTGGATGTGGCCCAGTTCATCAGGGGTAAAGTCCTTCCCACTACTGAGCACATCTACATGGAGCGTTGTCACAGGAAAGCAGCATCCATCATCAGGGACCCCACCACCCAGAACATGCTCTCTTCTCTCTGCTACCATCAGAAAGAAGGTACAGGAGCCTCAGGACTCGCACCACCAGGTTCAGGAACAGTTATTACCCCTCAGCCATCAGGCTCTTGAACCAAAGGGGATAACTTCACTCAGCTTCACTTGCCCTTCATTGAAATGTTCCCACAACCCATGAAATGAAGGACTCTTCATTTCATGTTCACTATGTTTATTGGTTAATTATTTATTACTATTATCTCCTTCTGTTTATATTTGCAGTTTGTTGCCTTTTTACAAACTGGTTGAACACCCAGGTTGGTGAGGTCTTTCATTATGGTTACCATTCTACTATGGTTTTACTGAGTATGCCCGCAAGACCATGAATCTCAGGGTTGTATATAGTGACGTATGTGTACTTTGATAAAAAACTTACTTCGAACTTTGTATTCTGCCCAAAACTTGTCACTTGGACAACATTGTTTCTGAGATCTCTGGAACTCAATTTCAGATTCTGCAGTCTCAGGAAATGCGGGACCCATACCTGTTGAGTTCCACCAGCATCTTGTTTGCTTTCCTTTGGATTTCTGTAATCTGCAGAACCTCTTGTTATGGAGTCATTGAACACAACAGCACAGAAACTGGCCCTTCAGCCAATCTAGTCTCTGCCAAACTATTATTCTGCCTAGTCCCTTTAACCCATACCAGACCATAATGTGCCATAACCCTCTCATCCATGTATCTACCCAAGTTTCACTCAAGTGTTGAAATTGAAAGTGCATCTATCATCTCCGTTGGCAGCCCATTCCACACTCTTGCCACCCTCTGACTGAAGAAATTTCTCCTCATGTTCCACTTAAATATTTCATCATTTCAGATTCAGATTCAGATTCAGTTTATTGTCATTTAGAAACCACAAATGCAATGCAGTTAAAAAATGAGACAACGTTCCCCCAGAATGATATCACAAAAGCATATGTCTTTTACCCTTAACCCATGATTGGTTGTTGTAGTCCCACCCAACCTCAGTGGAAAAAACCAGCTTGCACTTACCCTATCTATACCCCTTATAATTTTGTTTAGCTCTATCAAATCTCTCCTCAATCTCCTACGCTTAGGAGAAAAGTCCTAACCTCTTCAACCTTTCCCTATAACTCAGGTCAAGTTCTGATAACGTCCTTGTAAGTTTTCCCTGCACGCTTTTAATCTTATTGATATCTTCCCAGAAGGTAGGTGAACAGAAATGCACAGAATACTCCAAATTAGATCTCGTCTTTTGTTCCACAGAACTTGCTTTCTGAGCTTGTAATGAATTTTTGAGTCTTGTGCAGGTCACACTGCTGTAAATTGTCTCTGTTTTTTTTTCTCCCCACTATACTCTCTGACCTATTCAACATTTCCTAGAACCCATTTCTCCATTAGACCTGTCTCTGAGGCTCTCCGTTGGTCGGTGTTGATACGTATAGAGCAAGGTACTGCCCATGTAGCAGGCTCCTCTCTCCATGCAGCTAATGAACCCAAAGCAACAGCAGAGCACCAGCAGTGTCACATGAGTTGCCAGTCAGCATTGAACTCAACATAGGGATTCCAGTTCTGGACTTTTCCGTGGTGTTTATTCCCGAAACCTTCACCATGACTGGGTATAGCTACAAGGCAGCAGTAATTTGAGATCAGAGTTTTCCTTCTCCTATGTGAGCTGCTAAGCATGGCTGACAAGCCCCATCTGCGGGAGACCAGCATTCTGGCAGGCAGGTTTGCCACTGCTACGCGGGTGTGTTTAAACTAAGTAGTGGGGTTTAGGAGACGAACTGGAAATATAAGGATGGAGTTAAAGGAAAAGAGAGAATAAGAAAAGTTAAGAAAGACAACAGAATTAACGGGGCAGAAAGCTCAGGAAGGGATTGGAGAGTATGGCCAAGTGCAGTAGGAATCAATGTGAAAGGTGAGGTATTAAAAGTATTATATATGAATGCGCGAAGTATAAGAACTAAAGTGGATGAGCTTGAGGCTCAGTTGGAAATTGGCAAGTATGATGTTGTAGGAATGACAGAGACATGGCTGCAAGAGGACCAGGGCTGGGAAATAAGTGGGCAGAGGGGCTGGGGTGACGTGGCACTGTTGGCGAGGAATGAAATTCAGTCCCTTGCGAGGGGTGACATAGAATCAGGAGATGTAGAATCAGTATGGATAGAGCTGAGACATTATAAGGGCAAAAAGACCCTAATGGGAGTTATCTACAGGCCCCCAAACAGTAGCCTGAATATAGGGTGCAAGTTGAATCAAGAGATACAATTAACATGTTGCAAAGGTAATGCTACGGTTATTATGGGGGATTTCAACATGCAGGTTGACTGGGAAAATCAGGTTGGTACTGGACCCCAAGAAAGGGAGTCTGTGGAGTGTCTCTGAGATGGATTCTTAGAGCAGCTTGTACTGGAGCCTACCAGGGAGAAGGCAATTCTAGATTTAGTGTTGTGTAATGAACTAGATTTGATAAGGGAACTTGAGGTAAAGGAGCCATTAGGAGGTAGTGACCATAATATGAAAAGTTTTAAACTATTGCCTGAAGTGACTGGTTTTGACAATAGACAATAGACAATAGACAGTAGGTGCAGGAGTAGGCCATGTGGCCCTTCTAGCAAGTACCGCCATTCAATGTGATCATGGCTGATCATACACAATCAGTATCCCGTTCCTGCCCTCTCACCATATCCCTTGACCCCACTATCTATAAGAGCTCTATCTAACTCTCTCTAGAATGCATCCAGAGACTTGGCCTCCACCGCCTTCTGGGGCAGAACATTCCACATATCCAGCACTCTCTGGGTGAAAAAGTTTTTCTGCATGAGGTGCCAGTAACCTGCCATTGCCCCTTCTCCTGTCAGTAGAAATGGTTCCCCAGGGCCAAGTGGCTAAGCCACATGTGAAAGCCAGGATCTGAACTTGGTTGTCAGAGGCTAGTTGAGACACACACCATTGGGAGCATTTAATGGGCAATGGGAGCTGATCCCCACTACCTCCCCCGACTATGACAATCTGAAGAAACCAATTAGACCTTTCAACCATAAAAGTTGCCTCCCATCCTCCACAATACTTCCAAGGTCTTATAGAGTGATGATATTACCTTATGTTGCTTTAAATCAGTACCCCAAATAATGAAGCCCAAAGGATAAGATGTTAGAGTCCGTTACTAAGGATGATGGTTCAGGGTACTTGAAGGCACCTGATAAAACAAGGAAAGTCAACACGGCAAAGCTGTTGGAATTCTTTGAGGAAATAACACACAGGGTAGAAAAAGGAGATGTTGTTGATTTGGATCTTCAGAAGGAGCTGCACTTGGGGCTGCTTAACAAAGTAAGAGCACCTGGTATTACAAGAAAGATACAAGTATGGAGCAGAATGATCCCATTCAGCCCATTGAGTCTGCTCTGGCATTCCATCATGGCTGATTTATTATCCCTCTCAACCCCATTTTCCTTCCTTCTCCACATAATCTTTGACACCCTGACTAATCAAGAACTTGTCAACCTTCATTTTAAATATACCCAATGTCTTGGCCTCCACAACCATCTGTGGCAATGAATTCCACAGATTCACCACCCTCTGGCTAGAAATAATTCTCCATATCTCTGTTCTAAAGGGGCATTCTCTTGTCTGTAACTATGCCCACTGATCTTAAACTTACAGCATAAGAAACATCCTCTTCATGTCCACTCTGTCAACAGGAAGCTTTGACATCTCTTCTCCACCAGCACCAACTCCAACCAAATGTGGTGCTTGATCCACTGAGTTCCTACATCAGATAGTTTGTTGCTCCAGATTCCAGCATCATCTCATTGTTCTAGATCATTACCATTCCTTTTTTTTGTTATTTTCTGTACGTTCCGACTGTGAGAAGACAGGCAGAGTCAATCTAGAATGGGCCGGCCAGCTTTCAATTAATCTGCAGCAAAGCACAGGAAAATGCTGGAGGGACTCAGCAGGTCAGGCAGCATCTACGAAAATGAGAAAAACAGTCGACATTTCGGGACAAGATCCTTCACCAGGACTCAAAAGGAAGGGGAAAGACACCAGAATAAAAAGATGGGTGGAGGGGAAGGAAGCTAGCTAGAAGGTGTTTCATCTCTCCTTTGACGTTTGACATTGGAGTGGGACGTTTCTCCTAACCCAATGGACCTGCCAGTAGATTAGTGTAATGTTGACTTCAAGACCATAAGACAATAGGAGTAGAATTAGGCTATTTGGCCCATTGAGTCTGCTCTGCCATTCCATCATCTGATTTAGAAACATAGAAACACAGAAAACCTACAGCACAATACAGGCCCTTCGGCCCACAAAGCTGTGCCGAACATATCCCTACCTTAGAAATTACCTAGGGTTACTCATAGCCCTCAATTTTTCTAAGCTCCATGTACCTATCCAGGTGTCTCTTAAAAGACCCTGTTGTATCCTCCTCCACCACTGTCACCGGCAACCCATTGGATGCACTCACCACTCTGTGCATAAAAAACTTACCCCTGACATCTCCTCTGTACCTGCATCCACACATCTTAAAACTGTGCCTCCTTGTGCTAGCCACTTCAGCCCTGGGAAAAAGCCTCAGATCATCCACATGATCAACGCCTCTCATCATCTTGTACAACTCTATCAGGTCACCTCTCATCCTCCATCGCTCCAAGGAGAAAAGGCCGAGTTCACTCAACCTATTCTCATAAGGCATGCTCCCCAATCCAGGCATCATCCTTGAAAATCTCCTCTGCACCCTTTCTATGGTTTCCACATCCCTCCTGTAGTGAGGTGACTAGAACTGAGCACAGTACTCCAAGTGGGGTCTGACCAGGGTCCTATATAGCTGCAACATTACCTCTCAGCTCCTAAATTCAATTCCATGATTAATGAAGGCCAATGCACAGTATGCCTGCTTAACCACAGAATCAGCCTGCACAGCAGCATTGAACGTCCTATGGACTCCGACCCCAAGATTCCTCTGATCCTCCACACTGCCAAGAGTCTTACCATTAATTCAATATTCTGCCATCACACTTGACCTACCAAAATGAACCACTTCACACTTATCTGGGTTGAACTCCATCTGCCACTTCTCAGCCCAGTTTTGCATCCTTTCAATGTCCCGCTGTAACCTCTGACAGCCCTCCACACTATCCACAACACCCCCAACTTTTGTGTCATCAGCAAATTTACTAACCCATCCCTCCACTTCCTCATCCAGGTCATTTATAAAAATCACAAAGAGTAGGGGTCCCAAAACAGATCCCTGAGTCACACCACTAATCACTGACCTCCATGCAGAATATGACCCGTCTACAACCAATTTGTTATCCCTCTCAGCCCCGTTCTCCTCCCTTCCTCCTGTCAAGGTCAAAGACTCTAAAGCTGATGTCTCTGATGAAGGATGGATAGAATTAATATCAGCAGTGAACAATGCACTGTGGGTGTGCAACCCACTATCTGCATTCTGTTGCTTTGATAAAATATGCAAGCAATATTTTAAATTTGCTTACCCAAGACATCACACACTGCTCTAGCATAAGAGCATAGCTTGGATTCTTACTGAGTGTCAGAAGCACCCACGAGTACTGACTGGTGAAATTTGAAAGGACGGATCTGGCAGGTGTTCTACGTCAGATGATTATTTTAATTTAGGCTCAGTGCTGTTTAGAAATCTGACTCATTTCTCCCTGGAGCAGAAAAAAAAAATCCATCTAGGGACTTAAGTTGTGGAGATGAGAGTGTGACAAGTGTTGACACCTTAGACCTAATTTGCAGGTTCAATGAGCACTTGGAAAACAGACTGCCAAAGGAGATCTGTTTGACCATTTCACAGAAGTGACCACCATCGGTGTGTTAGGGCAAATCAGTCAAAGAACATTGCTGGCAGAGAAAGTGGCCATTCACAAGGAAAGTGCATAAGAGTCTTTGCTTTTTTTGGGGAGGTTAAGGAGGTTCCGTTTGTCATCTAAAGCTTCAGCAGCTTTCTACAGATGTACTGTTGAAAGAACTCTGTTCCAGTTGCCTCATTGGCAGTTAGGGTGTGTGGGAGTTTTGCATTTTCTGTGCTCTGTTTTGTTTTGTTCCATGTACTTCTGCTGGGCATCATGGGCACAGTAGGTTGGTGCCAGAATGCATGGTGACACCTGCGGGCTGCCCCCAGTACGTCCCAAGGTCCTGCTGGTTGTTGTGGTTCAAAAGTTCAAAGTTCAAAGCACAGTTATTAACAAAGTATGGATACTTAATGCAACCTTGAGATTTGTCTCCTAACAGGTAGCCATGAAACAAAGAACCTCCACCCAAAAAAGACCTTAAAAAAGACCGTCGAACACCTGATGTGCAGAGAGAGAGAGAGAGAAAGAAACTAATCAGAGAGCAATAATTGCAAGCAAAATAGCGTTCTGAACTGAAGTCCACCAAGGTCACCCTGTCCACGCACACTTCAATTCAGAGGAGAGCAGTGAACTGAACCAGCCGTTCCCTCACCTTAGGCCTCAACACCTTGACCTTTTCAAACTGGCCCGATGCCAAAATCCCCACCTTCTGGGCCAAACTATCTTCTTGCATTTGCCATTGTTCAGGATGTACAGAAGCCCAAAGACCCCTCACAACCAAGTTCAACAACGGCTACTTTCCTTCTGTCAGTTGCTTTTTGAACCAATCTGCACAACCCTAATCACTATGTCACTTTGATCACTTTGCACTAAAATGCATTTCTTTTGTTTTTTTTCTCTGTGCCTTTCTTGTAAAACTTGTGTTTAGTTTATATTTAGTCTAAGTTTTTCTTGAGAATACTGCTTACTTCACACAATGTGTCTGTGATGCTGTTGCAAACAAGCATTTCATTGCACTTGTTCATTTGGTAATATTAGGTGCCACCCGAACGTAGCGGTCAGCGAAACGCGGTTACATCTCCGGGGGTGTCAGAGTTCCGAGTTCAATTCAGATGCTCTGTGGAAGGAGTTTGTATGTTCTCCCCGTGAATACGTGCTTTACTCCAGGTGCTCCGGTTTCCTCCCACAGTCCTAGACGAATCAGTTAGTAGGTTAATTGGTCATTGTAAGTTCTCCTGTGATTAGGCTAGGGCCAAATAGGTGGTTTGCTGGGCAGTCTGGCTCATTGAGTGGGAACGGCCTGTTTCGCACTATATCTCTAAATCAGGAGTTCCCAACAAGGGGTCTGTGGACCCCTTCTTTATGGTATTGGTCAATAGCACAGAAAAAGTTGGGAATCCCGGTCTAAGTAAATAAATAAACACGACTTTGACTTTGACCATTCAACCTGTTATGTCTGTGCCTTTTGCTCAATAAGCTCTGGCCTACAGTCTGCATTCTCGCTGGTCGTAGGTTTTCACTCATCTGCATTGTGCACTTACCACTGAACTGGGAAAACAACCAACATGACCAAAGAGTTCATCCACCCCGTCAATAGTCACGGTCATAGTCCTAGGGCACTAAAGCACCGAAAGAGGCCATTCAGCTCATCTGGAACATGCCAAAAGGTATTATTTTGCCTGGTTGCATCGACAGGCACCCGGACCATAGCTCTTTGTGGCCCATACATTTGTTGCCTGCCTTAATGATAAAGATTAGCTTAATTCGTCACATGTATGTGAGACATCAAAACATACGATGAAACGTGTCATTTGTGTCAAAGACCAACACGGTCTCAAGTTGTGCTGGGCGCAGCCCGTAAGAGTCACCAATGTAGAATGCCCACAGCTTACTCACCTGTACACCTCTGGAACGTGGCAGGAAACTGGAGCATTGGAGGAAACCGATGTGAAAACAGGGAGGGCGTATAAACTCTTTACTGTCAGCAGTGGGAATTGAACCCCGATTGCTTGCACTTTAAAGCGTTGTGCTAACCAGTACACTATTATACCTGTATAGCACTTTCTCTGTAATTCATCAGGGGTGATTGATAAGTACATGCCCTAAGGAGATGAATTATTAACTTCAAACTTTCTGCATAATCACTGAAAGAGTTGACCTGCACGTGCATGTAACGAGAGCTGTATAACTCAATAGACAATAGACAGTAGGTGCAAGAGTAGACCATTTGGCCCTTCGAGCCAGCACCGCCATTCACTGTGATCATGACTGATCACACACAATCAGTGCCCCGTTCCTGCCCTCTCCCCATATCCCTTGACTCTGCTATCTTTGAGAGCTCTATCTAACTCTTTTTTGAAAGCATCCAGAGAATTGGCCTCCACTGCTTTCTGAGGCAGAGCATTCCATAGATCCATAACTCTGGGTGAAAAAGTATTTCCACAACGCTATTCTAAATGGCCTACCCTTTATTCTTAAAATGTGGCCTCTGGTTCTGGACTCCCCCAACATCGGGAATATGTTTCCTGCCTCCAGTGTGTCTAATCCCTTAATAATCTTATACGTTTCAATCAGATCCCCTCTCATCCTTCTAAATTCCAGTGTATACAAGCCCAGTCGCTCCAGTCTTACAACTTATGACAGTCCTGCTGTCCCGGGGATCAACCTCGTGAACCTACGCTGCACTCCCTCAATAGCAAGAATGTCCTTCCTCGAATTTGGAGACCAAAACTGAACACAATTCTCCAGGTGTGGTCTCACCAGGGCCCTGTACAACTGCAGAAGGATCTCTTTGCTCCTATACTCAACTCCCCTTGTTATGAAGGCCAACATGCCATTAGCTTTCTTCACTGCCTGCTGTACCTGCTTGCTTAATTTCAGTGACTGATGAACATGGACACCTAGATCTCGTTGTACTTCCCCTTTTCCTAACTTGACACCATTCAGATAGTAATCTGCCTTCCTGTTCCTGCCACCAAAGTGGATAACATCACATTTATCCACATTAAACTGCATTTGCCATGCATCTGCCCACTCATCCAACCTGTCCAAGTCACCCTGCATTCTCCGAACATCCTCTTCATATTTCACACTGCCACCCAACTTTGTGTCATCTGCAAATTTGCTAATGTCACTTTTAATCCCTTCATCTAAATCATTAATGTATATTTTAAATAGCTGCAGTTCCCTCCTTCTCCTTCTCATCTCCTTCTACCTTATGCCATGAACTTATCAATCACCCCTGCTGTGATACTTTCTGGACGTCTAAGATCCGTATGCTCCATGACCGCTGGGCTAAGTGTGTAAATGTAGGAGGGGACTATGTTGAAAAATAAATGAGCTAGGTTTTCTAAAATTGACTCCTTCTACCTTAGGCCACAAACCTATCAATCACCCCTCGTATATGGGAGCCTCCATAACAGGATTGTATTTCGAACCTCGCCCATGAGCAGAGAGCAGAGGGGAGGCCTGGGCAAGTGGAGCAAAGAACACCTCACTTCAAATCCAATAGAGTGCTTCTTTGATTGGGAAGTTCTTTTGGACAGAGAAAAGTTGGAAAGAGAAGTGCAAACAAGAGAAAATCGGCAGATGCTGGAAAAAAAGCGCACACGCACACACACACACACACACACACACACACACACACACACACACGCACGCACACACACACGCACACACACACGCACACACGCACACACACACGCACACACACACGCACACACACGCACACACACACGCACACACACACGCACACACACGCACACACACACGCACACACACGCACACACACACGCACACACACACGCACACGCACACACACACACACACACACACACACGCACACACACACACGCGCACACACACACGCACACACACACGCACACACACACACACACACACACACACACACACACACACACACACACACACACACACACACACACACACACCCTGGAGGAACTCAACAGGCCAGCAGACAGGTCAGGCAATATCTGTGGAAAAGAGTAGAGTGAACGTATCAGGCCAAGAACCTTCATCAGGATGGGGAGAAAAGAAATTGGGGGGAGGGGAGGGTGAAGCACAAGGCGATAGGTGAAACCGGGAATGAGGTTAGGGTGAAGTACAGAGCTAGGAAGTAGATTAGTGAAAGAGCTGGAGAAGGGGGAATCTGAAAGGAGAGGATAGAAGGCCATGGAAGAAAGAAAAGTGGGAGCAGCAGCAGTGGGACATGATGGGCAGGGAAGGAGAGAAGGTGAGAGAGGAAAATGGGAATGGGGAATGGTGAAGTGGGGGGGACATTACCAAGAATTCGAGAAATCGAACTTTGTGCCATCAGGGTTGAGGCTACCCAGACAGTATTGTTCCTCCAGCCTCATCGTGACAGTTGAGGAAGCCATAGACTGACATGTCAGAATGGAAGTAGGAAGTGGGATTAAACAGAAAATGCGAATCCTGTTTTTTGTTCATTATGAGGGGTGCAGATAGGGTGAACACAGGCAGACTTTGTCCATTGAGGTAGGGTGAGAGTAGAACTGGGGCTCATGGGTTAAGGGTGAAAGGTGAAATATTTAAGAGGAACACGAGGGGGAATTTCTTCACTCTGAGTGGTGAGAGAGCGGAATGAGCTTCCAGTGCAAGTGTTGAATACCGGTTCAATTTCAGTATTTCAGAGAAGTTTGGATAGGTATATGAATCAGAGGGGTATGGGGCAGGTTGGGGGATGACGCAGATTAATCAGCATAGACTAGATGGGCCGAAGGGCCTGTTTCTGTGCTGTAGTGCTCCATGACTCTAACTCTCAGAATTGCTGATTTCCTTCACCAGTCTCGGGCTCAGAAGTTTCTTCATAGTGCACAATGCTCCATCTGTACTCATTAGAACAAGTGGCACGCGCCCTGCCAATGTCACCCTCTAGTCTGGCACAGAACAAAATAATCCCTAACAGAACAAAGGGACAGAGTACAAACACTTCCCTAAAGGAGGAAAAGGACTCGGAACAAAACGTTTCCCAACGGAGATATAGAACAGAGCTGCCTCTGACAATCTTGATGCTGAAATTCAACTTTTCTGTGCTGGTTATTAATTAAGTTGGACTTTAAAATTAAACTTATGTATTCCCTCCTCATGTAGTCCCATATCTGAAAGATTTAGGAGATTTAAGGGACCATTAAATTTTCAGAGCCCCATTGAGCTTCTGTCAACCCTTTCCAAAGCCTCTCTTTACTCATTCCTAGTACATATTTTAAATGCAAAATTTCTTCATCAAACCCAAGGGTAACATTTAATTTGAAAATAAATCTATATTTATGTATAATGCATGCACTTACTGGGATTTCATTGTTGCTCCCCAGCAAACCAGTGCACATCTGTATAACGGCAGGATGCTTTGTCAAACGAACTTTGCACTTGGATTTGTAATGCTGCTCTCCGCTAACACTAATGCATAACATGTCAAAAAGCTGTTAAACAAGGTTGGTAAATGCTTCAGTTTGTTGGGTTGTGACCTCACAGGGTCCCAGCCAGAATGGAGGTGATTGTATAATTTCCCTGTCGATCAGTGCTAATGGCTATGTTGCTACAAAGGCTGGAATTCGCATTGTTTATTTAATGGTCGAAAAGCAGCAGATCGTGAAAATCTGAAATAGAACAAGACGCAGTAAAATAGCGGGTTGCACAACGCTAGCAACTGGAAGATCGGGGTTCAACTTCACCACCGCGTAAGGGGTTTGTACTTTCTCCCCATATCACTGATATTTCCCTTAGTTGCTCCAGTTTCCTCTCACGTTCCAAAGACACACGGGTTAGGGTTAGTAAGTTGGGGCTTGCAGGTCACCCCCAGCATGCACTTGCACTGTGTTGGTTATTGATGCAAATGACAAATTCCACTGTATGTTTTGATGTATCGATTTACATGTGACAAATAAAGCTAACTTCGTACTCTTTATCTGTAGTCAGAACTTGGAGTGGTCTCAAGTCAATTGAGTTCATTGTCATGTGCACAAGTATAGTGAGGTTCATGTATAATGAAAAGCCTGATTGCAGAGGCATGACAGCATGTAGGGACAACCAACACACTGAAAATATAGTATACATAAAGTTATATTACACAGTGGAAAAAATCTGTGCAAAATACAGGTACAATCAAAGACAAGTTCTGCAGTGTCCCTTTGCTGAGGAAGGGTTTGGGTTGTGCCGTTGGTTCACTTTTCTGAGGATTGCCTCCTTGTCGTGGTGGAGGGTCTTGTGAGTTCCTGAGACCCCGAGAGTGATGCCTCACGGAGTTTAGCTCCCGCAGGGTCACCCGTGATGGTAAGGTCAAGGAGGACGTTTCAGGTAAAGAGCAATCCAACCAAGACCTCAACAATGAGCTTGGCGGAAGACGATGACGCATCACAATGGCAGTGATTGTGGACGGAGCCCGTGGAAATGAAGGATCCCCAGTTGTCTTGCATTCCATGTTACTGGATGCTGACCCTGATCTGTGTGGTCGATGTCCATGCATTAGCCTGCCAACCTTAAGTTAAGTCACGCACAGGAGTTCTCCAGTAAGGGAACTCACCAGTAGCTTAGGAGAACATACTCAGCTCGAGTGATCGCAAGATCAGTTCAAGAACCTGAGGGCTACAAGGATTGCCCTGAGGTCTGCAGTGGCCTTGAACTGAATTAAACTGAACAGGACTGAGCTTCTGGCTTGATGTTTGATATTTTATGTGTTGTCCACTTGCTTTTTGCCACTTGCACAATTTAATCTTTTTTGCTTGTTGGGTGTTTGATGTTCCTTTGAACTGATTCCAATGTGTTCCTTTGTTCTGAGGCTGGCTGCAGGAGGATGCACCTCAGAGTTGTATTCTGTGTACATACTTTGATAGTAAATGTACTTTGAATCTGTATTTTTGTGGTTGAAATTACTGAGACTAGTTTTTTTCTAAGTTTCAGATTTTTAAAATTAATTGGTAAGACATAGGAGCAGAATTAGGCCATTTGGCTCATTGAGTCTACTCTGCCTTTCCATCATGGCTTTTTATTATTCCTCTCAACCCCATTTTCCTGCCTTTTCCCCATCATCTTTGACACCTTTACAAATCAAGAATTGATTTGGCCTCCCCAGCCTTCTGTGGTCATAAATCCCATAGATACATCACCCTCTCACTGAAGAAATTCCTCCTCATTTCCGTTCTAAAAGGACGTCCTTGTATTCGGAGGCTGTGCCCTCCAGTCAAGGACTCCCACACGATAGGAAACACTCTTTTCATATTCACCTTATCTAGGGTTTTCAATGTTTGATAGGTTTCAATGAGATACCCCCCCTTCGTTCTTCTGAACTCCAGCAATTTTATTTGAGCATTTTCCCCCCTTCCTTCTCAGTCCTGAAGGGGGTCTCGGCCTGAAACATCATCTGTTTATTCATTTCCATAGATGTTGCCTGACCTGCTGAGTTCCTCCAGCATCTTGTATATGTTGCTACAGCTTTCCAGCATCTGCAGACCTTCTCGTGTTTATCCAATGACCTTGCCTGGTGTCGCAGAGTTGTGTGCGTCTTTAATTGCGCTCCCCTCTCCCTGGCACACCTTCTTTGCTACCTATCCCACACCACTCCCACGGCGCTCCACCCTCACCATTCCCAATGTCCTTTGCTCCCTCCAGATTTACAAACTCACTCTCTGTCCCACGTTGAAAAAAACAGGACAGTGCAAGGGTCTGAGGCACCCTTGCTATGTATATGTGCCTAAGACTTTTGCACAGAACTGTAGTCACATGCTTCTGCCTCCTGGTGTATGTAAGTAGCTCACACAATAGTTGTCTGTTGTCTGTTGTCAGGAGATGCTGCCGCAGTTTTGGCTGTGGTGCACCCTTGCTGCGGTTTATGAAGACTTCATTTGATTTGACTCCATTTGCCGTGCGTTCTTTCCTGCCTGTAAGTCATTAGCTGGGACGATGCAATGTGCTGAGTGACACAATGGTGTCAGCCCCTGTCGAGTCATTAAGCATAGAGGAGTCACTGTGTTGTTCACTGGTCCTTGCTCAGGAAACACTGCACTGACATTCTCAGCAACAATGGCTCACAGCTCATCATATCTACATGCAAGGCTGATTCAACATAATCCTGCCACCTCCACACGCAGTCAGCCGTTTAAGCACGAGTCCCAGGAAGACAAACATTATCATGAAGCACTCAGTGCTCTGTTCTCTTTGTATTCAGGGAGCACCTTGCATAAATTAGATCGTCCCAAAGCATTTCACAATGAAGGCAGCGATTCTGAAATAGGAGCTGGGCTGTAATGATGGAAACGCGGGGATCAGTCTCATGCAACCAGCCCCAACTACACCGAAAGCAGTGCTCTGAGAGAAGTGGAGAGCATCCTAACATGCTTCATGGTACGGACACTGCACTACAGTGCACAGGAAGACTCCACAAAGCTGCCCAATGCATCACTGGCACCAGCCTACCCACCATCAAGCACATAGATACGGAAAGGTGCCGGAAAAGGGCCAATACTATCATGAAGGATTCCACCTACTTGGCTCATAGACTGTTTCTCCCACTTCCAACAGGGAAGAGGCTGCGTAGCATCCACTTTAGGACCACCAGTTACTTTCCCCGGCAGTAAGGCTGATCAACGTGCCCACCCTCTTACCCACACCTCCACACTCTCAACCAGCATTACTTTATCACATCCTGTCAGTAACTGATGCACAGACACTCTGGTCCTAACGTCACTGTACGGGCACACAATGTATGTACAGTGTATAAGCTATCTTATGATGTACTTACATTTATTGTGTTTTTTTCATTATTGAGTTCTTCATTTTATTGTGTGTGTGTTTTAAGACCATAAGACCATCAGATATAGGAGCAGAATTAGGTCATTTGGCCCATCGAGTATGCTCTGCCATTTCATAATGGTAGATCAATTTTTCCTCTGAGCCCCAATCTCCTGCCTTTTCCCTGTATCCCTTCATGGCCTGACTAATGAAGAATCTAATTACCTCTGCCTTAAATATACCCAGTGACTTGGCCTACACAGCTGCCTGTAGCAATCAATTCCACAGAATCACTACTCTCTGGCTAAAGGATTCCTTTTCATTTCCACTCTAAATGCACATGCCCCTATTCTGAGGTTGTGCCCTCTGGTCTTAGATTCCCCCACCATAGGAAACATCCTCTTCACATCCACTCTTTCAAGCCTGTTCAACGTTTGCTAGGTCTTAATGAGATCCCCTCTCTTTCTTCTGAATTCCAGTGATTACATACCCAGAGCTATCAAATGCTCTTCATCTGATACACCTGATAAGGATTTTGGCCCTGAATATTGACTGTCTACTCTTTTCCATAGATGCCGCCTGACCTGCTGAGTTCCTCCAGCATTGTGTGTATTGCTTTCAATCCCAGAAAAGGTTCTCTTTATTCTCACACTTTGCCTCCTGCCAAGCAACCGAAACTCTACTCATGCTAGTATCTTTCCTGTAATACTGTGGGCTTGTAGCTTGTTGAGCAGCCTCATGTGTGGCACGTTGCAAAGGCCTTCTGAAAATACAAGTACACAACATCCACTGATTTTCCTTTGTCTAACCTGCTTGTTATTTTCGCAAAGAATTCCAACAGGTTTTCCCTTGAGGAAATCATGCTGACTACGGCCTATTTTGTCATGTGCCTCCAGGTACCCTAAAACCACATCCTAAACAATTGATTCCAACATCTTCCCAACTACTGAGGTCAGACTAATTGGCCTATAGTTTTCTTTCTTCTGCCTCTCTCCCTTCTCGAAGAGCGGACTGACATTTGCAATTTTCCAGTCCTCCAGAACTATGGTAGAATCTATTGATTCTTGAAAGATTATTAATAATTGTTGAAATTTCAAAATTCTAAGTAGATTTATTATCAAGGTTCAGTATATATATGCCACCATATACTATGGCATTTTCTTGTGGGCATTCACTGTAGATACAGAGAAACACAATAGAATCAATGGAGAACTACACACAAAGATGGGCTAGCAACTAATATGCAAAAGGGGAAAAACTGTTCAAAAACAAAGAGAAAAACAAATAACAATAGTTAATAATTCAGCAGCTAAATAATATCAAGAACATGAGTTGTCAAGTCCTTGAAAGTTAGCCATTAAGTTGTGGAATCAGTTCAGTGTTGAGGTGAGTAGAGTTATCCATGCTGGTTCAGGAGCCTGATGGTTGAGGGGTGATAACTGTTCCTAAACCTGGTGGTGTGTGACCTGGGGTTCCTCTACCTCCTGGCCAATGGCAGCAGTGAGAAGAAAGCATGTCCTGGACGGTGGGAGTCTTTGATGATGGACTGATGACAAAATTTCCCTAAATTATACATTTGGAAATTTCATTGCTATTAGTTCTATCAGAAGTACTAAATGTTTCAAAAGACTGGTAAAATTGTAGAGGTAAGAATTGTACTTGGTCGTGTTAGCACTCGTTTTGTATTAATGACACTCCCATTCAGTTGATAATTCAGAACCACTTGGTGGCCTGGATTGTCCACATGATGTGCAGATACACAATCTGTTATGACAAAGGCATTCCAGCAGCTTTACTTCATTAGGAGATTGAAGATGTTGTGTATGTCACCAAAGGCTCTTGTAGCTGTCTCCAGATGTACAGTGGAGAATATTTTGACTGGTTGCGTCACAGCCTGGTACAGAGGATCCAATGCACAGGATGGCAAGGGCCTGCAGGAGGGTTGTAAACTCAGTCAGCTCCACCATGGACACAGTACTCCCCAACATCAAGAACACTCAAGAGGTACTGCCTCAATTCATATCTTATTTCCAAGAGCAGACATTCAACGACAAGAACATTTATAGCCCTTCCCTGCTTGCTCAAACTTCAGAGTTAACAGTTCTCAATGGCCACTCCATTAGGTACACTTACTCAGTAATGCAAGTATCTAATCAGCCAATTTCGTGGCAGTGATAATCATGCATGACAACAGTGATGTGCAGAAGAGCATCTCTGAATCCGTAGCACGTCAAACCTTGTGGTGGATAGGGTACTGCAGCAGAAGACCACAAACTTCTGGAAGTACACTCAGTGGCCACTTTATTAGGTACAGACGACTCCTAATAGAGTGACCACAGAGAGTACATGAGTAAGTCTGCAATCAGATATGGACAAGAGCATTCATGAGGAGACCAGATGGGTTTTTATTAACAAAATGTGGTGTTACTTCCTGATTACTAACTATATTCGAATTCAGCAGCTGCATTTGTTGGATGAGACCATGTCGCTGGAGGACTGGTCCAGTAACTAACTTCAGCACCAGGACCATTCTCATATCATGCTTGTCTTTACTGCAGCCTCCATTCTGCATTTTGACATTTTGAAATGTTAAAAATGAACAGCTATGAAGATTGATATCCACAAAGTAAATTGTACAGAACAGAAATAGACCCATCAGCACATCCTTCCATGACAAACTTCTTCCCTAACTACAAAATTCACAGACCTTCTGAGCAGTAAGTTTTCACTAAATTCCAATTATTATAGAACACAGAAACATAGAACAGTACAGCACAGTACAGGCTCCTCTGGCCACAACGTTTTAACCTACCCCAAGATCAATCTAACACTTGCTTCCTTCATAGCCCACCACTGTCCTCTCCTATGAGGTTTCTTCTTCTTCAGACCTTTACCTCATCTGCCTGTCACATCCCAGCTTCCCACTTCATTCCCCCTTCCCTGGTTTCACCCATTGCCTGCTAGCTTGTTCTCCTTCCCTTACCCCCACCCCAACCTTCTTAGTCTGGCTTCTGCCCCCTTTCTTTCCGGTTCTGATGAAGGGTCTCAGTCCAAAGTGTCAGCTGCTGATTCCCCTCCACAGATGCGGCCTAACCTGCTGAGTTTCACCAGCATTTTGTGTGCATTGCTCTGGATTTCCAGAATCTCTTGTGTTTATGATTCTCTCCTCCATTTATCTTTCATTCATGCGCTGAGCTAGGAGTTAAAATACTTTCATCAACAGCGTGCTGCGTGATTGCTGTCATGCAAAGGTATCTGCCTTCCACCTGTATAACAGGCACCAGCACTTCATTAATATACTCTGTGACCACTTTATTAGGTACATCTGTACACCTACACGTTAATGCAAATATCTCGTCAGTCAATCACGCTGCAGCAACTCAATGCATAAAAGCATGCAGACATGGTCAAGAGGTTCAGTTGCTGTTCAGAGCAAACATCAGAATGGGGAAGAATTGTGATCTAAGTGACTTTGACTGTGGAATGATTGTCGGTGCCAGATGGGGTGGTTTGAACATCTCAGAAAATGCTGATCTCTTAAGATTTTCACACACAACAGTCTCTAGGGTTTACGGAGAATGGTGTAAACAACAAAAATCATCCGGTGAGCGGTAGTTATGTGGATGAAAACGCCTTGTTAATGTGAGAGATCAGAGGAGAATGGCCAGACTGGTTCAAGCTGACAGGAAGGTGCCAGAGCTCAGACAACCGCATGTTACAACAGCGACATGCAGAAGAGCATCTCTGAACGCACAACCTGTCGAACCACGAAGTGGACGGTCTACAACAGCAGAAGATCAACT
The DNA here is from genome assembly GCF_030144855.1 of Hypanus sabinus. Lineage (NCBI taxonomy): Eukaryota > Metazoa > Chordata > Chondrichthyes > Myliobatiformes > Dasyatidae > Hypanus > Hypanus sabinus. The sequence goes on from NC_082707.1 coordinate 17,137,935, forward strand.
AATTGGGAAGATCTGAGCTCACGACCTTTTGATATCATTTCTGCCGGTAAGTAATTAGTGAGTGCACTGCAAGGGGTAATGAAACCCACCTTCGAAAAAATCACAGGCAGATGTTGCAATGTATTAAAAGCCAAACACATTAAAACATGTCTAAAATCAGGATCCACCATTTAAAAGAATCATGGATGATTTGCTCATTAGTTTTAGCAACACTCAGAAGCTGAATATGAACAGGCCATTCAGTCTCTTTAATGACTACATGGCAGACTTCTTAACAGCACAGATTTCCTGCACCATTCTCATTTCCTCAAATCTATCCATCTCTGCCTTAAGGCTAATCTTTTCCCCATTGAGCTATCAGGGACACATTTCTGCTGGTCCTTTTGATTTGATTCATTGAGGACTTCTTCATAAGCTGTGCCTCAGGAAGGCCCTCACCATCTGGCACTGATGCACCATCAATAACTCACTTTGAGACGTAAGGCGAGATATCGGCTTTTATTGACTGGAAGAAGGAACCAGGAGTGCGTGACCATCATACTTCGTCCTGGAGACTGAGGCCTCAGATCACCTTTATACAGGGGCCTGTGGGAGGAGCCACAGGAGCAGTCAGCAGGGGGCGTGTCCAGACAGGCACATGTAGTTCACCACAGGCACATGCTCTCTTCTCATCACTACCATCATGGAGGAGCTACAGGAGCCTGAAGACGCACACTCAACGTTTACGGAACAGCTTCTTCCTCTCAGCCATCAGATTTATGAACGGTCCACAAGCCCATGAACACTACCTCACAGCCTTGCTGCCCTTGCACACTGCGTATTTATTTTTATCTACGTAACTGTGCGAAAGTCTTGGGCAAATATTTATTGATAGGGTGCCTAAGAGTTTTGCACAGTATTGTACTTGTCAACAGGGAGCGGAGAGCAAGCTTGTAAATCTGGCAGAAGCACAGAGCAAAGGACATTGGGAATGACGAGGGCGGAGGGCTGCAGGAGGGGCGTGGGACAGATGGCAGAGGAGGAGTGCCAAGGGCAGGGGGTGGCATGGACACTGGCATACCAAGCCCTGAGACACCAGGCAAGGTAATTTGAATATCTCTCTGGTTCTTCCTGCTCCCTCCCCTCTCCCTTCCCCTTTTTTCAACCATGATTCCCTTCTCCCTGCTCCCTTTCTAATCTCAGTCCACAATAGAGACTCATATCAGATTCAGAATTTAGAATTTATTTAATTTAATCTTACATCCTTCCCACAATGTGAGGGAGTAAAATTCTTCGAGTTATTACTCTATTGCAATGTACAGACATGTGAACGTAAATGTTTCATGTCTTGTAGAAAGAAGCTGTCCTGTAGCCTGTCGGTCCTGACTTTATTGCTGTGGTACTGTTTGCCCGATGGAAGCAGCTGAAACAGTTTATGGTTGGGGTTTATGGTCCCCGATGATCTTCCAGGCCTTCTTTCTGCATCTACTGCTGTAAATGTCCTCAATGGAGGGAAGTTCACATCCACAGATGTGTTAGCCTATCCTGCTGTGCCCAGTGATCAAGGTTGGTGCAGTTCTCGTACCAAGTGGTGATACAGCCAGCCAGGATGCTCTCAGTGTAGATGGTCTTGAGAATTTCGCGGCTTATGCCGAACTTCTTCAGCAGCCTGAGGTGGAGGTGACGCTATTGTGATTTTTTGTCCCACACCACAGCTGGTGTGTACAGGCCGAGTGAGCTCATCAGTAATGTGCTTTCGGAGGAATGTGAAACTGCTCTCCCTCTCAACTGCAGACCCATTGATGCTGATCGGGCCGAGCCTGTCTCTGTTTCTCCTATAATCCACAATCAACTCTTTATTATCACTCACATGCAGTAGGTTATAAATTTATTTTTTCTTTGCAACAGCAGAACAGTGCAATACATTTAATTACTGCAGTCCTGTGCAAAGGCACCCTAGCTACATAACGTGCCAAGGACATTTGCACAGCACTGTATTTCTTATTGTAACTATGGTAATATTTTATGAATTGCACTGTACCCTACTGCAAAACAATACATTTCATGACATCTGTCAGTCTTAATAAACCTGATTCTGAATTCTCTAAAGTCCAGAAGACCTTGTACTTCAGCCTTGGAATACTCTATGTACAGAACATTCTCTCTGGCATTTTGTGAGCCTTTGTGGACTGAGAATTGGTGCAAAATACAGAAGGGAGACAAATCAGCCTGAAACTTGACCTAAAAAAATCCTGGTTTCTATTTTCACCTGTAGATGGTACATAATATGTTGAACTTAGACATGTTTTGATATGTTTGGCTCACTTTTGGTCACACCCATTGCAACATTAGACAGGCCACTCTCTGCCTGTGATTCACCCAAAGGTGGGTGGCATTCCCCTCTTGCACTGCACCCATTAATTACCTACCGGCAGAAAAGGTCGTGAGTTCAGATCTTCCTAATTAATTCACCGTTAAAAAAGCAGTACATCAGGCTGTGAGTAGTAAACTGTTATTTACAGTGTCCATGCTGCGATAATGTTTTGTGTTAAAAAGCACCCCATGTAATTTTTATTCAAGTAAAATCATTGTTGACAGTAGCTTGGTCAAGAGCATTTTTAAGAAAGGGTGCCTCAAGAAAGAGACATCTATGACTGAGGACGCTCACCATCCGGGACATGCCCTCACTTGTTAAAGATTAGGGTGCCGTGGTATGGTAATGGGGTTAGCTTGATGCTTTTATGGCGCAGGGTGTCGGAGTTTGGAATTCAATTCCAACATGGAGGTCGTATGCTCGCCCGTGTTCAGCACATCGAGTCTACACCAACGCTCCATCATGCCTGATTTATTGTCCCTCTCATCCATATTTTCCTGCCTTCTCCCTGACTAACCAAGAACCTACCAAACTCCAGTTTCAATATACCAAATGATTTGGCATCCACACCCTTCTGTGGCAATGAATTCCACAGATTCACTGCCCTCTGGCTAAAGAAATTACTCCTTTCTGTTCTAAAGGGATATTCTTGTGTTCTGAGACTGTGACCTTTGGCCCTGGACTCCCTCCTATAGGAGACATCCTCTCCTAAACTATATGTTTTTGGAATGTGGGAGGGAACGGGAACACCAGGAGGAAACCCATGCAGTTACGGATGAACATATAGTCTCCTTACAGACAGTGGTAGGAACTGAACTGTGATCAATGAAAGCTGCCTTTGTAAAATTATGCGCCAGAGCTATGCGAACAATGGCCTCAGTGATCACAAATCAGCTTCTTCCCTCTGCTATCAGATTTCCAAACAGTTTATGAATGGTCCTGATGACAGGCCTTGGCCCGAAACATTGACTGTTCATTTCCCTCGACCGGTGCTGCCTGACCTGCATTTTGTGTGTGTTATTCTGGATTTTCTGCATCTGCAGAATCTTTTGTGTTCCTTGCCCCGGAACAATACCTTGTTAGTACTTCTAATATGCACTATTTAATTATTTTTTAGTGTGTAGCAGTTTGACGTCTTCAGGCTCGCCCAGCACGTGTTTGTCTAGGAGGAAACAACTTCTGGCCCCACCCAACAGAGGAACGTTGTTTGTGTGGTTGCTGCGTGATGTGTTGCCTGGTTACAAATCTGTACCGCAAATTATCCACATGCACCACATGCAATTGAATGACTGAACTTTATAAATCTTAATCTGGATATAGGTTAGAAAAGAAAATAAGAAGTAAAAGGGCCCATTTTGAGGAAAAAGTCAAAAGTGCATGGCAGAGGTCACTGCTACGGCAATGCATCAACCATCAATCTTCTCCGAGTGTCACCGAACCTCAGACCCTCACTCCCAACCAACTCCGTCCGGTGGTCTACCAGCTCTCTCCACACGCATCTTCCTTCTTCTTCTCTCGCTGACAAAAGTCCTGGGAAAATCTCTCTTCCAGACTCACAAGAAAGAACAACATTTCTCCCATTGGATAGCCCCTGCATTCCAAGCCCCATTATTTCTAGTCATAACCCAAACATTGCTGCTACAGAGAAACCATTACATTAGCAGTGGAACATTACAGAGAGGCCATTACATTGGCAGTGAAACCTTACAGAGTGTTACACATACACAAGGAAATCTGCAGATGCTGGAAATTCAAGCAACACACACAAAATGCTGGTGGAACACAGCAGACCAGGCAGCATCTATATGAAGAAGCACAGTCAACTTTTCGGGCTGAGACCCTTCGTCAGCTGCCTGGCCTGCTGCATTCCACCAGCATTTTGTGTGTGTGGCATGTTACACATAATTTTCCCTTGAGGAAATCATGCTGACCAGAGCCTATTTTAGCATGTGCTTCCAAATACCCTGAGACTTCATTCTAAATAATCGACTCCAACACCTTCCCAGCTATGGAATTTAAACTAACTGGTCTATAGTTTCCTTTCTCCTGCCTCTCTTCCTTCATCAAGAGTGGAGAGACATTTGTAATTTTCCAGTCATCCAGCACCATTCGAGAATCTCATGATTCTTGAAGGATCATTACTAATGACTCCACCATCTCTTCAGACACCTCGATCAGAACTCTGGGGTGTACACCATTTGGTCCTTTAGAACTTTCAGTTTCCCAAGAACCTTCTCTCTAGCAGTGGTAACTTAACACGCTTCCTGCCCCTGATATCTGGAACTCCCAACATACTGCTAGAGTCTTCCACTGTGAAGACTGATTCAAAATACTTATTTATTTAGTTTCATTGACCCCATTACTACCTCACCAGCATTGTTTTCAGTGGTCCAATATCCACTCTCACCTCCCTTTTACACTTCATTTATCTGAAGAAACTTTTGGTATCCTCTTTATATTATTTCAGATTCCATCTTTGCCTTCTTAATGGCTTTTTTGTTGCCCTTTGGTGGTTTCTAGAAGCTTCCCAATCCTCTAACTTCTGACAAATATTGCTCTGTTATATGCCCTCCCTTTGGCTTTTATGTTGGCTTTGACTTTTCTTCTTTGCCATGGTTGTGTCATCTTTCCTTCAGAAAACCTCTTCCTCTTTGGGATGTATATATCCTGTGCCTTCCTATTTGCTTCCAGAAATTCCAGCCATTACTGCTCTGCCATCACCTTGCCAGTGTTTATTTCCAATCAATCCTGACCAACTGCTCTCTCATGCTTCTGTAGTTCCCTTTACTCCACTGTAATACTGATATATCTGACTTTAGCTTCTCAAATTTCCAGGTAAATTCGATCATATCATAACCAACATGAAAAACTTCACTCACCTCATCACTGAACTAATTCCACAACCAATGGTCTCACTTTCAAGGATTCTACAACTCATCCTCTCAATATTATTTATTAACTAAATTATTATTATTTAGTTTTCCTGTCTGTATTCGCACAATTTGTTGCCTTTTGCACACTGGTTCTTTGTCCATCGTTGTGTGTGGTTTTTCATTGGTCCTATTGCATATCTTTGCATCTACTGCGAATGCTCACAGGAAAATGAATCTCTGGGTTGTATATGGTGACGATATGTACTCTGATCTTAAATTTTCTTTGAACTTTGAAGGAAAGTGAGGAAGGAGATTTTATCAGCTAACTACGCTGGAATCAAGCAGGTAGATGAGATCTGGACAGAGATCAGACAATAAGTAACAGAACAACACACACAAAAAGCTGAAGGAACTCAGCAGGCCAGACAACATCTAGGAAAAGAGTACTTCCAGCATCTGCAGATTTTCTCTTGTTTGTGAAGGTGTAATAGAATAAGACTTATTGCAACTCGAAGTTCAAAGTAAATTTATTATCAGAGTACATACATTTCACCACGTAAAACACTGAGATTCATTTTCTTGTGAGCACACTTAATAAATCTATAGAATAATAACTGTAACAGAATCAATGGAAGACTTGGATGTTCAACCAGTTTAGAAGGTAACAAACTGTGCAAACACAAAATTAAATAATAATAATAATAATAAAGCAATAAAAATTTTGATGTCATGCCACTCACTTAGATAATATAAAATTTCTTGTTTTGTAAGTACAGTGCAAAAACTTAAAATAACTGAAAATTTACAGAAATGAATAAACAGTGAAAAGAAAGGAATGGGTCAATAGACAGTTCAAATGATGGAGTGGAAGAAGCTGTTCCTGAATCATTAAAAGAGGAATAATGAGGTAAATATCTTGAGTGCAGGTCTTCAGGCTCTGCATCGCCTCCTTGACGGTGCTAACCAGAAGAGGGCATTTTCCGGTTGGTGAGGAGTCTGTAGTAGATAGATAACAGCAGGTTTCGGGGGCCAAGTGGCCTCTGGTCTTTCCGCTGCTCTATGGGGGATGATGTGAGCTGTCCACTGAGGCCCTAGGGACAACAGATGCGAAGGAGAAGATGACCAGACATTCAGGTTTTGCATTTCTCGGGGATTGCAACTGTGTTACAGCTTGTAAAGTGCTATTTCTCATGGTAGTTTACAGGGGCTTTTTGGAAGCAATCTCATTACCGAGCTCATCAATATCAGTCTAGTTCCTGTTGGGACTCCCCCTGCTGCTTAATGTTATCTAATTTTAAGGTTTAATTGAAATGAATGAATGAGGAAACAATCAAATCAAATTCCCTTTTAGCGAACCGTCTAGCTGAGGGGCAGTTTGCAGGAAGGCAGAAGTAACACACGCTGTGTGGATTTATATTTCTCCTCCAGAGATCCACAAGTGTCACTGGTGTTTGGCTTGAATCTCTGCCACGTTAAGATCATCTACCAACCTAACAAATCAGCCCCACGGGGCCTTGTGGGTTTGCGGAATGGGTGTGTTCCAATCTGTTAACACGAGAGTGGTCACTAGCACTCAAAAACCTGCAGGCAGCTTTCCCGTCAAAGAGCTACCCCCCTGGTGTTTTCACAGCCGAGGAGTTCGAATGTCACATATCCAAGTCCCTCTCAATTCATAGAACAGCACAATACAGGCCCTACAATCAGGGATGTTGTACTAACCCTTGTAAGTACTTCAAGATCAATCTAATGCTTCTCTCCCACTCCGCCCTCTATTTTTCTTTCATCTATCTAAATGTCTCTAATGTATCTGCCTCTATCGCCATTCTGCGTGCTCCTATCACTCTCCATGTATAAAACCTATCCCTGACATCCCCCACCCCCTTTTAACTTTCCTCCAATCCCTTAAAATTACTTACTTTATCCACTCCCACCCTGTGTAAAAGTCTCGGCCTGTTATTCGATTAGGTTGTAGGATTATTAGATTCCTTGTAGTTTAATTCTTCTAAGCCTACTCGTACTTTGAAATAATTGTCTGTATATACATAATTGTTTAGTGAATATTTTAGTAATTACGATATAGTTCTGTATTTTTCTAGAAGCTTCTTAGTTGGTCTGTAGCGTGGATTTGGCTATTTCATAGGTTAATTATTATCACTGGAATGTTGTTGCCTCTAGTCTGAGTAACAGACATCCATGAGATCTATTACTTTCTTTGAGTGCTCTTTGTTCTTGTAGCACTTAATGAAACAAGTATAAGCAACTAGTTTTATGGCTCATTCTTGACTTCTGAAGAGCCTTTGGATCCAAAAACATCAGGATCCAACACTGTCCATTCTGCCTCTTATCATCCTGTACACCCCTATCGAGACTTCTCTCTATTCTCCTTCACTCCAAAGAGCAAAATGTCTCACTGGCTCAACCCATCCTCATAAGACTTCATAATTCAGTAAGTAACTGAGGATTTACTCAACAGGGGGCCTGCACTGGATTATTAGAGTCACAGAGCACAGTGTGGTGGGGTGGAGATTCTTCCCTACTAAAGGAGGTGTAAGGTGCTCCTTCCCTCTGCTAGACTGCAGGTCACCCTTGGGCAAGGTGTAAACCTGCTTAGCCTGCCCCCCCCCCCACCGCCGACTAGGGTCCTGTGAAACCATGGGGGCAGGTAGTGGACAGTCGCACGAGCAGTTGGTGCACATCACGATCACTGATGCCAGATGGACAACCTCTGAAGAGTATTGATAATGGCTGGGATCACTGGTCTTGTAAAGACGCTGCCCGGAAGAAGGCACCGGCAAAACACTTCTGTAGAAAATTTTGCCAAGAACAGTCACAGGGAAGACCATGATCGCTCACATCATTTGACATGGAACGTAATGAATGAAGGAATGACAGCGCAGAAATAGCCCTTCAGTCCATCAAATCCATGCTGACCTCAAGCACCTATTTGCCCTACGTAAATTTGACTCTCCTTATTAATTGCACTCCTCCCCAGATACCTACCCTTCACCTCCGTACTCAGGGCAATTTCCACAGGCCAATTAACCTACTTCACTCATGTCTTTCTGATGCACCATCAATAACTCACACTGAGACGTAAGGTGAGATATCGGCTTTTATTGACTGGAAGAAGGAACCAGGAGTGAGTGTCCATCATACTATGTCCTGGAGACTGAGGCCGAGCGTCAGGCCTCAGATCGCCTTTATACAGGGGCCTGTGGGAGGAGCCACAGGAGCAGTCAGCAGGGGGCATGTCCAGACAGGCACATAGTTCACCACACTTTCTGTGTAGCATCTGGAGGAAGCCCTCCATGATCGTAGGGAGAAGGTACACACTCTCCATAGTATTGGACATCAGGGTGGAACAGGGGTCACAGGCACTGAGAGAATACATCTTTACCGCTGCACCACTGGGTAACCCACAGGGATCTTTGGATGAGATAAAGTCTCTCTGTCTTTTTCAATGCATCAAATTTTGCTCTTCCAAAGGATCAACAAGATCTTGTTCTGGGTCAATATTTATTCTAACGCTAGATGAGAAGAGACAGATTTCTATTTAGAGTCATAGAGTCATAGAAAAATACAGCACAGATACAAGCCCCTCGGCCCATCTAAAATATGCCAAACCATTTAAGCTGCCTAGTCCCATGGACCTGCATCCCTCCCGTCCAAGTACCCATCCAAAACTTTCTTAAATGTTGAAATCGAAATTGCATCCATCACTTGGCAGCCTGTTCCACACTTTCATCACCCTCTGAGTAAAGAGGTTTCTCCTCATGTTCCCTCATATTTGTGGGAGCTGTCTGTGAGCAATCTGGCTGCAATGTTTTCAATGTTAATATGGCGATGACGCTCAATAGGTGGTTTATCAGATTACATTGTAAAAACAAATGACGGCAAATGCTGGAAATCTGAAAGAAATCAAAAAATACTGGAAATGCTCAGCAGGTCAGGTAGCATCTCCGGAGAAGTGTGGTGTGATGGGGGGGTGGGGGGGAATGAGTTAATAATTCAGGTTGTTGGCCTGAATTTGGGTCTACATGGTCATTAGCTGTGAAGCTGTTTGGGATGTTCATAGATCCCAGAAAGTGGCTACACCATTTGATAGAGTGGTTAAGAAGCTATATGGCCTTTATTAGCGGAGAAATTGCGTTCAAAGGTCATGCAATTATGTTGCAACTTTATAAAACTTTAGTTAGGGTGCATCTTGGGTTGTTTTCTTGCAAGTGGTGGAGACTGAGGGGAGATCTGTTAGCGGTTTATAAGATCATGCGAGGCACAGATAGGGTAGACTGACAGTATCTTTTCTGCAGGGTTGAAATGCCTGATACCAGAAGGCATGTATTTAAGGTGGGGGGGGGCATAATTTGTGAAAGGCAAGTTTATTTACACAGTGTGGTGTGTGTCTGGAATGCGCTGCCTGGGGCGGTGGTAAAGGGACTTAGAAGAGATGTTTAGATAGACAAATGAATGTCAGGAAAAGGAATGGATATGGACATGGCAGAAGGGATTAGTTTACTTGCCTTTTGATTACTAACTTAATTGGTTCAGCATAACAATGTGCACCGAAGAGCCTGTCCCTGTGCTGTACTGTTGTGTGTTTTATGGTCTATTCACTAATTGTTGCCTGCATCCTTTGTAAATTCTATGATCAGTTCACCCACATAGAACTTGGATAGTGAAGCTCTCGTGTGCTCCTCCTCTTAGAGCCTGAACTGAAATCGATAATCCCAGTGTGCTGTAGTAACTGGCACAAAGACCATTTGAGTCCAAATGGCCTTGAGTCTAAACCAGCAAGCTCTTTAGATCCACCGGATCATCCCCAAGGTTTCCTCATTAGTAAGCGAGATATGGAGATTACTTTCATTCGTGAGTTGAGTCATTGGCAACAAGTCAAACCGGCAACAAATCAGGGTCATCCGCAAGTGTTGCCACACTTCTGGTGCCAACGTAGCACATCCACAAGTTACCAACTCTATGTCTTTGGAATGTGGGAAGAAACCGGAGCATTTGGAGTACTTAATGCAGTGCTATTTAAGGACATTGAGCATAGGAATTGATTTATTTAGAGGTAGTAGTGGTGCGATCACTTGAGTCGAGTATAATGTTCTCCAAAGGTGTTGTCTATTAGTGAGTCCTCAGGTAGCTGCAGATGCTGATCCGGGATCTTTATATTCTATCCCTTAAAGCAGAATGCCTGTGAGTGACTTTGTTTAACGTGGCGAGGCTGATTCAGGGGCAGCCACCACATGGTCCTTGACAGATTGGGGTCAGAGTCCAGTGGCATGAAATGCAAATGGCTGAGGACCCTTCACTGCTGTGGTGATACGTCATCATCTTCCACCAGCTCCACCATCGAGATCTTGGTTGGATCGCTCTTTGTCAGTAAGCTTCCCCTTGATCTTATCACCGTGGTGAACCTATTAGGAGCTAAATGCAAGAAGGCTTCACTCTCAGGATCTCAGGAACTCAAAAGCTTCTCCACCATGACAACATGGCGACCCTCTGAAAAGAATTTAGAGATACAGCCTGGTAACCTCAACTTCCGACCCAACAAGACTGCACCGCCCAATCATACTCATGTGACAAATTAACATACCAACCGTTACATCATTGAAATGTGGGAGGAAACCAGAGCACCCAAAGGAAACTCGCATGGTCCTGAGGAGAACATAGAAGCTCCCTCCAGACCGGTGGGATTGAACCTGGGTCACTGGCGCTGTAACAGCATTATGTTAACTGCTGCTCTTGGAAAGTTTTGTTGTTATGAAAATAATCTAGAAAGAGTGTGGAAAGGATTCCCCGAAATGTCACCTGGACTTAGGGATAGGAGTTACAAGAAAAGGCTGTGTAGTCTAGAACTTTATTCCCTGGAAAGTAGGAGACTGAGTGGTGACATGATAAAAGTACAATACTGTGCAAAAGTTTTAAGCATATATATAGTACTGTGTGAGTATATATATATACACACACACAATACCATACATACAATCACGTGGGGAACGGACAGAGTGTGAGAACACAGTTTTCGTTATCAGGAAGAGTGTGGTAAAAACAAGAGGGCACACACTCCGTGGCCGCTTTATTAGGTACACCCGGACATCTGTTCGTTAATACAAGTATCTATTCAGCCAGTCATGTGGCAGCAACTGAATACATAAAGCACGTAGACAAGTTGAAGAGTTCAGTTGTTCAGACCAAACATCAGAATGGGGAAGAAGTGTGATACAGTATAAGTGACCTTGACCGTGGAATGATTGTTGGTGGCTGACGGGGTGGTTTGTGTGTCTCAGAAACTGATGATCTCCTGGGATTTTCATGTACAACAGTCTCTAGAGTTTACAGAGAATGGTGAAGAAACAATTCTGTGGGTGAAAACACCTTGTTATTGAGAGTGGACAGAGGAGGATGGCCAGACGGACAGGAAGGCGACAGTAACTCACATAAACACGCATTATAACAGTTGTGTGCAGGAGAGCATCTCTGAATGCACAACACGTCAAGCATTGCTGTGGATGGGCTACAGCAGCAGGAGACCACGAACATACACTCAGTGTCCACTTCAGGAGGTACAGGAGATACTGAATAAAGAAGCCACTGAGTGTAGGGTTCAGGTCAGAGGTGAGAGATTTAAAAGAACACACAACTGTGCTCCTACTTTCTTAGTTTTTTTTTAGATTCAGCATTATTTTATTTAGAGATACAGGTCAAGACAGGCCCCTCTGGCCCAATGAGCTGCACTGAAAAGCAACCCACATTATTTAACCTTAGCCTAATCTGAGTGAGTGACCCATTAACCCTTACATCTTTGGATCATCTGAGAGAACCAGAGATTTGGAGGAAACCCACACGGTCACGGGGAGAATGTACAAACTCCTTACAGGCAGCGGCAGAACTGAACCCGGGTTGCTGGCGTAGGCTCAAACTTTATTCCCTGGAAAGTAGGAGATTGAGGAGTGACATGATAGAAGTTTATACAATCACATCGGGGATGGACAGGGTGAAAGCACATAGTTTTTCTTGCAAGGGAGTGTGTGGTAAAAACAAGAGGCCATTGATCAGAGTTGAAAGATATAAATGGGACATCAGGGCAGCTTCTACATACAAAGGGCATTGCATATTTGGAATGAGCTGTCAGAAATAGTGGCTGAGGCAGCATATTAACAACATCTAACCAAGTACATGGTTAGGAGAGCTTTAGTAAACTGTGGGCCAAATGAAGGCAAGGACTAGCTGTTTGGGCAACACGGTTAGCATGGACAAGTCAAGCTGAAGGGCCTCTTTTCACATTGTGTGACTCTATAACTCCAGCTGGATAAATATATGAAGTATCATGGAAATGAGAGCTGAGGGAAAATAAGACAGAGGAGGAGTGGATGCCAATGTGAATTAGTTATCTTTACATCGAAACATGGAAAACCTACAGCACAATACAGGCCCTTCAGCCCACAAAGCTGTGCTGAACATATCCTCACCTTAGAAATTACCTAGGGTTACCCATAGCCCTCTAGCTTTCAAGCTCCATGTATCCATCCAGGAGTCTCGTAAAAGACCCTGTCGTTTCCGCCTCCACCACTGCTGCAGGCAGCCCATTCCACGCACTCACCACTCTCTGCGTAAAAACTTACCTCGACATTTCCTCTATACCTACTCCCAAGCACCTTAAAACTGTGCCCTCTTGAGTGGCCGGCCCCTGCTTCTATATTAAGTTCTTTTTCAAATTCAAGTTCAAGTTTATTGCCATTCCACCACACACATGTATACAGCAAAATGAAACATATCTCCTCCAGGACCAAAGTACAAAACACAATACATATATCACATGAAATAATATTAACAACTTAAGAAAATAACAATGTAGATATCCACTACTGTTCAAAAGTCTTAGGCACACATACATAGCTGGGGTATGGTATTTGTCAACATGGAGTGAAGAATAAGTGTGTAAATCTGGCGGGAGCAAGGGTTGTTGGGAAGGGCAATGGTGGAGTTCCATGGGAGCGGTGTGGGACAGGTGGCAGACAAGGGATGCCAGGGTTGGGGTACTGGTGTGGGTACAGACACACCCAGCCCTGAGACACCTGGCAAGGTCATTTGATTCCAGACAATTTGCTTATTGATCATTACAGAATGTCTCTTTGGTGCTTCCCGCTCCCTCCCCTCTCCCTTCCCCTTTTCCCAACCATGATCCCCTCTCCCTGCCCCCTTCCCACTCTCAGACCACAATAGAGACCCTTATCAGAATCAGATTTACCATCACTCACATATGCACAGCATGAATTTTGTTTTTATTTTGTGGCAGCAGTATAGTGCAATGTATAAAATGACTACAGTACTCTGCAAAAAGTCTTAGACTCCCTAACTATATATATTTGTGCCTAAGACTTTTTCACAGTATTGTATAAATTGACATAAAGTACATATGTGACATACAATTAAATATACAACCGTATATAGCACTGGCGTTGTCGTAAATGATGTGTACTGGTGGTAGCAGGGTGTTCAGAAGTCTCACAGCCTGGGGAAAGAAGCTGTTACCCTGTCATAACAGTCCTATAGAAAGCAGCAATTATAGGGTAAGCACTCATTAAAGTTTGCCCTCCAAATCACACACCATCCTGAATCAGCATAAGATAGGGAACATAGAACAGGAAGAGGCCCTCTGGCCCACACTGTGATGCCAAATCAACTCAGTCCCATCTGCCTGCACCTGGTGCAATACCTCCATTCCCCGTCTAAATGGCATTTCAACGTTGCTATTGTATCTGCTTCACCCTCTTCTCCTGGCAGTGCGATGTCAGTACGTGGGCCCGTCGCAGAATTAAAATTAAATTTGTGCTCTGTGGAGACACTTGGGAGTTGCGAGTGCCCAGATTACTTACTGCCGAGATGTTTCTGTTGCTGTGTGTATTAACACTCTAACAGATGCTTTGACTGCAGGATTGTAACTCCTGGGACTGAGAAGGTCAAGGAATGATAGGACTGAAAGTTTTCAATAAAAACTTGCATCTGAACAGTAACTTCAACACAGTAAACCACTGCATGGACCTTCATAGGAATATAATCAAAGTTTGACAGAAAACCATGCACTCTTCCTTGGAGCGAAGCAGATTGAGGGGAGGTCTGATAAAGGTATACACTATTATGAGGGGTATAGATAGGGTAAATGTAAGCAGGGTTTTTCCACTCAGGTTGGGAGAGACTGCAACAAGAGGTCATGGGTCAAGGGTGAAAGGTGAAATATTTCAGGGTGGCCTGAGGGGGAACTTCTTCACTCAGAGGGTGGTGTGAGCGTGGAATGAGCTGCCAGCAGAGGCAATGGATATCTTGCCTGACAAATCTTTTGGAATGCTTTGAGGAAAGAGGCAGGAGAGACAAAGTAGACCCAGCGTATGTTGTTTATTTGGATCTTCAGAACGCCACCGACAGGACAAAACGCCAAATCATTGCGTACACTTTAAAATGGAGGTTGATAGGTCGGGATGTAAAGGATATGGGGAGAAGGGAGGAGAATAGGACTGAGAGGGATAATAGATCGGTCATGATGGAAAGGTAAATAGGATCTGATGTGCCAAATGGCCTAATCCTGCTCCTATGTCTTGTGTTCTTATGGTTTTATGCAGGATTGCTGCCACATTAAAGAGAAGTTTGGATATGTACGTGGATGGCAGGGTTAGTGAGGGCTATGGTCCCGATGCAACACAATGGGACTAGGCAGATTAACACTTCAGTGTAGACTAGATGGGGTGAAAGGCCTGTTTGTTTATGGCAATGATATACAACTCTAAATGGTTATCTACAGCTGGGTGGTCAAAAGCTTGGTGAACACGTAGGTTTTAAAGAGTACTTTAGAGTGAGCAGGGGGAGAATCCCAGAGCTTGGGATCTTTGCAGCTGAATGTCTCAGTGTTGTGGTGGAGAGATGGAATGCTGGGATGCATACGAGGCCCAATGTAAGAACACAGTAACAATGTGAGAAGCCTGCAGAGCTGTAGGACATGAAACCATGAAACATTCCAGCACAGTACATGCCCTTCAGCCCACAATGTTGTACCTACCTTGTACCCTACTTTACCCTATCCTTCCCTCCCACAAAGCCCCCCCCCCCATTTTCTATCATCCACATGCTATCTATGAATTTCTTAAATGTCTCTAATCTATCTGCCTCTGCCACCCACCACTCTCTGTGTAAAAAACTTACCCCTGATATCCTCCCTATACGTTCCTCCAATCACCTTAAAATTATGCACCCTAGTTTTAGCCATTTTCATCCTGGCAAAATTTCTCTGGCCATCCACTCGATCTATGCATCTTATCATCCTGTACAACTCTATCAAGTCACCTCTCATTCTCCTTCGCTCCTAAGGGAAAAGCCCTAGCTCATCTTTCCTTATAAAACATGCTCTCTAATTCAGGCAGTATTTTGGTAAATTTCCTCTGCACCCTATCTAATGCTTCCACATCCTTCCTATAATGAAGCGACCAGAACAGAACACAAAATTGTTTCCTGTCTTCTCTTGCAGTTAGTCTTTCCTTCAGACTTCTGGGTAGAGGTCAGCAAAGCTCCTTTGTCCTAGTACATTTCTCTTTGGAGCGTTGGATGAGATCTGCAGCCACAGGAACCCCAACCTCAGCCTCCTGCTCAGGGAGGAGTGGTGGAGAAGACCCAAACTGGCATTCAAATGGAGCCATCCCGTGTGTTGAATGCTGTAAAGCATTTTGGGTGACCTCTGCCCACATCAAATGGTCACACCACTCATCCAGTCTTTCTGAGGCCAGGTATCTCAGGGTTCGTTCCAAATCTTGGTTCACCTGCTCCATCTGGCCATTGGACTACAGGTGAAATCCAGAGGAAAGACTCACTGTTGCCCCAATTAGCCTACAGAATGCCCTCAGAAAATGTCACATGAATTGCGGACTGTGAACCGACAAATTGTCCACTGGAAAATCGTGGATCCTGAAGACCTGGTGCAGAACAATTTTGGCCATCTCTGCCCCAAATGGTAGTTTTTCCCAAGGTGATGAATTTGCAGGTCTTCAAAAAAATGATCAACAATGACCATGCTTACCATGATACCCTTAGAAAGAAGAAGACCCATGTCAAAGTCCATGGAGATATGTCCATGGTCTGTCCTTGAGGGCAGACTGGGTCTCTAGAGGACTTCAGGTTTCCCTGAAATTAAGTCTGCTCCTTTGTCAGTCATTGTTCTCGGGAGAGTCTGGGGTCAGAACACCATGCCCAAAACATACCTTCTTGCATCAACTGAACCAAGCAAAGATTCTCCTTTCCTTCAGGTGCTCCTTAAATATTGAAATCCTGGCACTAAAACATGGCTGCCAATCAGGGGATGGTCCTGAAAGCTTAATGGGGCAGTACCAACTATCCACACTTCAGAGAGTTAGAGCATCTAAATCCTGGAAGCTGGCGTGCTTGGGTACATTTCATAACATGATCTGGACCTTCAATTAATCTGTGGCCTTCGATCTTTGGTATCAACCCTGGACACAGAGGTGCTGATGAATGAGGATTCTGGATGAGGGCCTGAACTCCAGGCCTCGAATACCAGACTTGCCATTGACGGTACCCCAAAATTAGGCTCAATCTCCAGTCTCTCTGATGATGGGACCTTAAACATTTTGCCGGCCTGCCAGCCTGACATCTGATGCAGAGTGGAGGCCTAGTGGCTGGTCTGTCCTCTAAGTCTCATACATCCTCATCCCTATACGCTAAAACCCTAACCTGAACCCCTAACACCCCTGTTTGCCCCAAAACCATACCTATAAACCTAAAAAATGCCCACAAACACAGTTGAGCCTGAGCCGTGACTGAGTTGAGACCAGAGCTTGGCACCATCTTGAAAAATCAAGAAGTTGCCCCTCAGATTCCCTCTAAATGTTTCCTTCTTGAAACCTATGCCCTCTCATTTTAGATACCTCAAGGTTTGGAGCATGCACTCTATCTGCACCCCTCCTGATTTTATGTACCTCTGTAATTGTCCTTGAGAAAGAGGGGTTATGCCACTTTCCTGAGATAAAGCAGTCCTTCTGACGAAGGTGCTCTGACCCTAGCTTTCGAGGAAGAATTTCCGGGAGTTTTGAGGCATCACTGGTAGGCCCACTGCCTCACTGCACCTCAAGTTCAATCCTGACCTCATTTCCTGTTTCTGTGGGTGAAGTTTACAGGCTCTCCCTGTGAATGTGTGGGTTTCCTCGATGCTCCATTTTCTTCCCTCATCCCAAACTCGTGGGGGTTGGGAGGTTAAGTGGCCACTGTTCAGTGTGTAGGTGAAGGATAGAACCTGGGGGAGAATGATGAGTACGTGTGGAGACTAAATTGGGAACAGTTTAGGGTTTCTGCAAGTGGGTGGCCGACAGTCAGTGTTGTCTTAGTTATCTTATTCCCACAGACGGCTGTGGAGGCCATGTCACTGGGTATATTCAAAGTAGACTAGAGGATGATAGGTTCTTGATCAGTAAGAGCGTCAAAGGTTACTGGGAGAAGACAGGAGAATGGGATCAAGAGGCAAAATAGATCTGCCATGATAGAATGGTAGAGCAGATTCAATGGGCTGAATGGTCTAGTTCTGCTCCTATGTCCTATGGGCTTATGGCCCAAGATCCTGTCCTGTGCCACGTCCCTCTATGAATATGCTCACATCTATCATGTAGACCCAACAATGACTATGGACTGGTAATAGATTTCCAAGCTGACTCGAAGTGTGAATTAAAGGGGAACCTGCAGGTGGTGGTGCACGTGCACCTGCTGCACTTGTCCTCCATGTAGAGGGTAGTACGATGCTGGACAAATTTAATTAAAACATAGAACAGGCCCCTCAGCTCAAAATGTTGTGCCAAACTAATTAAGTTAGTAATGAAATGGCCAACTGAACTAATCTATTCTGTCTTCGCAATGTCCAAATTCTTCCACTTTCTGCACAGTTGTGTGCCTATCTAAACATCTCTTAAAAGTCACTCATGTATCTGCCTCTACCACCCTCCCAGGCACTCATCAGTCTCTATAGAAAAACTTACCCCTCACATCTCCTTTGAAATGACCCCTTCTCACAGTAAATGCCTGCCCTCTGGTAGACTGAAGTTTCAAGGGTTAGAGTGGTAAAGCTGGGTAACTAAGAACTAGGTAGCTGAATGACTGTGATTTCAACGACAGACCGAGCAGCCTCACGAGGATAAATGGCCAACTCCAGTCCCTGTAGGCTCGTGTAAAGCAATGAAGATAGAGAAACAAATACAGTGGCACTGTGAGTCATTCTGGTCTGACGCAAGCAGCTAGCTTTGTCCAGATTGACATTAAACACGTTTCTCTCACAAACTCAGATTCTGCCTGGTCGTCCACTCCCGACGAGGTTTGGCTGCTGTGCCCGGTTACACTGCAGCAGATGCTATCTCGGCTGGTGTGTCCAGATTTTCAGTGCTGAATATCCAACCTTAGCTGCTTGTCTACTTATAACAAGCTCTGTCTGTGATTCAGTGGACCAGAGTGTTCAATTTCACATACATCAGTTTAATCAGGGATAGGGACCCACCAAATCACCCACAGTATCCTTGGGATCAAGGAAGAACGGTTGTCAAAAATTACAAGGTAATCGTAATGACTTGGCTGAAAAATCAGTGTATTGTTGGCAATGGTGTTCATTTATTATTGTCACATGGACTAAAATACAATGAAAAGCTTTTTTTTTTGTGTGGCATCGAGACCGGTCCTTTCCACATATACATTCAGTGGCCACTTTATTAGATACACCTGTACATCCTGTCGTTAATGCAAATATCTAATCAGCCAATCATATGGCAACAACTCAATGCATAAAACATGCAGACACGGTCAAGGTATTTAGTTGTTATTCAGACAAAGCTCAAAATGGGGAAGGAATGTGAACTAAGTAACTTTAATAATGGAATAATGGTTGGTGCGAGATGGGGTGGATTGATTATCTACTGATCTCCTGGGATTTTCACACAGAACAGTCTCTATAAGTTTACAGAGAACGGTGGAAAAAAAGAATAAATAGCCAGCGAGCGGCAGTTTGTTAACGAGAGAGGTCGGAGGAGAATGGCCAGACTGGTTCAAGCTGACAGGAAGGTGACAGTAACTCAAGTAATTGTGTGTGACCAAGATAACATAGGTAACATGCCTGAACGACTGGCATCCTGTTACACTCATCTCAATAATAAGCAAATGCTTTGAGAAGGAGCTGATTGTGGACTACAAGAGGAATGGAGACAGGCTAACCGCTATTGACCTCAATGGATCTGGAGTTGAGAGGGTGAACAGTTATAAGTTCCTTGGCATAAACATCACTGAGGGTCTCATGTGGGTCTGTACATATCAGCTGTGTGTTGAAAAAGGCACAACAGTGCCTCTTTCACCTCAGCTGGTTGAAGAAGTTTGGTATGGGCCCCCAAATCCTAAGAACTTTCTACAGGGGCATAATTCAGAGCAAACTGATAGGCTGCATCACTGCCTGGTATGGGAACTGCACTTCCCTCAATTGCAGGACACTGCAGAGAGTGGTGTGGACAGCCCAGTACATCTGTAGTTGTGAACTTCCAATGATTCAAGACATTTACAAAGACAGGTGTGTAAATAATATATTTACTTTGAACTTTGACATGAATATATCAAGGCATTGAATGGGAAATTAGGATAACGTACAGTTACAGACAAAATATAATCCACCTATTATTAATGAAATAGTTGACAATTATTAATGGAATAGTTGGATTGCACTTTTGAAAGCAAAAGTGTGATGGAATGCAATGTATTTATCTATGCTGTTTCTCTCTACAAATCTGTAGTTAAGAAGGTATGTGTGGTGTTGGCCTTCCTTCATTATTTAGGGTATTGAGTTCAATGTTGCAGCTCTATAAAATCCTGGTAGACCATATTTACATCACTCTGGCAAGTAAAGCTCACTTAATCTCTTCAGTGATTCAATAGACAATAGACATTAGGTGCAGGAGTAGGCCATTCGGCCCTTCAAGCCAGCATCACCATTCAATGTGATCATGGCTGATCATCCACAATCAGTACCCCGTTCCTGCCTTCTCCCCATATCCCTTGACTCTGCTATCTTTAAGAGCTCAATCTAACTTTTTCTTGAAAATATCCAGAGACTTGGCCTCCACTGCCTTCTGAGGCAGAGCATTCCGTAGATGCACAACTCTCTGGGTGAAAAAGTATTTCCTCAACTCCATTCTAAATGGGCTACCCCTTATTCTTAAACTGTGGCCTCTGGTTCTGGACTCCCCCAACATCGGGAACATGTTTCCTGCCTCTAGCGTGTCCAATCCCTTAATAATCTTATATGTTTCAATCAGATCTCCTCTCATCCTTCTAAATTCCAGTGTATAAAAGCCCAGTTGCTCCAATCTTTCAACATATGACAGTCCCGCCATCCCGGGATTCAACCTCATGAACCTACGCTGCACTCCCTCAATAGCAAGAACGTCCTTCCTCAAATTTGGAGACCAAAACTGAACACAATACTCTGGGTGTTGTCTCACCTGTACAACTGCAGAAGGACCTCTTTGCTCCTATACGCAACTCCCCTTGTTATGAAGGCCAACATGCCATTAGCTTTCTTCACTGCCTGTGTACCTGCATGCTTACTTTCAGTGACTGATGAACAAGGACACCTAGATCTTGTTGTACTTCCCCTTTTCCTAACTTGACACCATTCAGATAGTAATCTGCTTTCCTGGTCTTGCCACCAAAGTGGATAACCTCACATTTATCCACAATAAACTGCATCTGCCATGCATCTGCCCAATCACCCAACCTGTCCAGGTCACCCTGCATTCTCCGAACATCCTCCTCAGATTTCACCCTGCCACCCGGCTTTGTGTCATTCAACCTGGAAAAATGTGAAGTGATTCACTTTGGAAGGTCAAATACTGCATCAACAGTGTTGATGGTATGGTTCTTTGCAGCGTGAAAGAACAATGGGATCTTGGGATCACAAGTTGAAAAGGCTGTTAAAAATGCATGTGGCATATGGTGTGTTAGCCTTCACTGGTTTGAGGAATAATTTTGAGAGCTGTGAGGTAACGATGCAGCTCTATAAAACCCTAGTTAGCCCACACTTCGGGTATTGTGTTCAGTTCTGGTTGCCTCATTATAGGAAAGATGTGGAAGCTTTAGAGAGGGTTCAGAGGAGATTTACCAGGATGCTGCCTGAATTAGAGAGAGCATCTGATGAGGTATAAGCTGAGTGAGCTAGGTCTTTTCTCTTTGGAGAGTAGGAGGATGAGAGGAAACTTCAAAGATGATAAGAGGCATTAATTCGGGTGGATAGAACATAGAAACCCTAATGCGAGGGTTAGGGTTAGGGTTAGGGCTTCACTAGCCAGAGAAATTTCCCCATTGCGAAAGTGGCTAGTATGAGGGGGCATAATTTTAAGTATGTGGAATAACAGAGGCAGATTTTTACATAGAGAGGAGGGTGCGCAGATTGCATTGCTAAGGTTGTTATTAAAGGCAGACACATTAGGGATAGGGTGGCAGGGTGGAGATAGGTCTCTACCAAAGGGGGTGTAAGGTTCTACTAGCCTACAGATCACCTTTGGGCACCTGCTTAGCCCCACCAATTAAGCAATGAAGTTGATGGTGGATGGTCGCATGAGCAGTTGGTGCATATCACAAGCCTGGTTGTGGTGACCACTGACGCCAGGCAGACAGTCTCTGAAGAGTATTGATAATGGGTGTAAAGACACTGCCCAGGAGCAGGCAATGGCAAAACACTTCTGTGGAAAAACTTCCCAGGAACAATTAAGTTCAAGACCATGATCTCCCACATCATATGACAGGGTAGTACATGATGATGATGACATTAGGAACATTTAAGATACTCTTAGATAGGAACATAGATGAAAGACAGAGGGAGAGTCATGTGGGAGGGAAGGGTTAGATTAAGTTAAAATGTTGTCGCAACATTGTGAGCTGAAGGGCTTGCACTGTACTATACTGTTCTATGTTCTAAGATTTTTGCACAGCACAGTCATAGTGTCACAGAAGGGTACAGCACTTAACCAGGCCCTCTAGCTTATCTAGTTCATGCTGAAACCATTTAAACTGTCTACCCCCATAGACCTCCACACTCCTACTATCCATGTACCTATTCAAACTTCATTTAAGCATTGAAATCAAGCTCACATGCACTATGCACTGGATTATTCCCAGATCCCTTTGTCCTACCGCACTCTTCAGTGCCTTACTGTTCACCGTGTAAGACCTACCCTGGTTGGTCCCCCTGAAGTGGAACACCTCACACTTTTCTACATTAAATTCCATCTGCTATTTCTCAAACCATTTTTCCAGTTGGTCCAGATCCTCTTGCAAGCCATGATAGCTTCCCTCACTGTCCTCTACACCCCCCAATCTTGGTGTCATCTGCAAATTTGCTTGTCCAGTTAATCACATTATTATCCAGGTAGCTGATATAGAAGAAAAGCAACAAAGGACCCAACACCGATCCCTACATCACTGCAGTAGTCACAGGCCTCCAGTCAGAAAGGAAAGCATCTACTACCACTCTCTGGCTTCTCCCACAAAGGCGATGTCTAATCTAGTTTATTACCACAACTTGAATGCAGAACAACTGAACCTTCTTGAGCAATCTCCCTTTCAGGATCTTATCAAAGGCCTTGCTAAAGTCCAATCACTGCCTTACCTTCATCCAATTTCCTGGTAACTCCATGAAAAAACTCTGACCTAACACATAGAAAGACCTGCTGACTATCCTTAATCAGTCCACGTCTACCCAAATACTTATTAATCTGGTCCCTTAGAATACCTTCCAATAACTTTCCCACAACTGATATCAGACTCATCAGCCTATAATTTCCTGGTTTTTTGTTTAGAGTCTTTCTTAAGCAGTGGAATAACATTGGTTATCCTCCAATCCTCTAACACCTCTCCTTTCATGAAGGATGATTTAAGTATCTCTGCTAGGGCCCTGGCAGTTTCTGCACTTGCCTCCTGTAGGTTCTGAGGGAACAATTTGTCAGGCCCTGGCGATTTAATCCACCCTAATTTGCCTCAGATCAGCAAACGTCTTCTCCTCTGTAACCTGTACAGGGCCCATGAAGCTGATGTCGTTTTGCCGCTGTGGTGAAGTACATATACCTGTCTGGACACCCCCCCCCCCCCTCCTCTGCTGACTACTCCTGTGGCTCCTCCCACAGATCCCTGTATAAAGGCGATTGGAGGCACTGCTACCCCCCTCAGTCTCCAGGATGTTGTGTGATGGTCTCTTGCTGCTGACGGTGCTTTCTTCCAGCTAGTAAAAGCCTATCTCGACTCACATCTCCGAGAGTTATTGATGATGCATCAGCCGCACTTCTATAGACTCTGCCCATCTTCGGAGTAAGTACAGACAAAGACAATTTTAAGATCTCCCCCATCTGTTTTGACTCCGCACATGGATTCTGATCTGCCAGAGAACCAGTTTTTTCTGTTGCAAACCTTTTGCTCTTAACATATTAGTAGAATCTCTTGGGATTCTCCTCCAACTATCTGCTAGGGCATCTTCACGTCTTCTTTTAGTCCTCCTGAATTTTTTCTTTAGTGTTCTCTTACATTTCTTATACTCCATAACTACCTTATTTGTTCCTACCTGCTATGCACCTAATATTTCTATGTTAACCAAGGATTCAATATCTTTTGAAAACCAAGGTTCCCTGCACCTGTTATCTTTACTGTAGTAATTTTAAGTATTGAACTGTACTGCTGCTACAAAAACAGGATGAATTTCATGACGTAAGTGAGTGATAATAAATCTGATTCTGATATGGGTCTCTATTGTGGACTGAGACTGGGAAGGGGACAGGGAGAAGGGAATCATGGTTGGGAGAAGGGGAAGGGAGAGCAGAAGTACCAGACAGACATCCTATAATGATCAATAAACCAATTTTTTGGAATGAAATGACCCGCCTGGTGTGTCTCTGTCACCTTCTCTGTCACCTGTCTCACTGATGAACAACCTATCAAACTCTGGCAATGAATTCCACAGATTCAGAGCCTATGGCTAAAGAACTTCCTCCCCATCTCTGTTCTAATTTCCCCTCATTCCACTAAACTCCAGTGAGTCATCAAAGGCTTCTCGGATGTTAACACTTTGATTCCAGGAATAATGCTCGTGAGCCTCCTATGGTCCCTCTGATGCCAGCTCATCCTTTCTTAGATAAGAGGGCCCAAAATTGCTGACAGTACTCCAGTTGTGGTCTGACCAATGCCTTGTAAAGCCTTGATATTATATCCTTGCTTTTGTACTCTAGTCCTCTTGAAATTAATAATTCAATCCTTTTCCAACTGGTTGCCAGTGACTACTGGCGTTCTTCAGGAGTCAGTGTTGGGTGGGGTCTCATCCTTTCATGCTATATGTCACTGACTTAGTTTTGGTTGATAGAATTGATAGCTTCATGGCCAAGTTTGAGGACAATACAAAGATAGGTGGAGGGGCAAGTAGCACTGGGTATTTTGAGAAAGTAGGATGTACAGGCTAGGTGGAGTCTTCAATTATGTCGGCTGCCTCACAGAGGCAGTGACAAGAGTCTATGGATGCAGATGGTTTCTGTGATGTGCTAAGATGCGTCCACAATGCTCTGCAGTGTCCTCTGGTCCCAGGAAGGGCAGTTAGCATACCAAGCTGTGATGTATCTGGATCAGATGCTATCTGAGGTTCATTGATAAGAATCAGAAAGGGTCAAAGGAGACATGCAAAATTTCTTTAGCCTCCTGAGGAGGTAGAGGCATTGGTGAGCTTTCTGGTTGTGACGTCTACACCTGGTTGAACAAAGGCAATGGTCACACCTAGGAACTTGATGCTTTATGTCCTCAACCAGGATAAGGTTAATTGTAACATCATAGAGCTGTACTGCATGGAAAAGTCCCTTCAGCCCATCACTTTTATGCTGTGTTTTTTGCCTACTTTAGAAAAATTTCCTTCTGTGCCTTGCCTACTTAAATGCAACCATGAACTAATTCAGTACGTGTTCATCCATATGGATGGATGCTTGATGGTTGGTACCACTATGAAGGGCTGAATGGCCTGTTTCTTTGCTTTCTGACTCTGCAATGCCATTAAGAAGCATCAACACCACTAATTTTTATTTATTTAAAGATACAGTGCAGTACAGCCCCTTTGTCCAACAAGTCACACTGCCCAGAAACCTACTTATTATTTATTTAGGGGTATAGCCCTGAACATTTCGATAAGGTCACCCCTCATTCTCCCATGCTCCAAGAAACAAAGACCCAACCTGGCCAACTTCTCTCTACAACTCAATCCTCTAATCTTGCTAATATCCTCACAGAAGAGGATACTATTCAGAAAGTATTGATTGGGATGAACATTTTTCTTGTAGGACTGTAGAAGGTGTTGAGTGTATAGAATGAAATGGAAGTTCTTCATAAAGATCTCAGGAAAGGAATGAATAAGATTGAAAGGATACAGAGAAAACTTATTTTATTTTATTTAGACACAGCACAGACCAGGCCCTTCTGACCCAATGAGCTGACCACCCAGCAACCAAGCTACTTAACACTAGACTAATCTCGGGATAACTTACAATGGCCAATTAACCTACTAAACAGCACGCCTTTGAGCTGTGGTGGAAACTGTAGCACCCAGAGGAAACACACGCAGTTCATGGGGACAACGTCCAAACTCCTTACAGACGGCACTGAACTAGATCTCTGCACTCTGGACACCCCAAGCTGCCGTTGCGTTGTGCCGGCTGCTATGCTGCAATGGTCCCCTAACTAAATAACATCATCACCTCCTTTAAGAACTCACACATGAAGCATTCACAGCGAGAGGTTTAAATACACATTCTGGAGTCAGGTTGAAGGGTTTCATCAATCTAGGTCCTCTGTGTTTTACCATTTAATCGCTATTCTCAATTTAATACATAGACCAAAGGAAAATCAATGCTCAATAAACACAGCAATTTTCATCAACTCCCTGCTCATGTTTACAATTTTTATACCCATGTCACAGATTGCTGCCATTGGCATCTCGATCCATACAAAGGCTTGAAATTGGATTTTCTGTTTCCTGTTTTCATTAGTAAATAATATAAACTTTAACCAGATATACAGTCAAAAAAAAAACACTCCCAGATCCAAACATAATTATACACTCAGTAGCCACCTTATAAGAAGCTCCTGTACCTAATAAGGTGGTCACTGAGTGTCTGTTCATGATCTTCTGCTGCTGCAGCCAATCCACTTTAAGAATGGGATCCATGGCATAAAAAAGGTCAGGATTCCCTGCTCTTGACCGTGTTTTTCATTTCTTCATGCTTGAGTTGCTGCCAAATGATTGGCAGATTAGATAATTTCACCAATGATCAGGTGTTCAGGTGTGACCACTGAGAGTAGAAGTTGTTGCTGTGCTATCAGAGCTGTCAGCACAGCATAGGGCCCTTTGGCCCAACTAGCCCATACTAACCCTGATGCCAATCTGAGGGTTATTTGTCACGTACAAGGAAACATGCAATGAAATATGTCACTGGTGTCAAGGACCAACACAGTATTAGAATTGCTGGGGGCAATTTGAAAATGTCGCCATGCTATCAGCACTAATATACCATGCCTGGAGCTTACTAACCTACTGACCATAGGTGTTTGTAGTTTAGGAAAGAGGCTGAGCACCCGGAGGAAAGCTCTGCAGACTTGGGAGAATGTACAAACTACTTACAGAATTAAACTCTGATCTCAGGGCTGCTATTTGTCTATATCAGACCTGTATCCACCTGCGTTTTCTTGTCACAGAGCTTTTTTAAATGTTGTAATTGTACCTGCCTCGACCACCTCCTCTGTCAGCTCCTTCTGTACTCCCATTGCCCTTTGTGTTCTAAGTTCAAATTTGAAAATAAATTTATTATCCAAGTATGTATTTATCGCCATACACTAGCCTGAGATTTATTTTCTTGTTGAGCATTCACAGTAGAACAAAGAAATAGAATAGAACAAATGACGATCAAAGACTGAAAAAAAAACAAAAGTGCAAAAGAAGGCAAAATGTGTGAATGCCATAAATGAATATTAAGAACACGAGTTGTAGTGTTCTTGAAAGTGAGCCCAGAGGTTGTGTTCAGTTCAGTGTTGAGGAGAGTGAAATTATCCATGATGGCTGAGGGGTGATTTTTTTTCCCGAACCTGGTAGACTGGGACGTAAGGCTCCTGTACCTCTTTCCCAATGGTAGCAGTGAGAAGAGAGCTTGGTCTGGATGGTGAGCGTCCTTGATGATGAATGCTGCTTTTAGTGACAATGTACGTTGTAGATGTGCTATGCTGGGGAGGGTTTTTCCTCTGATATACTTGGCTCTGTCTATTACTTTTTGTAGGCTTTTTCATTCAAGGGCATTGGTTTTTCTATACCAGGCTATGAGGCAACCAGTCAGTTTACTCCCCACTACACATCTTTAGAAGTTTGTCAAAGTTTTAGAGGTCATGCTGAAGCTTTGCAAACTTCTAAGGGAGTATTGATGTTTCCATGCTAGGCTGTAACGCAACCAGTCAAGAAATTCTCCTCTGTGCATCTCTGTGAAAATTTGCACATCAGGTCCTCTTTGAATATTTTCCTCTCATTTTAATCCAATGCCCCTAGTTTTAGGCACTTCCTCCTCTCCCCCCCCCCCCCGGAAAAAAAGACAATGATTATCTGCCCTATATATGCTCATCATAAAATTTTGATTGGTATTGTTCTCGGTTTGTTAATGTGACATGTACCAAGATACAGGTGGGTAAGGGCTGCAGTCCAAGATGCTGCCACCACTGAACATGGAGGTGAGGAGCGTGGGTGGGTAACACATAGAGTCAAGGAACACTACAGTACAGAAACAGGCTCTTCGGCCCATCCAATCCATGCTGCAGTAATAATCTGCCTAGTTCCATTATCCTGCAGCTGGACCGCAGCCCTCCGTACCCCTACTATCCAAATTCTCTTAATTGCTGATATCAAACCTGTATCCACCATTTCTGCTGGCAGCTCATTCCACACACGCATCCCCCTTCTGAGTGAATAAGGTCACCCTCTTGTTCTCCTTAAATGTTTCATAGAATCATAGAGTCGTACAACTACAGCACAGAAACCAGGCCTTCGACAATTCTAGTCTGTGCTGAACCATACCCATTGGAGCCATGTACCTAGCTAAATTCTCTTAAATGCTGAAATTGAACCCAGATCCATCACTTCCACTGGCAGCTCGTTCAACCCTCTCACCACCTCTGAGTACTGAAAATCCTCCTCATGTTCCCCTTAAACATTTTTCCTTTCACCCTTAACCCATGGTCTCCGGTTGTAGCTTCACCCAACCTGAGTGGAAAAAGCCTGCTTTCATTTATCCTACCTATGCCCTTCACAATTTTGTATGCCTCTATCAAATCTTCCTTCAATCTTCTATGTACTAGGGTCTGAAGTCCACACCTATTTAACCTTTCCCTGTAACTCAGCAACATCCTTGTAAATTTTCTCTCCACTCTTTCAATTGGGTGCAGCTCAGTGGACCAAAATTACACACAATTCTCCAAATTAGGCCTCACTAATGTTTTATACAATCGCAATTCCATTACTCAAAACATTGATTTGTGAAGGCCAATGTGCCAAAAGCTTTCTTTATGACCCAATCTATCTATGATGCCAATTTCAAAGAATTATTTATCTGGATTCCCAGATCCCTCTGTTCTATCGTAAACCTCAGTGCCCTACAATGTCCAAAGGGGTCTCGCAACCACAAGAAAAGTGATTATGACGGCCACTCACCATTTGACTGCAAGCCTCCATCGATCCAGGCAGCAGCACATTGTGCAGCTCCTTCATTCTCTCTGCCAGTGAGCAAATCACCGATGGTGCCAACCTGTAGTACTTTAAGTTCCTAACGTGTAGCGGGATCATGTGATCATGAGAAGTATGTTTAAGTAGAACGGTAGCACCTTTTGTTGACCCTGTAGAATGCGTTGCGACCAGTGGTGCCACCACCTTGCCAGAAGGTAATTGATACCAACATGGATCATGGCCTCTAGGTGTTCACACTCCCACTTAAGAATGCTGTAGACTCAATCAGTAATGTCAGAATCAAAATCAGAACCAGGTTTATTATTACCGGCATGTGTTGTGAAATGTGTTAATTCAGCAAATTCAGAAATAAATGAATAAATCAATTGAATAGATTAAAAATTGTGCAAAAAACCCCAGAAATAATATATATTCAGAAAGTGAGGTAGTGTTCATGGGTTCAATGTCCATTTAGGAATTGGATAGCAGAGGGGAAGAAGCTGTTCCTGAATCGCTGAGTGAGAAAAGGGCATGCCCTGCGTGCTGGAGGTCCTCAATAATGGACGCTGCCTTTCTGAGACCCTGCTCCTCGAAGATGTCCTGGCTACTTTGTAGGCTAGTACCCAAGATGGAGCTGACTAGATTTACAACCTTTTGAAGCTTCTTCCAGTCCTGTGTAGTAGCCTCTCCATACCAGACAGTCATGCAGCCTGTCAGTATACTCTCCATGGAAGTTCATAGAAACATAGAAAACCTACAGCACAATACAGGCTCCTCGGCCTACAAAGCTGTGCCGAACACGTCCTTACCTTAGAAAATTACCTAGGGTTACCCATAGCCCTCTAGTTTTCTGAGCTCCATGTACCTGTCCAGGAGTCTCTTAAAAGACCCTATCGTATCCGCCTCCACCACCGTTGCCGGCAGCCCATTCCATGCACTCACCACTCTGCGTAAAAAAACTTACCCCTGACATATCCTCTGTACCTGCTTCCAAGCACCTTAAAACTGTGCCCTCTCATGCTAGCCATTTCATCCCTGGGAAAAAGCCTCTGACTATCCGTATGATCAATGTCTCTCATCATCTTGTCCACCTCTATCAGGTCACCTCTCATCCTCCGTTTCTCCAAGGCAAAAAAGCCAAGTTCATTCAATCTATTCTCATAAGGCATGCTCCCCAATTCAGGCAACATCCTTGTGAATCTCCTCTACACCCTTTCTATGGTTTTCACATCCTTCTTATAGTGAGGTGACCAGAACTTATAGAAGTTTATAAGTTTATAGAAGTCTATAGGAGTTTTTGAGCATATTTGTTGACTTACCAAATCCCTTCATACTTCTAATGAATAGTCACTGTCTTCCCTTCTTTATAACTCATTGGATATAGTGGAACCAGGTTAGGTCCTCAGAGATCTTGACAGCCAGGCACTTGAAACTGCTCACTCTCTCCGTTTCTGATCCCTTTATGAGGATTGGTATGTGTTCCTTTGTCTTACCTTTCCTGAAGTCCACAATCAGCTCTTTCGTCTTACTGACAGGTTGTTGCTGTGACACCACTCCACTAGTTGACATATCTCACTGTTGTACGCCCTCTCGTCACCACCCGAGATTCTACCAACAATGGTAAACTTCTAGATGATATTTGAGCTATACCTAGCCACACAGACATGGGTATAGAGTAGTGGGCTAAGCACACACCCCTGAGGTGCACCAGTGTTGATTGTCAGCGAGGAGGAGATACTATCACCAACCTGCACAGATAATGATCTTCCGGGTAGGAAGTCGAGGATCCAATTGCAGAGGAAAGTACGGAGAAGGCACATCACCTTGGCAACTGGGAGGCAAGAAACCATCTGGGAACCTCATTCTTGTCTAGAGAACCTCTTTTCTTTTCCACTAACCAACAAATCCCCTATCACTACAGCTCGCCTCTTCTCCCCTTCCCTTCTGAGTGACTCAGTATCAGAGACCTGCTCAATGTGGCTTCTCCCCAGTAGGTCATTCCCCCACTAACAGTATCCAAAGGGGAATACTTATTTTTAAAGGGAACGGCCACAGGGGTACTCTACACTGGCTGCCCATTTCCATACCACTCCCCTGACAGTCACCCAGGACCAAGACTCCATGCTATCAGGAAATGAGTGGGATAGAAGTTGTCCTTGAGCAGATAAGTTCAAAGGAAATCTGCAGGGCATATTTCTTACACTACGTGGTGGGTGTCTGGAATGCACTTGGCTAACTTTAGTCAGCCTTTCCTTATAGCACATACCCTCTAATCCGGCACAAGAGGAATATGGACCCATATGCAGACAACAAACGGCTGGGTGTCATTTCTTTAATTAGTTTGGCACATCATTTTAGGCCAAAAGGCCTGTTCTAGTGCTACTGTATATGTTCTACGTTCTACGTCTTTTAAATGTTATCGTACCTGCTGTAACCACTTCCTGTGGAAGCTCAACCCATAGTTTTATTTAT
Organism: Hypanus sabinus; assembly: GCF_030144855.1. Lineage (NCBI taxonomy): Eukaryota > Metazoa > Chordata > Chondrichthyes > Myliobatiformes > Dasyatidae > Hypanus > Hypanus sabinus. The sequence continues at coordinate 17,169,430 of NC_082707.1, forward strand.
TTTATTATGTTATTTTATTTTGGAATACAACACAGAGCTGACTTTTCTGGCCCACTGAGCTGTACAGCCCAGTAACCCACCTATCTAACCCTTGGCTAATCACAGGGCAATTTACAATGGCCAACTAATCTACTAACCGGTGTGTCTCCGGGCTGTGGGAGGAAACCGGAGCACCCAGAGGAAAGCCATGCACACAGTGGTAAAAAACATACAAACTTGCTTACAGACATCATCACTAGATGAACTGTCCAGTCTGTCTTGACTGAGCCCTGTTGTGACATTTTCCCACCCGCCCACCTTTAATCCCTCCCACTCTGTCACATCCATAGCAATGGAACCTTGGAATACTGAGCTGCCAGTCCTACCCCTCCTGCTATCCAAGTCTTACTAATAACTACAAAGTCATAATTCCATGAGCCAATCCATGCATTAAGCTCATCCGCCTTTCCTACAATACTCCTTGCATTAAAATGGAGGAATTTAAGGTAGGGGGTTATATGGGAGGCAGGGTTTAAGGGTCGGCACAACATTGTGGGCCAAAGGGCCTGTACTGTGCTGTACTATTCTATGCTCTATGTAAAATATCTGCAGCTCGGAACATTAGTCCCACCATGTTGAACTCTGAACTCTGACACCCTGAGGTCTAATAATCACGCTAAATACTATGCTACCATGGTGTCCCACATCACCTTCTGCTGAAGAAGTTATCCCTGCAGATTCCTTTTCAGTCTTACTTCTCTTACCTTAAATCGTTTACATCTCACATTTTTTTGTTATTGAACCAGAGGGCATAGGTTTCAGATACCAAATGCCTTCTTCACAAACACGTACAACTGTGTTGTCATCTCCAGGGAGCTATGAACCTACAGCCAAGGTCCCTCTGAACATTAATCCTCTTGAACTCACTGCCATTCACTCTATATCCAGCGCTCCCCGTTATTTACTGTATGCGCAAAGTCTACCCTGAAGTTGGTTATATCTTCTCTTCAATGGGAGCTCAGTGAGATCCTCTCTCACTGCTCCCCCTTTTTGGTCCCTGTTGCTATCTGCCGGTTTATACTCCTTCCCCTCCTTCCAGCTCTTACCCTGGCCTCTTTCTCCCTTCCTTTATAGTCCTTATTAAAAGTTCCAGCCCAAAACGTTGACTATTTATTCCTCTCCATTGAAGCTACCTGACCTGTTGAGTTCCTCCAGCATTTTCTGTACGTCGATCTGGATATCCAGCATCGGCAGGATCTCTTGTGTGAATGATTCATTGTATGTTGGACAAAATTGTGCGGGGACATATCAGGAAGTAACTGTGTGCAGTCAGAATGCTGGAAATACCCAAGTGGTCAGGCAGCATCCACAGAGAGAGAATAACTGAGTTAAAGTGAAATCAGGAAAGACGAGCTGCCCAAAATTATTGAATTTACTGTTTAAATCTCATAAGACTGACAGACCATAATACATTGGAGCAGAATTAGGCCATTTGGCCCATTGAGTTTGCTCTGGCATTCCGTCATGGTTGATATATTCTCTTGCCTTCTTCCAGTAACATTTAATACCCTGAACGGAGTTGGAGCTAGATCTGAATGAACTCCGAGTCATTTGGGCTGAAGGGGTGATAGGTAGGACATATCAAAAGGTAGCTAAGGAGCCAGTGCAGAGTAATCCCGTGGCCATCTCCCTCAACAATGGGTATATTACTTTGGATACTGTCATTAGGGGTGGGGGGGGGCGAGATGACCCAACAAAGGAAAATCACAGTGGTCAGGTCTCTGGCACTGAGTCTGACTCTGTGACTCAGAAGGGATGGAGGGGGTTGGGTAGAAAAAGGCCCACTGTGGTGATAGGAGATACGATAGGTAGAGGAACAGACAGGAGGTTCTATTGGTGAGAACAAGATTCCTTCATGGTATGTTGCTTCCTGGATTCCAGGGTCTTGGATATCTCATATCAAGTTCTCAGCATTCGTAAATGGGAGGGAGGTTGGAAGTTGTGGCCTATGTAGGTGCCAATGACATGGATAGAATGGGTTCAGTGAGTTAGGTGCTAGGAGAAAGGGCAGAACCTCCAGGGTTGTGATCTCAGGATTGCTACACATGTCATGTGCTAGTGAGGCCAGAACTAGGATGATTAATATGTGACTAAGGAGTTGGAGTGGGGGTGGGGATAGGATTTTTGGATCATTGTGCTCTCTTCCAGGGAAGGTGGGACCCGTACAGAGGTCTCCTGAACTGGAGGAGGGCTAATATCCTAGCGGGAAGGTTTGTTAATGCTGCACGGTGGGGTTTAAACTAGAATTGCAGGGGGATGGGAACCAGAGTGCCCGAACAGTTAGTGCAGAGGTTGGGAGACTGATGTTGGTAAGACCTCAGATAAAAGTCAGGAATTAAAAGGTTGAGCACGGTGCAAGGAGTGTCCTGAGCTGCTATATTTCAATTCAAGAAATATCGTAGGGAAGGTGGATAATAGAGCTGATGATGAGGTAGCTGGTTTACAAACAGAGCCAACATGTAGTGAACAGAGGCAGTTGATAGGGCAATATTGCGGTCAACAGGATAAGTTGCAACGTGAAAGGCAGACAAAATTGGAAAGGGTGAATACAGGACTGAAGGTGTTGTATCCGAATGTGCACAGCATGCGGAATAAGGTCGATAAACTTGCAGCACAGTTGCAGATTGGCAGGAATGATGTTGTAGGCATCACTGAATCATGGTGGAAAAATTATAACTGGGACCTTAATATCCAAGGATGCTCACTGTATCGAAAGCACAGGCAGGAAGGCAGATGTTTTTCTGTTGATAAAAATGAAATCAAAGCATTAGAAAGAGGTGACATAGGGTCCGAAGGTGTTGAATCATTGTGGATTGAGCTAAGGAACTGCAAGGGTAAAAAGACCCTGACAGGAGAGGTATACAGACCTCCAATCGGTAGTAAAGACGTGGCCTACAAGTTAAAATGCCAGATAGAAGATGAATGCCAGAAGGTCAATGTTGTGTTATGTCAATATTATGTGGGACTTCAATATGCACGTAGATTGGGAAAATCAGGTTGATGGAGGGTCTCTGACGGAGGCAATGGGTCTTGCAATCAGGTGATATATTTATTTACATGGTAAAGTGGACATGGCAGAGCAAGTCAGCTGACATCAGCTAATTACAGCCTTTTTCACTCATTGTTCAATTTATGGTTGTACCCGAGTCTGTTTCTCAATTAGTCACATCGACAACCATGTCTGCAAGAACATAAAAGAAGTGGATCATTGGACTTTCCAATAAAGCTTTGTTGAAATGTCTGTAAACAGAATTATTTTGAGACCTGCAGCCAAACACCAAGAAACACTTCTTCCATTTGTCCAACTGGCTGGGGCTACTCAGTCGGATGGTATTGAATGCCGCTGCCATTTGTGCTGGTACCCTAATGTCGGCCCGTAACAAAGCTTGGTAGTGCGTACCGCTAACACAATTGGTCTTTGACACCAAATCATCTAGTCAAATGTTTTCACTTCAAGGCCTGGAGTTGGAGTTCCCTCATTGACAAATCCTGGGTTCAATAACAAAGATAAAACAGATGTCTGGGAATCGGATTGTGATGACCAGAGCCCTGGGTCACAGGGACTGTGGGGTCACTGGAGAAGTCAGAGGCTCAATGTCTGTGGAGTCCAGTGAAGGTTGGGGGACTGAAGCTGGAGCGTGGAATAAAGTGAATAAATTGGGTCTATTTGCCCAGATCATCAGTCTATTCATCAATGCATAACAATTACTGTACAATAATCCATCAAAACTATCCAGGGGCAAGACCTCAGGATCTCATTTCCAGGAGTTATGGTATTACATTACATGAAAACCAGACCTTGAGCCCAACTTGTCCATGCTAACAAAGTTGTCCACCTGAGACAATAGACAATAGTTGCAGGTGTAGGCCATTCGGCTCTTCGAGCCAGCACTGCCATTCCATGTGATCATGGCTGATCATCCACAATCAGTAGCCTGTTCCTGCCTTCTCCCCATATCCCTTGACTCCACTATTTTTAAGAGCTCTGTCTAACTCTTTTGAAAGCATCCAGAGAATTGGCCTCCACTGCCTTCTGAGGCAGAGCATTCCATAGATCTACAACTCTCTGGGTGAAGAAGTTTTTCCTCAACTCCATTCTAAATGGCCTAACCCTTATTCTTAAACCGTAGCCTCCGGTTCTGGACTCCCCCAACATCAGGAACGTGTTTCCTGCCTCTAGTGTGTCCAATCCCTTAATAATCTTATGTGTTTTAATCAGATACCCTGATGAACAATGAACAAAGACACCTAGATCTCGTTGTACTTCCCCTTTTCCTAACTTGACACCATTCAGACAGTAATCTGCCTTCCTGTTCTTGCCACCAAAGTGGATAACCTCACATTTATCCACTTTAAACTGTATTTGCCATGCATTTGCCCACTCACCCAACCTGTCCAAGTCATTCTCCTAATATCCTCCTCATATTTCACACTACTACCCAGCTTTGTGTCATCTGCAAATTTGCTAATGTCACTTTTAATCCCTTCATCTAAATCATTAATGCATATTGTAAATAGCTGCGGTTCCAGCTCCGAGCCTTGCGGTACCCCTCTAGTCACTGCCTGCCTTTCTGAAAAGGACCCGTTAATCCCTATTCTTTGTTTCCTGTCTGCCAATCAATTTTCTATCCATGTGTGTACCCTACCCCCAATACCATGTGCTTTAATTTTGCCTACTAATCTATGTGGGACCTTATCAAAAGCTTTCTGAAAGTCCAGGTACACTACATCCACTGGCTCTCCCTTGTCCATTTTCATAGTTACATCCTCAAAAAATTCCAGAAGATTAGTCAAGCATGATTTCCCCTTTGTAAATCCATGCTGACTTGGACCGATCCTGTTACTACTATCCAAATGTGTGGTAATTTCATCTTCTATACTTGACTCCAGCATCCCACCACTGATGTCAGGCTAACTGGTCTATAATTTCCTGTTTTGTCTCTCTCTCATTTCTTAAAAAGTGGGATAACATTAGCTATCCTGCAATCCTCAGGAACTGATCCTGAATCTATAGAACATTGGAAAATGATTACCAATGCTTCCACGATTTCTAGAGCCACCTCTTTAAGTACCCTGGGATGCAGACCATTAGGCCCTGGGGATTTATCGGCCTTCAGTCCCATCAGTCTACCTAACACCATTTTCTGCCTAATGTGAATTTCCTTCAGTTCCTCCATTACCCTAGGTCCTCTGGCCACTATAACAACTGGGAGATTGTCTGTGTCCTCCCTAGTGAAGACAGATCCAAAGTACCTGTTCAACTCGTCTGCCATTTCTTTGTTCTTCATAATAAATTCACCCGTTTCTGCCTTCAAGGGCCCAACTTTGGTCTTAACTAATTTTTTCCTCTTCACATACCTAAGGAAGCTTTTTCTACCCTCCTTTATATTCTTGGCTAGCTTACCTTCGTACCTCATTTTTCTCCCCATATTACCTTTTTAGTAATCTTCTGGTGCTCTTTAAAGTTTTCCCAATCCTCTGGTTTCCCGCTCATTTTTGCTATGTTATACTTCTCTTTTATTTTTATACTGTCCTTGACTTCCCTTGTCAGCCACGGTTGCCCCCTACTCCCCTTAGAATCTTTCTTCCTTTTTGGAATGAACTGATCCTGCACCTTCTGAATTATTCCCAGAAATACCTGCCATTGTTGTTCCATTGTCATCCCTGAGAAGGTATCCTTCCAGTCAACTTTGGCCAGCTCCTCCCTCATGGCTCCATAGTCCCCTTTGCTCAACTGTAATACTGACACTTACGATTTTCCCTTCTCCCTCTCAAATTGTAGATTAAAACCTATCATTTTATGGTCACTACCTCCTAATGGCTCCATTACCTTGAGTTCCTTTATCAAATCCAGTTCATCACACAATGAACTAGATCCAGAATTGCCTTCTCCCTGGTAGGCTCCAGTACAAGCTGCTCTAAGAATCCACCTGGGAGTCACTCCACAAACTCCCTTTTTTGTGGTCTAGTTCCAACCTTATTTTCCCAGTCTACCTGCATGTTGAAATCCCCCATTACAAACGTGGTATTACCTTTGCGACATGCTAATTTTAGCTCTTGATTCAACTTGCACCCTATATCCAGGCTACTGTTTGGGGGCCTGTGGATAATTGCCAAAAGGGTCTTTTTGCCCTTACAATTCCTCAGTTCTATCCATACAGATGTTGAGAAACTGGTGGCAGCATTACAGGGGAAGACATAAAAATTACTATAAATTACAAAGCGAAATAAATTCCTTGTAAGTAGTACCAGAGTTGGATAGGGTCGATAAGAGAGATTTTGGTAGATTGGGCTTCATAAATCAGAGTATTGATTACTGGAGTTAGGATGTTACGTTGGAGTTGTATAAGATTGTGTGTAGTTCTGATCACCTACCTACAGGAAAAATATCAATAAGATTGAAAGAGTACAGAGAAAATTAACAAGGAGGTTGCCAGATCTTGAGGATCTGAGTTACAGGAAAAGTTTGTAGAGGTTATGACTTTACTCCCTGGAGGCAGGGACATTCACCTTCCAGAACATAGTGCGGGGCCTATCAGCAGCGGCAACTGAGCTCGGCGAAGGAGTGCTTCTCGCAGGTCCGAGGCAGTTATTTAAAACGAGAGCTTTGCGGGCGTCAGTCCATGTGCGGGGCCTGTCGACAGCAACAACTGAGCTCGATGAACTAAATAAAAGTACGCAAGGGGTAAGCTGAGCGGCTATTGTTGGGAGTAGGCCAGTGGCAATAGAAGCGACAGGCTTTGGGTCATTCAGGCTTTGGTGAAATCGGCCTTCCGCACGGTACGTGTACTTAGTTTTTGGATTTTCTGTACATTTTTTTGAGGAATAGAGAGCATGTCCATAGGGTTAGTATTTTGCTCTGGGTATCGGATGTGGGAATCCTGGGAATCTTCCAGTCTCCCAGATGGCCACATCTGCGCCAGGTGCACGGAGATGCAGCTCCTGAGAGACCGTGTTAGGGATCTGGAGCTGCGGCTCGATGACCTACAGCTTATTAGGGAGAGTGAACAGGAGATAGAGAGGAGCTACAGGGAGTTAGTCACCCTGAGGCTACAGGAGTTAGATAAGTGGGTGATGGTCAGGGAAGCGAAGGGAAGAGTTCAAGTAGTAGAGAGCACCCCTGTGGCCATCCCCCTCAGTAATTGTCATCTGGTTTTGGATGTGATTGAGGGAATGACCTGACAGAGGATGACCACGACAATCGAGTCTCTGCCACTGAGACTGGTTCCGTGGTGCAGAAGGGAAAGAGAAAGATGAGGAATGATGTAGTCATAGGGGATTCCATAGTGAGGGGAACAGACAGGAGGTTCTGTCAGCCTGACAGAGATACCCGCATGGTGTGTTGCCTCCCGGGTGTCAGGATACGGGATGTCTCGGATCGGGTGCATAGTATTCTGAAGGGAGTGGGTGAAGAGCCAGAAGTCTTGGAATATGTTTGTACCAAGAACATTGGTAGAAAAAGGGAGGAGGTCCTGAAGAGAGAATTCAGGGGGTTAGGTAGGAAGCTAGAGTAATAATCTTAGGATTGCTGCCTGAGCCACGTGTTAGCAAGTGCAAGAATATGATGATCAGGTGTATTAATGTGTGACTGAGAGACTGGTGTAGGGGGCGAAGGCTTCAGATTCCTAGATCATTGGGGCCTCTTCTAGGCGAGATACGACCTGTACAAAAGGGATGGGTTACACCTGAACCCAAAGGGGTCCAATATCCTAGCGGGCACATTTAATAGAGCTGTTAGGGAGGGTTTAAACTAATTTGGCAGGGGGATGAGAACCAGAGTGATAGGGCTGAGGAACAGGAAAACAGAAATAATTCCACGATAGTGTGCAACAGAGATTATAGAAAGGACAGGCAGGAGATGAGGCTTAATCACAGACAGTGGCGTGAGTTACAGGGCAATAGAGGAGTGGTGCAGTTAAAACAGAAAGCAACAATACTGGACTGAAAGAGTTATATTTGAATGCACGCAGCATAAGGAATAAAATGGACGATCTTGAAATTCAGCTACAGATTGGCAAATATGTCTTGCCAATCATTGAAACTTGGCTCGGTGTATCAGAAAGATTGGCTAGTACGTAGAGAGGGTTGTGTGGCCCTGTGTATAAGAAATAATATGAAATCATTGGAAAGAGATAACATAGGATTGGAAGATGTAGAGTCCCTATGGGTTGATTTTAGAAATGGTAAGGGTAAAAGGACCCTAATGGCAGTTGTATGCAGGCCTCCAAACAGCAGGCGGGTTGCAGATTATGAATTAGAGCAGGATATGGAAAAGGTGTGTCAGAAAGTCAATATTATGATAATTGTTGGGGATTTTAACATGAAAGTGGATTGGGAAAACCAGGTCAGTACTGGACCTCAAGACAGTGAATTTGTAGATTGTCTAAGAGATAGATTTTTTGAACAGCTTGTTGAGCCCACTAGGGGATCGGCTGTGCTGGATTGGGTGTTGGGCCATGATCCGGAACTGATAAGAGAACTTCAGGTTAAGGAACCCTTAGGGAACAGTGATCACAATATGATCTATTTGACATTGAACTTTGAGAGGGAAAAAATAAAATCCAATGTGTCGGTATTTCAGTGGAATAACGGAAATTACAATGGCATGAGAGGGGAACTGGGCAAAGTTGACTGGAAAGGGACATTTGCAGGAAGAACAGCAGAGCAGCAAAGGCAAAAATTGAGGGAAGTACAAGACAGATATATTCCAAATTAGAAAAAATTTTCAGAGGGAAGAAGGATATTACTGTGGCTGACATGTGAAGTCATACACAAAAGCAAAGGAGAGGGCATACAAGGAAGCCAGAACTAGTGGGAAGATAGAGGATTAAGAAGCTTTTAAAAACTTGCAGAAGGAAACTAAGAAGGTCATTAGGAAGGAAAAGATGAATTATGAAAGGAAGCTGGCGACTAATATCAAAGAAGATACTGCAAGCTTTTTTAAGTATATAAAGGGTATATGATGCTGGAGATATTGTAATGAGAGATGCAGAGATGGCAGAGGAACTGAATGCGTATTTTGCATCGGTCTTTACAGTGAAAGATGTTTGCAGTATACTGGACATTCAAGAGTGTCAGGAAAGTGAAGTTTGTGCAGTCAAAATTACGACTGAGAAGGTGCTCAAAAAACTTAATAGTCTGAGGGTGGATAAATCTCCTGAACCTGATGAAGTGTACCCTCGGGTTCTGAAGGAAGTAGTTGGAGAGATTGCGGAGACATTAACAATGATCTTTCAAGAATTGATAGCTTCTGGCTTTGTACTGGATGCAAATGTTATCCACTATTTAAGAAGGGTGGAGACAGCAGAAAGGAAATTATAGACCCGTTAGCCTGACATCAGTGGTTTGGAAATTATTGGAATCGATTGTTAGGGATGAAATTATGGAGTACCTGGAGGCACATGACGAGATAGGTCAAAGCCAGCATAGTTTCCTGAAAGGAAAATCCTGCCTGACAAGCCTACTGCAATTCTTTGAGGAAATTACAAGCGGGGTAGACAAAGGAGGTGAAGTAGACGTTGTGTACTTGGATTTTCAGAGGACCTTTGACAAGGTGCCACACATGAAGCTGTTTAGCAAAATAAGAGTCTATGGAATTATAGGGAAGTTACTAGCAGAGAGGTGGAGCATTGTCTGATCCGCAGAAAACAGAGAGTGGGAATAAAGGGATCCTTGTTTGGTTGGCTGCCAGTAACCAGTGGATTTCCAGGGGAATCATTGTTGGGACCGCTGCTTTTTACGATGTATGTCAATAATTTGGACTTCGGTATTAATGGATTTGTGGCTAAATTTGCCGATGATATAAAAATGGTGGAGGAGCGTGTAGTGTTGAGGAAACAGAGAGCCTGCAGAGAGACTTAGATAGTTTAGGGGAATGGGCAAAGAAGTGGCAAATGAAATACAATGTTGGAAAGTGTATTGTCATGCACTTTGGTGGAAGAAATAAATGGGCAGACTTACTTAGATGGGGAGAGAATTCAAAATGCAGAGATGCAAAGGGACTTGGGTGTCCTTGTGCAAGATACCCTAAAAGTCAACCTCTAGGTTGAGTTGGTTGTGAGGAAAGTAAATGCAATGTTGGCATTAATTTCTAGAGGTGTAGAATATAAGAGCAGGGATGTGATATTGAGGCTCTATAAGGCACTTGTGAGGCCACATTTGGAGTATTGTGTGCAGTTTTGGGCTCCTTTTTGTAGAAAGGATATGCTGACATTGGAGAGAGTTCAGAGAAGATTCACAAGAATGACTCCAGGAATGAAAGGGTTACCGTATGAGGAACATTTGGCAGCTCTTGGGCTGTATTCCCTGGAGTTCAACAGAATGAGGGGGGATCTCATAGAAACATTCTGAATGTTAAAAGGCCTGAAAAGATTAGATATGGCAAAGTTATTTCCCATGGTATGGGACTGTAGGACAAGAGGGCACAACTTTAGGATTGAAGGACATCCATTTAGAACTGAGATGTGGAGAAATTACTTTAGTCACAGAGTGGTAAGTCAGTGGAATTTGTTGCCACGAGCAGCTGTGGAGGCCAAGTTATTGGGTGTATTTGAGGCAGAGATAGATAGGTTTTTGATTAGCCAGGGCATCAAAGGTTACAGGGTGAAAGCAGGGGAATGGGGAATGGGTAGAATTGGATCAGCCCATGATTGAATGGCAGAGCAGACTAATGGGTCAAATGGCCTACTTCTGCTCCTATATCTTTTGGTCTTATGGACATGCTCTCTTCTTGCTGCTGCTATCAGAAAAAAGCTACAGGAGCTTCAGGATTCCTATCACCAGGTTCAGGAACAGTTGTTACACCTCAGCCATCAGGCTCTTGAACGAAAGAGGATAACATAACTCAACTTCACTTGCCCCATCATTGAAATGTTCTGATAGCCTATGGATTTACTTTCAAAGACTCTTCATTCATGGTCACAATATTTATTGCTTATTTATCTATTATTACTTTCTTTTTCTATTTGCAGTTTGATGTCTTTTGCACACTGGTTGAATGTCTAATTTGGTGCGGTCTTTCACTTATTCTATTGATTATGGCAATTATTCTATTATGGATTTATTGAGTATGCCTGCAAGAAAATGAATCTCAGTGTGACACATATATTCTTTGATAATAAAGTTACTTTGAAAATTGAATGAGGGGGGCTGATAGAGGTATATAAATTACAAGGAGTATAGATGGGGTAAATGCATGCAGGCATTTTCTGTGGAGGTTGGGTAAGACTAGAACTAAAGGTCATGGGCTAAGGGTGAAAGGTGAAATATTTAAGGGTAGCCTGATGGGGAAATTCTTCACTCAGAGGGTGGTGAGAGTGCGGAACAAGCTGCCAGAAGTGGTGGATATGGTTTCAACTGCAACACTTAAGAGGATTTTGGATAAGTACATGGATGGGAAGGTGTGAGTCACTATGTTCTTGGTGTGGGTTGATGGGAGCAGGCAGAATAACGATTTGGCATGGACTAGGAGATCCAACGGGCCTGTTTCTCTGCTGTAGTACACTATGACTCTTTGAATATTGCAAAGTAGAATTGTGGAATAAACTATGTGTTTGGCCCATATCACTTTAAACATTTCCTATCTAAGTACTTGTGCAAATGTCTTTTAAACCTTGTAACTTCCGCTGGCAGTTCATTTAACAGACCATCCATGTTGGAGGGAAGAGTTAGATTGATCTTACTGCAGGTTAAAAGGTCAGCACGACACTGTGGGTCAAAGGGCCTGTACTGTGATGTGGGGTTCTATGTTCATTCTGCATGTAAAACTTGCCTCTCTGATCTCCTTTAAATCTTCCCCTCTCATGTTAAACCTATGCCCTCCAGTTTTATAAAACTCACTCCTCCACCTCCGAGACTGGAGAATCTGTGGATTTCATTCCCATAGGCAACCATGGAAGCCAAGACCTTACATATACTTAAGGCAGCGGTTGATAGATTCTTGACTGGTCAGGACATGAAGGGATACAGGGAGAAGGCAGGAGACTGGGGCTGAGAGGAAAAGTGGATCAGTCATGATGAAATAGTGAAGCAGACTCGATGGGTCAAATGGCCTAACTCTGCTCTTATGTCTCACGGTCTTACAGAGCCTCAATATTACATCCTTGCTTTTATATTCTAATCCTTTAGAAAAGAATGATGATGTTGCATTTTCTTTTGCTTACCAACAATTCAACCTGCAAGTTAACCTTTAGGGAAAACTGCCTGAAGGCTCCCAAAACCTTTTGCACCTCTGATTTAACTCACACACAAACACACAAAGTGACATTGCCACTAGTCAGTTAACAAATAATAAGATGCATTTAAGATAAAAGTTAATAAAAGTGAACAATATAACTCTACTGGTGCTTCATATGAGATGAGACTTGGCTGGCGGTAGGGGGGTTGAGTAGTCTCACGGTCTGGGGGAAGAAACTGTTTCCCATCCTAACAGTCTTTGTCATTATGCCTCCTTCCTGATGTTGAGGGGTCAAAGAGATTGTTGAATGAATTGGAGGGATTATTGACAATGCTAAAGGCCCTGCATACACAATGTGCTGATAAATATCTCGGATGGGTTTAGGAGAGATTCTGATGATTGTCCTAGCACCCCTCGCAATCTTTTTCAGAACTTGCTGTCACACACTTTGCAACTCTCATAGCAGATGGCGATGTAGCTGGTTAGGACACTTAGTGGTGCTCCTGAAAAAATTCTTTAGATTGTAGTATTGTGGTGGGGGGTGTGGGGGGTGTGCATCATTCACCTCAATCTCCTCAGTTGCTGCACTTTCTTGACCAGGGAGGTGATGTTGAGAGATCAGCTGAGATCGTCCGTTATAGGCATTCACAGAAACTTGGTGCTCCTAGCTCTCGTCCCGGAGGAGCTATTTATCTGCAGTGAAGAATGGTTAGCCTGCACTGTCCTAAGGTCTACAATCATCTCTTTGGTCTCGTGCATGTTCATGTAGCAGATGAATGGAGGGAGGAGGCCAATTCCCTCTTTCCACATCTCTTTGCTACTCATGGGAACTTGCTGTGCCTGGCAGCCCCATTGCAACCACATTTCAGTGGGTGCAAAGTGCTTTTTGGATCTTCTGACATGGTAACAGCATAGAGGTCCCCACTCCGACTATACAGCATTTACAGTCAATACCATCTGCTGATAGGTGCATTTGTCACACAAACGGTGCCTTTAAATATATTTTAAGATCTCATTAGAGGTTGGAATGACAAAAATCTGGCTGTTGAACAGATTTTTTTCTACCTTGCAATTTCTAATATTAGCATTCATTCAAAACATCATCAGTCACAGTCCGTGCAAAAATATATATTTCAATTTCTTACACTGAGGGGGAAAAAAGCAGGCTCTTGAGATCATCACGTGTGTCAAAATCTACTCACGGGTGACAGATATCACATTTGCATAACAATTGGAAGAAAATTTGGATGCAGTTTTACCTTGGCAACAGCCTTTGAATGTGTCTATTAAAAAAATAATGTGCAAGATTGGAAGCTTAGGTAATTGAGGGTTTGTAGTGGAGAAAGGGGTGGATACAGAACTGCGTTATTGACACTGTAACTCGCCCAGGGAAATATAGGCTGCTCACATGTCTCTACTCCCATGTCCAAACTGGGCTCTCTGGGAGGTGGTGTTAAAGTAATGAAAGGGTTTGAAATGGTGGAAGCAGTCGAACTGTTTCTATTTGTGGAGCAGAGCACATAATTCATAAGTTGGTTAAATTGGTTTGTTATTGTTACTGGTACCAGGACACAGTGTAAAACGTTAACTTGCATGAATTCCATGTGAATTGGTAAGATGGCGGCACGCTTGGTCGCAGTGGTCCTGCGCCGTGTGTCTTCAACACTTTTCTTGTGATTACAAGACCCTGTTGGACATTGGTAAAATAAGATAGTACAAGTCAGGGTCATCGGTTCATTGATGAGACTGACGGTGAGGGAGACGCGTGGACTCGGTTGTTGCTGTATTATGAGTGCCTGATGCACGCATCACCCATTACAGTCACCCAGAGGAGGCAAAACGGGAGAGATCAGATGCACTGTGGCCATGTTGGAATTTGTGCTGGGCTGGGGACTGGTCCCTGCAGGTCTGTCTCCCATTGGTGCTGCTCTCCAGTGCTCGCTCCCTGAAGATAAGCAAGATTACCTTCATCTGTGGCCTACCCAGTATGAGATAAGCTGATTTAACTGCATGTGCGGCTGACTGAGCATGAAATGAGGAACTGCGGTGTACTTGTTCTCGCAGAAACCTGGCTCCAGGCCAACATCCCATACAGCAGCAGTCTTCAGGCCATTCCACTCAAGGACTTGTACTCGTTTTATTTCTCATGACTGCATGTGGCATTGGAACTATAAAGCTGCAATTCTGATTTATTGATTTATTGGTGGACAGCGGGGAAGCTGCATGGCCTCGAACGTAGTGAGAACTACTCCTCAAGCCATAGTCTTGTCAATTTACAGCTGCCCACCATAGAGACATTAGACTTGGTATGCTCCACCAGAGATGTTGTGGCTTGGCGTCCAAAGATTTCACAAAGATGAGGACATCTGAAGACGCGGGAAATCCAAAACAACACACACACGCAAAATGCTGGATGAACTCAGCAGGGCAGGCGGCATCTATGGAAAAGAGTAAATAGTCCACTTTTTGGGCCAAGACCCTTCATCAGGACTGGAAAGAAAGATGAGAAGTCAGAGTGAGAAGGTGAGGGGTGGGGGAGGGAGAAGATGTGCAGGGTGGCAGGTGATAGGTGAATCCGGGAGAGAGGGAGGAGGTGAAGTAAAGAGCTGGGAGTTTGATTGGTGAAAGAGATAAAGGGCTAGAGGAGAGGATCTCTTCCAACCAATCAACTTCCTAGCACTTTAGTTCACACCCTCCCCCTCTCCCAGTTCCGCAAATCACCTACCATGCTGTACTTCTTCCTTCCCGCTCCCCACATTCTTACTCTGATTATCTTCTTTTCCAGTCCTGACGAAGGGCCTCGGCCCGAAAGGTCCACTGTTCACTTTTTTTCCCTCATAAATGTTCCCTCAGCATTTCGTGTGAGTGACCGTATGTTCCCTGGCCCTGCAGGAGCACTAGTGCACATACATGTGCATGGTTGAATGACAACTAAACTTGAACTTCATCATGTCAGTGCACAGAGGTACTGCAGAGGCAAAGTAATAACGGAGTACAGAGTAGAGTGCTACAGTTACTCAGAAAGAGTAGTGCAGATCTACAAGAAGGTGCAAAGCCCGTAATAACGATGACTATGAGGTCTTATTGTACTGTGGGACTGTTCAAAAGTCGTATAGCAGTGGGATAAAATCTGTCCTTGAGCTTGGTGGTATGTGCTTTCAGGATTTTGTATCCTCCACCTAATGGGGAGGTTGGGGGGGGCAGAAGAGGTACATTTGAACTGGGTGGGATCTTTGATTAAGCTGAACTGTAGATAAGAGTCCATGGAGGGGAGATTGGTTTCTGTGTTGTGCTGAGCTGTGTAGAACAGTTGCTACGCCAATGCACACAATGTTCTGGAGGAGTTCCTCAGGTCAGGCAGCATGTACGGATGGGAATAAACAGTCGACTTTTCGGGCCGAGGCTCCTCATCAGGACTCAGCCCGAAACATTGACTGTTGATTCCCATCCTTCGATGCTGCCCGACCTGCTGAGCTCCTCCAGCGCATTGTGTGCTTTGCTCTAGATTTCTAGCATCTGCAGTACCTCTTGAGTCAAAGACTTGCTATATCAAACCATGAAGCATCCGAATTTCTATAGTGCACTGATAAAAATTAATGTTGCTCAGAGGGATCCAACTGTGATCCAAATTTCTTTCGCCTCCTCAAGAAGTTCTGGCACTTTCTTGGCCATGACGTCTATATGACTGGATCAGGACAGGCTTCTCCTAGAGAGAACTGTTCAACCCTATCGACCTCAGCACCTTCCTGACCAGCAAATTTTTAACCAGAGGACAGTACCATAAGTTAGTCACCTGGCAAAATCTTTTCCTTAAGACCCACGAAGAAAGCCAAATGAAACGATGTTACTCTGGGGCCAAGATGCAAAACAGTCGCACACAGCACAAACAAGAGATCAGTGAAATGCAGTCACACAAAACAATATATATAGTCCAAGAGCATGAGTCCCTGAATGCTGCAGAAAGGCAACACAGCTCGTCTTCTACAGAGTGAACACTGGGGACAGCACCAACTTCAGCGATCCAACTCCTCCATTACCTCTCTGATGCAGGCAGAAGCACAGTCCTTCAGTTTCTCCACCAAAGGGCAAATCACTGATGGGGTAGACCTGCAGTACTTTAATTTTTAATGTCCAGCAGGGTCTTGTGATGGTAAAAAATACATGTATAAAAGACAATAACGTCTCTGGCTGACCCTGTAGA
This sequence comes from Hypanus sabinus, assembly GCF_030144855.1. Classification (NCBI taxonomy): domain Eukaryota; kingdom Metazoa; phylum Chordata; class Chondrichthyes; order Myliobatiformes; family Dasyatidae; genus Hypanus; species Hypanus sabinus. The sequence continues at coordinate 17,185,845 of NC_082707.1, forward strand.
AGCCGCTGCGACCTCACACACTGCCACCTTACCAGAGTACTAAGGTGACCAAGAAATCAATTGTGGTCTTCAGGAAGTGGTAGCAAGGAGAAAGCACACACTTCCTCACCGAGGATCAGCAGTAGAAGGGCTCGGCAGCTTTCAACTTCTTGGGCATCGGCATTTCCCGGGATCTATCCTGGGTCCCCAAGTGGCGGGCGGACATACATCTTTACCAAAGGAGGTGCAAGGTGCTCCTTCCCTCTGCAAGCCTGCAGGTAACCCTTGAGCAAGGTGTAGCACCTTCTTAGCCCTTCAGTCAGGGACACAAGAAGCCATGGGAGCAGGTGGTGGCTGGTGCATATCAAAGGTCTAGCTATGCAACCAGTGATGGCAGGGAGACAACCTCCGAAGAGTAATGATAATGATGGAGTCATCCGTCTTGTAAAGTCACTGCCAAAAGAAGGCAATAGCTAACTAGTTCTGTAGAAAAACTTGCCAAGAGCAACCATAGTTATGGATAGAACCAGACTACAGCGCACAGCGAGGACTGCCGAGTGCATCATTGGAGCCTCCCTGCCCTCTATTGTGGACCTGTACTCTTCCAGGTTGAAGAAGAGGGCGGGGAACATCATAAAGGACTCCTCCCATCCTGCGCACGGACTGTTTGAACTGCTTCCATCTGGTAGGCGCTTCAGGTCCCTCCAGACTAAGACTAATAGGCACTGGAGAAGTTTTTTCCCTACTGCGGTCACTTTGCTGAACAGTTAACTGCCGGTTAACTGTCAGCTAACTATTACTTGGATTGCACTACCTGTATGTATAATCTATATTTTCATTTATATTTATCATCATTATTGTTATGAGCAGAGAGACAACATCTGCCGGAAGTAAATTCCTTGTATGTGCACAGGTACTTGGCGATTAAAGTCTGATTCTGATTCTGATTCTGATATGACAGCACATAAGAAGACAACGATCCTGGGCACATCACATTGGTGCAGTCATGAAGAAGGCATGTCAGTTGCTATACTTCATTAGGTGTCTGAGGAAATTTGTCTGTCCCTGAAGACTCTAGCAAATTTCGACAGATGTACCGTGGAAAGTATTCTGACTGGTTGCACCATCAGCTGGTATGAAGCACTGGATCATAAGAGGCTGGAGAGGGTTGTAGATTCACTCAGCTCAATCATGGGCACAGCAGTCCCACCATCAAGGACATTTTCCAAACACATACACATCAGGCAAACAGCAGGAGAAAACGACAGCATTCTGAACCAGAATGAGTTCTTAGATCTACTCCCTGAAGCCCAAGCCTTGATCTCTGTTCATCACATAAGCAGGGCAAAAACGCCACAAAGCCTGCAGAGATGACAGCTGCCAGAGAAGTTCATGACCTCGGCACCGCAGAGAGAGGAATGAACATTGTTTCGAGAGCAAGTGGAATCAGCCTGACCATCCCCTCCGATCCCAGCACTTGAGCTTTCCAGTCTATCTGGAACGGCACTAAAATTGTCCAAGCACTGGGTAGTGCCTCATCTAGGACCCATAATTTACTTCAGAAAAAGTGTAATTAGAAATGTTTTTATTGTATTTCTTGCCTTCTGAACTAATGGTAAGCTGTTGCACAACTTCAGTAGCGCCATCTTAAACCGGAAGTGACATCATCACTAATGACCCTCACCATCCAGGTATGCCCCTTTCCCATTTTTATCATCAGGAAGGAGGCACAGGAGGCTGAAGACCCACACTTGAAGCAGCTTCTTTCTCTGCACCTTCAGATTTATGAATGGTTCACAAACCCAAGAACACTGCAGTACTTATTTATTTTGTTTATTGTAACTTTTAGCAATTTTTATGTATTTTTATGCCACAACACAATAAATTTCATGTCATATGTCGGTGACAATCAATTCTGATTCTGATTCTAACATGAGAAACTCCGAGGAGGCAGGAAATCCAAGCAGTGCCCACACAAAATGCTGGAGGAACTCAGCAGGTCAGGCAGAATCTGTGGAAAAGAGTCGACAATTGCGGCAGAGGCCCTTCATCAGGACTGGAGAAAAGGATGAGAAGTTCTGATTCTGATTCTGCTCTGTTACGTTCTAGGTTGGTGTTAGTTAGAGAAGGGCAATACAGTGTGGTAGCCGGAAGAATTGCTGTTCCACCACTCTAATGTCCTGGGTTCAACTCAGACCCCTGGTTCTGCTTGTAGGGAGTTTAAGAACCTCTGACTGCGAGCTTAATTTGGATATGAAATTCATTTGTACCTTCTCCCTGTAACGTGTGGGTTCCCTCCCGCTGCCCTGGATTCTCCCACATTCCAAAGAGGTACATACAGCCTAGGGTTAGTGAGTTGTAGACAAACTATGTTGGCCCCAGAAGCTTTGTGACACCTGCAGACTGTCTCCAGTATAATCTTCGATGATTTGATTGGACAAAGGATGCACTTCACTGTACATTTCAATGGCATGGTGACCGCAAGAAACTGTAGAGAGTTGTGGATACAGCTCAGTTCATCACAGGAACCAGCTCCTCATTATGGACTCTGAAAATACCTTGCACTGCCTCAGTGAAGCAACCAGCATAGTTCCCCCAGACATTCTCTCTTCTCCCCTCTTCCACCAGGCATAAGGTACAGAAGTCTGAAAGCACGCACGACCCTGCTCAAGGACAGCCCTATCCCACTGTTATCAGACTCTTGAATGAACTTCTTTGTATTATAAGATGGACTCCCGGCCTCACAATCTACGTCATCGTGATCTTGTACTTTTTCTTCTATCTGCACTGTGCCCTTAGTTGCTCTCCCTTGTTCTAGCTCAATGCACTGTGGTGATCTGATGAGAGTATACAGGGCAGGCTTTTCACCGTTTCTTGGTACATGTGACAATAATAAACCAATTCCATTTTCCTGTGCACTGCAGTCTGAAGCATTAACTCTTTTCCTTCGCACCTTCTGTCATCGCTGAAGGCAAGATTATTATTGAGGAGGTCAGGTAGCATTTATGGAAAGGAATAAACAGTCGACGTTTCGGGCCAAGACCCTTCATTGAGGCTGGCAAGGAAGGGGGAGGGAGGGGAAGAGTGCAAGCTAGAAGGTGATAGGTGAGGCCAGGGGATGGGGGGGGGGGGGTAGTGAAGTGAGAATCTGGGAGGTGATAGGAGGAAAAGGCAGAAATCTGATAGGAGAGGAGTGTGGACCATGGGAGCAAGAAAAGGAGGAAGGATGCCAGGGAGGTGATAGGCAGGTGAGGAGAAGAGAAATGGTAAGAGGGGATCCAGAGCGGGAGAAGGAATGGGGCGGGGGAAGAAATTACCAAATGTTTATGAAATTGATGTTCATGCCATCAGGTTGGAGGCTACCCAAACGGAATACGAGGAGTTTCTCCTCCAACATGAGAGGGCCCTCATCGTGGCAGTACAGGAGGCATTTCGGAATGAGAATGGGGACTGGAATTTAAATGGTTGGCGAAGGGGAAATCCTGCTTATTGTGAAGGTGCTCGACAAAGCGATCCCCCAAATTAAGTTGAGTCTCATTGACATAGAGGAGGTCAGATCGGGAGCACCACAATAGACAGCCCTAACAAACTTGCAGGTGAGTGTTGCCTCACCTGGAAGACTGCTTTGGGGCCCTGAATGGAGATGAGTGGAGTCTATTTCTGCCCTCATTTCTGATGTAAAAGCCCCCTACAAAGCTGAGTATGTGAATGCTTGGTATGTAGAGATTCTGGATGAGTCACTAGACTGCCTCCCTTCTGAGCAAATAAGCAGAGAGATAAAGTGAAAACGAAGGAGGGGGAACGAAGGCCAACTGTATCTGCTTGTAGTTGCAAAACAACACACACATTATTATTTCTGTCTGTGTCTCTCCAGCTCGAACCATAGCAATTACCCAAGGGATAATGACACTTAATATTCCTCTTGCTCCCACCCACTTCCTGCTACTGCCGCACTCTTCCTGGGGCTCCCATTCACGCAGGTTTTCTCTCTGCACAGAATAATTTAACGACAAGCCAGCTCAGATGCCTCCGTGTCTCACGGATTTTCTATGAACAATTAGGGAATAACAAACTGGAATTGATGCAGATCTTCCTGGATTAGCAAATCTGAGAAAATCTCTATTATGTTTGTAATAAAGACACAGAGCATGTGTCATAATGAGTGAAGACTGTTTATGCTAATAAGGAGGAATTTGCATTTTGCATTAACAGGCTAATTATAAACCTGAAATACTGATTGTCGTGACATCGAAAGTGCATCAGTGTGTTCCTTTTATGTAAGCAATATTAACATTAATATTAATTTAGCCCAATTTAAATATGCAATGTTTGTAAAATAATCTTTTTATGCTCCCTGTGTTGTACAAATCCACTTCATATTAGAAATGTAAACAGAAAATGTGGGAAATGTTAAAGGTGTCAGGTTGAAGAGGAAAGCAAAGGATTGACGAATTATTAACCAATCCAACACAAAATGCAGCAGGAACTCAACAGCTCAGGCAACTTCTAGGGAAAGGAATAAAGAGTTGATGTTTTGGGCCGAGACCCTTTATTGGGACTGTTATTTGAGACTATGTCAATATTTCTCAAAGTTCAAAGTAAATTTGTTATCAAAGCACACATCTGTCACCATATACAACCCTGAGAGTCATTTTCTTGAGGGAACACTCAATAAATCTGTAGAATAATAACAATAACAGAATCAATGAAAATGGCCCAACCAGGGTGTTCAACGAGAGTGCAGAAGTCAACAAAATGTGCAAGTACAAAACAAAAAGAAATAACAAATAAATAAATAAATAAGCAATAGTTATCGAGAACATGAGATGAAGAGTCCTTGAAAGTGACATTTAACATGCCAACAGAGTATGAGGACATTCCTTCATCAGGAAATTATTGAGACTCTTTCTCTCTCCACAGGTGCTGCCTGACCTGCTGAATACTCCTAGAATTTTCAGATCTAATTGCAGTTCCAAGCATCTGCAGTTTCTTCTTTCCCAATGGTCGAACACTATGTTGAATCCAGAGACTGTATTAAGTTGCGTTTGGAAGATGAAGTACATGGACGGAAGTGGTATGCAGGGCTGTGGTCCAGGTGCAGGTTGATGAGACTGGGCAGAATAGCAGTTTGACATGGATTAGATGGGCCGAAGGGCCCATTTCTGTACAATACTGCCCTATCACCCTATGAGGTGTCTTGAGCATGAGCATAAGCTGAGCTTCAACCTTATTGAGGGGCCAGTGGTGGAAAGGGAGAGCAGCTTCAAGTTCCTGAGCCCAACATATTGATGCAGTCATGAAAACAGTACACCTGCGGCTATACTTCATTAGGAGCTTGAGGAGAAATGGTGAGTCACCAAAGACTGTGGCGAATTTCTACAGATATACCGTGGAGAGCATTCTGACTGGCTGCATCACCGTCCGGTATAGAGGCTCCATATTCTTTTGCTTCTTGCACTGTTCTGATGCTGCAAAACAGATTTCATGACATATGGCAGTGGTAATAAACCTGATTGTCAATTTTGAATTCTAATTCTGAATTCTGAGCCTTTCTTCTCCACAGATAATTTAACACAATTTACATCGGAAAAAGTATTCTTGGTGATGTTTTGAGTCAGATTTCTTAGCCTTTTCACTACCAGGAAACTGTCGCACATGTTTGATAGTGCTATCTTATCTGGAAGTTGAGGGTTCAGAGTTCAAAATACATTCATTATCAAAGAATGCATAAATTATGCAACCATGAGATTCGTCTCTTTACAGACAGACACAAAGCAATTAACCTGAAATAATCCAATTAAAAACAGACCAACACCTAATGCGCAGAGAAATAGGGGGAAAAACAAAAGTCATGCAACAGTAAAAGCAAGCAACAGCAATCTAAACCAAATTGAGTCCATAGACCCAGAGAACAGAGAAGCTGATGTAGGCCCCGTAGCCTTGGTCTCAGTTCCTCGCACAGCGGGGCAAATCGCTGCAAAGCGCCTAGCAGCCAGAGCAGTCTCAAAGCCTCAGAACCATAGAGAGAGGAATGGGCATCACGGGAGAGTGAGCTGAATCTGCCCAGTCCTTGCCTCCAGTCCAAGCACCCTGCATTTTCCGTCTATCCGGGCTGGTGTTTAAATCATCTAAATACCCAAACGTGCTGTGCACTGGGACCCAGGCCTTGCCACAGAGATATGCTCTGGGCCTAGACCTCGCCGCCCAGCCCAAGGTCATTCCCGACTTTCCATGTGAACATAGAGGTAGGTTTTGTGAACTCTGGCCATTCACATATGACCCCAGGCCCATCACAGTGTGGCTGTCCATAATTGCTGTCTGACATAACGCAGCACCCAAGCAACCAAGTATGGACAATAAATGGCGACCTCACTGGTGAGGACACAGTGGTTAGCTCATTGCTTCACAGCGCCAGGAACCGGGTTTCAGTTCCTGCCGTTGTCTGTAAGGAGTTTGTACGCTCTTCTCATGACTGTGTGGGTTTCATCTGGGTGTCCTGGGTTCCTCCCACATCCCAAATATGTACGGGTTAGTAGGTTAATTGGTCAACGAGTGTAATTGGGCAGTGTGGGCTCGTTGGAGCGGAAGTGCCTGTTATTGTAATTAAATCTTGTGAATGAATAAATGTAACACAAAGATGGAGACGGGTATGTCATTTACAGCAAGGCAGTTTTACTCCAAAGATTTAAGGTGCAGGAGAACAAACTACAATAGCGCCTATCAATATAATCTAACTCAATCCATTGACGCATCCTGCTGATGCACACAAAACGCTGGAGGAACTGAGTAGGCCAGACAGAATCTGTGGAGAGAAATAAACAGCTGACATTTTGTGCCGACACCCTTCATCATCTTGCTCAAGATTTCCAGAATCTGTGGAATCCCTTGTGCCTCCAACACCCTGGTAAAAGCTTTCTGCAATTCTCTCAGCTGAAGGCACAACAGGGTGACCAAAACCGAACACAATCCTCCAGGTTCAGCCTCAGCAACATCTCATACAACTACTAAATAATGTCCTAATTGCTATACTCAATGTCATAGGAGCAAAATGAGGACATTCAGCCCATCAAGAATGCTGTGCCATTCCATCATAGCTGATCTATTATCTGTCCCAACTCCATTCTCCTGCCTTCTCCCTGTAACATTTGACGCCCTGACTAATCAAGAACCTATCAACCTTCACTTTAAATATACTTTGCTTCCAGAGCTGTCTGTGGCAAAGAATTCCACAGGCTCACCTGCCTCGGCTCTAACTCATGAAGGTCAGCATGCCAAAACCATTCGTCACCACCCTGACTTCCTATGGTGCCATATTGAATATGCTTCCAACTTCCTAATGACCTATAAAGATGTGGAACCTACTTTTCTATTGGCTTGTGAATACATAGAAAGTCTTGGCAGAGGTTTAGAATCAGTGGCCACTTTATTAGGTACATGAGAGAAATGATTAAATTAAAGACGGTACTTAAGGAGTCCATTTAGAATGTGCTGACACAGAAAGAGCGTGCAAAGCAACTTGCAGGGCAACGTATAAACCAATTTGCAAAATCAGGATGAAACAATAGCTTGCTGATTAAAGAAGCGATACGGGTAACGGGAAGACATGCTTAACGGTTGAACAATAACGGTGTTAATGCGCTGAGGCTGATAAGTGGGCCAAAGGGTAATCACATTTGTAATTTTGTAATGAGATTAAGGAAGAATGTCTGCACCTCACATGGGTGCAACTCACAAAGTCGTAAACAAGTAGGGTATAAAAAACTGTGCAAAGTGTAATTCGGCACTCAATCTAGCAGGAGCTTGTTGGGTCCGACTCTGCAGACTCGAAAAATAAAGTTTACCGTTTTGCAAATTGCTGAGACTCAGTGTGTTTCTGACAGTACACCAATACATCTGCTTATTAATGCAAGTATTGATCAGCCGATCATGTGGCAGAAACTCTATGCATAAGACATGGTCAAGGAGGTTTCATTGTTCAGACCAAACTTCAAATTGGAAAAAAAGTGTGATCCAAGTGACAGTGGAATGGTTGTTCATGCCAGACGGGGTGGTTTGAGTATCTCAGAAACTGCTGATCTCCTGGGACTTTCATGTACGAGTCTCTGGAGTTTACAGAGAATGATGCGAAAAGCAAAAGGGCAAAAGATAGTGAGCAGCAGTTCCGTGGGCAACAGCACTTCAGTAATGAGAGAGGTCAGAGGGCAATGGCCAGACTGGTTCAAGCTGACAGGAAGGGAACAGTAACTCAAATAACCACACGTTACAACAGTGGTGTGTTACAGCAGGTACCTAATAAAGTGGCCACTGCGTGTGCTTATCGTCGATTGGTCGTCCGCCACATCCGACGATGACAGACGAACTGGTGTGTGGGGTGTCCCGGAAGGGGTAGCACCTCTCATGAAGGGGCTTGACGTGTCCATTCCAGGCCAGCTTACTCGCCTTCGGCTCCCACTCAGCTCTCACCTGTGGCTCTGCGTAGCTGTTTGCCTGCGGCAGTGGCCACACACCAGTACACCGCTTCGACAGGTGGGCTAAAACCAGGTGAGGGTAGTCGGCGGGCTTCATGCCCCGGTGAGGTAGGGACTTGTCTGTCCGAGCAAGCAAACCCAGCTCCAGCAGGCTGGGCAGAGGAGATTAACGGTGAGACGCAGTGGCCAAGGAGGCAGCTAGGGCAGGGCAATAAATGATGATGCCCACATCCCGAAAATGAATTTTTAAAAAAAGTTCTGCCAAATACTTTGTGGAGAGCGAAGGGCACAGAAGAAGCTAGGCTCATCAACTGCAACCAAGGAAGATCCCTGTTGTGACGACCACCCCTACCACTGGAACCGGACTCCCGAGGCTGAGAGAGTGCAAGAGCCCCAGTGCAAAGGCTCTGCCACTTTAAAAACTCTCTCGCACAGGTCCTTCTGTGCAGTCAAAATCCAGGTATCAGCCAAAATGAGAGTGCAGACTGCTCTGACTTTAACTTATTTAAAGATGAGCAATTGCTGCTGCTTTACTACAAGTAGTCTGGAAATTGATTTATGTGTAAATAAGGATAATTCCGAATCCCGGCAGCCAAGACAACAACAACTTGCACTTAACCTAATAAAACACTCTGAGTCACATAGTGAGGTATTTGAACAGGCAGCTGAAGATTTGCCGGTGGCAGTAGCTTTTAAAGAGAAATTGCAATGCTGGGAGAGAGCTAGGGGTTCATTGATTTGTTATGTGCATGTCATTTGATGTAGGCGACCCTGGTCCTTCCATGACCAATGTAGTTCTTAGCAAATTTTTCTGCAGAAAAGGTTTTCGATTTCCTTTTTCTGGGCAGTGCCTTTACCAGACGGGTGACCCCAGCCATTATCAATACTTTTCTGAGATTGTCTCCCTGGCGTCGGTAGCCAAGGCTTGTGATATGCACCAGCTGCTCATACGACCATCCCCCATCTGCTCCCAGGGCTTTAAATGACCCTGTCCAGGAAGCGGGGTGGGGCGGTGGGTGCTAAGCAGGTGCTGCACACCGAGCTCATGGGTGACCCGCAGGCTAGCGGAGGGAAGGGGCGCTTTACGCCTCCTTTGGTGGAGGCTATTTTCCACATTGCCCCCCCAAGCGTACAAGGAACAACTCCAGAGTTTAGGGATTTCTAGCTGAAGGCACAGATGTTGGACGTGCTGCTGTTACAAGTGAAAATGTGGAAAAATATAGCTGGAGGAGATTTATGTTGAAACCACGCTGGATGTTCTGGCCTCAAGGGGTTTATCTAAATGAGCTGTTAAACATGCAAATTAGAAAACAAGACAGCTTTTATTCCCATTAAATAAGAATGAACGAAACGGCAACCCGCGCAAAACGCTGGAGGAGCTCGGCAGATAAGACAGCATCGATGGAAATGAATAAACAGCCAACGTTTCGCGCTGAGACCCTTCATCAGGACTGGAAAGGAAGGAGGGAGACACCAGAATGTAAAGGGAGGGTAGGGGAAGGAGACTAGCTGAAAGTTGACAGGTGGGTGGGAAAGGTAACAGGCGGGAGAAGAAGGAGAGGAGAGGAGAGGAGAGTGGACCTTAGGTGAAAGGGAAGAGGAGGGGATCCAGGGGAGGTGATGGTCAGGTGAAAAGAGGTAAGAGGCTAGAGTGGGGAATGGAAGGGGGTGGAGGAAAATTTTATTTACTTTTTTACCAGTTGGAGAAATAATTATTCATGCCATCAAGTTGGAGGCTACCCAGTTGGAATATAAGGAGTTGCTGCTCCTCCCTGAAGGTGACTTCCTCTTGGGGGCCATGGACCAACATGCTAGAACAGGAATGGGAATCGGAATTAAAATGTTCGGCCACTGGGAAGTAAGAAAGAGAGGTGAGAGAACAAGCTATCCATGCCCGCTCCCTCATTGAAAAAGGGTGCGTTTTTGTTCAGAATCAGAATATTTATTGCCACTGATATACTTGTGGAATTAACATGTGACAGCAGTACAAATCTGACATGTAAAAATATTATGAGTTAGACTAAACAAATAAACAGTGTAAAAGTGGACTAGTGAGGTAGAGTCCATGGCTTAATGGACCATTCAGAAATCTGAAGGTGCAGGGGAAGAAAATATTCCTGAAACACTGAGGCTACATCCACACTAGGCCGGATAATTTTGAAAGCGACGGTTTTGCGTAAAAACGATAGGAGTCCACACTAGGCGTTTTTAATAATATCTCTGTCCACATTAAAACGGATATTTCGGCGAATCTCCTCCTACTGCGCATGCGCGGGACACATCTACTGAAAACAAGCAACATGTTTGGTGTCGAATCTCACCGTGAAAGATGGTGCGCGTTTGTTCAGTCACAGACTAGAAAAACCATGGACAGCTGTTGGCTCTCACGCAAGAGGATTTAAAAGTGGAAAAAAATACTGGAGTGTACAGAGGCAACCAACTGGGAGTTCACGGACAGTGTGACCCGGCTGATGATGACCATTGAAAAACTGATGAACTCTGTTGCATTAATAAAGCCCCTTGTTAAATGTATAAAACATTTCTGCTTCAGTATTGTCTTGTATTTCCATACAATGCTACATTAGGCTGTTACACATCTATTGCCAGAGAAGTACTTGCATAAATAGGTAAACCACCTTCATACGAGCAAGGACAGAAAACAGGGCAAAGTGAGTATACTTATTTATTCAGTAAGTTATGGGTCAAAGTATTTGGTGAGTACATTTCTAACTCTTCTGGCTTCAGTCTCTTTGCCGTCTGTTCTGAAATTGTTAGGTTGCGTTCAAGAAAACAATGAAATGGCGTGCAGCCATCACCATCTGTTCCAGCACGTCATGACAGTGTTTTTAAATTTCTCCAGTTATCCCGTCCGCGCTGCTCCGGCCAAGCGGTGCTTTCAAAATTACACACTCTGGTCAGCGTTTTTGAAATTCACCGGTTTCGGGGGACGAAGACGCCATTTTAGTGTGGACGGAGGGTAAAAATGAAGAGAAAAAGCTTCGGTTTCAGATTTATCCGGTGTAGAGTGGACGTAGCCTGAGTGTGGGTCTTCAGGCTCCTGCACCTCCTCCCAGATGGCAGTAATGAGAAGAGGGAATGTACTGGATGATGAGGGTCCTTAATGATGGATAGCTCCTTTTGATGATTGTATTCACAATGGAGCTGACTGTGTCTACAACCCTCTGCGGTCTCTTTTAATCCTGTACATCAGAGCCTCGGTACCACACAGTGATGCAACCAATCAGAATGCTCACAATCTTCTGTGTCACAACCTTTGGTGACATGCTAAATCTGTTCTAGCAAAATATAGTTGCTGGTATGACTTATTTGTGATTACATCAGTGTGTTGGGCTTGGGAGAGATCCTCTGAGATGTTAACACCCAACAAATAGATCTCATTGACAATATCTTACACTAACCCAATACTCTTACGTATTTCTCATAGTGCTGAAGGAGTCCATTTGCATAGTCAAGTCCAACTGCATACATTTCCAGATTTATAGAACCCTTATTTGGCTGCATTGGGACTCTTCCATTCAGTTCTGGTTGCCTATTTAATGGGAGGATGTGGAGGTTTTGGAGAAGGTGCAGAAGAGGATTATTGGGATGTCCTCTGGATTAGAGGGAGTTATACCTAGTGGCCACTTTATTAGGTACCTCCTGCAGCTCATGCAGTGTATGCTTGTGATCTTCTGCTGTAGTTAATTTAGCAAGGTTTGACGTGTTGTGCATTCAGTTATGCTTCTGGCACACCACTGTTGTAATGTGTGGTTATTTGAGTTACTGTTGCATTCCTGTCAGCTTGAACCTCTCTGGCCATTCTCCTCTGACCTCTCTCATTAACCAGGCATTTTCACCCACAGAACTGCTGCTCACTGGATGCTTGTTTTTTTTTGTTTTTTTTGCACCATTTTTCTGCAACTCTGGAGAAAATGTGTATGAATATCCCAGGAAATCAACAATTTCTGAGATACTCCAAACACCCCATCTGGCACCAACAATCATTCCACAGTCAACATCACTTAGATCACATGTTTTTCCCTATTTTGATGTTTGGTCTGAACAGCAACTGAACCTCTTGACCACGTCTACAGGCTTTTATGCATCGTGTTGCTGCCACATGATTGGCTGATTAGAGATTTGTATTAATAAGCATGTGTATAGTTGCATCCGATAAAGTGGCCACTGAACTTAGCCTGGACAAATTTGGGCTGCTTTCTACGGAGTATCAAAAACAGGGGCAGAGATAGTCAGTAGCTTTTCCTCCCCCCACAACAGGAAAGTACTGGAGGGCATGCATTTAAATTGATGGAGGGAAGTTTGATGGGCAAGTTTTTTATAACAGAGTGGTAGCTGCCTTGAAACTGCCAAGGGTTGTGGAAGAAGCAGATAAGACATTACAAGAATGTTGGACAAATGAATATGCAGGGTTTCCAATCATGAAGCACTCTATGACCAGAGGGCACAGTCTCCGAATACAGAGATGAGCAGGAATTTCTGTAGCCAGAGGGTGGTGAATCTGTGGAATTTGTTGCTACAGACAGCTGTGAAGGCCAAGTCACTGGCTACATTTAAAGTGGAGATTAATAGGTTTTTGATTAGTCAGGGCATCAAAGGTTATAGGGAAAAGGAAGGAGAATAGGGTCAAGAGGGAAAATTAAAAGCATTCACTACACCCCCCACCCTAAGTTTTCATGTTTTATTATATTGAATCACAGTAGATTGAATTAATTTGGCTTTTTTGACACTGATCAACAGAAAAGGCTCTTCCATGTCAAAGTGAAAACTAACTTCTACAAACTGGTCGAAATTTAGTGTGTCATATTAAAGGGGGTGAACAATTATTTTGTGTGTTGTATTTGTAATTAATTTAGATCACTTTGTAGAGATCTGTTTTCATTTTGACATGAACAGAAGTCTTTTTCTGTTGACCGGTATTAAAAAAAGCCAAACTAAATCCACTATGATCAATGCTGTAAAACAATAAAACATGAAAACATGTGTGGAATGCATTGCCAAGGGTGGTGGGAGAGAGTCATTTAAGAGGCTCTTGGACAGGCACATGGATGATAGAAAAATGGAGAGCTATGTAGGAGGGAAGGGTTCAGTTGATCATCAGCAAAGGATAGCAGGACCTTGCTGTGGGACCACCTATACCATCCTAGTGTTAAAGCTGTTTTGCATCCTGACTGTATGTCTGCTAGTTCACCCCGCTCACCACAAAGCTTGGACCACAAGACCATAAGTCATAAGAGCAGAATTAGGTCATTTAGCCCGTCAAGTCTGCTCCGCCATTCAATCATGTCTGTTCCTTTTCTCCCATCTTCAGCCCAACTACCCGGCCTTCTTCCTGTAACCTTTGATGCCATGTCCAATCAAGAACCTACTACGAAGCTCTGCCTTAAATACACCCAACAACCTGGCAACCATAGTTGCCTGTGGTAATAACTTCCACAAATTCACCACCCTCTGGCTAGAGGGGTGCAGTTTGGGTCCTCTCTCGGCCACAATGATGCAGCTGTGATGGTGTAGGAAGAGCGTCAGAACACTTTTATACACTCTTCGAAAGTGAGAATAAAACTACATCTGTGTGAATTCCTGCACCATCTGGTTACCTTGTGATCTCAGTCTCAGTGACCAATGTCAGAACATCCTCCAAGAGGGTGAACCCTCGCAAGGCGTCAGGCCGATGCCTGATGGTGTACCTGGTAGGGAAATGAAAACCTGTGTCAACCAACTTGCGGGAGTGTTTCAATCACTCACTGCTGCATTCGGAGGTCCCCACCTGGTTCAAAAGGGCAGCAAGCATACTGAAGCATACTTTTCAAGAAAAACAGGCTGAGCTGCTTCAAAAACTAATGCTTAGTTGCAGTCTCCTCTACTGTGAGGAAGTGCTATGAAATGTTGGTCATGGCGAAAATCAACTCCTGCCTAAGCAAGGACCTGGACCTGCTGTAATTTGCCTATCACCATGATAGGTCTACAGCGGATGCAATCTAACTGGATGCAATCTTGGCCTTGGATCACATGGGCGAAAGTAATACCTACATCAACTACTGTTTCTTAATTGCAGCTCAGCCTTCCACATAATTATATCTTCAGATCTCACCAACAAGTTCCAAAACCACTTACTCAATGTCAACAAGACCAAAGAGCTGATCACATTGGACAACAAATTTTTTTGGACAACAAACACAGAACACGGAAAGAAAGAAACTTGGAAGGGCTCCAGTCTCCAGAGATCTGCCCAAGTGATCAGGTGCTTGGGAAGATTCCATTTTGTCCAGGCGCCCAGCGACCCCAACAATACCCGCCTTTCATCCTCACGGTTCCATACCTCTGCCTGGACCATGTCCCTCGTATCCAGTGTGCAGTGACATCCCAGACATTAGTTGCTAAAGATGTCTCTCAGCTGCAGGGAGCTCACTGCCTGGTCTATGGCCAAGTAGGTGGCCCACTTTTGTCCTGAGCTTGTTGTGACTCCTACTTGATTTATTAGCTTGTTATCGGAGCCCCTTAGTGTTAACACAACTCTACACATTGCCACCTTGAACTCCTCTAGTACTGATGACAACGAGAACTGTAGCTGGCCTGACCTTACGTAGAGTCCTACTGAAGGAAATCCCCAGCCACCTCTGCAGTGCTTGTTGAGTTCCCCTCGATGCCTTCTACAATGGTCATGGTGAACTCGTACACCATAAAAAGCCAGAACAGCCTTGGTAGAAGAACATTTTGGTACAACCGTGTCTTAAATTTACCAGGGATTCCGATTTTGTCGCTCTTCTTCAGCCACTCTTCAGTCTGCTTTACAGCGTCGGTAATGCTGGTGCAGCCCATCAGTGCTGCATTAAACCACTGCATTAGACAGAACAAAGACTCTTCATCCTCAGAAAGCTGAAACAGGCCGAACTCCCACAAAAGCTGTTGCTTAACTTCTACAGAAGCACAACTGAAACCATCGTGACCAACAGCGCCACCGTGTGGTATGCCAGCTGCACAGCCGCTGAGCAACAAGACCTGCGTCGCGTGGTGAAGACGGCCCAGTGAATTGTCAGGATGAAGCTCCCAGGACTGGACACTATCTATTCCAGCAGACTCAGAAGGAAAGCAATCAGCATAACCGGAGACACCACACACCCCGGTCACTCCCTGTTTGACCCGCTGCCATCCAGCAAAAGGCTCAGGACACTAAAGCTAGAACAAATAGACTGAGGAACAGCTTCTACCCCAGAGCTGTGGCCTCCATCACACCACTCCCACAGAACAATGGCTGAAACTGTGAGCACACACAAAGACTCAAATAATTGCACTAACAGCACTTTGTGCATTACTGTGATATTCTGGTGCTGCTGTAACTTATTTTCTTCTACTT
Organism: Hypanus sabinus; assembly: GCF_030144855.1. Lineage (NCBI taxonomy): Eukaryota > Metazoa > Chordata > Chondrichthyes > Myliobatiformes > Dasyatidae > Hypanus > Hypanus sabinus. Next base: position 17,201,664 of record NC_082707.1, read on the forward strand.
ATCTATTTAATACTGTTTTTCTATTACTGTCTTATTTTTATCTACTGCTTTATTTAATTGCCTGAGAGGAAGCCAGAGTTTCATTGTATCTGTGTATAATGACAATAAAGATCATTCATCATCATCACTTTCCAAGACACTTTACTGGGCTGTTCTCTATGGATGGAATGACTTCTTCCTGTACCTGAAGACTGAACTTGCTAGTAACCTTGCCCTTTTGATCACCTGGCCTTGAAGGTCATCCTACCCCAGGCAGCTATGTTGTCCAGGTTTCCAATACCCATCTTGCTCGGACATGGGTTAGAGTGGTTACTGTGATGTCATCAATGAACCCCTACAATGCAGGTTGTCAGATCCAGGGCTCTAACACTGGGCCTCGGGTTACGCCTGCTATTGCTGATATGAGGAGATTCAGACCCATGACAAACACAACGGGGTGGGGGGGTGGATAGTGCAGCCAGTTGGAATCTCGCTTTGGGGGTCTTGCCACCTGGTTGTAAAGTGGGCTGAAGTGAAGCATAGCTGAATCCTCCCGAGTAGCAGGTGATTCTGTCTCGCTTTACTGGTGGGATATGGTAGTGCTCCAGGCCAACCTGGATGAGGGTGTGTGGAATTGATCCGCAGGCGTTGGTTAGGTCTAACTAGATGACTGTTAGGTCCCTTTTCTTCTGCCAGGCCTCGCTGGTCAATTGGCTGATTGTAGAGGTGTTCAAGGCACTCAGAAAAACCTGGGATGCCGCCTTTCTGGATGGATGTGTTAATGTAATGGTTTTCCATTAAGTAAGTCTTCTCACAAGAATAACTTGCACACCACGCTAAGGAGGGAAGTTATCTTAAATTGGGTGACTGTCGAGGAACCTTCTTCCTGGGGAACAAAGCATCCTTCAGCCATTTTCCAGCTTTGGTTCCAATCTTCCTCATTATCTTCCACAACTTCTGGAGGAGTTTTGGACATTTCTTATATACCTTGTAGTGTGTATCACTTGGGCCTGGGGTGGGGGGGGGGGGCACATGACTTTGTTCTCTTGATGATATCCTGGATCTTCTGCTGTGTTCAGCTCAGTTGCTGGAATTCTTGGTTGGCTGACTTTTGGATTGAATTCTAGTCCCTGGTTCCTATGGGGATCGTTGTGTGAATCCCACAGAAATTTTTCCACCTGCTGCTTTAAGCTGGGTAGGGTGACAGATCTTCACTGGCTGAGAGGAGCCATAGTGAATCTGAATGAGTTTTTAACAAGCTGTGCTCTCCTCTATTTCTCCCTTTCTCGCTTCTGTAGCTGCTCCACCTTCCTGAGCTTGCACAGTTTTTCTCACAGTTTCTTTTTCATCGGGTGAACTGCTTTATTGAATTGTTTGTTCAGGGTCTTTATTTCACTTCTAAGGTGGCAAATTTCCCCTTCGTTCCTGTTTAGTTGCCGTGATGGTTTAAGATCCCCCTTCTTCTCCGTTGGGCAGAATCGCTCTTGAGCAAAGTTGAACACAATGGCTGTGAGGGAGTTGATTTTCCTGTAGACAAGCCCTGCCAATATAGCTTCCAAGATGCAATCCAGTTCGGCATCAAACTGCTTCCAAGATACGTTTTCTGATGATCTAGGCCATCTGACCCTCTCTTTCCTTGATGAATGGATTAGGGTCTCAGAAGGGGCACCCACTTAGTCTCTTCTTTGGTACTGGGGCAGCACAGGGGTGTAGAGATCTTCAGCTCTGTGAGGTGCCTCCTGGCTGGCATTCTCTATTGTCTCACCAGATGTTGAGACTGTGTGTTGCACTCGAGTTGCTTTCATTCCACATCTGGACCTGCTTTGCTCTATCTTCAGGCCTTTGATGCTTTGGCAGATTTTACCACAATGGCACTTTGAATGAATGCCCCTCTGGTCGGTGTTGTTTGCTTGATCCTTCTCATTATCGTATTTCCAGCCCTGGCCATTGCCATTATGTCCCTCCTATTCAGTCTCTCAATCTACCCACCCTCTACCCCTCCACCCACCCGGCCTGGGAGACTTTGGGGGAATTACGTATTTAGTTCACCTGTATCTGACTTGAAGGAGGAGAGTAATTATGCAATCAATTATTTTGTTTTTAATAATTGTAATAAGTTTAGACCAATTTGCTGAAATTTGTTTTCACTTTGATACAAAACTGTCTTTTCTGTTGACCAGTGTCAAAAAAATCCAAAATTAAATCTACTGAAATTCAATGTTGCAAAGCAATAAAACATAAAAACTTTCAGTTCTTTTAATAGGCACCGTTTACGGTAGTTTTGGAAGTTTTCATGTTTTATGGTTTTACAACGTTGAATCACAGTGGATTTCCTTTAGCTTTTTTGACACTGGCCAACAGAAAAGACACTTTCATGTCAAAGTGAAAGCAGATGTCTACAAACTGATCTAAATTAATTACAAACAAAAAACACAAAATAATTTAATGCATAAGGTTTCATGCCCTGTAATATGACACACCAAACTATCACTGGTGCAGCCAGTTGGTTTCAGAAGTCACATAATTCATGAAATGGAGATCACCTGTGTGCAGTCAAGGTGTTTCAATTGATTGTAGTAAAAATACACCAGAATCTGAAATGTCCAACTCCTGGTGAGTCAGCACCCTGGCAAAAACTACATCATGAAGAAAAGAACTCTGCAAGCAACTCTGAGAAAGGGTTATTGAAAAGCACAAGTCAGTAGATGGCACAGGAAAATTTCCAAGTCACTGAATATCCCTTGGAGTACAGTTCAGCAAATCATCAAGAAGTGGAAAGGATGTGACACAGCTATAAAGCTAGCTAGGCCAGGCTGTCCTCAAAAACTGAGTGACTGTGCAAGAAGGGGTCCAGTGAGGGAGGCCACCGAGAGACCTATGATAACTCTGGAGGAGTTACAAGCTTTATTGACTGAGATGGGAGAGACTGTGCATAACACAACAGTTGCCTGGGTGCTTCTCCAGTCACAGCTTTATGGGAGAGTGGCAAAGAGAAAACCACTGTTTAAAATAACTCATATGAAATCTCAGCTGGAATTTGCCAGAAGGCATTGGGGAGATGCTGAATTCAGCTGGAAGAAGGTTCTATGGCCTAATGAAACCAAAATTAAACTTTTGGCTATCAGACTAAATGCTATGTTTGGCTTTAAGCCAAACACCACACATCATCTAAAACATACCATCCCTACTATGAAGCATGGTGGTGGTTGCATCATGCTGTGGGGATGCTCCACGGCAGCAGGTCCAGAAAGGCTTGTGAAGGTTGAGGGTAAAATGAATACAGCAAGATACCAGGAAATCCTGGAGGAAAAACCAATGCAAGAGAACTGTGACTTGGCAGAGGATTTGTCTTCCAGCAAGACAATGCCCTCAAGCATAAAGCCAAAACTACACAGGAATGGCTTTTGAAAAAAGAAACACTGTTAATATCCTGCAGTGGCTGTCAGAGTCCAGACCTCAATCCAGCTGAGAATTTGTGGCTGGACTTGAAAGGGGCTCTTCACTCATGATCCCCTATGCAATCTGACAGAGCTTGAACAGTTTTGTAATGAAGAAAGGGGAAAAATTGCAGTGCTCAGATGTGCAAAGCTGATGGAGACCTATCCACACAGACTCAAGGGAGTAATTGCTGCCAAAGTTGCATTTACTAAATACTGACTTGAAGGGGGTGAGTAATCAATTATTTTGTGTTTTATATTTGTAATTAATTTAGATCACTTTGTAGAGGTCTGCTTTCACTGACACTGAACAGCCTTTTTTCCGTTAATCAGGTCAAGAAAGCCAAATTAAATCCACTGTCATTCAATGTTGGAAAACAATAAAATGTGAGAACTTCCGGGATGGGGGTAGATATATTTTATTATATGTTACCATATAGAATCCTGAGGTTCATTTTCTTGTGGGCATACTCATAAATCCAAAATAGAATAATAACCATATTATTAAATATAAAAGACCGCCTAACTTGCGTGTTCAACCAGAGTACAGATGTTGACAGAAAGAAATAATAATAAAAATATAAGCGATAAATATTGAGAATGAGATGAAGAATCCTTCAAGTGAGTCCATTGGTTGTGAACTATCGATCTGCTTACAACAGAAGATTGTAAATTTAGTTGGTTCCATCTGAAATTGAAATATCTTTATTGTCATTGCATAGTACAATTTGTCATGCACCAATACGGTGAAAATGAGTTTGCAACTCTTGTACTCAATGCTATAAAACACCAAATAAAAATAAATAAACAATAAACAGAATCAAGTAACCAGCAGTACAAAAGAGCAACGCAGATGCATGACAGCCATATAACCAGTATTAAAAGTAGCAATATAACAAATTTATGGATGATGCTTGATCAATTGGTTCTGAGCAATTATAGCTCTATTTTTCAGTCTGGAAGTGCGGGCATAGAAAATCTTATAACATCTGCCAGGTGAAAGAAGTTCAAACAGATGATTGCATGGGTGTGTATTGTCCTTTCAGATCTTGGGCACTGGCCTATAAAGTACCCAGGACATCTTCAAGGAATGGTGTCTCAGAAAGGCAGTGTCCGTTATTAATGACCTCCAGCATGCAGGGCATTCCCTTTTCTCACTGTTACCGTCAGACAGGAGGTACAGAAGCCTGAAGGCACACACTCAGCGATTCAGGAACAGCTTTTTTCCAGTTTGACATCCGATTCCTAAATGGATAATACTTCACTTTTTTAATGTATAGTATTTCTGTTTTTTGCACAATTTTTAATCTATTCAATATATGTATACTATAATTGATTTAGTTATTTTTTTGTTTTTTCTTCCTTCTATATTACGTATTGCATTGTACTGCTGCTGCTAAGTTAACAAACTTCACGTTATGTGCCGCTGATAATAGACCTGACTCTGATTCTGGCACTACCCCAGCAGCGCATTCCTCTTCCTGTAAAAATTTGCCCCGCTCCTGTTCTATAAGTTGTCTTCCCCGCTCCTTAAATGCATGTCCACTCATACTTCTCAATGGCTCTTCACATGGCCTCGGATCACCTGGACGATGCAGACAGCTACGTCAGGATGCTGTTCATTGACAACGTCATTCCCACAGTCCTGATCAAAATGCTACAGAACCTGGGCCTCCGTACCTCCCCCTGCAACTGGATCCTCGACTTCCTAACTGGAAGGCTGCAACCTTGCACTCAACATCAGTAAGATGAAAAATCTGATTGTGGACTTCAGGAAGGGTAAGATGAGGGAACATGAGCCAATCATGATAGAGGGATCAGAAATGGGGAGAGTGAACTATTTCAAGTCCCTGTGTGTCAAGAATTCTGAGGATCTAACCTGGTCCCAACATTGCAATGCAGCTATAAAGATGGCAAGGCAGTGGCTATAGTTCACTAGGAGATTGAAGAGGTTTAGCTTGTCACCGAAAACACTCAAAAACTTCTACAGATGTACTGTGGAGAGCATTATGACATGTTGCATTACTGTCTGGTATGGGGAGGGGGACAGTGTAGCTACTGCACAGGATTAAAGTAAGCTGCAGAATGTTGAAAATTAGTCAGCTCCATATTGGGTACTGGCCTCTGCAGGCGTGCCTCAGAAAGGTGGTGTCCATTATTAACGACCCCATCATCCAGGTCATACCCTCTTCTCATTATTACCATCAGGGAGGAGGTACAAAAGCCTGAAGGAACTCTCTTGGCTATTCAGGAACAGCTTCTTCCCCTCTGCCATCTGATTCCTAAATGGACATTGAACCGGTGAACTTGACCTCACTTTTTTTAATATATTATTTTTGTTATGCACTGTTTTTAATGTATCTATTTAAAATACATATATAATTACTATAATTTATTTATTTTTCTATATTATCATGTATTGCATTGCATTACCCAGAGTTAAAAAAAAGTTGACAATGCTTCTCATAATTTTTAAAATTTTTATCAGGTCCCCTCTCAACCTCTTGCCCTCCAGGGAAGAGAAAACAATTCATACTTGTCCAAACCATCCTTTAGTCTCTTTCCCTCTAATCCAGACAGCATCCTGGTAAACTTCTTCTGTGCCTTTTTCAAGGACTCTATGTCTTTCCCTGAATGGGGCAGCTAGAACTCTATGCAATACTCCAAGTGTGCTCCAATCAAATTTTTCTACAGGTTCCTGGCCTGGCCAAATTAGCCAAGCTTTCATTGCCACCTTATCAACTTCTGCAGCAACATTCAGAGAGCTATGGACTTGGATCCCTAGGTGTAACAGTACTGTTAAGGGTCCTGCCATTAACTGACCTCCGAATGTGCAACGCCTCATGTTTACAAGGATTAACCTGTATCCCTGCATCATTTGGGTGAAGAAGTCAAAAGTTTCACCCTTTACTACAAATGCTTTTCTGAAATCATTTCCCGTGGTAGGGGAAGGAAAGGTTGACCTTCTGTCTGTCAGTTTGGAATTTGAGTCACAGTGAGTCAGAGGCTTCCCATTTGTCAGGGCTTTGCTCGCTGACAGATGGGGTGGCTTGGTTCAATAGGAAAAGGTCAAACGTAGTTGGTTGAACTCCTGCCATTGAATCAAAAGGTTGCGGATTCAAATCCCACTCCGGAGATTCGAGCACAGAAAGTTCTGCTCGGTCTCCAGACTGGAACTCTGTGATTAGATGTTATGTCAGATAAGATATCATGTCAAGTCCTTGCCAGCTCTCAAGTGGAGATAAAGAAATAAACAGATGAGAATATTATGAAGGATCACAGTTTCATCAGCTTCCTACACCAGCTTAGGAAACCAAGCATCTCAGGGCACACAGTACCCTGATGAATATTTTACTCATCCATCATTGAGAGTGTGGTGAACACCTCTATCACCATTTAGTTTTCTGTCGTCTCCTCCCTCTCCAAGTCCAGGATGCAGCAAAGGAATGAGCTGGAAAAATTACCGCTGACTCCACACGCCCTAGTAGTCACCTATTGATTAAATTGCCATGAAGAAGATGCTACAAGTCCATTTCCACCAGGACTACATGTCATCTCAAAAGCTTCTTTCCTGTAGCTCTCCAGCTTCGCAATAACATTCACTCAGGTATAATACCCAATCACAAACGAGTAAATCTGCAGGTGTTGCGGGTATAATTCCCTAATTGTCCCTGCACAACTTTCGTTAAATGGCCTTTCTTGTTCTCCACGTTCGGTTGACAATTGAGTCTGCTCATATGTTGACATTTATTTAAATTTGATTATTGACATTTGTGCATATGACCGTTCTGCTCATTGTTGATTGTTCATGGCCGATGCGCCATTGTCTTGTAAATTGTTGGTTGCTACTGTGTTGTTGGTTATGGTATTGTCCTGTGTTTTATGCTTTGGCACTGAACCACAACCAATTCTGGTATGTTTCACATACTATACTGGCAATAAAGTGATTCTGATTCTAATTCTAAGTTTCTGCCACCACTGAACACTGAGGAACTGGGTCTGGGTAACAACGTTTCAGACACTTGAAGGGTATATTAGGATTGGAACTGGATTTGGTTTATTATTGACCCATGATACAATGAAAATCTTACCTTGCACACTCTCCATACAAATCAGATCATTACACTATGCATAGAAGTACAAAAAGTGAAATAATATCAAGGCAGAATGACGTGTAACAGCTGCAGAGAAAGTTCAGAGCAGGCACACAATAAGGTGCAAGTAGATTGTATGGTCAAGAGTCCATCTTATTGCCCTCGGTAACAATTTAGTTGTGCTACTACGGTAGGATAGAAGCTGTCCTTGAGTCAGGTGCTATGTGCTTTCAGACTTTTGCATCTTTTGCCCAATGGGAGAGGGTAGAGGAGAGAATGTCAGGGGCGGGCGGGATCGTTGATTATGCTGGCTGCGTTATTCAGGCAGAGTTTATAAAGAGGAGGCTGTTTTCCGAGATGTGATGTTCAAAGAGGCCACGTGTGTCTCATTGGTGCTTTGTACTACGCAGTGAATGTACTGGTTTGATCACACAATGAACGCATTGGTATGATGACACAATGGATGAATTCACTTGATGACACGATGAATGTAAAGAAAGACTTGTGCTGAATGTATTGTATTGCCTGCCTATACTTTACAGAGTAAAGTCTATTTCTGAAATAAAATTATTTATTTCAAATCATTCCACAACTTGAAACTTTCAAAGTAATGTTAACTAATTCTGAGATTTGACACAAACCAGATAAATGCATGCGGACATATTGAAATGACAAATTAAAACACGTAAAATTTGGTCCGTAAAATTTGGTCATCTTCAATAGCTCTTCAGCACAATATTGCTCTTCACACTCCCCCCCCCCAACACCCATCCAGGATATATTCCAGAGATGCTGTATTCAAAGAGCACTCAGCATTGTCAAAGACCCCTCCCATCCATCCCACAATCTCATTGACTTCCTACCATCAGGCAGAAGGTATCACATTACAAGAACAAGGACTGTCAGGCTGTGAGACTTCTGAACACCCTGATACCACATTATTTATGAAAGTGCCAGTCGCATTATATTGTTGTATAATTGAACTATATATTCTGTATGCACTTTATGTCAAATTGTACCTTGATAGAATACTTCTTTACCTGTTAAATTATTATGTTAATATTATGTTATGTGATTCATGAACTGCGTTTGTCACCGAGGAACACTGTTTCGTTTAGCTGTATACACGAGTATGGTTGAATGACAATAGACTTGAACTAGAACTGAACTTGAACATTGAGAACATGTTAAGCTGGTGAGGAGCATTCCCTCATCTGAGGTGTTAAGAAGAGGGTGTGACTCCTGACCCACTCGATGTAAAAGATTATAGGGCACTAATAGAGTCATAGAGTCATAGAACATTACAATACACAAACAGGCCCTTTGGCCCATCTAGTCTGTGCCAAACTGTTATTCTGTTACCCATATATATAATATTATAACTGTTACCCATAGACATGCACCCAGATCACAGCTTCCTGTACCCCTCCCATCCATGTCCCAATCTAAACTTCTCTTAAATGTTGAAATCAAACCCCCATCCACCACTTCCACTGGCAGCTTGTTCCACACTCTCACCACCCTCTGGGTGAGGAAGTTCCCCCTTAGATTCCCCTTAAATATTTCACCTATCACCCTTAACCCATGACCCGTAGTTCTCATCTCACCCACCCCCGGTGGAAAATGCCTGCAAGCACTTACCCTAACTACACTCCTCATGATTTTGTATACCTCCATCAAATCACCCTTCATTCTCCTACACTCCAGAGAATAAAGTCCTAACCTATTCTACTTTTCCCTGCAGGTCTCCAAATCCTTGCAAATTTTCTCTGTACTCTTTCAATCTTACTTACATCTTTCTTGTAGGTAGGTGATCAGACCTGTGCAAAATATTTTGAATTAGGCCTCACTGATGCTTTACACAACTTCAACATGACCTCCAAATTCCTGTACTCAAAACATTGGTCAATGTACCAAAAGCTTTCTTTGTACCTGTGACACTTCTGGAAGAAAATTCAAGGGTTGGAGGGATGACCATTGCTCTTCTGGAGCCTTGGCTAAGGTCTGTCTCTGAACCCACATTGAAAACAGACAGTCTGGCCTTTTATCTCAGGCAGCAAGTAGGTGTGCTGTGCTCAAATGCGGGCTGCAGCGATGCCTATATTGCAATCGGAGTTGCACCGCACTGTGTCTCATTTGCAGCGATGCATTGGAGGAAAGTGTGTTCATCGAGGCAGAAGCCTGCTGTCAGCTTCTCACCAAGCATCTTCAGAAACAGACTGAGGATTTTTATCATCGACATATGTCATGAAATTTGTTGTTTTGTTGAAGCAGTATAGCGCAAGGCTTAACAATAACAATCAGTTACAAAATGATCCTGTGGACAGCCAGAGCTTTTTTCCCCAGGTTTGAAATGGCTAACACGAGTGGCATAGTTTTAAGGTGCTTGGAAGTAGGTACAAGGGGGATGTCCAAGGTAAGTTTTTCATACAGAGAGTGATGGGTGCATGGAATGCACTGCCAGCAAAGTTGATAGAGGCGAATACAATAGGTCCTTTTAAGAGCCTCTTGGATAGGTACATGGAGCTTCGAAAAATAGAGGGCTATGCTGTAGGGAAATTCTTCTAGAGTTGGTTACATGGTCTGTACAACATTGTGGGCCCAGGGGCCTGTAATGTGCTGTAGATTTCTGTTTCTATGAAACATATAAAGAATGAATAAGTAGTGCAAATAGAGAGCAAAATACTGAGGTAGTGTTCATCGTTCATTTTCTATTCAGAACAATGATGGTGGAGGGGAAGAAGCAGTTTAAAAAATATGGGATGTACCACAAAGAGCATTCTAATGGTTGCATCACTAGCTGGTATGGAGGCTCCAAAGTGCAGGATCAAAAGAGGCTGCAGAGGGTTGTGAACGTAGCCAGCTTCATCATGAGCAGAAGCCTCATTACCATTGAAGACGTCTTTAAAAGCAGATGTCTCATAACGGTGCATCCATCATTAAGGACTCCCACCACCCAAGATATGCCCTCTTCTCTTTACTATCAACAGGGAGAAGGTACGGGAGCCTGAAGACAAACCTCAGCATTTTAGTAACCGATTTTCCACTCCTGAATCCATGAAATCTGCTCCCGATTTTGCTCTTTTATTACACTGCTTATTAAATATAATTTTATATATATTTCTTATTGTAGTTTATAGTATTTTTACCTATTGCGCTGTACTGCTGCCACAAATTTACAAATTTTGTGGCCAACAAATTCCAAAGAGATTAAACCTGATTCTTTAATGTCCCAATGCATCTGCCTCCACCACCACTCGAGACATTTGTTGCAGCAGTACAATGCAAGGCATTAAATGTTTCTTCTAAGTCACAATAAGAAATATATAAAAAATTAGTAAGTAGTGCAAACAGAAAGCAAAATAATGAGGTACTGTTCATCAGTTCATTGTTTATTCAGAAATCTGATGGTGGAGGGGAAGAAGTTATTCTATAGTCATTCCATGTACTCGCAACTGTGTGTAAATATTAAAAAAAAACCTACCTCTACAGTCCCCCAATACTTTCCTCCAGACACCTTAAAATTATGCCCCTGTAGCGGCGTGCTGCACACAGCGCTGGAATAGCGACACGCAGACGGTGAGTTGCAGTTGCGTAAAAGATTTATTCAAGCTTCGCGGCCTCGCTTTTAAGCCTTCCCATTTCCGCCCTCCCTGGGGGGGAATGCCGTAAGGGGCGCATATTCACAGTCCCTTCCCGCGCGAGGGCTTTTCCCCTTGCTGGTGAAGAAGGCCTGGCGCCCTTTCTGGGGCCGGCCTCTCTGCCGGCGCGTGCTATTTTGTGAGCCGGTTCGAGTGATCCGGAAAGTGGGTCACCACAGCCCCTTGTATTAGGCATTTCTGCCCTGGCATAAAGTCTCTGACTTTCCACTTAACCTATGTCTCTTATCATCTTGTACACCTCTATCAAGTCACCTCTCATCCTCCTTCACTCCAAAGAGAAAAGCGCTCGCTCACTCAACCATTCCTCATAAATTAATATTTATATATATTCAGAATTTTTATATATTCATCCATTTTCTCAATACAATTATATATTGTTTTCCAAATCTCCACAATCAGCAACAAAATTAAAATAAAAATCCAGCAAGCAAGAACCAGCAGTATTATACTGAAAACAATTCCAAATAATGGTGTAAGCCTTTTTAAATTGAGGACTTTGTTGAGGGATCTTGTACAACTGTAGAGACACCAGAGTGCTGAGTTTTTCTGGGTCCTTGCCCTGGTTACCATGGAGAGCAAACCATGGCAGTACATTAGAGCTTGTCAAGCACATTGTACGTGAAAGATCAGCTGTGTGGGGCGGGAATGGAAATACAATGCGTCAAACTCCTTAACTTTTCACACAGGCCCTTTGTGGCCCCAGAGTTAATGTAGGCCTATTGACATCTCAGTATTCAGATGCGGGCACTGATTTAACACCAGTCACTCTTGTCTCTCTGGGGTGTCAACCTCCATTCTCCATCATCGTTTCACCAGTTGATGCAGCAAGAGGAATAGAACAGTTTTTATATTCAGCAATTATGCACTCAGAGGCCACTTTATTAGGTACCTCCTGGACCATGCCAGACAGATACTGAACCCTGGAGACATGCTCTTCAACCATTTATCCATTCAGTGGCCACTCTATTAGGTATAGAAGTGTACAGGAGTGGAAATCAGTGGGGTTTTCCGTAGCTGTAGCCTATCCACTTCAAAGTTCGACATGTGTGTTTGGAGATGTTCTTCTTCACACCACTGTTGTAATGAGTGCTTGTTTGAATTACAGTTGCCTTCTTATCAACTTGAACCAGTCTGTCCATTCTCCTCTGATCCCTCTCATTAACAAGGTATTTTCACCCTCGGAACTACCACTCACAGGATGTTATTTTTGTTTCTCGCACCATTCTCTCTGACCTGTAGAGACTGGTGTGTGTGAAAATCCCAGGAGATCAGCAGTTTCTGAGATACTCAAACCACCCTGCCTGGAATCAACAATCAAAGTCAAAGTCACTGAGATCACATGTCTTCCCCATTCAGATGGTTGGTCTGAACAACAACCGAACCTCTCGACCATGTCAGCATGCTTTATGCATTGAGTTTCTGCCACGTGATTGGCTAATTAGATGTTTGTGTTAACAAGGTGTACCTAATAAAGCGGCCATAGAGTGTACAGTATGCTTTGATGTTTCAGAGGTATCATCCTACCTATCGCTCGATGGCAGTATGCCCGTCCGAATCTTCCTGCAGTAGGAGGTTGTACAGTCTTGGAGGAAAAATTTATCATTCAGAGCTCCACATGTTGATGCACCGATGCTGTGTCTATAAATGTACAGAGGAGAGCATGCTGATTGGTTGCTTCGTGACCTGGTATGGAAACACGAATGTCCCAAAATGGAAAAACCTACAAAAGTAGTAGATACAGCCCAGTCCATTACAGGAGATGTCCACCCCATCACTCAACACATCACTCACCATAAGAAAGCAGCACTCGTCATTAAGGACCCCAACATCCAGGCCGTGCTCTCTTCTCAGTACTGCTATCAGGCAGGAGGTACAGAAGTCTCAGGTCCCACACCAGCGTGGATAACTTCACTCACTACAGCAATGAACACAGCTCATGGACTAACTTTACGACTCATGTTCTCAGTGTTTGTTCATTTATTAGTATTCTTATTACTTTGTATTTGCACTGTTTGTCTTTTGCACCCTGGCGGCTTGTCAATCTTTATGTGTGTGTAGTTTTTCATTGATTTTATTGTATTTCTTTGTTCTATTGTGAATACCTGCAAGAAAATGAATCTCAGGGTAGTATCTGGTGACTTAGAAGTTGCTTTGCACTTTTGAACAGACACAGGTCAGAGGAAAGCTCTCAGCAATATACATAAAGTGTGGGAGGAACTCAGCAAGCCAGGCAGCATCTATGGAGGGAAGAGAGCAGTCAGCATTTTGGGTTGAGACTCATTGTCAGGATTGGGTAGGAAGGGGGAAGAAGCCTGAATCGCCTTCCAGCTTGCACTTCCCCCACCACCTTATTCTGGCTCTGTCCCCTTCCTTTCCAGCTCTGATGAAGAATCTTGGTCCGTAACATCGACTGTTTATTCCCATAGAACCATAGAACTCTACAGCACAGTACAGACCCTTCAGCCCTCCATGTTGAGCCGGCCCATATAATCCTTTAAAAAAAGTACTAAACCCACACTACCCCATAATCTTCCATTTTTCTTTCATCCATGTGCCTGTCCAAGAGGCTCTTAAATACCCCTAATGTGTTAGCCTCCACCACCATCCCTGGCAAGTCATTCCAGGCACTCACAACCCTCTGTGTAAAAAAAAAAACACTTACCCCTGATGTCTCCCCTAAATTTCCCTCCCTTAGTTTTGTACATATGCCTTCTGGTGTTTGCTATTGGTGCCCTGGGAAACAGGTACTGACTATCCACCCTATCTATGCCTCTCATAATCTTGTAGCCTCTATCAAGTCCCCTCTCATCCTTCTACGCTCCAAAGAGAAAAGTCCCAGCTCTGCTAACCTTGCTTCATATGACTTGTTCTCCAAACCAGGCAACATCCTGGTAAATCTCTTCTGCACCCTCTTCATAGCTTCCACATCCTTCCTATAATGAGGTGACCAGAACTGTGCGGTCTCACCAGAGATTTGTAGAGTTGCAACATGACCTCTCTACTCTTGAACTCAATCCCGCTGTTAATGAAGCCTAGCATCCCATAGGCCTTCTTAACTACCCTATCAACCTGCACAGCGACCTTGAGGAATGTATGGATTTGAACCCCAAGGTCCCTTTGTTCATCCACACTCTTAAGTAACTGACCGTTAATCCTGTACTCAGACTTCTGGTTTGTCCTTCCAAAATGCATCAACTTACACTTGTCCGGATTGAACTTCATCTGCCATTTTCCTGCCCAACTCTGCAGCCTGTCTATATCCTCTTGAAACCTTCAACAACCTACAGCTCCATCCACAACTCCTCCAATCTTCATGTCATCCGCAAATTTACTCACCCATCCTTTTGCCTCTACATCCAGGTCATTTATAAAAATCACAATTAGCAGGGGTCCCAGGACAGATCCCTGCGGCACTCCACTATTCACCGACCTCCAGGCAGAATACTTTCCTTCCACAACTATCCTCTGCTTTCTTCCTTTAAGCCAGTTTTTTTATCCAAACAGCCAAGGTTCCACTTATCCCATGCCTCATGACTTTCTGGATGAATCTCTCATGAGGGACCTTGTCAAATGCTTTGCTAAAGTCCATGTAGACCATATCCACTGCCCGACCCTCATCAATTTCTTTTGTTATCTCTTCAAAAAACTCAATCAGGCTCGTGAGGCACGATCTTCCCTTCACAAAGCCATGTTGACTATCCATGAGTAGACTGTACTTCTCCAAATGCTCATAGATCCTATCCTTAAGAAACCTTTCCAGTAGTTTGCAGACCACCGAAGTAAGACTCACTGGTCTATAGTTCCCAGGTTTCTCCCTATTACCTTTTTTAAACAAGGGAACTACATTTGCCATTCTCCAGTCCTCCGGCACTTCTCCTGCAGCCAAATAGGATTCAAAGATCATAGCTAATGCTCCTGTGACCTCTCCTCTCAATTCCCACAACAACCTGGAGTGTATCATATCCGGCCCTGGGGATTTATCAATCCTAATGTTTTTAAGAAGATCCAGCAGTACTTCTTCCTTAATCTCCTTTTCACTTGTGAATATTGAAGCAAAGTATTCATTTAGGACCTCCCCAACCTCCTCTGCTTCCAGCCACATGTTGCCCTCTTGATTCTTTAGCGATCCCACCTTCGTTCTCGTCATCCTCCTATTCTTCACATACGCATAGAACGCCTTGGGGTTCTCCTTAATCCTACATGCCAAGGCCTTCTCATGCCCCCACGAGCTCTCCTAAGTCCTTTCTTTAGCTCCTTCCTGGCTCCATGGATCCTGCCTTCTGTGCATTGCTCAAGACTTCCAGCACCTGCAGATTTGCTTGTGTAACTGAGAAGTTTTGATCTTTAACGTCAGCTGCACTGTTCTAATGTAGAATCTCTGTACTGTACGTCCTTGGGCATTTCAAAGCATTCAATTTTGATTCTTTCCGTCATCAGATTTTCTATGCTACTCAGTATAGAGATCTGTGCTGAAACCATTATGTTGTGAAATCTCTGCTAACTCAAATCATGATAAGTGGCAGATAGCACATCACACAATTACTGGTCCAGCAATGAGTCATCTGAAATGATTGCAGCTCGATGGAGCATCAAATGAGTTGAATGGTCAAGGTGGGCTTCATTCATTGAACAATGCCATAAATTTATCCTTGAACTGCAGGCGATTAACTGAGCATGTGTGGCCGAGGATTTATCCTGTACTGTTTGAGAGAGATTGATTCTGGGAAAGGTATCATCCGAGATAGTGAGGAGGGCTCTGGAGCTTGCCGTTGGGGGGAGTACCATCGCTTTTGCAAAGGCAGATAGGGTTCATATTTTCACCTCATTACATTGACAGCACTTGCAGCAGCTCAGCACTCCTGCGGCATGGCCGATCTCCCCTGCACGCACCTCAATGAAACTTCCAAATTCAGAATCACAACCATAGTCATGAAGTATTACTGCGCAGAAGCAGGCCCTTTGGCCCATCTATTCCATGCCAAACTGGATTTCAGCCTACTTCCATCTAGAATACAGAAAAAAGAACATAATTCAACACTGTACAGGCCTTCCAGCTCTTGATGTTGTACTGACCTTTGAAACAATTCCAAGATCAATTTAACCCTTCCTGCATAGCACTCCATGTTTCTTTCATCCATGTGCCTACCTAAGAATCCTCTAAAAGCTTCTAATATATCTGCTTCTACCCCGGAAGGGTGTTTCCCACACCCACCACTCTCTTAGAAATTCAGCCCCCTATGCTTTCCTCCAATCGTCTTAAAATTATGCTTCCCCCATATTAGCCACACTGGGGGGGGGGGGGGGAAGGGGGTATGTGCTGGTAGTCCATTCCATCAAAAGTTGTTATCATCTCATACACTTCTGTCAAGTCAGCACTCCTCCCACAGCACTTCAAAGAGAAAAGCCTTATCTCATTCAGCCTATCCTCATAAGACATGTTTTCCAATCCAGACAGCATTGTTGTAAACCTTCCAACATCTGGACCATAGCACATGATACCCCTCCCGTATGTGTACCGATCCAAATGTCTCTAAAAGGTTACAATCAATCCCACATTTACCTCTTCTGCTGACAGCTTAATCCACTCTCTGGATGAAGTTACCCCTCATGTTCTCCTTAAACATTTCACCTTTCACCTCAACCCATGACCTCATGTTCGAGTTTCACCCAGACTCAGTAGAAAAATCCTTCTTCATTTACCCTACCTATACCCCTCATAATTTTGTATACCTCAATCAGAACTCTCCTCATTCTACTATGCTCCACAATTTGAAGTCCTAACCCATTCAATGTTTCCCTGTGACTCAGGTCCTCAAGCCCCAGCAACGTCCTTGTAAATTCTCTCTGCACTTTTTCAAACTTATTGATAGCTCTCCTGTAAATAGGTGATTAGAATTGCAGATTTATAATTCAAGATTCAAGATTATTTAATGCCATTTCTAGTACTGAAGTGTAAAGAATCCATTGCAGCATCAAAAAGGACAAAAAGCACAAAAATAATGACACAGAATATAAGTACAAACACATAAGATAGCTTATATGCATAGATTAATTTTATGTCCATAAAGCACAGGAGTGTATCATAGAGTTATAGAATCATAGAAAAGTACAGCACAAAAACAAGATCTCCAGCCCATCTAGTCTGTGATAAACCATTTAAACTGCTTACTTCCATCAGCCTGCACCGGGACCATAGCCCTCCATACCCCTACCATCCAGGTACCTATCCAAACTTCTCTTAAATGTTGAAATGAATATGATATATTTTTGAAAATTTGGCTCCCATACTTACAAAAGATAGGATTAAATACATAGGTCCTTTGAAGATAAAATTATAAAGTAATTGGGGAAAGTAAAAATAAATATCAAAATTATTTTGAACTTCATGGAGCACGTGGGGATCCTCCGATATCCAGGCAATCTTTCTCTTCTTCTTTTTTCTTTCTTTAGATAAGGGTTAAGGGGGGAGGGGGGAGGGTTAATATTATTTTTCTCACTATTTTATCATTTCTTTTATTCTTGTAATTTTCTAAAATTTAATAAATAAATAAAATAAAAAAAGAAGTTGAAATGGGAGCTTACATGCACCACTTGTGCTGGCTTCTCATTCCACACTTTTATGAACCTCCGAGTGAAGAAATTTCTCATCATATTCCCCTTAAACTTTTCAGCATTTACCCTTACCCCATTACCTCTGGTTGTAGTCCCACCCAATCTCCGTGGAAAAAGCCGGCTTGCATTTACCTGTCCATACCCCTCATAATTTTGTATCCTTGACATATATTGTGAAATTTGTTGTTTTCCAACTGTTATGTACATTGTGAAACATAGAACCACTTTGAGTTTCGAAAATAGGTAAGTAGCTTAAAAGATGAATAATGAGGTGTTATTTATGGGTTTGTGAACCATTCAGAGATTGATAGCAGAGGAAAAAAACTTTTCCTAAAACATTGGAATTTCGAGTGAGAGGTCTACTTATCTGTGGGCATTATGCAATGCAGGAATGTCTGATCACCGTTTACCAATATTATCCAGTCAGTTATGCAAACTGATCAGCATCAGAATCATAAGCAAGTTTAATACCTCTGGTATATGTATGTCTTGAAATTTATTTTATGGCAGTAGTACAGTGCATAATTAAAAATAATTAAAACCTTGTAATGCAACTAATTATTTTTTTAAAACATAAGTTAAGTAAGTAATGCAAATGAGAGCAAGAAGTAGTGAGGCAGTGTTCATGGGTTCATCATCCATTCAGAAATCTGATGGTGGAGGGGAAGAAGCTGCTCCTGAATCATTATATTTGTGTCTCCAGGCAAGTCAAGTCAACACTTTTTATTGTCATTTCAACCATAACTGCTGGTACAGTACACAGTAAAAATGAGACAACGTTTTTAGGACCATGATGTACATGAAACAGTGCAAAAACTAGACTGAACTACATAAAAACAACACAGAAAAAAAAACACACTAGACTACAGACCTACCCAGGACTGCATAAGAGCAGAAAACAGTGCAGGCTTTACAATAAATAATAAACAAGACAATAGGCACAGTAGAGGGCAGTAAGTTGGTGTCAATCCAGGCCAGGGGTGGGCAAACTTTTTGACTTGAGGGCCACAAAGGGTTCTAAAATTTGACAGGGGGGCCGGACCAGGAGCAGATGGACGGAGTGTTTTGGTAATACACCTCATAAGAGAAAACAAAATATCATGGGATATGTAGAAAACATGTGCTTTAACTTCAATTGAAAATGAACAAATGCATTACAACAAAATATCTGTCTTTGAAGTCCCATGGTATTTAGCTATTTATTGAAATGACTTTTAAAACACTGAAAATTAAATGAATAAAATTCAGCTTTTTTTAATAGTAACAGTTATTATTTTAAAGCACTGAAAATTCTGTTATCCTTCAAGATATTATCATCATCACTCTCCTGCTGACTGTCTTTATTTCAAAAACGGTAGGAGATGCAGGTCTACTTGTCCTGCTCCTTCTTATTCAATTGTCCCCTGTGCCAAAACTCAACAACGACCCGCACAATGACAGAACAGTGAGAGCGCGCCAGTATGTTGAGATCTGTGCTCGCAAATCCCCGCAGGCTATCTCCCTTAGCCGGAACGCTGGCTAATTGTGAGCCGGTTCGGATGTGCCAGGAAATGGGTTGCCACAAGGTCACAAAGTAAAGCGCAAATGTGGAGTAATACGCTGCACCTCAACAAAGGTCAATGTATATAGAGTGCGTCATCTATTGGGAAAACGCCAGAATTGCGGGGAAAAAACGTTAACAAGGTTTATTAATATAATTTCATCAAGTTCTGCGGGCCGGATTAAAAAGCTTAACGGGCCGCATATGGCCCGCGGGCGGTAGTTTGCCCATGCCTGGTCCAGGCTCTGGGTATTGAGGAACCTGATGGCTTTGAAGAAACTGTAATCCATAAGTCGGACATTCAGCCCAGTTGCACAGTTTGTTATCTTTTGCACACTGATGATTTGTCTGTCCTGGGGGGGGGCACGGGGGCTTTGATTGACTGTTGCATTTCTATGTATTTACTGTGGATACACCACAGGGTTTTATATGGAGACTCTGGAAGTTCCCAGTTCCCAAGCATTCTAATTCTGATTCCCATTCCGATCCATGATCTCCTCTTATGTCAAGATGAGGCCGCTCTCATCTTATATTCCAGCTGGGTAGTCTCCAACCTAATGGCATGAATATCAATTTCTCCTTCAGGTAAAAGAAATCCCTCCCCCCCCTTCTTCTATTGCCCCCTCTGGTCTTGTACCTCTTCTAACCTGCCTATCACTGTCCCCTGGGTCCCCTCCTCCTTTACCCTTTCTCCTATGGTCCACTCTCCTCTCCTATCTGATTCCTCCTTCCTCAGCCTTGGCCTTTTCCATCCACTTGGCTTCACCTATCACCTTCCAGCTAGCCTCCTTCCCTCCCCCCCACTTTATTCTTGCATCTTCCCCCTTCCTTTCCTGTCCTGAAGAAGGGTCTCAGCCCCAAATGTTGACTGCTTTATTCATTTCCATAGATGCTGCCTGACCTGCTGAGTCCCTCCAGCATTTTGTGTATGTTGCTGTGGTGACATATATTTTATGCACTTTGATAATAAATTTACCTTGAGATATTCCCTTTGTTCTACCGGTTCCTCCCCTATCTGCTCTCTGACTGAAAATTAAATTTCATTTCCCTTCTTCCCATTTCTTACCAAAGATCTTGGACCCAAAGTATTGATCTGTTACTTCTTCCACAGATGCTGACTGATCAGCTAAGTATTTCTAGTTGTCTCTGCTCCCACAGGTCCTTTGAGCATTAGGTAAGGTAATATCACAGAAACATCAGAACATGCTGTATATTTAGCGGCCACTACATTAGGTACATCTCCTCGTTAATGCAAATATCTAATCGACCTCTCATGTGGCAGTAACTCAAAGCATAAAAGCATGCAGATATGGTCAAGAGGTTCAGTTGTTGTTCAGACCGAACATCAGAATGGGGAAGAAATGTGACCTAAATGACTTTGTCCGTGGACTGATTGTTAATGGCAAGCGGGATGGTTTAAGTATCTGAGAAACAGCTGATCTCCTGGATTTTTCATGCACAGCAATCTAGAGTTTACAGAGAATGGTGTGAAAAACAAAAAAAAAATCCAGTGGGCAGCACTGTGTGTAAAAACGCTTTATTACTGAGAGAGTCAGAGGAGAATGGGCAGACTGATTCAAGCTGGCAAATGGGCAATATACTTGCTCATTGAGAAATAAAAACAAGTGTTAATTGTGGCATTTTCTCTTCAATTGAAACTGCATGTATGTAGAACAAAGTTATAATAATTAACTAGAGCACAAATTCCCATCTGGTAGTAAGCCATTACTCTTTAGGCAGTAGTTTCCAATAGCAACGAATAGACACTGAGAACCTCTGGCCACCAATTTACTCAGAGAGTAAGAGGAGGTCATCTTTTTTAAGTTGTGATGAAGAATAACAAGACTTTTAACATAATAAAATATCTCAAAGTGAGACATTGAACAAGTGTTGACGTTAATCCATTTCAACACGAAAATTACAAGAGTTAGTTAGGTTGGTTAGGTTGCGTCCATGGAGGGAGGTGAGTGATCAAATTTTCAGGCCATGACCCTTCAACAAGACTGGAAAGAAAGAGGAAAAATAGCCCAAGTAAAACTGTGTAAAAGGGCTGGATCAAGAGCTGGGTGAGGGAGGGAGAGAGAGGAAATTGTGTCAGAAGCTGGGAAGTGATAGAAGTGGCAAACGGCTGAAGAAGAAGAACCAGATAGGAAAGGGCGTTGGAGCAAAGAGAAGGAGATGGGGAGAGGAACTGGAGGGGTGAATATGTGGGTGATGTGCAGATGGGGAGGTTGAGGATGGGGAAAGGGCCCAGTAGAGCTTGGGGCTGGTTGTTTGGTCAAACAGAGACTTCAAGCAGCACATTTAAGGGGGAAGGAGAGGTGCAGAATTTTAAGGGATTATTTCCAAAGTCTATCAGATTGCCCACTGAAGGCCAGGCCGTCAGTTATGTCATGATTAAATCTGGACACTATATTGTGTTAAAGTTTACAAGGCTGCAAAAGCTCTTAGAACATTATAGGGTTGGAAGGGATCTTTGAGCCGGTTTGAGCAAGACAATGGAGTGAGAATTGGGACAATTGGGATGAGAATTGGGGCAGCAAGGTGGTGTAGCGGTCACCATGTGGCTTCACAATCCCAGCAATCGCCATTCAGTTCCCAGCGCTGACTGAAAGGGATTTATACATCTTCCTGTGCCTAATTCGGCTTCTCCCAGATGCTCCAATTTCCTTCCACATTCCAAAGATGAACGGTTAGTGTTGCTGAGTTGTGAGCATGCTATGTTGCCGCTGGAAGCATGGTGACACTTGCGAGCTGCCCCAGCTTATTCGTCACTGATTTAATTTGAAGCAAATAGCACATTTCACTATGTGTTGCAATGCCTTGATGTCCATGTGACAACTAAAGCTAAACTTTAATCTTTAAAGTAACACACAGAAAATGCTGGAGGAACTCAGCAAGTCAGGCAGCATCTATGGTATGAAGAGCCAGTAGCATTATACTCTTTACCTGGTTACCTGCGTCATAAATGCACCTTATTATTTGTTATTTTAGTTCTGGTAATATTACTGTGTGTCTGGGAGTTATATGCACTGTGTTGTGTATCTTGGTCCAAAGGATCGTTGTTTGGCTTGGCAGTATATGTGTGTACGGATGAATGAAA
This sequence comes from Hypanus sabinus, assembly GCF_030144855.1. Taxonomy (NCBI): domain Eukaryota; kingdom Metazoa; phylum Chordata; class Chondrichthyes; order Myliobatiformes; family Dasyatidae; genus Hypanus; species Hypanus sabinus. The sequence continues at coordinate 17,224,091 of NC_082707.1, forward strand.
ATAAACTGAACTTGAACTTCAGTAATGAAGTAACCACATGGGGTAGAGTATAAACTTGTCTGGGCACAGGCAGCTGAACTTTGGATGGACTCAGGTTAGAATAGAATGATCAGGTTAGAGTAGAATAAAGTCTGAAAGGTTAATATTGGCCTGAGAAATGGGTGCAGGCTGCTGACTCATTTTCAGCAGAGAAGAGTTGTATTTTGTGAAGAAGGAGAGGACGAAAGAAGACATGTCTTTTTTAGGGTAAAATGACATGACAATGAGATAGGCAGTATTCATCTCAGCAAGTGCTTTGTTATTTCTTGACTTTATATCCTCTCCTCCGCTCAGTGACTCATCCAGTCATTTTCCGCTTTTCCTTCCCAATGTTCTGACTAACTCACTGATTACCCTCATTATATCCTTGACTTCTAACTCCTGTAGGAATGCTCATTTAGAATTTCAATATTCCCTCCTGTCTTGTGCATGCCTGCTAACTGCGGCTAACATGTCTCACTGGCTCAGGGTAAACCGGGGTGCTGTACTGAAAGCACCCTCAGTGGCCACTTTATAAGGTACAGCTGCGCATCCCAGAGGATAATGCCTCTAACTTAGGCTCACAGACAATTCTCAGAACCCACAGGTTCACTGAAGGAGGCCCTATGCTTAAAACTAACAGTTCTCGAATCAGAGGAAGACGGATCATTGAGCAATTTCTGGCCTCGGGCATCTTCTGTGGCCAAAGGGTGTTTCAAGCTATTCTTCCAACTATCTCCCTTTGCCTGTTTGGGCAGCTCAGGGCGATCAGAAATCCTTTTCAATCGCTGATTTCTCCTGAATAAGCAACATTCTGAAATGTTACTTTTATTTTATATTTATTTATTTACTTTTTTTTTGGAGATTCAACACGGAACTGACCCTCCTGGCACAACAAGCCTTTCCAACCAGCAACCCACCTATTTAACACAGGTCAGTTTACAATGCCCCAATTGACCTACTAACTTTGGATGTGGGGATAAACTAGTGCCCCTGGTGGAAGCCCATGCGATCACGGGGAGAATGCACAAACTCCTTACAGACAGTGGCAGGAATTAAACCCAGTTCGCTGGTACTCTAAAGCATTACCCTAACTGCTATACTACATGACACTCATAAAATGCCTATTTGTGCTTCTCTCTCCACCTGTGTTGCTTTACCTTCTGAGTAACTCGATCATCTTCTGCCTTGACTTCAGATTTTCTATATAGTCAGTATTTTGGTTTTGATTTGGAGCCATTCCAGAGTGTATTGGTTGTCAGATTTCCAGGAGTTCCTCGCCCGAGTGATATCCCAGCCTCCTGTTGAACAGAAACATATAGGATCCAACTGGCTTGGAAAAGTAAACACGAGGAAATCTGCAGATGCTGGAAATTCAAACAACAACACACACAAAATACTGGTGGAACACAGCAGGCCAGGCAGCATCTATAGGGAGAAGCGCTGTCGACGTTTCGGGCCGAGACCCTTCGACAGCGCTCCTCCCTATAGATGCTGCCTGGCCTGCTGTGTTCCACCAGCATTTTGTGTGCGTTGTTGGCTTGGAAAAGTGTTGTGCTCTGTTGACTTTCATCATCTGGATGAAAACTTGATGCGTGTTGGTGAAACCAACTCTATCATCATCCATCATCAGGGACCCCACCACCCAGGACGTGCCCTCTTCTTGCTGCTCTCCTCAGGAAAGGACCCTTAAGACTCATACTACCAGGTTCAGGAAGAGTTATTACTCCCCAACCATCAGGATCCTGAACCAAAAGGGCAAACTTCACTCAATTTCACTTGGCCCAGATTGAAATGCCCCCACAACCAAAGGACTCACCTCCCGGGATTCTTCGACTCATGTTCTTGATCTTTATTGCTTATTTATTTATTATTACCCTTTCTTTCTTTTTGCATTTGCACAGTTTGTTGTCCTTTGCACAATCGTTGAACATTCAAGTTGTGCGATCTGTCATTGATTCTGTTATGGCTATTAGTCTATAGATTTATTGAGTATGCCCACAAGAAAATGAATCTCAGGCCTCTATATGGTGACATAGATATACTTAGATAATTAATTTACTTTGAATTTTGAAATGTTGAACTTTAGAAAGATCTTAGGAAATCAGCAGGAAGATTATATGGGCCACAATATCAGAATGGGCTGAAACTTGACCCAAAGGTTCCTGGTCCCTTTGGGAGCAGGAGACAGTTACTCCAGCCAAATAAACCAATTGATCACTCAAAGAACAGGTACGGATATTCCCAGTCTTGGATAGGATGAGGCTAGGTAGGACTTTTTGACCAGCACAGATGTAATGGTCCATATGGGCAATTTTTTGGTCAGAAGTTATACAAGCAGCATAGCTTTGAATGATATCATGCTTATGAAGGGTGGAAGGCCACCAGTGATGTCTTGGAAGGAGATAATTCAGAGGTAATGTACGAGGAGTGTCTGATGGCTCTAGGTCTGTATTCACTGGACTCTAGAAGAATGAAAGGGATCTCACTGAAACATACTAAAAATAGAAAGACCTAGATAGAGTGGATGTGGAGAGGATAGTTCCAATAGTGGAAGAGTCTAGGACCAGTGGGCACAGCTTCAGAATACAAGAATGTGCCTTTAGGACAGAGATGAGGAGCAATACCTTTAGCTAGTGGGTAGTGTATCTGTGAAGTTCAATGCCAGGTCACTGTGGAGGCCAAGTCACTAGATATATTTAAGGGGAGGTTATTTAAGTGGAAGTTGATAGATTCTTGATTATTCAGGGTATCAAAGGTTACAGGGAGAGGCAGGAGAACACAGTTGAGAGGGATAATGGATCAGTCATGATGAAATGGCAGAGCAAACTTGATGGGCCAAATAGCCTAATACTGCTCCTATGTCTAAGGGTCTTATGGTCTTACTAACTTACTGTGGTAATATTTTGGTTCATGTGCTTTGTGGTTCAGAAGGAATGTTATTTTGTTTGGTTGTATATACGTATAGTCAGATGACAATAAACTTGAACTTGAATATCCAATTATCAGAAAGAAATGTGATCTGCAGAACGGTTAGAGATGCAAATACATACACACACGTGGGCCTGTCTTTTCAAGAGGTGCATGAAGCTCTGAGGATTGAAACAGTTGGAGCTGAGATGATCATAGAGTGACTAGTGATAATTAGCCACTATATCTGTGTGTCAGTCCTTGTGATGATGAATCAGTATTAGACCTCCAACTCTCAATAAGTCAAAATATTGATTTAGGTGACCTTACAATAGTTTTTATTGAGGCAATTAGGCAATATGTCACCAGTTCTGCCTGTCACTTAATTTTTTTCTGCTAATCATTTCTGATGATAGATACTAAATTCAAGCCAACCAACTACAATCGAACATAAAGCAGTTCCCTGACAGCCAGGCCAGTAATAAAGTTCCAGTTGCCTGGGGAAAATTCCCATCACAGTGCCAAGACAATCGTGCTGCTGCTGCTGCTGCTCTGATCTCAGGATCACTACGATACCGGCGCACAGTCCACTTCCAGCTCCATCCCAGGGAGCTCGACACTGTCACAAATCAAGGTATTAACCCGGCACATAGAAGCAGTCACAAGGAAGGCTAGCTTACGTCTTCACTTTCTCAGGAGGGTAAGGGGGTTCAGCTTATCATGGGATACTCTAACAAGCTTCTACAGATGTGGAACGTGCAACAGCAGAGTGCAGTGCAGGCCATTCAGCCCATACTGTAATACCAGCCTTTTAACCATCCTACTTTTGTCTGTTATGCATTTGGCGTTTAGGGCAGCAATGAGGGTCCTCCGTCTCTCACGGTGTTCACGGCTCCCTTCATCGTGTCAGTAGCTCCTCTCAGTTTTCACTACTGTGAGCCGTGCCAGTCCAGGGTGGAAACTCAGGAACACTCAGGTGTAGAGGGCATCTTCGTTGCTGCTTCTGTAAACAGTTTTGCTTGACTACTCAGGGTTGATGGCCCTGAGCGGAACTCCTGAACCTGGAGGATTGGTGGACCACTCTGAGTCTGACCTCTACCCTTTGACCTGTTTGTCATGGGGGACCCTGCCAAGAGGCAAAGCATAAAGCCCTGACTCCAGCCAACACACATTTCCAGGTCACTGAGGCACGCAAGCCTCCAGACCATGACAAGGTTGTGGTCCTCTAGGAAGTTTTTAACCTACTCGAGAGTGCAGTCTAATGGCTCCCTCTCACAAAACCTTTGATTTTCCTTCATCCATGTGCGAAGCTGGAATTTCTAAAATGTACCTAGGAAAAAAAAAACTACATCTGACATTTTTCCCTTCTATTTTCCTCCAGTCATCTTAAAATTATGCCCTCTTGTATTAGTAATTTCTGTGAATGTTAACCCTTTCATTCCCAAAACAAAGCAGATGGCAGGAGCTGGAATATGGAGCAATAAGCAAGATTCTGGAGGAAATTTTCAGGTCACGCAGCATCTGTGGGGGGGGGGGGGGGTGGGGAGCGGAATCCAACCCTCCTTTTCCAAGTGTAGTCATCTTCCCCTTGAGTACAACACGTGAACTACTGCTAACTCTGTAGTGATGTTCAGTGCCTCCTGAGGTTGTGAGCGGACTGGCAGCGAAGTAAAATAATGGATGGAGGCCAATCTCTATGTGCTTCTGTATCCCCAATCACACCACTGGAAATCCAATAATGTCCATTATTTCCTTCCAAATTTGAGACAATAAAACACCTCATACAATGATTCTCGGCATCATTTTCAATGGGATCCTACCACCAACCACATCTTCTCTCCCTCCCAACTCTCTGCAGGAATCACTCCTTCCATGATTGCCTTGTCCATTTGACTCTTCCCACTAATCTGCTTCCTGGCATTTATCCCTGCAAGTGGCTTAAGTGCCACACCCGCCCATGCATCTCCTCCGTCACATCCGTTCAGGGCGCCATCCAGTCTTCCAAGCGAGGCAACACTTCACCTGTGAGTCTGTTGGGGTCACCTACTGTATCCAGTGCTCCTGAGGCAGCCTCCTCTACAGTGCTGAGAACCGACTTAGACTGGGCTCCATTCTGCTGAGCACTTGCAGTGAAGAGGGCAAATGGAATGTTGGCCTTTGTTACAAGGGGAATTGAATACAAGAGCAAGGATGTCCTTTTGCATTTGTACAGGGCCCTGGTGCGACCACACCTGGAATATTGTGTACAGTTTTGGTCTCCAGGTTTAAGGAAGGACATTCTGGCAATTGAGGAAGTGCAGCGTAGATTCACTAGGTTGATTCCTGGGATGGCAGGGCTGTCTTACGCAGAGAGATTGGAGAGATTGGGCTTGTACACGCTGGAATTGAGGAGATTGAGAGGGGATCTGATTGAAATGTTTAAGATAATTAAAGGATTTGATAGGATTGAGGCAGGAAATATGTTCCAGATGTTGGGAGAGTCCAGTACCAGAGGGCATGGATTGAGAATAAGAGGTCAGTTATTTAAAACAGAGTTGAGGAAGAGCTTCTTCTCCCAGAGAGTTGTGGAGGTGTGGAATGCACTGCCTCGGAAGACGGTGGAGGCCAATTCTCTGGATGCTTTCAAGAAGGAGCTAGATAGATATCTGATGGATAGGGGAATCAAGGGATATGGGGACAAGGCAGGGACTGGGTATCGATAGTGAATGATCAGCCATGATCTCAGAATGGCGGTGCAGACTCGAGGGGCCGAATGGTCTACTTCTGCACCTATTGTCTATTGTCACTTCACACAGTTCACAGCAAGCAGGATTTTCTGATGGCGAGCCATTTTAATTCCAGTCCCTATTCCCATTCCATCATCTTGGTTCATGACCTCCTCATGATGAGGTCACTCTGAAGTCGGAAGAGCAATGCTTCATATTCTGTCCGCATAGCCTCCAACTTGATGGCATGAACATTGATTTCTCTAACTTGCAGTAATTCTCCCCATCCCTCTTCCCTTTTTCTTCCATTCCTAACTCCGGCTCCCCTCCTGCCTCTTTGCCTCACCAGCCCATCATCTCCATTGAGGGAGAGGTTGTTTTCTTAACACCACTGTGTCAGAGAGATGACTTCTTCCCTGTAGGCCTCCTCGTTATTGTTTGAGATAAGGCCAATCAGTGTAGTGTTGTCGGCAAATTTAATTAGCAGATTGGAGCTGTGGGTGGCGACGCAGTCATGAGTAAAGGAGGGGACTCAGTACACAGCCTTGAGGGGCTCCTGTATTGAGAGTCAGAAGGTTGGAGGTGGGGGAACTCACTCTTTCAATCTGCTGGCTATCTGACAGGAAGATCTTCTGGTGCACTTAGAAATCATCAGGTGTGATGTTGTGTGCCTCACTGGGTCATGGATGAAAGAAGATCATAGGTGAGACCTAAACATCCAACGACAAACAGGTAGTCAGAGGGTTGGGGTGGCTCTGTTGGTAAAAAAATGTGATCAAATCCTTAGGAAGAGGTGACATAGGTTTGGAAGATGTAGAATCATTGTGGACAGAGTTACAGGGGTAAAAAGACCCTGTTGGGAGTTCTATACAGGTCTCTGAACAGTAGCCAGGACGTGAGACATAAAGTACAATGGGTAACAGAAAAGGCACACAAATGGGCAACGTTACAATAGTCATTGGGGGATTTCAATATGTAGCTAGATTAGAAAAACTAGGTTGGCGCTGGCCAGAAGGAATTTGTAGAATGTCTATGAGATGGTCCTTTAGAGCAGCTTGTAGTAGAGCATAGCAGGCCAAAGGCAATTCTGGATTTATTGCTGTGCAATGAACCAGATTAGACTAGGGAGCCCTCAGGACACATGATCATAATTCACCCTGTAGTTTGAGAGGGAGAAGCTAAGTTCAGATGTATCAGTATTATAGTGGAGGAAAGGGAACTAGAGGCACGAGAAAGGAGCTGGCCAAAGCTGACTGGAAAGGGACACTAGCAGGGACGATGGCAGAACAGCAATCGATGCTGTGTACAGTACTGCTGCAGTAAAACAAAAGAATTCACGTCCTTTGTGTTAGTGATAATACATCTTGTACAATAAAATAAATGTAATGACACATGCAAGTCTAGGGAGAGAAATAGAAAGAAAGAGAAAATATAATATAATATGAGAAATATAGAAACAGAGCATTTCACCAATTATAAACAGACCTGTGGCATGAATGACACTAATTTAACTCACACATATTCATACATTCTGGAGAACTCTGGAAATTTTGAATGTGAAAGGCCAACTGCAAGGAATTGCCACTGTTAAAAACTTGCTCTTCCAATTTCTTCTGCTTATTAGTTCAGTGGCAGAGAAAGGATGTGTTGACTGGCTGTCAAGAGCGTCCGATTGAATAGTGAGTCGGGAAGAGGATTTGTTGGGTAGCCAATGATCGGAAGCACAGGATGAGGGAGAGCTGGTGCCATGGGAGTCATTTGCCGGAATGTCCAGGAATATTGTCAAGCAAAGTAAGCAACTGTCATCTCCAACTTGCAATCATTCTGTGAGTGAGACTCGATGCCTGCAGCCAACTACTGCCTTGTCCTTTATTAATCTGGACTGGATTCAAACTGGGGCATCGAAGACAGTGTTTTAAACCATAGCAGATGACATTTTGTGGTTTCCTAGTAAAACAGATAAATATGGTTGTGCTGGGACTCGTATTGATTTTTTTGCTTTGTACTCGAGGAGAGAAAATCGCAAATTTCAAACAATATATACTAGGTGGCCACTTTATTAGGTACTTCTGTACACCTGCTTGTTCATGCAACAACTCAGAGTGCATAAAAGCTTGCAGACATGGTCAAAAGGTTCAGTTGTTGATCAGCCCATACATCAGAATGGGGAAGAAATGGGACCTAAGTGACTTTGATCATGGAGTGATTGTTGGTTCCAGGTTTCGATATCTCAGAAACTGCTGGATTTCCTGGGATATTCACGCACAACAGTCTCTAGAAAAACACATCCAGTGAGCAGCAGTTCTGTGGATGAAAACACCTTGTAAATGAGAGAGGGGAGAGGAGAATGGCCAGACTGGCTTAAGCTGACAGGAAGGTGATGGTAACTCAAATGCGTGATACAACACCGGGGGGGGGGGGGGGGGTGAGGGGAGAGCATCTCTGAATGCACAACATGTTGAACCCTACACGAGGAAATCTGCAGATGCTAGAAATTCAAACAACCCACACAAAATGCCGGTGGAACACAGCAGGCCAGGCAGCATCTATAAGGAGAAACACCGTCGACGTTTCAGGCCGAGACCCTTCGTCAGGACCAGCATTTTGTGTGTGATGTTGAACCATGAAGTGGATGAGCTATATCAGCAGGAGATCACAAACATACACTCAGTGGCCACTTTATTAAGTACAGGAATTACCTAATGAAGTGCTTACTGAGTGTATAATCCAACTTTGCCTTCACTAAATGTACAATTGTCCAACAGTGAAATGTCCAAGGTGAAAAGTTCAAAGTAAATTTATTGTTAAACTATGTATATGTCACCATGTACAACCTTGAGATTCATTTTCTTGCAGGAACTTACAGGAAAATGTGGAAATACAGAAGAATTTTATGATAAGCCATACATAGACAGACAAGCAACAAATGTGCAAAACAACAAGCTGCAAATTGTAAAATATGCTGAGAACATGAGCTGTTAAAATCATAACAGAGCAGGATTAGGACATTTGGGCCATCAGTTCTGCTGAATCATTCAATTATGGCTGATTTATTGTCCTCCTCTCCCATATTCTCCTGCCTTCTCCCCATGACGTCTGACACTTCGATTAATCAAGAACCTATCACTCTCCACTTTAAACATGCCCCATGACTTGGCATTTTGTCTTGTCAAAGGCCTTCTAAAAATCCAAGGAAATAACATCCACTGACTCTCCTTTGTCTATCCTGTCTGTCATTTCCGCAATGGATTCCAACAGATGTGTGACTGTTTCCGCTGGTAGTTTCCAGGGTCCCGGGGGGGTAAAATGTCTAATGCTAGACAGCATGTAGTTAAAGAGACAGTGTCAGTGGGAGAGTTTGTGTGGAGTAAGCTTTTTCACACAGATTGTGGCGGATGGCTGGAATGGGCTGCCAGGGGGTGGTGATGGAAATATGTTTAAAAAGCTTTTACATGTGCCTTTGAATATGCAGAGAATGTAAGGGTGTGGTTCATGTGCAGACTGATGTGAGTAGTTAAATTAGCTACATTAACATTTGGTTCAGCAGTGTGTTGTGGGCTGAAGGGCCTGCTCCTATGCTGTACTGTTGTTCATTCCATGTGTAAAGCAGTCTCTTCAGTTAACAGCCATAACTGTTCATTCCGTAAACTCTGAGACCCAATGGGCATTTATCTCATTGTAAGACCCTTCCATTCTCCCATGCTCCACTCTCCTCTCTGATCAGATTCCTTCTTCCTTAGCTCTTTACCTTTTTGACCTATCACTTCCCAGCTTCTAAGTTCACCCCCTCTCCGCACCCATCTGGTTTCCCCTATCACCTCGAGCTTGTACTCCTTACCTCCTCTCCCCCCACCCCCCAACCTTCTTACTCTGGCTTCTTCCTCCTCCCTTTCCTGTCCTGATGAAGGGTCCTGGCCCAAAATGTCAACTGTTTATTCCTCTCCATAGATGCTGCCTGACCTGCTGAGTTCCTCCAGCATTTTGTGTATGTTGCAATGATGCACCAGATTGCTCCTGATACCACAGTGATACAGCAGATGTCTAAACATATGGCAGCCTTCCTCTCTAATCCTGAAATGGGAATTCTAACCAGGAATTAGATTCCACCCGGCAGAACAAACACAATCAGAAGGAAAGGACTTGGACAAGATGTGTCCTGGTTCATTCAACACTCCTTTGACAGTGATGTCAGTGAAGTGCAGATTATTGAGGTGACTCTAAAAATTCTTCTTGGATCTTTTGCAAAGGAAGTCTCATGGTGTAAGCTTCAAGGATTGGCTTTGGAAGATCAGTGAAATTAACGCTAACAGACCATGTGCTCTGCTTCAGGTCAAAGGGTAAAATTTGGACAGACGGTTGTCTCTCTGGGAAAGGACCTCATTTCCAACTTCTGCCGGTGAGTGAGCTCAGATCTGAGGAACGATGTACGCAGAGGCGGTGTGCCATGCATTTAAGGTTTAAGAATGCAGAACTGTAAAATAGAGCATTAAAACCAGAGTTTGTATAATACTGGGACTGTGATAAGAAAGGGAAACCATCAGGCCGAGCAGAGATGAGATACAGGGCTACTAGAGGTGGAGCAGGCTAAAGAGAAATACAAGTAATTATATTGTACTTCTTATGAACACAAAAAGTTCTGCAGATGCCGGAAATCCCGGTCAACACGTACAAAATGGTGGAGGAAATCAGCATGTCAGGCAGCAAAGAGAGGAATAAGCAGGTGCTGTTTCAGGCCAAAACCCTTCATCTGGACTTTTCAATGCTTTGGGCTGAGACCTTTGATCAGGTCCTCGTGAAGGGTCTCAGCCCAAAGTGCCGACTGTGTATTCTCCCCCATCGATGCTCCCTGGCCTGCTGAGCCCCTGCAGCATTTTGTATGTGCTGTGTCTCTTATGCCGCCAGGCTTGAAACACTTTACTGACAATGGGGTTCTTCAGTAACATGGTAGCAACTAAATCTATTATCAAAATACACATCCTACCTTAAGACTCACTTTCCTGTAGGCATTTACAGGAAAATGAAGAAATACAACACAGTTTTTGAAAAACTACAGATAAACAAAAACTAACAACCACAGTGCAAAAGAAGACAAATCATGCAAATTATAACAAAAAATCATATGGTAGCCTAAGGGTTAGTGCATCGCTGTTACAACTCGGGACACCGGAGTTCAGAGTTCAATCCCAGCACCCCCTGGGAGGAGTTTCTATGCTTTACCCATGATCTCATGGGTTCTCCTCCGGCTCTTCCAGTTTCCTCCCACAGTCCAGAAACGCATGGGTTAGTGGGTTAATTGGTCATTGCAAATTGAACCATGATCAAGCTAGGGTTAAATAGGGGGGGCTGCTGGGTGGCACAGCTCTAGGGGCCTATTCTGCACTTTATCTCGAAATAAATATTCGGGCAAAATGGTAATATCGCGGTTGGTGCAACGCTATTGCAGCTCAGAGCATTCTTCAGTCTGGAGTTCAAAACTAATCCCGCTCTGTAAGGAGGCTCTGTCCGTCCTCTCGGGGAATGCAGGGGTTTTCTCTGGGTCCTCTGCTTTTCTCCTAGTCCAATGACGTACCAGGTAGGTTAACTGGCCATTTGTAAATTGTCCTGTGACTAGGTTAGGGTTAATTGGGTTTGTTGGAAATTGCTGGGGCAGCATGGGGCAAAGGGCTTCAAAGGGGCAGAAGGGCCTCCTCCATGCTGTATCACTAAATAAGTAAGTAATGATACTGAGAACATGAGTTGTAGAGTCCTTGAAAGTGAGTCCATAGGTTGTGGAATCAGTTCAGTGTTGAGGGGAGCGAAGTTGTCCATGTTGGTTCAGGAGCCTGATAGTTGAGCGGTAAAAGCTGTGGTGTCGGACCCAAGGCTCTTGTGCCTCCTATCCAGCGAGCACAGAAGTGGTTTGTGCACAGCAAGATCCCACAACTGTCAGAGAATATTGATCAGAGAGCTTGACCGAAGGACTGCTTCCTCTGCTCAGCCTTGTCACTGGAGATTTTTTTTTTGAAAACTTTTTTTTATTGCATTTTTGATTACAGAATAAAGTATGGAAAAAAAATGTATATAACCCTTCCCCCCTCCCCTTAACCCCTCCCCCCTAACTTCCCTATAGAAAAAAAAGAGAAAGAAAGAAAGAAAGAAAAAAGAGTGCCTGGTTGTTGGAAGATCTCCACATGCTCCATGGAGTTCGTAATAACTTTATATATTTATTTCTTTCCTCAAGTAATCAATTGTTTCATCTTCAGAGCACCTATATATTTAGTCCTGTCTTTTGTAAATAAGGGCACTAAATTTTCAGAAATGTTTCATATTTATCTCTTAAATTATAAGTAATTTTTTCTAATGGAATACAGCCATAAATTTCTTTCTTCCAACAATCTATACTTAAATATGTATCCGATTTCCAAGTAACCGCAATAGCCTTTTTGGCTACTGCCAGTGTAATTTTTATGAATTCTTTCTGATATTCATTTAGTTTGAGTTTCAGTTTTATCCCTTCAATATCACCTAGTAAGAGTAATATTGGATTATGAGGAAGTTGTGTTCCTGTAATTTGTTCCAGCAAAAGTCTTAAATTTGTCCAAAAAGGTTGAATTTTAGAACAAGATCATGTCACTGGAGATTTTATGTTAGTCTGCCTGTGCCTCGGGTTTAAGGTCTGATTAGATTGACAGCCAGTTTTGATCTACCTGGACACGTGATGAATCCCAGAGAGCAAGGACTGTGAAAAGCAACACGCACAAAATGCTGGAGGAACTCAGTAGGCCAGGCAGCATCTGTGGAAAAGAGTGAACAGTCGACGTTTCAGGCCAAGACCCTTCATCAGGACTGGAAAGAAGGATGAGAAGTTAGAGCAAGAAGGTGAGGGAGTTGAGGAAGAAGTACAAGGTGGTAGGCGATAGGTGAATCTGGCAGAGGAGGAGGTGTGAAGTAAAGAGCTGGGAAGTTGATAGTAAAAGAGATAAAGGGCTGGAAAAGGGGGCATTTGATCGGAGAGGGTAGAAGACCATGGAAGTAAGGGGGAGGAACACCAGAGGGAGGTGATGAACCGTTAAGGAGATGTGAGAGAGGGAAACAGGAACAGGAATGGTGAAGGTGGGAGGGGGGGTGCTGGGCAGTTACCAGAAGTTTGAGAAATCGGTGTTTGTGCCATCAGGGTGGAGGCTGCCCAGACAGAATATAAGCTGTTGCGCCTCCTCCAACCTGAGTAAGGCTTCATCACAGCTGCAGGGGAGGCAGTGAACTGACAAGTTGGGTGAAAGACTGTGAAAAGCATGCTGGAGCACCACTGGACAGTCGATGTGAGAAGCAGGACTAACCACCAGTTCTGTTTCGTTCATTAAAAGAACATGGAATATAGGACATCCCTGCACCTAGCTGAAAATTTATTAAATGCCTCTAATGTATTGGGACGCCATGGTAAGATGGTGGTTAGCAGGATGCCATTCTAGCTCGAGGTGTCAGAGTTCGGAGTTCAATTCCGATGCTGTCCATAAGATGTTTCTGTGTCCTTCCCATAAGCATATGGGTTTTCTCCATATGCTCTGGTTTGCTCCCACATTCCAAAGTCGAACCGGTTAGTAGGTCAGTTGGCCATTGTAAGTTAACCTAGAATTAGGCTAGGGTTAATTAGGTAGGTTGCTGGGCTATGCAGCTGGGCCACAAAGCCCTGTTCCACACCGTATGTCTAAATTAAATAAGATCTGTCTCTATCACAACCCATGGCACAGCATTCCATCCACTCACTGCTGTCTGCGTAAAAAAAAAACTTGCCTCTGACATCTCCACCCTATACTTTTCTCCAGTCATCATGAAATTATATACCTTTGTATTAGCTATTTCACCCTAGGAAAGAGTCTCTGGTTGTCCACTCAGACCATGTTGCTCATCATCTTGAACCCTCTCCAGGTTTATGAATGAGGCAGACATTAGACCAAGAACTTTTGATGCATAATAAATCTGAGGAGGTAACATGGGAGCAAAAGAGTGATGAATACAGGGCTGAAGCACGCAGTATATGGAATAATGTAGATGATCTGAATTTACTGAATTGATTTTATTTCTTACATCCTTCACATACATGAGCAAAAATCTTTACGTTACATCGCCATCTGAATGTGCAATGTGCAACCATAGTAATTTATAATAAGTAGAACACTCAACGTAATATAGAGTACACGCAAATCAGTGTGAGTTCACAGTCTGATGGCCTGGTGGAAGAAGCTGTCCCAGAGCCTGTTGGTCCTAGCTTTTATGCTGTGGTACCGCTTCCCAGATGGTAGCAGCTGGAATAGATTGTGGTTGGGATAGTTTGGGTCCCCAGTGATACTACGGGCCCTTTTTACACACTCGTCCTTGTAAATGTCCTGAATCATGGGAAGTTCACAACTACAGATGTGCTGGGCCGTCCGCACCACTCTCTGCAGAGTCCTGCGATTAAGAGAGGTACAGTTCCCAGTGAAGCAGCCAGTCAGGCTGGAGGAACTGAATGGGTTAGGCAGCATCATTACAGGGAGCAACACAAACAAAATGCTGGATGAACTCAGCAGGACAGGCAGCATCTCTGGAAATGAGTTAACAGTACATGTTTTGGGCTGAAACCCTTCATCAGGACTGGAAAGGAAGGGGAAAAGACAGAGTAAGAGGTGGGGGGAGGAGAGGAAGAAGTACAAACATGTGCAAGTGTCAATAAACAAACTTAAATAAATCTGAACATGTGAACAGACTTAATAATGATCAGAATCAGGTTTATTATCACTGCATGTGACGTGAAATTTGTTAACTTAGCAGCAGCAGCAGCAGTTGTTCAATATAATACATAATCTAACAGAGAGAAAAAATAATAATACTAATAAATCAAATGAAACATAATAACAATTAATAAACAAGTAAATCAATTACATATATTGAATAGATTTTTTTTAAATATGCAAAAACAGGAATACTCTATATTAAAAAAAGTGAGGTAGTGTCCAAAGCTTCATTGTCAACTCAGGAATTGGATGGCAGAGGGGAATCACTGAGTGTGTGCCTTCAGGCTTCTGTATCTCCTACCTGATGGTAACAGTGAGAAAAGGGCATGTGAAACCTAGCACATGTGCTAGGTCTTGGAGATCCTTAATAATCAATGTTGCCTTTCTGAGACACCGTTCTCTAAAGATGTCCTGGGTGCTTCGTAGATTGGTGTCCAAGATGGAGCTGACTAGATTTACAACCTTCTGCAGCTTCTTTTGGTCCTGTGCAGTAGCCCCTCCATACCAGACAGTGAGGCAGTCTGTCAGAATGCTCTCCACGGTACAACTATAGAAGTTTTTGAGTGTATTTGTTGACATGCCAAATCGCTTCCAACTCCTAATAAAGTATACCCGCTGTCTTGCCTTCTTTATAACTACATCGATGTGTTGGGACCAGGTTAGATCCACAGAGATCTTGACACCCAGAAACTTGAAGCTGCTCACTCTCTCCACTTCTGATCCCTCTATGAGGATTGGTATGTATTCCTTTGTCTTACCCTTCCTGAAGTCCACAATCAGCTCTTTCTTCTTACTGACATTGAGTGCCAGGTTATTGCTGCAGCACCACTCCACTAGTAGGCATATCTCACTCCTGTACGCTCTCTCATCACTACCTGAGATCTACCAACAATGGTTATATTGTTAGCAAATTTATAGATGGTATTTGAGCTATGCCTAGCCACACAGTCATGTGTATACAGAGAGTAGAGCAGTGGGCTGAGCACACACCCTGAGGTGCACCGGTGTTGATCGTCAGCGAGGAGGATATGTTATCACCAATCTGCAGAGACTGGTTTTCTGGTTAGGAAGTTGAGGATCCAATTGCAGAGGGAGGTACAGAGGCCCAGCCTCTGCAACTTCTCAATCAGGATTGTGGGAATGATGTTACTAAATGCTGAGCCATAGTCGATGAACAGCATCCTGACGTAGGTGTTTGTGTTGCCTAGGTCTAACGCCATGCAGAGAGCCATTGAGATTGCATCTGCCGTTGACCTATTGTGGTGACAGGCAAATTGCAATGGGTCCAAGTCCTTGCTGAGGCAGGAGTTCAGTCTAGTCATAACCAACCTCTCAAAGCATTTCATCACCTTCGATGTGAGTGTTACCGGGTGATAGTCATTAAGGCAGCCCACATTATCCTTCATAGGCACTGGTATAATAGTTGCCTTTTTGAAGCAAGTGTGAACTTCTGCCCATAGCAGTGAGAAGTTGAAAATGTCTTTGAATGCTCTCGTTAGCTGGTTGGCACAGGTTTTCAGAGCCTTACCAGGTACTCCATCGGGACCTTCCGCCTTGCGAGGGTTCACTCTCCTTAAAGACAGTTTAATATCGGCCTCTGAGACAGAGATCACAGGGTCATCAGGTGCAGCAGGGACCTTCACAGCTGTAGTTGTGTTCTCCCTTTCAAAGTGGGCATAGAAGGTGTTGAATTCATCCGGTAGTGAAGCATCACTGCCATTCATGCTGTTGGGTTTTGCTTTGTAGGAAGTAATGTCAGAGTTGCTGCGCATCTGATATCACCTCCAACCTCTTCGCCCTTGAAATAGCCCTCCGCAAATCAAACCTGGTTTTCTGGTACAGGCCTGTGTTGCCAGACTTGAACGCCACAGATCTACCCCTCAGCAGATGACGTACCTCCTGGTTCATCCACAGCTTTTGATTTGGGAATGTACAGTGAGTCTTTGTGGCCACACACTCATCCACACAGGTTTGAATGAAGTCAGTAACAACTGCAGCATACTGATCGCAGGTGAATCGCTGAATACAGTCCAGTCCACCGATTCAAAGCAGTCCTGTAGGTGTCCCTGTGCTTCCCTTGTCCATACCATCTTGGTCCTCACTGCTGGTGCTGCAGTCTTCAGTCTCTTCCTGTACTCAGGGAGTAGAAACACAGCCAGGTGATCAGACTTTTCGAAGTGAGGGCATGAAAAAGCACGGTAAGCATTCTTGATAGTGGTGTACAGTGGTCCAGTGTGTTGTTTCCTCCGGTATTGCAAGTGATATGTTGATGGTAATTGCCTAGTGATTTTTTTCAGACTGGCCTTGTTAAAATCTCCCAAAACAATGATGAATGTGTTAGGGTGTGCTGTTTCAATAGAACAAGATGGACTTCTGATTGGAGGGAAGCATAGAAGAGATATCAGGAAATGGGCTTTTTAAACAGAGACTGGTGAAAATTTCTCTAACCACAGGGTGGTAAATCTGTGGAAATCGTTGCCTCAGGCAGCTGCGGATATCAGATCACTGGATATACTTAAGGCAGAGGTTGATAGGTTCTTGATTGGTGAGGGTGTGAAAGGTTAAGGGGAGAAGGCAGGAGAATGGGGCTGAGAGGGAAATGGATCAGCCTTGGTGAAATGGTGGAGCAGACTCGATGAGCCAAATGGCCTAATTCTGCTTCTATGTCTTATTGAATATGTGGAACCACTGCCCGGGGTGGTGGTAGATGCAGATACATTAGGGACTTTTGAGAGACACTTAGATAAGCACATGGATGACAAATATGTGGTAGGGAAGGGTGAGATTGATATATAGGGTAGATTAAGTGTTAGCATTAATTGTGGGCCAAATGGCCTGTGCTATTTCTACTGTTCTATGTTCTATGATGTGCACACCCAGGAACCTGAAGCTCTCAGGTTACAGGTACTGCACATCGACTTGCTTACAGATCCATGGGATGGTTTTGCACCCCGTCAGTTTCAGACTCAGTTGGCACAAGGGAAAAGGTTGTAGATTACTAGTCTGTAATGAATCATCTGCTTTGTCATCAAGTGACCAGCGATGCCTCTTTAACATGACAAACACACTGCCACCATAAGGGGATTTAGCCAAGAACAAATCAGGTCAGCAGTTGCACTTTACCCAGAGAGAATTTAATGATTGCAATCAGTGTTAGTCAGCATGCTAGTGGAAGCGGAGGGTAGTGATATGAATCACCAAGTATAGGAAGATGATCACATTGAAATAATTCTCCCAAGCCGCAGAATGCTAAATAGGCTGTACTGATGATAGCAGCCCAGTGAGGACTGTAATCACTAATGAGTTCCTTAAAGAGCAGGACATAACAGAGATGGGCTTCATATTATGATGATTTTTATATACTCAAAAACTTCACTCAAGTTGAATTACAGAAACATAAAGTACAGAAGGAAGGCGGGAAGGTAGTAAAGAAAGAAGAAAGGAATGAAGGAAGACAAGAAGAAAGAAAGATTAGCAGTGAGGAGTGTAATTCAAAGTTCAACATTCAAAGTACATTTATTATCAAATTATGTATGCTTTATACAAGCTTGAGATTCATCTCCTTACAGTCAGGCACAAAACAAAGAAACCCAATAGAACCCATTTGAAAAAAGAAGACTGTCAAACACCCAGCATGCAGAAATAAAACAAAATCTGCAAACAATAAAAGTAAGCAAATAGCATTCAGAACTGAAGTTCGCAGAAGTGAGCCGGGCATCACTGCAGCCGATTCAGGAGCCCATTGGTTGCCAGCCACAGCCTCATTTCAACTCACTTACTAATGAGTTCCTTAAGGAACAAGACTAAACAATAATTGGCTTCATATTATGATTTTTATTATTGTTTATTTATTGAGATACAGCATGGAATAGGCCCTTCAGTCCCTTCGAGCTGCACCGCCCAACATCCTAGCTTACTCATGGGACAATTTACAATGACTAATTAACCTGCTAACTGGTACGTCTTTGGACTGTGGGAGAAAAGCAGAGTACCCAGTGGAAACCTACGTGGACATGGGGAGGACATACAAACTCCTTACAGGCAGCAGCAGGGATTGAACCTGGGTTGCTGGTGCTGTAAAGCATTGTGCTAGGCACTACCCGACTGTGACAACAAATTCTTACAAGATTATTTTTATAAGGAACGATTTTGTTCGCTCTGAATTATAGAATCCTGAAGTACAGGAGGAGGAAAAAAGGAAAGATGTGAGGAAGGAAAGAAAGAAACATTAGCTTTATTTGTCACAAGAACATTGAAGTGTACAGTGAAATGCGGCATTCAGCTTCAAATCAAATCAGCAAGGACTGTGCTGGGCGGCCCCCACTCCCAGAGGCAACAAAGCATGTCCACAAAGGATGTTTCCCATGGTGGGGGAGTATAGGACACGAGGGCACAGCCTCAGGATAGAGGTGCGTCCATTTAAAGATGAGATGCGGAGAA
This sequence comes from Hypanus sabinus, assembly GCF_030144855.1. Classification (NCBI taxonomy): domain Eukaryota; kingdom Metazoa; phylum Chordata; class Chondrichthyes; order Myliobatiformes; family Dasyatidae; genus Hypanus; species Hypanus sabinus. Next base: position 17,242,914 of record NC_082707.1, read on the forward strand.
ATTTCTGTATCCAGAAGGTGGTGAAATTGTGGAATTTGTTACTGCAGGCAGCTGTGGAGGCCAGGTCATTGGGTGTATTTAAGGCAGAGATTGATAGGTTCTCGATTGGACATGGCATCAAAAGTTATGGGGAGAAGGCCAGGGAGCAGGGCTGAGGAGGGTGCCAGGATTGAATGACGGAGCAGGCTCGTTGGGCCATATGGCCTAATTCTGAACCTGTGTCTTATGGCTTTATGATTATTGGTACCAAAATGTACCAAGCTATCTGGCTGCCATGATCTGAGACGTCCCTGACCCTGGCACCTGGGGAGCAATGTACAGTACACCTTGTCGCTGTGATCTGCTCGCACTGCTGGTCGGGCTGCCTGAATGACCTTGTCTGGAGTCTCAGGGCTAGGTGTGTCTGCACCCAACCCAGGCACTCCTTCTCTGCCACCTGTCCCACACCCATCTCATATCCCCACCATCCTTTGGTCCCACCGGATTTACAAACTCGCTCTCCGCTTTATGTTGATAAATACAGTATTCTGCGAAGGACTTTTCCACTGTACTGAACATGAGATAGTTAAATCTGTCTTTTACTTGCAATTTCTTTGTTCCAGAATCCAGCACCTGTAGTGTTTTGTGTCTCAGTCTCCAGACCATTGGTCTTCCTTTCGATCATTACTGAAATTAATGGTTCTGCCATTATTCACATCCTTCACGTTCCAGGAATCTCCTCCTGCTTGAGCTGTGACTTAAAATCCATTGTTTTTGAGTGAACGTAGGACCTATCCCCCAGTATCTCCTTACCACAACTGCTGGAGGAACTCAGCAGGTCGAGCACATGCTGTGGGCGGAAAGGGCTTACTGAAATTTTGGCTCGAAACCTTGCATCAGGAGCTTTGAAACATTAGCCATTCCTTTCCTCATACTGTTGTCACTTGATTAGCTCCGTTCCTTCAGCTGATTGTTCCGGATTCCAACATCAGCTGTCTCCTGGGCCTCCTTAATATTGCCTCGTGGTTTAATCTCAGTGTCCCTTGTTCAACAACGCTCCTGAAGCATTTGTTACAGGAATGGTGTTGCAAGAACAAAGTATGTTAGGTTCAAAGTTCAGAGTAAATCTATTAACAAAGTACGTAAATTTCACCATACACTACTCTGTGATTCACTTCTTGCAGGAGCAAAAATATACAACAGAATCAATGGAAAGTTAGACACAAAAACTGGCCATCATGTGCAAAAGAAGCCCAACAGTGTCCATACAAATAATAATAAATATGTAAGTAAATACTGAGAACATGAACTGTTCAGTCCTTGCAAATGAGTCCATAGGTTGTAGAATTGGTTCAGTGTAGAGGTGAGTGAAGTTATCCACTCTGGTTCAGGGGACTGATAGTTCAGGCGTAATAACTGTTACTGAAACTGGTGACATAGGACCTAAGGCTTCTTTGCCTCCTTCCTATTAGCAGCAAGGAGAAAAGAACATGGCTTGGATCTGTTCCACCCATGTACCTGCCAAAATGCCTTTTAAGTGTCATAGTTGTACAGTCTGTTATCTCCTGGGTGCTCATTCCACATACCCACTGCCCTCTGTGTGAACGGTTTGCCCTTCAGGTCCTCTTTAAACCTCTCCCCATAGTTGGATTATTATTAATATTAGTAATAATTAACAATTAATAACCATTATTAATTATTAATAAATTACTTTCTAATATTTCCCTATGTTTGCTTGTATTTTTATATAAACACAATGTACATATAATTGTTCAGTAAATTTCTGAGTAATTGCAGTATTGCTGATACTTGCCTCGGTAGTATCCAAGACAACTTCAGGGAGTAATAACTCAGAAAGGTGGTGTCCATTATTAAGGACTCACCCTACCCAGGACATGCCCCATTCCTATTGTTACCATCAGGAAGGAGGTACTGAAGTCTAAAGCACACACTCAGCAATTACGGAACAGCTTCTTCCTCTTTGCCATCTGGTTTCTAAGTGGACATTGAACCCATAAACACAACTTCACTTTTTAATTTAACTATTTAATGTACACATATATACTTACTGCGATTTATTTATTTATTTATTTATGTTAGCATGTATGGTGTTGACCTGCTGCTGCTGTTAATAAATTTCATGCCATGTCCAGTGATATTAAACCTGATTGTGATTAACATTCTGTATTTTTCTAGAAGCTGCTCAGTTTCCCTGCAACAAGGGTCACGCCACTTGACTCTGGTTATCTCATAGGTTAATTGTTATCTCTGGAATGTTGTTATCTCTAGTCTGTATATGAGACTACCACAACTTCATTTTCTCTGTCTTTTGATCGTTCGTTCTTTGTTCTTTAATAATAAAACGGCCATTGATAAACAGATGGTGGGGTGGCCTTGGTAATGGCTGCTGCTATCTTGTGACAACATTCCTTGTGGATGTGCTCAATGGTGGTCAAGGCTTTTCCTGTGATCCCAGCATAAGCTGAAATATTAATATCTTAAACATCAATGTGGCCTAGAAATTACACTTTGTAAACATTACAACTGCTAACTCAAACAGATTAATACATCTGCTAAATTGACCAAGACAGCATATTGTCAGGAGGCATTAAGGACTGGTGCATTCTTATTTATACTGTCTGATTTCAAAGCATGAGTAGATTAAATGGAATGAAACACCTTGTTGATTTGACTGAATAATGTTCCAATCTGTTGCCACGGCAACATGATTCCGACTTATGGGATCAGCAGACTGAATTTGCTCATTTAACTCAGGGTGGAATCAGACTGCACAGGAGGAGGCTAGGAGTCTCTCACACACACACCACTATTCTGAATTTGGGAATTTGTAGTTTCCTTAAAAGGTTAGGGACGTTTGGCTTGTCAATAAACTCCGACAGAACTACTGTTGACAGTACCCTGACTGGTTGCATTTGGACCGGTTTGGATATTCGAATGTACAAGACTCCTAAAGGTCGTGGACTCTGCCCAATACATCACAGGCACATCTCTCCCCACCATCGGTGATACGTGCAGGAACTGCTGCCTCAAGAAGGCAACATTTATCAACAAAGATCCCCACCACGCAGGCCATGCCATCTTGTCACAGCCATCACTGGGCTGGAGGTACAGAAGCCGGAAGAGTTCCCGTAGTTCTATATACCACCAGTTTCAAGAACAGCTACTTCCATTCAACCTAAATCACTACCACTTAAGTATTTTTTTCTTATCAAAGCATGTACATTCACTGTCCAATTTGTGAGGTAGATCCAGTACCTGTGGAAGTGGCCACTGAATTATGTTTGCGGTAATCTGTTGCTACAGCCACCCACTTCAAGGTTTGACATGGTCTGCATTCAGAAATGCTCTTCTGCACACCACAGTTGTAATGTGTGGTTATTTGAGTTACTGTCATCTTCCTCTCAGCCTTAACCAGTCTGGCCATCCTCCTTTGAATTCCCTCAATTAACAAGACATTTTCGCCCACAGAAATGCCGCTAAATGGGCATTTCTTTTTCTCAACATTCTTTGTAAAACTCTGGGGACTGTTGTGCTTGAAAATCCTAAGCCATCTGCAGTTTCTGAGAGACACAAACCAACCTGCCTGGCACCAACAATCATTCCATAGCCAAAATCACTGAGATCACATTTCCTCCCCATTCTGATGTTTGGTGTGAACAACAACTGAACCTCTTGACCATGTCTGCGTGCTTTTATGCATTGAGTTGCTGCCACATGATTGGCTGATCAGACTTTTTTGCATTAACAAGCAGGAGTACCTAATAAAGTGGCCATTGAGTGTAATAGCACAATGGTTACTTTACATTACATGGTCATTTTTGTTTAAATTACATTATTGTTTTAAAAATTATGTTTAATTTATGTTATTCTTGCGAAAGACGGCATATATGACACACATACTACTGTAAGCGGAAGACGTGCTACACCTGCCCATACACCTCCTCCCTCACCATCATTCAGGGCCCCAAACAGTCCTTCCAGACGAGGCAACACTTCACCTGCAAGTCTGTTTGGGTCATCATTGGAGGCGTTGTGGACAGCGAGGAAGGCTTTCAAAGCTTGCAGAGGGATCTGGAGCAACTGGAAAAATGGGCCAGAAAATGGCAGATGGAATTTAATGCAGACAAGTGTGAGGTGTTGCATTTTGGAAGGACAAATCAAGGTAGGGCATACACAGTAAATGTTAGGGCACTGAGGAATGCGGAGGAACAAAGGGATCTGGGAGTTCAGATACATAATTCCCTGAAAGTGGTGTCATAGGTAGACGGATTTGTAAAGGTGGCTTTTGGCATCCTGGCATTCATAAATCAAAGTATTGAGTATAGGAGGTGGGATGTTTTGGTGAGGTTGTATAAGACACTGGTGAGGCCAAATTTGGAGTATTGTGTGCAGTTCTGGTCACCTAACTGTAAGAAGGATATCAGTAAGATTGAAAGAGTACAGAGAAGATTTACTAGGATGTTGCCGGGTCTTCAGGAGTTGAGTTACAGGGAAAGATTGAACAGGTTAGGACTTTATTCCTTGGAGTGTAGAAGAATGAGGGGAGATTTGATTGAGGTTTACAAAATTATGAGGGGTATAGACAGAGTAAATGTGAGTAGGCACTTTCCACTTAGATTAGGAGAGATAGGTAGGAGATGGCTTTAGGGTGAAAGAGGAAAAATTTAGGGAGAACATTAGGGGAAACTTCTTCACTCAGAGAGTGGTGGGAGTGTGGAACGAGCTGCCATCTGATGTGGAAAATGCGGGCTCACTCTTAAGTTTTAAAAATAAATTGGATAGATATATGGATGGGAGAGGTTTGCAGGGATATGGACTGGGTGCAGGTCAATGGAGTTAAGGGAATAAAATTTCAGCACAGACCAGAAGGGCTGAATGGCCTGTTTTCTGTACTGTAGTGTTCTATGGTTCTATCTACTGTATCCAACTCTCCTGGTGCAGCCTCCTCTACATCAGTGAGATCAGTAGATTGAGAATGCTTCGTCGAGCACCTTCACTCCGTCTGCCACAAAAGGTGAGTTTCCCTACCTACCATCCGTTGTAACTCTGCTTCCCATTCCTGTTCTGACAGGTCAGTCCCCAATCTCTTCTACTGCTACAGTGAGGCAAGTTCGAGGAGCAATGCCTCTTATTCCATCTGGGTAGCCTTCAACTGATGGCAGAAAGATTGATTTCTCTAACTTGCGGCAATTTCATCTCCCTTCCCCCTCTCTCTTCTATTCATCATTCTGGCTCCCCTTTTGCCCCTTCTCTTCTTGTCTGTCCATCACCTCCTTCCAGTGCTCCTCATCTTTCCTTTTCTTCCATAGTTCACTACCCTGTCCTATCAGATTCCTTCTTCCTCAGCCCTTTACCTTTTCCACCTATCCCCTCCCAGCTTCTTACTTCATTGCCCTCCTCCCACCTTCTTGTACTAGTGTGTTCCTCCTTCCAATACATCAACTGTTCATTCCTCTTCATAGATGCTGCCTGGCTTGCTGAGTTCTTTCCAGCATTCTGGGCAGGTTCCATCGGATTCCCAGCACTGCAGAATCACTTGTGAAACACCGCAGAAATACTATGCATTTGTGATGCTGCTGAAGTAAGCTTTTCATTGCACCTCCACATACCTGCTAATGACCCTAAACATAATTTTGACGTGGAGATCTCTGTCTGATGATTAGTCTGAGAAAGAGCAGGGATCTCATTTTCCTTAAATCTTGGACTACAGCCTTTATTTTGCCAACAATTATATCAAATATACAGTTTTCACTGTTCACTTGTGCATATGACAATTACTTTGACTTTGATTTCTAGCTGTCTCTGAAACTCCGTAAGTCAGAGTTCAAATACTGATTGGGAGCATGGGGAGTTATGACTTTAGATGGATGGTAGGCTGCCCAGACACATGAATGTGGGTGGAAAATCTGCCATGTTTTCTCATATGGTGTATGTTAAACATAAAACATAAACCAGTAGAGCACAGGAACAGGTCCTTGGCCTACAATGTTGTGCCATACTAAAATGGCCAACTAAATTAATCTGCCTATACAATGTCCATATCCTTCCATTTTCCTCATATCCATGTGTATATTTAAACATCTCCTAAGTTTCTAACGTACAGTATCTGCCTTTACCACTGCCCAAGTCAGCGCATTCTAGTAACCCAACACTCTGCATAAAAAGCTAGCCCCTTGCATCTCCTTTGGGATTATCCCCTCTCACCACAAATGCATGCCCTCTGGTTTTGAATGGTTTTACACAAGGAAAAAGTTACTGCCTGTCTACTCGATCTATGGCTCTCATAATCTTATAAACCTCTATGAGATCTCCCCTCAGCCTCTGCCGCTCCAGAGGCTTGTTCAAGCAAGCTTGTTCAGCCTCTCCAGATGCAGCCTAATTAGAGTTTTAAAAAGTTGCAATTTAACTTCCTGACTTTTGAACTCAGTGCCTCAGCTGATAAAGGAAAGCATGCCATATGTCTGCTTAACCACCCTATCAACAGGTGTAGCCAATTTCAAGGAGCTATGAACTTGGACCTCAGGACCCTCTGCTCATCAACACGGTTAGGGGTCTTGCTCTTAACAGTGTGCTGTCTCTTTATGTTTGGCATACCAAGGTGCAACACTTCACATTTGGCTGGGTGACACTCCATCTGTCATTGACATCTCCTCCCTTATCTGCAACTGATCTATATTCCACTGTATTCCTTCTATTATCTACACTATCCACAACACCACCATTCTTCAGATTATCTGCAAACTTAGTAACCCACCCATCTTCATTTAAATCCGGGTTATTTATATGTAACACAAACAGCAGAGGTCCCATTGCAGATCCCTGCAGAACACCACTAATCACAGAACTCCAGCTAGAATAAGCTCCTTCCACCACCACCCTCTGCCTTCCATGGGCAAGCCATTCTGAATCCAAACAACCAATTCACCATGGATCCTATGCATCTTAATCTTCTGGATGGGCCTCCCAAGAGGGACTTTGTCAAATGCCTTACTAAAATCTATGTGGACAACATCCATAGCTCTACCATTGTCAATCACTCTCCTTACCTCATCAAAACTCAATTAAGTTAATAAGTTAATTAAGTTAGTTACCTCCTCTACTGTCAAGATGAAGCCACACTCAGGTTGGAGGAATATTACCTTATATACCGTCTGGGTAGTCTCCATCCTGATGGCATGAACATTGACTTCTCCAACTTCCGTTAATGCCCCCCTGCCCCTTCTTACCCCATCCATGATATATTTAGTTCCCCCCTCCTTTTTTTCCTCTCTCTCTGCCCATCACTCTGCCTGTTCTCCATCTCCCTCTGGTGCTCCCCTCCCCCTTTCTTTCCCCCTAGGCCTCCCGTCCCATGATCCTTTCCCTTCTCTAGCTCTGTATCCCTTTTGCCAATCACCTGTCTGGCTCTCAGATTCACCCCACCCCCTCCGGTCTTCTCCTATCATTTCGCATTTCCCCCTCCCCCTCCTATTTTCAAGTTTCTTACTGTCTTTCCTTTCAGTTAGTCCTGACGAAAGGTCTCGGCCCGAAACGTCAACAGTGCTTCTTCCCATAGATGCTGCCTGGCCTGTTGCGTTCCACCAGCATTTTGTGTGTGTTGCTTGAATTTCCAGCATCCGCAGATTTCCTCGTGTTTGTAAGTTAGTAAGACATGATTTGCCCTGCACAAAGCCATGCTTGTTCTCCCTAATTAGGGCATAGATTTCCAAATGCTCATAAATCCTATCCCTGGGAGTTCTCTCCAGCACCTTCCCTATCACAGATGTAAGTCTCAATTGTCTATAGTTTCCAGGATTATTCCTGGTTTCTTTCTTGAACAATGGAATAACATAAAGTACTCGCCAGTCCTCATGGACCTTGCCTGTGGCTAGAGAGGACACAACTATTTAAGTCAAGGCTCCAGAAATCTCTTCACTTATCTCTCTCAATAATCTGGGGTACATCCCGCTAGGCTTTGGGGACATGTCTATCTTAAAGAGAGACTCAACACTGCTCCCTCCTTTACTTTGAAATGCCCTAGCATAGTAATACATTCTTCACTGATCTCCTTATCCTCCACATGTTTCTCTTTGGTAAACACTGATATAAAGTACTCTTTAAGGATCCCAACCGTATCCTCAGTCCTTTATCTTTGAGTGGTCCTCCCACCTCCCTAGTTACCTTCTTGCTCCTGATGTATGTATAGAATGCCTTGGGATTCTCTTTAATCCTACCCACCCAAGTCTTCTCATCCCCCACCTGGCTTTCCTAATTCCCTTCCTGAGTTATTTTCTGACTTCTTTATAATCCTCAAGAGCTCTGTTTGATTATAGCTTCCTAAAATTTATGTATTTTTCTTTTTTCTTCACTAATTTCATTATCTCCCTTGACATCCAAGGCTTTCTCACCTTGCCCACCTTGTCCTTCCTTCCTACTGGAACATACCTGTCCTGTACGTTGTGCAGTTGGTCCTTTAATAGCCTCCACTTGTCAGATGTGGACTTGCCCAAAAATATCTGTTCCCAATGAACTTTCCTGAGTTCCTGCCTAATGCTTTCATTACTTGCCCTGCTTCAATTTAATAGTTACCCTTATCTATTAGGGAGATATGGTCACTATTCCCTGACTGTTCACCTCTGAAAGGGTGGTCACCAGGCCAGGCTTATTACCCAACACCAGATCCAGCCCCTTCTCTTGTTGGACTATCTAAATATTGATTTAATAAACCCTCATAAATACACTTACCAAATTCTGCCCCATTTAAACCCCTTGCCTCGGAAGTTTCCAATTTGTATTAGGGAAGTTGAAGTCCACCATGACAACAGCCATATTGTTTTTTACACCTTTCCTTAATCTGCCTGCATATCTATTCCTCGATGTGCTGGTAGCTATTGGTAGCTATTGATTCCATCAGAGTGATTGCACCTTTCCTATTTTTGAGTTCCATTCATATAAACTCAGTGAATGAAACCTCCATTATTTTATGTCCCCTCTGAGTGCATTTGCGATATTGTCTCTGATTAGTAGGATGTCCACTTTCCCCCATCTTTTACCTTCCTCGACAATATCAAAGCTCTGTTATGCTGCAACTTCAGGTGTGAAAGTCTGGCAATGCACTCCCGAAGACTGGGCTGTTGAAACAAAAAATGGATGCATATATGAGCGGTGATTGATAAGTTTGTGGCCTAAGGTAGAAGGAGTCAATTTTAGAAAACCTAGCACATTTATTTTTCAACATAGTCCCCTCCTACATTTACACACTTAGTCCAGCGGTCATGGAGCATACGGATCCCTTCTTTGTAGAAGTGGTCCACAGCAGGGGTGATTGATAAGTTTGTGGCCTAAGGTAGAAGGAGATGAGTTATTAACTTCAAGCTTTCTGCATAATCACTCAAAGAGTTGAACTGCACGTGCATGAAACGAGAGCATCTTGGACCTACAGGTGGTCCACAGCAAGGGTGATTGATAAGTTTGTGGCCTAAGGTAGAAGGAGATGAGTTATACAGCTCTTGTTACATGCACGTGAAGTTCAACTCTGAGTGATAATACAGAAAGTTTGAAGTTAATAACTCATCCCCTTCTACGTTAGGCCAGAAACATATCAATCACCCCTGCTGTGAACTACTTCTCAAGGTCCAAGATGCTGACTTCTACAAAGAAGGGATCCGTATACTCCACAACCGCTGGGCTAAGTGTGTAAGTGTAGGAAAAATAAATGTGCTAGGTTTTCTAAAATTGACTCCTTCTACCTTAGGCCACAAACTTATCAATCACCCCTCGTATAAAAGAAACAAACTGCAGATGCCAGAAATTTGAAATATAAACAGAAAATGCAGGAAATACCCAGCAGGTCAAGCAGCATCTGTGGAGGGAGAATGGAGTCAAAGTTTCAGGATGAATCCTTTCAAAGGATCAGCCTGATGGGCTTTTTGCAGCATGCTTAGATTTTACCACAGTTTGAAGTTCAATTTGTTATCCAAGTATGAATATGTGACCATATTCTACACTGAGATTCATTTCCTTGCAAGTATTTGCAGGAAAATATTGTTCGATTGTTATGTGTTGTGTCATATTGTGTGGCTGATTATGGTCTTTCCATGACCATGATTGTTCCTGACAAATTTTTCTACAGAAGTGGTTTGCCATTGCCTTCTACTGGGCAGTGTCTTTACATGACGGGTGACCCTGGCCATTATTAATACTCTTCAATGATCGTCTGGTGTGAGTGGTCACATAACCAGGATTTGTGACGTGCATACGGCCATCCACCATCACCAGCTGCTCCCATGGTTTCGTGTGCCCTTTTGGTGGGGGGAGGGGGGGGTGAAGGGCTAAGCAGCTGCTACACCTTGCTCAAGGGTGACCGCAGGCTAACCGGGGGAAGGACCACCTTACACCTCAATTGGTAGAAGCTTACCGCCACCCCGCCACCCTACAGGAAAATATAGAAAATGGAATACAATTTATGAAAAAAACTCCACATAATGACCGAGGAGTTCAAACTGTGCCAATAAAAATTACTGCACTGAGAACGTGAGTCACAGAGTCGAAAGTGAGGCGGTGTGTTGTGGAACAGTTTAGTGTTGAGATGAGAGGTTGCTTTTCCTTACAACACACGAGTTCACAGAGACTGCAGATGCTGGAATCTGAGCAAGCAGACTGTTCAGAGGAACGGACTGGCTCAGGCAGCATCTGTGGAGGGAAATGGACAGTCGAGGTTTCAGGTCAAGACCCTTCATCTGGACTGAAAGGTAGAGAGGAGATTGATTATATAAAGAGGTGAAGGAAAGGTGGTGGATCAAGAGCTGGCAGGTGATAGGTGGATCCAGCTGTGGAGGAGTGCTAGGCAAATGGAGGATGAAGCTGGAGACAACAAGGGCAGCAGAAGTGGTAATCTGATAGGTGAAGAAGGTGGGGCAGAGTGGGGAATAGAACAGCAGGGGATGGGGAGGGAATTTTTTTACTGGGAGGAGTAATCGATATTCATATCATCAGGTTGGAGGCTACACGGATGGAATATAAAGTTTTGCTTCTCTACCCTGAGAGTGACCTCATTGTGGCACAAGAGGAGGCCATCGACCAACTGTTTGCCCTTTATCTATAAATTACCTATTATTGTCAGGTGTACCAAGATATATTGAAAAGTTTGTCTTGCACACTGTTTATATTGTTGCACTGTGCATTGAGCTAGAATGAGTTAAAACAATAATAGTGCAGAATAAAGTGTAAAAACTACTGGAGAAATGAAGTCCAGGTAAACAAAATCATAATGAGAGACTGTGAGGGCAAGAGTCCATCTTATTGTACAGGAGATAAGAATATGTTGAGAATCAGATGGAAACTGGTGGTATATACTTTCAGGATTTTGGGTCTTCTGTCCAGTGGGGTATGAGAGAAGAGAGAGTGTTGGGGGGTGGCTGGGGTCTTTGAATACGCTGGCTGCTCTACTGAGGCAGTGAGGAGAATAGACAGAGTCCATGGAGAGGAGGCAGGTCTCGTGTTGTGAGCTGAGCTGTGCCGACACCTCTTCTGCAATTCCTTGCGGTCACAGACAGAGTGGCCGGCAAGCTGTCATGCATCCAGGCAGAGAGCAAATTGGAGAATTCAATGGTTATGCCATCGGTTTAGGTGGGACATGAGGTGTTATACATTTGACCTCACCCTGGCAGTGGAGGATGTCAAGGACAAAAATGTCGATGTGGGAATGTGGGGGGGGGGGGGGGGGAGCTGCTTGAAACCAGGTGCTCAGGATGGTGGATAGAGTGCAGAATGAGACCATGTGGCACATTAAATCTATGCTAGGTTATTGAAATGATTCACCTTTGTTGTTGCTGAAACTGAAAATCTGTGGTGCAAGGAAAGTCCCCCCAGGGCACCTAGAGTTCCCCAAATATCCTGGGGGTTATTTCCTTCCTCACTGTATTTTTCCCACTTCCATTGTCACTGGTGATGAATCACTCTTCTATCAGTGTCAAAGTTAGTGATCATTGGTCAGAGATGATGCCAGGGAAATGTCGTGATGAGGCCACTTGACTGAGGTTTTTGTATGTTATTGCTATTTCAGACAGCAGGTAATACAGAAACATTTTGTAGAATAACACACAAGTACTCCTGGGAAGTACGTCAGCCATTTTTCTGTAAAAGGCATTAGTATTAGTATAGACAGAGTGGAGCACCAATGTCTTTTTCCTATGGTAGAAATGGCAAAAGTGAAGGGGCATGATTTCAAGGTGACTGGATGAAAGTACAGGTGTGAAGTGAAATCAGAAGCAGGTGTTTTTACACAGAGAGTGGTAGGTGTGTGGAATGCACAGCCTGGGGTGGTGTTAGAGGCAGATACATTAGGGCAGAGGTTCCCAACCTGGGGTCCACGGACCCCTTGTTTAATGACATTGGTCTATGGCATAAAAAAGATTGGAAGCCCCTGCATTAGGGACAAATAAGTGCTTCATAGAGAGACAGAAGGATGAAAGAAAAATGGAGGGCAGTATGGGAGGGAAGGGTTAGATTCATCTTGGATTAGATTAAAAGGCTGGCACATCATCATGGACCGAAGGACATGTACTCTTCTATACTCAGGGATCATTTAATTAGACACCTCCTGTATCGAACACTGAGTATATGTTCATGGCCTTTTGCTGCTGTAGCCCATCCACTCCAAGTGTTGAAGAAGTATGGAGTCTGCAAAAGGACTTGGACAGATTGAGAGAATGGGCAAAGAAGGGGCAGAAGGAATATAATGTAGGGAAGTGTATCGGTAGGAGGAATAAAGACATAGACTACTTTCTAAATGGAAAAAAGCTGTAAATCAGACGTTCAAAGGGATCTGGGAGTTCTTGGGCAGGATTCCTTAAATTCAAAGATGCATTCAGAGATGCTCTTCTGCACACCCCTATTGTAACACATAGTTACTTGTGATACCGTTAGCTTCTTGTCATTCTAAACCTGATGCTTTTTATTAATTGACAGTCCATTTGTTACATCAACACCATTTTCCAACCACTCAGAGTCTAAGAACATTACAGCATGGAAACTGGCCCTTTGTCATAACTAATCCACACCAACCAAGACTTTCATCTAAGCAAGTCCCATTTGCCAGTGATTGACACCAAAGACTCTCACAAATTACTACACATGCATGGTCGAGAGCATTCTAAATGGCTGCATGACCATCTGGTATGAAGGACCACTGCAAAGGATCGGAAATAGCTGCAGAAGGTTACAAACTTCACCAGCTATGTCATGGGCATTATCTTCCACAGCATCGAGGACATCTTCACTACACAATGCCTCAAAAAGGTGGCACCCATTATTAAGGATCCTCATCTCCCAGGATATGCTCTCTTCTCATTACTATTGTCAGAGAGTAGGTACAGGAGCTGGAAGACATACACTCAACATTTTAGGAATAGCTTCTTCCCCTCTGCCACCAGATTTCTGAATGGGCTTTGAACCAATTATAAACACAACCTCACTATTTTTGCCTCTCTTTTTGCACTATGTATAGGACCATAAGACAGAGGCTCAGAGTGAATCTACTCGACCCTTCAAGGCTGCATCGCCATTTATTATGGCTGATTTATTATCCCTTTCAACACCAGTCTTCCACCTTCACCCCATAACCTTGGTTGACCACCCTCTGGATAAAGAAATTCCTCCATATCCCTATTCCAAATGGATATCCCACTATTCTAAGGCTATGCTTTCTGGTCCTAGACTCACAACTTTAGGAAGCATCCTCTCCACATCCACTCTATCTAAACTACTTTCCCTCATTCTTCTAAATTATCATGAACACAGGCCCAAAGCCATCACATGCTCCTAATATATTAACCCTTTCATTACCAGAATTATTGTTGTGAATCTCCACTGGACCCTCTCCAAATTGAGCACCTTTTCTTAGATAAGGGGCCCACAATACACCAAGTGTGGTCTGACCAATGCTTTATAAAGCCTCAGCATCATATCCTTGCTCTTGTATTCTTGTCTTCTTGTCTTCTCAAAATGAATTCTAAAATTGCAAACACAAAATATACTGCAGATGCTGTGGTTAAATCAAGATGTACAAAAGCTGGATGAACTCAGCAGGTTGGGCAGCATCCGTTGAAATGAGCAGTCAACATTTTGGGCTGAGACCATTTGTCAGGACTGAAGAAGGACGGGGCAGGGGCCCCATAAAAAGGTGGGGGGAGGGTGGAAAACCAATCAGATGAAAGATCAAGGGGTGTGGGAGGGGAAGCAGGGAGGGGATAGGCAGGAGAGGTGAAGAAGGAATGTAAGGGGAAAGCACTTTGGGTAGTAGAAGAAGGCAGAGTCATGAGGGAGGTGATAAGCAGCTAGAAGAGGAGACAGATTGAAAGTGGGATGGGGGAAGGGAGGGGGAGGGAATTACTGGAAGTTGAAGAATTCAATGTTCCTACCAAGGGGCTGGAGACTACCCAGACGGTATATGAAATGTTGCTCCTCCAACCTGAGTTTGGCCTCATCATGGCAGCAGAGGAGGCCATGTATGGACATAAAAATTGCATTTGCTTCCTTACTACCAAATCAACCTGCAAATTAACTTCAAAGGAATACTGCTCAAGAACTCCCAGATCCCTTTGAACGTCTGATTTACAGCTTCTTTCCATTTGGAAAATAGCCTATGTCTTTATTCCTCCTACCGATACACTTCCCTACATTATATTCCTTCTACCTCTTCTTTGCCCATTCTCTCAATCTGTCCAAGTCCTTTTGCAGACTCCATGCTTCTTCAACACTACCTGCCCCTCCATATATCTTTGTATCACCTGCAAACTTGGTCACAAAGCTATCAGTTCCATTATCAAAATCATTGATATATAATGTGAAAAGAAGTGATCCCAATACCAACCGCAGTGGAGCACCACTAGTCACCAGCAGCCAATGAGAATAGGCTCCCTTTATTTTATCTCTTTGCCTCCAATCAGCCAATCTTCTATCCATGCAAGTACCTTTCCTGTAATACCATGAGCCCTTATCTTGCTAAGCAGGCGAATGTGTGTAATCTTGTCAAAGGCCTTTCAAGGATCGGGTAAACAACATCCACTGACTCGCCATTGTCTATCCTGCCTGTTATTTCCTCAACAGATTTCCCATTTCGGAAACAATGCTGACTTTGGCCTACCTTACTGTGCAACTCCAAGTGGCCCAAAACCTCATCCTTAAGAATGAACTCCAGCATGTTCCTAACTACTGATGCCAGGCTAACTGGTTTATAATTTCCTTTCTTCCATCTTCCTCCCTCCTTAAAGAGTGGAGTGACATTTGCAATCTTCTAGTCCTCTGGAACCATAGCAGAATCTAGTGATTCTTAAAGGATCTTTACTAATGCTTCCACAATTTCTTCAGCTGCCTCTTTCAGAACAATGTGATGTAGTCCACCTGGTCCTGGTGACTTATCTACCTTCAGGCCTTTCAGCTTCCCGAGCACATTCTCCTTAATAATAGCAACTATCCTCACTTCAGCCTCCTGACTAGACCTTCTTGCATACTACTAGTATGTTCCACAGTGAAGACTGATGCAAAATCCTTGTCACATTCATCCACCATTTCTTTGTCCCCCATTACCATCTCTCCAG
This sequence comes from Hypanus sabinus, assembly GCF_030144855.1. Taxonomy (NCBI): domain Eukaryota; kingdom Metazoa; phylum Chordata; class Chondrichthyes; order Myliobatiformes; family Dasyatidae; genus Hypanus; species Hypanus sabinus. Next base: position 17,258,492 of record NC_082707.1, read on the forward strand.
TGTCATTTTCCAGTGGTTCAATATCCACTCACATCTCTCTTTTACTCTTTATATAGCCTGCAGCGGATAGTGAGGTCAGCTGAGAAGATCATCAGGATCTCTCTTCCTGCCATCACGGACGTTTACACTACACGCTGCATCCGCAAAGGAAACAGCATTATGAAGGACCCCATGCACCCCTCATACAATCTCTTCTCTCTCCTGCCGTCTGGGAGAAGGCTCCGAAGCATTCGGGCTCTCACGACCAGACTATGTAACAGTTTCTTCCCCCAAGCTATCAAACTCCTTAATACCCGAAGCCTGGACTGACACCTTGCCCTACTGTCCTGTTTATTATTTATTGTAATGCCTGCACTGTATTTGTGCACTTTATGCAGTCCAGTGTAGGTCTGTAGTCTAGTGTAGCTTTCTCTGTGTTGTTTTTTTTAATTACGTAGTTCAGTCTAGTTTTTGTACTGTGTCATGTAACACCATGGTCCTGAAAAACGTTGTCTCATTTTTACTATGCATTGTACCAGCAGTTATGGTCGAAATGACAATAAAGCTTGACTTGACTTGATATATCTGAAAAAGATTTTTGATATCCCCTTTGATACTATTGGCTAGCTTACCTTCATATTTCATCTTTTCCTTCCTTATGCCTTTTTAGTTGTCTTCTGTTGGTTTTTAAAAGCTTCCAAATCCTCTGACTTCCCACTAATTTTTCTATATTATATTTGCTTTTATGCTATATTTGACTTCCCTCTCTTTAGAATATTTCACCTTTGGGATGTATCAATCCTCTGCCTTCAGAGTTGTCCTCAGAAACTCCAGCAATTGCTATTATGCTGTCATACCTGATAACTGTCTCCTTCCGATCAATTCTGGCCAGCTCCTTTCTCATACCTGATACATCTGACTTTATCTTCTACCTCTCAAACTGCAGGGTGATTTCTATCATATTATGCCTCCCAAAGGATCCTTTACCTTAAATTCCCGAAACAAATCTGGTTCATTACACAACACTCAACCCAGAATTTCCTTTCCATGAGTGGACTCTTCCACAAGCTTCTCTAAAAAAACATTTCATAGACATTCTACAAATTCCCTGTCTTGAGATCCAGCACCAATGTGATTTTCCCAATCTACCTGCATATTGAAATCTCCCATGACTATCATAACATTGCCCTTTTAAAATGCCTTTTCTATTTCCCATTGTAATTTGTAGCTTACATCTCGGCTACTGTTCGGGGGCCTTTACATAACTTCCATGAGGCACTTTTTACCCTTGCAGTTTCTTAACTCTACCCACAATGATTCTACACTTCTGATCCTACGTCACCTCTTTCTAAGAATTTTAATTCATTTTTTTTTACTAACCACAGCCACCCCACCTCCTCTACCTCCCTGCTTGTCCTTTCAATACAATGTGTTTTTTTGGATGTTGAACACTCTAGTACCATCTCTGCGATGCTGACAACGCCATGCCTGCCAATCTCTAACTGCGCTACAAGATCATCTGCATTATTCTGCACCTTCAGTCTCGTGTTCATCAATCATACACTGTATATACAGTACTGTGTAAAAGTCTTTGGAACATGAAAAAATCACGTGAGGCAAAATTCTTTCAAAAATAATGTAATGAAAACTTTCTAAATATAAAAAAAATTACTATAAAAGCAGTAAACGGTCAAATCAATAGATATTTAGTGTGGCCCCTCCCCCCGTTACCTTTTAACCTGCATCAACTCTCTTCGGTACACCATTGTGTCGGTTTATAAGGAAATTGGCTGGTTGGCTGTTCCCAGCATCCTGGGGAGCTTGCCTTTGTTCTTCTGCAGACTTTGGCTGTCTTGTTTGCTTTGCGCAATTACAGACAGCCTCAATGATGTTGAGATTAGGGCTCCATGGAGGCCATTACACTATTTAATAATATAATATATAATAAATCTGACCTGAGCTGCAATGAAAAGCCTTCTTGCAGCAGCATAAAATGCTCATAACACCACATGAGATGAACGTAAATTAAACAATACTATATATAATTTTTATCAGAAAGAACACAATCAGAACAAATGGACAATGAACCCTTTACATCACAAACCATGATGCCTACCTTAGCTAGTCCTATTTGGTTATATCCCTCTCAATCAGAGGTTCTCAACCTGGGGTCCATGGACCCCTTGTTTAATAATATTAATCCATGCCATAAAAAAAGGTTGGGAACTCTTGCTCTAAACCTTTCTTATTATAAGAGCATAGACATTGGACCAGCATTTGACCCATTGAGTCATCTCCACTATTCCACCATGGCTGATTTACTTACATCTCATCTCCTGCCTTCTCTCCACAACCTTCTTGATGCCTTGACTACTCAGGAACTTATCAACCTACTCTTTCAGTTTCCCTAAGTCTTGTCCTCCACATCTGTCTGTGGCAAAGAATTCCACAGTCTCATCATTTCTGCCTGAAGAAATTCCTCCTCATCTTTGTTCTAAATGGAAGTGCTTGGATTTTGAGAATGCGCCCCTCTGGTTCTAAACACATCCAGGATGCTCGGAAAAATGTATAACATTAGCTTTCTAACTGTTCTGAGGGAGTTATTTACAAAGAAGATTAGGTTATGATAAAGCTTAGATTTATTTGTCACGTGCACGTTGAAACAAAGAAACATACAGTGAAATTCATCATTTGCGTCAGCGACCAACACAGTCCGAGGATCTGCTGGGGGCGGTCCACAAGGGTTGCCCTGCTTCCGGTACCAATATCACATACCAACAGCTTACTAACCCTAACTCATTCATCTTAGTATAATGTGGAGGGAAATCAGAGCACCACTCTTTAATTACTCTTTATAAACAATCAGAGGCTCTGACTGGAGCGTGGGGAGAATGTTCAAACCCCTGAGAATGCATTGGGAATTGAACCTTGATCTCTTGGTCACTGGTGCTGTAAAGCATTACAATAATCTCGACATTACCGTGCTACCCTCTGCCAAGGATTGAGACGATGTTAGAGAGTTCAGGGGCACAGTCTAAGCAAAGCTCAGAACGCTGCCTTGTGTCTTTTGTAACACAATGATTATAGAAGCATTACTGTTTTGGTGTGTGTCTGTGAATGTGTGCGAGTGTTTGTGTGTGTGTCTGTGTGTGTGTGTATGTGAATGTGTGTGTGTCTGTGTATGTGAATGTGTGTGTGTCTGTGTGTATGTGAATGTGTGTGTGTCTGTGTATGTGAATGTGTGCGAGTGTTTGTGTGTGTGTCTGTGTGTATGTGAATGTGTGTGTGTCTGTGTATGTGAATGTGTGCGAGTGTTTGTGTGTGTGTCTGTGTGTATGTGTGTGTGTGTGTATGTGAATGTGTGTGTGTCTGTGTGTATGTGAATGTGTGCGAGTGTTTGTGTGTATGTGAATGTGTGTGTGTCTGTGTGTATGTGAATGTGTGCGAGTGTTTGTGTGTATGTGTGTGTGTGTGTGTCTGTGTGTGTGTGTGTCTGTGTGTATGTGAATGTGTGCAAGTGTTTGTGTGTATGTGAATGTGTGTGTCTGTGTGTGTGTCTGTGTGTATGTGAATGTGTGCAAGTGTGTGTGTGTGTGTGTGTAAACTCAGGAGAACTTAGCCAACAAATTGAATATTGAACAAGCAACATGACTCCATGTGTTTCGTCGGGATTTCCCTTTCTGCAGTACCACTTGGAAAATAATCCCTGACAGCTTTCATCCACTAACCACAAACGTCCCCAGGGAACTTCTGAGTTTCTCCTATTCTCCCCCCTCCCATGGCACCAGAAAACCTCGGTTTCAGGTTGTATTCCCTGGAAAGCTATGGAATTGTTGCAAAGATCGGTTTGGTTTTTAATTACTCTTTATAAACAATCAGAGGCTCTGACTGGAGAGACTTCGAACCGGTATGGTTCTTGAGTTACTGGAAATTCAGAGGCCTGGACAGAGCTGCTCTGAGAACTGAGTCTGAATGCAGCTGTGCAATTTAAACTCATAATCAGGCACTAGAAGAAAATTCCCACATTTGTAATTGTGACCACAAAGACTTTGAACACAGAACACGGGATGCTGGAGGAACTCAGTAGGTCAGGCAGCATCTATGGAAATGAATAAACAGTCGATGCTTTAAACATAGAAGCATAGAAAACCTACAGCACAAAACAGGCCCTTTGGCCCACAATGCTGCGTCAAACACGTACTTACTTTAGATATTACCTAGGGTTACTCATAGCCCTTTATTTTTCTAAGCTCCATGTACCTATCCAGGAGTCTCTTAAAAGACCCTATCGTATTCACCTCCACCACGGTTGCCGGCAGCAAATTCCACTCACTCTCCACTCTCTGCGTAAAAATCTTACTCCTGACATCTCTATACCTACTTCCAAGTACCTTAAAACTGTGCCCTCTCGGGTTAGCCATTTCAGCCCTGGGAAAAAGCCTCTGACTATACACAAGGTCAATGCCTCTCATCATCTTATACAGACATTGGCAACTTTGTGCCTGTTCTGTGATGTGTCTATCTAAAAGCCCTTTAATCACTATTGACATATTTCAAAGTTTAAATTTCCAGGTGCAGAGTATTTACATACATGTTACCATGTACTACCCTGAGATTCATTTACAGCAAAAAAGAATACAGTTGGATTTTATGAGAAACTATACACAGACAACGATTGGGAAACAACCAAACAATGCAAACTGTACAAATAAAACATAATACTGAGGACACAAGTTTGGAAGAGGCCTTGAAAGTGAGTCTGTAGGTTGTGGAATCAGTTCAGTGTTGATTTGAATGGTTACACACACTAGTTCAGGGTCCTGGTGGATGAAGGGTGATAACTATTCCTGAACCTAGTGATGTGGGACCTAAGGCTTCTGTAAGTCCTGCCCAGTGGTAGTAGAGAGAAGGGAGCATGACCTAGATAGTGCAGGTCCTTGTTGAGGGATGCTTCTTTCTTGTGGCAGTACTCCATGTAAGTGTACACAAGATCCAACGTGTTGTGCACTCAGAGAGATTCTGTTCTGCACACAACTTGTTGTAATGTGTGTTTATTCGAGTTACTGTTGCCTTCCAGTCAGCTTGAACCAGTCTGGCCATGCTCCTCTGACCTATCTCATTAATGAGGCATTTCTTTCACACAGAACTGCATTTAATGGATTTTTTTTTGGTTTTTGCACCACTCTCTGTGAACTCCAGAGCGTGGTGTGTGTGAGCATCCGAGGAGATGAGTTTCTGATGTACTCAAATCACTCCATCTGGTACCAACAATCATTCCACAGTCAAAGTCAGTTAAATCACATTTCTAACCCACCCGATGTTTAGACTGAACAACAACTGAACCTCTTGATCATGTCTGCATGCTTTTATGCATTGAGTTTCTGCCACATGATTGGCTGATCAGATATTTGCATCAATGAGTGGTACAGTATATAGGTGTACCTAATAAAGTGGCCACTGAGTGATTCTAATTCTGATTCTGATTGTTTGAATGACTAAACATCAGTAGCTCATTTAAGTGGAGAGATACAATGATTCTTTACCTACTGGGCACATAAACCCCTGTCTATCTATACTCTGATAGGCAATGCCTAGTTTGGAGTCTGTGGCCCCCGCTCAAGATAACCCAGACAAGTTAACCAAAATCTCTGTAATTCCCTGTAAAGCCCTGTAAGAAATTTGTATGATTCAGTGAAATCACCCCCAAAGACATATAGGCCCAATATTTCTCAATCTGCTTACCACTTGCTAGATATGGGAATATCTGGAATAAATCTGCTGCAGCATGGGGATGGCACAACACTTTACAGTGCCTGCGACTCGGATTCATTTCCAACCTGTTGTTTGTAAGGAGCTTGTACGTTCTCCTCGTGTCCATATGGGTTTCCTCTGGGTGCTCCATTTGCCTCCCACCGTCCAAGGAGGTACCGGTTGGTAGGTTAATCAGTCATTATAAATTATTCCGTGATTAGGGTAGGGTTGCTGGGCTGCGTGGCTTGAAGGGCCTATTTCACACTGTATCTCAATAAATAAAAAGCTCACCTTTCTCCATTACAACTGCATGTTTCCTTAGACTGTCTTTGATGGGTAACTGGTGGAAATTGTGAGCAGCTTCAGGTTCCTCAGTGTCAATGTCTTGGAGGATCTATCCTGGGCCCAACGCATTGATACAATGAGGATGAAGGCATGCATTTTGAGGGGATTTGATAAGTCATCAAGCACTCTTGAAAATTTCTACAGAAGTACAGTCAAGACTGGTTGCTATACAGCCTAGTAGGGGCACTCCGATGTGCAGGATTGTAAAAAAACTGCAGAGGGTTGCGGACTCAACCATCTCCATCACAGGCTCAACCCGCCCCACCATCAAGGGCGTCTTCAAAAGGAGGTGCCTCAAGAAAGCCATTTCCACCATTAAGGAACCTTGTTTCATGGATGTCACAAAATCCAGGTTGTATACTGTTTACATACTCCGATATTAAATGAACCTTTGAACCTTTCGGGATATGCCTGCTTCTCATTAATACAATGAGGTACAGGAGACTGAAGACACATACTGAAGGTTTCAGGAACTGTTTCTTCCCTCGTCCATCAAATTTCTGAATGGGCCATGAACACTACTTCACTCTTCCTCTTCTGCACTATTTATTCATCTATTTACCTACTTAACTATTATTTATTTATTCCTTTTGAACAGTTACTTTTTGTCTTTCACTGTACTGCTGCCGCAAAATAACAAATTTCACGGCGTATTTCAGTGGTGATAAATGTGAATCTGGTTCGGATTCTGTACCGAGTACATCTGCACAAGTTCTTTGTCATGCCTCACTCTGAAGAATGGTGCTCCGTTTTGGTCATGCTGTTAAAAGAAAGATGTCATTAAGAAGGAAAGAGTGCAGGAAAGATTGACGTGGATGTTGCCAGGACTCAAGGGACTATTTTATCTGGGGAAATTGGGCAGGCTAGGAAAGGTCTTGGCCTAAGATGTTGACCTTTTATTCATTTCCATTGACGTTGCATGGCCTGCTGAGTTCTTCCAGCATTTGTGTGTGTTGACTTAATTCCTTACGAGACTGCAAGGTGGATTTTGTAGAGGTGCATAAATTCATGTGGGACACAGCTAGGATGAATGTCCATAATGTTTTTCCAGACTTGTGGAATCGAGAATCAGAGGGCATAGTCTTGAGAGAGGGGAAAAGTAGTAGGAACATGAAGAGCAATATTTCCACCCAGAGGTTTGTCTGTATGTGGAATGAGATGCCAGAAAACGTGACTGAGGCTGGTCCAGTAACAACAGTTAAAAGGAACTCAAAGAAGTCCATAGATGGGAAAGATTGAGAGCCATATGGGCCAAACTTTGGCATAGACCATAGACCAGCGAAGATGTGAATCTTGGTTGGCACCAATCAATTATATCGAAGACCATAAGACATGTGAACAGATATAGGCCATTCGGCCCATTGAGTCTGCTCTTTTTTTGCTTCAGGGCTGATTTATTTACCCCCTCAACCCCATTCTCCTGCCTTCTCCCCTTAACGTTTGAGGCTTTGTCCAGCCAAGAACCCATCAAGCTCTGCTATAAATATACACCATGACTTGGCCTCCACCACTGTTTTGTGGAACTGAATTCCACATATTCACCACCCTCTGGCTAAAGAACTTCCTCTCATCTCTGTTCTAAGGCTGTCCCTCTATTCTGAGTCTGTGCCCTCTGGTCCTCGGCTCTCCCACTAACTCTCACGTAACTGTGCTGTATGACACTAAAGGTGAGTGAAACATGATGGATGGAACTAGAAACGGTCATGTGAATGGACAGAAAATATGGGAGGACTGTCAGCAGATCAGACAGCGAGGGACATAAAAAGTAAGGTTTGCTTGAAATTGGAAGATTTAGTTCTCATCCCACCGGTTGTAGACCACCAAGATAAATATGAGGTAACACACACAAAATGCTGGAAGAACTCTGCGGGTCAGGAACATCTATGGAAATTAATAAACAGTGGACAGTTCAGGCTGAGGCCCTTCTTCAGGAACTCCAACATTTGTAGAATTTAAGATATGGGGCGCTGATCTTCAAGTGTGGCCTGATGTGGCTGACTCTTAACTGCTCTCCAAAACAGTGCAGCATGTCAAGAAAGGTTGGGCACTCATTTCTTGTGACGGTCCACTCCCATGTGTAAATAGCTAGCTTTACCTGCAGGGCTTCACATTTAGTCACGGCACAGTAGTCAGATCTATTTATCGTTCATCACTCTGATATCAGTTTTTGTCTAATACATTTACTAGTTTTAATCATTTAATTTACTTATTTAATATGCACTTATTCACAATTACATCTCTGCTGTCCCTGGAGCAGAGGAGATAAAGAGGTGACATGATTGAAGTGAATTAAATTATGAGGAATCTTGATAAAGTATGTTGCAGGAAACTTTTCCCATGCCAGAGGTGATATAACTGAAGGACGTAGATTTAAGGTAAGGGGAAGAAGGAAGATTTAAAGGGCATCTGGAGGGGACCATTTTCACCCAGGGAGATATATGGTATATTTTGTGAAATTTGTGGCAGCAGTACATTGCAATGCATAATAAAAAAAAGCTATAAATCTTGTAAATGTAATTTTCCCTCCCTCTCCACTTCTTGTTCACCCACCCTGGCTGTTATCTCTTCTCACCTGCACTACTTCAGCCTGGGTCAGCTTCTCCTTCCCTTTCTCCCACGGTCCACTCTCGTCTCCTATCAGATTCCTTTTTCTCCAGCTCTTTATCTTTCCCACCCACCTGGCTTCACCTATCTCCTTCCAGCTCCCCCCACCTTTTTATTCTGACATCTTCCCCCTTCCTTTCCAGTTTTGAAGAAAGGACTTAGCCAAAATGCCCACACTTTATTCCTTTCCATAGATTCTCCCTGATCCATTGAGTTCCTCCAGGATTTTGTGCGCTACAATAAGAAATACAGTGTATATAAAAAAAATTAAATAAGTACCTGCAAAAGTCAAAAGAAAAAATTAGTGAGGTAGAGTGCGTGGGTTCATTGTTCATTCAGAAATCTGATGGCGGAGGGGAAGAAGCTGTTTGAGTGCATGTCTCCAGACTCCTGTACCTTCTCCTCGATGGTAGCAGTGAGAAGTGGTGAATACATGGCACGCACTGCCAGAGAGCACGTTGGAGACAGAGTCACTGACTGCATAGAAGAAGTGTCTGGACAAGCGTTTGAGTCACCGGGGCACAGAAGGCTGTAGACCGGGTACTGGAAGATGGGATGAATACAGGTGGATGAGGATGATGGTGAACGTTGGTAGTTTGGGTTGAGGCATTTAATGTTGCAGTGTCTATCGAGCTTGGCAATTACTTGCAGGCATTTCATCACCAGGTGAGGTGATATCCTCAGTGCACAGTTGTTGATGTTTCTCTTGGGGAGTGCTCGTGTTTATATAGGTCCCCGTTCGCTTGCCTCAGTCCTGATTGGCTAATCTTTGAATCTACTGGCTGGCATTTCTTTGGCTCTTACGGGTTTGTAGATGGTGTCTACTTGAATACGTTTGTTAGCAACACAAAACTGGTACGCTTTGGAGTTTCTGGTGCAGGTGAACACGAAGCAGGCATGAGAATTTTTATAAGTGTGGTTCTCTTCTGATAACCCCGCAAACAAACATATCGACATAGATGCCATCTGCGAACCCCTAAGAGCCAAAGAACCGCAGGCCAATAGAATTCAAACGTCAACCGAAGGGGTAGCCCATCAGGATGGAGGCAAGTGAACAGGGGCATATATAAACACGAACACTCCCAGAGAGAAACACCAACAACCGCATACTGAGGATGTCACCTTGACTGGTGATGAAACGTCTACAGGCTAATTGCCAAGCTTGGCAGACACCACAACATCAAAGGCAGACATTAATGACAACGTAAAGAAAGATATAGTGATAAGAAGCAGCAACAGTCCTCTGTCCCATGGCAGCAATGGTGAATACCAGAAGATGTTCTTTTAAGGTGACTGGAAGAAAGTACAATGGTTGGGGGGGGGGGGGGGTGTGGGGGTCTAAGTAGTTTTTTTTACACAGAGAGAAATGGGTGCCTGGAATGCACTGCCAGAAGTAGTGGTAGGGGTAGCTACATTAAAGATGTTTAAGAGACCTTTAGATAGGCACATGGATGAAAGAAAAGTGAAAGGCTACAGTTGTGTGGGGCGGAAAGGTTAGATTGATCTTGGAGTAGGTTAAAAGGTTGGCCCAACATTATGTGACAGAGGAGCCGTACTGTTTCTATAACAAAGACAGATTTGAATCTACATGGACTGGGAAACCATAACCCAGATAAAGAGATTGTAGAACAAAAGGATGAACGGTTACCAAGAATGCAGTGTTGAGATTACAATCAAATCATTTGCAATAGGAAAATTACTTAGAACATGCTCTATGACTCTAAATCTGGGAAGGGTTTGGAGGGCCATGGTCCAGTTGAGGGTAGACGGGACGAGGCTGAATAATTGTTTGGCACAGACTAGATGGACCAAAAGGCCTGCTTCTGCACTGCAGTGCTCTATGACTCTATGCCTCTAACTGCAGAATGTGGAGCAAACCAGAAAACAAGTTATACTTTGTGGAAATTGTGGCGAGGGAAGCATTAACATGATATCCAGGCAAGCAGAGATTGCAGAGAGCCTGGACAAGAAAGGTCTTTGAAGAGCAAAGCTTCTCTCTGCACAGCAGGCAGGCCAGAACCACTTCACTTACTGGAGACAAGATAAGAATGTAATGAAAGAATTCAAGGAACACACCAAACTAAGGGACAATTTACTTTACCAACTTCAAAGAATCATTTGTGCTTCGCTTTAATTTTCTATTGACTTTGAACATCTCTGTTGTGGACGGTGATTGATCTTGCACGTAAGGAATTGAAACATGCACAGTTTATTAAATGGTCAATATCTGAAACTGCTGGTCAATTCTGTATGAAAATGGCATTTCCCTGGGTGGAATTCAGAGAAGTGTGAGTGACAGGAGCCATGTAGTTCTCCTGGTGCTCAAGTAAACTGATGTTTTGTTGAGTTCAAGTTTTCAGAGTCCAGTAACATCTCTACCTGGTATTCCACAACAAAATGAGATTAATTATGATCTTGCACTGAAAGGGCACCAAGGTATTTGTAATCAGAATATGACTGAATTTTACCTTAATTATGAGACAGAGTGGCTCTTAACTAGATATCTTAAACTTATATAATGGCATGAAACAGAGCTAGCTAAAATGAATTGACATTTTCAATTAAGAGATTAAATTTCATCAAGGAATTTGCTGTCACAGTGAAGGTTCTCCATCTCTGGTGGTGTTAAGGGCTTCCTTCATCATGTTAGCAGCTTCCACTTTGGTTTTCACTATTGTCAGTCATGCAAGTCCCAAGTGGAGACTCAGGAATACTGTCATTTTCAGACATAGAAGGATTCTTCATAGCTATTTCCATAACAATCTTTTTTTAACCAGCCAGAGTTGTTAGCCCTGGGCTGAGCCTCTGAACTAGGAGGACCAGTGGACCACTCTTTGATTGGCTACCTTTTGGCCAGTTTAGCATGGGTGACCCTACCAAGAGCCAAAGCATAAAGCCCTGACTCCAGCCAGCATAGCTCTCTGTGTCATTGAGACTTGCAAGTCTCTAAACCACAAGGTTGTTGTCCTCTTGGAACCTTGTCAAGATGTATGGGTTTTATTTAGAAAACACATTCCAAAGAGAAAAACAAAATTCCAAAGGGAGCACCCGCCATCTGTGATCAACTGGAAATGTTCAAGACAGGATCAAAGTCAATAATAAAAGATGAATGAGAAGACTTGATAGGGATGTAAAACACAGCAAAAAGGACTGAGTGATTAATAAGAGAGATTAAAAGTTTATTAACAAATTGTAATGATTTCTGTGGGCATTTGAAACAGTAAGTTAACAATATGAGATTTGGACCTATGGAAAGTGAGCAGAGGAGTAATCATTAAAAATAAGGGGATGGTTGATGAAGAAAAGTCAACATAGTTTTGTTAAGGTGAAATATGTTTGAGCAGTTAATAGGATCACACATTGTTCTTGGTGACAATTCTTCTTTCAGTCCCATTCTACTTACTGCTCCTTGTCTGGATTTCCAATCTTTGCTCTTCCCTTGTTCTACAAACAGAGAGAAAAGTCAATTCAAACACCAATAACTTCTTAAATGCCCGTTGCCACTTTATTAGGTACAGCTGCACATCTGCTCATTACCTCTTTGTGTAACAAGTAGTGAATTTGTGGCAGCAACTCAATGCATAAAAGCACACAGACATGGTCAAGAGGTTCAGTTATTGTCCAGAGCAAATAACAGATTGGGGAAGTAATGTGATCCAGGTAACTTTGGCTGTGGAATTATTGTTGGTGCCAGACGGGGTAGATTGATGATCTCAGAAACTGCTGATCTGGGATTTTCAACCACAACAGTCTCTAGAGCTTACAGAGAATGGTGTAATAAACAAAATCATCCAGTGACTGGCAGTTCTGAGGATGAAAAAGGTCAAATGAGAAAGGTCAAAGGAAAATGACTTGAATGGTTCAAGTTTAGTGGAAGGCAACAGGAACTCAAAAATAACTATGTGTTACACAATGGTGTGCAGAAGACTATTTCTGAATGTGCAACATGTCGAACTTTGAAGTGGATGGGCTACAGCAGTAGAAGACCATAGATATACACTCACCAGCCTCTCTATTAGGTACAAGAGGTAACTAATGAAGTGACCACTGTGTGTATATCGTGTTAGATATTAAGACTATAAGATATAGAAGCAGAATCAGCCCTTTTAGTCCATAAATCTTCTCTGTTAGTCAATCATTGCTGATTTTTTAAAAAAAGCATTCTCCTGTCTTCTCCCTATAACTTTTACTGATCAAAAACTTATCAATCTCTGCCTTAAATACCTCCAGTGACATCCTCCACAGCCCTTTGTGACCATGGATTCTACAAATTCACTACTTGTTACACAAAGAAATTCCATCTCATCTCAGTTCTAATGCCAACAGGCTCAAAGAACTGATCAGAAATGCTGATTCTGTTATAGGATTGAAACTGGACACACTGGAGGCTGTGGTAGAACAAATGACCCTACAGAAAATTCCAGCAGTTCTGGACAATGTTTCTCATCCTCTGCATTCTACCTTGGCTGATCAGAAGAGCACTTTTAGTAATAGGCTAAGGCAACTGCGCAGCTCTGAAGAGTGCTATATGAGGTCATTCTTACCCTTGGCCATTAGGTTCTATAATGAGCCAACCTATAGCTGGGGAAGTCACAACGCCCTGTTAGACTATATGAGGCAAGTATTTTTTTTATTCTTTCCACGTCTCTTCTAATGTTTGTATATTTGTACACTTGTAATGCTACTGTGATACTGTAATTTCCTTTGGGATCAATATAGTATCTATCTATGTATATGTCATGGGGTGCTACCCTGATGCTCATTTTCTTACTTTCATTTGGAGATTCAAGAGATACAATGGAATCAATGAAAACACTACACACAATGACTGACAAGAAGACAATATGCAAAAGACAACAAATTGTGCAAATATAAAAACAATAATAATAATATTATTATTATTATGCTGAGAAAAACTGAAACAATCTAACACGTTACAGGATCCTGTAGCAGTTTAACACAATCTGATTACTTACGCAGACACAGTCAAGTGGGAAGCATCATTCATCATCAGCTTGCTTTAAAATACAAACTCATAAATGAAATCACACCTTTACTATAAATACTAGCCTGATCCAGTTTTAGAGTCAGAATACCACAGATTATATTGTGACCAATCAGTTACTACAGATAGGATAATTCATAAAAACCATCCAGATATAATAATATACTGTATGATAAACAAGCACTAACAACTTATTTAATAGATAGCACTTTTCCAAACACACATAACTTATAGAACCCTAATACTAATACAAAGATTTTTCCTCCCTCACATTGTGGGATGAATATAAGATTTAAATAAATTCAAATTCAAATTCAAATCAATAAGTGAAAAGCGCCAGAAATACAGAGAGCTAAGAGAGGAAATTAGAAGCTTTGGATGATGGCCAAGGTATAAATTGTCCTGATAGTAATACCTACAACTGGTGTCATCCCAAAGTCGCTACACAATAGCATTAAACAACTAGTCCTACACAACAATTTTTATGTAAATCTTCAGAAAGTCACAATACTAAACACCTCTCGAATAGTCCAAAAGTTCCTAGCAATTGCCAAATGAGAAAGTTTGGCTATGCCCATACCTCAGGTTTTAACAGCTTGAGCTGAGAAAAAAATGAATTAATAACAGCAATAATTCTGATAAGAAGTGTACAGCATTAAACTTAAACAAAAGCTCGAACCAGAAAACTGAAGAAAATATCACTACAGAAGAAAAAGTCAACCAATGGAAGAACCTATCACTCCATGGAAGACTTCCCCAAGATCTGAGCAGTCTAGATGTCAACGAGAGAGCATTGAACGCCCGGCTCAGAATTTGAGACCTCTTCCCAGAAACAGAGGGGTTCCTTGTGGCAACACAAGAAAAGGTAGCTAACTCTAAAATTATCAAAATACACAATAAGAGGCCAACAAATTCCAAACAACAAATGCATAAAATGCCAAGAGAAACAAGAATCAATCTAACACATAATAGGATCCTGTAGCAGTTTAACTCAATCTGATGACTTACACAGGTAAATCAAGTGGCAATCATCACTCATCAAAACCTTGCTTTAAAATACAAACTTATAAAAGACAGTGTACCTTACTATAAGCACAAGCCTGATCCTGATCCTGTTTTGGAGTCAGAGTTCAGCTAATTATTCTACAACTGCTCCATTATTACAGATAGGTCAATCCATAATAACCTTCTGGATATAATATTACACCATAAACAAGCAAGAACAAGTTATTTAATAACTATCACCATTCCAAAAACATGTAACTTACAGAAATCAGTAAGTGAAAAACGCCAGAGATATGCTGACTTAAAAGATGAAATTGAAAGACTATGGACATGAACAGGGTATACTGGTATAACCCCAAAGTCACTACAAAGTAGCATTAAACAATTAGACCTACACAGCAATATGTATGTAAATCTCCAGAAAGCCACAATACTAACCACTGCTAAATTAATCTGAAAATTCTTTGTAATTGAGAAATAAATGTGTTTGGTAAGCCCACACCTCAGGCGTTACCAATTTGAGCTGAGAAAAAAATAAACAATAAATAAATATATTAATAATAAATCTTTGAATGAATTAATAAAATAAAAAATACAGAGAACATTAGATTGTAGAGTTCTTGAAAGTGAGTCCAAAGGTTGTGTTCAGCGATTAGTTCAGTGTTGAGTTGAGTATAGTTATCCACATTAGTTCAGGAGCCTGATGTTTGAAGGGTAATAACTGGTGGTGTGGGACTTAAGGATCCTGTACCTCTTTCCTCATGACAGCAGTCAGAAGAGAGCATGGTCTGGATGGTGGGGGTTCTTGATGATGGATGCTGCTTTCTTGAGGCAGCGCTCTTTGTCAATGTGCTGAAAGGTGGGGAGGGCTTTCCCTGTGATGAATCAGGTTGTGTAGAACATCTTTTGTCGGAATTCAGACTTCAACTTTGGTGTCCTCTGCAACAGGTTTTTTGTGTTCTTTCAGTCCAAGGGACGCCATGGTAGCATAGCAATTAACACATTGTTAATACAGCTCAGGGCATCATAGTTTGGTGTTCAATTGTAGCATCCTCTGTAAGAAGTAAGTATAAAATTCAATGTACATTTGCACCTTGGTCCTGGAGTGACCCTATTTTGTTTAACTGTGTTCGTGCATGGTTGAATGACAATTAAGCATGAACTATATGAACCCTCTATTTTGCTTTCATCCATGTGCCAATCTAAAAGTTGCTTTGATGTCCCTAATGTATCTGCCTCTGTCAACACCACCTGCAATGTATTCCAAGCTCTTATCCCTCCCTGTGTAAGAAAGCCTCCTCTCACATCCATTACTCACCTGAAAAGGATGTCCTTTGATATTAGCCATTCCCACTCTGGGAGAAAAGCACTGGCTGTCCACTCTGTTTATTGCCTCTCATAATCTTATACACCTTTGTCGATTAGCCACTCATCCCCCTGCCATAAGTTGTTGAAATGGTGGAGGGCATGTGAGGTGTCCCAGATATGGATGGGAAGGGACTGGACAAGGCCGGAATGATAGAGTTGAGGTATGAGGAGATAGAATGAGTTCAATTTCCAACATCTGCAGTCTCCAGTGCCTGCAGAATGCACAATACAGTTGTACGTTTGGGCCCATCTGGTCACATCGACATGCAAGAGGGGAGTGAAGTAATTCCAGTCTGAGAAAAGGCTACTGATGAAAAAGTTAGATAGCATTGCCACTATCAACCTAACTGTACGAATAGGCCTACTGTCTTTGTTACAAACCTGACCATCCCCGTAGGCCCATAGTCTCTGTCTGTTCCTGCCCCAAAGAACTTGTCTGCACACCTCAACTCTATTCTATCCCCCATGATTCAGTCCCTTCCCACCTGCATGTACACCCTTCACATGCCCTCAATCTCCTCAACAACTTTCAATTTGCTGGGCTCGATCATCTCATTTTCACTGTAGATGTATAGTACCTATATACTACAATCTCCCATCAAGAAGACTTTAAAGCTCTCCACTACTTTTCTCAACCAATGATCCAACCATTTCCCCACCACCAACACCATTCTCTGCCTGAAAGAACTGGTCCTCCCCTCAACAATTTCTCCTTTAGTACCTCCCGCTTTTTGTAGGATCAAGTGGTGGCTATTGGCACCTGCATGGGCCACAGCAATGCCTGCCTTTTCGTCGGCTATGTGGAACGATCCATGTTCCAAGCCCTTACTGGTAATGCTCCACAACTCTTCCTCCACTACATTGATGCTGTTTCATGCACCTGTGCTGACCTCATCAATGTAATCAACTTTACCTCTCAACATCCACCCAGCTCTTAAGTTCACTTGGTCCATTTCTGACAAATCCCTCCTGTGTCTCCACCTCTCTATCTCTATCTCTGGAATCAAACTATTGACTGATATCTTTAATAAACCCATGGTTTCCCACAGTTATCTTGACAATACCTCTTCTCACCCTGTCTCCTGTAAAAATGTTACTCCCATGACTCAGTTCCATTGTCTCTGTTGCATCTGTTCCCAGGATGAGTCTTTCCTTACCAGGACATCAGAGTTGTCTTCCCTTTCTCAAGCTTTAATGTTGTCCTCACCAACATCTCCTGCATTTCCTGAGCATGGGCTTTTCCCTACGACTCTTTTGGGACTGTTAAATGTATCTGGTGCTCCCAGTGTGGCCTCCTTTACATTGGTGAAACATGATGTAAATTAGAGGACCACTTTGTCGAGCACCTCTGTTCCAGCCAGCAAGAGTAAAATTACTTGATGATCAACCATTTTAACCATTACATTAAGAAATGTGCTTCCGTGGCCTCCTCTTCTGCATAATGAGGGTGGAGTACCAACACCTCATATTCCATCTGAGTAGCCTCCAACATGATGGCATGCACATTGACTTCTCCTTCTAGTAAAACTTTCCCTCCCCCTTCCTTCTTCTTCTATTGCCCACTCTGGCCTCTTACTTCTTCTTTTCACCTGCCTGTCACCTTCTTCTGGGTGCCCTCCTCCCCCCCTTTCTCCTCTGATCAACTCTCCTCTTCTATCAGATTCTTTCCTCTTCAGTCCTTTACCTTTCCCATCCCCCGGCTTCATCTATCACTTTCTAACTAGTCCTCATTTCCCTCCCCCTACCTTTTTATTCTGGTGACATTCCCCTTCTTTTCCAGTCCTAAAGAAGGGCCTCCTCCCAAAACATGGTTTGTTCACTTATTTCCATGGACGTTGCCTGACCTGCTGAGTTCCTCCAGCATTTGTGTATGTGTGTATGTTGCTTTCTAGAGGACATACTGTAGACTTATGTTGAGAGCTGCTGGATTTCCAGTATCTGCAGAATCTGACTGCTCATCATTTTTCTCCAGTCCTGATAAAGGGTCTCAGCCCGAATTATCAACAGTTTACTGTTCTCCATAGATGCTGCCTGGCCTGCTGATTTCCTCCAGGGTTTGGATTTCCTCTCTGCAGATTTTCTCTCATTTTGTGATCTGCAGAATCTATTGTGTTCATGAATTGCCACTACACTGTGTGGTTACAACAAGGAACATTGTCCAGATTGAGACAAGTTGCTTTCTGAAAACTTATCCCAACTAAATGGGGACAATCTTTCTAATGCCAAGGAATAGACTAAATGAATGAAATGCCTGAGTTCACTCTAGGACTGTGAATGCCTGATAAAGATGTTCTGCTTTTCAGCAGTAGGAAAATAAAACCTTAAGGAAGTGTCTTGTTGTATTGTGGATTAATCTCCAGGGAAGAGTCATAAACTCTGTTAGACCATAAGACTGGAAGATATAGGAGCAGAATTAGGCCATTTAGCCCATCAAGTCTGCTATACCATTTCATCATGGTTGATCCAATTTTCTTCTCAGACCCAATCCCCTACCTTCTCCTTGCATCCTTTCCTACTCTGACCAATCAAGAATCTAGGAGACTCTTAGAATTATAGAACACAACAGCACACAAGCAGGTCTTTGGTCCAGCAAATCCATGCCAAAATATTACTCTGCCTAGACCTATCAAAATTTCTCTTGTATGTTGAAATCAAACTTGCATCCAGCACTTCCACTGGTAGCTTGTTCCCACACTCTCACACTCCTCTGAGTGAAGAAGTTCCCCCTCATGTTCCCTTCAACATTCCACCTTTCACCCTTTACCCATGACCTCTAGATGTAGTTACACCCTACCTCAGTGGAAAAAGCCTGCTTGCATTTACTCTATCTAAAGTACTGTACACACTTCTTAATTTTGTTTACGTACTTCTGTGAAACCTCCCCTTATGATTAATGCTATCTTCTATCTTCTGGATGATCAAAAGAGACTAGAGATGCAAAATTAATACAACACCAATTACATGAATGCTGCCTGGATTCAATGGCCTGAACTATAGTGCAAGGGTAGGCAGTTAATTCCATGAAAGAAAGGAGATTGACTGAGATGGGGGTCCTTATTGAGGTTCATAAAGTCATGAGGCTCATAGCTTGGGTGATTGTACCTGGAGATCCATGACCAGTTTTGTTCTGCAGAGATCTGCTCTGGGACTCCTCCTCCTTGTGATATTTATAATTTACAGATGAGGAAGTGGAAGGGTGCAATAGTAAGTTTGCAGCTGACACGAAGGTTGGTAGTGTTATAGCACTGCCAACTATAGATTCATAGCACAGAAACAGTCAGTTCAGCTAATCTGATCCATGCCAAAACATACCCAGTCCCATAGACCTACATGTGAACCACAGCCCTCACACCCCTCCCATCCATGTACTTGTCCAAACTACTCTTCAATGTTGCAATTGTACCCACATCCTCCACTTCTGCTGGCAATTCACTCCGCACTCTCTGAATGAAGAAATTCCCCCTCATGTTCTCCTTAAGTATTTCATCTTTCACCTGTAGTAATGTTGTAGAATGGTGCCTAAAGTTACAACGGTTCTTTTCTAGGATTTAGAGCTTTGCTGAGATGTGGCAGATAGATTTCAATCTGGAAAACTATGAAGTGATTCACTTTGGAAGGCAGAATGCAAAGTTAATAGCAGGATTCTTAGCAATGTGGAGGATCAAAGGACCTTGTGGTTCATGTTCATGCATCCTTCAAAGTTGCCACGTGAGATGATAGAGTGAATAAGCAGGTGGCCTTCATTAGTTAGGGGATTGAGTTCAATAGCCTTGAGGTAAGACTCTGGTTAGACAATCCATGGGTTATTGTGCTCAGTTCTGGTCACCTCATTACAGAATGCAGAAGCTTCAGAGAGGGAGCAAAAAAGATATACCAGGATGCTGCCTGGATTGGAGAGTATGTCTTACGAGGATCATTTGAGCAAGCAAGAGTTCTTAGCTTTGGAGTGAAGGAGGATAAGAGGCAACTTGATAGAGATGTACAAGAGGCTAAGAGAGATGTACTGTATAAGATTATAAGAGACATAGATGGAGTGGACAGTCTGCAACTATTTCCCAAGGCAGCAATGAGAACAACTTTTTAAGGTGTTCGGAGGAAAGTTGAGGGGAGATGTCAAAGGTAGTTTTTAGATACAAAGAGTGCTAAGTGTCTGGAATGCACAGCCAGGTGGGTGGGGGGTGGGGGAGTGGGGGATAGTGGCAGAAAAAGATGCATTAGGGATATTTCAGAGAATCTTAGATAGTCATATTGATGAAAGAAAAGCGGAAAGTTATGTGGGAAGGAATGGTTAGAAAGATTTTGGAATGGGTTATGAGCCTCAGGGCCTGTACTATGCTCTACCATTCTATGTTTCAGGTTCTGTGAGAAGCAGATAAACTGACGGCACCCAAACATTTTCCTAGAGAAAAGGAACTCAAAACTACTTGATTATAAGATCAGAGAAAATAAAGGTAGAATTAGGCCATTCGGCCCTTCAAGTCTGATCCACCAATCCAGCACGGCTGATCTGTTATCCCTCTCAACCCCATTCTCCTGCCTTAGAACACAGAACATCGAATATAGAACACAATCAAAATGTTGTACTGACGCAATTAAATTAAAGCTCAAATGGCCAACTAAACTAGTATCTTTTGCTAACATAGGTTCTCTGACATTCATGCACCTATCTAAACATCTCTTAAAAACTCCTAATGTATTTGCCTCTATCACCACCCCAGGCAGCAGATTCTAGGCACCCACCACTCTCAGTGTAAAAAAACTTGCCCCTCACATCTCCTTTGAACATAATGCCTCTCACCTTTAATGTACGTATGCCCTCTGGTATTAGATACTTTAAACCTAGGAAAACGACACTGTCTGTCTATTTTGTTTATGCCTTTTCCCCATAATCTGTGACCCCCTTATTAATCAAGAACCTATCGGCCTCTATTTTAAATATACCCAGTGACATAGCCTCCATGGCCATCTGCGACAGTGAATAATTCCTCAGATGCACCACCCTTTGGCTAAATTCCTCCTCATTTCTGTTCCAAAGGGTCGTTCCTCTGTTCTGAGGCTGTGCCCTGCCCTCTGCTCCTAGAGAGTGGAGAGGTTTAAAAGGGACCTGAGGTACAACTTCATGCAGAGAGTGATTCGTATAGGGAATAATCTCCAAGAGGAACTGATTAAAGCAGGTACGAAACGACATTTAGAGGACATTTGGAGTTAAGAGGAACTTGAAAGGGATCTAGAGGATGTGTGAATATAGAGGAGGCTGCCAGAGGAAGTGGTCAAGGCAGATTTGATCCCTTACGGACTTCCGCATCGGGGCCTTTGTCCGAAATTCATTCGGCCAAGGTTCCGATTCGGCGGCCCAGGCACCGGCAGGCTGCCCGAGGAGGGAGACCCCCCGGCCGGCAGAGGCCACCGAATCGGTCCTCATGCGGACTTCCGCCAGTGGGAATTCGTCGGAAAAAGGGGCACTGTGGTAGTTGAGCAGTTAATGTGATGTTATTACAATTCAGGGCGATTGAGTTAGGAGTTCCATCCAGCATCCTCTGTAAGAAAGTTTGTATGTTCTCCCCATGACTACATGGGTTTCCTCCGGGTGCTCTAGTTTCCTTCCATGGTCCAAAGGTGTACCAGACAAGTCGGTCATTTTAAATTGTCCTGTGATTAGGCTAGTGTTAATAAGTGGGTTGTTGGGTGGTGAGGGCTCTCTAGGCTGAAAGGGCCTGTTCTGCGATCTATCTCTGAATAAATTAATTAATAATATTAATAACATTGGACAGACAGCAGAGGTTTAGATGGGTATTGGACAAATGGGACTAGTTTGGATGACACCATTGTTAGCCATAAAGGAACTGGGCCAAGGATTCTAAAGGCAACACACAAAATGCTGGAAGAACTCAGTGATGCACCATCAATAACTCTCGGAGACGTGAGGCGAGATAAAGGCTTTTATTTGCTGGAAGAGAGCAGTCAGCAGCAAGAGACCACAATACAACATCCTGGAGACTGAGGGAGGAGCAGTGTCTCCAATCGCCTTTATACAGGGGTCTGTGGGAGGAGCCACAGGAGCAGTCAGCAGGGGAGCGTGTCCAGACAGGTATATGTAGTTCACCACACTCAGCAAGTCAGTTAGTATCAGCATTTATAAAGAATAAAGAGTCACTGCTTCAGGCCGAGACTCTTCATCAGGACTGGAAAAGAAGGGGAAGTAACCAGAATAAGAAGGTGGAGAAGGTGGGAGAAGGATGGTGAAACAAAGGCCTGAAGAAAAAGGAATCTGTTAGAGGAGAATGCAGTGTAGGAGAAAGGGAAAGAGGAGGGGCAGTGATGGGTAGGTGAGGAGAAGGGATAAGAGCAGAGCCAGAAAGGGGGCTGGAAAAAGAGAGAAGGGAGAAGAGGGCTAGACTAGGACTCTGTCCTTTCATTTCTCCGTGATGCATTTCAGCGCAGCCTGAATGTGGTGTTACTTTGACTCTGCTTATTCAGCGGAGAAGGAGTGACGCCAGTGAGCACTCCCTATTTATCCGACCCTGTAAATTGGGCCATTTTCAAAGGCACAAGAGCCTGAAGAATTCCACTACATTGACAAGCTTTCCTGTTAACCTGTCACAGGTTAAAAATGGAAACAATCTGTGGAAACGTGCAGGCTGTGGGCAGAGAGTGAGGTAGGCAGCCTGTGAAAGGGAAAGAGAAATTCTGCTCTCTCACCTCCCTTACTGCCTTGTTATAGATTCTCCTCTGTCACTGGTCTCAGTGCGTACCACTGGGTAGGATATGCCCATTGTTTAATTTAGTTCCCGTGCCCTTCAGCTGCCTCGGTGTATGGGCACTGACCTGCATCATGATGGTACGTACCTGGGGAGCACTCTGCATGTCTTCAGGAAGCCAACCTCACGTTGTAAGAAAGCATTTGAAGTGGTGCAGCATAAAGGTGCACAGCAGGCTCCCACAAACAGCAGCGACATAAAGGCCAGACACACTGTCCTGGCAATGCTGCTGGCATGCTAAGCGTTATCAGGATACGTTCTCTTTGAAATAGAGCAGTGGGAATTCTATCCATATGGGCCTTTTTCTGTCACGTCTCACCTGCAAGATAGCATCTTGGTCAGTTAGGCAAACCCTCTCTCAACCCCAGTCCTCGCTTACGTTATTTCTCAAGCGTAGTTCAGCAGAGCCGGAGAGAAGGTTGAGCTGATCAGGACTTTATTCATTGGAGCATACTCTGCACTCTCTAAGCTACCTCCTATTCCACTGTGTGTATGTTTGTGGTCTTCCGCTGCTGTGGCCCGTCCACTTCAATGTTCAACATGTTGTCCATTCACAGATGCTCTTCTGCACCCACTGTTGTAACATGTGATTATTTGAGTTGCTGTCACCTTCCTGCCAGCTTGAACCCATGTGACCAGTCTCCTCGGATCTCCCTCATTAACAAAATACTTTCACCCACGCAATTGCCACTCGCTGGGTGTCCTTTTTTGTTCCTCACACTTTTCCCTGTAATCACTATAAACTGTGGTGCATGAAAATTCCAGGAGATCCGTGTTTTACAGATACTCGAACCTCCAACAATGGTTTCACAGTCAAAGTTATTTAGATCACATTTCCAAGCATGTCAGAAGGAGCACTGTCTCTGGGAAGCAGCATCCATCATCAGGGACCCCCACCATCCAGGCCCTGCTTTTTTTTATCTCGTCAGGAAGAAAGTACAGGTGCCTCAGGGCTCACACCACCAGGTTCAGGATCAGTTATTACCCCTCAGCCAACAATCCCTCCAATTTTTTTTTACAGCAGCACAGACCAACCACGGCTCTGAGCAGGAAATGTTTACATGGCCTAAAAACTGCGCAGCATTTTAATAGAACGTTATATAAAAGAAAATTCCAGCTGTGTGTGGGAACATTTCAGTTACTGTGCTGTTGCGTACCCGCACAGCTTAGAGGGGATGGATCACTCAACCATCAGGCTCTTGAACTATGTATCACTCAACCTCACTCATCCCAACACTGTTGCTATAACCTAGAGACTCACTTCCAAGGATTCTTCATCTCATGTTCTTGATATTTATTGCTTATTTACTACAGTATAAATTTTTCATATTTTAGTATTTACTGTGAATGCCCACAAAAAATGAAACTCAGAGTTGTATATGGTGCCATACAGAGTACTGTGCAAATTTCTTACTTCCATATCAATACTAGGGTACGTAAGACTTTTGCACAATATTACAGTAGTTTTATATATTGTACTGTAGTGCTGCAACAATAAAAAAAAATTCATGACATATGTGAGTGCTGGTAATCCTGGTTCTGGTATGAGTCTCTATGGTGGAGTGAGCGTGGGAATGGTCCAGGGAGAGGGGAATCATGATTGGGAAAAGGAGAAGGGAGAGAGGAGGAAGAAGGAAGCACCAGCGAGACATTCTGTAATGATCAATACATCAACTGTTTGCATTCAAGTGACCTTGTCTGGGGTCTCAGGGCTGTGTGTGTCTGTACCTGCGCCACCACCCCGCACCTGGCACTCCTGGCCCACACCCCTCCCACGGCGCTCCACCCGTGCCATTCCCAACAGCCTTCGCTCCAGCCAGATTTACAAACTTGCTCTCTGTTCCACGTTGACAAATACAGTACTGTGCTAAAGTCTTGAGTACCCTAACTATAAATATGTGCCAAATACTTTTGCACAGTCCTGTATGTCTTGACACTTGTTGTATGCCAGGAAAGTCATTCACTCTGTCTTGAGACAGATCGGGGTTTGTGGAAAAGCTTTCCTGACAGTCTGGTTCAGAATCAAGAATCAAGTTTATTATCTCTGGTTTACTGTATGTCCTTTGATAATAAGTTTACTTTTAAATTTTAGCACTTTGTAGGGAAGTGGATGGAAATGTGGGGAAGATACAAAGGATTGTTTTGCAAGATTAATGCAAGTGAGCAGCTGATGATCAGTGTGAAGCTGGTGTGTCAAAGAGCCTGTTTCAGTGCTATATAATCCTATAAATTAAATTCCAATGTTCAAAGTAAAATTATCATCAAGGTACACATATGTTGCCGTATGCTAGCCTGAGAGTGATCTTCTTGCAGGCATCCCTAGTAGAATAAAGACAAGCAAAAGAATCAATGAAAACTACACAAAAATAACAACTGACAAATAATGTGCAAAAGAAGTCAGCTGTACAAATATAAAAAATCAAATAATAATAATAAAATAACAAACGAATAAATAAATAATAATGCTGAAAACTGAGTTGTAGAGACCTTGAAAATGAGTCCATAGGTTGTGAAAACAGTCCATTGTTGAGGCGAGTGAAGTTATCCACTCTGGTTCAGGATGCTGATGGTTTTAGGGTTATAACTGTTCCTGAACCTAGTGCTGTGGGACCTAAGGCATCTGTACCTCCTGTCTGATGCTAGCAGCAAGAAGAGAGCATGAGCTGGATTGTGGGGACTTTCCCAATGATAGATGCTACTTTCTTGTGGCAGCGATCCCTGTGGATATTCTCAATGATGGGGAGACCTTACTTGAGATGGACTGGGCCATGTCCACTACTTCTCGTAGGCTTTTTCATTCTTGGTGGTTCTTTACCAGGCCACGATGCAGCCAGTCAATATACTCTCCACTGTAGCTTTTATAGAAGTTTGACAAAGTTTTAGATGACATACTGAATCGGCACAAAACTAAGAAAGCAGAGAAACTCTTTTATTTGTGCAGCACCATGCTTACAATTTATTTGCCCGATTCCTTGAAATTAATTTTGTAATGATCTCTACTTTGGTTGTTTATTAAAGCTCTCCATCTTCCTGCCCCTGTTTTTGCATTGTATTCCTTCCCAACTTGCATTCTGGCTCACAGTAGATCTGGAAGATCCTTCCTCTCTCCTGCTACCTGCCTTTGAGTCAACGCCTCCTCTCTGCTGATTTTGTTTCTCTTTGTCGTAAATATGCTGCTGCACTTTCTTAAGTGTATTCACCTTCTTTGGAATCTGTGAGCATTCTCACAGACTTCTGCATGTACAAAATGCTATTCTCTCTTGTCTCAGTTTCTTCGCCTCTGCAGCAACTGTTCGCAGGATGCTGCCTTCCTTTTCCAGGACATCAAAGATATCTTCCTTCTTCAAAGACCACGGTTCCTCTTCCTCTGTTATTTATGCTGCCCTTGCCTGCATCTCCTCCATTTCCCAAACATCCACACTCACCTCATCTTCTCACCACTGTAATAGTGATAGTATCCACCTTGTCCTTACCAACCACCCCATCAGCCTCCGCAGCTAACACATTATCCTCCTCAAATTTCAAAGATATCCTATCTGGCACTGAGTCTGTCTCTGTAACACAGAAGGGAAGGGGGAGAAGAAGCGTACTGTGGTGATAGGGGATTCATTAGTTTGGGGAACAGACAGGATGTTCTGTGGATGAGAAAGAGGTTCCCAGATGGAATGTTGCCTTCCAGGTGGCATGGTCTGTAACTTCTCTATGGAAAGGGATCTTGGCGATTGTTGGGATGTCTTACAGCAGACTGAAAATCTTGAGCATACAGATATTAAGAAAGAGGATGTGTTGGAGTTTTTGGAAAGCATCAAGTCAGATAGATCACAGGGACCGGACGAGATGTACCCCAGGCTACTGTGGGAGGCGAGGGAGGAGATTGCTGAGCCTCTGGCAATGATCTTTGTATCATCAATGCGAACAGGGGAGGTTCCAGAGGATTGGAGGGTTGCGGATTTTGTTCCATTATTCAAGAAAGGGAGTAGAGATAGTCCAGGAAATTATAGACCAGTGAGTCTTACTTCACTTGTTAGTAAGTTGATGGAGAAGATCCTGAGAGGCAGGATTTATGAACATTTGGAGAGGTAGAATATGATTAGGAATAGTCAGCACGGCTTTGTCAAAGGCTGGTAGTGTCTTACTTGCAACTGTCGGCAAGTAGCAGCAAATGAGATGCTTGTGGAATATAAGAAATGCAAGGGAGCACTTCAGAAAGAAATCAGGAAGGCTAGAAGAAGGCACAAAGTTGCTCTAGCAGATGAGATGAAGGAGAATCCTAAGGGACTCTACAGATATTTTAAGAGCAATGCACAACATTGGCCTTCTGGAAGACCAAAATGACAATTCATGTGTGGAGCCAAGACAGATGGAAGAGATCTTAAATGAATTCTTTGCATCTGTATTTACTCAGGAGATGGATACAGAGTCTATAGAAGTGGGGAAAACTGGCATCAACTTCATGGACCCTATACAAATTACAGAGGAGGAAGTGCTTGCTAACCTGAGGCAAATTAGGATGGATAAATCCCCAGGGCCTGACAGGGTTTTCCATGTGACCCTACAGAAGGTAAGTGCAGAAATTGCTGGGGCAGATATTTGAGCCATCCTTAATGACAGGGAAGATACCAGAGGATTAGAGGATAGTCAATATTGTTCCACTATTTTAAAAAAAGCTCCAAGCAGAAACTAGGAAATTATAGGCTGGTGAGTCTGACATCAGTTGTGGCAAGTTATTGGAAGGGATTCTAAGGGACGAGATGTATAAATTTGACATGGACTGATTAAAGATAGTCAGCATGGCTTTGTGAGTGTTAGGTCATGTCTAACCAATCTTATAGAGGTTTTTCAAGAAAGTTATCAGGTAATTGGATGAAGGCAAGGCAGTGGATGTTGGAAGGCATGATCTTTAGCAAGGTGTATGGCAAGGTCCCGCATAGGAGGGTTGTCAAGAAGGTTCAGTCAGGATGGGGTAGTAAATTCGATTAGACATAGGCTTTGTGGGAGAAGCCAGAGAGTGGTAGCAGAGGGTTGCCTCTCTGATTAGAGCCTTGTGATTAGTGGTGTGCCACAGGGATTGGCGCAAGGCCCTTTGTTGCTTGACATCTATATCAAAGATCTGGATGACACCAAGGCTGGGTGTGTAGTGGACAGCAAGGAAGACTATCAAAGCTTGTAGTGGGATCTGGACCAGCTGGAAAAAAATGGGCTGAGAAGTGGCAGATACTATTTATGTAGGTAAGGTGCAATGTGTTGCACTTTCGGGGACTAATCACAAAAGATCTTACACCGTGGACACTAAGGAGTTTGGTAGAACAAAGAGATCTGAGAATGCAGGTCTATAAGGTGACATCACAGGTAAATAGGGTTGTAAAGAAAGCTTTTGGTGCATTTGCCTTCATAAGTCTAAATATTAAGTACAGAAGTTGGGATGTTATGTTGAAGTTGTATTAAGACGTTGGCGAGGCCTAATTTGGAGTATTGTGTGCAGTTTTGGTCACCTACCTAGAAGAAAGATGTTAATAAGATTGAAAGAGTGCAGAGAAAATTTACAAGGATGCTTCCAATACTGAAGCACCAAAGTTATAAGGAAAGACTGAATATGTTCAGACTTTATTCCTTCGAATGTAGAAGATTGAGGGGAGATTTGATAGAAGTATACAAAATTATGAGGGGTATAGATAGAATAAATGCAAGCAGACTTTTTCCACTGGGGTTGTGTGGGACTACAAGAAGAGGTCATGGGTTAAGGGTGAAAGGTGAAATGTTTAAGGGGAACATGAGAGGAAACTTCTTCACTCAAAGGGTAGTGAGAGTGTGGAACGAGCTGTCAGTGCAAATGGTAGATACGATTTTGATTTCAAAATTTCAGAGAGGTTTGGATAGATACATGGATGATTGGGTATGAAGGTTTATGGTCTGGATGCAGGTCAATGGGCATAATGAGATTAAATGGTTCTGCATGGACTAGATGGACAGAAGGGCCTGCCCCTATGCTGTAGTGCTCTATGACTTTACGACAGTAAGGATGTGTTACTGTTACAGCGAAAGTGCAGTGCAGGTAGTTGATAAGGTTCAAAGCATTGATGAGGTAGATTGTGAGGTCAAGAGTCCATCTTATTGTGCTAGGGAACCATTCAATGTTGTAGACTACAGAGGCTGAATGAGTATTGCTGCTTCCAAGCATCCTCCCAAGTTTTATGTGAAGAAATTGACCCCCATCTTAGAGAACAATCCTCCTTCAGAATTCCTCAGGGCGTCTGTAAAGTTTTTAATCCAATTAACATAGACTCAGTCCGAATGAGAGCATTTCCTTCCACATCCGTGCCCTTTCCTTGGTTAGACTGCTTCAGAGACCCCTCACCAAAGCTTTATTCTCTTCATATTCCCCTCTTCTTCTCATTTGCCCTGTTAGAACGATCATCTCTTATTCCTCATTCTATGTACATGTTTAATTCATTCACAGGGTGCAAATGTTACAGGCTGGTGCTGACGTTCTTTACTCATCACTAGTTTCGCTACCTGAGGAAAGAAGCCTGTGTTCGGGTTCATAGCTTGTGAGCTTGGAGTCACATAGGTTCATGTTCTTACAATAGGAGTTTGACCCAATATATTATCTCTCTCTCTCTCTCTCTTTGCAAAGGTCTTGCCTGGATGTGGACTATTTTCTAAATGGAGAGAAAATCCAGGAATCTGAGATGCAGAGGGACTTGGGAGTCCTTGTGCAGAACACCCTGAAAGTTATCTTGCTGGTGAGGAAGGGAAATGCCACGTTAGCATTCATTTCAAGGGGTCTAGAATACAAGAGGCTGAGGTTTTATAAGGCATTGGTGAGGCTTCAGCTTGAGAATTGTGAACAGTTTTGGGCCCTTCCTCTTAGAAAGGACATGTTGGCATTGGAGATGGTCCAGAGGAGGTTCACAAGGATGATTCTGGGAATCAAAAAGTTATCGTACGAGGAACGTTTGATGGCTCTGGGTCTGTACTCATTGGAATTTAGAAGGATGAGGAGGGATCTCATTGAAACCTTTTGAATCTTGAAAGGCCTCGGCAAAGTAGATGTGGAAACAATGTTTCCCATGGTGGGAGTGTCTAGGACAAGAGAGCACAGCCTCAGGATAGAGGGGCGCCCTTTCAAAACAGAGATGTGGAGAAATTTTTTTAGTCAAGGGTGGTGAATTTGTGGAATTTCTTGCCACATGCAGCTGTGGAGGCCAGGTCGTTGGGTGTATTTAAGGCAGAGATTGTTAGGTTCTTGATTGGACATGGCATCAAAGATTATGGGGAGAAGGCCAGAACTGGGGTTGAGGAAGAGATTAAAAAAAAATCAGCCATAATTGAATGGCGGCTCAATGGGCCAGATGGCCTAATTCTGCTCCTATGTCTTATGGATGTATAATAGAAGTACATCGCTATAGATCAGATATAAGGAGGAATTTCTTTACCGTTAGGGTGGTGAATCTGTGGAATTCATTGTCACAGATGAATGTGTCAGCCAAATCATTGGATATATTTAAAGTGGAAGTTGTTAGGCTCTTGATTAGTAAGGGTGTTAAAGGTTATGGGGAAAAGGCAGGAAAATAGAGATGAGAGGGATAATAATTCAGAGGGATAATGAATGGTGAGTAGACTTGATGGGCCGAATGGCATATTTCAGATCCTATATCTTATGGTCTTATCATATGTTGAGTGTTTCCAGATTTTTCTGTTTTCTTTTATTTCAAATTTCCAGTTTCTTCAACTTCATGATTCTCGCTTGCTTTTCTGCTCTTGTAACATGGGGCTTAAGTCGTAAAGGGTGCTGGAAGATTCACGTGGGTGTCAGCAGGACTGAAGGTCATACAGTAAGTTATAAGAAGATACTGTACAGGCTGGAACAGCTTTCCCTGGAGTGTAGGAGGTTGAGGGGCACGAAGAAGTTGGGTAGTCCCAAAGTAGTGGAGTTTTTATGTAGAGGACATAGGTTTAAGGTAAGAGTTGAGATAAGTTCAAGGTCCTTCCCAACAAGCCTTGAGCTGCCGAAACTCTGAACTCTGGAATCCCTTCCAAATACCCCTCTATCTCTTTATCCTTCTCTCTTACGTTAAAGCTGCTCTATAAAAACTCCCTAACTTTTGGCTGTTTATATGAATGTTTCCTTGTATGACTTGATGTTACACAATATCTGATGCATTCAGTGAATTCCCCGGGCTTTTCTCCCTGGCTTGGGGAATCAAGAACAACAGGGCAGAAGTTTAAGGTGAGAGTGGAGAAACTTCGTAGGAAATCAAGAGGCACCATCTTAATTTTACACAGATGCATGGTAGTGTAATGATTAGCACAGCATTTTACAGTACCAGTGACCCGGGTTCACTTCCCTTTGCTGTTTGTAAGGAGTTTGTGAATTCTCCCTGTGACCGTGTGGGTTTCCTTCGATTGTTCCAGTTTCTGCCCACTGTCCAAAGACTTACCGTTTGGTAAATATTGTAAGTATACAAAAGTATTCTATGTATATTTAAGGCAAAGGTTGATTCTTGATTGGACAGGGCATGAAGAGATATGGGGAGAATGCAAGAGCTTGGGGCTGACAGGAACATTGGATCAGCCATGATGAAATAGTGGAGCAGACTCATTTGATCAAAAGGCCTAATTCTGCTCCTATATCTTATGGTTTATTGTAAGCTGTCCCGTGAATAAACTAGGGTTAAATCAGGGGTTGCTGGCCAGTGCAGCTCAAAGGGCCGGAAAGGCCTATTCTGTGCTGTATCTCAATCAATCAATAGAATAGAATACATAGGAAGGATGCTGAAAACTTTTGCTTAGTACAGTAGTAAGAGACCATGGGGGAGATCCTTCAGGATTTTGCTGGCCGTTTTCTGGCGCCTTTCTTTATATGTGTCCTTAACGGCAGTAGACTGGTGCTGGAGATGCATCAGGCATTTTGACTACCCGTCGCAGGGTCTCCTGGTCCACCGCAGTGCACTTTTCATACCAAGCAGTGATGCGGCAAGTTGGGAGACTCTCTACTGCGCATCTGTGGAATGTCGTGAGTATGGAAGCGCAAAGTCCAGCTCTCGTCAGCCTCCTCAGAAAGTCAGGGCAATGGTGAGCTTTCTCCCTTTTACTATCATTGCACAGATCAGTCGGCCTGCGCTACCCTGAGATTCGAGCTGGAGTAATGATTCCAAAAGTAATTCATTTGAGAAAAATAAGTTGATGGGGAAGAACATCATGGATCACGGAAGGAAATCTGATGCATCCAAGGGCTGCGGTGTAGAATCAGAATCAGGTTTATTATCACTGACATACCTCACGGCATTTGTTGTTTTGCGACAGCAGTACAGGGCAAGACATAAGAAATTATAAATTTGCAATATATTAAGAACAAACAAGTAAATAAAAGAATAAACAATAAATAGACATATAAATAAATAAGTACAGTGGATGGACAGATAGGCAGACAGACAGATAGATAGATAGGCACTGTAAAAGAGATATAGTGAGATAGTGTTCATGGGTTCATGGACCCCTCTCTGGCCATCCAGGCATACCGCGGACTCTGTATTTTCTGCGATGCTGGTTCTGGTGGCCTACCCTGATCACAGATGTATGTCGGTTCATCGCCCTCAAAGTGCCTAGTCCCATCCCTCCAACCTGTGGCTCTCTGGATTCCAGCAACTCATACTGCTCCCTTGGCGCCCATGGTGCCACACGGCATCGTGGACTGGATGTGCAGTATCTGTTGACTGGCGGGTACAGCCCAGAGGAGATGTCTTGGGGGCCATCCAGGATCCATTGCCCATCGAGGAGTTCCACCAGACCGATCTGGATCATCTTGGGACATCAAGGTCCAGCTGTAGGAGGGGGTTCCTGCATATAGAGGCATCTCCCAGTGAAGAGGAGTCACCTGCCTCATGTTTCTAACTCATCACCTTGTAGCCTATTTAACCCCAGCTCTCAGACACAGTCCTTGTTCACTCATCGAAACAGATGGACTGAACCAGTTGCGCCTAGCCTTCAATTCTCTCTTGTTTTGTGGCCCCTCGCGGCCTATTGTTTTGCATGTCTGTTATTAAAGTTATTGCTAGCCGCTAAATCGTCTCTTCAGCTCTGCTTTTCCATCAAGCCTCCTCTACATTTCCTGATAGTCTAACAAAACTGAGTCATGCAACAGCCCACCCAGATGTGCTGAAGTCAACTGTGTCCAAGCCTTGAGGAATGAATTATGACGTGCTAACAGGAGAAGCAAACCTCACTGCAAAATATTTACACGAGTTTGTGTTGTAAACTGTTTTCCTCTTGCATTTCTTTCTTCAATACCGCATCCCCTGGGGAGAGCGCACAGTTGCACTCTCAAAGCATCTTAACAGCACGCTGCTGGATCTCGCCTGGCTCCTTCAATCCACTCGCGCCTCTGAGCCAGAAGATCAGGGTGTTGGAGGTTTACATGAGAGAGTTAAAGCATAGAAGTCTATTCAAAGATCATGTAATGTACGCTGGGTTGCTGATTTTCCAAAAGACATGTTTAAAAGAGCTTGCACCTCTGCAGGTTCTGTCAGTCCCAGCAGTTATCATACTAGGCTGAGACACAACCTGTCAGGATACTCACTATGGTGACACAAAACACTGGAGGGACTCAGCAGGCCAGGCAACATCTATGGAAAAGAGCAAACTGTCAATGTTTTGAGCCGAGACCCTCCTTCAGGACTGAGAGGTGAGGGGAGGGGAAAGAGGCTAGCTGGAGCCACTGGATATGTGAAGCCACTTGGGTGGGAAAGGACAAGGGTTGGAGAACAAACAATCTGATAGGAGAGGAGAGTGGGCAATAGGAGAACGAGTATGAGGGGGGGACCTAGGGTTAAGTAATAGGCAGATGAGAAGAATCGAAAAATCAGAGTGGGGAATAGGGGAAGTTGTGGGGGGGGGGTGAAGTTTGTTCATCAGAACAAGAAATCGATGTAAATGCCATCAGGTTGGAGGCTGAACAACAACAGACACAGCACTGATCACTGCACACACCACTAGTCACAGGCCTCCAGTCAGAGGGGCAACCAACTACTACCACTCTCTGGCTTCTCCCACAAAGCCAATGTCTAATCCAATTTACTGCCTCATCGTGAATGCCGAATGACTGAACCTTCTTGACTAACCTTCGGCATGGGACCTTGTCAAATGCCTTGCTGAATTCCATGTGGACAACATCCAT
Organism: Hypanus sabinus; assembly: GCF_030144855.1. Lineage (NCBI taxonomy): Eukaryota > Metazoa > Chordata > Chondrichthyes > Myliobatiformes > Dasyatidae > Hypanus > Hypanus sabinus. The sequence continues at coordinate 17,292,483 of NC_082707.1, forward strand.
TGCCTTGCCTTCAACAACATTCCTGGCGATATCCTTGAAAAACTCTACAAGATTTGTTAGACATGACCTACCACACACAAAGCCAGGCTCACTATCCCTAATCAGTCTCCGTTTAATCAAAATGCTCATAAATCTGGTCCCTTAGACTGCCTTCCAATAACTTCTCCACGACTGAGGTCAGGCTCATCAGCCTATAATTTCCCGGTTTACTCTTAGAGCCTTTCTTAAACAGTGGAACCACATTAGCTACGCTCCAATCCGCCAGTAGTTCACCTGTTGGTAAGGATGTTTTGGCTCCTCCAATTACTACACTGTCCTCCCATAGGTTCTGAGGGAACATCTTACAGGCCCTGGGGAATTATCCACCCTGATTTGGCTCAAGACAGCACACAACACCACCTCTGTAATCTGTGTAGGGTCCATCACCTCGCTGCTGCTTTGCCTCACTTCTGTAGACTCTGTGTAACCACCTCCTGAGTGAATACACAAAAAAAAAATCCATTTAGGATCTGCCCCTTTTCTTTTGGCTCCATGAAGAGTTTACCATTCTGACCTTCCGGTGAACCAACGTTGTCCCTTGCAATCTTTTTTCTTTTAACATATCTGTCGAATCCCTTAGAATTCTCCTTCACCTTGTCTGTGAGGGCATCCTCATGTCTTCTTTTAGCCCTTCTGATATATTTCTTAAATATTCTCTTGCATTTTCTGTACTCCATAAGCACCTCATTTCTTTCTCCTACCCATACGTCCAATGCACCTCCTTTTTTTCTCTTAAGCAGGGCCTCACTACTTCTTGAAACTGAAGGTTCCCTACACTTGTTATCTTTGCCTTTTATTCTGACAGGCACATTCAAGCTTTGTACTCTGAAAATTTCACTTTTGAAGGCCTCCCACTTACCAAGTACACCTTTGCCAGTAAACACCCTGGCTCCATCCACACTTGTCAGATCCTTCCTGACGCCTTCAAAATTGGCACTTCTCTAACTTAGAATCCCAGCCTGAGGACAAAGCCTATCCTTTTCTATTATTACCTTGAAGCTAATGGCATTATTCTGCATTTTGTCATTGCTTTTTCACGTGCGACCTCAATGCGCTGTTGCAATCAATAGAGCAGTAATAACAGTATGCAGGGTTTGCACTACATCTTAGCACATTTGACAATAAGAAACCAATTTACCAATTAGTACATCCAACACATATTTCTCAAGGAACCCAACAGGGGCAGTATTGACCAACTCTTTGACCAAATAACTGAAAAAAAATCTGGATATGTGAAGAGAGGGATTATTAGCAAAGTTGGTTCTTAAGTTCAACTTGAAGAGATGGGTGGATAGTAGGAACAGAATCTGAGCTGCTCACACTCAATCTGAGGCACCATTGCTGTCTGTGTGGAGTTTGCACTCTCTGCTCATGATGGTGTAGACTTTTACCTGGTAAATTACAATCAGAATCAGGTTTATTATCACTGACATCTGTCATAAATTCTGTCGTTTTGTGGAGAAGTAAGGTGCGAGATATAAAAAAGTGTATAAGTCACAACCAAATAAATAAATAGATAGATAAATGGGTGAATGAATGAATAGATTGATAGATAGTGAAAAAGAGGCGAAGCAAGGTGGTGTTCATCGGTTCATGGGTCATTCAGGAATCTGATTGCAGAGGGTTCAAAACACTGAGTTTCTAAGACACTGAGTTTGGCTCTTAAGACTCCGTATCTCACTGACGTATTTCATGAAATCTGTAATTTTGTGACAGAAATAGAATGCAAGACATAAAAATTGGTCTGTTACAATAAATATATTTGCCAGCCGGCGGTATATTAGCATCAGCGCCGGACTTCAAGTCCTACTCCTTGCATGTTGTCCATCCACACTGGGTTGAGCATCGAGCTAAAATGCTGCCCGAAAAGGAACAACAACAATAAAATAATTAGATCGATAAATAAATATATTGAAAGACAAATGGACAAATGAATGGATAGATACAGACAGACGGACATACTTTATTGATCCCGAGGGAAATTGGGTTTCGTTACAGTCACACCAACCAAGAATAGTGTAGAAATATAGCAATCTAAAACCATAAATAATTAAATAATAATAAGTTGATCATGCCAAGTGGAAATAAGTCCAGGACCAGCCTATTGGCTCAGGGTGTCTGACACTCCAAGGGAGGAGTTGTAAAGTTTGATGGCCACAGGTAGGAATGACTTCCTATGACGCTCAGCGTTGCATCTCGGTGGAAGGAGTCTCTGGCTGAATGTATTCCTGTGCCTAACCAGCACATTATGGAGTGGATGGGAGACATCGTCCAAGATGGCATGCAACTTGGCATGCAAAGATAGATAGTTTTTGTAAAATGGAACAGCATGGCAGTGTTTATGGGATCATGGACCAATCAGAAATCTGATGGTAGATGGGAAGAAACTGTTCCTAAAACTTTGGGTGTGCATCTTCAGGTTCCTGTACCTCCTCTCTGATGGTAGTAGCAAGAAGAGGGTTTCTTCTGGGTTGTGGGAGTCCTTACTGATGGATGCCTGTCTTCTTAGGTAAGGAGCATGTCTGGAAGATGTCCTTAGTGATGTGAAAGATTGAGCCTGAAATGAAGCCGATTGAGTCTACAACAGCCTGCAGCTGTAGGGTCATTCGATCCTGTGCAATGGAACCTCCATATCAGGCTGTGATGCAGCCAAACACATGCCACTCTACAATGCATTTATATAAATGTGCTAGTCTTTGATGACATACCAAGTTTCCTCAAACTCCTAATGAAGCATAGCCACTAGCTTGCTTTCTTCATGGTTGTATCAATATGTTGGGCCCAGGACAGATCCTCCTGGATTCTGACACCCTGGGATGTGGAGCTGCTCTCCCTTTCCACTGCTGACCCTTCAGTGAAGGCATCATGGTAATATAGCACTTAGTGTAACCCAGGTTCAATTCACGCTGGTGTCTGTACGGAGGTTGTATGTTCTCTGCATGATCGCATGGGCTTCTTTCAGGTGCTCTGGTTTCCTCCCCCAGACCAAAGACATATTGGTTAGTAGGTTAATTGGGCTTGTTGGGCCAGGAGTGCCTGTAACCATGCTGTATCTCGAATTAAATTCAAAAATAAAATAAATAAAATCCCAGGGTGTCAACTTCCAGGAAGACTGGCGTGTATTCTCCTGACCTCCCCTTCCTGAAGTCCACTATCAATGCCTAGGTCTTGCTGACACTGAGTGAAAGGTTGTTGTAATGACACCACTCAACCAGCTGGTCTGACTCGCTCCTGTTCGTCTCCTTATTGCGCTTTTCCTTCCTCGTCTGGGAAAGTGGAGGAATGGTTTGGAATATGGGAGAAGAAAGATGGAAGACGTCAAACAGGTGTTTGATCTCTGGCATGGACTCACAGGGCTAATGGGCCAATTCTTTTATCTGTATAGAGATATGGACTCACAGAGAGGAACAGAACAGGAGCAGATCCTTCTCTGCACCGCACCCTATCCACACCAACCAAGATGCCCAACTAACCTACACCTATTTGCCCACCCTTGCTCCACAAATCTCCCCAATTTTATCTGCCCATTCATTTGTCCAAATGCTTTTTTAAATCATGAACACTTTTGTAACCCTTATGTAAGAAAAGATGTGCTGGCCTTGGAGAGGGTCCAGAGGAGGTTCACTAGAATGATTCTGGGAACAAAAGGGTTAATGCATGAGAAGTGTTTGATAGCTCAGGGCCTGTACTCACTTCAATTTAGAAATGAGGGATCTCATTGGAACTTGTTGAATATTGAAGGGCCTAGCTAGAGTGGATGTGGAGAGGATGTGGGGGAGTCGAAGACCAGGGAGCACAGGCTCAGAATAGAGGGACATCCATTTAGAATAGAGATGTGGAGGAACTTCTCTAGAAGGTGGTGAATCTATGGAGCTCATTGCTGTGGAGCCAAGTCAAAGTGGAGGTTAATAAATTTGTGATTAGTTAGAGCATCAATGGTTACAGGAAGAAGTGGGGAGGGTGTAACAATGGTGTGGAGAGGGATAATAAATCAGCCATGATGGAATGGCAGAGCAGACTTGAGACTAAATCTGCTCCCACGTTTTCTGGTCTTATAGTTGAAATATTGTTATTGTACTTGCTTTTACCATTTGTTTTGCCAGACCATTCCATATACGCACCGCCCTCTTCTTGAAGAAGCTGCCACCCAGATTCCTGTTCTGTCTCCCACTCCCACCTTAAACCTATGCCCTCAAGATTTTTTGATTCCCTTTCCATGAGAGAAAAAAGTAAGACTGTGTATTTTCACCTGATCCATGCCCCTCGAAATTATGGGCTCCTTTGCAAGTTCACCCCCTCAGTCTCCTATGTTCCGAGAAATAAAGGCCCAGCCTGCCCTATAATCCAGGCCCCTTAATCTGCCATTTGCTTGAATGGTATTTAGCTTTCTCCACAACCTGACAGTGAGTCGCAGCACTAAGCAGAGGCAATTTTGGCTGTCAAATTTTTCACTGTGCACATCCTGTTTTGAAGGGTTGAGCACTCAGAGAACGACTATTCCTGGTTGCATCAAGTGTCTGAGGTCACAGTTACAACAATATGCAGAGCGTTTACGGTAACATTGCTTCCTAATTGATACACACAGGCTCCTGATCCTAAGACAAGTAAGGGAGGGAGGAGTTAAAAAATAAAGATAGAAAAAGGCAACGTTTGTTGACGCTGTTACAAGTGACACACATATTCCGAAAAACTGAATATTTTAAGGTAGATTGCATAATTCATGTTATCGGTGGAAAATCTGAGTCAGTTTAAATGGAAAATATTGAAATGCAGATAAGGAGTAATTTTATCTTGAAAGACCAGCAGTGATGCTGATTGCATTTCTCCTTGCCTTCTGACTTTGTTGATCAATGAGGCAGTAAGCAACAGCAGATCATTCATTCGATTCTACCCCAGCTCATTAAGAAAACTCTCCAATCATCCGCACTCCTAGAAAACAGAGCGTACATTCAGTGGCAACGTCACCACAGGTGACACCTAATAAAGTGGCCACTGAGTGTATTTCTGTATGTCCGTGGTCTTCTGCTGCCGTACCCTATTCCCTTCAAGGGTTGACATGTTGTGCATTCAGAGATGCTCTTCTGCACACCACTGTCGTAACATGTGGTTATTTGAGTCACTGTCACTTTCCTGTCAGCTCGAACCAGCTTGGCCATTTTCCTCTGACCTCTCTCATTAACAAATTGGTTTTTATCCACAGAACTGCCACTTACAGGATGTATTTTTTTGCCTTTTTCACCATTCTCTGTTAACTCCAGAGACTGCAGTGTGCAAAAATCCCAGGAGATCAGCAGTTTCTGAGATACTCAAACCAGCCCATCTAGCACCAACAATCATTCCATAGTCTCAGTCACTTTGATCACATTTCTTCTCCAGTCTAATATTTGGTTTGAATCCCTGAACTTCTTGAAAATGTCTGCAAGCTTTTATGAATTGAATTGGTGTCACATGACTGGCTGATTCAATATTTGTATTAAAACATATACAGGTGTACCTCCTCCAATGAGACCACAATCAAAGGTCAAAGGTTAGAGGATAGACTAAGTGTGGTCCACTTGTCCTCTAGGTTCAGCGCCATCTCAACCCAGACTAGTAAAACAAAATTGTTACGGAAACAGCAGTAAAGAATCCTTCTACTTCGGACTGTGACGGTATTCCTGAGTCTCCACCCGGGACTTGCATGACAGACAGTAGTGAAAACCAAGAAGCTATTGACATAATGAAGGAAGCCGGGAACACCGCCAGAGGTGGGGGAGCTTCATTACTGTCCCAAATGCCAGTGACGTAACAGGCAGCAAGTATATAGGTGATCCTAATAAAGGGCGATTGAGAGGACAACGGATGTCCTAATCAGGCATCATACAAAGTTTGACCCGAATGAACTAGAGTACAATAGTCATTAAATGGGTATAAGTGTGCTGTGCAGAAATCCATGTATACACCAGGAATGTGTGATTGGGAATGTGACCTCAGTGCAAGCAGTTTTGAATCTGACATTTAATAATAGATTTGCATTATTTTGGTACTTACTGTATTCAGGCAGTCTCACTCACACAAATCGAGAAAGAATTTGGCTCCTGTTCCCTTATATCAAAAATGCAGATTGAGAAGACAGGACATAGAACAAGGCCATCTATTTTAAACAGTAGATTAGCTTTATTTGTTACATGCACCAAAACATCAAAATACACAGCGGAATGAATCATTTGCCTCAAATCAAATTGGTGACGATTGTGCTGGGGGCAGCCTGCAAGAGTTGCCACCTTTCTGGCGCCAAGATAGCATGCCCACAACTTACTTACCCTAAGCCTATCTGTACGTTTCTGGGATGTAGGAGGAAACATTGCACTGTTGGGGAAACACACACAGTCATGGGGAGAACATACAAACTCCTTGCAGACAGTGGCGAGAATGGAACCCTGTTCGGTGATCAGCAGCGTTGTAAAGTGATTGGGCTTAATACTGTCGTGCTGCCCTGCCTGTCTGAATCCATTCAGCTGTGTTTAGGAGTAGCTTTAATTAGTGGATGTGATTAAATACAGACTTCTAGCACTATGACACTGAAGCAATATTAATCTTTTTATTCTCCCAGAAGTCTGATCCAACCTTTTTTATTCATTTGGAACCCTGGCTGTTTGTACAACTTGATAATTTTGAGTGTATAATCCCTGTAGGCCATCTCTCTTGATGAATGTCATTGTTAATTCAATATAAATAAAGAGTTATGTTGAGGAAGGCCCCAAAAATGAATGGAACATCTTTCTAGGTGGAATGTTTGATGGCTCTGGTCTGTACTCATTGGGGTTTATAAGATTGAGGGGTGATCTCATTGAAACCCTATCGAATATTTAAAGGCCTAGAATATTGAAATTGGATGTGGAAAGGCTGTTTCCTATAGTGGGTGATTCTAGGACCAAACGGCACATCCTCAGTATAGAAGGACATCTCCTTAGATAGAACAGAGATGAGGAGGAATTTCTTTAGCCAGAGGGTGGTGAATTGATGGAATTCATTGCCACGGATGGCTGTGGAGGCCAAGTCATTGGATATATTTAAAGCAGTGGTTGATTGATTCTTGATTAATAAGAGTGTCGAGGGTTATGAGGAGAAGGGAGGAGAATGGGTTGAGGGGATAATAAATCAGCCATGATGAAATAGTGAAGCAGACTTGATGGGCCAAGTGGCTTAATTCTGCTCCCATGTCTTATGGTTTAACTTTTCTCTTTCTGTGTTCTGATGAAGGGATGCAGAGCTGAACGATTAAGATCATAAGATATAGGAGCAGAATTAGGCCATTTGATCCATCATGTCTGCTCCGCCATTTCATCATGGCTGATTCAGTTTTCCTCTCAGCCCCACTTTCTAGCCTTCTTCCCCTTTTCCTTCTTGCCCTGACCAATCAAGAATCTATCAACCTTTACCAACAATATAAATAAAAACTTGGCTTTCAGAGTTGCCTATGACAAAGAATTCCACAGATCCACCACTTTCTGACTAAAGAAATTCCTCCTCATTTTTGTTCCAAAAGGACGCCCCTCTATTCTGAAGCTGTGTCCTATGGTCTGACTCTCCCACCACAGAAAACATCTTCTCTACATCCACTCTAACAAAGCCTTTTACTATTCAATAGGTTTCAATGAGGTCACCCCTCATTCTACTGAATTCTAGTGAATAAAGGCCCAGAGCATCAAATGTTCTTCATATGACAAGCCATTCAATCCTGAAATTATTTTTGTGAACCTCTTTTGAACCCTCTCCAGTTTCAGCACATCCTTTCTAAGATAAGGGGACCTAAACTGCTCACAATACTCCAAGTGTGGCCTCGTCTGTGCTTTTTAGTCTCAACATAACATCCTTGCTTTTATATTCTATTCTTATCAAAATGAATCCTAACATTACATTTACCTTCCTCATCACAGTCTCAATCTGCAAATTAACCTTTAGGGAATTCTGCATAAAGGCTCCCAAGTCCCTGTGCGCCGCAGTTATTTTTTGTATTTTCTTTCAATTTATGAAATAATCAACTCTTTCATTACTTCTACCAAAGTGCATGACTATACATTGTATTCTATCTGTCATTTCTTTGCCCATTCTCCTAATCCATCTGTCCTTCTGTAGCCTCCATACTTCCTCAAAACTACCTGCCCTTCCACATATCTTCATATCATCTGCAAATTTTGCAACAAAGCCATCAATACCATCATCCAAATTATTGACATATAACCATTGGTCCCAACACAGACTCCTGTGGAACACCACTAGTCACCGGCAGCCAGACAGAAAAGGCTCCCTTTATTCCCACTCTTTGCCTCCTGCCAATCAGCCACTGCTTTGTCCATGCTGGAATCTGTCCTGTCATGCCATGAGCTCGTAACTTGTTAAGCAGCCTCATATTTGGCACCTTGTCAAAAGTCTTCTGAAAATCCAAGTGCACAACATCAACCATTTTTCCTTTGTTACTTGTTACTTCCTTGTTACTACTTCAAAAAATTCCAACAGATTTGTCAGACAAGATTTTTCCTTGAGGAAACCATGCTGACTCTGGCCTATCAGTCTCCTAGTACTGTGAAACATCATCCTTAATAATTGACCCATATATCTTCCCAACCACTGAAGTCAAACTAACTGGCCTATAGTTACTTCTCTTCTGTCTCTCTCACTTCTTAAAGAGTGGAGTGACACCTGCAATTTTCCAGTCTTTCATAACCATTCCAGAATCAAGAGATTCTTAAAAGATCAACACCAGTACCTCTTTCAGAACTTCCACCATACTGTTAGTGTCTTCCACAGTGGGAACTGATGCAAAATACTTCTTCTGCCATGTCTTTGTCCCACATTACTACTTCTAATTGTCCCACGTTATAATTTTCCAGCACTTTGATATTCACTCTCACCTCTCTTTTACTCTTTATGTATCTGAAGAAACTTTTGGCATCCTCTCTAATATTATTGGCTAGCTTTCTTTTGTATTATATCTTTACCTTCTTAGTGATATTTTGAGTTACACTCTGTTGGTTTTTTTAAAGCTTCTCAAACCTCTAACTTCCCACTAACCTTTGCTTTATTATATGCCCTGGCTTTGGCTTTTACGTAGGCTTAGAGTTCTCTTGTTAGCCGTGATTGTGTCATCTTTCCTTTAGAATACTTCTTCCTCTTTGGGATGTATATATCCTATGTCTTCTGAATTGCTTTCAGAAATCCCAGCCATTGCTGCTCTGCCATCAACCCTGCCAGTGTTCTTTTCCATCAATCCTGGCCAACTCCTCTCTCATGCCTCTGTAATTCCTTTTACTCCACTCTAATACTGATACATCTGACTTTAGCTTCTTCTTCTCAGATTTCAGGGTGAATTCAATTATATTATGATCACCTCCCCTCAGGGTTCTTTTACCTTAATGCAAGTGTCTAATCAACCACTCATGCAGCAGCAGCTCAATGCATAATTGCATGCAAGCATGGTCAAGAGGTTCAGTTGTTGTTCAAGCCAAACAGCATAATGCCGAACAAATCTGACCTGAGTGACTTTGACAATGGAATGATTGTTGGTGCCAGATGGTGTGGTCTGAGAATCTCAGGAACTGCTGATTTAGTGCGATTTTCACACATAGGTCTCTAGATTTTACAAAGAATGGTGTGAAAAAACAAAACAAAACCAAAATCCAGTGAGTGGTAGTTCTGTGGGTGAAAAAAAACTTGTTAATGAGAGGGGTCAGAGGGGAATAGCCGGACTGGTTCAGCTGACAGGAAGGCGACAGTAACTCAAATAACCACACGTTACAATAGTCATGTGCAGGAGACCATCTGTGAATGCACAACATGTCGATTCTTGATGGGTTACTGTAATAGAAGACCATGAACATTTGGTGTCTTTAACATAATTAAATGACACAAAAGATGCTTCACAGATGTATTTCCAGAAAATCTTGACATACTGGCAAAGATAATGAAAAGCTTGGTCAAAAATTCTGAGGGGATATTCCAAAATTTTTGGATTCAATTGAAAGAATCTTTCATACCAACTCCAGGAAGTTTGTTGTACATGGACATGGAAAGTACTGAGCCTTCCCCTGCCCCCTAAAGCCCCCCCCAAACCAATTCTAACCAACTTTTACAGGAGCCACCACTGAGAGTGCCCTGACCAGCTGCAGTACTATCTGGCATGGGAATTGCAAGGATCTGACTGCATGACCCTACAAAAGATTGCTGAGAGAATCATCGGTGTCTCCTCTCCACCTATCTGAGATATTTATCAGGAACGTTGATTATGCAGGGCCCATTCATCTACTAATCTCTTTGACCCCCGACCATCAGGCAGGAGGTACCATAGCATACAGACAAGGACTGCTAGGATGGAAACCAATTTCTTCCCCCAGGCTGTGAGACTACTGAACTCCCTGTTACCAGCTAGGTTTCATCACTTAAGAAACACCAGCAGTATTACTGTTTACTTAACTTGTTTTGTAAATGCAACTTAACAGCACTCTTCTGGAAGACATTTTATTATTTGTTAATTTGTTTGTGAGAATTTTACTTTGTGTCTGGTGCTTGTACCGTGTTGTGCACGTTGGTCAGGAGATGTTTGTTTTGTTTGGTCGTATACATGTATACAGTTGAATGACAATAAACTTGAACTTGTGTACAATTGACATCTACCTCTGTTAAGGAAGTGCAAACCTTCAAAGGCTTGCCTCAGAGACAAGTATGCTATTTGCAGAACTGCAGCTGACTGGTTGCATCATTGTCTGGTACGGCAATTCAAATATTCAGGATTGTAAGAAGCAGCAAAGAGCTGTGAATTTAGCCCAGTAATCCCCCGCCCCCATCATCAGCAGTATACAGGAGGTGCTGTGTCAAGAAGGCAACATCCACCAGCAAAGTTCCACACCATTCAGTCAATGCCATCTCCTCACAGCTCCCATCAGGCAGGAAGTACAGAAGCATGAAGTCCCACACCTTCAGGTCCAAGAACAGCTTCTAGACTCAGCACAAAATTTCAACAGCTGATTCCCCTCCATAGGTGCAGCCTGGCTTGCTGAGCTCCTCCAGCATTTTGTGTGTATCAGTCAAGATCTTCAGCACATGCAAAATTCCTTGTGTTTATAATTAGGCACTTCAGTAGAGGGATCACTGACGTCATCGTCATTCCTGACGGACTTCCAAGAAGAGGTACTTCAACATTTGATTCTCGAACTAACCAGCGCAACCGTAATCACTAACTCAGTATGGTAATGCAATGACCACTTCGATCACTATGCATTGAAGTGGGCTTGATTTTGTCCTAATTGTGTTCTTTCTTGTAAAACACGTGCGTAATTTATGCTTTATTTTTGTGAATGCTGGGCACCATGGTAGTGTAGCAGTTAGCATGACCCTATCACAGCTCGATGCTTTCCAGTGTTTAGAGTTCAATTCCAGAGCCATTCTGTAAGGAGTCTGTGCACATCCTCTCAGTGGAAAGCAAGGGTTTTCCCCAGGTTCTCTGGTTTCCTCCCACCGTCCAAAGACGTAACGGGCAGATCCTGTCGAAGGGATTTGGCCTGAAATGTTGTCTGTACCTTTTTCCATAGATGTTGCCTGACCTGATGAGTTCCTCCAGCATTTTGTGTGTGTTGCTTTGGATTTCCAGCATCTGCAGATTTCCTGTTGTTTGCACTGGGAAGGTTATTTGAGCATTGTAAGTTGTCCTGTGATTAGGTTAGGGTTAATTGTGACCGTAGGTTTGCTGGGTGGCATAGCTCGAAGTGCCGGAAGGACCCAGTCTGCACTGTATTACTAAATAACTAAAAGAAAAAATATGAAAATCAACACACACAATATGATTGAGAAACACAGCAGGCCAGGCAGCATCAATGGAAATGAATAAACAGTCGACATTTCAGGCTGAGACGCTTCTTCAGGATTGAAAAGGAAGAAGGAAGATGCCAGAATAAAAAGATAGGCCAAGGGGAAGGTGGTTAGTTAGAAGATGATAGGTGAAGCCACGTGGTAAGGAAAGGTAAACGGCTGGAGAGGAAGGAATCTGATAGGAGAGGAGAGTGAAACATAGGAGAAAGGGGGAGGTGATAGGACGGTGAGAAGAGGTAAGATGCCATAGTGGAGAACAGAAGGAGGAGGGAGGGAATTTTTTGTTACCAGTTGGAGAAATTAACATTCAATAAATAAACAAACGTGATGTTATGTGCCCATGATGCTACTGCAAGCAAGCTTTACATTGCACCTGTGGACACATGGACAGTACTTGTGAATATGACAATAAACCACTTTGAAACCAGCATCAAATGCTACGGTCTGTTTATCCCATTAAAGGTGCTACATAAACCCAGGTCAATGTTGTGATTGTTGCTCTTTCTGTTTATCCATCGGGGACAACCCCACCCTTGTAACTTGGAGTCTAAGAACAAGTAAATGGAACGTTGACTGAGAACACGGGGCGTCTGGTAGCATAGTGGTTAGCACGATGCTTTACAGAACCAGCAACTTGGGTTCAATCTCTACTGCTGTCCATATGGAGTTCTCCCTGAGACTGCATTGGTTTCCTCCAGGATCCTCCCGTCTCCTCCCACGGTCCAAAAACGTATAGGCTAGTAGCTTATTTGGTCATTGTAAATTGTCCAATAATTAGGCTAGAATTAAATCGAGGTGGGGGGGAGTGAATAGCTGGGCGGTGTGGCTTGAAAGGCTGTATCACAACCAATCAATAAATAAACAAACAAACAAATGAATAAACAAAGGTACAAAACAATGTGCATTATTTGTCACATGCACATGCACATCGAAACATCGAACCATGCCATGAAATGTGCCATTGGGATCATTGTTTGTGATGCCTTATGTCACCTGGACAATGCAGACACCATCATTCCTATGGTCCTGATTGATAAGCTACAGAACCTGGGCATCTGTACCTTCCTCTGCAACTGGATCCTTGACCTCCTAACTGGAAGACCGTAATCAATAAAGATTAGTAATAATATGTCCTCCTTGCTGATGATTAAAACTGAAGCATCCCACAGATTTTTGCTTAGATCACTACTCTCCTCTCTCTATACCCATGACCATGTGGCTAGACATAGCTCAAATTTCATCTACAGATTGGGTGATGATACAACCATTGTTGGCCCAGTCTCAGATGAGGTGAGAGGCCATACAAGAGTGAGATATACCATCTAGCTGTGTTGTGTATCAGCAGTGATCTTGCACTCAATGCCAATAAAACCAAAGAGCTCATTGTAGACTTCAGGAAGGGCAAGACGAGGGAATGAATCCTCTTAAAGGGATCAGAAGTGGAAAGAGTGAGCAATTTCAAGTTCCTGGGCATCAACATCTCTGAGTATCTAACCTGGTCCCAACATATTGAAGAAAGTATAAAGAAGGCCAGACAGGACACTCAGGGGGAAGTCACGTGGCCACAAGGAGAACATATAAACCGACAGACAGTAGTGGCAATTGAACCATAATCAGAGCCCTCTGATGATGTGAAGAAGTTGTGCTAGCCATTATGTTACCGTGCCACCCAGTGTGATTTAATGCTCTTCCCAGAAGCTTTTAATGACTCAGAGGAATTAAGTTCAATTTCTCCTGAGGAATTAATCATGTAATGATCTCTCTAGGGTCAAAAACTACTGGAATGGCATTAGCTTAGTGCATGATGTGTCTTCCTCCCCGTGTTTACACTTCTCATCCAATCAACGTCCAGCAAGACAGCATGGAATGTCATGAGCATCGTTCACCGTGACCACTGAACACAAACAAAGGGGACAAGAAAAACAGGAAGTGCCTTGCATTTGACTGCCCTTTGATCACCGATTCCAAGCCTTGACCCAGTCAACACAACCTGGGGCACTTTATTCAACTACTTCCCTAGGGTTTAGAAGGACTATCTCATTCACACAGTTTTACTGCGCTGATTCATGCCATCATGCCTCAGATGGGACTGGGAGAAATGTTAGCTCAGAGTCAAAATAGTTTCAAGGACTCTCTTAAATCCATAAGTCATAGGAGCAGAATTAGGCCTTTTGGCATATTTCAACTGTTCTGCCATTCAATCATGGCTGACTTATTATCCCTCTCAGCTGTATCATCCTGCCTTCTCCCTGTTGCCTTTGACACCATAACCAATCAAGAAAGCAATGACTTGGCCTCCTCAGCCGTCTGTAGCAATGAATTCCACAGATTCACCACTCTCTGGTTAAAGAAATTCCTCCTCATCTCTATTCTATAGGGATGTCCTTGTATTCAGAGCTGCGCTGTCTTCTCCTAGTCTCTCCCACTATTGGAAACATCCTCTCCACGTCCACTCTATCTAGGCCTTTCAATTACTTCTCTGGAAAAAGGCTACGTATTGTCATTTGGGGGCAGAAATATCTTGCCTTGTTGATGGGAATGAGTTAAAGTATGATTGGTATAAAAATAAACACTGAACTATTTAATAAAAATGTGGTTGATGGGGTGGAGATATGCCCCGTGGTCTCTCCCTCCACTAGCCTACAGGTCACCTTTGGGCAAGGTGTAGCACCTTTATTAGCTCCCCGATCAGGGTCACATGAAGCCATGTGAGCAGGTGATGGATGATCATATGAACAGCTGGGGCACATCGCAAGTCCTGCTTATGTGACCACTGAAGCCAGACAGACAATCTCTGAAGAGTATTGATAAGATCTGGTGTCACCAGTCTTGTAAAGTCGCTACCCAGATGAAGGCATTAGCAAACCGCTTCTTCAGAAAAAATTCCCAAGAACAGTCATGGTCACCATGATCGCCCACACCGTGTGATGACTTACGGCACGTGATGATGATGATAAGTGTTAAGATGTGTGTTTGGTGGTGAGGATGGATTGCACACTGATGGGCCTGTTGCCGAGGAGTATCACTCTATCGTTCTACTGTATCTTGCCAAAGCTTTCCAACAGACAAAGTACTTTTTTTATATGTATTTCTTCCTTGCTTTCAAAAAATAGAATATTTCCCCATACCTTTTCTCAAAGATATTGATGACTCAGACTTGATCTTTGTTGTTAGTGTTATTAGCACTGTACAATAGAGAAATTGTTCTGCTCACCATATCCTTGACGACCATTGCACACATACAGAGCAATGAGTCAGCTTTGGTACTGGTTATGAAATTGTCATGTGTACCGAAATACACTGAAAAGCTTGACTTGCACACTGTTCATACAGATCAGATCATTACACAGTGCACAGAGGTAGAATCAGGTAAAATAATACCAAAGCAGAATAAAGTGTAAATACTATTGAAGAAATGCAGTGCTGGTAAACAACAAAGTGTAAGATTATAACAAGGCCCGTTGTGAGGTCAAGAGTTGATCTGAATGCACAAGAGGTCCTGGAATCTGGTTGTGTGTGCTTTTAGGCATTTGTATCTTCTGCCCTTTCGGAGTGGGGAGAAGAGAGAATGTCTGAACTGGGTGGAGTGCTTGATTATGCTATCTGCTTTACTGAGGCAGTGAGAAGTATAGGTAGAGTCCATGGAGGGTGGGGGAGGTTTGCTGGTTCCCATGATGTGGTGAGCTGTGTCCACAGCTCTGCCCTTTCTTGCAGTCAATTTCAGAGCGGAAGGCAATGTAAATAAATCTGCAGATGATACAAAAATCGACTGTGAGGCTAACAGGGAATAGGAACGCCTTAAGAGTTGTAGTGTCACAGAGTAATACAGTATGGAAGGAGGCCCTTTGGTACCAAGCAAGCTTGTTACATTGGCCTGTTTGGTCTATATCCATCTAAACCCCTCCTAAACAAGTGTTTTTTTTAAATGTCATAATGCCATTACTGCACTTGCCCCAACCACTTTCTCTGGCAGCTCATTCCAAATAAAGATCACCCTCTGGGTGAAGAAGTTGCTGTCTTTAAAATGACTCGGGGAATGACAGAGGCCTGGCCAGTAGACACTGAAGTTGCAAGGAGAACTTGGTCAAGGGAAGAACTCAACAGGTCAGGCAGTAACTGTGGAGAGGAATAAACAGTCAGTGCTTTGGACTGAGACTGCTATACCGCCAACTTTTTATTTCTCTGCATTGATGCTGCCTGACCTGCTGAGTTACTCCAACATTTTTTGTGTCTTGCTGTAGTTGGGTTTATTGAGTTTGCTGCCATGTTGGCATGGAGAATGATACAAAAGGCATCAGAGAGCATCAGAGGCACACCATTCATAAGATAAATGTAAGTTAAATGTACACTCATTGCACCTTACTAGATGCACCTGTACACCTGCACTTCAATGCAAATACCTAATTAGCCAAACGTGTGGCAGCAACTCAAAGCATAAAAGCATGCAGACATGGTCAAGAGGTTCAGTTGTTGTTCCGACCAAACATCAGAATGGGGAAGAAAAGTATTCTAAGTGACTTTGACCATGGAATGAATGCTGGTGCCAGACAGGGTGGTTTGAGTATCTCAGAAACTGTTGACCTGGGACTTTCACACACAACAGTCTCTAGAGTTTACAGAGAATTGTGCAAAAAACAAAACAAAACACCATTGAGCGGCAGTTCTGTGGGCAAAAATGCCTTCAGTATTTATTTAATTTGCAATACAATGCAGAGTAAGCCCTTCTGGCCCTTCGAGCCATGCCGCCCCAGCAACCTGCAACAAATCCGATTAACTCCAATGATCAATTAACTGACCACCATCATTCCTGCGACCAATCAGCTGTGGGTCAGCGCAGAAAGGAGTAAATAAAATTACAGAAGGGACAAGCGGAGTGGCCATTGTTGGGAGTGGACCAGTGGCATGAGTGGGAGTGTCCGACTTTGCTCAAAGGAGAGGTGTTAGCTCTGGATAAGTTGTGCGGGTAGGTTTCTGTTAAGTTTTCCCTTTTTCCTTACTGAATCAGCTGTATAGTTTGAATGGCTGTTGTCTATTCTTCATGCCGGATGTTGGAGTTCTGGGAAACACAATGTCTCGGCATGTTATTGCATCCAGCTGCAGCTCCTTGAAGATAGTGTGAGGGATCTGGAGCAGCAGCTGGATGACCTTCACTTGTACAAGAGAGTGAGGAGATCATCGATCGGAGTTACAAACCTGCAGGAAGCGGATAGCTGGGTGACTCTTCAGGAGAAAGAATTGGAAGGTGAATAGCCAGTTAGCACGGAGCACCCCTGTGGCCATTCCCCTCACTAATAAGTAGGGAGATAACCTCCCAGGGGAACGTTAGGGAGACCATGTTATTGGCACTGAGCGTGGGTCCTTGGTGCAGAAGGGAAGGAGGGAGAAGCAGGGAGCAGCAGGGATAGGGGAGTCAATATTCAGAGGAACAGATAGGTGATTCTGTGGACCTGAACGGATTGTTAGGATGGTATGTTGCCTCCCAGATGCCAGGCTCAATAATGTCTTGGATCACATCCACAGCATTTTAGAGGGTGAGGGAGAGCAGGCAGATGTCTTGGTACACAGTGGTACCAATGACAGGAAGGAAAAGCAAAGAGGTTCTGAAGAGAGAATTTAGAAAGCTAGGCAGAAAGCTGAGAATCAGGACCTCCAAGGTAGAAATTTCTGGTTTGCTACCTGAGATGTGCACCATTGAGGGTAGAAACAGGATGATTTGGCAGATAAGTGTGTGGCTGAGAAGTTGGTGCAGGGGGAAGGGCTTCAGGTTCTTGGATCATTGGGATCTCTTCTGGGCGAGGTATGACCTGTTCAAAAGTGACGGGTTGCACCTGAGCCTGAAGGGAATAAATCTTCTCATGGGTAGGATTGTTAGAACTGTTGGGGAGGGTTTAAACTCATTTGGCAGGGGGACGGGAACCGGAGTGAAGGGATTCAGGATAGGGTAGATGGTAAAAAAGCAAAGATAGTGTGCAGTTTGACTGCCAGCAAAGGCAGGCAGATGATAGGACAAAATTGCAGCCAGTGAGTATCAGCGCATTAGGGATGCAGAATCAAAAAGGATAGCAAATACAGCACTCAAAATATTATATCTCAATGCAGTGAATCTAAGGAAATAAGGTGTATGATCTTGTTGCACTTTTACAGATTTTTGGATATAATGTTGTGGCCATCATTGAATCATGGCTGAAGGATGGTTATCATTGGGAGCTGAACTTCCAAGGTTACACATTGTATCAGAGGGATAGGAAGATAAGCAGAGAGAGTGGCATGGCTCTGCTGGTAAGGAATGGAATCAAATCATGAGAAAGATGTTACATAGGATCAGAAATTGCTGAATCCTTGTGGGTTGAGTTAAGAAATTGCAGGGGTAAAAGGACCCTGATGGTCATTATATATAGGCCTCCAAACTGTAGCTGGGATGTGGACTACAGAATACAATGGGAAATAGAAAATGTATCAAAACGTATTATGATAGTCATGGGAGATATTAACATGCTGGTAAATTGGGAAAATTAGGTTTGTAATGGACCTCAAGACAGTGAATTTGTTGAATGCCTATAAGATGGCTTTTTAGTGCAGTTTGTCATTGAGCCTACTAAGGGACCAACTACAGTGGATTGGATGCTATATAGTGAATTGAAGGCGATTATGGAGCTTAAGGTAAAGGAATCCTTAGGAGTCAACGATTACATTATGATTGAGTTTGACTTGAAATTGATAGGCAGAAAGTAAGTCTGGCCTAGCAGTATTTCAGTGTAGTAAAGGAAATTACAGTGGTATGAAGGGGGAGTAAATTGGAAGGAGATGCTGACAGGGATGACAGCGGAGTAGCAATGGCAAGAGTTTCTGGGAAAAAATTAGGAAGATTTTCCAAAAAAGAAGAAATACTTAAATGGCAAAATAGTACAATGGTGGCTGATAAGGGAAGTCAAAGCTAATGTAAAAGGAAAATAAAGGGAATAAAACAAAGCAAAAATAAGCGGGAAGATAGAGGATTGGGAAGCTGTTAAAAACCTACATAGAGCAACTAAAAGATCATTATGAATCCTATGTCTTATTGTCTCATGGTCTAATGGTCTCATGGTCTATGTTCTTACCTGACATATCTCTGGACTATGGTAACAAACACAGCCACATGTGGATAACCCACTTAATGAGAGAGGTCGGAGAATGGCCAGACTGGTTCAAGCTGACAGGAAGCTGACAGTAACTCAAATAAACACACTTTACAACAGTGGTGTGCAGAAGAGCATCTCTGAATGCACATTTCGTAACTTAAAGTGGATGGGCTACAGCAGCAGAAGACCACGAACATTCACTCAGTGGCCTCATTGTTAGGTGGAGGAAATAACGAATTAAGTGGTCACTGAGTGTAAGTGATAAAAGATAATGCAGAAAAGTATACAGTAAGAAAAGTAGTCCATTGTAGTGTAAACTGGTTGCTGTACTGAGGTAGTGATTGGGGTTGTGTCTGTTGGTTCAAGAACCGAATCGTTGGAGGGAACTAGCCGTTCTTGAACCTGGTGTTGTGAGACTCCAGGCTTCTTCTGCACCTGGAACACAAGAGATTCTGCAAATACTCGAAGAGAGGTGACTTGAGAGAGGTGGATAGGATAATGAGAGGCATAGACAAAGTGTACAACCATCAGCTTCTTCTCAGTGTGGCCATGATGAATACCAGCGGACATCTATTCAAGGTGAGTGATGGAAAGTACAGAGTGGTGGGTGTGTGGAACGCCCTGCTGGGGGTGGAGGTAGAGGCAAATACATTATGGGCATTTAAGAGACTCTTAGGTGGGCACCTGGATGATAGAAAAATGCTGGACTACGTAGGAGGGAAGGGTTAGATTGATCTTGCAGTAAGTTAAAAGGATAGCACAACCCTGATGGGCCAAAGAGCCTGTATTCTGTTGAACTGCTCCAAGTCACAGTGGGGGGTGGTGGTTCAGTTGGAAACATAAGGGAGTTTTAGGCCCTTGGAGGATTGAAAAATGGAGTGGCTTGGGTTATGTAAGAGGGTAGGGAGAGAGATTGAAAGTCACATCATGGTACTTTGCTGTATTCTACGTTCTATGTTCTTGAGCAGAACTTACAAAATGCTGAAGGAACTTGGCAGGTCAGGCAGCATCTATGGAGGGAAAGATGACATGACCCAGAGGGCCAAGATCTTTGTTAATGGATGCTGCCATTTGCCTGTGAAGTTTTGGGCAGAATCCACTGCTCCCTTCATCTTAGAGACGTAGTGGCATAGAACACCACAGCACAGAAAACTCGTAACGGTGAGCTCAGGCGTCAGAGTTTGAAGCTCTGCGTGGGTTTCCTCCAGATGCTCCAGTTTCCTCCCACGGTCCAAGAAAGTACCAGTTAGCAGGTTTGTTTGGTCATTGTAAACTGTGATTAGGCTAGTGTTAAATAAGTGGGTTCTGTGTGGTATGGCTAGTTGGGCCAGAAGGGCCTGTTTAGTGCTGTATCTTCAAATAAAATAAAGTAAAATAAAATTTAAAAACCCTTCAGCTCATCTAGTTCATGCTGAACCATAATTCTGCCTTGTCCTATTGACATGTACCTGGACAATATCCCTCCCATCCATGTACTTATCCAAACTTCTCTTAAATGTTGAAATCAAACCTGCAGCCACCATTTCCACTGGCAACTCGGTCCACACTCGCACCATACTCTGAGTGAAGAGCTTTCCATTCACGTTCCCTTTAAACATTTCACCTTATACCCTTCTAGTCTCACCTAACCTGAATGGAAAAAGCCTGCATGCATTTACCCTATCTATACCCCTCATAATTTTGTATACCTCTATCAAATCTCCCCTCATTCTCCTGTGCTCTGGGGAATCAAGGCGGCGCAGTAGCATTGTGGTTAGCACAATTGCTTCACAGCGCCAGCGATCACCGATCGGTGTTTGATTCCTGCCATTGTCTGTGAGGAGTTGTAAGATCTCCTCGTGACCATGTGAGTTTCAAAGGTTCATTTATCATTAAAGTATGTACACGATATACAACCCTAGGATCCGTGTGGTGCAGCTCCCCCCACATTCCAAAGATCTATGGAATGGTATTGTAAGCAGCCATTGTAAATTATTGCTAGTGTTTAGGTGAGTGGTAGATCGGGGGTTGGGGGAGCGTGTTAGTTAATGGGAATGTGAGAGGGAGTAATAGTTATAAATGGGGCTGACAGCTGTAATGGGCTTGATGGGATGAAATGCCTGCTTCCCTGCTCTGTAACTCCATGAATTAGGTCTCTAAATCGCTGGGCCACTCCACTTCTCACTTAGGACCACCGCTTGTCTCCGGCCAGCCTGGTATTCCACTCAACAAACATGGCTCTCTGTCACGACTGGCTCTGGCGGCGAGGCTGGGGTGGAAGTGGGTCAGTGGGAATCTTGCATCTGTGGCTGAGGGGATTCCGTTAACAGAACTTTAATACTGGAAACGTAGCCTGCAGCAAAAGCAGGCTCGCCTCACAAGTAATCAGTCAATGTAACCATCAAAGCTCTAGATATTCCATATCAGTTTCTGTCTGATCGTCCATGCCTGACCTTACAGCAGATGAGTTGATAATATCAAATGGATAATTTAATGGGTGTGGACTTGGTAACCAGGAAAAATCCCCCCCCCAGTCCCATGCAAAGGATAAAAAAAGCTGTTAACTCTTTCCATCCCAGAGTCATTGCCACAGTAATCCTCACTCAGAGAAGTCTTGTTACTTTCCCAGGCCTAGGCTGAGCTGGGGTCTCTGTTAAGGTTATAGTTCAGACTGGATTGTTCTTAGGCCTGTAGGGATTGTTTTAGGGGACAGAGAGAGGAGTTAGGGATCAGCTCAGGGTTTAGGGACGGTGGTGTGGGAGAGTTAGTCAAGCCAGAGTTTAGACCTCTGCTCTGTGCTCTGTGTTCAAAGGCCACCAGTATGGATGTGGGATGAAGGATGTCTGCAGGGAGAGGTTAGCCATGATGGATCTCTATTCCCTGGATCACAGCAGAATGAGGGGTGTCCTCACAATATATCATGAGGGGTACAGATACGTTAGGATAAGGTAGTCTTTTCCCCAGGTGTGGCACAGATACAAGAAGGGAGTGATTTAGAAGAGAACTCAGAGGTAACTTTGTTCCACAGACGGGAATGAGTACCTGGAATGAGCTGCCAGAGGAATTGGCCAAGGGTAAGTACAACTGTAACATTAAAGAGGCACGTAGATACGTCCATGGAGGGTTACGGACCAGTTGCAGGCAGCTGAGGCTAGAAGGGAGGATTCTGTGATTGGCTGGACTATTTGGGTAAAAGAGCCTGTTTCCGCACTGTGTGACTCCATGCTCCACGAGAATGATGAGGGATACAGATCAGGTCAATAGTCGAAATCTTTTTTCCTATCCGAGGGATATTGAAAACAAAAGTACTAAAGTTTAAGATGAGAGCAAGGAGTTTTACAGAGGATTTAAGGGGAAAGTTTTTTTACAGAGAGGGTGGTTGATATCTGGAAGTTGCTGCCAGAGGAGATGGTAGAGTCAGAGGCAACCATGGGTTTGACTGTGTACTGTAGAAGGACATGACCCTAATTCTAACAAATGCAGAGGGTTGTTGACTGTAGAGATGGGGTTGCAGAGGATTTTGATACTAAGATGCCACACATTAATATGGAGGTCCAAGAGTCATACACAATATAAACAGGCCTTTCAGCCCATCTTGTCCATGTTGACCAAGAGGCCCTTCTAAGCTAGTCCCACTTGTCTTGGTTTAGCGCAGTCCCTTTCCTATTCACACACGTGTCCAAATATTTTAAGATTGTGGTTAATGTACCTGCCTCAACCACTTCCTCTGGCAGCTTGTTAAATATACTGACCACGCTCTGAGTGAAAAGGTTGTCAATGAAATCTTCCCTCTCTTACCTTGAACCCAGTTCCACTTGTTCTTGATGAACTGATCTTAGGAAAAAGCCTGTGTTTATTCATCCTAACCATGACTCTTATGATTTTGTCCATCTCTATCAGATCACCCCTCAGTCTCTTACACTCCAAGGAATAAAATCACGGCCTATTCAGCCTTTGGAATACTATGAGCATCTTTTGGCCCCATATCTAAGGAAGGATGAGCTGCTATTCGAGAGGGTCCAGAGCAGGTTTACAAGAATGATCCTGGGCATGAAAGGGTTAATGGATGAGGAGTGTTTTATCACTCTGGGTCTGCAGTCATTAGAGTTTAGAAGGACAGGGGGAGACCTCCTTGAAATCAATCGAATGTTGAAAGGCCTGGATAGAGTGAATGTGGGAAGGATTTCTCTGATAGAACATAGAACATAGATGTTGTGCTGACCAGCTAAATAGCATATCTAAAACACCCAAACACTAAGCCCTCCTACCTACACAACGTCCATATCCCTCCATCTTCCTTACATCCACGTGCTGTCCAAATATCTCTTAAAATGTTTCACTGTATTTGCCTCTACCCCCATACCAGGCATCCACCACTCTCTGAGTAAGAAACTTAACACTCACATCCTCTTTGAACCTACCCCCCCCCCACCTTTAATGCATGCCCTCTGTCTTCTGTGCACAATCCAGTTCTGAATCCAAACAGCCGATTCACTGTGGGCCCCAAGCATCCCAATCTTCTGGATTAGCCTCCTAAAGGGACTTAGTTAAATGACTTACCAAAATCCATGTAGACAACATCTACTGGTCTACCCTCAGTAATCTCTCTCGTCACCTTGTCAAAAAAATTCAATCTTGTTGGTAAGCCACGCTTGCTCTCCATAATTAGGCCATGGGCTTCCAAACACTCATATATCCTATTTTTAAGAACGTTCTCCAACAATTTCCCTACAACTGATGTGAGATTCACCTGTCTATAGATCTCAAGATTTTCCCCTGTTCCTTTCTTAAATAGAGGTACACAGTAGCCAGTTGCTAGTCCTCCAGGATCTTGCCTGTGGCAAGATACTAGTCCAAGATACTAGTCAAGCCACCTAGTATAGTTGTGTTTCGCCTCCCTGGGGTAAGTCCCATCAGGCTCTGGGGTCTTATCCACCTTAATATTCATTAGGAGGCCCAACACTTCCTCCTCCTTGACCTTCGAACGCTCTAATGTATTTATACGCAGATCTCCTGGTCCATATCCTTTTCCTTGGTAAATGCTGAAGCAGAGTACTCAGTAAGGAACCCACTCATATTTTTTGCATCCGAGCAAATTCTTCCCCCTTTATCCTTGAGAGGCCCCACCCTCTCCCTAGCTATCCTTTCACTCTAGATGTATGTACACTTTCATTCTATTTGCCAAGGACTTTTCATGGCCCCTCCTGGCTTTCCTAATTCCCTTCCTTTGTTATTTTCTGGCTTCTTTATACTCCTCACCTGCTTCATTTGATCTGACTTCTGAAGCTTTACATACTTTGCCTTTTACTTCTTGACTAAATTCATCACCTCTCTGGACATTCCAGGTTCTCTTATCTTTCCACCACGTCCTCCCTTCTAACAGGAACACACCCTTCCTGTACTCTTGTGCAGTTGGTCTTTAAACACCATCCACATGTCTGATGTGGACTTGACAGAGAAAAGGTGCTCCCAACTAACTACTCTTAGTTCTTCCCCTTCTCCAACTTAAAACTCTCTCTTAAGGACCATATCTATCTTTATCTATATCTACACTGAAAGTTAAGGAGTTGTGGTCACTGTTGCTGAACTGCTCACCCACTGTCAGGTCATCCACCAACACTGTACAACCCCTCCTTAAATTGAACCATCCACATATTGATTTAAGGAAGTTTCCTGGATACATTTAAATTCTGCCCCATATGAACCCCTTACACTAAGAAGGTTCCAGTTTATACTAGGGAAGTTGAAATCCCCCATGACAATAACCCTATTATTTTCAAATATTTTGTTAATCTGATTACATATCTGTTCCTCAATGTCCTGGTGGCTATTTGGGGTGTGTAGTACATTCCCATCAGTGTGATTGCCCCCTTCCCATTCCTGAGTTCCACCCAATAGACTCAGTATCTGAAAACTCCATTATGTCTCCCCTGTGGTCACTTCTTCCTCAGAAAAGGTTCCATGATCCAAGAACTTGAAACCCTGTTTACTGCACCATCTCCACAGTCACTTATTCATCCATGCAGTCACCCATTCTGGCCTGCACTAGCCTGTTGCACCAGCAGTATTCCGGAGATTACTACCTTGCAGGTCTTCTTCTTCAGCCTCCTTCCTAACTCCATTTACTTACTGCGTAGGACCTCTTCCTCTTTTCTGCCTTTCTCATTGGTGCCAATATGCTCCACCTCCCTCTTGAGAATATCCTGCAGCTGCTCTGATAGATCCCGGACCCTAATCCCCGGGAGGCAGCACACCGCCCTGGTGTCTCTGTTGCGGCCACTGAATCTCCTTTCTGTCCCCCTATCAATCCCCTAGAACTACCACCATGCCTGTCCATACCCTTCCCTGTTGAGCCTCAGAGCCGGTCACAATGCCACCAACCTGGTTGTGGCTGCCATTGCCCAATGGGTAAACCCTCCCCCTCCAGCAGTGTCTCCTATTGCTGAGGGGAATGGCCACAGGGGAAACCTGCACTGACTTCCTAATCCCCTTACCTCTCCTGGTGCTCACCCATGTACGCTGGGTGTGGCCACCTCTTCAAACGTCCCGTCTATATTATCTTCGGCTTCCTGAATGATCCTGAGTACATCGAGCTCCAGCTCCAACTCCTTGACCCAGTCACTGCGGGAGTGGGGGAATGTAGGATCTGGGGATTCAGCCTCAGGATAGAGCAGGGATTCCTAACATTTTTAATGTCATGAACCAATACCTTTCAGCAAGGGGCCTGTGGACCCTAGGTAGGCAGCACCTGGAATATAGGGACGTGCCTTTAGAATGCAGATAGGAGGAATTTCTTCAGCCAGAGAGTGGTGTGGAATTCATTGCAACTGACGGCTGTGGAGGCCAACTCATTGAGTATATACAAAACAGAGGTTGATAGGTTCTTCATTAGTAAAGGAGTCAAAGGTTATGCGGAGAAGATTATGATGACAGAATATAATATTAATGGTAAGGCTCTTGGCAGTGTGGAAGATCAGAGGGATCTTGGGGTCTGAGTCCATAGGACGCTCAAAGCAGCTGCACAGGTGGACTCTGTGGTTAAGACGGCATACAATGTGTTGGGTTTCATCAATCGTGGAATTGAATATTGGAGCCCAGAGGTAATGTTGCAGCTATATAGAACCCTGGTCAGACCCCACTTGGAGCACTGTGCTCAGTTCTGGTTGTCTCACTACAAGAAGGATGTGGAAGCCATAGAAAGGGTGCAGAGGAGATTAACAAGGATGTTGCCTGGATTGGGGAGCATGCCTTATGAGAACAAGTTGAGTGAACTTGGCCTTTTCTCCTTGGAGCAACAGAGGATAAGAGGTGACCTGGTAGAGGTGTATAAGATGATGAGAGGCATTGATCGTGTGGATAGTCAGAGGCTTTTTCCAGGGCTGAAATGGTTGCCACCAGAGGACACAGGTTTAAGGTGCTGGGGAGTAGGCACAGAGGAGATGTCAGGGGTAAGTTTTAACTCAGAGGATGGTGAGTGCGTGGAATGGGCTGCCGGCAACAGTGGTGGAGGCAGATACAATAGGGTCTTTCAAGAGGCTTTTAGATAGGTACATGGAGCTTAGTAAAATAGAGGGCTATAGGTAAGCCTAGTAATTTCTAAGGAAGGGACATGTTTGGCACAACTTTGTGGGCCGAAGGGCCTGTATTGTACTGTAGGTTTTCTATATTTCTATGTTTCTAAGGCAGTAGAATGGGTCTAAATAGGAATAATAAATCAGCCAATATCAAATGTCAGACCTGATATGAGGGGAAAAATGGGTCTGTTCCTATGTATTTATGGTCTTTTCACCTCTCCCTATAACCCAGTTCCTTGAGTTCTGGCATTGTTGCTGTAAATCATTTCTACACTCTTTCTGATTTAATGGCATCCTTCCAACAAGATTGAAGACTATACAGTAAATGTAGCCTCACCAGTATGACAGTTAATCAGAAGCCAATGTCAGTAAACATTTTCAGAGAGTTGAGTGAGTAGTCTTCTGCAGAGCTGCCATTTTCGAGCTTGCTGAGAGAAGTATCAGTACAACATACAGATCGAGAGCTCTTCATATCACTTGTCTGGAATTTTGGCTCCCTTATCATTAATTACGCAGCTGCTGTTGTTTTGGTACTAACAGGAAGTGCCTAATTCCTTAAAAATCTCCTTTGATGTGTAAGAAACTGGGTTGGGTAAGCAAAGCTTTCTAATCATCTCCGGTGGATAGAACAGAACATTCTCTTGAGTGGCCGTCTCAGAGAGTATGCCAGTAGTTTCCGAAGGTGAGTGTGTGGGGATATTTCCATATAAGATAGAACTCAGGGCACTATAGTAGTATAGCGGTTAGCACAACACCGCGGAATGTGCGCAGTTTCCCTGAGCTCCAGTTTTCTCCCACAGTGCAAGCATATACAGGTTAGTAAGATTATTGGTCATTGTAAATTGTTCCGTGATCAGGCGAGGTTTACTCAGGTTTGTTGGGGATTGTGGGGCGGTGTGCCTCGAACAGCTGGAAATCCTACACCGCGCTGTATTGTTAAATAATTAAATGAATAGCTGGGTGGGTTGCTGGGTAGCGCATGTCATTGGGCCAGAAGGGCCTGTTCCACACTGTATCTCAAAATAAGTAAATAAATGCAATTTAAATCTTTCAAACTCTCCACCCTTGAGGTTGATATATAGTTCAGT
Organism: Hypanus sabinus; assembly: GCF_030144855.1. Lineage (NCBI taxonomy): Eukaryota > Metazoa > Chordata > Chondrichthyes > Myliobatiformes > Dasyatidae > Hypanus > Hypanus sabinus. The sequence goes on from NC_082707.1 coordinate 17,320,125, forward strand.
CACACACATACCGTATAACATAGAACATAGAATAAAGTACATAGAACATTGACCAGTACAACGCACTACAGGCCCTTTGGCCCACAATGTTGTGGTGACTCTTTAACTTACTCCATGATCAATCATAACCCTTCCTTCCCACATAACCCTCCATTTTCCTTTTGTCCATGTGCCCATGAGATTCTCAAATGCCCCTAATGTATCTGCCAACATGTTCCACGCACCCATCACTCTGTGTATAAAACCTACCTCTGACGTCTCATATATATAGAAACATAGAAAGCCCACAGCATGATACAGGCCCTTCGGCCCACAATGCTGTGCTGAACATGTACTTACTTTAGAAATTACCTTAGGTTACCCATAGCCTTCTATGTTTCTAAGCTCCATGTATCTATCCATGAGTCTCTTAAAAGATACTATTGAATCCGCCTCAACCACAGTCGCCGGCAGCCCATTCCATGCACTCACCACTCTCTGTGTAAAAAAGTTACGCCTGACATCCCCTCTGTACCTACTTCCAAGCACCTTAAAACTGTGGCCTTTAATGTTAGCCATTTCAGCCCCAGGAAAAAGCCTCTGACTATTCACATGATCAATGCCTCTCATCATCTTATACACCTCTATCCGGTTACCTCTCATTCTATGTCATTCCAAGAAGAATAGGCTGAGTTCACTCAACCTATTCTCATCAGGCATGCTCCCTGATATTAGTCATGGTCTATTTCTGTGCGATTACTCTTTGCAAAAGCTAGCAGCCGAGTTTCTATGTTTTGTGGGTGTCTGAGAAGAGGACGAATTTCAGGTTATGTACTCTAAACATACTTTGATATTAAATGCACTTTTGAAACCTTTGAACCTTTAAATACTACACTGAATTAGGCAAAAAGTATTCTCCCCAGCCACTAGCCCTCTTGAGTCTTGTAAGTGTCTCTAAGTAGAGCCAAGGTTAGATTAGACATATTTTTGGACACTAAAGGAAACTAAAATTAAGTTATTACTTTGACATGAACCAAGATATAGTGACAATATGTAGCATCCAGACAGACTGTTCTAATTATAAGTTTTTTGTGGTAGCAGAAAGGAAGACAGAAGATAGAAGGTAGTGTTTCTGTTACACAGAACATGCAGTGGAGGCAGACAGATAAAGTGCATGGGCCACGATGAGGTAGTTTAAGGGTTTGACTTTAGTGTACATGGGGTTGGTTCAAGAATCTGATAGGTGTTGCTCTTGAAACTGGTGGCATGTTTTCTCATGCTTTTGTATCTTACGTCACTGAGGGCACAGTCTCAGATCAGAAGAACATCCCTTTAGAACAGAGATGAGGAGGAATTTCTTTAGCCAGAGGGTGGTAAATCTGTGGAAGTCATTGCCGCAGGCAGCTGTGGAGGACAGTCATTGTGTACATTTAAAGCAGAGCTTGACAGGTTCTTGATTAGTAAGGGTGTGAAAAGTTACGGAAGAAGGCAGGAGAATGGGGGTGAGAGTCATAACACATCAGCCATAATTGAATGGAGGAGCAAACAACAAGCTGAATGGCCTAATTCTGCTCCGGTTTTTGTGGTCTCATTCCCAATGGGAGCTGAGGGGGTGGCGGAGAATAGAAAATAATTGGTGTAGAAGGGGTCCTTGATTATGCTGACACCTATCCCAAACTAGAATATAAAAGCAAGGATATAATGTTGAGGCTTTATAAAGCACCGGTGAAGCCTCACTTGGAGGATTGTGAGCTGCTTTGGACCACTTATCTAAGAAAGGAGGTGTTGATGTTGGAGAGGCTTCAAAGGAGATTCACAAAAAAGGAGCCAGGCATTGAAAAGCTTATCATATGAGGAGCATTTGATGGCTCTGGGCTTGGACTCACTGGAATTTAGAGAATGAAGGGGAATCTCATTGAAACCTATCAAATGTTGAAAGGTTTCAAATGAGTGGATGTGGAGAAGATGTTTCTTATGGTAGGGGAGTCTAGAACCAGAGGACACAGCCTCAAAATATAGGAACATCCTTTTAGAACTGAGATGAGGGGGAGTTTCTTTAGCCAGAGTGCGGTGCATCTGTTGAATTGGTTACCACAGGCAGCTGTGGAGGCCAAGTCGCTGAGTATATTTACGGCAGAGGCTGATAGATTCTTGATAAGTCAGGGCATGAAGGGATACGGGAAGAAGGCAAGAGATTGGGGCTGAGAAGGAAAATGGATCAGACATAATGAAATAGCAGAGTAGATTTAAAGGGCCAAATGGCCTAATACTGCTCTTACATCTTATGGTCTTGTAGGCCAACTTCACCCATAGGAAGACTCTTACGTTCCAATGAGAATAAGCTCACCCTTTCAATTCTCCTTCTTATTAAACCTCTCCATTCCAGGCAAAATCCTGATGAATTTCCTCTGCACTACGTCTCCTGCTACTACATCCCTCCTGTAGTTGGTTGACAAAAATTATAAGAAACAGTCCAAATGACATCCCAAATCTTTTACTCAAATTTACTTTCAGGTTTCCTGTGTCTGTCGTATTTTGGCATCAAATTCTTAGCAGAGGGTGGTGGATGTGATGAGATGAGAAGAGTTGGAATTTGCTGTGGTGATGATTGGGATCATCATTAATAACACTGGACAATTGATACCAAAATTAAGGAAGGTATTTTTGTTGGTCAAACAGGTCATCAACGACAGGCAATTTGAAGAACTTCTAGCGGGACCGGAGAAAATCACACAGAAGGCATTAAAGAATGTTGATGAAAATATTCTTGGCAACTACAGAACACCAAACTACATGTGGCTGGTTGACAACATGCTTCAAGAATACTAAACTATGAAGTGCAACACGTCACTAAAAATTCATTTTGTGCATTCCAATTCAAACTTCTTCCCTGTAAATCCTGGCGTTGTTAATGGCGAGCATGTGAAAGGTTTCACCAGGACATTGATCATGGAGAAATGATATCAGGGAAACAGAAATCCATCAATACTGACTGATTATTGTCCAATACTTAAGTGAGAAGCTTCAGGCACTGAGTACAAATGAAAATCATCAACAAAGTAATTTTAACTATTGCCAAGTGTCAGCACTGTTATGCAATTAAACACATTGTATTCAAGAAAAGTTTCTCCAAATTCCTATGTGATACATGTATTTTGAAATTATATTTGTGTTCAGGTTCAAGTGGTCCATCACAAACAATAAAAAGTTCTGAGGAAGCAACACTTTCGAAAAAAATTGTTGTCCTCTGTTACCAGGGCAACTGATTGAGCTGGGCCTAGTGGTTCCAGAGACCAAGATTCTGACCTCGGCTTGTAGCTGTACGGAACTTGTACATTCTCCCTGTGACCACATGATTTTCCTCCTTCATCCCAAAGATATGTGAGCTGGTCCGTTAATCGGCTTTTGTAACTTCTAATGTGCAGGAGAGGGACTAGGTTCAGATTTATTTATCGCATGTGCATCGAAAAATAGAGTGAAATGGTTGTGTGCATTAACAACAAACACACCCAGTGATGTGCTCAGAACAGCTCACAAGTGTTGCCACGCATTTTGGCACCAATGTAGCATTCCAACAATGCTCAGCAGAGCAGTACAGAACATAACACGACAGAAAACAGCAAGCAACAACTGTGAAACAAGCATCATTCCTCCCAGATCCATCGACCCACGTACACTGCCCCCACCCCCAGGGCAAGGGGTCTTCTTCGGCCTCCAGTGGACTCCTGGATTTGCAGACTGTTGTGTGTTTCATATTTCAGTTAATATCTGAGTAATCTTGTATATATGTTAGTTGATTAAGCATTCTTTCTGGTTTAAATAATTCATTATGAGTTATATGTAAAAATGTATTAATTGCATATGTCATCACACATGACACTTGCGTGCACCTCACTTAAAGTAAAGATGAAGCTATTCCCGCATTCCCAGACTCCCATGTCTTTTTTTGAATTAGCTTAATGTTTTGAAGTTAAAAAACTTCACACAAACAGTGGGTCCTGCCTTCCCCAGCAGACTCATGGGGATTCACAAAGAACCTGGGGGAAGTTGACAGGAAGATGGAGAGAATAAAATTGGGACTGGGGCAAATGGACACCTGAATGTTGGTGCAGGGCCAAAGGGCCTGTATCTGTGCAGAATATATCTGCTGTGTCACTCTAAGAAGGGTGAAAGTCTCTCGAAAGAGAAACAGAATACGCAGAGAATGGAAGGAAATCCCACAGTGCAAACAGGAACTGAAAGGAAACAAGCAAACAGGATTGTCAGCAGTATGTCACAGCACGTCCTCCTATCTGCCAGGGCCTGTGGTGTAAAGATGAAGGAGGACCTTGATGAGGGAGCAGGAAGAGCCAATTCCCTTTGGCAGACAATACAACTGCGAGCAGGCATGGGTCAAGCAAGTGGGGAATTGAGATCAGCCAATATTGTGGGCTGAATGGCCCGGATCCTGCTGTAACATTCTATGCTCTATGTACTTTTGACCCAGAGGGCCGTGTGGTAGTATAGCACTTAGCGTGGTGCTTTACAGTTCCAGTGATCACTGATCAGAGCACAATTCTCGCTGCTGTCTGTAAAGACTCTGTACATCTTCCCATGACCAGCTGGATTTCCTCTGGGTGCTCCAGTTTCCTTCCACATTCCAAAGACGTGCGATAAGAGTTAGGGCTGGTAGGAAGTGGGCATGTTATGTTGGCACTGGAAGCATGCCAATGTGTGCGGGCTCACTCCAGCACAATCCTCGCTGATTTAACTTGACGCAATCGATGTATTTCACTGTGTGTTTCAATGTTGGAGTGTACACGTTACAAACAATGCTAATCCTTAAGTTCTTTTTAAAGGGTCTTTAACTCACTGCCTGGAAGAATTGTACAGGGAGGGACTCTTCTCACACACACTCTAGTTCAGGGCGATCTGCAGAGCTATGAGCTGGGCACGGAGAACCCTGAACAACATACACAAAACATAGAACATCACAGCACATTATGAGCCTTTCAGCCCACGATATTGTGCCCACCATGTAAAACTCCTTCGTGATTCTTGACTGGTCAGGGCATGAAGAGATATGGGGAGAAGGCAGAAGATTGGGGCTGAGAGGAAAACTGGATCAGTTGTGATGAAATGGCCGAGCAGACTCGCTGGGCCAAATGGCTTAATTCTGCTCCTATATCTTATGGTCTTATTATCAATCTAACCCTTCCCTCATGTACAGCCCATAGTCCTCCATTTTTCTTATGTCCATGTGCCTATCCAGGTCATTCATAAATGTCTTTTAGGTGTCTATCACAGCCGCTGACTTGGCTGTGCAGCAGATTTGGAAACTGTGCTCATGAATATGCAGGTCTCAACTAAATATTGTTTCATTAAAGAATTATTTAACTTCCTTCTTTTCATCGTGGTGCTTGTCAAGACTTGGACACACCTGGAAAAGAGGGATGCTTATGAGAGAATGCTGTTCTTGGACTACAGTTCAACAATCAACTCCATAATTCCCTCCAGGCTCGATAGGAAGCTCAGAGACCGTAGCTTTCACCCTGCCTTGTGCAGCTGGATCCTAGACTTCCTGTCAGGTAGCCGGCAGTTGGTAAGAGTGGGCTCCCTCACTTCCACCCCTTGACCCTCTACACAGGAGCCCCTCAGGGCCGTGTACTAAGCCCCCCTCCTTTACACTCTATATACCTTTAACTATGTCATCACCCACAGCTCCAACCTGCTAATTAAATTTGATGACAACACTACAGAGATTGGCCTAATCTCAAATAATAATGAGTCAGTTTACAGAGAAGAAACCATCTCTCTGACACAGTGGTGTCAAGAAAACAACTTCTCCCTCAATGTCGCAGAAACAAAGGAGCTGGTTGTGGATTACAGGAAGAATGGAGACAGGCTAACCCCTAGTGACATCAATGGATCTGGGGTTGACAGGGTGAACAGCTTTAAGTTCTTCAGCATAAACATCACGTGGTCTGTACACACCAGCTGTGTGGAGAAAAAGGCATAACAGCGCCGCTTTCACCTCAGAGGGTTGAAGAAGTTTGGTCTGGGTTCCCAAATCCCAAGTACTTTCTAGAGGGGCACAATTGAGAGCAACCTGGCTGGCTGCATCACTGGTGGCACATGGCCAAGTGGTTAAGGTGTTGGACTGGCGATCTGAAGGTTGTGAGTTCAAGCCCCAGCCGAGGCAGCATGTTGCATCCTTGAGCAAGGCATTTAACCACACATTGCTCCAGTCCACCCATCTGAAAATGGGTACCAGCAAAATGGCTGCAGCACTGCCTGGTATGGGAACTATACTTCCCTCAATGACATGTCTGTGCATAGAATGGTGCGGACAGCCCAGCGCATCTGCAGATGTGAAATTCCCACTATTCAGGACATTTACAAAGACAGGTGTATAAAATGGGCCTGAAGGATCATTGGGGACCCAAGTTACCCCAAACACAAACTGTTCCAGTTGTTACCATCTGGGAAACGGTACCACAACATAAAAGCCAGGACCAACATGCTCTGAGACAGCTTCTTCCACCAGGCCATCAGAATGCTTAACTCATGCTGACATAACTCTCTTTCTATGTTATATAGACTATCCTGTTATACATACTATTTATTACAAATTGCTATTAATTGCATACTTCACACTTAGTCAGAGACATAACATAAAGATTTTTTCTCTTCATGTAAATGAAGGACGTAAGCAATAAAAGCGATTCAATTCAATTCAAGCAAAGCAGAGCAACGTTACACTGCCTGCTTGCATTTGGCCTTGCCTGAGAAAACAGACTATTCAGGTGACTGACCTGAAGACTAGTGGTATTCATACTATATTTGGACATTCCTTTCAGCCATGGCGTTGGCTTCTCGTTTTCCTTTAGAGAGTTTTTGTTTGCGGCCCTGTTTGGCCGAGAGCTTATTGTTTTCTTTTCCTTTAAAATCCTGTTCACATTAAGGTCCGTGAACTATCAACCCACTTCAGAGACTCTCTCTCTCTGCACCTAGGCCATACCTGAACGTACTGACAGTTTCAGCCTTTACTACCACCTCTCACAGTGCTTTTCAGGCACCCAACTCTGTGTAAAATACCTTTATCTAATGCAGGAATTCCCAACTGTCTATGGACCCCAGACTATGAACCCCTGATCTAATACCTCTCCTAAACTTTCCTCAAAACACATTAAATGGATGCTTAATAATAGGTTACCTTGGATTCAAACTCTTTGACATAATAAGTCTTCTACCAATTTTTCTCATAAATCGAGGAATCCAAAAACAGAAGATAAAGGAAACTGCACCCCTCCTCCACTGTTCCATCCATCTACTACACTCAGCAATGCTTGGGAATATTCCAATGGAGATTTCACACCCTAGGCCGTGATCTTCGGTGTTTCTTGGAGTCGGGATTAGTTTATTATGGTCACAGGTACCATGATACAGTGGAAAGCTGGTCTTTTTCCCGTTCAACAGGTCAGCAAAATGGCCCAGATCAGTAATCAAGCCAAACTGGTCCCTGTTTCCAATTTGTTACAAACAACAAGGAAAAAAGCCGAAATTGGCCTTTGTACTCCAGAGCCTGATCCAAATTTTAGTGAGATCATGGCCAATCTGATGTTGGCCTAAAATCCACCTCCGGCCCAGTTCCATTGACTGCATTAAAGCCTAATAGTCTGCTGTGCTCTGTTTTAAATATCAGCAGTGACTTCATTTCCCAAGCTCACTGAGGCAGAGAAGTCAAATGATGCATGATCCTTTGAGGGAAGAAATTCCTTCTCATCTCTGTGCAAGTACGAAGAGCAACAAAACAAAAAGAAGAGGCCCTTCAGCCCACAATGTGGTGCTGTAATTTCCTCATGATCGCATCTATGAGCTGGATCCAGGACAGGTCATCTGATATATTAACTCATACGAATTTACAGATGCTATCTCTCCCCACCTCTGATCTGCCCAACTTTTCTGGAGAGTGGTGTTATAAGTACATTGGGTCACAGTGCAGGGCTGTTTTATGTTCCATGAATGACATTCATTTGCAGAGTCACATTTTTCCTTCTGCTTGTAGCTTCCGTTGAAGATAAGCGGTCACTGAGCAGATGCAGCGACACTGTGATACATCTGGTGTCCATGTAAGAGAATCAGTGACCATGATACTCAGCTGTGGAGACCAAATTCAAAGCACATTACTGTCATATTAATACAGTCACATTAAGGTTCTTTTTTTTTCTCTTACTGTATCTGAAAGGTTTCAGAGGTACATTTAATGTCAGGAAAATGTATACAATATACATCCTCAAATTCTTTTTCTTCACAACCATCCACAAAATCAGAGGAGTGCCCCAAAGAATGAATGACAATTAAATGTCAGAACCCCAAAGCCCCCACACCCAGCTCCCCCTCCCATGCAAAAGCAGCCACAAAACAATGACCCCTTCTCCCCCCCAAACAAAGCTTCAATAAAGACAGAGACTTGCAGTGCCCCAGAGACTACTGGTTCAACTGGTAATTTGACATACCACAGGCTCTCTCTCTCTCCCTAATAAGGGTAAAAGAAATGTCTCCATTTCACAGCGAGAGGGGAAACATGACAAACGACTTGCAGATTTACGATGTTAAAAGTCCATCGCGTCGCTTTTTCTGAAATCTGCACCAAAAGAGCTCGGGCCTCTGGGCACACAGCCAGCAGCCAGCTCGTTGCTTCCGATCTTCCGTCTCCCACAACGCACCGATTTCCTGCGGAGGCCCCGACCTCCAGTCTACTAGTCTTCTAGGCCGCGCCCTTGGTACGTCAAATAGCGGCCAGTCATGCGACCCCGAGAGCGGGTCCCATTCCCACAAAGAACTAATGTCAGCTGTAACTTCAGTTCAGGGTTTTCAAAAGAACCCTGAAAGGGAAAAATTGAGATATTAAAGACAGAAATAGAGCTGTTTCCGAAGATGCAAGCAAAGGAGTCGCCATCGTCTCCGAAGCTCCCGCCCCCCCCAGTGTAGTAAATGGCTGTGGTGTGTTCTTCATGCCGAATGATTGGGTCCTGGGGGAAGTGGAGTCTACATCTGCTTGAAGTACATCTCCTTAAAGACCGTGGTAGAGATCCAGAGCCGCAGCTGGATGACCTTCAGTTCATACTGGAGAGTGAAGAGATAACTGATCAGAGTTAAAAGGGAATAGTCACCCCTAAGGTGCAGAAGGCGAGTAGCTGGGTGACCGTCAGGAGAAATGGAAATGTGAATGGGCAGCTGGCACAGAGCATCCCTGTGGCCATTCCCCTCAATAATAAGTACGTCATTTTGAATAGTGTTGTAGTGGGTGACCTCCAAGGGGAATTCCACAGAGACTGGGTTACTGGCGTTGAGCATGGTTCTGTGGCATGGAAGGGACAGAAGAGGGGAGTGGTAGTGATAGGGGACTCAATAATCAGAAACATAAACAGACAGCAGATTCTGTAGACATGAATGGGACACCCAGATGGTATGTTGCCTCCCAGCTGCAGGGTCAGCAAAAAGTTATGGGAAAAATGAGGAATGTGCAGGACATATGTATTCCAAAAATGAAGGAATACTCAAATGGCAAAATAGTATAACTGTGGCTGACAAAGCAAGTCAAAGCTAAAGTAAAAGCAAAAGAGAGGACATACAACAAAGCAAAAATTATCTGTAAGATAGAGAATTGGGAAGCTTTTAAAAGCCTATAGAAAGCAACTAAAAGAATCATTAGGAGGGCAAAGATAAAATATGAAAGCAAGCTAGCAAACAATATCAAAGTGGATAGAAGTTTTTTAAGTATGTAAAAAATAAAAGAGAGATGAGAGTGGATATAGGACTGCTAGAAAATAAGGCTAGAGAAATAATAACAGGGGCAAGAAGTTGGCAGATGAACTAAATGAGTATTTTGCATTAGCCTTCACACTGGAAGACACCAGCAGTGTGCCAGATGTTGAAAGGTGTGAAGAGAATGCAATTACTATTACAAGGGAGAAGATGCTCAAAAGGCTGAAAGACCTAAGGATACATAAGTCACCCAGACCATATGAACTGTGCACCCTAGGGTTCTAAGAAAGTTAGAGTTAGAAATTGTGGAGACATTAGTATTGACCTTTCAAAAATCATTAGACCAGTTAACCTGGCCTCAGTGATTGGGAGGATGTTGGAGTCAGTTGTTAAGGATGAGATTATGGAGTCTTTGGTGATAGAGGACAAGATAGCACAAAGTCAGCATGGTTTCCTTGAGGGAAAATCTTGCCTGACAAGTGAGGAGATTACAAATAGTATAGATAAAGGGAATGCAGTGGATATTGTTTATCTGGACGTTCAGAAGGCCTTTGACAAGGTGCCACACATGAGGCTGCTTACCAAATTAAGAGCCCATGGTATTACAGGAAAGTTACTGGCACGTTAGAGCACTGCCTGATTGGTAGAAGGCAGCAAGTGGGAATAAAAGGATCCCTTTCTGGTTGGTTGCCAGTGACTACTGGTGTTCTGCAGGGGTTGGTATTGGGACCACTGCTTTCTATGCTTTGTTGCCAAGTCTGCAGATGATATGAAGATTGGTGGAGGGGAAGGCAGTGTTGAGGAAACAGGTAGGCTGCAGAAAGATATAGACAGTTTAGGAGAATGGGCAAGAGAGTGGCAAATGAAATACAATGCTGGTAAATGCATGGTTGTGCACTTTGGTAATAGAAGTAAACCTGCAGAAAAAAGAGGGAGAAAATTTAAAAGTCCAAGCTGACAAGGGACTTGAGAGTCCTTGTGCAGAAAACTTGGTTAGCTTGCAGGTTGAGTTGGAGGTGAGGCAGGAATATGCAAAGTCAGCATTTGTTTCTCGAGGTCTCGAATATAAGAGCAGGGATTTGATGCTGAGGCTTTACAGGGCACTGGTGAAGCCTCACCTTGAGTATTGTGAACAGTTTTGGGCTCCTCATTTAAGAAAAGATGTCCTGGCATTGGAGAGGGTTCAGGGGAGGTTCACAGGGATGATTCCAAGAATGAAAGTGTTTTCATACGAGGAACTTTTGATAGCTCTGGGTCTGTACTCACTGAAATTTAGAAGGATGAGGGGGATTGCATTGAAACCTTTTGAATGTTGAATGGCCTAAACAGAATAGATGTGGAAAGGATGTTTCCTATCGTGGGGGAGATTAGGACAAGAGATGCAGAGAATTTTCTTTAGCCAGAGGGTGGGGAATCTTTGGAATATGTTACCACAGGCAGCTCTTGGTTCTTGATTGGTTCTTGATTGGACACGGCATCCAAGGTTATGGCAAGAAGGCTGGGGAGTGGGGCAGAGGAGGGTATAAAAGGATCAGCCATGATTGAATGGCAGAGCAGACTTGATGAGTCAAATGGCCTAATTCTGCTCCTACGTCTTATAGCCTTATAATGGTTGCATATCCAGAAGTTTTCCATTAAAAAGGCATGGTTGGTTAAAGAACCCTCAAATCTCAAATTAAAGTTCCTGAGAAAGCTTTGTGCCTGATCATTGCTTAATATCATCAGGCCTATGTGGTTTATTGGACCAATTTATTGAACCACTGCCAAAGAAAAGCAAGTCTCAGGCTTTAAGGGATCAAAGTCCAACTTCCTGTAGTTAAACTCTTTTGTGGAATGATTACATCTGTTATTTTGTTGGTAGTTTCCAAATACCCTTGGTGGCAACTTAATCTCAGAACATGAGGTAAATCACATCAGATTTACCATCTAACATGGCTGACAGAACAATTTGGCCACTGGGCTTGATGCTTTATGCATTGTGCTGAGAGAAGTTTTTCCCAGATTGTTCCCCCAAATGGTGTAATTAGTACAAGTTAAACACAAAGTCCCTCAAGAGATCAACAGAAACATATTAAAGTTAATTGAGCTCTTGTAAACTGTGCATATTGGGCACTGGAAGGAAAGGAAGGAATTTTCAGCTGTTCCTTTTACTACAGGAATGGCTTTACAGGGAGAATTCCTCCAGGAATGTGAGGAGGAGAGAAAAAGAAAGGAAAGAGAAAGAGGGGGAGAAAAGATGGGAAGAGCGATAGCAAGGAAAAAAGAGAGAAAGATGACTAAATGGGTTTCCTCCGGGTGCTCCTGGAGCTTGGTGCTGCATTAGTATTAGTTTATTATTGTTACCAGTACAGTGAAAAGTTGTCTTGCATACTGTTTATACAGATTAAATTATGACACAGTAGATTAAGATAAAACTATAACAGTGCAAAATAAAGTGAAAAAGATACAGAAAGAGCGTAGCGCTGGTAAACAATAAAGTGCCAGATCATAACGAGCAAGACAGTAAAGCCAGGAGTGCACCTTATCTTAAGAGGTCTGTTCAACAGTCTCAGAACAGTGGGATAGAAGCTGTTCTTGAGCCTGGTGGTACATGCTTTTGGTATTTTATACTCAGTGGGAGAGGGGAGAAGAGAGAATGTCTGGGGTAGGTGGGGTTCTACATTATGCTGGCTGCTCACTGAGGTTGCATGAAGTAAAGACAGAGTCTGGTTTCCGAGATGAGCCGAGCTGCATCCACAACTCTCTGCAATTTCTTGTGGTCACAGCAGAGCAGTTGCCAAGCTGAGCCATTATGCATCCAGACAGAATGTTTTTCACGGCGCTTTGGTAAGAATCAATGGGGCATGCGAAATTCCTTTTGCCTCGGGAGGAAGTAGAGGCATTGGTGAGCTTTCTTGGCTATGACATCAATGTGGTAGGACCAGGACGTGCTATTGGTGATGATCACATCAAGGAACTTGATGCTCTCAAACCTCTTAACTTCAGCAGCATTGACATAGACAGGAGCATGTGCACTGTCATCCCCCGTCCCTGAAGTCAGCAACCAGCTCTTTTGTATTGTTGACATCGAGGAAAATGTTTGGGAGTGTTCTGGAGTTAAGTGAATATTAATTCAAGCAGGAATCAATCTTCAGCTTTTATTATAAATGACAGACAGAAAACTGAAGTTAAAAGCCCACAGATGGAAAGAAACGGGTTGCAAAATGCTGACCATGACACATAGCATGATCCAGAATTTAAGACAATGGGGTATTGTTATTTGGCCTGCTTCAAACCAGGCAACATGGGCTACGTTACTTACACCATTGTGACATGAGTTCAAGTTGGCAGAGCAGATGGTTGTTGTCGCTTAACATAGAATATAGAAATCTACAGCACATTACAGGCCCTTCGGCCCACAATGTTGTGCCAACCATGTAACCTATTCTAGAATCTGCCTAGAATTACCCAACCGCATAGCCTTCTACTTTGCTAAGCTCCATGTACCTATCCAGGGATCTCTTAAAAGACCCTATTGTATCCGCCTCCACCACCGTCACCAGCAGTGCATTCCATGCACTCACCACTCTGTGTGAAAAACTTACTTCTGACATCCCCCTTGTACCTACTTTAAAGCACCTTAAAACTATGCCCCTTGTGTTAGCCATTTCAGCCCTGGGAAAAAGCCTCTGACTATCCACACAATCAATGCCTCTCATCATCTTATACACCTCTATCAGCTCACCTCTCATCCGTCATCGCTCCAAGGAGAAAAGGCCAAGTCAGTCAACCTAATTTCATAAGGCATACTCTCCAATCCAGGCAATATCCTTGTAAATCTCCTCTGCACTCTACCTATTGAATCCACATCCTTCCTGTAGTGAGGTGACCAGAACTGAACATGTACTCCAAGTGGGGTCTGACCAAGGTCTTATATAACTGCAACATTACTGTATTAGTATATCAAACATGGTTACAGTATAGGCAGTCTATAGCTTTTGTGTACTCTGGATATTTAAAACCATAAGATATAGAAGCAGATTCAGGCCATTTGGCCCATCATGTCCGGGAAGATTTTGGAGCTTATTATTAAGAATGAGGTTAGCAAACTTCATGACACGTGCCAGTGATAATAAACCTGATGCTGATTCTGAGGTTGAGTTGCTGGAAAGAAAGGCAAGTGCAATGTTAGCACTCATTTTGAGAGGACCAGAATATCAGTGCAAGGATGTAATTCCGAGCCATTGGCTGGACCACATTTGGAATATTGTGAGCAGTTTTGGGCCCTTATCTAAGAACGACGTGCTGGCGTTGGAGATGGTCCAGGGGGAGTTCATGAGAATCATTGAAGGAATGAAAAGATTACCATATGAGGAATACTTTATGGCGCTGGACCTACACTCACTGGAGTGGGGGGGAGGGGCGGGATTATCTTTGCAAACTATTGAATATTGAAAGGTCCAAATACAGTGGGTCTTTTGTGCTGGATGTTGTTACTATACCAGCCACAAGCACTTTCTCTGCCAGTTTCATCCTCATACACTCCATCCTCTCTGTGAAGAAGTTGCGCCTTATAAGTCCCTGTTAAATCTTTCCCCTCCCACTTTAAATTGATGCCCACTCATCTTCGGCTCTGCTTCCCTGTGAAAAAGACTATCTTTTTCGCCCTGGATCAAAATATACCCACATGATATAACACTTCCTGAGTCTCCCACACTCCAAGGAATAACACCCTAGCCTGCCAACCTTCTCACTATAACTTAGTTCCCAAGTGCTGGCAGCATCCTTGTAAATCCGATCTGCGCTACTTCCAGTTTAATAATGGAAGTAGGCAAAATTGCACCAGCAACCAACGTGACTAACGGTGACGTCCTACAGATAGTCACAAAACTACTTCAGCTTCTCTTAAATATATTTCTACTACAGATCTGTGTGCAATTGGAGCCTGCAATTTACATTTTGATGATGTGATTTTGGGCCAACGGAATGATCTGGTGATTTTCTTGTCTCCGAGGGAATTCGGCCTGGTTAAGGGTGAGGTTGAGAACGGAGTGTGCAGCCTCGTGGCAGAGCGCAAACCCTTGATGGCCTGCAACTCTCGACAAACCTGTCTGCTAAAGCATCAAGAAAATCGAAATCAGCGAAGACAAGAGTGGAAGGTGAGCTGTCTGCCTGCTTTTGACTGGTCTCCCTCTCACTCACTGCTGCCGGACATAGGTGCAGGATACTTGTGTCTTGGGCAAGCAGTTTGTGGATTGGACTCTATAGTTCATGTTATGATTCACCCCAGCTTTCTCGTTTCTCCTTTTTTGATTGCTATTTTTCATTGTGGCTGACTTGCTCTGCAGCGTGTTATCAACGGACAACACAACAGTAAATTGAACTGAACCCAAATAAACTGAATATTCCCAGTTTCATGTTTCAAGGACTCGGTGGTTTGATGTTAATATCCCATTCTTCACTATTTGCATGATTTGTTTTGTTTTTACACACTAGGTCTTTGATGTTTTACTCGAACTGGTACCATGGTGCTTCTTTGTTTCATGGCTGTCTGCAGGAAGAAAAATTTCAGGGATGAGTACTGCATACATACTTTGATAATAAAATGTACTTTAAACCTTTCCCTAAACAGGGTGGTCAGAACTGTACACAATACTCCAAGGACAGAATAACCGATACCTTGTACGACTGCAACATATGTTAAGCACAAGAGATTCTGCAGCTGCTGAAACTCTTGTGGAATTTGCTTAAAATGTTGGTGGAACTCAGCAGGTCAGGCAGCAACTATGGAGAGGAATAAGGAGTTGACATTTTGGACTGTCTACAAAGGACTGTGAGAACAGCTAGGATCATAGGGTCTCCCTGCCGTCCATTGTGTATGTTTATCAGGAGTGTGGTAGCATTATTAAGGATCCCACCCGTCCATTCAGCATTCTCTTTGACATTCTACCGCTAGACTGGAGACTACAATGCATAAAAACAAGAACAGTCAGGATGAGAAACAGTTTCTTCCCTCAGGCCATTAGACTTCTGAACTCCCTGCCGCATTGTATTTGAAGTGTCACTGGTTAATCTGTTCAGTACACTGCAATATTTAATATTAATGCACCTTAGTTTGTTATTTATGTGTGATCCATCCGTGGACTTTATCCTTACCTTCATAAGTTATCGTGTACTATGTGCATTATGTGTACTACTGTGCTTTACACCCTGATTTGAAGAAACGCAGTCTTGTTTCTATATATGTCATATGGTTACATGCATCATATGCATATATTTGGTTAAATGACAATAAACTTGATGGCTTGGGGACCTTCAGCAGGACCCTGATTACTACTGAGCTCCCTCAGCATTTTGTACATGTTTTGCTACAGATCCTTTCAATGTTGTTTTATTTGGGAGAGTTCCTGAAGGCTTTTCAGTCTATTAAACCAAGTTGGTGGTATTTTGATTTCTTACTG
Source organism: Hypanus sabinus (assembly GCF_030144855.1). Lineage (NCBI taxonomy): Eukaryota > Metazoa > Chordata > Chondrichthyes > Myliobatiformes > Dasyatidae > Hypanus > Hypanus sabinus. The sequence continues at coordinate 17,336,294 of NC_082707.1, forward strand.
AAAGGATTATGGATCACCTGGTAAAATTGTAGGATATGGATAATTTGGGGCCAATTAAATTAGATCCAGAAGTCCAAATGAATTATGCATAGTGTTTTTCACACAGAAAGGAGATCCTTTCCTAAATATTTTTTGTCAGCTGGAGGTTACAGTTTGCTTTTCCCATGGGGTACAAAGCACAGAGCAAAGGTTAGAAGGAAAGCATTATTCACTAGTGACTGCCACAGACTGTGTTACAAATCATTTTGCTTCGCCTTTTATGAATCTGAGTGTGGAACAAAGTCGGTGACGTCAGCAGCAATGGTTTGGTACGGCAACTGCTCAGCCCCTGACCAAAAGAAACTGCAGAGAGTTGTGGGCACAGCTCAGAGCATCAGTCTCCCTCCACTGACTCTGTCCACGCTTCTCGATGCCTCATTAAAGCAGCCAGCATAATCAGATATCCACCCGTCCCAGACATTCTCTTGCCTCCCCTCCCTATCGGAAGAAGCTGCAAAAACCGGAAACTACTTACCGCCAGCCTCAAAGGAGGCTTTTACCCTGCTGTTACAAAACTACTGAATGGCTCCCCACTATGAACACTTGGTCTCACAATCTGCCTTGTTATGATCTAGCACGTTATTGTTTACCTGCACTGCCCGTTTTTTGTAGCTTTTGGACTTTATTCTGCATTCTGTTATTGATTTACCTTGTGTTTCTCAGAGCACTGTGTAATGAATTGACCTGTGCAAACAGTATGCACATTACAGTATAACCCTTACTGGGGGCTGGTGTTTCACCTTATCCCTCAGTAGGATTGTGGACTCAGTGGACTGCTGGTTTTCATCTTTAAATAATCATAACCAAGGTCCCCATCCATTTGAGACATTTTCTCTTCTCCCCTCTTCCATTGGAAAGAAGATACAAAAGTCTGAAAGCACGTCCCAAAATGGTTAAGGACAGTTTCTGTCCCGCTGTTATAAGAATATAGAATGGATTCCTGCTACAATAAGATGGATGGTTAACCTCATAATCTAACTTGGTATGGCCTTGCACCTTGCCGTCAAAATGTACAGCACTTTGTTTGTCACCCTAACACTTTATTCTCTGTTATTAATTGTTTTCCCTTGTACAACCTCAATGCATAGATGTGAAAAAATGATCTGTATGAATGGAATGCAGGACAAAAGTTCTTCACTGAACCTTGGTAAATGTGCCAGTAGTAAGCCAATTTACCAATGCCTTCAGGACTCAGCAGTGAATGAGGCAAGCAGTCATGGTCGCTTTCAGCAGACAGTGCCTCAATTAAATGCTATTTCCAAAGATCATTCGGAAAATGGCCTCTGTGTAGTAAAGCCTGAAATTTTGATTGCATTCCACTTCAGTTTTGATTGGAAGGAAGAAGGATTTCGAACATGGAACAGTACAGCACAGTACAGGTCCCTCAGCTCACAATGTGTTGACCTTTTAACCTGTTCCTAGGTCAGTCTAAACCTTCACTTCCACTTAACCCTCCATTTTCCTTTCTTCCATATGTAGGTTTTCACAAATAAAACAGTAGAGGTGTTTTATGTTTAGGAAAAAATGATAGCAACTTATTTATTATACTCCAAACACTGAACACAAAGCGTGATAAAAGTACTTTACGTAATTATGTCATCATGTCAGACCAGCCACTTAAAGTGAACAGCAACTCAATGTTGCTGGTTGTGAATTCTGTACTTTTCCTCCTGTTACACTATCCTGCACAACAATCCCCCTCCTCCCCCCAAAAAATCAGTAAAACCTGCACTGTGACCTCTGGAGTTCAGTCAAGCCGCCAGGCTAAAGTCCTATGTTTCATGGGTGGAGGAACAGCAGATGCCTCTGGCTTGTCCAGAAGCTTGTTGACACACTCATGGTTATGTCATGATGGCAGAGGCATGGAAATGGAATCTTCCAAATCTTGGTGGACTGGTTTAAGGTGATCTATCAAAATACGTTCAGATTTGCCCCTCTTACCTATCTTAAAAGTATTTTCTCTTCATTCCAAAATGCTGAATGGGCCATTGTAAGGAGGCCTAAGGGGATGTTGATGGGCATCGTGGTGGATGAAAACAAACAAGGTGGAATATAGGTCAACAGGAACCTAAGAGTGCTGTGCACCATGATAGGAGTTAGGAATAGATGAAAAGGAATTGATTTTACTGAGGAGGGTGGAATGCTGTTGAGAGGCCGACCAGGCGGTCGTGGTGTCAGGAATAAAATCACCTCGCACTCGCAACAGCTTCCAATATACCAACTCAGCCATGGATGACTGCAGAGCCTCTTTCAGAGCTGTTCTGAGCCTCACAGAACCCACGGGAGATGGTCATGCCAATACTGATCCGTCAGGGAAACGCTCAGAGCAGCTTTTAAGGAGTGGTGAAACTGCTTACATAGGCCATTGGATTACGGGTGATACACTGTGGTGTGACTTAGCCTAATGCCAAAGTTCTGTGCCATCTCAGCCCAGAGATTTGATATGAATTGGGGACTGTTGTCAGAGGAAATACCCAATGGGGTGCCAAACCCAGCAGCCCAAGTGCCGATGAATGCCTGAGCCCTGTCTGCGGCCATCATCAATGCTAGGGGGATGACCTATGGCCACATTGTGGTGTGCTCCACCATGGTAAGGAGCTGAATAAATTACAGGAGGGGGGAAGAGGACCAACAAGGTCCACATTGACATGGTCAAACCATTGCTAAGGGACCTCAGTGGTGCTTGAACATGGCAGTTAATCTTTCCACACTGCCAATCCATGCAGGCTGCAGTCCCATCACACGCATCCTTTCAGAAGCTGTTCCATACAAACTTCAGTGCAACCAGCTTCTGTGAGGCCTTCCAGCCTGGATGCAAGAGGCCACGTACGGAGTCAAAAGCAGTCTGCCTCCAGTTTGCGGGCACTATGGGGTGAGGGCGACCGGTTGAGACATCGCACAGGAGAGAAACCTCAGCCTCCCTGTAATTAACGTCAGCCAACCACAGGCCCAAGACCGCTGATCGGTAAGCCTAGACCTCTGCGTCAGTAGCTTGGTCAGCTGCCATGCCTGCATAGACAACCCCTATGTTTACAGTCTCAAAGGCTGGCTGTGAGAGGCAATCAGCCAGAGCATTATTTTTCCCTTTGTCATGTTGTATATCAGTTGTGAACTTGGCCATTTGGCATTGCTGCCTTGCAGATCAAGGGACTGATAATTTGGCCATCGTGTACACGAGGAGGTTTGTGGTCAACAAATGCTGTGAAATAGCATTTGAAAGAAAACAAAAATGGTGGACAGCCAGATGGAGACCAAGAAGTTCACGGTCCAACGTGCTGCACCTCCTTTTGTGGGGATGGAGCTTCTGGCTGAAGAAGGTGAGCGGCTGCCACACGTCTCCAAACAACTGCTCGTGCACAGCACCCACAGCATAGTCTGAGGCGTCAGTTATAATGACCATGGGTGCATTGGAGAGTGGGTGTACCAGTAGGGTCGCATTGGAAAGAGCTAGCTTGGAGTCATAAAATGCCCTGGTCATGTCCACTGACTGTCAAACACGTGATTAGGGGTATTGACTTTATATTCACTAAACAGGGGAAACATAAGGTCAGCAGTTCACAGAATGAAGCGGTGATAGAAACTCACCATGCCTAAAAACTCCTGTAGTTTCTTCAGCAGTGTGGGAAATCCATAACAGTGGCTGCTTTTGATGGGAAGGGTTTGCACCTTCTGCGGAGGTGTGATGGCCAAGAAGGTCAATGGTTGACAACTCAAACTGGCATTTAGCAGGCTTTAAAATCAGCCCGTGTTGGCTTAAATGCTCAAAGTGTGCAGAGATGAGACACATTTGGATTTGGATGCACTGGCACCAGGTATGTCATCCAGGTAAACAAGGAAAATCTAAGTCTTTTAATAGAGTCCATCAGCCATTGGAAAGTCTGTACTGTAATTTTTCGACCCAAACAATGTGCAGAACCTCAAGGAGGCCAAGTGGGGTTATCACAGCCAGATTGGAAGTGCTCTCCAAATGCACAGGCACCCGGTGGTAGCCACTAACTAGATCGAATTTAGGGGAAAAAATACCCCCAAGCGCGTTGAGAAGTCTCGGGCTTGGTGAGGTTTAGGAATTCACCCAGTAGTCAAGTGAACTCACATGCTGTGGTTCACGCGCTTGACAAAGTCATTGTGGGGGATCAGGGTAAAGACCCAAAGTCCTTGACATCCACAAGCCAGCAGTTCTTAAAGTTGACTAGTAGTCCTTAAGTACACAGGAAATCTGCATCGATCAGAAGACTAGCCACTTCACCAGGACCAAGTCCCCATATCAATTGTCGCCCACAGAAGCAGATTGTCACCTGTCGTGACCCATAAGTCTGGATCCTGCTTCTGTTGGCGGCCTCCAGCGAGGTACTGTCAGTTTTTGCCTTCTCATTAATAAGCAATGCTGGCAGCACATTCACTGGAGTACCCATGTCACACGGGAAGCTTTGCCCCAAAAGGCTGTCCATAACAAACAGCAGACAATCCAGGCAGCTGGAAATCATGGTGATCACAGACCCCTGGTGTCCCAATCCACTAGGACTGTCGAAGCTGCAAGGCAATCAGCACTTCCTAACATTCATATCAAAGCATTAGTGAGGGCTATGCAAACTTGATCAGGCATTTGCTGTATGAAGAGATCTTTAAAAATAAAAGAAGGATGGTGATTTCCCAGGAGAGACAGCATGTGGTTAATTAGCTCTGAAGGCCCAACATTGCTGAGGCTGGGCAAGGAGAGCAACTGCTTGGTGTGCCCTGCCTCTGATAGTAAAAGGTGAGTTTTTAGAAGTCGGTATTTATCACGTTTAGGTGGGTGTTCAAGTAGACTGACTACTCTCGTAGCTGTGGAGTTGCCAAGCGACGCTACCTCACTGTAGAACTTGGTGTCATCTGCGGTGATTTCACGCAGTGCGAACTGGGCCTCTGCTTGTTCAAACAACAATTTGAAGCTCCGGCAGGTTCAAAGCAACTGCATTGGGCGACATGTTCAATAACTCTGGAATAGTCCTAGAGCATTGGGGTCACCAGTGTATGTTTTCACTAAAATAACATGAGAATATTTATGTTTAAGAAAAAACATAACAACTCATTTATTGAACTCCAAACACTGAACACGAAGAGTGGTGACAGTACCTTATGCCATCACATCAGACCAGCCTCTTAAAGTGAAACCCAACTCAATGTCAGTAGTTACGAATTATTTTCACCAATTACACTACCCTACGTATGTGCCTATCTGGAGTCTGTTAAATGTCCCTAATGTTTCTGTCTCTACCACCATCCAGCTGATGTCGCTAAAAGTTTGTGCAGATCTGAGCGACTTCTTCAGTTCGTCTGTCAAGCAGTTTAATTTTTTCCCTTCCTGTGTTTTTCTTCGGTTTTGTGGATATCTGTGAAGAGTAAAGATTTCAGGCTTGTGTACTGCACACGTTCTCTGTTATTAAAATAAACCATTTAGCCATTGATAAGAGAGGGAACCATATTTCTAAATATTTGAGCCTATTTTTAGAATACAGCTGCAGTTCAGCTGAGAAATATAGGTTTCGCTATGGGTTTTTTGAAATGGTGTCAGGCCTGAATGTTGATTAGTCATTTTAAACTCAAACAAGAGCAGAAATTCTTGGGGTCCAAAACTCTGTGAAAGTGGCTAATTATTATTACACTCAAATGCACTTAGATTAACATTAACTAGTACAGAAGGAGGAAGAGGAATAACAGACATAAAACATTTAGACAGCATTTTGATAAAACATCGAAGTATATATCAGCAACAAAAACAGGATTCAGTATGCTCATGTATGTGAGCATATGTGCTACTGAGCTGAGACCCCAGAAAAATGAAGTAATTATCAGTCTAGAATAAAAAGTTAACCAGTGTAAGATCATGACTCTCCATGGAAGACATCCCCATGATCCGAACAGACTAGATATTGAACGCTTGGCTTGGAGTTGGAAATCCCTTCCCAGAAACAGAGGGGTTCCTTGTGGCAATACAAGACCAAGTGGTAAGCACAAAAAAATTAAAAATACGTGATGAAAGAGCAACAAATTTAAATCAATAAATGCAGAAAATGCCAAAAGAAACCAGAAACAATCCAACACTTTACAGGATTCTATGGCTGCTAGCTCAACCTGATTAATTACATAGGCACAATCCAGTGGCAAATATCATTTACCTAAATTTTATTTAAAAATATAAACTCATAAAAGAAATCATAATTTACTATAAATACAAGTCTAATCCAGTTTTAGAGTCAGAATCTCACAAATTATATTATAACTGATCAATTATTACAGATAGGGCAACCCATAATAACTGTCCAGATATAATAATACAGGATAAACAAGCAAGAATCATGTATTTAATAGATATTGTCATTCCAAACATAGATAAAGCTCAGAAATCAGGAAGTGTGAAAAAACAAGAATATGCTGAATTAAAAGGGGAAATTGAAAGACTTTGTAACATGAACAGGGTATACATTGTCCCAATAGTAATATCTGCAACTGGTATCATCCCAAAGTCGCTACCCAATAGCATTAAACAATTAGGCCTGTACTGCGGTATGTATGTAAATCTCCAGAAAGCCACAATACTAAACACCAATAGTGTTGTCTAAAAGTTCCTAGCAATTGACAAATAAAACTGTTTGGCTATGCCTGTAACTCCGGTTTTAACGGCTTGAGCTGAGAAAAATTAAAAATAATAATAATAAAAATGCATAATAGGACTAACAAATTCAAAACAATAAATGCAGAAAATGCCGCGGGAAAGCAGAAACAGTCAAAAACATTACAGGATGTGCAGTAGTTTAACTCAATCTGATTACTTATTCAAAGTAGCCCACAGACTGCTGCAACTGGTCTTCAGGCAAGTAGTCCACTTATAATTAAAACCACTCTAGCAGTTAAGAGAAGAAAGACACGCATGAAATGGTCATTAAAAGTAAACACATTCATAATGTGTGTACTTTATAAATTAAGGGAACTTGAGACGGACATAACAGCATTCAGGGACAAACTTCATCAACAGTTTATAGTACAACATCCCTTCAACAAGTAAATGTACAATAAATAACAACTCAATGTAGAGTGATAATAAATAAATAAATACATTCTGATAAACATGTTTGACCAAATAAAACATGAAGTAGCACAAGAACTGGAAAGAAACCAATCTAAAAACCACAAGAATGTTATAGAAGAAAATAATGAGGATTCCACTCCCTGGAGGCACTGATGAAAACAGAGTTACTTCAACAACTATTCCACAATAATAACAACAACACAGATGTAGAGTCTCTACAGAAAGTTGTTAATGAAGTCGAGCTTGCAGACAACATTATCCTAACAGTTGACACTGCACGAACAGAATACATGGACACTGACCCAACAAAAAAAACCCTACATAACAGAACAGAACATGTTATCAAAATTTGCAAAAAAATTTAATACCCTCAACAATATTACATTACCACAATATTTAGGAAAACTTGAAACATTTGAAGAATTACACACAATAACATACTGTACAGTATTAATAGCAGTGCAGTGCAATGGCTTCAAAACTGAGCAATGAAATGAGAACACCAAAATGGCAGAAGAGATTAAGAAACAAAATTGAAACCTTTGAGGCAGAAATAACCCACATAGTGGAGTAGCAAATGGATATTCTAAGCAAAAAAAAAATTAAGATTAAAGCTAAGGAAATACAAGGTTCACACAAGATATTATCAACCTAACAAAAGCACTGTTGAGTTTGCAGATACATGAAAACAAAAGTTTGGTGCATACAAAGCCAGACTGAATAAATACATGAAATGCATCAAATGAAGAAAACAGAATTATCAGTTCAGAAACCATGAAAGTTGTTTATACAGGACATTGAATCTAAATTCAACACACCAAAATGTCACCAACTCCAGCACAGAGTTACCAACAAATTCAGCAATAATAAACATTTGGTCTAATATCTGGTCCAACAGGATGACACACAACCAAGAAACAAACTGGATTTGGGAGGTAAAAGAACGCACTCACATAATTGAAGATTTGGGAACACCTGTAGTTACAATGGATATGTTAAAAGGAATTATTAAAAAAACCCACAACGGGAAAGCTACCAGCAGTGATAATATTCATAATTATTGGTATAAAAAATTACTTGCCTTCATCCATACCCGTTAATACATATCAACAATTTTCTTAAAAATTCTGAAAATAATGCTCAAATTTTTGACAGAATGTAAAACATTTCTCACATCTAAAGGAGAAATCACAAATGACCTATCAACATATTGTCCTATTACTCATTTACAATCTATATATACAATTGTAACATCATGAATCTCACAACTAATCACCACTCAGATAACTACAATACGCTTACAGAATAGCAGGGAGGATGCTGTAAGGGTAGGAAAGGATGTAAAGAACTACTGATAATAGATTCTGTAAGTCTAAATCAAGCCTGGCGGAAAAGCAGAAATCTTTCAAGTTGTTATATTGATTACCAAAAAGCAGTTGATCCTGTCCCACACTCATGGTTAATAAAAACTCTTAATAAATATTTATATGTAAACTCCATCGGATACTTGTGAAATTCTTACTACATCTGATGAAGCATTGGCATACTATAATCACCTTCTCTATTAACAACAAAAAAACCCCCACCATTATCTAAACAAACCGAGGCATTTTTCCAGGGCAACACTCGGCCCATTGTGGGTCAGTTTAGCTTTAAACGCATTCTCCAATTTGCTGAATCGGACAAAAATTCGATGTCAAATCAGAAACAACAAAACCAATTACACCTACTACACATGGAAGCTCCGAAAAAGATCAGTAAAGCTAAAGCAATTATTTCAAGTAATAGAACTGTTTGCTAAAGAAATCAAGATGAATTTTGGACTGGATAAATGCAGAACATTGAATATAAAGGAAGATACAATTGAACTGCTAGAATACAAAACAGAACAGCAGGATACAATACAACCGATAGATGAACATGAAACATATAAGCATCTGGGATATCAACAAGCAAAGAAAATCAATCATAGTGTGAATAAGGGAAAGCTTTTGACAGAACTTACTTTAAGATTTAAGAAAATCTGCTAAGCAGAGTTCAAGAATAAAAATATAATCAAGGCACACAGCTTCGTGATGCAGCTGTGGTGATGACGATTATGGAGAACCTTCTTCAGGATTTGATTGGGGGGTACTAGATGTTAAGAAGCTTAGGTTGAGTGGATAACCAGAGGCTTTTTCCCCAGAGTGGAAATGGCTAATATAGAGGGGGCATAACTTTAAGGTGATTGGCGGGAAGTACAGGGGGATGACAGAGGTAAGCTTTTTCTCACACAGAAAGTGGTGCATGAACTCATAAAGCGCCTTGGCCCGAAATGTTGACTGTTTATTCCTATCCCAAGGTGCTGTCTGACCTGCTGAGTTCCTTCAGCATTTTGCATGTGAAACATCCAGTGAAACGTGGTGCTTTTGTCAACAACCAGCATAGTCTGAGGATGTGCTCGGACAGCCCACCAGCCCACAAGCCCACAAGCCCACATGCTTCCCACACCAACACAGGATGCCCACAACTTACTAACCTGTAAGTCTTTGGAAAATGGGTGCAAAGTGGAGCAGCTAGAGGAAACCCAGAGACACGGAGTGATGGGGATTGAACCCCAATCATTGGCACTGTAGAATGTTATTTTAATCACTACGATACAGTGCTGCCATTCATCTGCATAGAAGTAAAATCAGTCAACTTGGGAAGGAAAAGAGAAAATTCTCTCCTACTGTATTAATGAGAGTCACACTCACACACAAAATGCTGGAGGAGCTCAGCAGGTCAGGCAGCATCTATGGAGAGGAATAAACAGTTGACAGTACGGGCCGAAACCCTTCGTCAGGACTAGAAGGGAAGGGGAAGAAGCCAGAATAAGAAGTTGGGGGGAGGAGGATTACAAGCTACATGGTGATGTGAGTGGTAAATACGTTTGTAGATAGGTGGAGGAGGGAGGATGAAGTGAGAAGCTGGGATGTGATAGGTGGAAGAGGTAAAAGGCTGAAGAAGATGCCATCTGATGAGAGAGAAAAGCGGACATTGGGAGATAAGGAAGGAGGAGGGGCACCAGAGGGAGGTGGTGGGCAGATGAGGAGAAGAGAAGGTGTAAGAGTTAGCCAGAATGGGGAATGGAAAAAGAGAGAAGAGAGTGGGGAAAGAAATTAACAGAAGTTAGAAAAACCTGTGTTCATGCCATCTGGTTGGAGGGTACTGTGATAGAATGTGCAGTGTTACTACTCCAGATTGAGCGTAGCTTTACCATGGCAGTGGAGGAGGCCATAGATTGACATGTCAGAATGGGAATGGTAGTAGAATAGACCGAGAACTCTTTCTACAGAGGAGGGACAACTGGAACTCCCAGGACTGATGTTGTCAAATGTTTGTTGGGCGATCGATAGATCTAACCTGGACCCACACCACCTTCACAGTAGTCAAGAAGACACAGCAGTATCTACACTTTCTGTGGAGATTGAGACCCCAATCTAACAACTTTGTATAGGAGCACCATCGAGAGTGTCCTGTCTGGCTGCATCATTGTTTGGTATGGAAGCTGCAAGACTTCAGACTGCAAGACTGAACAGAGGACAGAAAAAACTTCTGAGAAGATCATTGGGCTCCTCCCCTTCCCTACTTGTGACATTTATCAGGAGCGCTGTAGATGAAAGGCCCAAAACATTATTGAGGATCCCCACCACCCTTCTCTCAATCTCATTGACATGTTATCAAGAAGGAAGTACAGAAGCATCAGGCTAGGACTAGGTAACAGCTGTGAGACTAATGGATACCTTAACACTACCAAGGTCTCATTACTAGGACAACGAGCTATTTGCTGTTTACCTGTGCTGTGAAATACATGCACTTTGAATTATATATTATTTACATATTTGTGGTAATATTTTGTATCTATTTGCTGTGCGTGATATGTTGTGTGGGTGCACTATGCTTCTGAGAAATGTTATTTCGTTTGGTTGTATACATGTACAATCAGATGCCAATAAAGTTCAACATGAGCTTAATATTTAGATTTGTCAGATAAATGGAGTATAGATAGAGGGTGGCATTGTTCAGCGGTCCAGATTGCTGCCACACAATTCCAGTAACCACATCTGGTCCTGTTCTCCAGGAGACGGGTAAAATAGTTTATTATTGTCACGTGTACTGAGGGACAGTGAAAAATTTATCTTGCTTACTGTGCATACAGATCAAATTGTTACATATTACATTGAGGTAGCAAAAGATAAAACATTAAGAGAATGCAGAATGAAGTGTTACATTTGCAGAGAACGGGGAGTGCAGGTAGACAATAAAGTGCAAGTCACTGTAGATTGTAAAGTCAAAAGTCAAAGATTTTAAAGATTAGCATTATTCGTCGCATACATTGAAACATCAAAACATACAAGGAAATGAGTCATTTGGGTCAACGACCAACACAGTATGAGGATGTGCTGGGGGCAGACAGCGAGTGTCGCCCTGCTTCCAGTGCCAACATTGCATGCCCACAACTCACTAAACCTACCTCGTCAGAATATGGGGCAGACAGAGGAAACTCATGTGGTCAAGGGGAGAATGTACAAACTCCTTACAGACAGTTCCTTACAGGGAACTGAACCCTGACCGGTGATTGCTGTGCTGTGCTGTGCTTATACTAAATGCTTTTCTACCGCGTCACCCTGATAATCATATACAGAAGAAAGTCAGGAGATGATGGAAGCATAAAGTCACACACACACAATGCTGGAGGAAGCCTGCCGGCCAGGCAGCATCTATGGAAAAGAGTAAACAGGCAATGTTTCAGGCCGAGACTCTTCATCAGGACAGATTATTCCCATCCATGGGTGCTGCCTGACCTGCTGAATTTCTCCAGCACATTGTGTGTATTGCTGTAGATTTCCAGCAGCTGCAGTACCTTCTGAGTTTGGCAATCATGTGTTGGACATTTTACCAGCTTCAGATTTGGACTTATTCCTGCACCAATAGAAAAGAGATAAACATCTGCCCACAATGATCGGAGATGGTCAGCATACTCCCAGATATGGCATGGCATATCATATTTAACAATAACAGAGTTGTCGTGATAGGAGATTTTAATTTCCCAAATATGGATTGGCATCTCCCTAGAGCAAGGAGTTTAGATGGGGTGGAGTTTGTCAGGTGTGTTCAGGAAGGTTTCTTGACACAATATGTAGATAAGCCTACAAGAGGAGAGGCTGTACTTGATTTGGTATTGGGAAATGAACCTGGTCAGGTGTAGGATCTCTCAGTGGGAGAGCTTTTTTGAGATAGTGATATAATTCTATCTCCTTTACAACGGCATTGGAGAGAGATAGGAACAGACAAGTTAGAAAAGCGTTTAATTGGAATAAGGGGAATTATGTGGCTATCAGGCAGGAAATAGGAAGCTTAAATTGGGAACAGATGTTCTCAGGGAAAACTACGGAAGAAATGTGGCAAACGTTTAGGGGATATTTGTGTGGAGTTCTGCATAGGTATGTTCCAATGAGACAGGGAAGTTATGGTAGGGTACAGGAACAGTGGCGTACAAAGGCTGTAATACATCTAGTCAAGAAGAAAAGAAAAGCTTACAAAAGGTTCAGAGAGCTAGGTAATTATAGAGATCTAGAAGATTATAAGACTAACAAGAAGGAGCTTAAAAAGGAAATTAGGAGGGCCAGAAGGGGCCATGAGAAGGCCTTGGTGGGCAGGATTAAGGAAAACCCCAAGGCATTCTACAAGTATGTGAAGAGCAAGAGGATAAGACGTGAAAGAATAGGACCTATCAAGTGAAACAGTAGGAAAGTGTGTATGGAACTGGAGGAAATAGCAGAGATACTTAATGAATACTTTACTTCAGTATTCACTATGGAAAAGGTGATTGTAGTGTAACTTGCAGTGGACTGAAAAGCTTAAACATGTAGATATTAAGAAAGAGGATGTGCTGGAGGTTTTGAAAAGCATCAAGTTGGATAAGTCACCGGGACCAAATAAGATGCACCCCAGGCTACTGTGGGAGGCAAAGGAGGAAATTGCTGAGCCCCTGGCGATAACCTTTGAATCATCAATAGGGATAGAAGAGGTTCTGGAGGATTGGAGGGTTGTGGATGTTGTTCCTTTATTCAAGAATTAATAGAGATAGCCCAGGAAATTATAGACCAGTGAGTCTTACTTCAGTGGTTGGTAAATTTATGAAGAAGATCCTGAGAGGCAGGATTTATGAAGATTTGGAGAGGTATAATACAAGTAGGAATAGTCAGCATGGCTTTGTCAAGGGCAGGTCGTGCCTTATGAGCCTGATTGAATTTTTTGAGGATGTGACTAAACACATTGATGAAGGTAGAGCAGTAGAAGTAGTGTACATGGATTTCAGCAAGGCATTTGATAAGGTCCCCCATGCAACACTTATTGAGAACGTAAGGAGGCATGGGATTCAAGGGGACATTGCTTTGCGGATCCAGAACTGGTTTGCCCACAGAAAGCAAAGAGCGGTTGTAGACGGGTCATATTCTGCATGGAGGCCGGTGACCAGTGTTGTGCCTCAGGGATCTGCTCTGAGACCTTTACTCTTCATGATTTTTATAAGTGACCTGGATGAGAAAGTGGAGGGATGGGTTAGTAAGTTTGCTGATGACACAAAGGTTGGGGGTGTTGTGGATAGTGTGGAGGTCTGTCAGAGGTTACAACGAGACATTGATAGAATGCAAAACTGGGGCTGAGAAATAGCAGGTGGAGTTCAACCCAGATAAGTGTGAGATGGTTCATTTTGGTAGGTCAAATATGATGGCAGAATAGAGTATTAATGGTTAAACTCTTGGCAGTGTGAAGGATGAGAGGGATCTTGGGTTCCGAGTCCAAAGGACACTCAAAGCAGCTGTGCAGGTTGACTCTGTAGTTAAGAAGGCATATGGTGTATTGGCCTTCTTTAATCGTGGAATTGAATTTAGGAGCCGACAGGTAATGTTGCAGGTATATAGGACCCTGGTTAGATCCCACTTAGAGTACTGTGCTCAGTTCTGGTTGCCTCACTATAAGAAGGATGTGGAAGCCATAAAAAGGGTGCAGAGGAGATTTACAAGGATGTTGCCTGGATTGGGGAGCATGCCTTATGAAAACAGGTTGAGTGAACTCAACCTTTTCTCGTTGGAGTGACGGAGTATGAGAGGTGACCTGGTAGAGGTGTATAAGATGATGACAGGCATTGATCATGTGGATAGTCAGAGGCTTTTTCCCAGGGCTGAAATGGTTGCCACAAGAGGACACAGGTTTACGATGTTGGGGAGTAGGTACAGAGGAGATGTCGTGGTAAGTTTTTTACTCAGAGAGTGGTGAGTGCATGGAATGGGCTGCCAGTAACAGTAGTAGAGGCAGATATGATAGGGTCTTTTAGGTAGGTACATGGAGCTTAGAAAAATAGAGGGCTATGGGTAAGCCTAGTAACTTCTAAGGGAGGGACATGTTTGGCACAACTTTGTGGGCCGAAGGGCCTGTATTGTGCTGTAGGTTTTCTATTTTTCTATATTTTTATATCACAGGAAAATTATCGAGAAAATGTGCCTATTCATTTCTTGATGAAGTGTACCAGTTGTTCTTTCTGTTTCCTATCCATCGTGCTGTCACATGTAGTTGGCCCCACAGGAAACCTGCCAATGTGAAATGACTAACTTTCCAAATAAATGGTGCAGTCACTGAGAACTCCTGCTTGAAAGTGCTTCGGTGTCTGGCAAGAAGACAGGCAGCTGGAGTGATGATGGCCAAGAGCAAACCATTTGAGTCAGCAGGAAAGTCCAAGAATCTCAAGTGCAATGAGCAAGCGATTCCTGGTGACTAACCATGCATAAACAGAACAATTATTGCATCAATCACCAGGGCACAAGACACATCTGTTTAATATCTTTTTCCACCAACTCTTTTGCTTGTCAGACAGAACTAATTTCTCCAGCTTCAGGATTTTTGCTTCATTTTCTTAATTAGATCAGGAAGAAGCTTTTCCTTATTTGCTCACCTGCAAAGGACAAACAAGCATTTGGCCTGTCTCAAAAGACTTTTGCAAATTTCTACAGATGTTCGGGTGTGGAGGGACAAAGGAATCTTGGGGTCCACATCTATAGATCTCTGGAAGTTGCCACACAAGTTGATAGGGTGGATATGAATGTGTATGGTCTGTTAGCCTTCATTAGTTGGAGGTTTGAGTTCAAGAGCTGTAGGGTAATATTGCAGCTCTCTAAAAACTCTGGTGAGAGCACCCTTGGAGTATTGTGTTCAGTTCTGGTTGCCTCAATGTAGGAAGGATGTAGAAGCTTTGGAGAGGATGCAGAGGAGATCTGGCAGGATGCTGCCCGGATCAGTGAGCACTTGAAAGGTTGAGTGAGCTAGAGCTTTTCTATTTGGAGTGAAGGAGGATGTGAGGTAACTCGATAGAGATGCATATGATAATAAGAGGTACAGATAGACTGGACAGTCAGAGCTTTTGACTCAGGGCAGAAGTAGCTAATAGGAGCGGGCATAATTTTAAGGTGATTGGAGGAAAGTATGGACGGGATTTCAGAGTTAACTTATTTTACACAGAGTGTGATGGGAGCATGGGACACCCTGTCAGGGGTGGAAGTGGAGGCAGTTACATTAGACGCATTTCAGAGTCGCTTAGATAGGCACATGGGTGAAAGAAAATGGATGGATATGTAGGAGTGAAGCCTTAAATTGATCTTGGTGTAGCTTAAAATGTTGGCACAACATAATGGACTGAAAGGCCTGTACTGTGCTACTGGTCTATGCTCTTTCGATAAGTTGTATATAATTTTTTTACAACAAAGACCACAATGGGTTTAAGACCATAAAACCTTAAGACATTGGAGCAGAATTAGGCCATTCAGCCCATCGAGTCTGATCCATGATTTGATCAAAGCTGATCCATTTCCCTCTCAACTAAATTCTTCTGTCTTCTCCCTGTAACCTGTCACACCTGGAATTACCAAGAACCTATCAACCTCCATCTTAAAAACACTCAATAACCTGGCCTCCACAGCTGCCTGTGGCAACGCATTTCACAGATTCACCACTCTCTGATTAAAGAAATACTTCCTCATCTCTGTTCCAAGTGGAGGTCCCTCATTTCTGAGGTTGTGCCCTCTGGTGCTAGACTCCCCCATCTTCTCCACATCCACTTTATCAAGGCCTTTCAATATTCAATCGGCTTCAATGAGATCCCTTCTCATTCCTTTAAGTTCCTATGAGTGCAGGCCCAGAGCCATCAAACGCTCCTCACATAACAAGCCTTTCAATGCCCGAATCATTTTTGTGAACCTCCTTTGAGCCCTCTCCAATATTAGCACGTTCTTTCATACAAAAGGGGCTCAAAATCAATGAATATGTTGTAAAAAAAAGATCACTCCCTACTTACATAGTTTTCTCCTTTCGCTTGTTCTTTCTTTCCTCTCTTTTCTATAAGTGTATATCTCAGATAAATATTATGTGTAGATTTATGGCATATATGACTATATGATCTGAAATATCTGAAATACATCTCATGGAAATGTTTGTTTGATGATGAACTTCAATAAAAAAAAATTACAAAAAAAGGGGGCTCAAAACTGCCCACGATACTTCAACTGAAAGTTTTACTAGTGCCTTATAAAACAGCAGCATTACATCCTTGATTTTATGGTCTTGTCCTCTGAAAATGACTGCTAACATCATATTTGCCTTTCTCACTGCCAACTCAACCTGCAAGTTAACTTTTAGGGAATCCTGCATGAGGACTCCCAAGTCCCTCTGCACCTCGGATTTTTGAAATTTCTCCCCTGTGCTTTCATTCCTTCTGTGAAAGTGCATGGCCATACACTTTCTCGACATTGTATTCCATCTGCCACCTCTTGTCCATTGTCCTAATCTGTCTCCGTCTTTCTGCAGCCTCCCTGCTTCCTCAGCAACACCTGTTCCTCCACCTACCTTTGTATCATCGACAAACTAAGATAAGAGGGAAAGGTTTAATCGGAAACTGAGGGGCATATGTTTCACGGAAGGGTGATGCATGTGTGGAATGGGTTGCTTGAAGAAGTAGTTGAGGTGGGTGCAATAACAACATTTACAAGAGATTTGGACCAGTGCATGGATAGGAGGCAATGAGAGGGATATTACCAAGTGCAGGTAAATTGGACGAGTTCAGATGGGCACACCATAAGCACAAGGGATCTTGCAGGTACTGGAAATCTTGAGCAACACACACAAAATGCTGAAGGAACTCAGCATCTATGGAAAGGAATGAAGAGCTGATATTTTTGGGCCAAGGACTGGAAAGGAAGGGGGAATGATAGGGTGGGGGAAGAGGAAGCAGTACAAGCCTACAGGTGAGACCATTTGAGAGGGAAGGCATGGGCAGGGGATGAAACAAGAAGCTGGCAGGTGATTGGTAGAAGAGGCGAAGTGCTGAAGAAGAGCGGATTTGATAGGCGATTTCTATCAACATACTGGAATCTTGGTCGGGCCTGTTTCTATAGTACTGTAAATTCCCTCTGGTGTGTAGGAGAGAGGAGGAATATGTGGGTGTTGGTGGAAATATGAAAAAGGTAAAAAGGGATTAGTAAAATTAGGTGCTTGATGGTCAGCATGGTCTCGTTGAGTTGAAGGACTTGTTTACAATGTGTCTCTCTCTGAGGTTCTGTCAAGATCTTGATGGTGGAGGAAACTTCGCTGTAGAAGAGGAGAATGGCAGGCTCACCAATCAGGAAATGAGCAACCTAATGCCGAACCGACAGCAGTGAAAAAACTCTGCCTGAATGTTTGTTGCAAGCAAGGACAATAAGAGAGATGTGCGATGTTTCAGGACACGGAGCCTCCAGCTGCTGATGGGAGTTTGTTCTGAATACGTGGGGCTTCACATTAACATTTATATTTGTTGCTGCTTGGAAATGTGAAATGTGGAGACAGCTCAGTGGGTGTTTGACTGAGCTAAATCCTTTGTACAAAGTGGATGTATTTGCATTGTGTGGGAGGGAAGGGGCAATGTACCAACTGCAGGTGGAGTGAGCACACAGACCTCAGGGGGATTGGCACAAAGGTCATCTCTGGCTCTGCACTGTGGGTCTGATCACTGGATCCACACTGTGTGTCTGATCACTACATCTACACTGTGTGTCTGATCACTGGAGTTACATGGTGTTTATGATCACCGGATCTACATTTTGTGTCCGATAACTGGATCTACACTGTGCATTTGATCTTTTTGGCACCAACACTGAGGAAGGTCATTGGAGCTGAAAACAGTTTCTCTCTCCATAGATGCCACCTGACTTGTTACTTGTTTTCAGCATTTGTCACACTCTCACTCATTCACACTTCTGACTTGTTCTGGCGTCATGTTAGCTGTCATCGGATTGAAGTATCTGTTCTATAATTCAGTTTTATATGTTTGGTCTGAATCACAAAAAATGTCCTCCTGGTAAGAAATATTCCATCATTCTTTCATTAATTGGATTAATTGATCATTGCTTTATCCACTCAGTGGCCACTTTATTGGGTACACCCATACACCTGCTGGTTCATGGAAATGGCTAATCAGCCAATCATGTGGCAGCAACTCAACTTATAAAAGCATGCAGGCATGGGCAAGAGGTTCAGTTCTTGCTCAGACCTAATACCAGAATGGGGAACAAACGTGAACTAAGTGACCTTTACCATAGAATAATTTTTGGTGCTGGTTGGTTCTTGAGTATCTCAGAAACTGCTGATCTCCTGGGATTTTCATGCACAACAGACTCTAGAGTTTACAGACAATTGTGCAAAAAACAAAAAAAAACATTCAGTGAGCTGCAGTTCTGTGGGTGAAAGGGTTTTGTTAATGACAGAGGTCAGAGGAGAATAGAGTCAGACATAAGTACAGCACAGAAACAGGCCATTTGGCCCTTCTAGTCCATGCCAAACCATTTAAACTACCTACTCCCATTCATCTACACCGGGACCATAGCCCTCCATAACCCTACCATCAATGTACCTATCCAAACTTCTCTTAAACGTTAAAATCAAGCTTGGAAATACCACTTGTGCTGGCAGGTCATTCCACACTCTCATGACTCTCTGAGAAGACGTTTCTTCTTGTGTTCCCCTTAAACTTTTCACCTTTCACCCTTAACCCATGACCTCTGATTGTTGTCCCAACCAACCTCAGAGGAAAAAGCCTGCTTGTACTTACCCTATCTTTATCCCTCATAATATTGTACAGTTCATTCAAATCTGCACACAATACTCCAAATTAGACCCCGCCAATGTCTCATACAACAGAGTCTAGAAGTGAGGCAGCATCTAATATTAAGGACCCCATTACCCAGGACAAGCCCTCTTTTCAGTGTTATCACCAGGGAGGAGGTACAGAAGCCTGAAGGCACACACTCATCGATTCAGGAACAGCTTCTTCCTCTCTGCCATCGGATTTCTGAATGGACATTGAACTCATTTTTATTTTTAACTTTT
This sequence comes from Hypanus sabinus, assembly GCF_030144855.1. Classification (NCBI taxonomy): domain Eukaryota; kingdom Metazoa; phylum Chordata; class Chondrichthyes; order Myliobatiformes; family Dasyatidae; genus Hypanus; species Hypanus sabinus. The sequence continues at coordinate 17,355,834 of NC_082707.1, forward strand.
GCACCACTTATTTAATTTAACTATTTAATATATATGTTCTTAGCAAGCAAATTTATTTATACAACACTTTTCAAACACAAGGCAGTTCAAAGTGCTTTACATAGAGCAAAATATAAAAATCAAACATCAAATTTCAGCTGATATATAAAAAATAAAATCACAGAAATAATAGATATGATAAATAGAAATTGCAGTGCAGGAGATTCTAATGAAAAGCTACAGCGAAAAGAGAAGCTTTAAACCTCATTTTAAAAGAGCTTAAAGTAGGGGCAGACTTCAGGTCATTCCAGATATGTGGAGTATAGTAACTAAAAGCTGCTCCACCATGGTTAGTTCTGACCCTGGGGACGGTAAGCAGACCCGTCCCAGAAGGCCTGAGAGCTCGGGAAGGTTCTCAATGCAGCAAGAGATCAGAGATGTACTTTAGCCCTAGACCATTCAGTGCTTTATAAACCAGTAGTAATATTTTAAATAACTTACTCTAATTCATAGTTCTTTCTCTATTATTATGTATTGCATTGTACTGCTGACACAAAGTTTACAAATTTCACGACACATGTTGGTGATATTAAACCTGATTCTGATTCTGACCTACTTTCGTTGCCAAACGTCATTAAACCAGGTTATCTCATTTGTAAACTAAACAAGTGAACTGTTTGTTTATTGTCACATCTGACCGAGGTACAGTGAAAAACTTTGTTTTGGATGCCAGTCATACAGATTGTTTCATTATTACAGTGCATTGAGGTAAAACAATAAGAGAATGCAGAATGAAGTGCAGCAGTTACAGAGAAAGTGCAATGCAGAGAGATAATATGGTGCAAGCCCATGACAGGGAAAATGGTGAGAGCAAGACAGTATAGATGTTTTCATTCATGAGGTCTGTTCAATAGAATTATAACAGCAGGGTAAGAAGCTGTCCTTGAGCCTGGTGGTATGTGCATTTTGTTTTTTGTATCTTCTGCCTGGTGGGAAGGGGGAGAAAAGAGAATGCCGGGGATAGCTGGGGTCTTTCCAATGCATGCAAAATGCTAGAGGAACACAGCAGGCCAGGCAGCATCAATGGAAAGGACTAAGCGTGCACTGTTTCAGGCTGAGATCCTTTTCCAGGAATCCTTGGATGGAAACTTCGACTGCCTACTCATTTCTGTAGATGCTGACAGACCTGCTGAGTTCCTCTAGCATTTTGTGTGTGTTGCTCTGGATTTCCAGCATCTCCAGAATTCCTCATGTTAATGAGTTGGAGTCTTTGATTATGTTGTGATCAATAATCATTTGGTCATTATTTTATGTGGGAGGTTGCTGGATGTAAACTGAACTTTAACTTGCATAGTTGTAGACCATCATGAATTTCAATACAAGAACTTTAATTCTTTCTTGTTTTTCCATGTTTAATTCTTCAAAGCCAACATTATATTGACAACACAAAAGCACAGAATTAAGATGATCATAGAGTCATAGGGTCATGATACCATAAGGCACAGGGGGAGAATCAGGCCATTTGGTTCATCCAGTCTGTTCCTCTTTCCATTATAGATGATTTATTATAAGACCATAAGACAGGAGCAGATTTAGGCATTCAGACCATTGAATCTGTTCCACTATTCCATCATGACTGATCCGGGATCCCACTCAACCCCATGCACCTGCCTTCTTGTTATATCTGTTGATGCCCTGACCAATCAGGAAACTATCAACTTCCTCTTTAAATGTACCCATGGACATGGCCTCCAGTGCAGTCTGTGACACAGATTCACTACTCTCTGGCTAAAATTATTCCTCTTTACCTCTGTTTGAAAGGTCGCCCCACAATTTTGAGGCTGTGCCCTCTAGTTCTGGATACCCCCACCACAGGAAACATCCTCTCCACATCCACCCTATCCAGTCCTTCCAATATTCAGTAGGTTTCAATGAGATCCCCCCCCCCACATTCTTCTAAATTCCAGTGAATACAACAAAAAGCTGCCAAATGCTCCTTGCACGTTAACCCCTTCATTCCCAAAATCATCCTCATACACTTCCTCTGGATTCTCTCCAATGACAACACATCCTTTCTGACATATAGAGCCCGAAGTTGTTGACAATATTCCAAGTGTGGCCTGACTAGTGTCTTATAAAGCCCCAGCATTATCTCTTTGCTTTTATATTCTATCCCCCTTGAAATAAATGCCGACACTGAATTTGCCTTCTTTACCACAGACGCAACCTGTAAAGTAACCTTCCAGGAGTCTTGCACGAGGACTGCTACGTCCTTCTGCACTTCTGATATTTGAACCTTCTCCCCCTTTAGGTAACAGTCCACACTATTGTTCCTTTTACCAAAATGCATTTCCCAACACTGTATTCCATCTGCCACTTCTTTGTCCATTCTTCCGATTTGTCTAAGACCTTCAGCAAACACATTCGTCCTCGGCGCTACCTACCCCTACACCTGTCTGTGTATCATTTACAAACTTCGCCTCAAAGCCTTCAATTCCATTAGCACTCAGGCCCTGTTCTCCCAGCATTCTCCTCATAGTCTTTGATACCATTACTAATCAAGAACATATCAACCTCTCTTTTAAACATACCCAGGTTATATAGCCAGTTAAATATACCCGGGTAGGCTAGGTTGTCACTAAGAATGGTGAAGAAAGTAAAATTGGATCAGTGTGAGTGCTAGAAAGAACAATAAAGCACAGGAAAAGGCCTTTTGACCCATCTAGTCCATGCTAATATGTTATTCTGCCTAGTCCCATCCACATGCACCTGGACCATAGCCGTCTGTTACCCCTCCCAGATATCTACCCGTCCCATGATTCCTTTACATGTTGCAATTGAACCACCATCTACTATTGGCATCTACTACTTCCACTGGCAGCTCATTCCACACTCTCACCACCCTTTGAGTGAAGTTCTCCGTAAATATTTCACCTTTCACTCTAAGCCTATGACTTTTAGTTCTGGTCTCACCCAAACTCAGTGGAAAAAGCCTGTTTGCAGTAACCCTATCTAGACCCCCTATAATTTTGTGCACCTCTGTACAACTTTGCTGTCATTGGATTGAGGATGTGAGTTGGTGAGAGCATTGGTTTGGTTACGGAAGTCTGGTGAGAGTCCAGAAGAGGTTCACAATAAGGTTACAGGAATGAAAGGGTTAAGGTGTGAGGTGAGTTTTGTGACTCTGGGGCTGTACTTGCTAGAGTTCAGAATGACGGTGGGTGATGTGGGGGGGTTGAATATTGAAAGGCCTATACAGAGTGGATGTGGAGAAGATGTTTCCAGTAGTGGGGGAGTCTAGCACCAGAGGGCACAGTGTCTGTAGACTTCTATGCCTCAACAATTCAAACGCTCATCCATATTCAAAGAAACCACCAGACCATTTTGAAAAGCTTAACTGGTGTACAATTTTCCTTAACAACAGAAAATTTGCTGTTCTCCCCTGGTCAATATATGACCCAAAGCAACACACACAAAATGCTGGACGAACTCAGTAAGTCAGGCAGAATTTATGAAAATTCAGCTCTTCTTCAGGACTGGAAGATGCCAGAATAAAAAGGTGGAGTGGATGGGGAGGGGAAGGAGGATAGCTAGAAGGTAATAGCTGAAGTAAGAGGGTAGGAAAGGTCAAGAGCTGAAGAGGAAGGAATCTGATAGGAGAGGAGAGTGGACCATAGGAGAAAGGGAAGAAGGAGAGGACCCAGGAGGAAGCGATAGGCAGATGAGAAGAGGTAAGAGGCCAGAGTGGGGAACAGAAGAAGGGAGGGTAAGAGGATTTTTTTTTACCAGAAGGAGAGCAGTACTCATGTCAAACCGTGATGCTCAGAACAAATCTCAGGGGTACACTCTGTAGACATTATTTGATAATAAATGTACTTTAAATCTTTGATGCATCCAGATAGGATGCTTTCTATAGTGCATCTGTAAAAATTGGTGGGGTTCTTCAGGGACGTGTCCAATTCCCTTAGTCTTCTGAGGAAGTAGAGATGCCAGAATGCTTCCCTGGTTGCAGTTTTACCTGATCAGACCAGGACTAATTGTTGGTGATACTAAAACACGGAAATAAAATTAAATAAACTACACTAGAAATCTGAAATATAAACAAATGGTGGAGAAAAGCTCAGCTGGTCAGTCAGCATCTGAGGAAAAAGAAACAGTCAACGTTTCCGTTGTGAGACCTTTTGTCGGACATTAAAAATGCTGGCCGTTTGAAATAAAAATAATTCCAGCAGAAAGTGAGGGATGTTTAATGAACTGGCCTTTTGTTATTTACATGCAGATCACCTTTACGTACTCAGGCACACATTAATGGATTAGAATGGCTGCTTAGAATGCACCGAATGTAATCGGTTCTGTGTGTCTGTCATTTGACCTCGAACACCGAGTGCCTGTTTATTCCTAAATGGTGCACTGATTGATGGACTGCTGCAGACTCTCTTGATGCTTTGACTTGACAAAAGGAAGTGAAATTAGCGTTTTTCTTAAAAAGGCAAACCAGAAGAGAGTTTGTTGCAATTCAACAATCAGGAAAGAATGCCAAGAAAAAATAAATAAAACAGGCAGGGATCAGAATGAAAACATCTTATAGTAATTTTCAAACACATTGGCATTCATTATCTCTTGCCAGTTCCACTGAGAGCGCAGTGAAATCAAAAGAGTATTCATTAGGAAAGAGCTTTCTTCACGGCTCCAGGAGACGTCGGCTGTTTTACTCAGCCCCGGTAGACCATGGTTAACAACTTAATTTTTTTTCACCTTTGTCTAATCGTTTCAGTTAAGTGCCCTATTAGAGCCCAACCGTGCAGTTTAGAATATTAGGTAATCGTCAGGAATAGTATTGAATGAATGCTTTTTTTTATGCATGTTGTTGCAGGGTAAGGAGCATTTTTACTTCCTTACTTATTTAAGCCCATTACATCTACCAGAGGATAGGCCGCCGACAGCAGCTCAGCAGTTGTCCTGGGCCAGTCTGTCAAGTTAACCCCAGGTGTAGCCCATCTTCGAAGATCCTTCCTCATCTAGGGTTGAGGATTTGGAGCTTCGGTTGCCATTCTGTAGTTCAGGGTTTTTAACGGGGTGGGATTACTAGCCCCATGTCCAAGCCTCCTCCTTTCACGGCCAGGCAGAGTTTGGCATTTATTACCCAATCCTAATTAACCAGAGGTTAGATAAGACCATTAGACATAGGAGTGGTATAGGCCCCTCAGACCATGAATTCTGCTCCACCATTGCATCATGGTTGATTTATTGTCCCTCTCAACACCATTCTCCTGCCTGCTCCATGTAATCTTTGATACCTTGAGCAACTGAGAGCGTATCAAACTCCTCTTTGAATATACTCAATGACCTGGCCTCCACAGTCTTCAGTGGCAATGAATTCCACAGATTCACCATCCTCTGGCTAAAGAAATTCTTCCATCTCTATTCTAAATGGACATCCCTCTATTTTGAGACTGTGCTCCTGGTCTTAGATTCTCCCATTCTCCCCATAGGAAACATTCTCTCCAATCCACTCTATCTAGGTGTTTCAGCATTCAATAGGTTTCAATGAGGTCCCTTCTCATTCTCCTAAAATCCAACGAGTACATGCCCAGAGCCATCAAATGCTCCTCATGCATTAAACTTTTCAACCATTCTTGTGAACCACCTCTGGACTCTGTCCAATCCCAGCACACCTTTTCTCACATAAGGGGCCAAAAACTGCTCACAATGCTCATCATCTGGTCTGATCAATGCCTTAGAAACCCTCATCCTTGCCCTGTTATTTTCATCCTTCCAAACGGAATGCTAATATTGTATTTGCTTTCCTTTTCACCACTCAACCTGTAAGAAAATAAGGCTGGAAAAATGATAACGGGGCACAAGGAGATGGCAGTTGAACTAAATGAGTATTTTGCATCAATCTTCACTGAGGAAGACACTAGCAGTGTGCCAGATGTTGAAGGGTGTGAGGGAAGAGAAGTGAGTGCAGTTACTATTACAAGGGAGAAAGGTGCTCAAAGAGCTAAAAAAAAACCTAAGGGTACATAAAGTTACCCAGCACAGATGAACTGCATGCTAGAATTCTGAAAGAGGTAACTGTAGAGATTGAGGAGGCATTAGTAATGATCCTTCAAGAATCATTGGACTCTGGTATGGTTCCGGAGGACTGGAAAATTGGAAATGTCACGCCACTCTTTAGAAAGGAGGGAGGCAGAAGAAAGTAAATTATAGACTAGTTAGCCATACCTCAGTGGTTGGGAAGATGTTGGAGTCAATTGTTAAGGATGAGGTTATGAAGTGCTTGGTGACACAGGACAAGCTATGACAAAGCATGGTTTCCTTAAGGGAAAATATTGACTGATAAACCTATTGGAATTCTTTAAGGAGATTACAAATAGGGTAGATAAAGGGGATTTAGTGGAAGTTATATATTTGGATTTTCAAAATGCTTTTGACAACATCTCAGAGGTTGTTTACCAAATTATGAACTCATGGAATTACAGTAAAGTTTCTAGCATGGTTTGAGCATTAGCTGATTGGTAGGAGGCAGCGAGTGGGAATAAAAAGATTCTTTTCTGGTTGGCTGCCAGTAATAAATGGTGTTCCACAGGGGTCGGTGTTATGACTGCTTACTTTTATGCTGTAGTTGATGATTTAGTTGATGGAATAGATGACTTTATTGCAAAGTTTGCAGATGATATGAAGATTGGTGGAGGGGCAGGTAGTGTTGAGGAAACAGGTAGGCTGCAGAAGGACTTAAGACAGATCAGTTGAATGGACAAGAAAGTGCCAAATAAAATACAATGTTGGAAAATGCATGGTCAAGCACTTTGGCAGAAAAAAAATAAATGTGCAATCTATTTTCTGAACGGGGAGAAAATCCAAAAATCTAAGAAGCAAAGGGGCTTGGGAATCCTCGAGCAGAATGCTCTGAAGGTTAATTTGCAGGTTGAGGCAGTGATGAGGATGGCAAATGCATTTACTTCAAGAGGTCTAGAATACAAGAGCAGGGATGTGATGCTGAGGCTTTATAAGGCACTGGTGAGGCCTCACCTTGAGTATTGTGAACAGTTTTGTGTTCCTTATCTAAGAAAATAGATAAATGTGTTGGCATTGGAGAGGGTTCAGAGGAGGTTTAGACGATGATTTTGGAAATGAAAGGGTTATCATATGAAGAGCACTTGATGGCTCTGGATCTGTACTCCCTGGAATTTAGAAGGATGAGGGAGGATCTCATTCAAACTTTTCAAATGTTGAAAGGCCTAGACAGAGAAGATGTGGAAAGGATATTTCCCATGGCTGGAGAGTCTAGAACAAGGTGGCACAGCCTCAGGATAGAGGGGCATTCTTTAAAACTGAGATGTGGAGAAAATTCTTCAGCCAGAGGGTGGAATTTGATACCACAGGCCGCTGTGGAGGCCAGGTCGTTGGGTGTACTTAAGGCAGAGATTGATAGGTTCTTGATTGGACATGGCATCAAAGATTATGGGGAGAAGGCCGGGGAGTGGGGCTGAGGAGGGGAATAAAAGGAGCAGCCATGATTGAATGGTGGAGCATACTCGATGACTGAAATGGCTTAACTCTACTCCTATGTCTTATGGCCTTTTGGTCATGCCAGATGGTCTTGGCTCAAAATGTCAACTGTACTTGTTTCCATAGATGCTGCCTGGCCTGCTGAGTTCCTTCAGCATTTTACGTGTGTTGCTTGGATTTCCAGCATCTGCACATTTTCTCTTATTTGTGAGGGGATCAATATACTTGTGGGCAGGTTTACTGGAGCTGTTGTGGAGGGTATAAACTAATTTTGCAGGCGGGTGAGACCCGGAACAATAGGGCTGAGGATGAGACAGTAGGTACACAAATAGTGAGACTGTGAGGAAGGACAAGAAGATGATTGATCCCCCTCAGGTTTAAATCCTTTTAGTACCGGTTGTACCTTCCCCTGGAGAGATCCCAATTATCTAGAAATCTGAAACCCTGTCCCCTGCACCACTTCCTCAGCCACTCATTCATTGTACTATCATCCTACTCCAACCCTGATCAGCAGGTGGTACTGGGAGTAATCCAGAGATCATTACCTTGGAGGTCTTGCCCTTTAGCCACTTTCCACACTCCCTATACTCACTACGCAGGACCTCTTCCACCTTTCTCTATATGTCATTAGTGCCAATGTGTACCATAATATTGAGCTGCTCAACATTCCTCTTGAAAACCTCCTGCAACTGCTCTGAGGCATTCTGGACCTTAGCACTTGGGAGGCAACATACCATTCTGGGCACAGAATCTGCTAAATATCAAGTTTCCTATCTCTACCATGCTGCCTGACTTTATCGCTCCCTGCTGAGCCTCAGAGCAGACCATAGTGCCATTGGCTTGGCCGCTGTTGCTGTGCCCTGATAGGTTACCCCGCAGCAGTATGCAAAGGTTTGTACTTGTTGCTGAGGGGAATGGCCACAAGGGGACGCTGCACTAACTGCTCACTTCCCTCACTTCTCCTGGTGGTCACCCATCTACTATCTGAAGCCTGCACTCTGGGTATGACTACCTTAGTAAAGGTCTCATCGATGAGGTTTACACCCTCCCGGATTGTCCGAAGTCCATCCAACTCCATCTCCAATTCCTTGACCTTGTCATCCCGGAGCTGAAGATGGGTGAACCTCCTGCAGATGTAGCCAACAGGTTTTCTGAAGTCCCAGCTCTCACAGGAAGAGCATTCCATTGCCTGAACTACCAACCTGCCTACACTTGCTATACCCTTTAACTTCTCAAGTTCAAGTTCAAGCCTGTGGCCTGTTCATGCCCAAGACAGCTGTGCCAAAGGCTGACCACTCCAACAAAGGCCGCTCCACGGATACCAGCTTTTTATACTATGATAAGCAGAGGAGGGGATATTGAGAGGGGATGGTGACAGGCAGTGAAAACAATAATAAACTCAGGGGATTCTGCAGATGCTGGAAATCCAGGGAAGCATTCACAAAACACTGCAGAACCTCAACAGGCTAGGCAGCCTCAATGGAGGGGAATAAACAACTGATGTCTTAGGCCAAGACCCTTTATCAGGACTGGAAAGGAAGGGGGCAGAAACCAGAATTAGGAGGTGACGGGAGGGGGAAGAGTACATGATGGCAGGTGATAGGTGAAACATTTACAGATGAGACACAGGGGAACCAAGACAGAAATAACGTGAATGTGAGGGAGAATGAGATACTATGAAACAAGTATGATTAGGGAATTGTCAAGAACGCTCTGACAATCAGCTGAGAGGATGTAGGGGAATCATCTCAGGATTGTTACCTTGTCGTGGTGGAGAGGCTTGTGACTTCCTGATTTTATGAGAATGATGCTGTTTGGTGGTTTGCTCCTGGTAAGGTCACCCATGTCGATAAGGTCAAGGGGGAGGTTCTAGGTCTGGTGTTCTGAACCTGATGAGGACTAGCTCAGGGACCTCCGGTTTCTTCCTTCTGTAGTCAATAATCCATTCTTTGGTTTTGCAGAAGTTGAGGGAGAAGTTGTGGTTATGGCACCATTCAGCCAGATTTTCAATCTGCCTCATGTATGTATGATGACTGGTCACCACCTTTGATCCAGCCAATGACAGTGGTGTCATCAGAAAGCTAGTCTGGCTTTGGAGCTGGACTTAGTCTCACAGTCATAAATGCACAGCGAGTAGAGCAGGGGGCTGAGCACACAGCCTTATGGTGCACCTATGCTGATGAAAATGTTTTTACCAATCTGAACTGATTGGGGTCTGCAAGTCAGGAAATCAAAAATCCAGTTGCACAAGGAGGTATTGAAGCTCATTGATTACGACTTGCACTGTACGAGGGTACTGGTGTGGAGAATCATCTCTACCAAAGGAGGTATAAAGCACTCCTTCCCTCCACTAGCTTGCAGGTCACCTTTGGGCAAGGTGCAGCACCTGCTTCATCCCCCCAGATCAGGGTCAGGTGAAGCCATGGGGCCAGGTGGTTGATGGTTGTATGAGCAGCTGGTGCATTTTTACATGTCCTAGTTATGTGTCAGGCAGACAATCTCTGAAGAGTATTGATAATGACTGAAGTCACCCGTCTTGTAACTACACAGCTGAGAAGAAGCCAATGGCAACCACTTCTGTTGAGAAATTTGCCAAGAACAATCATGATCAAGGCCATGGTCAACCGCATGATATGACATAGCACGTAACGATGATGATGATGCACTGTACTTATGCTACAAAAGAACAAATTTCATGATCCTAAACCTGATTGCGATTCTGAATGAACCTTTTCAAAGTGCTTCACCCACTACAAATGGCTTGGCAGCTGCTTTCACTCAAGCAAAAAAAGCAGAACAAATCCAATCCAGTTAATTACTGCCCAATCAGTCCCCCCTCAATCAACATTAAACTGTGGAAAAGTGCCATGTACAATGCTATCAAGTGGCACTTATTCACCAAAAGCCCACTCACCGGTGACCAGCTTGTGTTTTGCCAAGACTTGCTCTGTTCCGCACGTCATCACAGCTTCGGTCGAAAGCTGAGCTGAAGAGCCAAACTCCATTAAATCCACTTGACATCAAGGCAGCAATGACCGAGCATGACAAAATGCTCAGTAAAACTGTGACCTATGGTCATCAAGGGAGAAACACTCCAATGGTTGGAGTCATAACTTTTATAAAGGAAGAGAAATGTGGTTGATAAGGTCAAGCATCCTGTCCTTGGACGTCACTGAAGGAGTTGTTTAAGGAAACATATGAGGCCTAGCCATCTGCTGGATAAGTAGCTTCCTTCCATCATAGAATCAGAACTGGTGATGATTCCAGTAATTGGAGAATCTAAAACCAGATTCTCAGATACAAGGACATGGCCTCAGGATACAAGGATGTCTCTTCAGAATCTCTCACCTACTGGAAACATCCTCTCCATGTCCACTCTATCTTTTAATATTCCGTAAGTTTCACTGAGATTCTCCCCTCATTCTTCTAAACTCTGGTGAGTACAGGCCTAGTTCATCAAATGCTCCTGATACCTTAACCATTATTCTTTGTGAACCTTCTTTGTATCGTCTCCAATGCCAGCATATCCTTAAATAGATAAAAGGCCTAAAACTGCTCACAATACTCCAAATATGATCTGATCATTGCCTTATAAAGCCTCAGCATTACATCCCTGCTTTTAGAAATTTATCTACACCCTCCTTGAATATATTTAACTATTTGGCCTCCATTACTAAAGAATCCCAAAGGTTCACTGTCCTGTGGATGAGGAAATTTCCCCTGATCTCAGTTATAAATGGCATGACATCTGGTTCGACCTCAAGCTATTGAGAACACTCTCCCTTTAACTAGTCTGTCTAGTCCTGAAGGGATTTTATAGCTTGCTGTGAGACCTTCTCTCATTTTTTACTTCCCATTTCTAGACTGAAGGACCTGTTCTCTGTTATATGTTCTATGTTCTAACTTTGCAGAAAAAATTTACCAGGTTGCTGCCTAGACTAGAGGGCATCTCTTATGTGAAAAGGTTGAGCAAGCAAGGGTTCTTCTCTTTGGAATGAAGGAGAATGAGAGTTGACTTGATGGAAGCACAGAAGATGTTAAGAGGCATAGGGAGAGAGAGAGAGAGACAGCCAGAGACTTTTTCCCAGTGGGCAAATGACTAACGCAAGAGGGCGTACATTTAACGTGATTGGAGGAAGTTATAGGGGGGATATCCGGATAGAATTTTTACACAGCGAGTGGAAGGTGAGTGAACTGTCCTGCCAGGGTGGTGGTAGAGTCAGATACATTAAGGATATTTAAGAGATCCTTAGATAGGCACATGGATGAAAGAAAATGGAGTGTTATGTGGGAAGGATTGATCTTGGAGTAAGTTAAAAGCTTGGTACATCATTGTGGTCAGAAGGATATGTGATATACTGTTCCATGTTCTATAACTCCTCTGCACTGATTTTCTATACGCACCTATGAGGATTAACACTAAGTACATACTATTGGCTTGCTCCATAGAACAAGTTAAAATTCGGAAATTGTAAGAAAACCTCAAACACGTTCCTCATTTTAACTTCCAGTTTTTGACAAGCAGAAATGGATTATAATCATGCCCACAGAATTTGAAAAGAAATGGATGGATGAGGTAAGCCATTTAGGCCCGCATGAATTCACTGTCATTCAATGAGATTGCGGCTGATTTTAAATTCCCATTCCCCTATGTGTAGCAGCAATTGAGTTGAGTATGATGTTCCCTTAAGTGGTTATCCCCTTCATGGAGAATGCGTATGCATGACTTTATTTAACGCTGGGAGACTGATGCACGAGCAGCCACCATGTGGTCCTTGGCAGATCAGGTGGCATGGAATGCCAGATGACTGGGGACCCGTCCCAGCTGCTGCCTTCCTCCACCTTCACTGCCATTGTGAAGCAGCATCACCTTCTGACAGCTCCACCGTTGAAGTCTTGGTTGGATCGCTCTTTCTCTAGAACGGGGGCTTCACAGCCTACAGTCCATGGACCCTGTGCTTAATGGTATTGGTCCATGACATTAAAATAGAACCTCTCCCATGAGCATGGGTGACCCTGCGAGGAGCTAAGCACCGGACAGCATCATTCTCAGGAACTCACAAGCCTCTCTACTACAACAAGGTGATAATTGTCTGAGAAAATTCCCCTACATCCTCTCAGCTGATTATCAGAGCATTCTTGTCAATTCACTAATCACACTTATTTCATAGTAACTTATTCTCTCTCACATTCCTGTCATTTCTGTCCTGGTTCCCTGTCACTCACCTGCATTAAAGGTGATTTGCAGTGGCCATTTACCCAACCAAACAACGCATCTTTTGGACTACAGAGGAAAGCAGAGTACGTATTTGGAGTATTGGGTGCAGCTCTGGGCCATGGCCTGCGGGAAAGATACAGTATCAGTAAGATTGAAAGAGAAAAGAGAAAACTTAGAAGGATATTGCCAGGACTTGAGGACCTGTGTTATAGTGAAGGCTGAATAGGTTAGGACTTTATTCCCTGAAGCGTCGGAGAATGAGGGTATAGAAAATTATGAATGGTATTGACAGAGTAAATGCAATAAGGCTTTTTCCACTGAAGTTGGGTGAGACGAGAACTAAAGATCATGGGATAAGGGTGAAAGATGAAATATTTAGGGCTAACGTGCGGGCGAGCATCTTCACTCAGAGAGTGGGGTGAGTGTGCAATGAGCTGTCAGCAGAGGTTGTGGATATGGGCTGAATTACAACTTGTAAGAGAAGACTGGATAAGTACATGGATGTGAGTCGTTTGGGGGTCTATGGTCCAAACCTGGGTCAATGAGACTAAGCAGAACACCCATTCGTCATGGGCTAGATGGGCTGAAGGGACTGCTGATGCGCTAAAGTGCTGTATGACTATGACACCTGAGGGAAACCCACACACTCACCAGAATAGTGTAGAAACTCGACATGGTCACTGCTGTTGCATTAGAGTGACATCCCTTTAAAAGTGAGACGAGGAGGGATTTCTTCAGCCAAAGGGTGGTGAATCATTGCCAAATACAGCTATGGGGACCATTGAGTATATTTAAAACAGAGGTTGATAAGTCCTTGATTAATCAGGGCGTCGAAGGTCACGGAGATTGGGTTGAGAAGGAAAATAGATCTGCCATGATGGAAAGGTGGAACAAATTTAAAGGGCTGGATGTCCTAATTCTGGGCCCATATCTTATGGTAATTTGGTCTTATAAGTAATTACAGCCATTTAATTTGATGTTTTAGCAATAAAAAGAAGTACTAAATGTAGCTCACTGGTGAGACAAGGCACCTTGCTCTGATAAGAAGTAACCTATGAAATACATTTAAGTGGTGTGACATCTGCTGCGAAAAACTAAGAAGCTTCTGGAAAAATACAGAACGAGCTGTACTACAATTATTGAAAATTTAGTGAACAATTACACTTTATAGGTGGTAATATAAAAATACAAGTGAGCCGAGTAAAGGAGAAAGTTAACAATTTTACACTCTGATCCAACAGCACTGATTGTGTGGCATTTATGCATTCTTCCTGTGACTGTGCAGGGTTCCCCCAGTGCACTTTAGTACAGAAGTAGGCCCTTCAGCTCATTTCAGACCCATTTGGCCAGAGCCACTTGTTCTGAAAACCTGAGCCAACAGGTAATATCAACTTGGCGACTACCACATCAAATTCACTGTTTCAAACTACTTTTCATCCTTCTAGTCTCTGGGCAACAAAGCCCTGTCTGCGTAATCTCATCGCCAATCGACAAAGCAGCCCTCCTCACACATTCAGTCTTTTGTATTAACTTTACTTGCCAACTCTGGGCCTCGAAGCGTTCCTGCTTTGTTTTGGTTAACATGGAATATAGAAAAGGATGGCACAGGACCAGGCCCTTTGACCCACAATGTCTGTGCCGAACATGATGCCAATTTAAATACCCCTTATGCCTCCTGGTCATGATCCATATCTGTCCATTCTCAGTATATTCCTGTTCTTGTCTAAAATGCCTCTTCAACATTTCCCCAGCAGGTCAGGCAGCATCTATGGAGAGGTGATTTTTTTTGGGCCGGTGCCCTTCGTGAGTTCAAATCACAGAGACTATAAAGCATAGGAGTAAAGTTAGGCTATTCAGCCCATCGAGTCAGCTTTGCCATTCCATTATTCTCCCTCTCAATCCCATTCACCTGTCTTTTCCTCATCTGAAGCCCTGACTAACTAAGAACATATCAACCTCTGCTTTAAATATACACAATGACTTGCTCTCCGCTGCTGTCTGAGGCAATGAATTCCACACCACTCTCTGGCTGAACAAATTCCCCTTTCACAATAGCAACTACAGAAAGAAATTCAATTACGTCTGGAATTAAAGGGCAAAAATCAGCAATAATAACCGCAAAATGACATGGTTTGGGAAAAAATATATATCTGGCTTGCGACTGACATTCAGGGAAGTGAATCTGCTGACCTGACCTGCTTTGACCTACTTGTGACTTTGGCACAGTCCATTTCGGTTGACCTGCCTGATGAATTGGCCACCAGATCACCCACTTCTGAGGCTTATGTGGCGGCATAAAAGGCATAAAAGCACTAAAGACTTCTCCTGCGAACAAGTGAAGGGAAAGAAGGAAGGTGCTACAAGAAGGCAGTATCCAATCTTAAAGAAGCTGATCATGTGGAAATACGCTCTTCTCATTACTGCCCTTGGCGAGGAAATACAGGAGCCTGAGCTCTCAACTCATGTACACTAACTCGATCTACCTCTTGTGCATGATTGAGTTATTTATATTTATTGTACCTTATATTAATTTTCTCATGTTTTGGACTGCATTGCTGCCACAAAGCAACATATCACATGACACATGTCAGCGATAATAAACCTGATTCCTGAGGATTATGAGAATGATCTGAGGGTGAAACGGGTAACGTACAGGGATTTTTGATGGTTCTGGCCTGCACTTACTAGAGTTCTGAAGAATGAGGGTGGATCTCATTGAAATCTATCAAATATTGAATGCTGTTGATAGAGTGGATGTGGAAAGGATGTTTCCTCTAGTGGGGAAGTCTAGGACCAGAGGCACAACCTCAAAATGGAGGGACAGAGGAATTAGTCAGATTCAGAGGGCAGTGAACCTGTGGAATATATTCCCTCAGGTTAATAGGTTCTTAGTTAATCAGGGCAGCAAAGGTTATGGGGAGAAGGCAGGAGAATGGGATTGAGAGGGAAAATAAATTAGTCATAATGGAATGGTGGAGCAGACTTGATAAGCGTAATTACCTAATTCTGCTCCTATATTTTATGGTCTTATGTTCTTATGATTCTTATTTAGAAGCAGTTTCTTTCCTTCCACCATCTGAGTTCGGAATAGCCCATGAATCTATCAACAGCACTTTATTTGTCTTCTGCACGATTTATTTATATATCAAGTCGCTTTTTATTGTCATTTTGACCATACACTGCTGGTACAGTACACAGTAAAAATGAAACAATGTTCCTCCGGGACCATAGTGCTACATGAATAAACACAAAACTACACTAGACTATGTGGGACAACTCGAGGCTACGCTAGACTACGTAAAACAACACAAAAACTACACTGGACAACAGACCTGCACAGGACTACACAAAGCACACAAAACAGTGCAGGACAGTACAATTAATTAATAAATAATTAATAAACAAGACAATAAGCACAGTAGAGGACAAATTTCAATATAATAATAAATGATGTAGATGTCAATCTAGACTCTGGGTATTGAGGATGGCTTGGGGGGAAGAAACTGTTGCACAGTCTGGTCATGAGAGCCTGAATGCTTCAGTACCTTTTGCCAGCTGGCAGGAGGGAGAAGAGTTTGTATGAGGGGTGAGTGGGGTCCTTCACAATGCTGTTAGCTTTGCGGATGCAGCGTGTGGTGTAAATGTCTGTAATGGTGGGAAGATTATGTCTTGCCCTGTATTGCCGCCACAAAGCACAAATTTCATAACATACACTCAATGGCCACTTGATTAGATACATCTGCACCTGCTTGTTAATGCAAATATCTAATTAGCCAGTCATGTGTCATCAACAATGCATAAGACCAGAAGACCAAAAGACATAGGAGCAGAACTAGTCCATTCAGTCTGCTTTGCCATTCTATCATGGCTGATCCAGGATGCCACTCAACCCCATACACCTGCCTTTTCACTATATCCTTTGATGGCCTGACTGATCAGGAAACAATCAACTTCCTCCTTAAATATCTGCATGATTTGGCCTCCATGGCAGTCTGTGGAGGGCATTCCACAGTTTCTCTACTCTGGCTAAAAAGAATCCTCCTAACCTCTGTTCTAAAGGGTTGTCCCTCAATTTTGAGGTTGTGCATTCTATTTCTGGATACCCCCACCATAGGAAACATCCTCTCCACAACCACCCCATCTAGCAGAAATGCATGCAGGCATGGATAAGAGATTCAGTTGTTGTTCGGACCAATCACCAGAACAGGGAAGAAATGTGATTTAATTGACTTTGACTGTGGAATGATTGTTGGTGCCAGACGGGGTGGTTTGAGTATTTCAGAATTTATTTATTTATTTTTTATTTACACACAACTGTCTCCAGATCAGGCATTCCCAACCTCAGATGCACACAGCCCTTCCTTAATGGTATTGGGCCATGGCATAAAACAAGTTGGGAACCCCTACTCTAGTGTTTACAGATAATGGTGTGAAAAACAAAAATACATCCGATGAGTGTAAGTCTAACGGGCAAAATATCTTGTTAATGAGAGAGGTCAGAGGAGAATGGCCAGACTGGTTCAAGCTGATAGTAACTCAAATAACCATGTGTTACAATAGTGCTGTGCAGAAGAGTATCTCTGAATGCACAACACATTCAACCTTAAAGTGGATGGGCTGCAGCAGCAGAAGACCACGAACGTGCACTCAGTGACAAGCCTGATTCTGTTACTGATTGAACATTAACACAACAATGTGACTGGTTCTGACTTCTCCACACAGATACACTTTAATGTTTAACCAAGTTCAGGATAAAGATGAGATAGCCATGAATAATTTGACACAATCATTTGTACAGTTTTTTTTTTGGTCATGTGGTTTTAGCATCCTTCCTGCATGGCTCAGAGCTGCAGAACAAGAAGGCACGTGAGCGAGTAACGGGGTGAGTCACCGGAATTTGCTTTGTCTGAGGGGAAATAGACAGCTTGCAGTTTCACTTTTGAAAGCCAGACCTCCAGGAAGGCAAATTCCGTGAAGTGATCCAATCTACATTTCTGTTCAAAGCATTAATTATTCAGTTATGTTTGTATTACCGCTACATAGAGCACAAAACCAGAACAGGCCCTTCACCCCGCTATGTTCTACTGACCCAAATAAATGGCCAACTGAACTAATCCCTTCAGCCTACACAAAGCCCATGTCTTTCCATTTTCTTCACATTCATGTGCCTATCTAAACATCTCTTAAAGTTACTGATGTCTTTGCCTCTACCACCACCCCAGGCAGCACATTCCTGGCACCCACAACTCTGTGCAAGTTGCTTTCCTTGCACATATCCTTTGAATTTATCCCCTCTCACATTAGATGCATGCCCTCTGATGTTGGACATCTCCATCCTGGGAATAGAATATTGTCTGTCTACACTATGCCCCTCATAATCTCATAAACCTCTATCAGATCTCCTCTGAGTTCCTGCTGCTCCAGGGAAAGCCTACTAAGTTGGTTCAATCTCTATTTATAGCACATGCTCTTTAATCCGTGTTGGCGCGTGGCCAAGCGGTTAAGGCGTTTGTCTAGTGATCTGAAGGTCGCTAGTTCAAGCCTTGGCTGAGGCTGTGTGTGTGTCCATGAGCAAGGCACTTAACCACATATTGCTCTGCGACGACACTGGTGCCAAGCTGTATGGGTCCTAATGCCCTTCCCTTGGACAAGTAGAGGGGAGACTTGCAGCATGGGCAACTACTGGTCTTCTGTACAAACCTGGCCCAGGCTTGCACCCTGGAAACTTTCCAAGGCGCAAATCCATGGTTTTACGAGATTAACTGAGGCCTACATCTCTAATCCTGACAGCATCCCCATACAACATGCCGAAGGAACTCAGCAAGTCTGCAGATGCCGGAAATCCTGGTAAAGCCTCTTCTGTGCCCTCTCCAAAGCTTCAATATCTTTCCCAAAATGGGAGGCTAAGGAAATTTGGCAAGTCCCCTTTTGACCCTCACTAACTTTTACAGATGCACCATGAAAAACATCCTATGCAGATACACCTCCTTTTGGTATAGTAACTGCTCTGCCTGAGACCTTGAGAGTTGTGACACAGCTCATCACATTACAGAAACTCGTCTCACCTCCATGGATTCAGTCCACACTTCTCACTGCCTTAACAATGTAGTCATGTGACCAGTTTTGAAGATGGCTAATGTAGTCCTCTGGTTTAAGAAGACTAGGACAAGGACTACAGAAGAACACAAACCCAAGATTTTCTACAGTTGCTGGAAATCCGTACCAACACAAAAAGTACTGGAGGAACTCAAAGAGAATTTAGATTTCTTCAAGGTGGGCATATGCTCAGAGCAAACTCAACGGGCTGAATGGCCGGATTCTGCTCTATATCAAATGATTTTATGGTCTTTAGGTTACGGGTTGAAAGTGGAGCAGCCAGTTGTTGGGAGAATGTGTGAAGTCCACATAGACAGCACCAGAGGTCAGGATTGAAGCTAGGTCTCTGGAGCTGAGCTACTGTGCTTTCCTGAAAGCAGTTCTAAATTATGGTTGGTGCCATCATGGAGAGTAGGGTCATTAGTGGCCTATTATTGAGGACAAAGCCATGTTATAAAAGGCAAAAGTCTGCTGCTCTGCACTTGATAAGAAGAATGACAAGAACACAAAATATTCTGCAGATGCTGGAAACCCAGAGAAACACACACAAAATGCTGGATGAGCTCAGAGAAGATTTAAATTCCTTCAGGCTGGACATAGGGTCTCTTCGAAGGGTCTCTGCAGTGAACTAGCATGTCATAAATACAAGGGAGGTCATTCAGCAGTTACTGTGTTTAACTACAGGACAGTCAGCTTGATATCAGTGGGGGGAAGTTACTGGAAGGGAGTCTGACAGACAGATTCTATCAACATTTGAATAAACAGTCTAATTATGAAGTGACAGTGCGGCTATGAACGTGAAAAGGAACACTTACGCAATTTTTTTTAAAGAGGTAATCAAAAATATAAATGAGATTAGTGCAGTGGATGTTGCCTGTTGGTCTTTGACAGGACTTTTCCATTGTTAGCTGGCCTGAAAGGTTATGTCCCATGGAAATTAGACAGATGTTGTGAGATACAGCTTCTTCCTCTCCACTATCAGTTTACTGATTGGTCCATGAACCAAAGAATATCACCTCTATCAAAATTCCTGGTTTGCATTACTTACATATTTTTGTAATTTATAGTTTTTTATGCCTTTCACAGTGCTGCTATCAGAAAATAACTATCTCATGACAGCGATAGTGACTCTGACTACAATTCACAAGGAGGCAGGAAGGTGGTTCTGCAATGCTCCACGGAGAGTGAAGGGAATGACAAGACACAGTAGATGACATGGTCATTCACAGCTGCCCAGGAAGACTCCTGCTGTAATGACTACTCATACCGCTGGACTTGGATATACAAAGTTGAGAAAGTGCAATGACTTTTCCACTTTAAAGACTTTCCTGCACAGGTTTCCTGTCAACGTCAGATACGATGGACAACCATTGTATACTCAGTGCCAGTTTATTAGGTACACCTGTACCGTCAATCATCTGGCAGCGACTCAACGCATAGAAGTATATAGACATGGCAAAAGGTTAGTTGTTGTTCTGACCAAACAACAGGGTGGGGAAGATATGTGATCAGTAACTTTGACGGTAGAATAATTGTTGGTGCCAGATGGGATGGTTTAATTATCTCAGAAACTGCTCGTCTCCTGCAATTTTCATGCACAACTATTCAAAGTTCAAAGTAAATTTGTTATCAAAGTACATATATGTCACCATTTTCAACCCTGAGATTCATTTTCTTGGATGCATACTCAATACTGCATAGAATAATAACCATAATAGAATCAATGAAAGATTGCCCCACATAGATATTCAACCAGAGTGCTGAAAAAAACAACCAATCTAAATACAAAGGGAAAGAAATCAAATAAATATCCAACAATTACCAAGAATAAGAGATGAAGAGTCCTTGAAAGTGAATCCATCAGTTGTGGGAACAGTTCAGTGATGGGGCAAGTGAAGTGAAGTTATCCCCTTTTGTTCAAGACCCTGATGGCTGAGGTGCAGTAACTGCTCCTGAATCTGGTGGTGTGAGTCCTAAGGCTCCTGTACGATGACAGCAGCCAGAAGACAGCATGTCCTGATGGGGGTCTCTGACGATGGATGCTGCTTCCTTGCAACAACCTTTCATGTAGGTGTGCTCAATGGTTGTGAGGCCTTTACCTGTGATGGACTAGGCTGTATCCATTACTTTTTGGTGGATTTTCCATTCAAAGGTATTGGTGTTTCCAACCAGGCTGTGAGACAGCCAGTCAATATACTCTCGACTACACACCTACAGAGGTTTGTAAAAGTTTTAGATGTCATGTCAAATCTCTTCAAACTCCTAATGCAGGAGAGGCAGTGCCTTGCTTTCTTCATAATTGCACGTACGTGCTGGGCCCCGGACAGGTCCTCCAAAGTAGGGTTTATAGAGAACGGAATGAGAGACAAGTAAAAACCTCCAGTGAGCAGCAGTTCTTTGAGTAAAGATGGCTTGTCAGAGGAGAATGGCCAGACTGGTTCAAGCTGACAGTAACTCAAATAACCTCACATTACTGGTCTGCAGAAAAGCATCTCTGAACAAACAATGTGCCAAAACTTGAAGTGGATGGGCTACAAAAGCTCCAATCTTTACCGAGCACCTTTTATTCTCCATTCATTCCCATCCCATCAGCTCCACCCCCCTCCCCCAGATTTCAGCACACACCACACTCTCGGGGCCATTTACTGCAGCCATTGGAACTATGGCAACCGGAAGTGCAGTTATGCATTTTGGAAGGAAAAAATAAAGGTGCAGACTAATTTCTAAGCGAAGAGAGAATTCAAAAATTGGAGTTGCAAAGCCATTTGCCAGACTTGGTGTAGGATTCCCTAAAGGTTAATGTATAAGTTGAGCTGCAGGTAAAGAAGGCAAATGCAGTGTCAGGATTCACTCTGAGATGATGTTAATAAATTAGTAACATGCTGCTAGGCGTTAAGGAGCTGGTCAAATTGTATTTGGAATACTGAGAGCAATTTTGTGCATTGTATATGAGGCAGGAATTCCCAATTGAATTTCACTTCACATTGACGTTCTCACTTGTCAGTCTGTGGCCTCTTCTGCTGCCACAATGAAACTGGAGGAGCAACAAGTCATTTTCTGTCCAGTTTCCCTTCATCCTGACAGTGAACTTTAATTTCTCTAACCTTCAGAAATTTTTCCCTCTCCTCCTGCCTTCTTCAATTCCACACTCCAGCTCTCCACTGATCTCTTCTTTTCTACACATTGAGGATGTAACAAAACACATTGATGAAGGTAGAGCAGTGGATGTAGTGTATATGGATTTCAGTCAGGCATTTGATAAGGTTCCCCTTGCAAGGCTCATTCAGAAAGTAATGAGGCATGGGATCCAACGAGATCTTGCTTCATGGATCCAGAATTGGCTTGCCCACAGAAGGCAAAGGGTGATTGTAGGTGGAGGCCAGTGACCAGTGCTTTTCCACCGGGATCTGTTCTGGGACCCTTCCTCTTTGTAATTTTTATAAAATGACCTGGACAAGGAAGTGGAGTGATGGGTTAGTAAGTTTGCTGATGACACAAAGGATAAGGTGTTGTGGATTGTCTGGAGGGTTGTCTGAGGTTACAGCAGAACATCAATAGGATGCAGAACTGGGCTGAGAGGTGGCAGATGGAGTTCAACCCACATGTGCGAAATGGTTCATTTTGGTGGGTCAAATTTGAAGACAGAATATAATATTAATGGTAAGACTCTTGGCAGTGTGGAGGATCAGAGAGATCTTGGGGTCCATGTCCATAGGACACTCAAAGCTGCTGCACAGGTTGACAATGTTAGTAAGAAGGCGGATGGTGTGTTGGCATTCACTAACCATGGGACTGTGTTCAAGAGCCGTGAGGTAATGCTACAGCTATATAAGACCTTGGTCAGACTCCACTTGAGTACTGTGTTCAGTTCTGGTCACATCATTACAGGAAGGATGTGGATACTATAAGAGTGCAGAGGAGATTTACAAGGATGTTGCCTGGATTGGATAGTGTGCCTTATGAGAATAGGTTGAGTGAAATGGGCCTTTTCTCCTTGGAGAGACGAAGGATGAGAGGTGACTTGATAGAGATGTATAAGATAATGAGAGGCATTAATTGTGTGGATAGCCGGAGGCTTTTTCCCAGGGCTAAAATGGCAAACATGAGGTGCTTGGAAGTAGATACAGAGGAGATATCAGGGATAGCTTTTTCCACAGAGAGTGGTGGGTATGTGGAATGCACTGTAAGTGTCGGTGGTGGAACTGGATACAATAGGGTCTTTTAAGAGACTCTTAGATAGGTACATGGAGCTTAAAAAAAAGAGGGCCATGAATTAGGGGAATTTCAGGCAGTTTCTAGAGTAGGTAACATGATCAGCACAACATTGTGGGCTGAAGGGCCTGTAATGTGCTATAGATTTGTATGTTCTACACATCCAACTTAACACCTCCCATTGGTGTCCCTCCTCTTACACTTTCTCCCCCCTCCTCTTCGATCAGATTCCTTCTTCAGCCCCTTTCCCACTATCATCTCCCAGCTTCTCACTTCATCTCCTCTCCCACAACCACCAACCTTCCCCCTCACCTGTCTTCACCTATCATTTTCTAACCTTCCCCTTCCCCAGCCTTCTTAGTCTGGCTTTTACCTCATCCTTTCTAGTCCTGATGAAGAGCCTCAGCTCAAAACATCAACTGACCTGCTGAATTTCTCTATCATTTTGTGTGTTAACCCAGATTTACTCTATGTTCTGTTTGGAAAGTTTTCTGTAATTTCATTGTGATCAGTAAGAAACTGGGTACTTTCAATTACTAAAAATATCTCAATTAAGGGAAGCATTGATTCTCGGTTTCTATAAAGTGAAACTAAATTGAAACTAGTAATAAGAACACACCTGCACGCAAAGTTATTAACCTATTTGTCATCGTTGTGGCTATGCCCAGGTCAAGGATGATGGTCTTTGTTCCATACAGAGCAAAGATGCCAGCGCGTATATTTGTTTAACGTGTATTTTATGTTGTACTCCAAGAAGGACATGATATTTCACAAATCAATCAACTGATTCCAATGGCATGTAAACCATGACAATTGGAGCTGATCAATTTGTTGCAGCCTTCATCCGCCTTCACAGCCGTTGAGTTTGAAGTGGCTTGTTCTGCCTGTTCCACCGTTGAGGTCTTGGTTGGATTGTTCTTTGTCAGGGATCTCACCCTCGACCTTACCGCCATGGGTGACCCTACCAGAAGCATAGCTCCAGACGGCATCGCTCTCGGGATCTCAGGACCTCACGAGCTTCTCCACCACGACAAGTTTCCAATCCATGGAGAAGCTAAGCTATTAAAATACTCTTTATTAGGTACACTTGCTCGTTGATGCAAATATCTAATCAGTCAATCACGTGGCAGAAGCTCAATGCATAAAAGCATGCCAACATGGTCAAAAGGTTCAGTACTTATTCAAGCCAAAAATCAGAAAGGGGAAGAAATATTATCTAAGTGAGTTTTGTTGGTGCCAGACGGGGTGGTTTGAGTATCTTAGGAACTGATCATCTCCTGTGATTTTCATGCACCACAGTCTCTAGAGTTTACAGAGAATAGTGTAGAAAACATAATACATCCTTTGAGCCGTAGTTCTGTGGGTGAAAATGCCTTCTTAGAGGAGAACGGCCAGACCAGTTCAAGCTGACAGGAAGGTGACAGTAACTTTAAAAAACCCACATTACAACAGTGGTGTGAAGATGAGCATCTCTGAATACACAGGACATCGAACCTTGAAGTGGATGGGCTATGGCTGCAGGAGACCATGCCGGGCTCCACTCCTCTGGCCACTGTGTACCAAGCAGCAAGTAACCACTATCGAGCTGTGCATCCTAAATAAAACAAATGTTGTGGACAATAATCTTCATGGTGAAAACCAGCAAACAGCAGCATTTCTTAAAGAGCAATGATTGAAAATGTCAATCTGTGTGGCTGACATATACTGCCGGCATGAAATTTTATCTGCGGCAAAGTACACTGATATTCTAAGTAGGATTTCATTAGCATTTTCTGGATTTTTTTTATTGATTCATGCCTGCTTTTTCAAGTCCCAGTAACAAAACAGGGAGGATGTACGAATAAGCAGGCAGCAGCGCATGCTAATGAGGCTGTCTGCTCCAAACATTTTTAAATGCAAATCTCTGCCAGCCAATGACACCGAGTGATTTGGACGCAGGAGGCTGAGGTGTCTGAACAAGCCCATCGAGCTGAAGGCTGGCACCAGCTAACCATTGAACCCAGCCAAGTTCAGCACATCCAACTGGGTCAAAGCCAAACGCATTTATTCAGCTCGCTGCTAAACTTTAGTTACAAAATAAGCTCAAGAACAAAGATGGGATTATTTTGGTGAAAGGAAGATCTCATTTGCTGATAGCTTGGGTGGAAGGTTTGCATACAGACATTCGCCTGTTGAGATTTTAATTCCTGCATTGATAACATTTCTGGTTCTTGCATCTGCCACTCTCGTCGTCAGGGGCTTCCCTTCCTCTCCATTTCCTTCGTTGTCACATGGCAGTGACAGACTCTTTCTCTGTCAGTATATTCCCTACACTCATTCTACAGAGTCTTCTCACATTAAACTTGAAGTAAATATATCATCGAGGTATGTATATACGTCACCATATGCTACCTTGAGATTCACTTTCTTGCAGGGAGTTACAGGGAAATAAAGAAATACTGTAGAATTTATGAAAACTAAACGGAATCAAAGGCTGACAAATAGGCAATGTGCAAAGGAAGACAAATTGTGCAGAATAAATAAATAAATGCTGTGAAAATGAGTTGCAGAAACCTGGTGGTGTGAGACCCAAGGCTCCTGTACCTCCCACCTGAAAGTAGCAGTGAGAAGAGGGGATGGCCTGGATCCTTGAAGATGGATGCTGCTTCCTTGTGGTGGTGCTCTTTGTAAATGGTAGACATGGCTTTTCCTATGATGAACTGCGCCGTATCCACCACCTGCTGTAGACTTTTCCGTTCCTGGGCATTGGTGTTTCCACACTGCACTGCGATGCAGCAAGTCAGGATGCTCTCCGCCGTGCATCTATTGAAGTTCAGGAGATCTATCATCATACAGAACGCCATCTCTGGA
This sequence comes from Hypanus sabinus, assembly GCF_030144855.1. Lineage (NCBI taxonomy): Eukaryota > Metazoa > Chordata > Chondrichthyes > Myliobatiformes > Dasyatidae > Hypanus > Hypanus sabinus. The sequence continues at coordinate 17,381,704 of NC_082707.1, forward strand.
AGACTAACTAGATGCCATTGGAGTATAGTCCAGTTTGTTGCAGTGAATTAGTTTTAATAGACTCTGTTGTGTTCTGATTAAATAGACTGTTTGTTGCTTGCTAATTAAGTTGACTCTGAATATTGTACAAGATTAAACTTGACTTGTTGTCACATCTGCCAGCTATGCCATGATCTCACTGCCAGTCACGTCTTCCCCTTTCTGCTTTCTTTTGGGAACATTCTCCCTGATACCCTCGTTGTTACCTACCCATCCCACTCTGTCCCCAGCACTTTAACCCCAACCCCAGATGTAGGAGAAACACTTGCCTCCTCACCACCATCCATGGACATTGTAAGGCTGTCCAAGTGCATCTCCTCTGTTTTCAGCTATTGAATTCAGTATTTGCAATGTAGCCTCCTCTTTGCTGGGAGACCAACCACTGACCAGGTGACTGTTTTATTAAGCACATGCACTCTGTCCACAATTGGCACTTTGAGTTCCAAGTTGTAACTCACCTTCCCATCCCTTCACAATCTGACTACCCTCAGCCTCATGATAGGAAGAATGTGGACGCTTCAGAGAGGGTGCAGAGGAAACTTACCAGGACGCTGTCTGGATTAGAGAACGTGTCTTCTGAGGATAGGCTGAGCCAACTAGAACTTTTCTCTTGGGACTGAAGATGTATGAGAGGTGACTTGATGGAGGTGTACAAGATGATAAGAGGCATAGACAGAGTGGACAGCCAGAAACTCTCTTCCATGGCGAAGTGGCTAACTGGAGGGAGCATAACTTGGAGTAAAGAACAGGGAGAATGTCTGAGGTAGTTTTTTTTACACAGTAGATGTATGGAAGATGCTGTCAGCAGTGATGGTAGAGGCAGACACATTGTGAACATTTAAGAGCCTTTTAGATGAAAAAAAGGGGAGAGTGAAGGGTTAGGTTGATCTTAGAGTAGGTTAAAAGGTCAGAATAACATCATGAGCCAAAGGGTCTGTACTATGCTGTCATGTTGTATATGTGTTGGTTTGTGGGCCGAAGGGCATGTATTGTGTCGTAGGTTTTCTATGTTTCTGTGTTATATTCCACGGACAGGATGAGGCCAAACACAAAATGAGCCACATATTCCTCTTGAAAAAACCCAATGATATGACCTTTCTTTTCAGTTTAAGGTAATCCATCCACCACCCATGTTCTTTTCTCTCTATAGCTTCCTTCAAGATCCACCCTCCTACTCCCTCCCTTTCCAACCACCCTTCTCAGGAATGCAGCAGATGGTAGTTATGTGCCACCCTTCGGAGCAATGCCAATTTCCCTGGGAGAACACAAAATAAAGGGCTCTTCAAAAATCCATGTGTGCCTTTCCTAAGAATAATTTATCATGAAGGAGCACTGCTTTGTGAGTGGAGGGAGGGCAGTAGATGGCAATCAGGAGGCTTTCTGCTTTTGTTTACTTGATGCCATGACCTTCAATGATGCCAATATCCCTGTGTCCTCTCTAGCTTTGGGCAAGATCCCGGAGAATTAGTAAGTAGATAACATTGTTCCACTATTCAAGAAGAGAACCAGTGATAATCCTCGATGGATGAAGTCTCATATCAATGGTAAGGACATTACTGGGTTCTCAGGGATAGAATTTATGAGCATTTGGAAAAACCTGGCCTAACAAAAAAGACCCAGCATTGCTTTGTGCAAGACAACTTGTGTTTTACCAACTAGATTGAGTTTTTTGATAAGGTGATGAGGAGGGCAGTGTCTACATGGACTTTAGTAAGGTGCTTGACAAGGCCCACATGGGAGGCTCATTCAGAAGATTAAGGTGTGTGGGATCAATGGTGAATTGGCTGTTTGCATTCAGAACTGGCTTGTCCATAGAAGCAAGAGAATAGTGGTCAAAGGGACATATTCTAGCTGGAGGTCTGTGATTCATGGTGTTCCAAAGGGATCTGTACTGGGATCTTTGCTGTTTGTGAGGTATATAAGCAACCTGGATGAAAATGTAGATGATGTTTGCAGATGATATGAAGCTTGGTGGTGTTTTGGATAGCGTAGAATACTGGCAAAGAATACAACAGGATATAGATCAGATGTAGATATAAGCGAGAAATGGCAGATGGACTTTAACCCAGACTAATGTGAAGTGTTGCACCTTGGTGGGTCAAACTTAAAGGCAAAATATGCTGTTTAAGGGCAAGACCCTTAACAATGTTGATAAGCAGAGTGATTTTTGGGGTTCAAGTTCATAGTTCCCTGAATGTGGCTACACAGGTTGTCAGGGTGACTAAGAATGTCATAAGGTGGGCATTGGAAACAGACCCAAATGCAAGACACAGACACTGAAGTACTAGGGCAAGGACACAGGCAAGGTAGCTGTAGGCCAGGCTTCAGAGGGAAAGAATGGAACAGTCCAGCCTCAGGGTAACAGCAAAGACAGCCTGACTTACCCCACAGAGGCAAGGACAGGATACCAACAAGACAAACCAGCAACCACACTCAAACCCAGGGCCACTTAACTCCAGCCCCAATATGAGGATCAGGTGCCTGTGATTAAGTCCAACTGAAATAACGGACAGCCAGAAGACCCGGAGTCCATTGTCCACGGACCGGACCATGTACCGGAATGCAGACTTCACGGACCGGACCGTGACAAGGAAGGCACATGCCATGTTTGCCTTTATTAGTCAAGGTACTGAGTTCAAAAGTCCATAAGTTATGTTGCAGCTTTATAAAATTCTAGTTAGGCCACATCTGGAGAATTGCATACAGTTCTGGTCACCTGATTATAGGAAGGATGTTGAGGCTTTAGAGAGAGTGCAGAAGAGTTTTACCAGGATGCTGCCTGGTTTAGAGGGCATGTGATATAATGTAAGGTTGGACAAACTTGAGATGTTTTTTTCTGGAGTGGTGGAGGCTGAGGGGAGATCTAATAGATGTTTATAAGATTATGAGAGGCATAGACAGAGTAGACAGACAAAGTAGACATGGCGTGAAAATTGATGGTGCGTGGAATGTTGTCCTGGAGTCACATTTCTGCAAGAACAGGTACGCAGCAGTTCCTCGGCTCACACTGGTTCAGCTGCAGATGGAAGCAAATCAGCTTCCCTTGAGCTAGCTCAGGCGCAGTTAATCCAGTTTGTCTTCAACAGAGTGTAGCTATGATGCAACCGGATAGGAAACTTTCTATTAGAGTTTCACTCACTCACAAATTTCTCTCAAAGGACCAAGTTGACTGTTCAGTGTGATAACTCCTCCTCAGACTCACATGAGCATTGGTGAACATTCCAGATACAAAGGCCTGCTCTGCGGAGACCTAAGTTCATTGGAACCTGCGGGCTGTTCCTGCAAATCAAGGCACACTCAGCAGGGGACAGGCCTATAAAATTGCTGAGTAAAATTGGATCTGTATCTGATTAACATCACACAGATGTAGGAATAGTGCTGTCCCAGGAATGCCTGGGAGTCTCCACTTATTGAAGTTTAACAACATCCACAACAAAGCAAGGAGAAAGATCACAGGGATGGTAAGAAAAACAACCTTTCAACACCTGTGTTCATTTATATAAACTCTAATTGGTTGTGTCAGTCTTTGTGTGTAGTTTTTCATTGATTCTGGTGTATTTCCTTGTTCTACTGTGAATGACTGCAAGAAAGTGAATTTCAGAGATGTATATGGTGACATATACATACTTTGGTAATAAATTTACCTTGAACCTTGAACCTTGAAATTGGAATTGAGGTCCAACAGACTGCACATTTGCCTCCCTCAGAGGATGGAATTCCTTCCCAATTAGCAGGAAATGGTATGGATTGGTACTTCTACGACACTGCTGTCACAATCCTTGAACAGATGTCTTGTAAGATAAAATGGACTCTTGACCTCACATTCTACCTCATTCAGATCTGGCACTTTATTGCTTACTTATACTGCCTTCACATTTTATTCTGCATTGTTATTGTTTTACCTTGTTCCAGCTCAATGTAAGGATTAGATCTGTGAAAACAGTATGCAAGACAAGCTTGTCTCTGTTTCTTGTGAGAATAATAAACCAATAGCAATGTCAATACCAATGATGGACTCACCGGACAGCCAATGGGGTGAACATAGAGGCAGAACTATACATATTAGCAGCCATATAAGGAGCTTCACGGGACATGTTCTGCTAGTGTTGGTGATGTTGTCAATTGGTGAAAGGCTTATGATGTTCCTCATGAGTTCCTTTGTTAGCCCAGTCTGGAGGACCAAGATGGCTGTTGCATGTGATAACACCTCCTCAGATTTCCATGGTACGGGTGATCATACCAGATACAAAGGTCGGATCTGCAGAGACCCAAGTTTATTAGAGCTTGCAGGATAGAGTCAGTGTCATAGAACAGCACAGAAGTAGGCCCTTTGGCCCATCTAGTTCATGCTTCAGATATTTAAAAGATCCTTTGAAACAGAGTTCACAACGTTCACTGTGCCATGGACCCTTACCATTAACTGAGAGGTCTGTGGACCCCAGGTTGGGAACCCCTGCTTTAAAGGATCAGAAAGCAAGATTAATTTCTAGTTCATGATCAAGGGGCTGCCAGTAAAGTTCATCTCTTTCCATTGTATATTGAAGATTCCAAGTTCATGGCTTGGTCAAAGTTCAAGTTTCAAAGTTCAAAGTCAATTTATTATCCAAGTACGTGTATGTCACCATAACCTACATTGAGATTAGTTTTCTTTCAAGCATTTACAGCAAAATAAATAAATACTTAGAGCTTATGACAATCTGTAAGTAATAGTCTGATAAACATCCAAAGTGCAAAAGAAGACTAATTGTGTAAATAATTGTAAAGTAATTATATAATACTCTGTTGTAGGTCCTTGAAAGTGAGTCTGTAGGTTGTGAAATTAGTTCAGGATAGAGATGAATGAAGTTATCCTGCTGGTTCAGAAGCCTGATGGCTGAAGGGTAATAACTGTTCCCGACCCTGATGATGTGGGACTAAAGACTTCGGTACTTCCTTCCCAATGACGGCAGCAAGAAGAGAGCATGTAATAAATAATACTGAGAACATGGGTTCTAGTGTCTTTGAAAATGAGTCTATAGGTTGTGGAATCAGTTGAGTGTTGAGGTTAGTGAAGTTATCCATGCTGGTTGAATAGTAATAACTATTGCTGAACCTGATGTGGGCCTTAATGTTCCGTATCTCCTCAAATCCTCATCAAGCATGTTGATGTGTCTATGAAGTGAATTCTGCAAACCCCTGAACCACTCATTTCTCTGTATGAGCAATAGAATAACCATAGACTGGCTTTTGTTGCCAAAGGCAGATCTCAGTTGTTGTTTCCATGGTCTTTTTTTCCTGCTGCAGATCGTCCCTGGATATGGGGTGATCTACTTCTTCTTTGTCCTAATGGCAGCAGGAGTGTAGATTGAGTCAATGGATTGGAAACTGGTCTTCATCATAGACTGGCTGTGCCCATGCTTGTGGTCTTGAGCAGAGTCAGACTGCCTATTTCCATGCAGAATTAGGAGTGCAATTAATCAAGGTGAGTATGATGTTCTTTAAAGGGGTTGTTGATCTGGGGGGGGGGGGGTGGTACTCAAGTGGCTGCAGAGGCCAGTCCAGGATTCAGATAATCCAGGATGTTAGGGTGGATTCCCTTGATGGAGAACACCTGTGTGTGACTTTGTGTAGCATTGGGCAGCTGGTGCACGGGCAACTACTACATGATTCTTGACAGGTTGGGGTCAGTGGCATGGGATGCAAGATGACTGACAGATAGACAGACATACATACTTTATTGATCCCAAGGGAAATTGGGTTTCATTACAGCCGCACCAACCAAGAATAGTGCAGAGATATAGCAATATAAAACCATAAATAATTAAATAATAATAGGTAAATTACGCCAAGTGGAAATAAGTCCAGGACCAGCCTATTGGCTCAGGGTGTCTGACACTCCGAGGGAGGAGTTGTAAAGTTTGATGGCCACAGGCTGGAATGACTTCCTATGACGCTCAGTGTTACATCTCGGTGGAATGAGTCTCTGGCTGAATGTACTCCTGTGCCTAACCAGTACATTATGGAGTGGATGGGAGACATTGTCCAAGATGGCATGCAACTTGGACAGCATCCTCTTTTCAGACACCACCGTCAGAGAGTCCAGTTCCACCCTCACAACATCACTGGCCTTACGAATGAGTTTGTTGATTCTGTTGGTGTCTGCTACCCTCAGCCTGCTACCCCCAGCACACAACAGCAAACATGATAGCACTGGCCACCACAGACTCGTAGAACATCCTCAGCATCGTCCAGCAGATGTTAAAGGACCTCCATCTCCTCAGGAAGTAGAGACGGCTCTGACCCTTCACTGCTGCAGCTTCCTCCAACTTCACTGCCACTATGATGTGTCATCATCTTCTGCCAGCTCCACTTCTGAGGTTTTGGTTGGATTGATCTTCATCTAGAAAATCCCCCTTGGTCTTACCACCATGGTTGACCCTACCAGGAGCTAAGCACCAGGTGGCATTACTGTCAGGGCCAGAGGAATCCATTGGCCTCCCGCACTGTGACAAGGTGACAATCTTCGGCGATGAATCCATACAGTATGAATCAATAAAGGCAGAACATTGGCATTAGTTTTGGTATTGGTTTGGTTTATTGTTGTCTCATGTACCAAGATAAGTTTGTTTTACATTAATGTTCAAGCAGATCAAACCATTAAATGGTGTATTAAAGCAGGGCAAGGTAGAAAAATAGCAATTCAGAATAAAGTCCACTCAGTGACTTCTTCATTAGTTACACCTGTACACCTGCTCGTTAATAAAAAATATGTAATCGGCCAATCGTTTGGCAGCAAGTCAATGCATAAAAGCAAGCAGACATGGTCGAGAGGTTCATTTATTGCTCAGAACAAACATCTGAGTGGGAAGAATTATGATCTAAGTGACTTTGACTGTGGAATGATTGTTGACGCCAGACAAAGTTATTTGAGTATTTCAGAAACTGCTGATCGCCTGGGATTTTCATGCACAATAGTATCTAGAGTTCACAGAGAATGGTGTGAAAAAGCAAAAAAAAATCGAGTGAGCAGCAGTTCTGTGGGTGAAAACACCTCATTAATGAGAGAGGTCAGAGGAGAATGGCCAGACTGGTTCAAGCTGCCAGGAAGGCGACGGCAAATCAAATAACCTCACGTTACAATAGTCACGTGCAGAAGAGCATCTCTATACAGCACATTGAATCTTGAAGTGGATGGACCACAGCAGCAGAAGAGCATGAGCATACACTCAGTGGCCTCTGTATTAAGTACAGGAGGCAGCTAACAAAGTGGCCACTGAGTGTGTACTATTTTATTTGGTTACCTACACTACACATTTTCGCACTCTGCATCTCTTTTGTTTTTGTTTTGCACTGCCTCATTGAATGAAATGATCTGTGTGGTCGGCATGTAAAGACTTTTCACTTTCACATTCCACAGAACACAGCACAGTATTAGGCCTTTTGGTCCATCCGGTCCATGCTGACCTGTTTTATTTTGCCTACTCCCATCTACCCATACCCAGACCATAGTCCTTCCTATGCCACCCATCCGTATCCCTATCTCTTCAATGTTGCAATTGAACCTGCATCCACCATCTCATTCCACACTCTCACCACCCTCTGAATGAAGTCCTTCTCTTGTTCCCCTTAAACTTTTTTATTTTCTTAACCTTAACCCATGACCTCTAGTTCCTCTGAATCTCAGTGGGAAAAAGACAGCTTGCATTTACTCTACCTATACCCCTCATAATTTTGTATCATCATCATTATGTGCCATGACATATGACATAAGTGATCATGGTCTTGGCAATTGTTTCTACAGAAGTGGTTTGCCATTGCCTTCTTCTGGGCAGTGTCTTTACAAGACAGGCGAGTATCAATACTCTTCAGAGATTGTCTGCCTGGCATCAGTGGTCGCATAACCAGGACTTGTGATCTGCACCAGCTGCTCAGACAACTATCCACCACCTGCTCCCATGGCTTCACGTGACCCTGTGGGCGGGCAAATCAGAGGCTACACCTTTCCCAAGGGTGGCCTTCAAGCGTAAAGAGGGAAGGAGCACCTTACACCTCCTTTGGTAGACACATATCTCTACCCTGCCACCCGATTTGGTATACTTCTACCAAATCTTCCCTCATTCTTCAGGGAATAAAGTCCTAACCTATTCAGCCTTTCCCCATATCTCAGGCTCGCAGGTCCTGGCAACATCTTTGTAGATGTTTTTTCTGCACTCTTTCAATCTACCTTCCCTGTAGGAGATGACCAGAACTGCACACAATACTTCAAGTTGGACCTCACCAACGTCTTATGCAACTTCAACATAACATCTCAACTGTTGTATTTAGTACTTTGATTTATGAAGGTCAATGTTCCAAAAGATTTCTTTACAAACCTGTCTGCCTGTGATGCCACCTTCAAGGGATTACGGATCTGTATTTCCAGATACAGATGTGGTTATTTATCTCATTACTTTGGGCCTTGCTGTTTGCTGATTGGCTCCTGCTTTGCCACAGTGCCTACACCTCAAAAGCACTTCATTGGCTGTAGAGTGCTTTGGGACGTCCCAACACAGTCTTCCTTTCATCATCTACTTGTCATGCGGAATGCGAGCAAGCACCGTACAAATGACCATTCATGTGTGCGCGCTCACTCGCAGCCTGCGTACAATGAGCAAGTGGCGGGCGCTTGGCTGTTTGGGAGGGTGATAGGATGGGGGTGGGGAGAGCCAGCCTCTGTAGATCACAGGGCCGGCCCAGTGCTTACAGCTGGCTTTAAGTTGAAGTCGTGTCAAAGGGCAGCATCTCCATTCTGACTGGGCTGTGTGCTCAGCCAATGATCGATTTAGGGTCAGACTTTATGATGTGGTGCAGCAATAAAAGCCTCATTTCATGCTGTGTTCTTGGCATTTTCTTTTAGAAGTGAAACCCTCCTCCTCTGCAGTCAGCAATAATTCAATGTCGCACAACCTGGGTCATTGATCATGGTTGTCAGTGTGCAGATCTGAAAAGTAAACTCTTTATTCTGATATGTCTCTCTCTCTCTCTCTCTCTCTCTCTCTCTCTCTCTCTCTCTCTCTCGCTCTCTTCCATCGCCCTCCCCACATCTATCACTTTCATCCTACCACCCCAATTCCTCCCCATTTTGGGGAGAGGAGGTGATTCACACATCCTTGGATATGGGCCTGATTTCTGTAGAAAGTATTTCACAAGAAAAGCTTTTGCAAGAATTTCAAGTTTAGCTTCAGAGCAGAGATAAACAGCACAGCTACAAAGGGCTGAATGGCCTTCAGCATCATTCTGCAATCCTGTTGGCATTATGTGCAAATAAATAATAGCAACTCACCCTGCTGATTCAGCCAGTAGGGGTGTTTCCTTGATGCAGTGACTGCTGGGATGGATCAGTCTCCATTGCTGCATGAAAGCAGTCAGTCATAGTGGCTATCACTCGAAACTTCTACGTAGATAAAATAACATGGATTCTTGACCTCACAATCTTCTTCATTATGATCTTGCTCTTTATTGTCCACCTGCAATCCACTTTTTGTTTGTACTGACTGAGATAAAATTTTATTCATTCATTCTCACTTTCTCTGTAACTGTTCCACTTTATTCCGCATCATTATTGTTTGACATTGTTCTACCTCAATGAACTGTGTACTGATTTAATCTGTATGAACAGTATGCAAGACAAACTTTTTACTGTATCACATGCTGGAGGAACTCAGCAGGTCAGGCAGCATCTGTGGAGATGAATAAACAGTCACCATTTCGGACTGAGATCCTTCTTCAGGACTGGAAAGGAAGGGGGAAGACGCTAGAATTAAAAGTTGAGGGGAGGGAAAGGAGGATAGCTAGAAGTGATAGGTGAAGCCAGGTGGGTAGAGGCTGGAGAGGAAGGAATCTAAGAGGAGAGAGGAGTGGACCATAAGAGAAAGGGTAGGACTAAGAAACATGGCGGGGGGGGGGGGAGTTGATAGGCAGAGAGAAAAGGTAAGAGGCCAGAGTGAAGAATAGAAGAAGGGGAAGATGGATTTTTTTTTTACCAGAAGGAGAAATTGATAATCATTCCATCAGGTTGGAGGCTACCCAGATGGAATATAAGGTGTTGCTCCTCCACCCTGAGGGTGGCCTCATTGTGCCACAAGTGGAATCCATGAACCGACATGTTGGACCAGGAATGGGAGTCAGAATTAAGATGTTTGGTAAGTTTCACTGTTGGCAGATAGAGCAGAGGTGCTGAATGAAATGGTCCCCCAAATTACAACGAGTTTCACCAATAAAAAGGAGGCTGCATCATGAGCACCAGGCACGATAAATGACCCCAGCAAATGTGCAGGTGATGCGTTGCCTCAACTGGAGGGACTGTTTGGGGCCTTGAATGGAGGTGAGAGAGGAGGTGAGTGGGCAGGTGTCACACTTTGGCTGGTTGCAAGGACAAGTGCCGGGAGGGAAGAATTGCCAAGGGAATCATGAGGGAGAAATCCTTTTGGAAAGCGGAGATGGTGGGAGGTAAAGAGATGTTTGGCGGTCAGATCCCCTTGGAGATGACGGAAGATGCAGAGAATAATTTGTTGGATATAGGGGCTCATGGGGTGGTAGGTAAGGGCAAGGGGACTCTATCATGGGGTGGTAGACAAGCTTTTCACTGTATCATGGTACCTGTGACAATAATAAACCAATACCAAAAGATGTTAGTGTTGATCCCTTGTGATATAAATGGATGCTGCCAGTGTCAAATCAAATCACATAAAAAAAATCCAAAGATTGTTGAATAACCCTGTTAAAAAATGTCAGGGGCGAATTTCATTCTGATGACAAAAAAAATTACCTGCAGAATCCCCAATTAACAAATGCCAGTAGAACTCACAGGGCTGACACAGTGAATAGTGGGGCACCGAGGAGTGTGGTAGAACGGAGAGATCTGGGAATACAGATCCATAATTCCTTGAAAGTGGTATCACAGGTAAATACAGACATAAAGAGAGCCTTTGGCGTGCTGGCCTTCATAAATCAGAGGACAGAAGTTGGGATGTTGTGTTGAAGTCGTATAAGACAGTGGTGAGTCCAAATATGAAACATTGTATGTAGTTCTGGTCACCTACATACAGGAAAGAAATCAATACGATTGAAATAATACAGAAAAATTTACAAGGATATTCTCGGGACTTGAAGACCTGAGTTATAGGAAAAGGTTGAATAGGTTAGGACTGCAGTAGCTGGTGTGAAGGAGAATGAGGAGATATCTGATAGAGCTATGTAAAATTAAGAGGAGTATAGATAGGGTAAATGAATGCAGGTTTCTTTCCTCTGCAGTTGAGCAAAACCAGGACTGGAGGTCAAGGGTTAAGGTTGAAAGGTGAAATGTTTAAGGGGAACCTAAGAGGGAACTTCTTCACTCAGGTGGTGCCAGTGTGGAACAAGCTGCCAGCAGAAGTGGTGGATATCGGTTCAATTTCAACATTTATGAGACTTTTGGATGGGTACATGGATGACAGGTGTATGGAGGGCTCTGGTCTAAGTGCGGGTTAATTGGACTAGGCAGAATTACGTGGACTAAGTCAGCTGTTTTTGTGCTCTAGTGTTCTGTGGCTGACTGACTCCATGACTCAAACCCAAGTGCTGGCCACTGTGAGTCATCTCACCTAGAGAACTTTGTGCAATATTATTCTCTATATTTAAGGGAAGTTGCGATGATATGGGAAGCAGTCAGAGAAGATTTACTAGATTTTGATGAAGGACCTTGGTCCAGAAAATTGACTGTTTATTTCCCTGTGTAGATGCTGCCTAACCTGCTGAGTTCCTCCTGAACTTAGTGTGTGTTATAGGTAGATCCATGACGTGAACAGGGTGGCTGTTCCGTTAGGAAAGGTTAGAGCTCTGTCCACTGGAGGTTAAAGAGCAAGAGGGGATGTTTAAAACCTGTATTATGCCAAGGAGACTTAGAAAGATGAAGGCCCCACAAAAGGAACTCTATTCTCCCCAATCTCCAACAACAGGTCACCTTTTACAATCACCCGCTCAAGGGAGGAATGAGAAGAAATCCTAACCTAAAATGTCTTTGGAACTCTCTTCCAAACAAGGACACTTTTCACACAGGAGTAGAAGGGAATTGGAACTACCCCTCCTGAGGGACCATAAGCTACAAGCTATTGGAGCAGAATTAGGCCGGTCAGCTCATCGAGTCTACTCCACAATGGGATCATGGTCGATTTATCTTCTCTCTCAACCTCATTCTCCTGCCCTCACCCCCAACATTAAGCATACTTACTAATCAAGAACCTATCAACTTCCACTTTAAATATATTCCTCCACAGCCGTTCTTGGCAATGAATTCCACAGATTCACGACTGTCTGGCTAAAGATATCCCCCCTCTTCTCTGTTCTAAAGGGACATCTTTATAATTCTAAGGCTGTTCCCTCTATGGATAATGTGAGTTAATTGAAGTTTTGAAGACAGAGACTATCAGATTTTTGTTAGGGATGAGTACTGGTCTTAGACCTTTATTTCAGGAAAGACTCGGCACTCACACCAGGTACATTAGCTTGAGCCAATCTCTCCGAATCACTATTTCCTTGTTGATGAATGTACTGTACATACCAAACTGGCTTTTTTTTTTGTAGTGAGTTCTCTTTAAATTGTCCTATTATAATAAATATATTTCATTCTCTGTTCTTACGGGAAAAGGACAGTTGATATGTATGTTTTTTTTAGTAATCTCTCAATTCATTCTGATTTGACATTTTTTCCCTAATTTTTTTAACCTGTACAATGGAGATATAATTTCTTTTGTATTGTTTTAGTGGTTATGCAATGCTTTACAGTGACAATGACCCAGGTTCAATTCCAGCCACTGCCTATGAAGAGTTTGTATGATCTCCCCACGACTGCATGGGTTTTCTCCAGAGGTTCCGGTTTCTTCCCACTTTCCAAAGGTTAATTGTTCACATGGGCAGAAAAGGCTTGTTAACCTTTACCTCTAAATAATAAAATGGTACATTTCAGAGATGATGATGCATATGATGCTAGGGCTATCCGACATGTGAAAGGGCTTATTTTGTTATTAAATGAAAGCCTGGTTATTTGTTAAAGAATGAGACTTGGATAGCCATGATAGGGTAGTGTTTAGCGTGTAGCTATTGCAGCTCAGGTGTCGGAGTTTCTAGTTCGTTTCTGCTGCTATCTGTAGGGAATTTGTACAGCCTCTGCATGAACTGCGTGGTTTTCCTCTGGGCGCTCTGGTTTCCTCCCACATTCTAAAGACGTAACATTTAATAGGTTCATTAGTCATTGTAAATTGGCTAGTGTTAAATTGGGGGGGTTGATGGCTGGTGTGACTTGTTGGGCCTGCAGGCCTGTTCTGCACTCTACTCTCAATAAAATAAAAGATTTTTTTTCTGAATGAGCCATGGTCAGACACTCAGAGGGTTGATTGGTCGACCTCTGTTCCTAATGGCACAACTCATTCAGAAATAGAGCTGGCTGCTGGCATTTCCTCTGGGGTGGGATCAATCCCAAGCAGCGACAAGGAGACATTGATCACATACAACATCTCTTAAAGAGGTACATACCAAAACTACTTAATCGACATAAAATACTTCCTCTTTATTTCTTATTTCCTCTCATCACTTCAGTGCAGCGCAGTGTCACAAACTGACACTCGGCACCAGCAGTTTCAGGAACAGCTACTTAACTCCAACCGTCAAGTTCTTGAACAGACCTGCACCGCACTAACTCCTTTCTTGGCAACGTAGCACGGCTGACCAGCTCTCGTCTCTCATGGATTTATCATGAATTGCTTCTGCATTAATGATTTCTATTGACTTTTTATTCAGTTTTGTATAATTTATGTTCTGTGGGTTATCAGTGCCCACATGTCTATGAAGTTGCCGCAAGCAAATTTTTCATTGAAACTTTATCTCACCATACTGTGTACACGTGACAATGAACTCAATTTGACTTGATGAGTATTTATCTAGGCTGGCAGAGAATACTTCATGCAAACCATGTCGTGCTATTCATCCGTAGCCTTGCATTTTGTCCAGATCTTGCTGAGCTGATTGAACGTTTGATGTTCTATATGTTCAACAAATAAAAAATGTTATAAAATATAAACTTAAAGGTACAGATATGAAATACAATGTGCCTAAATGCCAGCATGTATTGACAATGTAAACAGTATTATAAAAAACAATTTTAAGTGTTTACATTGCAGTGCAGTTACAGGTAATAGATAGAGGGGGAGTGGAGTATGTAATTAGAAAGGTTGATCAGATTAACTATCTGTGGGAAGAAACTTTCAAGCTGGTGTGAAGATTTTTGTTAATAGCCCTATAGTGCTTTCCATAGTGGTCCGTGTATGTCACTAATGTATCTACATCTACCAATACTCATGGTATCTCATTCCACACTCCTACCACTCTCTGTGTAATGAAAACAATTCCTCTGACATCCCCTCTATACTTTTCTACAATCACCATCTCATATCAGCCATTTCCACCCTATGAACAAATTTCTGCTTGGCATGCTCTTTCTGTCTTCTAAAGTCATGCTTTTAATCCAGACAGCATCCTGGTAAATCTTCCCTGCATCCTCTCTAAAGCTTCCACATCCTTCCTATAATGAGGCGACGAGAACTGAACACAATATTCCAAGCGTGGTGTAACCAGGGTTTTACAGACCTCCAACATTATCTTGTGGTTCTTGAACTCAATCCCCCAGCTAACGAAGGCCAGCTCATCATATGCCTTCTTAATCACCCTGTCAAATTGTTCAGCAGCCTTGAGGGATCTTTGGATGTCAAGCCCACACTGCTAAGAATCCTGCCATTAACCCTGTCTTCAGCCTTCAAGTTCAAGTCACTTCGCTCTATTCTGAATTTAAATCCTTCTGCCAATTCTCAGCCGAGCTCTGCATCCTATCAATGTCCTGTTGTAACATATGACAACCTGTAACACTATTTACAACACCACCAACCTTTGTCTCACCTGCAAGGTTACTAACACAGAATTCCACTGCTTCATTCAGATCAGTTAGAAAAGTTAGAAGGAGCAGGAGTGTGGTAACCATTGAGCACATCTGCATGGAACTTTGCTGTAGTAGAACAGCATCCATCATTAAAAATCCTCACCACCCAGGCCATGCTCTCTTCTCACTGCTGCCATCAGGTAGAAGCTGCAGGAGCCTCAGGACTCGCACCACCAGGTTCAAGAACAGTTACAACCCCTCAACCATCAGGCTCTTGAACAAAAGTGGATAACTACATTCATTCTATTTCTGATGTTCCCACAGCCAATGATCTCACTTTAATGACACTTTATCTTGTTACTTCATGATCTCGTTATTTATTTCTATTTGCATTTTAAAAGTTTGTTGTTCATTAACCCTGCTTACAGTTATTGTTCTATAGATTTGCTAAGTATGCCCGAGGGAAAAGAACCTCAGCATTGTATGTTGTGACATGTATGTATTCTACAAATAAAGTTTACTTTGAACTTAAAGTCCCAGAACAGATCCCTGTCAGACACTATTGGTCATTAATCTCCAGACAGAATACTTCCCACCTACAGCTACCATCTGCCTTTTACAAGCAAGTCAATCCGGAATTCTCGTTACCAAGTTTTGCGGTATCCCATGCCTCCTGACTCTCTGACTATGGGGAACATTGTCATGTGTCTCACTGAAATCCATATTCACCAAATCCACTGCACTACCTTCATTGATTTATTTTGTCACTACCTGGAGTAATTCAATCAGGCTCATGAGGCACAAGCTGCCCCTCCCAAAGCTGTACTAACTAACCCTAATCAAACGATGCTCATCAATCCTGTCTCTCATTATCCTCTCCAATAGTTTGCCCACCACTGATATAAAGCTCAGTAGCCTTTAATGAACAGGACTAACCTATTACCTTTCTTGAAGAAAAGAATAACCTTTACCACCCTCCAGTCTTCTGATACTTCTCCGTTGACCAGCAAGGAAGCAACGATCATCAGCAAAGGTGCAGCAATCCCTCCCCTAACCTCCCGTAGTAATCCAAAAAAAGATATCACAGATACTAGAAGTCTGAGTCAACATGAAGGGAATGCAGGACATTTTGGAGTGAATATTGATAAACCATCATTAATAATTAATTCTTTTCATCTCTCAACAGTTGCTTCCTGATTTGCTGAGCATTTAACAACATAATAACATAAATATAGACAAGAGAAGGCTATATCATCCTTCCTGACTTCTCTACGATTCATAAGAGCATAAGGCATAGGAACATAATTAGGCCATTCAGCCCATCAAGTCCACTCACAATTCCATCATGTTTGAGTTATTATCCCTCTTAACACCATTCTTCTGCCTGCTCCTGTAACCTTTGACACGCTGGCTGAACAAGAACCTATAAACCTTCACTGTAAATACACCCACTTTCTTGGCTTCCAGAACTATCAGTGGCAATGAATTCCACATATTTACGACCCTCTAGCTAAAGAAATTCCTCCTCATCTCTGCACAAAAGGAACAGTCTTCTATTCTGAGGCTCTGCGCTCTGGTCACAGACTCCTCGGCTGTAAGAACCATCATTAATAGAGTGTACTATGTCTACTCCACGTCTACTCTATCTAGGCTTTTCAATATACAATAGGTTGCAATTAGCCCCCCCCCCCATTCTTCTAAATTCTAGCAAATACAAGCAAGAACCATCAAACACTCCTCTTATGTTAACCCTTACATTCCTGGAATCATTCTCATGAACCTCTAGAACCAATCCAATGTCTACTCCAGCTAGGCTGGTGAATTCCACAGATTCACCACTCTCTACCTAAAGAAATTCCACCTCATCTCTGCCGCTCTATTCTGTGGCTGTGTCCTCTGGTCTTAGACTCTACCACCATAGAAGCATCCTTTCCACATCCACTCTATCAAGGCCTTTCACCATTCAATAAATTTCAATGAGGTCACCCGTCATTCTTCTGCATTCCGAATTATTTTTGTGAACCTTTTTTGAAACCTAGTCTTCTTGAAATGAATGCTAACACTTCATTTGCTTTTCTCACCACAGACTCAACCTGAAATTAACCTTTAGGAAATCCTGCACAAGGAGTGCCAGACCCTTTGCACCTCATGTTTTTGTATTTTCTCCCAATTTAGAAAATAGTCAACTCTTTCATTTCTTCTACCAAAATGCATGAGCATACACTTCATGACACTGTATTACATCTGTCATTCCTTCGCCCATTGTCCTGACCTAAGTCCTTCTGTAGCCTCTTTACTTCCTCAAAACTACCTGCCCCTCCACTTATCTTCATATCAGCATCAAATTTTGCAACAAAGCCATCATCCAAATCTTTGATATATAACGTAATAAGAATCAGTTCCAATTCAGACTCCTGTGGAACACTGCTAGTCACTGGCAACCAGTGAGAAAAGGCTCCCTTTATTCCCACTTTTTGCCCCCTACCACCAATCAGCCACTGCTTTCTCAACGTTAGAATCTTTCCTGTAATTCCATGAGCTTGTGGCTTGTTAAGCAGCCTCATGTATTGCAATTTGTCAAAGGCCTTCTGAAAGTACAAGTACACTACATCAACTGATTCTCCTTTGTCCAACCTGCTTGTTATTTCTTCGCAGAATTCCAACCGATTTGTCAGGCAGGATTTTCTGCTGAGGAAACTATGCTGACAACGGCTTGTTTTATCACGTGCCTCCAAGAATCCTGAGACCTCATCCTTGATAATCGACTCCAACATCTTCCCAACCATTGAGGTCAGGCTAACTGGCCTAGAGTTTCCCTTCTTCTGCCTGTCTCCCTTCTTTCAGACAGACAGGCATACTTTATTGATCCCAAGGGGAAATTGGGTTCCTGAAGACAAAGGGTGACATTTGAAATTTTCCAGTCTTCCAGTGATTCTTGAAAATCATTAATAATGTCTCTCCAGTTATGGTAACTTCACACACTTCATGGCCCTTTACACCTGGAACTTCCACCACACTGCTAGAGTCTTCGACAGTAAAGACTGATGCAAAATACTTCTTCAGTTCGTCCACTATCTTGTTGTCCTCAATTACTACAGGAAAATGTTTGGGTGCATGGGACACTCAAGAGCTGACAACTTACCAATGGGCTGAATAGTTGAATGGTAAAAAAAACGAGAAATAATAACACCAGAAGAAGTCGAGTCTGTTTCCTCATTCCATCATGGCTGATTTATTATCCCTCTCAGCCCCATTCTCCTGCCTTGATGCCCTGACAAATCAAGAACCTATCACTTCTGCTTTAAATGTGTCCAATGACCTGGCATCCACAGCCACCTGTGGCAATAGATTTCACAAATTCACCGCACTCCGGCTAAAGAAATTCCTCCTCATGTCTGTTCTAAGGAAACGTCCTTGTATTCTGAGGTTGTACCCTCTGGTCCTAGACTTCCCTACAATAGGAGTAGTCCTTTCTGGAGGGGCCGGATGGACCCAAACGCAGGACACAGGCACTGAAGTACTAGGGGGAGGACAGGATGGGGATGCCATGGCACTTAAGGGTAGCTGGGGTTCAGGCAGATAGAGTTCTGGCAGGCAGAGCAGAACGGCTCCCGAAGTCCAAGCAGGCAGAGCAGAGCAGCTCCCAAAGTTCAGGTTCAGGTAGACAGGTCCTCGAGGTTCAGGCAGGCAGGTAGACAGGTCCTCGAGGTTCAGGCAGGCAGGTAGACAGGTCCCCGAGATTCAGGCAGGCAGGTAGACAGGTCCCCGGGTTCAGGCAAGCAGGTAGACAGGTCCCTGGGTTCAGGCAAGCAGGTAGACAGGTCCCTGGGTTCAGGCAGGCAGGTAGACAGGTCCCTGGGTTCAGGCAAGCAGGTAGACAGTTCCCTGGGTTCAGGCAGGCAGGTCCTCGAGGTTCAGGCAGGCAGACAGGTCCTCGAGGTTCAGGTAGACAGGTCCCCGAGGTTCAGGCAGACATGTCCCCGAGGTTCAGGTAGACAGGTCCTCGAGGTTCAGGTAGACAGGTCCCCGAGGTTCAGGTAGACAGGTCCTCGAGGTTCAGGTAGACAGGTCCTCGAGGTTCAGGTAGACAGGTCCTCGAGGTTCAGGTAGACAGGTCCCCGAGGTTCAGGCAGACAGGTCCTCGAGGTTCAGGTAGACAGGTCCCCGAGGTTCAGGTAGACAGGTCCTCGAGGTTCAGGTAGACAGGTCCCCGAGGTTCAGGTAGACAGGTCCTCGAGGTTCAGGCAGGCAGGTAGACAGGTCCCCGAGGTTCAGGTAGACAGGTCCTCGAGGTTCAGGCAGGCAGGTAGACAGGTCCTCAAGATTCAGGCAGGCAGGTAGACAGGTCCCCGAGATTCAGGCAGGCAGGTGGACAGGTCCCCGGGTTCAGGCAAGCAGGTAGACAGGTCCCTGGGTTCAGGCAGGCAGGTCCTCGAGGTTCAGGCAGGCAGACAGGTCCCCGAGGTTCAGGTAGACAGGTCCCCGAGGTTCAGGTAGACAGGTCCTCGAGGTTCAGGTAGACAGGTCCTCGAGGTTCAGGTAGACAGGTCCCCGAGGTTCAGGCAGACAGGTCCTCGAGGTTCAGGTAGACAGGTCCCCGAGGTTCAGGTAGACAGGTCCTCGAGGTTCAGGTAGACAGGTCCCCGAGGTTCAGGTAGACAGGTCCTCGAGGTTCAGGTAGACAGGTCCCCGAGGTTCAGGCAGGCAGGTCCCTGAGGTTCAGGTAGACAGGTCCCTGAGGTTCAGGTAGACAGGTCCTCGAGGTTCAGGTAGACAGGTTCTTGAGGTTCAGGCAGACAGGTCCTCGAGGTTCAGCCAGGCAGGTCGTCGAGGTTATTATCTGAACAATGTAGAGTTAAGTAAGGGAGAAATACAGAGAGATCTAGGAGTCCTTGTTCATCAGTCAATGAAGGTGAATGAGCAAGTGCAGCAGGCAGTGAAGAAGGCTATTGGAATATTGGCCTTTATTACAAAGGGAATTGAGTACAAGAGCAAGGAAATCCTCTTTCATGTTCCAGATGCTGGGAGAATCCAGTACCAGAGGGCATGGTTTGAGAATAAGGGGTAGGTCATTTAGGACAGAGTTAAGGGAAAACTTCTCCCAGAGAGTTGTGGGGGTCTGGAATGCACTGCTTCGGAAGGTAGTGGAGGCCAATTCTCTGGATGCTTTCAAGAAGGAGCTAGATAGGTATCTTATGGATAGGGGAATCAAGGGATATGGGGACAAGGCAGGAACCGGGTACTGATAGTAGATGATCAGCCATGATCTCAAAATGGTGGTGCAGGCTCGAAGGGCCGAATGGTCTACTTCTGCACCTATTGTCTATTGTCTATTTTCTGTACATCCACTCTATCTTGGCCTTTCAATATTCAATGAGATCCTTCCTCATTCTTTTAAACTCCAATGGGTACAGGACCAGAGCCATCGAATGCTCCTCATATGTTAACCGTTTCAAATCCACTTCCCTTTCCCCAGCACCTATCACCTTCCAGCTTGGACTCCTTCTCCTCTCTCCACCGTCTTATTCTGGCTTTTTCCCATTCCTTTTCAGGCCTGCAGAAGGTTCGGCCTGAAACTTTGACTGTTTATTCCCCTCCGTAGAAGCTGCCTGACCTGTCGAGCTCCTCCAGCATGCTGTAGGTGACTTTGCAGAATTTCTTGTGTTTATTGTATTTTTATCTCCCTTCTGCATCACAGTGTGTGGCAATATCTAGCACAGTTTCAGTCTTTGTATATATTACCACAATAGTTCCACTTAGCTCAACCTTCGTGGAGTTTATCCCGGTGATGAATAAAGCTGTTTATTTAATAATATGCAATAATTTAAAAAAATGTTTAAATGCATTCCTAGTTCAGTGTCAACTAGATACTAAACACAAGCTGGCTATTGTGTGCAGTTTCTCTTTCAAAGATTGCAAAGTGCCTTCAGGGTGAACATCCCATGACTCTGCTTGTGGTTTCCGAAGGATGATAATGCAATCACTGACTTCTGGCGTGCGTTTTTTTTCAAATAATCTGCTAGATCAGCATTCATGTTAACCGCCTACACAGGCTGAAGTGCTTCATATGGGTCAGGTCCTCTCCTACCCCACAGAAACACCCAATTCTCCCTGTGGAACAGGGGCACAATCTCCATGGTTCTGTTATTAGTTGGTCACACTCTCAGTTCATGGGCTGCTCCCACATCCTGACACACCTCTTCCTGATGTGACAGGTACAGAGGGGAGGCCATTCAGCCCATTGCATCTATGCTTTTAATTTATTTCATAATTAAAATGTGTGTGTGTGTGTGTGTGTGTGTGACTGTGTTTGTGTGTGTATCTGCATGGCCAACAGCAGATAGCATAATCTTAAGGTGACTGGAGGAAAGTATAGGGGGGTGCCAGAGGTAAGTTCTTTACACAGGTGTGCTAGTCAAGGCAGATACATGAGAGACATTTAGTTATGCACATGGATGATAGAAAAATAAAGGGCAATGCAGGAGGGAAGGGTTAAATTGATCTTAGTGTAGGTTAAATTGTCAGCACAATGTTATGGGACGAAGCGCCTGTACTGTCCGTAACATTCTGTTTGTATTTGTGTATGTATCTGTGTGTGAGTGTATTTACAGTGCCTATACAAAGTATTCACCCCCCCAGATATTTTTCATGTTTTATTGCTTTACAACATTGAATCACAGTGGATTTAATTTGTTTTTTAATACTGATCGACAGAAAAATACTCTTTTGTGTCAAAGTGAAAACAGATCTTTACAAGATGACCTAAATTAATTACAAATATACAACACAAAATAATTGATTGCCTAAGTATTTATGCCCTTCAAGTCAGTATTTAGTACAGGGGTCGGCAACGTTTACCACTGAAAGAGCCAATATGGACCCATTTCCCACAGAAAAGAAAACACTGGGAGCCACAAAACCCGTTTGACATTTAAAATGAAATAACACTGCATACAATGTTTTTTTTTGCCTTTATGCTATGTATAAACAAACTATAATGTGTTGCATTTATGAAATTGATGAACTTCTGCAGAGAAAACAAAATTACATTTCTGCATGCAACAAAAACATTTTGAACTCCGAAAAAAAGACGTTGGGTTGAAGGTTACTCCAAAGGTAGCCTACCCTGGATCGAAGAATTAAAAGAAAGCGCGCACTGGCGGGTGTCAGGCATTGGCAGTGGTGATGTATATTAATAGCGATAAAAAACACGTTGTAGCGGTGTGCTACACGCAGCGCTAAAATAAAGACACTGCAGTCAAAGGTAACTTTATTCGAACTAAACAGCCTTGATTTAAAGCCTCCCTCAACCCGTCGCCGTGGGCGCAGATGCTCCAAAAGACATGTACTCACAAACCCCCGTAGGCTATCTCCCTTAGCCGGAACGGTGGCTAATTGTGAGCCGGTTCGGATGTGCCAGGAAATGGGGTCTCCACAATGTTTTTAGATTGTACAAGATCACCATAATCTTCAAATTTCGAATTACATTTCAAAAACTAACAAACTACGGGGAGCCGCAGCGCAGAGATGAAAGAGTCGCATGCGGCTCCGGAGCCACGGGTTGCCGACCCTTGATTTAGTAGATGCACCTTTGGCATCAATTACAGCCTCGAGTCTGTGTGGATAGGTCTCTATCAGCTTTGCACATTTGGACACTGCAATCTTCCCCCCATTCTTCTTTATAAAACTGCTCAAGCTCTGTCAGATTGCATGGGGATCATGAGTGAACAACTCTTTTCAAGTCCAGCCACAAACTCTCAGTTGGACTGAGGTCTGGACTCTGACTTGGCCATTCCAAGACTTTAACTTAGTTGTTTTTAAGCCATTCCTGTGCAGCTTCAGCTTTGTGCTTGGGGTTATTGTCTTGGTGGAAAATACATCTTCTCTCAAGTTGCAGTTCTCTTGCAGACTGCATTATGTTTTCCTCCAGGATTTCCCTGTACTTTGCTGCTTTCATTTTACCCTCTTCCTTCACAAGCCTTCCAGGGGCTGCTGCAGTGAAGCATCCCCACAGCATGATTCAGCCATCACCCTGCTTCACAGCATGGATGGTGTGTTTTTGATTATGTGTGATGCTTGGCTTACACCAAACATAGCATCTGGTCTTATGGCCAAAAAGATCACTTTTGTTTCATCAGACCACAGAATTTTCTTCCAGCTGACTTCAGAATCTCCCACATGCCTTCTGGCAAACTTTAGCTAAGTTTTTATATGAGTTTTTTTTTCCCAACAGTGGCTTTCTCTTTGCCTCTGTTCCATACAGCTGTGACTGGTGAAACACCTGGGCAACAGTTGTCGTATGTTCAGTCTCTCCCATCTCAGCCACTGAAGCTTCTAACTCCTCCAGAGTTGTCACAGGTCTCTTGTTGGCCTCCCTCACTAGTCCCCTTCTTGCACAGTCACTGAGTTTTTGAGGATGGCCTGCCCTAGGCAGATTTACAGCTACTTACAGATATTCTTTCCATTTCTTGATGATTGACTTAACTGTACTCCAAGAGATATTCCATGACCTGGAATTTTTCTTGTATCCATCTACTGACTTGTGCTTTTCAATAACCCTTTCTCAGAGTTGCTTGCAGAGTTCATGATGTAGTTTTTGCCAGGATGCTGACTCACCAGGAGTTGGACATTTCAGATTCTGGTGTATTTTTACTACAATCAATTGAAACACCTTGACTGCACACAGGTGATCTCCATTTCATGAATTATGTGACTTCTGAAACCAGTTGGCTGCGCCAGTGTCACTTTGACATGAGAGTAAATCCACTGTGATTCAATGTGGTAAAACAATAAAACATGAAAACTTCCAAGGGGATGAATACTTTTTATAGGCAGAGTATGGTGTGTGTGTGTGTGTGTGACTTGCTTGAATTAACCATTTCCTTTTCTGACCCTATGTTCATGTGTCCGGCCGCTGAGGGTGCAGTGAACTACTAGGCTGTATGAGTCCCCGATATCGATAGCACACAACCCCTGGTGACAAAAGCAGTCCTTGGGAAATGTTTGACTCCTTTGACTCTGATTTTCCACACCACAACACTCCTCGCACGGTTACCAATCACTACTTTGCTCCAGAGAGCCCAGGGCAGGAAACAGATCATCCGTCCCAGAGCAGGGAATAGGGGAGTGCTGCTTCTCACAGAAATGGTCTACCCTCTGAAGTGGGACCATAAAATCAAACAATTTGTAGAGCTTACGGGAGAGGAACCAATTGCCAGGGTCCCACACGTTAATCATCTGATTTAATATTTTCTCATTTTTTCTTCATCCCAGGAAAGGAAAATTGGAGTTTTATTTGGAGTATCATGTGCAGTTTTGAACACCTGCCTACAAGAAAAATATCAAAAAATATGCCGTGAAAATTTACTAGGATACTGCCAAATCTTGAGGTCCTGAGTTATAGGGTAAGATTGAATCAGTTAGGCATTTTTCCCTAGAGCGCAGGAGAATGAGGGGAGGCTGATAAAGTTAAACAAGATTAAGAGGGGTATAGATAGGGTAAATACAAGCAGGTTTTTTCCATTGAAATTGGGAGAGACTGGAACTGGAGGTCACAAGTTAAGGATGAAAGGTGAAATGATTAATTGGAGCAGGAGGGGGATCTTTTTCACTCAGAGGGTGGTGTGAGTGTAGAATGAGTTGTCAGTGCAAGTAGTGGATGTGGGTTCAATATCAACACTAGCAAGAAATTTGGATAGCTACGTGGCTGAGAGGGATATGGTCCAGGTGCAGGTTGATGGGACTAGGTAGATTAAGAGTTCAGCATGGACTAGATGGGCCAAAGAGCCAGTTTTTGTGCTTCAGTGTTCTATAACCCTAAGACTAATATATTCTATCATTTGAAAAAGTTTACAGATGGTGCAAACTCGAAGCAGGGACAGAAAATGCTGAGGAAACTCAGCAGCTCTTCAGCCTGAAACGTGAACTCTGTTTCATTTTTTGCAAATGCTGTTTGATTTGTTGAGCATTTTTGCCATTTTCCATTCTGATTTCAGATTTCCAGTACCTGCTGATAACTTGACTCCCTTCTTCTCTCTCGCGCCAGCCCAGCTCACTGAATTTGCCTCAATCCCTTCATATGGTAGGGGGTTACGTAGTGTCTTTTTGCACAGCGGCCGGAAAACCACCGTTAGCAGACACCAAAGATGTCAAATACTGAATCCTGGAGCAAAAAAAAATAATGCGGGAGGAACTCAGTGGGTCAGGCAGCATCTGCTTAGCGAAAGGGACAGTCAATGTATTGGGTGGAGATCCTTCAGCAAGACTTCTCATTGCAGATATCTTGATTAACATTGATTACTTAGTCATTTTCACTTTAAATAAAAGATTAAAAGAAAGGTAACGTGTCTAAACCCATTGTTGGCTGGCCCAGCATATCCTTAGGCATGTTGTTTCATAATGCAAACAGCTGTACGTTTCAATGTACATGTGATAAATAATAATGAATCTGATTAAGCCAGGTAATTATAGCGTACTAAGCCTATATTAATGATTTTAAAATATTCGAAGAACCTGAGGGATAAAACTGAGAAACTGTAACTATGTGTGGAACTGAGAACTAAGAAAGAACGTTAATGGGGCAAATTTACAGACCACCCAACACTCCTAGAGATTTTCAAGAGCAAACACGAGGAAATTTGCAGATGCTGGAAATTCAAGCAACACACACAAAATGCTGGTGAAACGCAGCAGGTCAGGCAGCACCTATAAGGAGAAGCACTGTCGACATTTCAGGCCGAGACCCTTCGTCAGGACTAACTGAAAGGAACAATAGTAAGAAATTTGAAAGTAGTGGGGGGGAGGGGAAATGTGAAATGATAGAAGACCTGAGGGGGTGGGGTGAAGCTGAGAGCTGGAAAGGTGATTGGCAAAAGGGATACAAAGCTGGAGAAAGGAAAGGATCATGGGACAGGAGGCCTAGGGAGAAAGACAGGGGGAGGGGAGCACCAGAGGGAGATGGAGAACAGGCAGAGTGATGGGCAGAAAGAGAGAAAAAAAAGGAGGGGAAAAGAAAACTAAATATATCAGGAATAAATAAAAACACAAGATGCTGGTAGAACTCAGCAGGCCAGACAGCATCTATGGGAGGAGGTAGTGACGACATTTCAGGCCGAAACCCTTTATCAGGAGGGTCCTGACGAAGGGTTTTGGCCCAAAACACCGTCACTACCTCCTTCCATAGATGCTGTCTGGCCTCCTGAGTTCTACCAGCATCTTGTGTTTTTTTATTTATTTATTTCCAGCATCTGCAGATTCACTCATGTTGCCTTTAAATATGTCAGGCATGGGGTAAGAAGGGGAGGAGGGGCTTTAACGGAAGTTAGAGAAGTCAATGTTCATGCCACCAGGTTGGAGGCTACCCAGCCAGTATATAAGGTGTTGTTCCTCCAAACTGAGTGTGGATTCATCTTGACAGCAGAGGAGGCCATGGATAGACATATCAGAATGGAAATGGGGACGAGGAATTAAAATGTGTGGCCACTGGGAGATCCTGCTTTCTCTGGCGGACAGAGCGTAGGTGTTCAGCGAAATGGTCTCCTTGTCTACATAGGCTCTCACCAATATATAAAAGGCCACACTGGGAGCACTGAATGCAGTATACCACACCAGCCGACTCACAGGTGAAGTGTCGCCTCACCTGGAAGGACTGTCTGGGGCCCTGAATGGTGGTGACAAAGGAAGTGTAAGGGCAGGTGTAGCACTTGTTCCGCTTGCAAGGGTAAGTGCCAGGAGGGAGATCGGTGGGAAGGGATGTGGGGGGGATGAATGAACAAGGGAGTTGCGTAGGGATCGATCCCTGCGGAAAGCAGAAAGTGGTGGAGAGGGAAAGATGTGCTTGGTAGTGGGATCTCGTTGGAGGTGGTGGAAGTTACAGAGAATTATACATTGGACCCGGGGGCTGGTGGGATGGTAAGTAAGGACAAGGGGAACCCTATACCGTGTGGGATGGTGGGCGGATGGGGTGAGGGCAGATGTGTGGGAAATGGGAGAGATGTGTTTGAGAGCAGAGTTGATGGTGGAAGAAGGGAAGTCCCTATGTTTAAAAAAGGAAGACATCTCCTTCGTCCTGGAATGAAAAGCCTCATCCTGAGAGCAGATGTGGCGAGGCAGAGGAATTGTGGGAAGGGGATAGCATTTTTGCAAGAGACAGGATGGGAAGAGGAATAGTCCAGGTAGCTGTGAGAGTCTGTAGGCTTATAGTAGATGTAACCCCCTGGGTCGCCTCAGGCTCGCTCAGCTCATTTCGTCTAGGGGGAGCAGCCTTCGGCCCCGCCAAACTGGGTAATCAGCTGGTGTGGATGCTGTGTGATGTCCCCGCCTCACCCAAAAACAGACAGTACACCATATGCGATTAAATGAGTACAATTTATAAAGGTTACTATAACTAAGTGATTAATAACGATACAGTATATATGAAGAGAAAATTAAAGAAAAGGCGCCAAACTTATCAAAGTCCAAACCACTTCGTGCACAGCCATTGGAGCTCAATTTCTGAAGTCTTCTGGCCACCATTCGATCCCCTCCGAACTCCTCGACTCGCAGCTCAGGAGCCTCCGAACTCCTCGACTCTCCAAACAGCTCAGGACCCTCCGAGTGGTCAACCCCCTCCTCGGAGAATCTCCCGGCCTCGGACCCCCCTTTGGGGTCCGATCCTCGCCCAGCTTAGAGCATTGTGTCCTCTCTCTCGACCCCCTCGTGCCGATCTGCCCAAAAGCCCGTCAATAAAAGCTTACAGACTCAGAAGAAAGAACATTAATCCCCATTTGGTTTACAAAGGAATACCATTCTCAGTATCAGTAAATTAGCATTCCTGCTAGTTAACAAAAAGAAACCCTTTCCCAACAGTAACAAAGAAAAAAGAAGAAACCCCCTTTACATAGATATCAGTAGATAGGCTGTCTCCAGAGGATGGAGACAGAAAGATCAAGAAAGGGGAGGGAGTTGTCAGAAATAGACCAGGTAAATTTGAGGGCAGGGTGAAAGTTGGAGGCAAAGTTAATGAAGTCAACGAGCTCAGCATGCGTGCAGGAGGCAGCACCAATGCAATTGTTGATGTAGCAAAGGAAAAGAGGGGAATGGATACCAGTATAGCCTTGGAACATGGACTGTTCCACAAAGCTAACAAAAAGGCAGTCATAACTGGGACCAATATGGGTGCCCATGGCTACACCTTTGGTTTGGAGGAAGTGTGAGGAGCCAAAGGAGAAATTATTGAGAGTAAGAACTAATTCCGCTAGATGGAGGAGAGTGGTGGTAGAGGGGAATTGGTTAGGTCTGGAATCCAAAAAGAAGCAGAGAGCTTTGAGACCTTCCTGGTGGGGGATGGAGGTATATAGGGACTGGACGTCCATGGTGAAAATAAGGCAGTGGGGGCCAGGGAACTTAAAATCATTGAAAAAATTCATAGTGTGAGAAGTGTCACAAACATAGGTGGGAAGGGATTGAACAAGGGAGGATAAAACAGTGTCAAGATATGCAGAAATGAGTTTGCTGGGGCAGGAGCAAGCTGAGACAATGGGTCTACCTGGACAGGCAGGTTTGTGGATCTTGGGTAGGAAATCTCCTGGAGCAGGCATGGGCAAACTACGGCCCGCGGGCCATATGCGGCCCGTTAAGCTTTTTAATCCGGCCCGCAGAACTTGATGAAATTATATTAATAAACCTTGTTAAAGTTTTTTCCCCGCAATTCTGGCATCTTCCCAATAGATGATGCACTCTATATACATTGACCTTTGTTGAGGTGCAGCGTATTACTCCACATTTGCGCTTTACTTTGTGACCTTGTGGCGACCCATTTCCTGGCACATCCAAACCGGCTCACAATTAGCCAGCGTTCCGGCTAAGGGAGATAGCCTGCGGGGATTTGCGAGCACAGCGCTCTCACTGTTCTGTCATTGTGCGGGTCGTTGTTGAGTTTTGGCACAGGGGACAATTGAATAAGAAGGAGCAGGACAAGTAGACCTGCATCTCCTACTGTTTTTGAAATAAAGACAGTCAGGAGGAGAGTGATGATGATAATATCTTGAAGGATAACAGAATTTTCAGTGCTTTAAAATAATAACTGTTACTATTAAAAAAAGCTGTATTTTATTCATTTAATTTTCAGTGTTTTAAAAGACATTTCAATAAATAGCTAAATACCATGGGACTTCAAAGACAGATATTTTGTTGTAATGCATTTGTTCATTTTCAATTGAAATTAAAGCACATGTTTTCTACATATCCCATGATATTTTATTTTCTCTTATGAGGTGTATTACCAAAACACTCCGTCCATCTGCTCCTGGTCTGGCCCCCCTGTCAAATTTTAGAGCCCTTTGTTGCCCTCAAGTCAAAAAGTTTGCCCACCCCTGTCCTAGAGGCTTAAAGGAACAAACTTGTTCAGAGAATGCAGAATATTGCAGAAAAATATAAGGTTTTTATAATAGGTGATTGTAACTTTCCACAGTTTGACTGGGAATCCCATACTGTAAAAGGACTCAATGGGATAGAGCTTGTCTAATGTATTTAGGAAAACTTCCTTAATCTGTAGGTAGATGTCCCAATGAGAGACCACGAAGATACCAGATCAGGTATCAGGTATTAGGGAATGAGACAGGGCAGATGACAGATGTCTGTGTAAAGGAACATTTTGTATCCAGTGACCACAATGACATTAGTATCAAAGTAAATTTGCAAAAACATAGGTCTGGTTGAGATTCTAAATTAGGAGAAAGGCCAGTTTTGATGGAATCAGAAGTGATTTGGCAAGTGTGCATGGGTCAAGCTGTATTCTGGTAAAGGTATACTTGGTAAGTGGGAGGCTTTCAAAAGTGAAGTTTGGAAAGTACAAACTTTGTATGTACCTTTCAGAATAAAAGGTGAAAGATAACAAGTGTAGGGAACCTTGGTTTTCAAGAGATATTGAGGCCCAGATTAAGAGAAAAAAATGAGGTGCTTAGCAGGTATAAGCTGATAGAAACAAATGAGGTACTTATGGAGAATAAGAAATGGAAGTGAACATTTAAGAAAGAATTCAGAAAGGCTATAAAAAGGACATGAAGTTGTTCCAGCAGGCAAAGTGAAGAAGGCGGCTAAGGGATTCTGCAGATATGTGAAGAGTAAAAGGATTACAAAGGAGAAAATTGGTCTTCTGGAAGACCAGAATGGTAATTCATGAGTGGAACAAATTTTTTGCAACTGCATTTACTCGGGAGACGGATACAGAGTCTATAGAACTGAAGAAAAGTGGCATCAGCTTCTCAGACTCTGTAAAAATTACAGAGGCAGAAGTGTTTGCTGTCCTGGGGCAAATCAAGGTGGATAAATCCCCAGGGCCTGACAAGGTGTTTCCTCTGACCCTATGGGAAGCAAATGCAGAAATTGCCAGGGGCCTAGCGGAGATATTTACATCATCCTTAGAGACAGGAGAGATATCAGAGGATTGGAGGATAGCTAATGTTGTTCCGCTGTTTAAACAGAAACCAGAAAGTTATAGGCCAATGAGTCTGACATGAGTTGTGGGAAAGTTATTGGAAAGTATTTTAAGGAACCAGATAAATAAGTATTTGGATAAAGATAGACTGATTTAGGATAATCAGCATGGCTTTGTGCAATGTAGATCATATCTAGCCAATCTTATAGAGTTATTCAAGCAAGTTACCAGGAAAGCATATGATGGCAAGTATATGGATGTTGTCTGCATGGACTCATTTGATAAGGTCCTGCATGGAATGTTGGTCAAGAAGGTTCAGTCACTCAGCATTCTCGATGAGGTAGTAAATTGGATTAGACATTGGCTTTGTGGGAGAAACCAAAGCATGGTTGCCTCTCTGACCAGAGGCCTGTGACTAGTGGTGTTCCACAGGGATCAGTGCTGGGTCCTTTGTTGTTTGTCTTCTATATCAATGATCTGGATTATAATGAGGTTAACTGGATCAGCAAATTTGCAGATGGCATCAAAATTGGAGGTGTAGTGGACAGCAAGGAAGGCAATCATAGTTTTTGGAGGGATCTGCATCAGCTGGAAAAATGGGCTGAAAAATGGCAGATGGAATTTAATGCAGACAAGTGCGAGGTTTTGCAACTTTGGTAGGACCAAACTGGTAAGGTCTTATACAGTTAATGGTAGGTTGCTGAGGAGTGTGGTAGAACAAAGTGATCCAGGAATACAGGTCTGTGATTCATTGAAAGTGGCGTCACAGGTAGATAGGGTCGTAAAGAAAGATTTTGCCACATTGGCCTTCATAAGTCTATGCATTGAGTACAGGAGATAGGATGCTATGTTGAAATTTTTTAAGAAGTTGGTGAAGCCTGATTTGGAGTATTGTGTGCAGTTTTGGTCACCTACCTAAAGGAAAGACGTAAACAAGTTTGAAAGAGTACAGAGAAAATTTACAAGGATATTGCTGATTGCAAAGATTTTACAAGGATATTGCCGTTTAGGACCTTATTCCTTAGAACTTAGATGATTGAGTGGAGACTTGATAGAGGTATACAAAATTATAAGAGATATAGATATAGGGTAAATGCAGGCAGGCCTTTCCCACTGAGGTTGGATGGGACTACAACCATAGGTCATGGGTTAAGGGTGAAAGGTGAAAAATTCAACTTTTGACAATGTCCTCGATGGTCTTTGTTAGTTTTAAATGGTCCAAAAAGATCCAAAGCAAGTTAGCAAATTGGATCCAAAATTGACATGCTTCTGGGAGAAAAAACAGTCCATGAACACTACCTCACTATTTTGCACAACACACATAAAATGCTGGAGGATCTCAGAAAGTCAGACATCTTGGGTTGAGGGGAATAAGCAGTCGGAGTTTCGTGTGGAGACCTTTTAATATATGTGTGTTTTCACAATTTTCAGCATCTGCAGAATCTCTCGACTCACCATTGTAGAAAATAGAACATAGAACAGTACAGCCCAGGAATAGGCCCTTCAGCCCACAATGTTGTGACAAACCAAATAAGTTAGTAATCAAATGGTCAGCTAAATTAATCTCTCCGGCTTACACAATGTCTATATCCTTCATTTTACCTCACATTCATGTGGCTATATAAACATCTCTAAAAGGTTCCGAATGTAACTGCCTTTTAAGCCCATAATGTATAGGAGCAGAGTTAGGACATTAAGCTCCACCATTTCATCATGGCTGATCTATTTTCTCTCTCAATCACATTCGCTTGCATTTTGCCTGTAAACATTTCACACCCTCACTAATCAGGAACCTATCAATCTTTGCCTTAAATACACCCCATGACCTGGCCTCCTCAGCCACTCATGGCAGTCAATTCTACAGATTCACTGCCCTCTAGCTAAAGAAATTCCTCATCTGTGTTCTAAGTTGGCATTGCTCTATCCTGAGGCTGTGCCCTCTGGTCCCAGACTCCCACAATCCAGCAAACATCCTCCGCACATCCTCTCTATCCAAGTTTTTCAACATTCAATAACGTTCAATAGATGCCCTCTCATTCTTCCAACGAGTACAGGTCCCAGAGGCAAAAATGTTCCTCATAAAATAACCTTTTCATCCCCAACAACCCCTTTTGAACCCTCTCCAATTTCAGCACATCCTTCCTTTGACAAAGGGGCCCAAAAGTGCTCACGATACTCTAAGTGAGGCTTCACCATTGCTTTCTAAAGCCTCAGCAGTACAATACTTGTTTTTATATTTTAGTCCTCTTGAAATAGATGCTAACACTGCATTTACCTACCTCACCAGCAACTTAACCTGCAAGTTAACCTTGAGGAAATTCTGCACGAGGACACCCAAGTCCATTTGCACCTTGGATTTATAAAATTTTCTCCACAATTAGAAAATTGTCTGTGCCTTTATTCCTTCTACCAAGGGGCATGACAATACTCTTCCCTACACTATATTCCATCTACCACTTGTTTGCTCATTCTTCTAATCTGTCAAAGCCCTTTTGCAACCTTCCTTCTTCCACAAGTTTACCAGCCCCTCCACGAATCTTCGTATCATCCACATGTTAGCCAGAAAGCCATCAATTCTATCAACCAAATCATTGACATATAATGTAAAAAGAACAGTACCAGCACTGACCCCTGCAGAACACCACCACTATCTGGCAGTCAACCAGAAACGGCTCCCTTTATTCCCAACCTTTGTCTCCTGCCAATAGGCAATCCTCTATCCATGCTAGTATTTTCCTGTGATACTATAGGCATTTACCTTGCTAAACAGCCTATTGTGCAGTATCTTATCAAAGGCCTTCTAAAAATCCAAGTGCACAACATCCACTAATTCTCCTTTGTCTATCCTGCTTGTTATTTCCTCAAAGAGTTCCAACAAATTTCAGGAAATTATTTTCCCTAAAGGAAACCATGGATACTTTGGCCTATTTTATCATGTTCCTCCAAGGACCCTGAGACCACTTCCTCACCAATCAACCTTAATAAGTTCCCCACCACTGAAATCAGAAAAAACACCCTATAATTTCCTTTCTTCTGCCCCCTTGAAGACTGGAGCAAGATTTGCTAATATTCCAGTCCTCCAGAACTATGCTAGAATCTAGTGATTCTTGAAAGATCATTGCTATTGTCTCCCCAATCTCTTTAAATATCTTTTTCAGAACCCTGGGGTGTAGTCCATCTGGACCAGGTGACTTATCTACTTTCAGACCTTTCAGATTTCTAAGCATCTACTCCCTAGTAACAACAACGGCACCCACTTCTGCCCCCTGACACACTTGAAATTCTGGCATATCGCTAGTGTTTTCCACAGTAAAATGGATGCAAAATATTCATTTAGTTCACCTACCATTTCTTTGTCCCCTAATACTACCTCTCCAATATCTTTTTCCACCAGAAATACTCTCACCTCCCTTTTACTCTTGAAATATCTGAAAAAAAACTTCTCGTATCCTCTTTATTATTGTGTGTGGCATCCGTTAAGACTCACAAGACCATGGATCTGCGCCTGGAAAGTCTGAAAGTTAAACATACTTTAAAAATTTGGTTTCAATTTCGTAGATTTTTTGAATTAAATGATTTTTTACTTTCTAATAATATTGATTCTAATTTCTTTTTTAAACAATCAACTTTGGATAAGGCTTTTTTAACATGGAAAATTAAGGGAATAAAAACTTTTTTAGATTTGTTTTTACAAGACTGTTTAATGTCTTTTTCACAGTTGATAAATATGATATCTTTAATACACATTTTTTCAGGTATTTACAGGTTAGGAATTTTTTTACATGATTTTTTACCAAATTACCCCTTGGCCTGCTCTTCAAATTTGGCTTATGTTATTTTTCAGTTTAAACCTCTTCAAAAATGATTAATAGCTATCATTTATAAACAGTTATTGAATGCTCGCATGTCGCCTAATGATAGGGTTCAATGTACCTGGGAAGTAGAACTTCAACATTCACTTTCAGATAATCAATGGAGTAAAATTTATTATTTAGTCAATAATTCATCAATCTGCACAGGCCATATCTTAATTCAGTTTAAGATAGTACATAGGGCCCATATGTCCAAAGATAAATTGGCGCATATTTTTCCAAATATAAGCCCTATTTGTGATAGATGTAATGCAGAAATGGCTACTCTAACTCATATGTTTTGGTCATGTGTAAGTTTAAATAGTTTTTGGAGGGATGTGTTTGGAATATTGTCTAAAGTTATAGATATGGATGTTCAACCTAATCCACTTACAGCAATTTTTGGGAATATTCCAGAGGAAGCAAGCAAAGTGTCTGCCTCCGCCCAACATGTGATAGCTTTTTAACTTTACTGGCAAAGAGAGCTATTTTGCTACATTGGAAAGAATCTAACCACATACTGTGTTCTATTGGCTCTCCTCCATTACGTCATGTCTAAGCTTGGAGAAAATTAGAAGCCGGACATTTGAAACATCCTTTAATTTTGAACAAGTCTGGTGACCCTTTATTCAATATTTTCACATGATTTAATTTATTATTATTAATTTATTTTTTTTATTCTCTTTGGGGAAAATCCTTGTCCATGAAGGTTCGGAGATGACTGGAAGGATGTGTTTTTTTCCCTCTTTTGTTTCTAATTTTATCCTCAATTGGACTGCCCAATCTTTCTTTTTCTTTCCTTTTTTTCTCTTTCTTTTTTTTGGTTTCAGTTTAGTTAGTGGGGTTTTTTTTCCTTATCAATAAAATTTCCAATCTTTTTTTTATGATTGTTATGAGGAGTTGTAGTTTTTTTTGACCAATATATATATATATATAACAGCATAATATTTTACTTAATTGATTTTGATATTATATACTTTTTGTTTTTACTATTGCTGTTTCTATGTCTTTTATATTATCTACTTGTTAAACTCCGATTTGTATATTCTTTATTTGGAAATCAATACAAAAGATTGAAAAATGAAACTGTGTTCCACGTAGATGTGCTCAGTGTTTGGGAGGGTTTTACTGTGATGACCTGGGTCGAATCCATTACCTTTTGTAGGATTTTCCATAGGGGTGCTGCTGTGCTTTTTTTGCAATTACATTTATAATTGTGGGTCCAGGACAGGTCCTCTGAGATAGTGACAACCAGAAGTTTAAAGTTACAGACCCTCTCTCCTCTGATCCTCAATGAATATTACCTCATGGACCTCTGGTTTCCCTCTCCTGAAGTCTACGATTAGTTCCACAGTGTTGCCGACATTGAGTAAGAGGTTGTTATTTTGACACCACTCAGCCAAATTTTAAGTCTCCTTCATCCATGCTGATTCATCACCACCTTTGATACGGCTTACAACAGCAGTGTTATCAGCAAACTTGAATATGGTGTTGGAGCTGTAATTAACCACACAGACATTGGTGTAGTGAAAGTAGAGCAGGGGGCTAAGCACACATCCCTGTGGTGCCTTTGTACTGATGGAGATTGTGGAGGAGATATTTTTGCCAACCTGAACTGACCGGGGTTCACGAGAGAGGAAATCCCAGGATCTGATTGGGTATTGAAGCCCAGACCATGGAGTTAGTGAATAATTTTGAAGGGATGATGGTATTAAATGCTGAGCTGTAATTGATAAAGAGCATCCTGATGTACGCCTCTCTTTGCTGTCCAGATGTTCCAGGGTTGTGTGAAGAGACAATAAGATGGCGTCTGCTGTGGACCTGTTGCTCCCAAAGGCAAATTGGAGCAGATCCAAACTGCCGCTCAGACAGGAGTCGATGTGTTTCAGCACCAGCCACTCAAAACACTTCACTGTGGATGTAAGTACTGCTGAGCGATAGTCATTGAGGCAAGTTACTGTGCTCTTCTTGGGCACCAGTATAATTGAAGTCCGCTTGAAGCAATTGGGTACCACACACTTCCAGAGCGACAGGTTGAAGATATTTGTGAACACACCAGCTTGTTAGTTAGCATGGGTCTTCAGTACTTGGCTAGGTTCTCCGAACGGACTAAATACTTTCCTTGGATTCATCCCCTTGAAGGTATCCTGCACATCATCTTCAGTTACTAAAATCAAAGGATGATCGAGAGATGTGGGAGGGCGTTGTGCGTGATGGTTCCACCCTATTCTGGAGGTCAAAGCGAGAATACAAATCATTGCACTTAGCTGAGAGTGAAGCTCTGCTGTCCCCCATGTTGCTGGAGTTAACTTTGCAGGAGGTCACAGCATTCTAACCCCACCACAGCTGTTCAGCATACCTCGTTGATTCCAGTCTCGTCCAGAATCCCCATTTTGCCCGTGAGATGGCTTTCCAGAGATCATACCTGCACCTCTTGTATCATTCCTGATCTACAGACTTGGATATCTCTGATCTGGATTTCATGGTTCATCCAGGACTTCTGATTGGGGTAGACCATGATCAAGTTCATGGGAACCCACTTATCTACAGGTGTTTTAATAACCAGCACCAACCTAATTGTCCCAATCTACCTGCATATATAACTACCCCATGATTATCATAACTTTGCCCTTTTGACATGCCTTTTCCAACTCCCAATGTAACTTATAGCCCATATCCAGGCTACTGTTCAGAGCAAAACACACAAAATGCTGGTGGAACACAGCAGGCCAGGCAGCATCTATAGGGAGAAGCGCTGTCGACGTTTCGGGCCAAGACCCGTCATCAGGACTAACTGAAAGGAAAGATAGTAAGAGATTTGAAAGTAGGAGGGGGAGGGGAATATGCAAAATGATAGGAGAAGACTGGAGATGGTGGGGTGAAGCTGAGAGCCAGACAGGTGATTGGCAAAAGGGATACAGAGCTAGAGAAGGGAAAGGATCATGGGACGGGAGACCTAGGGTGAAAGAAAGGGGGAGGAGAGCACCAGAGGGAGATGGAGAACAGGCAGAGTGATGGGCAGAGAGAGAAAAAAAACTAAATATATCAGAGACGGGGTAAGAAGGGGAGGGGCATTAATGGAAGTTAGAGAAGTCAATATTCATGCCATCAGGTTGGAGGCTACCCAGCCAGTATAGAAGGTGTTTTTCCTCCAACCTGAATATGGATTCATCTTGACAGTAGAGGAGGCCATGGATAGACATATCAGAATGGGAATGGGACGTGGAATTAAAATGTGTGGCCACTGGGAGATCCTGCTTTCTCTGGCGGACAGAGTGTAGGTGTTCAGCGAAACGGTCTCCCAGTCTGCATCGGGTCTCACCAATATATAAAAGGCCACACCGGGAGAACCGGACGCAGTATTCCACACCAGCTGACTCACAGGTGAAATGTTGCCTCCCCTGGAAGGACTGTCTGGGGCCCTGAATGGTGGTGAGGGAGGAAGTGTAAGGGTAGGTGTAGCACTTGTTCCGCTTGCAAGGGTAAGTGCCAGGAGGGAGATCGGTGGGAAGGGATGGAGGATGTGAATGAACAAGGGAGTCGCGTAGGGAGCGATCCCTGCGGAAAGCAGTAAGGGGGGGGATGGAAAGGTGTGCTTG
Source organism: Hypanus sabinus (assembly GCF_030144855.1). Classification (NCBI taxonomy): domain Eukaryota; kingdom Metazoa; phylum Chordata; class Chondrichthyes; order Myliobatiformes; family Dasyatidae; genus Hypanus; species Hypanus sabinus. The sequence goes on from NC_082707.1 coordinate 17,419,531, forward strand.
GTAGTGAGATCCCGTTGGAGGTGGTGGAAGTTACAGAGAATTATACATTGGACCCGGGGGCTGGTGGGGTGGTAGGTGAGGACAAGGGGAACCCTATCCCATGTGGGGTGGTGGGCGGATGGGGTGAGGGCAGATGTGCGGGAAATGGGAGAGATGTGTTTGAGAGCAGAGTTGATGGTGGAAGAAGGGAAGCCCCTTTGTTTAAAAAAGGAAGGAACAACACCTTAAATACTGGCTGGGTAGCCTCCAACCTGATGGCATGAACATTGACTTCTCTAACTTCCGTTAATGCCACTCCTCCCCTTCTTACGCCATCCCTGATATATTTAGTTTTTTTCTCTCTCGGCTCATCACTCTGCCTGCTCTCCATCTCCCTCTGGTGCTCCCCCCTCCCCCTTTCTTTCTCCCTAGGCCTCCCATCCCATGATCCTTTCCCTTCTCTAGCTCTGTATCCCTTTTGCCAATCACCTGTCTGGCTCTCAGCTTCACCCCACCCGCTCTGGTCTTCTATCATTTCGCATTTTTCCCTCCCCCCCCCACTTTCAAATCTCTTACAATCTTTCCTTTCAGTTAGTCCTGACGAAGGGTCTCGGCCCGAAACGTCGACAGCGCTTCTCCCTATTGATGCTGCCTGACCTGCTGCATTCCACCAGCATTTTGTCTGTGTTGCTTGAATTTCTAGCATCTGCAGATTTCCTCATGTTTACTGATTAGAGGCCTGTATATAATTCCCATCAGGGATTTTTTTACCATTGAAGTTTCTAAACTCTACCCATAAAGATTCTACATCTTCCAATCCCATGTCACCCCTTTCTAAGGATTTGATTTCATTTTTTTACCAACAGAGCCACCCTACCCCCTCTGCTTACCTGGATGTCCTTTTGATGCAGTGGGTGTTAAGCTCCCAACTATGATCCACTTTCAGCCACGACTGTGGTCAATGTCAATCAGGTTTTAGATGATCTGAGCAATGGGATCAACATGCACAAAACAGCACGCCTGAACGCTTTCACCATCGTTTTGTGGGGTTTTAACCAGGCCAGTCTGAAAAAATCACTAAGCAACTACAATCAACGGATCACTTGCAATACTAGAGGAAACAACACACCGCACCATTGTTACACCACAATCAAGAATGCCTACCGTGCTATTCCACGCTGTTACTTTGGAAAGTCTGATCTTCTACTCTCTGAGTATAGGCAGAGATTAATGTCTGCAGCACCAGTAATAAGGACCAAGAAGCTATGGACAAGGGAAGCACAGGAGCACCTACAGGACTGCTTTGAATTGATGGACTGGACTGTATTCAGGGATTCATCTTTGAAGCCGGATGAGTATGCTGCAGTTGTTACCGACTTCATTAAAACCTGTGTGGATGAGTGTGTGCCTACAAAGACTTACTGTACATTCCCAAACCAAGAGCCGTGGATGAACCAGGAGGTACGTCTTCTGTGTCATTCAAGTCTGGTGACCCAGGCCAGTACCAGAAAAGCAGGTATGATTTGCAGAGGGCAATTTCAAAGGCGAAGAGACAATTTTGAACAAGGTTGGAGGCATCATCAAATGTATGACAACTCTGCCCGGGTTTGCAAGACCTATAAAGTGAAATCCAATAGCATGAATGGCAGAGATGCTTCACTATCAGATGAACTCAATGCTATCTATGTTTACTTTGAAAAGCAGAATATAATTACAACTGTGAATATTCCTGCTTCACCTGATGACCCTGTGATCTTTGTCTCAGAGGCCGATGTTAGGTTTTCTTTAAAGAGAGTGAACCCTTGCAAGGTGGAAGGTTCCAATGGAGTACCTGGTAAGGCTCTGAAAACTTGTGCCATCAAACTGATGGGAGTATTCAAGGACATTTTCAACCTCTCACTGCTATGGGCAGAAGTTCCCACTTGCTTCAAAAAGTCAACTATTATACCAGTGCCTAAGAAGAATAATGTGAGCTGCCTTAATGACTATCACCCGGTAACACTCACATCGAAGGTGATGAAATGCTTTGAGAGGTTGGTTATGACCAGACTGAATTCCTGCCTCAGCAAGGACCTGGACCCATTGCAATTTGCCTATCGCCACAATAGGTCAACAGCAGCCGCTATCTCAGTGGCTCTCCTCACAAACTTAAACCACTTGCACAACACAAACACCTATGTCAGGATGCTGTTCATTGACTCTAGCTCAGCATTTCATACCATCATTCCCAACAATCCTGATTGAAACGTTACAGAAATTGGGCCTCCATACCTCTCTCTGTAATTGTATCCTTGACTTCCTAACCAGAAGACCACAATCTGTGCAGTTTGGTGATAACATCTCCTCCTCGCTGACGATCAACACTGGTGCACCTCAGGAGTGTGTGCTTAGCCCTCTGCTCTACTCTCTCCATACCCATCACTCCATGGCTATCATAGCTCGTGCCATCTATAAATTTGATGATGATACAGCCATTGTTGGTGGAATCTCAGATGGTGACAAGAGTATGTACAGGAATGAGATATGCCAACTAGTGGAGTGGGGTCGCAGCAACAACCTGGCACATAATGTCAGTAAGACAAAAAGGCTGATTGTGGACTTCAGGAAGGGTAAGATGAAGGAACACATACCAATCCTCACAGAGGGATCAGAAGTGGAGAGAGTGAGCAGTTTCAAGTTTCAGTTCCTGGGCATCAAGGTCTCTGAGGATCTAACCTGGTCCCAAATATCAATGCAGTTATAAAGTCGGCAAGACAGTGACTATACTTCATTAGCAGTTTGAAGACATATGGTATGTATAGTGATATAATGCGCAATGATGTGCCAGTACATGACTGGACAGATCACTGAGAATGCGCGGGATTGCTAGAATGTTCCAGCACATGGCTGGGTTAAGACATGTTTGTTTATTACTGTAAATAAGAGTTACCTAATTCTTCCAGAATATGATTCTTTACTATTAACCCACAGTACGTTTAAACAGAAGTAACATAACATGGTGTTAGAAGCGGTTCTGGAAGAATAATACGGGAGAATCAAGAATCGAAGATAATCAGAAAAAACAAAGAAAAACCTTTGAACTGTAAACGGTAAAATAGAAGGTTTACAACCCCCACCGAAACTTCAGCTGACTGGCAATGTAGCTGAGAATTGGAGGATATTCAAGCAACAGTTTGAACTGTACTTATCAGCCATTGATTATGAAGAAAAATCGGAAAAAACCAAAGCTGCGCTTTTGCTCCATGTAATTGGGAATGATGTGGTAGAGGTATATAATAATTTTGTCTTTGAAGGTGGAGATAACTTCAATTTAAAGTCGATAACGGACAGATTTGAAGTATTTGTACCTAAGTGTAATTTAACATATGAGCAATATAAATTCTTCACATGTGTGCAGAGATCTGCTGAAACAATTGATCAGTATGTTACTGAGTTAAGAAAGCAGAGCAGAACTTACGAGTTTGGGTTACTCATGGACTCACTAAAGATAGACTTGTTTGTGGCATTTGAGATATTGCTCTGAGAGAAGGGCTGTTGAGAGAGCAAGATTTAAATTTTGGAGAAGCTTTGGTGCTTTGCAAAGCTTCTGAGACTGTGGCATTACAGGCTGAAGAGCTTTTTGTTGAAAACTGCAATGTAAACACTGTAAAAAAGTGCAAATACATCAAGAAATATAATAATATGTCAACAAAATCGACAGAGAACATGACGGCATTGGAAAGAAAAAAGTCACGTGATCGCTGTGCGCAGGAACATCGTCCAAATCAGTGTCCCGCATATGGCAAAATTTACAATGGCTGCAGTAAGATTAATCATTTTTCACGCTGTTGTAAAAGTAGAAAGAAGGAAAATAAAATGAAACAAGTAAATGCTGTGATTGAAGATGAACGTAAGGAGTTTTATATAGATGTGCTTTGTGAAAATAAACAAAGTAAGAGTGACTGGACTATTCCATTGCAAGTGAATCAAAACAATATTCTGTTTAAACTAGATACTGGAACACAAGTAACTGTTCTTGCAGAATCTAAGTTTAATGTTTTAAAGCCAAGACTGAAGTTACATCAGATGAATATAAAAGTGACTGGGTATTCAGCTGCAGACATTCCGGTTAAAGGAACATGCATGGCAAAAGTATCACACAAAAATATTGTGCACACGCTTTCATTTGTGGTCATGCCAAAAATTATACAGTCAATTCTGGGTTTATCTGCCTGTGAAAGACTTTATTTGGTGAAAAGAGTTTTAGTCTTGGATAGTGACACAGAGCTGAAGCGACAGAAGGTTGCATTACAGTCAGTTGAAGGTGATGTAACTTGACTGCAGGTCCAGCGCATGGAGGCAAATGCTGACATGGAGAATATAAAAGCAGTAGCTGCAATGTCTGAGACGACCAAGTGGGAGGCAACTGATGACGTGAAAAAGCAATGGCAGGACGAGGTTGCTTCAATGCAAGCGATAATGAAAGAGACACTGAGAGAATATGAGATTCCGTTTCATCACCATTTAGAGCAATAATGCTTACAGTAGGCACAGTATAAGGAAGAAGTGAAAGCACAAGTGAAGGAATTGAGAAGTTTTATTGAAATGATGAAGTCTCAGAATAAAAAAGAGATGACACAGTTAATGAATAAATTGGATGAAGAAAAGAAGATTCATATTTCATTACAAATGGATGTGGAACATGAATTGACCAATGTAAGGAGATGTTTGTCTGAAGGATAAGGAGACAAAGTAAGGATACAAGATAAAAGGAAACATGGACACAGACCAGATCATACATGGTCCAAACAGAGGAGGGAGCGGTGTTAAGAAAGAATCACAAAGACTTTAAGAAAGAGCCAACTTCAGAGTTTCAGTTATCTGATACAGATGTGTTTTGATTAACATTGTTAATTGTTTTTCTTTTTAAGGAAAGGAAGATCACGTGCAATGATGTGCCAGTACATGATTGGACAGAGCATTGAACGTGCACAGGATTGCTAGAATGCTCCAGCACATGGCTGGGTTAAGACATGTTTTTTTAATTACTGTAAATAAAAGTTCACTAATTCTTCCAAAATATGATTCTTTACTGTTAACCCAAGATACATTTAAACAGAAGTAACATAACAGTATGTCAACAAATACACTCAAAAACTTCTATAGATGTGCTGTGGAGAGCATTCTGACAGGCTGCATCACTGTCTGGTATGGGGGGCAGGTGTGCTAATGCACAGGACCAAAAGAAGCTGCAGACAGTCATAAATTTAGTTGGCTCCATCTTGGATAATAGCCTACAAGGTACCCAGGACATTTTCAAGGAGCAGTGTCTTCTTCTTCTATATTATGTATTGCATTGAACTGCTGCTGCTAAGTTAACAAGTTTCACAACACATGCCGGTGATAATAAACCTGATTCGGATTCTGACTTAGTGTTGCCCAAAACATCATTCCTGCCAATTTCCAACTTCGCTGCAAGTGGCTGAAGAGAGCGCGAAGGCTTTAGTAATGATCTTTCAAGAATCTCTAGTTTCTGGAATGGTTCTGAAGACTGGAAAATTGCAAATGTCACTCCACTCTTCAAGAAGGGATAGAGAAAGATGAAAAGAAAATATAGGGCAGTTGATCTAAACTCTGTGGTTGGGAAGATGTTGGAGTCAATTATTAAGGATGAGATCTCAGGGTACTTGGAGGCACTTGATAAAATAGGCCATAGTCAGCATAGTTTCCTCAATGGAAAATCTTTCCTGACAATTCTGTTGTAATTCTTTAAAGAAATAACAAACAGGATAGACAAAGGAGAATCGGTTGATATTGTGTACTTGGATTTTCAGAAGGCCTTTGACAAGGTGCCACACATGAGGCTGCTTAACAAGCTATGGGCCGATGGAATTACAGGAAAGACTTGAACATTGAGAAAGCAGTTGCATATTGGTAGAGAGCAAAGAGTGGGGATAAGGGAGCCTTTTCTAACTGGCTGCCGGTAACTTGTTATGTTCCACAGTGGTCTGTGATTAACCGATTCTTATTATAACTATATAACCATATAACAATTACAGCACAGAAACAGGCCATCTCGGCCCTTCTAGTCCATGCCAAATGCTTATAATCACCTAATCCCACCTACCTGCACTCAGCCCATAACCCTCCATTCCTTTCCTGTCCATATACCTACCCAATTTTTTTTTAAATGACAATACTAAACCTGCCTCTACCACTTCTACTGGAAGCTTGTTCCACACAGCTACCACTCTCTGAGTAAAGAACTTCCCCCTCGTGTTACCCCTAAACTTTTGCCACTTAACTCTCAACTCATATCCTCTTGTTTGAATCTCCTCTACTCTCAATGGAAAAAGCCTATCCATGTCAACTCTATCTATTCCCCTCATAATTTCAAATACCTCTATCATCCCCTCTCAACTTTCTATGCTCCAAAAAATAAAGAATTAAGTTATATGTCAATGATTTGGATGACGGAATTGATGGCTTTGTTGCAGAATTTGTAAGAGGTATGAAGGTTGGTTGAAGAGCAGGTAGTTTGAGGAAGTAGAGATGCTATAGAAGGACAGATTAGGACTGTAGTGTTCTCGCTCGGCATATAAGATAACGCTGAACTAAACACCAAGGTAAACTGTTGTCAATGAAGACAGGATCACAGTAAGATTAACCGTTTACTGTTCACTCTTCCACATTAACGTATGGTGAAAACTGTTGATAAAACAATACAAGATTTGTACAGCATTTGTTTCCTTCTTGATATTACATTTACATCGTAAATACTTGCAAGAGTAAAATTACAACAACTACATTACATTAAAGTGCAGCATACAGTCAGAATCTACCTATGCCATTGACTGCTTTAAATACACTTCAACACAAACTATCCACAACTCTTTAACTAACGAAAACTTAAACCTTATCGGCCGTCATTACTTTTAACAGGATCGACGTTAACATTTTAATTCAACATATTGATTATCTCATGACTTATGGCATTGCCTCACTATGTTTGTAATGTGTAGAAGACAACTTTTCTTGTGCTGGACTCGTACATGTCAGCCCCCACCTTCCCGTTTCTCCAAACCAGTATTTTCCCACAGGATGCGGCAAAACCAGATGTGACATCATCACATGCCGCGATATATCACAGACAATGAATTTACTTTAAACAATCCTAACTTTAACTAGAAAATGCTAACAAACGAATTACTAAGCAAAAATATTATAAACTAAATAACTGCCATAAAGGCAACACAAGGACAATGGGCAAAGAAATGGCAGATGGAATACACAGTATGGTCATGAACTTTGGTAGAAGAAATGAAAGGCTTGATTATTTTCTAAGTTGAGAGAAAATTCAAAACAACTGTGCTGCAAAAGGACTTGTGCGTCATTGTGCAGAATATCCTAAAGGTTAATTTGCAGGTTGAGTCTGTGGTGAGGAAGGCAAATGCAATGTTGGCATTCTTCTCAAGAGGACTAGAACACAAAAGCACGAGTGTGATGTTGAGACTTTATAAGGCACCAGTGAGGCCACACTTGGAGTGCTATGAGTAGGTTTGTACCCCTTATCTTATATAGGATGTGCTGAAACTGGCAAGGGTTCAATGGAAGTTCATGAAAATGATTCCAGATTGAATGGCTTATCATATGAAGAACATGTGATGGCTCTGGGCCTGTAGTCACTAGAGTTCAGAAGAATGAGGGGTGACCTCACTGAAAACTATTGAATGGTGAAAGACTTTGGTAGAGTGGATGAGGAGAGTATGTTTCTTATGGTGGTCCAGAGGACACTGCTCTTTAAGAATGGAGATAAGGAGGGATGTCTTTCACCAGAGGGAAATGAATCTGTGGAATTCTTTGCCACAGGCAGCTGAGGAGGCTAAGTCTTTATGTATATTTAAGGCAGAAGTTGACAGATTCATGATTGGAGCAACACACACAAAATTCTGGAGGAACTCAGCAGGCCAGGCAGCATCCATGGATGCTTTGGACCGAAACCCTTTGGCAGTCCTGAAGCTTTGCCCCCTGCCCCAGTCCCTTAGCTGTATTCATCTGCCAAATCATCCTGTTCTTGGCGTCTGGATTGCAGAGGCAGCACTCCAGAGATTACTCACCTTGAGGTTCCGCATTTCAGCTTTCCGCCTAACTCCCTAAATTCTCTCTTCCGGACCTCCTCCCTTTTCCTACCTCTGCTATTGGTGCCAATAACTAATGAAACCAAACATTCTGAGACTTTTTAAATGACTGTGTCGCCTGATGTCTGTGTTTTTCGCTTGTGTTTCAACAGGTTCCGTGGTGTTTCTTCGTTTTGTAGCCGTCAATGGGAAGATGAATCGCAGGGTTGTATGCCTGCACACATTCTTTGAATCTTTGAATCAATGTGTACCAAGATGTATGGCTGTTCATTCTCCCCTTATTTGGTCTATTGTACTCCTTTATAATATCTCCCTTTTCACACTGTTTATTTGTTTGCATTTTTAATTCCTGTTGCAACTTAACAGGAATTTTTTATGTCTTCCACTGCACTGATGCCACAACACAACAAATATCACAACATATCTCAGTGATAATAAACCTGATTCTGTACATAGGGCAGATCCTCTGTGCATTCCTGTTAGAATCTACATTGCTTCTAGATCTCCTTTATGTTCCCAGTTGGTTCCATTTCACAGATTGAGCTAGGATGACAAAAAGTATCTTGTTAACCCTTGATGTTTTGCTGTTTAGAGTTGAATATTGGAAGGCCTGGATAATGTGGATGTGGAGAGGATGTTTCCTATAGTGTGAGAGTCTAGGACCAGAGGAACATTCATTTAGAACAGGGATGAGGAGGAATTTCCTCAGCCGGAGGGTGGTGAATCTGTGAAATTCATTTCCACAGAAGATTGTGGAGGCCAAGTCTATCTTCTTCTTCTTCAACCTTTTGATGGGAGGCTATTGTTTCTGTAATCCATTGTATCCACTGTACAGGGGATTGGCTTATACAGCTTCACCGGAGCTCTGTTGGATAACCATACCCATTTCCACCTCTCACGACTTTGAGGGTTGGACCTTGAGAGACCAAGTCACTGCAGAGGTTGAGGTAAAGCAGAGGTTGATAGGTTCTTAATTAGCCAGGGTATCAAATTTTAGGGGGCAAAGGCAGGAGAATGGGGTTGAGAGGGATAATAAATCATCCATGATGGAATGGTGGAGCAGACTCGATGGGCTGAATGGCCTAATTCTGCTCCAATGGATTTACGTCTTAAGATAGAATCCACTTATGTGAGAATTTCTGTCTGGTTAGTTCAAGGCAAAGAGGTTTTCATTCACATAAGGAACCTGAAATCTCGAAGTGTTTTCCCAGTCCACTAATCTGCATAAATTCCTCTCCAGACAAGCGAGTGCTCTGAGAGATATCAGTATTCAAGCTGCTTGTAGGAGCACAGCACCACACATCACATCTCCCTTGCATTTTCTCTGCACTGCCTCATTGACATACTCCACACGCATACTCACTTTCTTTCTTCAGCAATATAACTACATGGGGGGCTAATCATCTTTATCCCTTGTCACGCCCCCTCCCTCACTGCCCTCCCCCACCAATCCAAGTCTATCATAACAAGAATAATTAATTACAGCTTTCCCTGTAAATTGTGCACTTGGGAGAGTCTCAAAGACTGCCACAAATGCAATTATTGTTAAATGAATACCTTCTCACCATCTGCCCCCCTACTTCCAATCCCTTCAGTCTAAAATTAGACCATAAGACCATAAGATATAGGAGCAGAATTAGGCCATTTGGCCCATTGAGTCTGCTCCACCATTTCATCATGGCTCCTCCATTTTCCCACTCAGTTCCATTCTCCTGCCTTCTCCCCATATAACTTTAGGCCCTGACGAATTAAGAATCTATCAACCTCTGCCTTGGCCTTCCAATGAATTGTCTCCATAGCTGCCTGTGGCTACAACTTCCACAGATTCACCAATCTCTGTCTAGAGAAACTTCTCCCAATCTCCATTCTAAAAGGACGCCCTTCTATTCTGAGGCTATGTCCTCTGATCTTAAACTTCCTCACCATAGGAAGCATCCTCTCCGCATCCACTATATCGAAGCCTTTTTGACATTCAATAGGTGTCAATGAAGTCTCCCCTTATTCTTCTGAATTCCAGCGAGTACATGTTCATCAAGCCATCCAGCGCCCTTCATATGGAGCTGAAGCCCATGCTGTTTATGCACATTCTAGACGGTGATGTGATCTTTACCTCTTAAAGCCCACTGTAATAGGTGGTGACGCAGCACAGAAAGAGTCCACTTGGCCAGTAGCTGCTCTTTCATTGAGTATGACAATCAACTATACCAATGGACACATGCCAAACAGTGGTCTAGATCTGAATGGCTTAGTGGATCTGTTCCAACCACCCTGCCTCACTGGGCTAATGATTGTTAAGATGCTTTCTATTCATGATGAACCGATGTTCAGGGAGTGATTAATGTGAGTTGTGATGCAAAACCCAGTTATTATTGATAAGTGGATCTGTGTAGGGTCCAGCATCATAGAGCTGGACTTCTATTGATTTGCTTGCAGTGTGAGTTATATGGAGAATGAGAGTCCTGAAGCCATGATGCATGGAAACCGGCCCTTCGGCCCATTGAGTCCTTGCTGTCCATCAAAGACAATCAGATTTAGGCTTATTGTCACTGACGTACATTCGGTGGCCATCTTATTAGGTACCTCCTGAACTTAATAAAGTGGCCACTGAGTGTATGTTCATGCTCTGCTACTGCTGTAGCTCATTCGCTTCAAGGTCTGATGTGTTGTGTGTTCAGAAATGCTTTTCTGCACACCACTGTTTTAATGCGTGGTGATTTGAAGTACTGTCACCTTCCTGTCAGCTTGAAGCAGCCAAGCAATTCTCCTCTAACCTCTCTCATTAACAAGGTGTTCTCGCCCACAGAACTGCAGTTCACTGGATGTTTATTTTGTTGCTCTTTTTTTGCACCTTTCTCTAAACTCTAGAGACTGTTGTACTTGAAAATCCCAGGTAGTCAGCAGTTTCTGAGATACTCAAACCACCCCATCTGGCACCAACAATCATTCCATGGTCAAAGTCACTTAGATCACATTTCTAGTATTTCGTCTGAACCTCTTGACGGTGTCTGCATGCTTTTACACACTGAGTTGCTGCCATATGATTGATGATTAGTTATTAACCAGCAGTGTACAGGAGCACATAATAATTCATAGATAGGATATGAGGTGAGTTAGCGTGTATTCTGGAATTAGGGTATATAGCAAATACTAATTTCACCGGCAACCAATCGTCAGACCTGAATGTGGATTGTAAATTAAATTTGAAATACAGCCCTGAACAATAGTATTCCTGGAGCTGTAGACTGAAGTTGATTACACACTAGACAATCCTGATTAACATTCCTTTTGGTGCCTGGAGTGTGGGTGCAAATAAGGAGGTGTTTGAAACCTATATGTAATTCAAAGAAAGCATTGAAGTTACATTGTAATGATAGAATTGTCCTGCTATTACTTTAGATCTTTAGTCAATAAGATACCTGTTTCTTGTGGCTTTGTTCAGTTACAACATAGTGTCGCACCTCCACCCTGAGAGTGACTTCATCAGTGTCATCAGATGAAGAGGCCAAGGACTGACATGTTTGAACAGGAACTGGGATAGGAATTAAAATGATTGGCCTCACCTGCCATATCCAACACATATTTCTCTGTAACTTTCACTATCTTCAATTAGACCCTACCACCAAACACATCTTTACCTCCATGCTTTTCACAGGGATTGTTCCCTTCGTGCTTCCCTTGTCCCTCAGCACTAATTTCCCTCCGAGCACATAAACATGCAAGTGTCAGAAATGCTACAGCTGTCCATTGACCTCCTCCTTCACCTCCATTCAGTGCCCCAAATTGTCCTTCCAGGTGGGGCAACAGTTCACCTGAACATCTGTTAAGGTCATCTACTGTATTTGTTGCTCCTGATACAGCCTCCTCTATATTGGTGAGATTCAACGTAGACTGGGAGACTGCTTTCTCAACCCTTTTGTTTCATTCATAATAAGCAGGATTTCCAGATGGCTAAACATTTTAATTCCTATTCTCATTTCTGTTTAGACATGTCAGTCCATGACTTCCTTTTCTGCCATGAAGAGGCAATTCTTAGGGTGGAGGAGCAACATTTCACATTCTGTTTAGGTAGCCTCCTGGTAATTTTTAGCTCTTCCCTTTGTCTCTTCTTCTATTCCCCTCTCCACCTTCTTATCTCTTCTCCTCACCTGCCTATCACCTCCCCCTGGAAACCCCCCCCCCCCCCTTCATTTTCTCCAATGCTTCACTGTCCTTTCCTATCAGATTCCTTCTTCTTTAGCCCATTGCCTTTCCCACCTATCACCTCCCAGCTTCTTACTTCATTCCCCTTCTCCCATCCCACTCACCTGGCCTCGAAATGTTGACTTAATTTATTTCCATAGATGCGCCTGACTTACTGAGTTCCTCCGCATTTCATTATTATTATTTTTGTTTATTTGTATTTGCAGTTTATCCTTTTTTTGCATATTGATTGCTTGTTAGTCTTTGTGTGTAGTTTTTCGTCATTTCTGTTGTATCTCTTTGTAGTAATGTGAATACCCACAAAAAATGAATCTCAGGGTTGTACACACACACACACACACACACACAAAGTGAACATATGAAGCATGTGGTTTAATAGTTTTGACTTTGTGCCAACCAAGAAACAATTATTGACCAGGTGGCACAGGTAGTAGAGACAGCCTCACAGTGCCAGAGACCCGGGTTCAATCCTGTCCCTGGTATACCCCACATTCTAAATTGCCCCAAGTATATCAAGAAAGAGTTTGAAACTGTGGGGAGAATGAATTGTGTTGAATATAGGATTAGAATAAATTATTGGTTGATGGCCAGCACAGACAGACATGAAGGGCCAAAAAGCCTGTTCCCTTGCTGTGGCACTTTCCCTGACTCTGACCACTGATGCCTACATTTTTACAAGAGAAAAAGAAAAGGGTAAACAATATTTTTACTTTCCAGATAAAGTCTGCTGGAGAGATATCAAAAACTGATGCCTCAAGAAGGCATCAATTATTAAAGACTCTCACCATGCGGTGCTTGCCCGCTTCTCATTACTGCCAAAGGGGAGGAGGCACAGGAACCTGACAATGTTTTACAAACAGCTTCTTCCTCCATCAGATGTCAAAACAGTCCATGAAACTGTGAACACTGACTCACTATTCCTCTTTTGCACTATTGATTGCTTTTTTTTAACTTTTTTATTGTAACCGATAGCAATTTTTAAATGTCTTACACTGTACTGCTGCCACAAGACAATAAACTTCACAACTAATGTCAGTGATAATAAACCTGACTCTGATTCTGGTTCTGCACAGATAGGATTGTGGATCCAGTAATATTTATATGAGTCTGTTGATGTTGAGAGTCCAGTGAAACTGCAAGGGCAGAGATTTACAGTAAGCTGAGCACGAGCAGACATGTTTACAGAGTTAAGGCAGGTGAACTAGGAGCTCAGCTCAGCTGTGATCGAGTTGAAAGGGTGAGGCTGTTTGGATGGGTTGAAGGCATCACCTCTCCGGCAGGCGTTATCTGTAAAGATATTGTTTACCCTTTTCTTATTCTCTCCTCATAATGTGGGCAGCAGTTGTCATAGAGTAACACAGTGAGGAGAGAGGCTATATGGCCCTTCATCTCTGTGCTGTGGGACACACCAGTAGGATTTCAGAATTGATCTACTACTGAGAGGAAGGAGATTGAGAAGCGGAAAAGATTGCAAGCAGATTAATCACCTGGACTAGATGGGCTTCATACGATGGTTCAAAAAGAGGTAGTTGAAGAGATTGTGGTAATCATTCAAGAATCATTAGATTCTGGAATGCTTACAGAGGACAGAAAATTTTCAAGTGCCACTTGCTCTTTAGGAAGGGAGGGAGACAAAAGACAGGAAGTTATAGGCCAGTAGCCTGACTTCAATGGTTGGGAAGGTGTTGGGGTCCATTATTAAGGATGAGGTTTCAGGATAGTTGGAAGCTCATGATAAAAAAGGCCAAAGTCAGTATGGTTTCCATAAATAAGCCAACATCAGTTATAATGAGCATGACTTTGTTTCTGATTCTGCATGGATAAGGTTGTGGAAATCCAAGTCATGTAGGTTTGGAGGTCAAGTCATTGCATACATTTAATGTGGATGTACTTTCTTGATGAGGAAGGGTGTCAAGGGTTGAGGGCTGAAAGCAAGAAAATGGAGTTGAGAGTGATAATAAATTAGCCATGAAAGAATGGTGAAGCAGACTCGATGGGCCAAACTGCTAATGCTGCTCCTATGTTGTATGATCTTATGGTCATAATGCCCTTCTTTCCCTCAGGTGAAGAGCTCCTAGGTTCTGGTGCCCAGTGACCAGAACATAAGATATAGGAGCAGAATTAGGTCATTCTGTCCATTAAGTCTACTCCAAGCCTGGAGAAACTCATGTAGAGACAGGGAGAATGTGCAAACTCCTCACGGACAGCATCTGAGGTCAGGATTGAAACTGAGTCTATAGATTTGTGAGGAAGTGTCTCCACCAGGTATGTCAGTGTGTCTTTGCAGGATCTGAATGTAATTGTATCGAACATAGGGCACAGAACAGTACAACACAGTAGAAGCCTTTCGGCCCCCGATGTTGTGCCAACTTATACAAACCATCTCAACAATCATACCTCCTACATAACCCGTGACTTTCTATTGTTCCTGCACCCATGTGTCTATCTAAGTATTTTGAATATCCCAATTGTATCAACCTCTAGCACCTCTAGGGTGTTCCAGACACCCACCACTCTCTTTGTAAAAAAAATCTGCCTCTCACATCTCTGCTAAACTTTTCTCCACTCACCTTAAATGGATGTCCTCTGGTTGTGGCCATTTCTCCCTTGTAAAATCAGTGGTGGCCACTCATTCTGTGCTCAGTGGCCAGTTTATTAGGTGTCAGAATACAGTGGCCACTGAGTGTAAGGTTGTGGTCGTCTGCTGCTTAGCATATCCATTTCAAGGTTCAACGTGTTATGTGCTCAGAGATTCTCTTATGCAATCACTGTTGTAAGACGCTGCTAATTGAGTTTCTGCTGCCTCCCTGTCAGCTTGAACCAGTTTGGCCAATCTCCTCTGACCTCTCTCGTTAACGAGGTGTTTTCATTCACAGAACTGACACTCACTCGATGCTTTTTCTTTGGTTTTTCACACCAGTCTCTGTAAACTCTAGAGAGTGTTGTATGTGAAAATCCCAGAAGATCAGCAGTTTCTGACATATTCAAACCGCACTGTATGGTACCAACCATCATTCCACAGTCACATTTCTCCCCCATTCTGATGTTTGGTCTGAGCAATATCTGAACCTCTTTGACCATGTCCGCATGGTTTAATGCATTGAGTTGCTGCCATGTGATTGGCCGACCAGATATTTGCATTAATAAGCAGATGTACAGTGGAACCTAATGAAGTGGCCAGCGAGTGTAAATATGTATCATGCCTGACTTTTATTTTTCTCAGCCCCATTCTCTGACCTTCTCCCTGTAACCTTAACCACCTTACCTATCAAGATCTTCTCAAGTATACACAATGAATCCCACAAACTTACCACTTTCCGGCTAAAGGAATTCCTCCTCATCTCTGTTCTGGACTATAAGACCATAAGATACGGGCTATTTTGCCCATAAAATCTGCTCCACCATTTCATCATAGGCTTCAATGAGGTCACCCCTTATTAACATAGAACATAGAATAGTACAGCACATTACAGGCCCTTCGGCCCACAATGTTTTGCCGCCCCTCAAACCCTGCCTCCCATATAACCCCCCACCTTAAATTCCTCCATATACCTGTCCAGTAGTCTCTTAAACTTCACTAGTGTATCTGCCTCCACCACTGACTCAGGCAGTGCATTCCACGCACCATCCACTCTCTGAGTGAAAAAATTCTTCTGAATTCTAGTGAATACAAGCCCAGAGCTATCAAACACTCTTGATATTATAACCATACGACCATATAACAATTACAGCACGGAAACAGGCCATCTCGGCCCTTCTAGTCCGTGCTGAACACTTACTCTCACCTAATCCCACCTACCTGCACTTAGCCCATAACCCTCCATTCCTTTCCTGTCCATATACCTATCCAATTTTTTTTTAAATGACAATACCAAACCTTCTACTGGAAGCTCGTTCCACACTGCTACCACTCTCTGAGTAAAGAAGTTCCTCCTCGTGTTACCCTTTAACTTTTGCCCCTTATTATTACAAGCCACTCAGCCCTAGAATAAATTTCATGAATCTCCTTTGAAACCTTTCCTGTTTCAGCACATCTTTTGTAAGATAAGGGGCCCTAAACGGTTCATAAAACACCAAGTGGGCCTCACCAGTGCTTTATAAAGACTCAACATTACATTCTTACATTTATATTCTAGTCCTCTTGAAATGAATGCTGACATTGCCTTCCTCACCACAGATTCAATCTGTTCTGAAGGGACATCCTTTATTCTGAGGCTGTGACCTCTAATCCTAAACTCTCCTATTAACGGAATCACCCTCTCAACATCTACTCTACCCAGCCTTTTGATATTTGGTCGGTTTCAATTAGATGTCCCCTCAACCTAGACTCCCCTGAGTACAGGTCCAGAGCCATCAAACTCTCCTCGTATGTTATGCCTTTCATTCCAGGGACCATTCTTGTGAAACTCCTCTGGACCCTCTCCTAGGGCAACACAACCTTTCTTAGATACAAGGCTCAGAATTGCTCACAATATTCCACTGTGGTCTGTCCAACTGTTTGAGTGAGTAACAAAGTAGGATATTGTGATGTTATGTCATGCCTAGTTTCACTCCCTTTGGGACACTTACCAACCCTGTTGTTTAAGTGAAATGTTTTATGTTCTAGGTTGAGCAACATCACTAATTGCTTCCATCGTTTGATCGTGGAGGTTTGACCGTTATTTATCCCAGCCAGCATTTTCCAGGATGTACTGAGCTGAAGGAGAGAAAGGTCAATGAGAGGCCAGCTTCCTAATGGATATCCTATGTGACCAACTTTCACAGAAGGAAGAGATATCCAGGAAGCTAATGAGAACTTCACAAGATGCCTTCCGCTATCGTGTTATTAAGAGCTTCCATTACCACGCCCATCCATTTCCCTATATTATCTTTCAACCCACAGCCCTCTTCCACCTTCAGCCTCTTGCTCACTCCTAGTCAGAATCATTCCAACATTTCTACCATCGGGGAAGGTCAAGGAACCTGAAGACCCAAACTCAACGTTTTAGCAACAGCTTTTGATGCTGTAGGTTCAAAAGGTTGCATGTTCTGAGAAGATCTTCTGCACTCCATTATTGTAATGTTTGGTTATCTGAGTCACCTGTCGCCTTGAACCAGTCTGGCCGTTCTCCTCCGACTTCTCTCATTAGTGTTGTTGCCCACAGAACCGATACTCACTAGGTTCTTTTTTTGTTTTTCACACCATTCCCTGTAAACTCTAGAGACTGTTGTGCATGAAAATCCCAAGAGTTCAGCAATTTCTGAGATCATCAATCCACCCCATGTGGCACAAAGAACCATTCCATGGTCAAAGATCACATTTCTTCCCAATCCTGATGTTTGGTCTGAACAACAGCTAAACCTCTTGACCATGTCTGTGGGTGCTTTTGTGCATTGAGTTGCTGCAACACGACTGGTTGATTAGATAATTACATTAATGAGCAGATGCGCAGGTGTTCTTAATGAAGAGGCCAGCAAGTCTATAACTTTGTAATTAAAATTAAAATATCAGATTTTAAATACAAATGTTTGTGCACAGAAAATAGGCCCCACAGCCCACAAATGCTAGTCGCGGTTACTCTGGATTGTAACTTGATCTCTCAACCTTGCCCACTATTTAATGTTCATGGATGATCTACCTCGTCGTATCTGACACATGCCCATGTCCCATGATCCCATTAACATCCAGGAATATATCAATCTGAAAACAATTGAGAGCTGAGTCTCACAGCCCTACGACATAAAGAACAGGAGCAGGCATAGTCTATTGGGAAGTTATGTAGTTCAGCTTAGTTCTGAGACGAAGCTATATTGCGCCAATCATAACATATTAAGACAATCTTCTCTGAGTTTCGTCATCTTGTCATGTTGGACAGGCTTGAGAGTTCCTGAGATCCCACGAGTGAGTCCGTCTGGATTTTAGCCTTCCGGCGCAAAGCTCCTGGTAGGGCCACCAGTGGAGGTAAGGTCAAGGAGGGGTTTCCAGACCAAAACCCCAATGGCAGAAGATGATGACACTTCACAATGGCAGTGGTGGGGGAGGAAGGCTGCAGAACACGTGGATACATGGTTGTCTTGCATTCCATGTTACTGTTCCCTGACCAGATCTGCCGGGGTTGGTGTGGTAGCTGCTCGTGCATCAACCTCCCCAAGTTAAACAAAGTCGCTCACTCACAGACTCCCTTTGGTGAACATCATACTCAACTCGAATGATCACACTATTACTAACGTGACAAACTTCAGCCAGCATCTTCAGTAACGGAGATTACTAAATTGCTGGATTGTCAAAAGAACACTTCTTCCACTCCTTCCCTACAGGGAAGGAATCCTATCTTCCTTACGCTGCCTGAGCTCTCTGCGATTCTAATGCTGTTAACCCTTCATGGTCTCCTCAGTTCAAAGCAATTATGAAAATTATCAAAGTTGATTTTTCCTTCCATGTCCGCACTTCAGAAATAAATTAAACTACCTGCTGTTATAAGATTCTTGAAAGGACCTCTTGTGCGAGAGAGTAGTTAAGAAGGCATAAGGCTTGATTGCCTTTATTAGTTGAGACACTGAGTCCAAAAGTCAGGACATTATGTTGCAGTTTTATAAAACTCTTGTTAGGCCAGCTCTGGAGTATTGCATACATTTCGATCCGTGCATTATAGAAAGTATGCCAAGGCTTTGGCTATTACTAAGGAGAAGGTGCTTGGGAAGCTGAAAGGAGTAAAATACACTCCAGGGTTCTGAAACAAATAGCTGAAGAGATTGTGGAGGCATTCATAATGATCTTTCAAGCTTCTCTGAATTCTAGAATGGTTCCATAAAACTAGAAAATTGAAAATATCACTCCATTGTTTCAGAAGGGAGGGAGGCAGAAGAAAGGAAACTATAGGCCAGTTGGTCTGATTTCAGTGGTTGGAAAGATTTTGGAGTCCATCATTAAGGAGGAGGGTTCAACATATAAAATAGGCCAAAGTTAGCATGGTTTACTTCAGGGGAAATTTTGCCTGACAAAATAACAAGCAGGATCGACAAAGGAGAATCAGTGGATGTTATGTACCTGGATTATCAGAATGCTGTTCATCGACTATAGCTCAGAGTTTAACATCATTCCCACAATCCTGATTGAAAAGCTACAGAATCTGGGGCTCTGTACTTCCCTCTCCAACTAGATCCTCAACTTCCTAACCAGAAGACCGTAATCTGTGTGGATTGGTGATAATATCTCCTCCTTGCTGACGATCAACATTGGCATACCTCAGGGGTGTGTTCTTAGCCCACTGCTCTCTACTCTCTCTATACCCATGACTGTGTGGCTAGGCATAGCTTAAATACAATCTATAAATTTGTAGATGATACAGCCATTGTTGGTAGAATCTCAGATAGAGATGAGAGGGCGTACAGGAGCGAGATATACTAGCCAGTTGAGTGATGTCGCAGCAACAACCTTGCACTCAATGTCAGGACGATGAAAGAACTGATTGTGAACTTCAGGAAGGGTAAGACGAAGGAGCACATACAAATGACACAAACGTTGGAGGTGTTGTGGATAGTGTGGAGGGCTGTCAGAGGTTACAGCAGGACACTGATAGGTTGCAAAACTGGGCTGAGAAGTGGCAGATGGAGTTCAACCCAGATAAGTGTGAGGTGGTTCAATTTTGGTAGGTTAAATATGACGGCAGAATATAGTATTAATGGTAAGACTCTTGGCAGTGTGGAGGATCAGAGGGATCTTGAGGTCCGAGTCCATAGGACACTCAAAGCAGCTGCGCAGGTTGACGCTGTGGTTAGGAAGGCATACAGTGTATTAGCCTTCATTAATTGTGGAATTGAATTTAGGAGCCGAGAGGTAATGTTGCGGCTATATAGGACCCTGGTCAGACCCCACTTGGAGTACTGTGCTCAGTTCTGGTCGCCTCACTACAGGAAGGATGTGGAAGCCATAGAAAGGGTGCAGAGGAGATTTACAAGGATGTTGTCTGGATTGAGGAGAACAGGTTGCCTTGTGAGAACAGGTTGAGCGAACTCGGCCTTTTTAGAGGTGACCTGATAAGAGGTTTATAAGATGATGAGAGGCATTGATTGTGTGGATAGTCAGAGGCTTTTTCCCAGGGCTGAAATGGTTGCCACAGGAGGACACACGTTTAAGGTGCTGGCTGCAGAGGAGATGTTATGGGTAAGTTTTTTACTCAGAGAGTGGCGAGTGCGTGGAGTGGGCTGCCAGCAACAGTAGTGGAGGCGGATACGATAGGGTCTTTTAGATAGGTACATGGAGCTTAGAAAAATAGAGGGCGATGGGGAAGTCTAGTAATTTCTGAGGTAGGGACATGTTCGGCACAATTTTGTGGGCTGAAGGGCCTGTGTTGTGCTGTAGGTTTTCTATGTTTCTAATCCTCATCAGACGTGGAGCAAGTGAGCAATTCCAAGTTCCTGGCTGTCAAGATCTCTTAGGATCAAACATGGCCCCAACATATCGATGCACCTACAAAGAAGGCAAGATCATGCCTATATTTCATTATGAGTTTGGAGTGATTTGGTTTGTCAAATAAAAACTTAAAACTTAAAAACTTCAATAGATGTACAAAGGACAGCATCCAGATAGGCTACATCCCTGTTTGACATGTGGGAGCTGCTGCACAGGACCAAAAGAAACCACAGAGAGTGATAAAATTAGTCTGCTCCATCTTGAGTACTAGTCTCCATAGTAGCCAAGACATCTTCAAGGAGCGGTATCTCAGAAAGGTGATGTCCATTACTAAGGGCCCCCAGGACCCAGGACATACTCTCATCTCACTGTTACCATCAGGAAGGAGGTGCAGAAACCTGAAGGCACACACTCAATTGCTCTGGAATTCCGCTTTGCCATTCGATTTCAAAATGGAAATTGAACCCATGAACACTACCTCACTTTTTAAAATATATTTTTTGCACTATTTTTAGTCTATTCAATATACATACATATAGACTTACCGTAATTTATTCATTTATTTTTCTTTCTGTATTATCATGTATTGCATTGTTCTGCTGCTGCTGAGTTAACAAATCTCATGCACATGCCGGTGATAATAAACCCGATTCTCTTTCTCATTCTCATTCCAAATTCCAGTGAGTATAGGCCCATTAATTGGTGCACATATAGTAACTCTTTCATATCAGAATCGTTCTCAAGAACGTTCTCTGAACCCTCTCCAATACCGACATATCCTTTCCTAGATAAGGAAGGGGCCCAGAACTTCTCACAATGAGGCCTCAACATCACATCTATTTAGAAAATAGTCTATGCCTTTATTCCTTCTACCAAAATGCATGACCATGCACTTCTCTACATTATATTCCATCTACTACGTATTTGCCCATGCCCCTAGTCTGTCCCAAGGCAGTGGTGCCAACACAGACCCCTGTGGAACACTACTAGTCACTGGCAGTGAACCAGAAAAGGCTCTTTTTATTCCCAATTTTTGCCTTCTGCCAGTCAGCCTCTCTTCTATCTATGCTAATATCTTTCCTGTAACACCCTGGTCTCTTATCTTGTTAAGCAGATTTAAGTGCAGCACCTTGTCAAAGACCTTCTGACAATCCAAATAAACAACATCCACTGACTCCCTTTTGTCTATCCTGCCTGTTATTTCCTTAAAGATTTCCAACAGGTTTGTCACACAAGATTTCCCCAAGGGGAGATTGCAGAAGAACTTAGACAAATTGAATACAGAAGGAAGGATGTGATGTTGAGGCTTTTTAGGCACTGGTGAGGCCTCACTGTGAGACCTCACTTGGAGTATCATGAGCAATTTTGGCCTCTTTCCTAAAAAGATATGTTGGCATTGGAGAAGGTCCAGAGGATATTCGCAAGAATAATTCCTGGAATGAAGGGGTTAATATACAGTCTATGAAGCATTTGATGGCTTTGAGCCTGTACTTGCTGAAGTTTAGAAGAAGGGGGAGGGGGAATCTCATTGAAACCTATCAAATATTGAAAGGCCCAGATACAGTAGATGGGAGAGGATGTTTCCTATAAGGGGGAAGGTCTAGCTCAGAGGGCACAGCATCAAGTTAGAGGGATATGCATTTAGAACAGAGATGAGGAAAAATTTCTTTAACCAGAGGGTGGTGAATCTGAGAAGAAGGCAATGCCCAGATAATAGGGGTGCTTGAAGGTAAATATCACCTTCCTGAAATGTCATTTTTTGTAGATGGTGACAATGAAGTATCCTGAGTGTCCTTAGGGAGAGTCAGCATGGCTTTGTGGTTGACAGGGCATGCCTTCCCAATTTGATTGAGTTTTTTGACAAGGTGATGAGAAAGATTGATGAGGTTTGGGCAGTGGAAGTTGTCTACATGGATTTTAGTCAGGCGTCTGATAAATTCCCTCATGGGAGGCTAATCCAGAAGATTAAGATGCATAGGGTCCATGGCTGTTTCAGAATTTTTCTTTCTGTTCCTGTTTCAGGATTCAGAACTGACTTGCGCATAGAAGACAGGGGATAGTGGTTGAAGTGATTTATTCCAGCAGAGTTCTGTGACTAGTTGAGCTCTGCAGGGATCTGTGCTGCCACTCAAATGTATATAAATGACCTGGATGAAAATGTAGATGGGTGGGTTAGTAAGTTTGTGGATGTTACCAAGACTGGTGGAGTTGTGGGTAGTATAGAAGACTGGTAAAGAATACAGCACAATATAGATCAGTAGCAGATATGGGCTGAGAAATGGCAGATGGAGTTTAACCAGATAAATGTGACATGTTGCACCTTGGTAGGGAAAAAGCAAAGAGACAGTACACTGTTAAGGGCAAGTTTCATAACAGTGTTGCTGAACGGAGAGATCTTGGGATCCAAGTTCATAGCTACTTGCAAGTGGCTACACAGGTTGATAAGGTGATTAAAAAAGGCATATGGAGTGCTTGCTTTGATAGTCAAAGCATTGAGTTCAAAAGTCAAGAGATAATGTTACAACTTTATAAAACTCTAGTTAGGCCGTATCTGGAGTATTGCGTATAGTTCTGGTCCTCCCACCATAGGAAAGATGTTGGAGCTTTGCAGAGAGTGCAGAAAAGGTTTACCAGGATGCTGCTGCATAAACTTGGGTTGTTTTCTCTTGATTGCTGGAGGCTGAGGGGAGATTTAATAGATATTTATAAGATTATGAGAGCCATAGATAGAGCGGACAGAGAGTATATGTTTCCCAGGGTTAAAATGTCCAATACCAGAGGGCATGCATTGAATGTGAGAGAGGGTAGATTCAAGGGAGATGTGAGGAGTAAGTTTTTTACTGAGGGAGTAGTGGGTGACTGGAATGTGTTGTCTGGCATGGTGCTGGAGGTAAATGCATTCGAGGTTTTTAGGAGATGTTTGGATAGGTACATAGATGTAAGGAAGATGGAGGGATATGGGCATGATGCTTGGTTGTTTTTGATTTGCTTTTTAGATGGTTCGGGACTAAATTGTGGGACTGACGGCCTGTTCCTGTGATATACTGTTATGTGTTCTGATGGTGGGGAGAGTTGGTATTTAACTGACTGAGTCCACCACTCTCTAACGACAAACACAAACGCTGGAGGAACTCAGCCAGTCAGGCAGCATCTATGGAAATGAATAAACAGTCGACCTTTGGACTGAGACCATATTATCCGCCATCTTAGCAGTGGATTCCATAGATGCTGCCTGTCCTTCTGAGTTCCTCCAGCATCTTGTGCTTGTTACTCTGGATTTACAGCGTCTCCAAACTTTCTTGTGTTTAATGTCCACTGCTCTCTGTAGCCCCTTGTATTTCTTCTCATTGGAGCTTCCATACCAGGTTCTGATACATCACTTCTCCTTCAGAGGGTATTTTTCTAAAGTCCAACCTGAGTCGAAGTTAAGCATATGGTCATCTGCACAAGTCCATGAATGCATAGCTATGATGGCAAACTCACTTTGCAGAAGCATCACCGGCACATAGCAACATTCACAAGAAAAACATGAATTAACCATAAATTATACACAGTTTTTTCAAGTAAGGGCACAACTAGAACCAAGAAAAAAATTCCATTTTAGTGCTAAGTAGTCACAGTGTAATTAGGCGATTAGGGTTGTGTCATTTGGCTCAAGGACTGTCACGGTCCGGTCCGTGGACACCAGACTCCAGGTCTTCTGGCTGTCCGTTGTTTCAGTTCGGCTTAATCACAGGCACCTGATTCTCATATCGGGGCTGGAATATAAGTGGCCCTGGGTTCAAATGTGGTTGTTGGTTTGTCTTGTTGGTATCCTGTCCTTGCCTCTGTGGTCTAAGTCAGGCTGTCTTTGATGTTACCCTGAGACTGGACTGTTCCCTTCCTTCCCTCTGAAGCCTGGCCTGCAGTCCTGCCAGCTACCCGTGCCTGAAACCCTACTGGTAACCTTGCCTGTGTCCTCACCTGTATCGCTGTCAAGTTCAGCTGCTGGAGTGAGACCGGAGCCTTGTCATGTCAACAGAAGGAACTATCTATTGTTGAGCTTGGAACTGTCTCTTTGTGTCCCTGTGTTTAGTGTCTGTGTAAAGCCCTGGCCCTATGTCCTGTTCCCAAGGAGGGGTCCTGGCTCTGTGAAAAGCCCTGGCCCTACGTCCTGTTCCCAAGGAGGGGTCCAGTCCAAGGCTCTGAGGAGGTTCCAGTCCATGTTCAAGGCTCCGAGGAGGTTCCAGTCTGTGTCCAAGTCCAAGTCGTAGCCTAGGCCCTGAGTCCTGGTCTCCTCCAGAGCTAGTGTCCATGTACAGTTACGCCTCTCCCTGCTTCTGCTTTGCTCTCCCTCGACCTAGGCTCTGAGTTCCTGCTCTCTCTCGATCAAGACCAAGTCTGAACTTCATGTCCTTGTCCAGCCCTGGAGTCCCGCATCCTACCTCCACGTCCAGTCCTGTTGCCTTGCCACATCCAGTCCTTGCCTGAATCCGGAGTCCAAGCCTGCGGCAAGACCCAGGTTCCCGGTCCCTGTCCAGTCTCTGGCTCGGAATCCTTATCCAGGTTCCTAGTTCCTAGTTCCCAGTTCCTAGTTCCTTGTCCAGGTCTCACTTTCCTACTCTAGTCCTAGCCCATGCCCTGTCTCCTAGTCTTGTCCAGGGCCTGTGTCTTGTCCAGTGCCATTTCTTCCCCACTTCCCTTGCTTTCTTGATACACCTAGTCCTCTCCCCAGTACTTCAGTGTCTGTGTCTTGCATTTGGGTCCGTTCCCAACACCCACCTTATTACAAGAACTGAATGGTTGAAGGAAAGTGCAATCACAAACAAGAGAAAATCTCCAGATGATAGAAATCCAAACAACACACACTCTCTCACACACCCTCTCTCTCTCACACACTCTCTCTCACTCACACACCTGGCAGAATTCAGCAGTCCAGGCAGCTTCCATGGAAAAGAGTAGACAGGTCCTAATGAAAGGTCTTGGGCTGAAACATCGACTGTTTATTCTCTTCCATAGATGCTGCCCTGCCTGTTGAATTCCTCCAGCATTTCGTTGTGATTGTTTAAAGGGAAGTTGCTGTCTTTGATGGTGTGGGACTTCAGGCTTCTGTCCTTCCTCTCTGATGGTAGCTGTGAGAAGATGGCATGGCCTGGGCGATAGGGTTCTTTGATGGTGATGGATCTTGAGGCAGCACCTTAAGTAGATACTACCGATGGTGGGGAGGGATGTGGTATGATGCATTGCGCTGAGTTCACTACTCTCTGCAGCTTCTATTGTACCTGTACGTTGAACCTTAGGCAGCCAGTTAGGATACTTCTAACATTACTCTGTAGGAGTTTGTCAGAGAGTTCAGAGAGTAATTGGTTAGTTTGGTGTTGAAGTACCATGAAGTACCTACAAATATATTCTGACTGGCTGCATCACCGTCTGGTATGGGGTGGGGGGGGGGTGGAGTGGCGGTTGAAATAAGTTGCAGAAACGTTTAAAATTAGTGAGCTCCATCACTAGCCTCCAGCCTGCATAGTATCCAAGACATCTTTAAGAAGCAGTGCCTAAGAAAGCTGGCATACATCCCCACCTTGTCCTCTTTACACTGTTACCACCAGGAAGAAGGCACAGCTTCACCTCCTCTGCCATCCGATTTCTGAATGGACATTCAACCCATGAACACTACCTCACTCCTTTTTTTATTT
The DNA here is from genome assembly GCF_030144855.1 of Hypanus sabinus. Lineage (NCBI taxonomy): Eukaryota > Metazoa > Chordata > Chondrichthyes > Myliobatiformes > Dasyatidae > Hypanus > Hypanus sabinus. The sequence goes on from NC_082707.1 coordinate 17,445,894, forward strand.
CTGTTTTACTCTACTTATTTTAATGATTTAATAGACGTACATATAATGTAATTTTTTTCCTCTATTTATTTATCATGTAACTCAGAGTACTGCTGCCATAAAGTTTAACAAATTTCACGACACTGCCCGTGATATTAAACCTAATTTTGATTCTGATCCTGATTCTGACGTGTGGGGGGTTGAAAACTAATTTCAATCAGGTGTTATGGGGGTAATGCAAATGAGAACCAGTCTTCAAAAAAAATCACTTCACACGTAAATTGCGGTAGTAATCTGACACCATTTTCTGCAAAGAGCCATCTCTCACTGCAGTGGAGAAAGAAAGCTATTTTAAATGTGTCACTTCTGAACAAAGGTATCTGAATAGAGAGGTGTTCTTGCCACTTGAGGATTCCTCCCTTTGTAAATCTGTATTTCCATGCAGCAACTTTCCGGCTTTCAAAATGTCAAAATAAGCTATGTAATTGTAATGATTAAGACTGTATGTAATCACCTGCTGTCATATTTGCACTTTAAGAGTATAAAAATGTGAGGTACTTTGAATTCATAGAGATTCTTCTGAGAGATTTATCCAGGAGAGAGTTTTCCATCATCTTTTCTCCTGAACGTTTGCTTGTGCTGGATAAAGACAATTACATCTAGAGCTTTGTACGGTTCATTCAGTCACAACGTTAGCCAGCGATTGACTTCAGTTGTTCGAAGTTCGCAGTACAATTATTCTCAAAGTATACATACTATAGACAACCTTGAGGTTTGTCTCCTTCCAGGCAGCAACAATACAAAGAAACTCAATAGAACCCGTTTATAAAAAAGACTGTCTAACACCCAATGTTCGGGGGAAGAAAAACAAATCGTACCAACAATAAAAGTAAGCAAGTAGCTTGCAGAACTGAAGTTCATGAAAGTGAGTTGGCAGAATGAGGCCAGCGGGCCTGTTGATTGTAGACCACAGCTTCAGTTCAGTGCTACGACAGTTAAACCTTGCTGAGCAGCAAGCTGAACAGACCCATCCCTCACCTTCAGCCCCAACACACTAATCTCTTCAACCTGGCCCTGTGCTTGAATCATACAAACCTCAGGCCGTGCCCTGTGGCCGCACCACGTTCTCAGTAATATTGGTAATATTGCCAGAAATATAACCAGTCTAAATGCTATTATTGGTATTGTTCAAAGGTTTAAAGGTTCATTTATTATCAAAGTATACAGCTCTCAAATCCCTATTTTTCAGATAGTCACAAAACCAAACAAGAAAGGATCAGCAGCACAGTCATCAACCCCCAAATCTCCCCTCCCTGCACAAAAAATGAACCAAAATGGAACAGGCACATCCACCCCCAAATCCCTTTCCCCCCACACAAAAAACAAGAAAGATTGGGCGAAAATACAGAATATAAAAAAGCTACAGTCCAAGTCCATATCCAAAATGCAGAAAACCTGGATAATATTCTCCAGACACAGCAGAAGGCATTTGCCTCTCTGGCAGCAGTGTGATACCCTGCAGTAAAAAGGCAACCTCCTCTCTCCATAGCAGAGTGATCCGACCAGTGATCAAAAGGCAGTCTCTTCTCTCTGTAGCAGGGCGATTACATCAGCAATGAAAAGACAGTCTCCTCTCTCCATAGCAGAGTGATCTGACCAGTGATCAAAAGGCAGTCTCTTCTCTCTGTAGCAGGGCGATTACATCAGCAATGAAAAGACAGTCTCCTCTCTCCATAGCAGAGCAATCCCACCAGCCATCAAAAGACATTTTGCCCTCCGCTCGCCTAATTGCATCCAAATAGCACAATGCTGAAAGTAATAGCAGAATATACGCTCAGTCAGAGATGCTCTTCTGTACACCAATGACGAAACACGTGGTTATTTGAGTTACTGTCACATTCCTCTCTGCTTGAACCAGTCTGGCCATACTCCCCTGACCTCTCTCATTAACGAAGTGTTTTCACCCACAGAACTGTCACTTACTGGATGTTTTTTTTGTGTTTTGCACCTTACTCTGTGAACTCCAGAGACTGTTGTGCATGAAAATCCCAGGAGATCAGCAGTTTCTGAGATACAAAAATTCCATGGTCAGAATAATTTAGGTCATGTTTCTTACCCATTCTGATGTTTGGTTTGAACAGCAACTGAACGTCTTGACCATGTCTGCAAGCTTTTATGTATTGAGCTGCTATCACATGATTGACTGGGTATTTGCATTAATGAACATGTGTACAGGTATAAAGTGGCCACTGAGTGTGGTGTTGCAATTATAGAGAAAGTGCAGTGGATTTTGAGGTCAAGAGTTCAGCTTTATAGTACAGGAGATCCATTCAAGAGTCTGATAACAGTGGGATATCCTGGTGATGTGTGTTTTCAAGCTCTTTTATCTTCTACGCAATGGAAGAGAGAAGAAGTAAGAATGGGCTATGTTGATTATGTTGACTGATATCCTGGCGTGGTATGGACAGAGATCATGGAGGGAAAGTTGGTTTCCATGATGGCCTCCACTGTGTCCAGATTCTTTGCAATTTGTTGAGGTCATGAGGAACTGTTGCCGTACCAAGCTATGATGCATCTGGTTAGGATGGCACATCAATAAAAATTAGCGATGGACACTGCGGTCATGCCAAACTTCATTAGTCTTTTGAGGAAGTAGAGGCACTGGCAAGCTTTCTTGGCCACAGCGTCGATGTGGTTTGGACCAGGATAAGTTATTGATGATGTCTGCATCTGGCAACCCAATGTTGTCAGAGATCTTCAACTTCGTGGCATTAATACACATTAGAGCATGTGCACTGCCTCCTTTTCTGAAAGTAATAATCGGCTCTTTTTCTCTGACATTGAGGGAAATGTTGTTGTGACACCACGTCACTGGGCTCTTTATCTCCTTCCTGTACTCCGCATTATTAGTTGAGATATGGCCCACTACGACGGCATCATCTGCAAACTTGTAGGCAGAGTTAGATCAGAGTCTGACCACACAGCTGTGAGTGTACACGGAGTAGAATCCACACCTTTGTGGGGCACCAGTGTAGAGGATAATCATAGCGTTGATGCCCATCCTTCCTGATTGTGATCTGTTGGGCAGGAAGTTGAGGATCCTGATGTAGAGAAGCGAGGTGATCCCTAGATCAAGGAACTTGAAGATGCTGTGGCTTAGAATGATTGTATCTCAAGCAGAGCCTTTGGCATTTAACTGGATTCTGGTGTAGGTATCTTTGTGTCTAGCTGTGCCAGCTATGCGTGCAAGGACAGGAAGATAGCATCTACCACAGACTTATTGTGGCAGCTGGATTGAGGTTGACCTGGAGGCTGGAGTTACTGCGTGCCACGACCAGCCTCTCAAAACACTTCAGGATGGCAGATGTCAGAGCCGCTGTACAGTAGTTATTAACGCATGTTACCCTGTTTTTCTTAGGTACGGGTTATGACCATAATAACATAAAGCTATTCACCCATTGGGTCTGCTCTGCCATTCTACCATGGCTGATTTATTATCCCTCTCTACCCCATTCTCCTGCCTTCTCCCTGTATCCTTTGAGCCCCTTACTAATCAAGAACCTCTCAAACTCCACTTTAAATATACCCAATGACTTTGCCTTCACCCCATTGCTAATCAGACTTCTGAACCAATCACCGCTTTCACATCCCCTTCCCGGCAGTGATGCCACGTTCTCAGGCTCCTAACTCCATCTCTCTTTGTTATTCCATTCCTATCCCTTCAGTGTTTCATGTTTAGCACCACTTCACACTGCACCTAAAACGGCAGGGCACGGGTTCAAAGCGAGATGAGGCAGAGGCATGGCGGGCATGCTGGAATCTGTGTGGTTTGGGGCCTAGCCCCTCCCGTCAGTGCTGCTCCCCAGTGTTCCCTCCCTGAAGACAAGCTGCATTGCCTTCGTCTGCGACTGCGGGAGATGAGGAATCGTTGTGTACATGTTCGAGCAGAAACGTGGCTCCAGGACAACATCCCATGCACCATCAGTCTTCATACCATGACACATTTGTGCTAACGTTACTTTTGTGACTGTCTGTGCTATCATTACTAAATGTGATGTGTATGACTGTATGTGCTATGTTTTGCACCTTGCACTCAGAAGAATGCTATTTCTTCTAGCTGTATACATGTGTATGGTTGAATGACCATAAACTTGAACTTGATCAAAATAAATTTATTATCAAAGTACATATATGTCACCATATGCTACCCAGAGATTCATTTTAGTGGGGGGGCATTCACAGTAAATACAAAGGAACACAACAGAATCAGTGAAAAACTACACACAACAAAGATGGACAAACAACCAGTGTGCAAAAGACAACAAATTATGCACATACAAAAATAATAAAAACAAACACAAAGATAGTAATAAATAAATAAGTGATAAATATTGCTGACATGAGATGAAGAGTCATTGACAGTGTGTCCATTGTTTGTGGGAACAGTTCAGTGTTGGGATTGACTGAAGTTATCCCCCCTGGTTCCAGAGCCTGTTGGTTGGCAAGTAATATTGAAGGAGCCTGGGGGGTGAAGTGTATCTCTGGGGTGTTTTTTTTAACCATTGAGTTGTTTTGTGCTGACCGTTCTATTATTACCATCTACATTGCTTACATAGTGACTCTCACACAAACGAGGAATTTCTTTGCACCCTGGTATATACGCAAAGAGCTAATCTGAATCTGCAAGATCACATGGAACCAATTCAAGGAAAAGGAAATGGTTAACCCAAAAGCATAGTCAGTATCAGTAAAAATTAGATTACATGCCCATTATCTCGTTGGTGAGTGTGAGTAAACTGAACATACATTTATATATCTGCACTATATATACTGTGTATGTATATATATATTGGCACTATATACAGTATATACACACCTAATGAAGTGGGGAGAAAGCTAGAGGAAGGGGTTAAAAATAAATCAGCCACAGTGAATTGTAGAGAAGACTTAATGAGCTGAACACCCTGATTCTACTCCTATATCTTAGAGTCATATTGACTATCTTCATAGATCTAAATCTATACTTAATAGATTTCTTGATATACACTCAGTGGCCATTTTATTAAGCATGCTCTCCTGATTGTAGGTTTATGGTCTTCTGGTGCTGTAGTTCACTCACTTCAAGGTTCGACACGTTGTGCATTCAGAGATGCCCACACATCACTATCGTGGTTATCTGAGTTCCTGCTACCTTCCTGTCAGCTTGAACCAGTCTGGCCATTTTCCTCTGAACTCTCCCCAACAGGGTGTCTTTACCCACAGAGCTGTTGGCCACTGGATATTTTTGGTTTCTGCACCATTTTCTGTAAATTCTAGAAATTCTAAAGACAGCGAAAAACACTATATCAGATGACATTTTTCAGACAGTCCACAAAACTGTTTCTGTTACATTTTCTCAGTCTTTTTATCTTAAATGTGTTTCTGGTGTTGTTAAAGCTTGTGATCAACAATTTGAAGATAAATTTAGTGATCTGGTGCCTTGCTGTCTCTGAGAACATTCCAGAAGGCAAGCAGCCACAAGGCCTGGAAGCTAAGAGACAGGGCACAAGCCCACGATGGACTCCATTTTTCGCAGATTTTGCTGATTAAAGCATCAAGAAAGATTGAGACAGTGAGGCAAGTGCGGAGGGTAAGTGAGTTTTCAACACTGTCTACCAGCCTCTCACTCGCTGCTCCAGGTGCAGAGCCCCTGCACCCGGTTGGACTCCCTCTCTCCCACGATGCCATCAGAGGATGGTACTGAAGTTCTGGGACTACGATTTATGGATTGGGCTGTGGTTCTCTTGGATGCTCTCTGCTTTCTGTTTTATATTCTGTGCTTTTGGCCGTACTTTCTTGTTGCACAACTTGATTTTTGTGTGGAGGGATGTTTGGGGTTTGAGGTTCTTGTTGTCATTTGAGGGATTCATTTGTTTTTTTTTGTGAGGTGGGTTGGGGGTTGACGTTCTTGTTGCTGTCTGCAAGATTTGTTTTTAGTGCATGAGGGGTGGTTGATGTTCTTGTTGCCCTTTGTGCTATTTTTTGCACATTTATTTTGACTACAAAAGTGTATGACCATGCATTTTCCAACATTTTAATTCATTTGCCACTCTCTTGCCCATTCTTCTAATCTGTCTAAGACCTTCTGCAGCCTCCCTGTTTCCTCAACACTACCTGCTCCTCCACCAATCTTCGCATCATCACTGTCGACCCCTGCGGAACACCACCAATCACTGGCAGCCAACCAGAAAGGGATCCTTTTATTCCCACTCACTGCCTCCTACCAATCAGCCAATGCTCTAACCATGCCAGTAACTTTCCTGTAAAACCACGGGCTCTGAACTTGGTAAGCAGCCTCATGTGTTGCTCCTTGTCAAAGGCCTTCTGAAAGTCCAAAATTCACTGCATCCTCTTTATCCATCCTACTTGTAATCTCTTCAAAGAATTCCAACTGGTTCATCAGGCAAGATCTGCCCTTAAGAAAACCCCACTGACTTTGTCCTATCTTGTCCTGTGTCACCCGGTACTCCATAAGCTCATCCTTAACTATTGACTCCAAAATCTTCCCAACTTCTGAGATCAGGCTGACTAGTCTATAATCTCCTTTCTGCTATCTTCCTCCTTTCTTAAAGAGTGGAGTGACATTTGCAATTTTCCAGTCATCTGGCACCATGCCAGAGTCCAACGATTTTTGAAAGATCATCGCTAATGCCTCCACAATCTCTACAGCTACCAACTTCAGAACCCTCAGGTGCAATTCATCTGGTCCGGGTGACTTATGTACCTTTAGATCTTTCAGCCTTTTGAGCACCTTTCCCTTTGTAATAGTAACTGCACCCACTTCTCTTCCTTCACACACTACAACATCAGGCACACTGCTCATGTCTTCTACTGTGAAGACTGATGCAAAATACTCATTTCATTAATCAGCCATCTTTTTGCCCCTATTATTATTTCTCTGGCCTCATTTTCTAGCAGTCCTATATCCACTCTCATCTCTCTTTTACTTTTTACGTACTTGAAGATGCTTTTACTATCCACTTTGATATTATTTGCTAGCTTGCTTTCATATTTCATCTTTTCTCACCGAATGATTCTTTTAGGTGTGATGCACCATCAATGACTCACTCTGAGACGTAAAGGCGAGACATCGGCTTTTATTGATTGGAAGAAGGAACAAGCAGTGAGTGACCACCATACTACATCCTGGAGACTGAGGCCGGGCTCAGGCCTCGATCGCCTTTATACCGGGGCCTGTGGGAGGAGCCACAGGAGCAGTCAGCAGGGGGCGTGTCCAGACAGGCACATGTAGTTCACCACAAGTTGCTCTTTGTAGTTTTTTAAAAGCTTCCCAGTTCTTCTCTCTTCCTGCTAATTTTTGCTTTGTTGTATGCCCTCTCATTCGCTTTCACGTTAGCTTTTTCTTCCCTTGTCAGCCATGGTTGTACTATTTTGCCATTTGAATATTTCATCATCTATGGAAAACATCCATCCTGCACCTTCCTTGCTTTTCCCACGTTGCTGCTCAGCTGCATTGGTGTGCTATGGGTAGAGGATTGGCTGACTGGCAGGAGGCAAAGAATGAGAATAAAGGAGTCTTTTTCTAATTGTCTGCCATTGGAATATTGCTTATTGAAAGGCCTAGATACAGTGAATATGGAGAGAATTTGTCCTATATTGGCTGAGTCTAGGATTAGAGGGCACAGCTTCAGAACTGAGGGACATCCATTTGAAGCAGAGGTGAGGAGGAATTTCTTTAGCTAGGCAGTAGTGAATCAGTGGATTCATTGCCACAAATAGCAGTGCAGTCCAAGTCATTGGGTATATTTAAGACTGAGTTTGATAGGTGCCAAATGTTATGGGAAAAAGGCAGGAGAATGGGGTTGAGAAGGATAATTCATCAACCATGATGGAATGGTGGAGCAGGCCCGATTGGCCTAATGGCTTAATTCTGCTCCTATGTCTTATCTTTTACAGTTTCTTATGATTTTCTAGAGTTGGAGGACTGTTCATGTGTGCGAATGGGTGAGAGGAAAGGGGCTTGTTCTACTGTTGTGATTCTGCTGAGCACTGTGGGCACGCTATGTTGGCGCTGGAATGTGTGGTGACACTTGCAGATTTTCCCCAACACATTCTTAAGTCGTGATGGTTATTAACATAAATGACGCATTTCACTTTATGTTAATATGTGCGTTTTGATAAAAGTACCCGAATCTGAACTGTTGTTGAACAGGCTGTGGCAGCTTCTTATCAAAGCAGGTTTAGTCTTGAGGCTTACAATGATCTGCCTTGTCCAGGCTCCATCAAGCCCATGATTGTCAGATAATTGAACAGCGTGAGTCATACCTGCACCACTAACTCCCTTGCATCAGGCGTTCTGGAGAACTACAAAGGCACCCAATATGACACCATGCTCTCCAACTGTTAATAACTGATAATTATTCCTTCTGCCAATTGTACCTGGTGCTTTGAAGAGGAGAAGCTGCATTATGCATGATCCACTGTTCATTCTGAAGCACTGGGTGAGATTATTAAAAATATTACTGTACATGGACTCCTGACAGCAAGGATAAACATTATCAACTTTTGCACATTTAGTATCAACCACAGAATTTTGTTAATTAATAATAAACCATAATTAATTAATTGACTAGCACTCGCTGTTTATTTTATTTCTCTATTTAGAGATACAACATGGAACAGGCCCCTCTGACCTAACAAGCTGCATCGCCCAGCAACCTCCATATTTAACCCTAGCATAATCACAGGACAATATATAACAACCAATTAACATACTAACTGGTAAGTATTTGTACTTTGGGAAGATACCTGGAGCAAGCCTCATGGTCACTGGGAGAAATGTACAAATTCCTTTCAGACAGCGATGGAATGGAACTCTGAACCCTGACGCCCCGAGCTGTAACAGCACTCTGCTAACCGTTACGCTACCATACCACGATAATAACATACTTAATTAATTGATTCTGGCACTGATGAGTTCAATTAACCTGGCAAACTCCTGCAGCGAAACAAGAGAACTTCTTGATATAGTGAAAACAGGATATGTTCAGCGGAACAGGTGTCATTGGATTGGCGGAGGAATGTTTTAAAGATTAAAGGTTAGCTTTTTTTGGTCACATATACATTGAAACATTAAATCATAGAACGGCATGTGTCACCTGTGTTGGGGATATGGCCCAGTACATCATGGGTAAAGCCCTACACATCATTGAGCACATCTATCTGAAACGCTGTCACAGGAAAGCAGCATCAATCATCAGGGACACCCACCACCCAGGACATGCTCTCTTCTCGCTGCTGCCATCAGGAAGAAGATACTGGAGATTCAAGACTCACACCACCAGCTCAGGAACAGTTATCACCCCTCAGCCATCAGACTCTTGAACCAAAGGGAATAACTTCACTCACCTTCACTTGCTCCATCATTGAAGTGTTCCCACAGCGCAGGAGCAGGCCATTTGGCCCAACTCATCCATACCAACCAAGTTGCCATCCTGAGCCAGTCCTACTTGCTTGTATCTGGCCCGAATCCCTCTGACCTTTTCCTACCATCTCAATAGAACTCAACTTCCAGACATGGAGAAAATCGATGCCTTGGACACTCCTGTAATATCATTAAAGACTCATCCCTTTTTGGACACTGTCTGTTCAATCTCTTACAGTAGGAGATACCAAAACATCTCAGTCAAGACAATAAGACTGAGAAACAGCTTCTTCCCGGAGCTGTTGTGCAGCTGAATATCACTGTCCCCAGGCTTGCCAATAGCCTTTGAGTGTCATGGACTATCAAGGTCCACTGTTGCGTGGATGGGAATTTTTTAAAAAATTAAACCATACCGCATGCATTGTAAATATCTGTATTTGCAGGGACAGGAGTAACACTGTAAGCTTGTTGCCTTGAGCAATGACAATAAAGTTCTATTCTATTTTATCTATGTACCTGTCAAACTGATCTTTAAAATTAGCAATTGTACCTACTGCAACCACCTTGTCAGGGTGGTTTCAGCTACCAGCCACCCACTGCGTGAAAACAATTGCCCTCACTATTTCAGGAGGAATGAGGATGTTCTGGCCAATACTCACCTCAACAAACAAGGTCATCAGAATGTTATATATAAAGCAGGAGAAGCACCCTAACAAACTCCTGTGGATGTACTATTGAAAGTATCCTACTGGTCTGGTACAGCAATTTAAATGCATGAGAATGTAAGCACCTTCAGAGAGTAGGTCTGTCCAATACCTCACAGGCCCACCTCCACCCCCACCATCAGTAGTATATACACAAGGCATTGCCTCAAGGCAACATCCATCATTAAAGATCCTCACCATCTGAGGCATGCCATCTTCTCGCAGCCACCTTTGGACAGGAGGTGCTGAAGCTCGAGGTCCTGCACCATCTGAGGCTCCTTCCCTTCAACTACTCGGCTCTTGAACCAAGCTGCAGAATCCTAATCACTACTCAGTATATTAACACTATACCTCAGTATAAAAACACTTTGACCAATTTACACCACAATGGAATTTTTTGTCTTAATTATGTACATCTGTGTGAAAGTTATGTATGTTTTTTTTGTGACTGGATCTGGAATTCTTCTTCCATTGTACCTGTCCTCCTAAGGTGCTTCCTCAGGTGACTGATGCCTGGACTGCAACCAGACATCCATTGGCATATTGGGGTCAGGGTCCAGTGGCATGGAGTGCAAAATGACTGGAGAATCTTCACTGCTGAGACCTTCCTCACCGTTGTGATGTGTCATCAACTTCCAACAGCTCCACCGCTAAGGTCTTGGTGGATCACTCTTTGTCTAGAACCTCCCTTTGACCTTACAGTCATGGGTGACCCTACCAGGACCTAAGCAACGGATGGCTGAACTCCAAACGACATCGCTCTCAGGATCTCAGGAACACTCCACCCCAACAAGGTGGTGATCCTCTGAGATTTAGTCCCTCACACTTTACACAAAAGCAAGGCTTACTTTCAGAATCAGAATCAGAATCAGGTTTTATATCACCAGCATATGTTGTGAGATTTGTTAACTTTGCGGCAGCAGTACAGTGCAGTACATAATAATAGAGAAGAAAAAGTTGCAGTAAGTATATATATGTATTAAATAGTTAAAAGAGTAGAAACATAGAAAACCTACTGCACAATACAGGCCCTTCGGCCCACAATGCTGTGCTGAACATGTCCTTACCTTGGAAATTACCTAGGGTTACCCATAGCCCTCTATTTTTCTAAGCTCCATGTACCAAAAAAATAGTGTGGTAGTGTTCAAGGGTTCAATGTCCATTCATAAATCAGATGGCAGAGGAGAACAAGCCGTTCCTGAACCATTAAGTGTGTGCCTTCTTCGTGTGGCTTCTGTCCCTCCTTCCTGATAGTAACAACGGGAAGGGCCCTCCTCCTGGGTGGCGGAGGATCCTTAACGGTGGATGCCACCTGTTTGAGGCACCACTCCTCGGAGATGTCCTGGATATGGTGGAGGCCAGAGCCCATGATGGAGCTGGCTAAGTTTACAACTTTCTGCAGCTTATTTCGATCCAGTGTCGTAGCCCTTCGCCCCCACCCCCATCCCAATACCAGACGGTGTTGCAGCCAGTTACAATTTTTTATTGTAAAAAATTATTGAATTTATGTTTATCTTATTATTATACTAGTTTAATGGTGGGTTTGAGACTGAATAGGCTGAATAGCCTAGTTCTACTCGTATGATTTATGATCTGATAGATATTGTGGGTGCAAAGTCCTGTTCCTGTGATGAACTGTTCCTTTGTTCAAATCATCTGGAGAATATGAGTCTGACTCCCACCATCAAATTGATGTAATTAAGTAATTAAATAAAGCTAGTATGTGTGAACATGATTCTTGGAACAACCAGACTGTGACTAAAGTATACCCAGTCTGGAAAATAGCACTGACCTCTACAAGTTGACTGTACAGGAAGTATGAATGGAATATAAAGGTGAGAGATTAATCATGCCAACTAAAATCTGAATTTGCCAGCAAAGACCACATCCTGTAGGCAAACCTAAAAAGACTAAAGTTCGAAGTTCAAAGCAAATTTATGATCAGAGTACATATATGACACCATATTCAACCCTGAGATTCACTTTCTTGTGGGCATACTCAATAAATCTATAATAATCATAATAGAATCAATGAAGAAAGACACCAATTTGGGCGTTCAACCAGTGAGCAAGAAACAACAAATTATGCTGACACTAGAGAATCTGCAGATGCTGGAGATCCGAAGCAGCACACTCAAAACGCTGGAGGAACTCAGCAGGTCAGGCAGCACATATGGAAATGAGTAAACAATCGATATTGCAGGCCAAGAAGCTTCATTAAGATTTCTAAGAAAGGGGGAAGAAGCCAGAATAAATTCTGTATGAATGTACTTAGTGTGTTATGTTTGGTTTGGTCGCCCTATCACAGGAAAGATGTTATTAATGTGGGAGGAAAATGGAAAATATTTGTAAGGACATTGCCAGGACTTGAGGGATTGAGTTAGAGGATGAGATTGGACAGGCTTTCTTTCCAAAATCATTGTATGTAGGAACAGAATTAGGCCATTTGGCCCATTGAATCTGCACCATTTAATCATAGTTTTTTTTGTTTCCTTTCTACCACCTTCCAGCAGCCTTACCAATCAGTTACTGCCTTAAATTCTCCTGAAGCATAAGAAACTGAGAAGTAATCTTGCAGAGGTGCTTAAAACCATGAGTAACATATAGAGGGTGAATGAGCACAGCTTTTTTCCCCACGTTTGGGGAATCAAGAGGGTATAAGTTAAAGGTGAGATTTAAAAGGAGCTTAGGGACAGGAATTTTCCAGAGATGGTGGAAGGCACTGTATATGTAATGAGCTGCCAGAGGTAGTGCTTGAAGCAGACATAATAACTGGTTGGGTGAGTTGATCTCAGATCTTGGCAATTTGCATGCAAACATTTCATCACCATGCAAGAAGACAATATCAGCACGCTGTTGACTGTGCTGTGTCTCCTCGCATGGTGACAAACAAAATTGCCAAGATTGGAGAACAACTCGACCCAACCATCAACTACCTGAGCTACACATTTTCCGAATTATTTCCAACAGACATAATGACTATTGGACGACCGTTGGACAAGTACTAGGATAAGAAACAGAACTGGAATCTGAATGAGGTTCACTGTCACTAAATGTAATTAAATTTGTGGTTTTGTGGCAACAGTACAGTGCAAGACTTAAAAAGTACTGCACATAACAAAAATAAATAGTGTAAAACCTGAATAACAGCATGGGTTTAGAGTAGGGGTTTGCAATGTGACGTCCCCTTGCTTAATGGTATTGGTCCATGGTATAATGAAGGCTGGGATCACCTGGTTTCGAATCATGTGGGCCAAATGTGAGCAAATGGGAGAGGCATCTTGGTCAACAAGGACAAAATAGGCCCAAGTTATGTTAGGTCAATGTTATGACTGCCTTTTTGTTGGCTTTGTGGAACAGACCATGTTCCAAGTCTATACGGGTATCCGTCCCCCTCTTTTCCTTTGCTACATCAATGACTGCATTGGCGCTGCCTCCTGCACGCATGCTGAGCTCGTCGACTTCATTAACTTTGCCTCCAACTTTCACCCTGCCCTCAAATTTACCTGGTCCATTTCCGACACCTCCCTCCCCTTTCTTGATCTTTCTGTCTCCATCTCTGGAGACGGCTTATCTACTGATATCTACTATAAGCCTACAGACTCTCACAGCTACCTGGACTATTCCTCTTCTCACTCTGTCTCTTGCAAATATGCTATCCCCTTCTCACAATTCCTCCGTCTCCGCCGCATCTGCTCTCAGGATGAGGCTTTTCATTCCAGGACGAAGGAGATGTCTTCCTTTTTTAAACAAAGGGGCTTCCCTTCGTCCACCATAAACTCTCCTCTCAAACATATCTCTCCCATTTCCCGCACATCTGACCTCACCCCATCCGCCCGCCACCCCACTCAGGATAGGGTTCCCCTTGTCCTCACCTACCACCCCACCAGCATCTGTGTCCAACATATAATTCTCCGTAACTTCCGCCACCTCCAACAGGATCCCACTACCAAGCACATCTTTCCCTCCCCCCCTTTCTGCTTTCCGCAGGGATTGCTCCCTACGCGACTCCCTTGTCCACTCCTCCCCCCATCCCCTCCCACCAATCTCCCTCCTGGCACTTATCCTTGTAAACAGAACAAGTGCTACACCTGCCCTTACACTTCCTCCCTCACCACCATTCAGGGCCCCAGACAGTCCTTCCAGGTGAGGCGACACTTCACCTGTGAGTCGGCTGGTGTGGTGTACTGAGTCTGGTGCTCCCGGTGTGGCCTTTTATATATTGGTGAGACCCGATGCAGACTGGGAGACCGTTTCGCTGAACACCTATGCTCGGTCCGCCAGAGAAAGCAGGATCTCCCAGTGGCCACACATTTTAATTCCACGTCCCATTCCCATTCTGATATGTCTATCCATGGCCTCCTCTACTATCAAAATGAAGCCGCACTTAGGTTGGAGGAACAACACCTTATATACCGGCTGGGTAGCCTCCAACCTGAACATTGACTTCCCTAACTTCCGTTAATGTCCCTCCTTCCTTTCTTACCCCATCCCTGATATATTTAGTTGTTTGTTTTTTTCTCTCTCTCTGCCCTTCCCTCTGCCTGTTCTCCATCTCCCTCTGGTGCTTCCCCCCCCCTTTCTTTCTCCCGAGGCCTCCCGTCCCATGATCCTTTTCCTTCTCCAGCTCTATCACTTTCGCCAATCGCCTTTCCAGCTCTTAGCTTCATCCCTCCCCCTCCTGTCTTTTCCCATCATTTGGCATTCCCCTCCCCCCACTACTTTCAAATCTCTTACTATCTTTCCCTTCTGTTAGTCCTGACGAAGGGTCTCGGCCTGAAACGTCGACAGCGCTTCTCCCTATAGATGCTGCCTGGCCTGCTGCATTCCACCAGCATTTTGTGTGTGTTGTTTGAGCCTCTTTCTGGCAGGGCTTTTAGTGGTGAGGCGAATCATTCCACTCTGCTTGCAACTACAGATTCCTCGTGCCTCTGGGCAAGGAATTACGTCAGCATGGCCCAGGAATTTAGAACTGGGGCTGAGCTCATCCATTAGAACAGTTTGCTGAGCATTCAGAATTGAAGTGGACTCTCGTCTCCCGAGGCAATTACTTTAATGATACACACACGAGAATAAGATGGATATCATCAATATTCTTCATCCCAATATACAAACTCTCCAGTTTCCATCCACCCCCACCCCCCCATCACCCACAATTTAGTCAACATTAATGTTTCTTCCAAACTTCCTGAAAATGCTACTGAGTTCTGAGTTAAGCCACATTAATGGGCTTAGATGAGCGCACCTAAGCATTGATCCATTGACCAGGTGAGGACGTCATGAAATGTATAGTTGTACATGGGGGCATGCCCCAATGTCGGCTACCCCGCAGAGCGTTATACGGCCAGCTACATCATGGTCGACGCTCAGCTGGAGGGCCAAAGAAGCACTATAAGGATCAGATGAAGAATGCTTTAAGGAAGTGCAAGATCAGACCTGAGGACCTGGAGGATGTTGCTGCTGACCGTAACACTTGGTGACAGCTGTGTAGGGACGGGGTTCGTATTCTGGAGATGGAAAGATCAACCAGAAGACAGCAGGAGAGAGCCAGGAGAAATACAGCCATGGTTGTCATCACTACCGCCACCACCACATATACATGTCCCACCTGCAATAGAGCTTGTGGGTCCAGGATAGGACTGTATAGTCATCAAAGATCTCACCGTTAAAGGAGTGGATGCTGTCAGCGAATTCTGATGGACAACCGAAGAATGAGAGTTGTACAGTTCAAAGGAGGCCTTTCAGCCCAATGTGTCTGTGCTGAGCACAGGGCACTCTCTGTGCTTGATGGCAGGGTCAGTCTGATTTCATAGAAACATAGAAAACCTAAAGCACAACACAGGCCCTTTGGCCCACAAAGTTGTGCTAAACATATCCCTACCTTAGACTTACCCATAGCCCTCTATTTTTCTAAGTTCCATGTACCTATCCAAAAGTCTCTTAAAAGACCCTATCGTATCTGCCTCCACTACCTTTGCCAACAGCCCATTCCACGCACTCACCACTCTCTGCGTAAAAAACACCCCTGAAATCTCCTCTGTACCTACTCCTCAGCGCCTTCAACCTGTGTCCTCTTGTGGTGATCATTTCAGCCCTGGGAAAAAACCTCGGACTATCCACACAATCAATGCCTTCAATCATCTCATACACCTCTATCAGGTCACCTCTCATCCTCCGTCACTCCAAGGAGAAAAGGCCGAGTTCATTCAAACTATTCTCATAAGGCATGCTCCCCAATCCAGGCAACATCCTTGTAAATCTCCTCTGCACCCTTTCTATGGCTTCCACATCCTTCCTGTAGTGAGGCAACCAGAACTGAGCACAGTACTCCAAGTGGGGTCTGACCAGGGTCCTATATAGCTGCATCATTACCTCTTGGATCCTAAATTCAATTCCATGATTGATAAAGGCCAATACACCGTATGCCTTCTTAACTACAGAGTCAACCTGCGCAGCTGCTTTGAGTGTCCTATGGACTCAGACCCCAGGATCCCTCTGATCCTCCACACTGCCAAGAGTCTTACCATTAATACTATATTCTGCCATCGTATTTGATCTACAAAAATGAACCACCTCACACTTATCTGGGTTGAACTCCATCTGCCACTTCTCAGCCCAGTTTTGCATCCTGTCAATGTCCCGCTGCACCCTCTGACAGCCCTCCACACTATCCACAACACACCCAACCTTTATGTCGTCAGCAAACTTACTAACCCATCCCTCAACTTCCTCATCCAGGTCATTTATAAAAATCACAAAGAGTAAAGGTCCCAGAACAGATCCCTGAGGCACATCACTGATCACCGACCTCCATGCAGAATATGACCCATCTGCAACCACTCTTTGCCTTCTGTGGGAAAGCCAGTTCTGGATCCACAAAGCAATGTTCCCTTGGATCCCATGTTTCCTTACTTTCTCAATAAGCCTTTGATGGAGTACCCAATCAAAATGCCTTGCTGAAATCCATATACACTACATCTACCGCTCTTCCTTCATCAACGTGTTTAGTCACATCCTCAAGAAATTCAATCAGTGTCATAAGGCATGACCTGCCTTTGACAAAACCATGTGACTACTCCTAATCATATTATACCTCTCCAAATGTTCATAAATCCTGTCTCTCAGGATCTTCTCCATCAACTTACCAACCACTGAAGTAAGACTCACTGGTCTATAATTTCCTGGGCTATCTCTACCAGTTCTTGAATAAAGGAACAACATCCACAACCCTCCAATCTTCTGGAACCTCTCCTGTCCACACTGATGATTCAAAGATCATCACCAGAGGCTCAGCAATCTCCACTCTCACCTCCCACAGTAGCATGGGGTACATCTCATCTGGTCCCGGCGACTTATCCAACTTGATGCTTTCCAAAAGCTCCAGCTTTCTTCATGTCTACATGCTCAAGCCTTTCAGTCTGCTGCAAGTCATCACTACAATCACCAAGATCCTTTTCCATAGTGAATACTGAAGTAAAGTATTCATTAAATACCTCTGCTATTTCCTCCGGTTCCATACACACTTTCCCACTGTCACACTTGATAGGCCCTATTCTTTCATGCCTTAACCTCGTGCTCTTCATATACTTGTAGAATGCCTTGGGGTTTTCCTTAATCCTGCCTGCCAAGACCTTCTCATGGTCCCTTCTGGCCCTCCTAATTTCCTTCTTAAGCTCCTTCCTGTTGGCCTTATAATCTTCTAGATCTCTAACATTACCTAGCTCTCTGAACTTTTTGTAAGCTTTTCTTCTTGACTAGATTTATTAGTCTTTGTACACCACGGTTCCTGTAACCATAACTTCTCTGTCTCATTGGAACATGCCTATGCAGAACTATCCCCTGAACGTTTGCCACATTTCTTCCATAGTTTTCCCTGAGAACATCTGTTCCCAATTTAAGCTTCCAATTTCCTGCCTGATATCCTCATAATTCCCCTTACTCCAATTAAATGCTTTTCTAACTTGTCTGCTCCTCCCTTTCTCCAATACTATTGTAAAGATGGAATTGTGATCACAATCTCCGAAATGCTCTCCCTCGGAGAGATCTGACACCCGACCGGGTTCACTTCCTAATACCAGATCAGGTACAGTCCCTCCTCTTGTAGGCTTATCTACATATTGTGTCGAGAAACCTTCCTGAATACATCTAACAAACCCTACCCCATCTAAACCCCTTGCTCTAGGGAGATGCCAATCGATATTTGGGAAATTAAAATCTCCCATCATGACAACTCTTGCTATTGTTACACCTTTCCAGGATGTTTCCCTATCTGCTATTGGACAGCCTATAAAAACAACCAGTCAAGTTATTGACTCCTTCCTGTTCCTAACTTCCACCCACAGAGACTCCGTGGACAATCCCTCCATGGCGTCCACCTTTTCTGCAGCCGTGACACTATCTCTGATCAACAGTGCCACAACCCCACCTCTTTTGCCTCCCTCCCTGTCCTTTCAGAAACATCTAAAACCCGGCACTTGAAGTAACCATTCCTGTCCCTGAGCCATCCAAGTCTCTGTAATGGCCACCACATCATAGCTCCAATACTGATCCATTTCACATCTTTTCTAATGAACTTGGAGACTATTCGCCCCATACAATCTAAATATCAATGTCATAGCCGAGGAAGCTCGCCACTACCTCGACTTTGCCAGGAGGGTAAAGAAATTTGGCATTTGCCCGGCGACTCTTAGCAATTTTTATCAATGTGCCATAGAAAGCGTCATGACAGCTTGGTGTGACAACTGCTCTGCGTGTGACCAGAAGAAACCGCAGAGAGTTGTGGACACAGCTCAGCACACCAAAGGAACCAGCCTCCCCTCCATGGACTCTGTCTACGCTTCTCACCGGCTCAGTAAAGCAAAACCCCCACCCACCCGGGACATTCTCTCTTCCTCCCCACCCCCCCATCCCATCAGGTAAGGGATACGAAACCTGAGAGCACATCCGCTAGGCTCAAGAGCAACGTCATTGTATCAGACTCTCAGGTGGACCTCTTTCATGATAAGATGAATTCTTTGTCTCACAACCTCACTCATTACGATCTTGCACTCGATGGTTTACCTGAATGAATTCTCTCCGTAGCTGCTACACTTTATTCTGCTTTGGTAGTTTTACCTTGTTCTAGCTCAATGCACTGTATGAACTGTATACAAGACAAGCTTTTCATGGTATCTTGTTATTTGTGACTATAATGAACCAGTACTGGATCTGTGAGAGATCCTATCATTCGCAATCCTAGCTTCGGGCCCAGCGATATCATACTTTCATTCAGCTGCTTGACCCGCTGAGTCCTGGCTAACCTCACATCTACACCAATCCCAAATTATTTTCCTCACTCTACTATCCGCTGCACAACCCCCCCCCCCCCACACACAGTTTCTGCCCTTCACCAAAACACCGGGAGCAATTTACAACATCCAATTAATCTACCGAGTCATTGGAATGTGGGAGGAAACTGGAGCACCCAAAAGAAACCTGCAGACACAGCGGGAACGTACAAACTCCACACAGACAGCAACAGCTGTTACTGACAGTGCTGAAGCAGCTCTGGTTCTGCAGGTCCAGTAAGGTTCTGTTGCTCGGAAACTCATTATTGAGAGATAACATTAACACTTCTTGTACCTAAATTAGCATTGCAGTACCCTAGTAATGATAACTAATTGGCTACACAGATTCAAACAGGGTTATGGCAAACATTAAATGTGGCTCAGTATGTTTAAACATAAGATGGTGCCAGCAGGTGACTTCTTTGATTTCTTCTGTGAAACAGCTTATATTCCTCTCTTTAATGTTTCTTTTTTCCTTTCGAGGTGTCGGGGTTCTGTTGGAGACTGTGATCTACAGCTGCACTCAAACTGCGTTTCTTCATGATGGTGAATTCCCACTCTCAGAGCTCGTCGACTGGCCGCTTTTGATATCTTCTGCAGTAGTCTGGAAGATGGGCATCTTCAGGGTGCAGCCTTGGGTGGCCCCTGTGGGCTCAATTCTCCACCAGTGTCACCAGTTGAAGTGATTCAGGAGGTTGGAAAATTGAGACAGTGAAGATGTCAGAGTCCTTTGCACTTGAGCAACCATTCTCTCTCTCTCGAAAGTCTTCTGATTTTCGAGTCAGGTGAGCTCGAATAAGCGTTAGCTTCAGACTGTAACACCGAAACAGTGACCTGCTGGTCTCCACTCTTGCTGCAGAAGAGGTGACAACACTCTCCCTCAATACTTGCTTGGTGGGTGGTGGGGGGCACTGATGCCTCCTGTTGGTGCAAGTGGGGTGGGAGAGCGGAAGTGATGATGCTTTGCTGCTATTTGTGTGTGGGAGGGGTGGGGGTGGTTTGGGGTTCTAACATTTTTCTGTCAATCATTCTTTGGAGTTTTTCCTCTGCTTTGTGGATGCCTGCAAAGAGTTAGAATTTCAGGTTGTACACTGTATACATACTCTGATATTAAATCAACCTCTGAACCATTGAAAAGAATATAGTTAGTAATGTTGACTGTACAAATATCCAATACTATCTGGTTCATACATCAACGATTTAGATGAAGGCATTGAGAATAACATTAGCAAATTTGCTGATGATACTAAGCTGGGTGGCAGTGTGTCATGTGACGAGGATGTTAGGGGAATTCAGGGTGACTTGGATAGGCTGGGTGAGTGGGCAGATACTTGGCAGATGACATTTAACGTGAATAAGTGTGAGGTTATCCACTATGGGAGTAAGAACAGGAAGGCAGATTATTATCTGAATGGTGTAGAGTTAGGTAAGGGAGAAATACAAAGAGATCTAGGAGTCCTTGTTCATCAGTCACTGAAGGTGAATGAGCAAGTGCAGCAGGCAGTGAAGAAGGCCAATGGAATGTTGGCCTTTATTACAAAGGGAATTGAGTACAAGAGCAAGGAAATCCTCTTGCATTTGTACAGAGACCTGGTGAGACCACACCTGGAGTATTGTGTACAGTTTTGGTCCCCAGGGTTAAGGAAGGACATCCTGGCTGTAGAGGAAGTGCAGCATAGATTCACAAGGTTAATTCCTGGGATGTCCAGACTGTCTTATGCAGAGAGGTTAGAGAGACTGGGCTTGAACACGCTGGAATTAAGGAGATTGAGAGGGGATCTGATTGCAACATATAAGATTATTAAGGGATTGGACAAGATAGAGGCAGGAAATATGTTCCAGATGCTGGGAGAGTCCAGTACCAGAGGGCATGGTTTGAGAATAAGGGGTAGGTCATTTAGGACAGAGTTAAGGAAAAACTTCTTCTCCCAGAGAGTTGTGGGGATGTGGAATGCACTGCCTCAGAAGGCAGTGGAGGCCAATTCTCTGGATGCTTTCAAGAAAGAGCTAGATATGTATCCTATGGATAGGGGAATCAAGGGATATGGGGACAAGGCAGGAACCGGGTATTGATAGTAGATGATCAGCCATGATCTCAGAATGGCGGTGCAGGCTCGAAGGGCCAAATGGTCTACTTCTGCACCTATTATCTATTGTCTATTGTCATTCAAATGTAAGGACAGAAGGATGAAAAGCAGAATAGACCTTTTGGCCCCTCAAACCTGCCCCACCAATCAATCAGATCTTCACCTGGTGTTCCACAGAGGTTGGTGTTAGGACCACTTCTTTTTATGTTGTAAGTCAATAATATAGATGATGGAATAGATGGCTTTGTTGCCAAATTTGCAGATGATACGATGTTTGGTGGAGGGGCAGGTCATGTTGAGAAAACAGGTAGGTTACAGAAGGACTTATATAGATTAGGAGAACAGGCAAGAGAGCAGCAAATGAAATACAATGTTGGAAAATGCATGGCCATGCACTTTAGGAGCAGAAATAAATGTGCTGAATATGTTCTAAATGTGAAGAAAATCCAAAATCTGAGAGGCAAAGAAACTTGGGAGTCTTTGTGCAGAACACCCTAAAGGTTAACTTGCAGGTAGATTTGGTGGCGAGGAAGGCAAATGCCATGTTAGCATTCATTTCAAGAGGTCTAGAATACTAGAGCAGGGCTGTGATGCTGAAGCTTTATAAGGCACTGGTGAGGTATCACCTTGAGTATTGTGAATAGTTTTGGGCTCCTCACCTATAAAAAGATGTGCTGGCATTCAAAGGAGGTTCAGTGGAGGTTTACAAGTACGATTCACAGAATGAAAGGGTTACCATACGAGGAACACTTGATAGTTCTGGGTCTGTACTCGATGGAACTTAGGAGGATCGTAAATGTGCAGAAGAGCACCTCTAAAAGCATAACATGTTGACCCTTGATGTGGATGGGCAACAACAGCAGAAGACCATGGATATACACTCACTGGCTTCTTTATCAGGTATAAGGCATAGGATCAGAGTCATGCTATTTAGCCCATCAATCTTCTCTGCTGGTCAATCATTGCAGATTTAAAAACAAAACATTCTCCTGCTCCCTATAACCCCTAAACCCCATTACTGATCAAGAGTCTATCAATCTTTGCCTAAAATATATCCAATGACTTGTCATTCATAGCCCTTTGTGTCAATAGATTCCACAAATTCAGTACTTTCTGTACAAAGAACTTCCATCTCATCTCTGTTCAAAAGCTACATCCCCTTCTGAGACAGTGTTGTTGAACCCCAGACTCTCCCACCATGTCCATTCTACCATAGCCTTTCAGTACTGGCAGGTTTTAATAATATCTTTCTGAACTCTGTTGAGTATAAAATAAATTCAGAGTAAATTTATCATCAGATTATATATATATGTCACAATATTCATTTTCTTGTGGGAATTCAGAGTAGAACAAAGAAATACAGCAGAACCAATGAAAAACTATGCACAAGCAAAGTCAGACAAACAATCAATCTGCAATTGAAGACAATCTGTGCAATTAAATAATAATGATGATAATAATAACAATAATAATAATAATAACAAAGGAGTAAGTAAATAAATAATTCTGAGAGCAGTCCTTGATAGTCAGTTCATAGGTTGTGGAATCAGTTCAGATTTTAGGTGAGTGAGGTTCAGGAGCCTGTTGGTTGAAAGGTAATAACTGTCCCGAAACCTGCTGGTGTGGCATCTAAGGCTCCTGTAACTCCTTCCTGATGGCAGAGTGACAAGAGGGGATGGTCTGGATTGTGGGGGTCCTTGATGGTAGATACTGCTTTCTTGTGGTAGGGTTTCTTGTAGATGTGTTCAACGCTGGGGAGGGCTTTGCCTGTGATGGGCTGTTTTGTAAGTTTTTCCATTCTTGGGCATTGGTGTTTCCATAACAGGCTGTGACGCATACAGTAAGGATACTCTCCACAATGCATCTATCGAAGTTTTTCAGCATTTCAGATGTCATGACAAATCTGCGCAAAAATCTAAGAAGGTAGAGGCACTGGTGGGCCTTCGCCTTCATTTCACTCAGTGCTGGTGCCAGGACATCAAACACTCCTCAGATGCAAAGCCTTTCATTCCTAAGATCATTCCTGTGAACCTCCGCTGGACCCTGTCCAGGGCCAGAACATCTATCGTAGGATAAGGGGAATTCTGCTTTGAATGATTCAACACTTGATAGCCATCCAGAGTACTGGAAAATAAGGAATTGGAGCAAAAGGAGACGATAAGGAAGGAAGAAATCTGACTTAATATTGGTTCCATTACATACAGTTATGGACCTTTGCCAATATCCTCAGTAAGAGTGGCCACTGAATAACCATATCCTCATCCTGACTTACCTTATTCATAGATTTCATTGAGGAAGGAAATCTGCCATCCTCACTCTGTTTGGCTTGCACATGACTCCAGATGGACCAATGTGGTTGAGTTTTACTTCAGTGTCAGTTCAGCAGCCGATGCTGCCATCATTGCCACATCCTGTCCATGAATATATCGAATGCGCTTTGCCGCAGGACCATTGTGCTACGGGAAATGATTGTGGACTTCAGGAAGATGAGTTGAACCATCCCCCCCTCTGCGCATACATGGCTCCTCTGCAGAAGAGTTAAGTGCGCCAAGTTTTTGGGAGTTCACAGCACAGACCTGGTACTTCAATATCACCTCCCAGAATGAGAAGGTATAGCAGTGCCTCCACTTCCTAAGGAGATTAAGGTTACCTCCATCCCTTCCCATCTTAACTGAATTTTAGGAGCACCATTGAGAGCATCCTGACAAGCTGCATCTCCATCTGGTATTGAAGCAGCAGAGCTCAATATTTAAAATATTTAATTTATGCACTCTTTATTGATGCAGACTTCATCTTTACTTTTGTAAATTACTTTGAGTTATATATGTGTTATGTGTACTACTGTTACTTACACACTGGTTTGGATAAACATTGTCTCATTTGTCAATATACATGAATATAGTTAAACGACTTGTCTAGAGAGAATCAAACAGATCCAGTAGGACAAAGCTTGCTTTCAGGAGGTGCAGTGAAACCTGAGCAACAACTGAAATCAAAGTCAATGTCAAAGGAATTTTATTATCAAAGTGCATATATGTCACCATTTTAAACCCTGAGATTCATTTTCTTCCAGGCATTTAGAGGAAAATAAAGAAATGCAATCAAAATTTTTGAAGTATTATACATAATTGGAGTGTGTGGTGGAGATACGTCTCTACCAAAGGGTGTGTAAGGTGTTCCTTCTACCGCTAGCCAACATTTCACCTTTGGGCAAGGTGTAGCACCTGCTTACCCCCCCCCCCCCGCCCCCCGATCAAGGTCATGTCAAGCCATGGGAGCAGGCGGTGGATGATCGTATGAGCAAATGATGTAAACAAGTCCTGGTTATGCCACCACTGATGCCAGGCAGACAGTCTCTGAAGAGTATTGATAATGGCTGGAGTCACCCATCTTGTAAAGACACTGTCTAGAAGGCGGCAATGGTAAACCCCTTCTGTAGAAAAATTGCCAAGAACAATCATGGTCATGAGACCATGATTACCTACATCATACAACATGGCACATAATGATGATGATGATACATAAATAGGGATAGAAAAGCAGCCAATGTGCAAAAGAAGACACAGTAGCATAGAGGTTAGCACAATGCTTTACAATTCCAGTGACCCGGGTTCAATTCCCGTCACTAACTGTAAGGAGTTTGCATGTTCTCCCCGTGATCTTGTGGGTTTCCTCAGGGTTTTCCGGTTCCCTCCCACAGTCCAAAGATGTATCAGTTGGTAGGTTAATTGGTCATTGTAAATTGCCTTGTGATTAGGACAGGGTTAAGTTGGGGGTTGCTGGGTGGTGCAGTTCGAAGGGCCAGAAGGGACTACTCTGTGGAGTATCTCAATAAAATTTTAAAAAAAGACAAATAGTGCAAATCACATGAATAAATAATTAACAGTAAGAAGATGAATTGAAAGTGAGTTCATCGGTTGTGGATTCATTTCAGTGTTGAGGTGAGTGAAGTTATCCACGCTGGTTCAGGGGCTTGGTGTTTGAGGGTTAGTAACTGTTCCAAAAATACATGCTTATACTTCCATGTACATCCCTCAATCTATGGATATATAGAGTCATAAAGCCATAAAGCATGGAAACAGATCCTTTGGCCAATTGGCGCTGCCTCCTGCACGCATTCTGAGCTCATTGACTTCATTAACTTTGCCTCCAACGTTCACCCTGCCCTCAAATTTACCTGGTCCATTTCCAACACCTCCCTCCCCTTTCTTGATCTTTCTGTCTCCATCTCTGGAGACGGCCTATCTACTGATATCTACTATAAGCCTACAGACTCTCACAGCTACCTGGACTATTCCTCTTCTCACCCTGTCTCTTGCAAAAATGCTATCCTCTTCCCACAATTCCTCCATCTCCACCGCATCTGCTCTCAGGATGAGGCTTTTCATTCCAGGATGAAGGAGGAGTCTTCCTTTTTTAAACAAAGGGGCTTCCCTTCTTCCACCATCAACTCTGCTCTCAAATGCATCTCTCCCATTTCCCGCACATCTGCCCTCACCCCATCTGCCCATCACCCCACTCGGGTAGGGTTCCCCTTGTCCTCACCTACCACCCCACCAGCTTCCGGGTCCAACGTATAATTCTCCATAACTTCCGCCACCTCCAACGGGATCCCACTACCAAGCACATCTTTCCCTCCCCCACTCTTTCTGCTTTCCGCAGGGATTGCTCCCTATGCCATTCCCTTGTCCACTCATCTCCCCCATCCCTTCCCACCGATCTCCCTCCTGGCACTTATCCTTGTAAACAGAACAAGTGCTACACCTGCCCTTACACTTCCTCCCTCACCACAATTCAGGGCCCCAGACAGTCCTTCCAGGGGAGGCGACACTTCACCTGTGAGTCAGTTGGTGTGGAATACTGCGTCCGGTGCTCCCGGTGTGGCCTTTTATATATTGCTGAGACCCGACACAGACTGGGAGACCATTTCACTGAACACCTACACTTGGTCTGCCAGAGAAAGCAGGATCTCCCAGTGGCCACACATTTTAATTCCACGTCCCATTCCCATTCTGATATGTCTATCCATGGCCTCCTCTATTATCAAAATGAAGCCACACTCAGGTTGGAAGAACAACACCTTATATACCGGCTGGGTAGACTCCAACCTGAACCTTGACATCGACAGTGCTTCTCCTTATAGATGCTGCCTGGCCTGCTGTGTTCCACCAGCATTTTGTGTGTGTTGTTTGAATTTCCAGCATCTGCAGATTTCCTTGTGTTTGCCCCAGAAAGAGGCTGTCTGTATGATGCAGGTCATTCGTTAAGGATGGGTCTACCCTGAACAGAAGATTATGTAAGAGAATTAAGTTGTCTACATTATGGAAAACAGGCACCCATGGAGAGGGTGGAACACGTCATGACAGACTATTGTTCCAAGCAAACACATCACCAAACTCCTGTCATAAGGGACTGACCCAAATGCAGGACGCAGACACCGAAGTACTAGGAACAGGATGGGATGAAACTAAAGGACGGGACAGGCCGCAGACAGGGCTGGGGATGCAGGACTGGGACGAGGGACTGGGAACAAGGAGCTTGGGGTGGGCTCCGAGCTTGAGACTGGACACAGACCCAGAGCCTGGGCCTTGACTCGGGCTCGGACCCCCAAACCAGGCAAAGGCGTGACAAGGCCTGGGTTCTAGGAGTTGGAGACTGGGAGACTTCGGTTCCTTGAGCTCTTGGAGACTTGGAGTTCTCAGAGGCTTGGAGTTCTAGGGAGCCAGCCTCCTGGGCGGGCCGCGGGACTCCTGGGCAGGAAGCGGGACACAACCCGATGGAGGGAAGGAACAGGAAGAGACAGAATCAACTGCTGGGTAACAGCAACCAGCCTGGCTTACCCAACAGAGGCAAGGGACAGGAAGGGACAGAACCAACCGCAGGGTAACAGTAACCAACCTGGCTTACCTGATGGAGGCGAGGGACAGGAAGGGAGCTCGGTCTGGGGTGGCTCCAAGACTCGAGGCGGCCGGTAACCTTGGCGAGCTCCGGAACAGCCAAATCCATAACCCACTGAGTAACCGATGGGTTACTCCAAGCATAGACTGACAAGACAACACCCCAACTACACTCAGTCCCAGAGCCACTTATATTCCCAGCCAACAAGATGAGCATCAGGTGCAAATGCTTGAGTCCAACCGAAACAAGGGACGGTCGGAGGACCCGGAGTCCGTAGTTCGCGGACCAGAACATGATCCAGAATGCGTACTTCAGACCAGACCATGACAACTCCAGATCCTGGGAGTCAATGTCACTCTCTGTCACAAACACGTCAAACTTCAGAATCGGGTTTAGTATCACTGGCATTTCTTGTGACGTTTGTTGTTTTGTGGCAGCAGTACAGTGCAGTATATAAAAAGAAACTATAAATTACAGTAAGAAATATATGGTATATTAAATAAATAAATATATATATATATATATATATGTATATATATATATATATATATGTGAGTTCATCCGCGATAGGGTTTCAATTGCAGCCACTATTTTTAATGAATTGGTACATTCTTCATCTGACCATCTGGGTTTCCTCCGGGTGCTCCGGTTTCCACCCACATTCCATAGACATACGGGTTGCAAGTGGCACAGTTTACTATATGTTTCGATGCATATGTGACAAATAAAGCTAATCTTTAACCTTTAATCAATCTTCTAAATGTCTTTTACACATAATTCTACCAAAGGAAGTTTAATGTGCTCCCTCCATCCGTTAGCCTGCAGGTCACCTTTGGGCAAGGTGTAACACCTGTTTAGCCCCCCAGTCAGGATCATGTGAAGTCATGGGAGCAGGTGGTGGGTGGTCGTATGAGCTGCTGGTGCATATCACAATTCCTGGTTATGCGACCACTGACACCAGGCAGAGAATCTCTGAAGAGAATTGATAATGGCTGGGGTCACCCATCTTGTAAAGACACTGCCCAGAAGAAGGCAATGACAAACTATTTCTGTGGGAAAGTTTGCCAAGAACAATCATACTCATGGAAAGACCATGATGGCCCATGTCATATGACATGGCACATAATGAATGAAAAAATTCTACCACTTCCTCTGACACCTTGTTCCATAGATTCCACCCCCCCCCCCGAGTGAAAACTTTGTCCCTCAGATCTCCTTTAAATTTTGCCCTCTCACCTAAAACCAGTGTCTCTGGTTCTAGAGTCTGCTACCCTGAGAAAATAAAAAGGCTGTAACCATCCGCCTTAGCACACACAAAATGCTGGAGAATCTCAGTAGGTTTGGATGAAGAGTCTTGGCCTGAAACATCGACTGTTCATTTTCCTCCATAGGTGCTGCCTGACCTGCTGGGTTCCTCCGGCAATTTGTGTGTGTTCATCCAGATTTTAGCATCACCGTTGTGTGGCTATCCACGTTATCTATGCCCCAATGGACTTATAAACCTCTGTAAGGTCATTCCTTCGCCTCCTTTCCCACTCCATCCAACCTCTTATGAAGCTCTCCAGTCCAGGCAACATTCTTAAGATTATTTTCCACACCCACTCAGACTTTATCATATCCAGCATACAGTTCTGAGAACTTTAGATTACACCGAGGGAAGAAATCCACCCCCCCCCCCCCGCCACCCATCAAAACCTCCTGCCCATCTTCAAAATTGATGTCGCTACCAAGAAAGCTCACCAACGGCTCTGTTCCTCAGGAGGCTCGAAAAATTTGCTATGTCCCTGTCGACTCTTACCAATTTTTATCAACGCTCTATAGAAAGCCTTCAGTCTGGATGCATAACAACTTGGTGTGGCAACCACTCTGCATGTGACTGTAAGAAAAGGCTTAAGTTGTGAACACGTCACAGGAACCAGCCTCCACTCTATGGACTCTGTCCATACTTCTCACTGACTCAGTAAAGCAGCCAGCGTAATCAAAAACCCGATCCACCCCGGACACTCTCTCTTCCCCCCTCTCCAAATCAAAAGCTTGAAAGCACATTACCCTCAGGCTCAAAGACAAATTCTATCCCATTGATATCAGACTCCTGAATGGACCTTACGCACAATGATGAACCCTTGGCCTCACAATCTACAACTTTTTATTTACCTGTTTTTATTCTTCTAAGTTTAAATTTAATTTATACTCAAAGTATGTATATGTCAACCATATACTTGCAACCTTGAAATTCATTGTCTTGCAAGCATTCACAGTAGAACAAGGGAATACAAAAGAATCAATAAAAAACTATACACAAACAGAAACAGGAAATCAATAAATGTGTATGTGCAAAAACAATAAATTAGTAATAAATAAATGGATAGATAGATAGATAGATAATTCTGAGAACGTGAATTATAAAGTCCTTGAAAGTGAGTCCAAAGGTTGTGGAATGTTCACTGGTCAGTCAGATTATCTACAAGGTTCATAAGACCATAAGACTATATGACATAGGAGAAGATTAGGCCATTCTGCCTATTGAGGCTGTTCTGCCATTCCATCATGGCTGATCCCGGATCCCCCTCAGCACTACACACTTGCCTTATTGCCAAATCCTCTGATGCCCTGACCGATCAGGAAGTGATTAACTTCCTCCTTAAATCTGCACACAGACTTGGCCAGTCTGTGGCAGTGCATTCCACAGATTCACCACTCTCTGGCTAAAAAAATTCCTCCTTACTTTTGTACTAAAGGGTCGCCCGTCAATTTTGAGGCTGTGCCCTCTAGTTCTGGATACCCCCACCATAGGAAACATCCTCTCCATGTCCAAGCTATCTAGTCCATTCGACATTCGGCAGGTTCAGGAGCCTGATGGTTCACGGGTAATTGCAGTTACTGAACCTGGTGTCAGGGTTGGCCACACAGTTTCAGATGGTGTTTCCATGGTAGCTGTGGACTGCAGCTTTAAGCTTCAGTGTATATCGGTGAGGAAGGAAGAGAGAAACGTGTGACTGCTGGCATTGTCAGGTGCACTCCTAACTGGGGGTTGTTAATGTGAATGCTTCACAGAAATGCCTGGCAGGTGTGGCAACACCAGGAAATGATTGCTTGCACAGCCTACACAGGCTGAACTGATTCCTGTGCGATTTGCCCATTAAAAAAATTGGTGATAATACATTCATTTTCCAGAAGTAAGTATGGCCTTGCCATGTATGTGCCAACGATTATGCTAATGACAAATAATCGTATGTTCCTGCATATGGTTTCTGTTTCTCCATTCTCCACTTGCTCATGTATCTGTCTAAATGCTTCTTAAACATTTACTGTTATGTCTGCCGCCACCACCTCCCCTGGCAACATGCCCCAGGCACCTACCAACCTCTGTGTCAAAGAGAGCGGCTTGTTCACTGTCTTGTCTCACTTTGCGACTGACCACAGTTTTTCACAAAATTAGAACATAGACAACAGAACAGTACAGTGAAGGAGCCGGCCCATCTTCCCACAGTGTCTGATAACAAATTACGAAGGTAGTTTAACCAAGCTATTAGAGTTTTTCGAGGAAATTACCAGGAAAGTGGATGAAGGGAAGGCAGTGGATGTTGTATACATGGACTTAAGTAAGGCCCTTGACAAGGTCCCGCATGGGAGGTTAGTTAGGAAGATTCAGTCGCTAGGTATACCTGGAGAGGTAGTAAATTGGATTAGACACTCGCTCAATGGAAGAAGGCAGAGAGCGGTATTGGAGGATTGCTATTCTGAGTGGAGGCCTGTGACTAGTGGTGTGCCACAGGGATCAGTGCTGGGTTCATTGTTATTTGTCATCTATATCAATGATCTGAATGATAATGTGGCAAATTGGATCAGCAAATTTGCTGATGAAAAAAAGATTGGAGGTGTAGTGGACAGTGAGGAAGGTTTTCAAAGCTTGCAGAAGGATTTGGACTAGTTGGAGGAACGGACTGAAAAATGGCAGATGGATTTAATGCAGACAAGTGTGAGGTATTGCACTTCGGAAGGTCAAACCAAGGTAGAACATACAAGGTAAATGGTAGAGCACTGAGGAGTGCAGTAGAACAGAGGGATCTGGGAGTACAGATACATAATTCCCTAATAGTGGCATCACAGATCTATAGGGTTGTAAAGAAAGCTTTTGGTATGGTACATTGGCCTTTATAAATCAAAGTATTGAGTATAAATGGTGAGGTTGTATAAGACATTGGTGAGACTGAATTTGGAGTATTGTGTGCAGTTTTGGTCACCTAATTACAGGAAAGATATTAATAAGGTTGAAAGAGTGCAGGGAAGGTTTACAAGGATGTTGCCGGGACTTGAGAAACTGAGTTACAGAGAAAGGTTGAATAGGTTAGGACTTTATTCCCTGGAGCGTAGAAGAATGAGGGGAGATTTGATAGAGGTATATAAAATTATGATGGGTATAGATAGAGTGAATGCAAGCAGGCTTTTTCTACTGAGGCTAGGGGAGAAAAAAACCAGAGGTCATGGGTTAAGGGTGAAGGGGGAAAGTTTAAAGGGAACATTGGGGGGGGGCTTCTTCACGCAGAGAGTGGTGGGAGTGTGGAATGAGCTGCCAGATGAAGTGGTGAATGTGGGCTCACTTTTAACATTTAAGAAAAACTTGGACAGGTATATGGATGAGAGGGGATTGGAGGGTTATGGCCCAGGTGCAGGTCAGTGGGACGAGAAAAATAGTTCAGTACAGCCAAGAAGAGCCAAAAGGCCTGCTTCTGTGCTGTAATGTTCTATGGTTCTATGGTTCAACAGGGGCTTTTCCCTTTGGAGTGGAGGATGATGAAAGGTGATAGAGATATACAAGATGATAAGAGGCATAGATAGAGTGGAGAGCTGGAATTTTTTTACCCAGGATGAGGGCTCATAATTTTAAGGTGATTGGTGGAAAGTATGGGGGAGTTATCAGAGGTTGGTTTTTCACACAGAGAGTGGTGAGTGCATGGAAGTGCTGTCAAGGGAGTGGTAGATGCAGATTCATCAGGAACATTTTAAAAACTCTTAGACAGGCTCACTGATGATAAAAATATGGAGGGCAATGTGGGACAAAAGTGTTAGATTAATCTTGGGTGGGTTAAAAGGTGAGCACAACATTGTGGGCCAAAGGGTCTGTGCTGTACTGTAGTCTTCTGTGTTCTATGTTCTATTTCTGAATGACTCAATAGGGCCATTGTAAGCACATATCAAATCGTTCACTTCAGAAACCTTGCTATGTTAATCTGTGCTTGAATCACAACAAAATGAGCTAATTCATGCTCAATGGTTAAATGTTTTCAGAGGTCTTAGATGCAGAATTTTCACTAGCATGAAAATAAAGAAATCTGTAGGTGCCAAAAATAATGGATCTACAAGCTGAAGTATTAATTATACTTCTTTCTCCACAGATGCTGCCAAACCTGCTGAGTGTTTCCAACATTTTACTTCAGACTTTATTCTCATTTCCTGTTGTAACCAACTGTTTGGGATCGTGTCTACCCTCAAATCAACATTGTAGCCAGAAGTGAAGTTAAGCCAGTTATTGTACGTTGACAAGAAATGTCAATTTGAAAAGTGTAGACAGAGTGGAGATCCTTCCAGCAGTCGGAGAGTCTAGGACCAGGGGACACAGCCTCAGAATAGAAGGGCGTCTCTTTAGAACAGGAATGAGAAGGAATTTCTTTAGCCACAGAGTGGTGAATTTGTCTAATTTACTGCCATGGATAGCTGTGGAGGTTCTATCGGGTTGATAGGAGCATAATTGATAAGGGCATCTAAGGTTATGGGATGATGCAAGAGAATGGGGTTTAGAGGGGAAATAGACTCAAGAATCAAGATTCAAGATTGCGTTTTCAGCACTTGAATGAAAAGGAGAATAAAATACTGTAAATGTTACTCTGGATCTGATGCAGCATAAAAAACCCCACAATAAGCATAAAAATACAATTAAAATTTTTTAAAAACACAACAAATTTAAATATAATAACAATCCTATAAATACAATGTATAAGTAACTTCATATGCATTGATTGCATGTACACTAAGTGATGTGTATATAGTGGTGGTTGAGGGTGTGGAGGGGAGGGTTAGTGGGTGCAGGTGTTGATCAGCCTTATTGCTTGGGGCAAGTAACTGTATTTGACACTGGTCGTTTTGGTGTGGATGCTACGTAGCCTCCTCCATGTAGGCAATGGGACAAACAGTCCATGAGCAGGGTGGGTTCGATCCGTCATGATATTGCTGGCCTTTTTCCAGCACGTTTATGACTGTAAGGCCTTGATGGCAGGTAGGCTGGTGCCAGTGATGTGTTAAGCAGTTTTAAATACCTGTTGTAGAGCTGTAATCTGTCATGATGGAACAGCAGAGCAAAGTCTGCTCCTATATCATGGACTTATGTTGTTTGTCTTTTATGTTTTTAAAATACGTTCCTAAATCAGGTGCAGTTCTGGTTAGTAAATTGTTAAAGTACGATAGTAAGTTGGTTTATAATTATCACAAGTATACATGGCATTGACACGGATCGTCTCAATAGAACAGTGCATCGAGTAGTGCAAGACAGAAACAACAACAGAAAGCAGAATAGAGTGTTACAGTTATAGAGAAAGTGCAAGGGCCATAATGAGGTCAAGGATTCATCTTACTGTAGTAGGGGACCATTCAATAGTCTTACAACGGTGGGATAGAGGCTGTCCATGAGCCTGGTGGTACGTGGTTTCAGGCTTTTGCAACTCGTGCCTGATGGGTGGGGGGAGAAGAGAAAATGCCCAGGATGGGTGAGGTTTTGACTATGCTGGCTGCTTTCTGAAGGCAACAAGAAGTATCAGCAGAGTCCATAGAGGGGAGGCTGGTTTCCGTGACGTGCTGAGCTGTGTCCACAGCTCTCTGCAGTTCCTTGTGGTCTTGGGCAGAACAGTTGCCTTACCAAACTGTTTACTTTGATTACAAATTGTGAGCATCACAGGGAACTTGGTAAATCTCTTGAGGAAATAGAGACTGTTGAGATATTATGTGCTGCTCTGATCTCCCCATTACAGGAAGGATGTGGACGCCTTGGGAAGGAGGCAGAAGAGATTCGCCAGGATGTTGCGAGTACAAGCTGCAGGAAGAGTTTGGATCAACTTGGTCTGTTTCCTCTGTACTGCTGGAAGACCTGATAGAGATTTAAGTTCAAGTTCAACTATCATTCAACCACCCATGAATATAGCCAACTGAAACAAGGTTCCTCTTGGCCAAGGTGCAAAACGTAATTTATAAAGTGTTAGGGGAATTTATACTCTGTGGTGACTTTATGTGGAACCTTCAAGGTTCGACGTGTTGTGCTTGATGTTGTGCATTCAGAGATGCTCTTCTGCACATCACTGTTGTAACATGTGGTTACTTGAGTTACTGTAGCTTTTCTGTCAGCCTTAATCAGTCTGGCCATTCTTCTCTGACCTCTGTCATGAACAAGGTGTTTTTACCCACAGAACTGGGTGTTTGTTGCTCTTTACACCATTCTCTATAAACTCTAGAAACTGCTGTGCATGAAAATCCCAGGAGATCAGTCGTTTCTGAGATTCTCAAACCACCCTGTTATTGCCACCAACAATAATTCCACCGTCAAAATCACTCAGCTCTCATTTCTTCCCCATTCTGATGTTTGTCCAAACGACAACTGAACCTCTTGATCAAGTCTACATGTTTCTATGCATTGAATTGCTGCCACATAATTGCCTGATAGAAATTTGCATTAACAAATAGGGATGCAAGTGGACCCTGGAAAGTGGCCACAGAGTGTAAAGGGTCAATAGTCAGAGCCTTTCTCCAGTGTCAAATACTAGAAAACATAGCTAAAATATGAGAGGGGAGAAGTTTGAAGGAGCTGTGCAGGGTAAGTATTTTGGACAGAAGTTTCAAAGATTCAAAGTATATTTATTATCAAAGTACGTACACAAAATACACTCTGAGATTCGTCTTTCCGCAGACAGCTACAAAACAAAGCAACACCATAGAACCTGTTCAAGAAAACATCAAACAGTGAATGTGCAATAAAAGCAAATAAATAGTGCGAGCAGCAAAAAAGTGAGTGAACAACACAGAGTAAATCAAACATCTAACCCGTAGTATTCGGTTTAGTTCAGTTCAACACCGCGCCACTAGCCATTGGAGGGTACCGGGAAATTCTTGGACAAAGCGACCCAGTCCACCTCGATCGAACAGCTCAAAAACAGCAAAACGAAGAATAACCAGAATCCAGAAGCGCATGTAGCACGAACCCCAAAGCCCCCCAAAATGAATCCATTGCCTAACTGATTAATCCTGACAATGTAGATCCCAAAACTCCTGCACTTTCCTCCAACAGCAGTTAGTGAGAAAGAGACAAAGACTGACCAAACACAGGCAGATGGTGCCGAACACCCGCCCGTCCTCCACTCTCTAACTCGTCAACTTCAACCTTAATCGGACAGAAGCAAAGGAGTCAATCATGGGCTCGTGCCCTTGACGCCTCAATCCTCGTCTCCAGGCTTCCAAGCCACCAGGCCACACCCTCCACTCCAAACCTCACCAAACTCCTGGGGGGGGGACAGCAAAGCGCAAGATCGCTCAATCGGCCCCAAAACATACCATCAAAATGTAAATCACAGTTTCCAATTTCTTGCAGCTTAGTTGTAGTCTATGTCAGGGCCTCCAGACTCAAAAGCCATTTCGTCCCCTGATCTGTAAGGCTGTTCAATATCTCCAGCCACTAACTCCACCAGTATTTTATCATTTCCTGCCTTATGCACAGACCAGCGTCACTTTATGAACATGCAACCAATCTATATATGAAAGCTATTTTACGTATGTGTACTTATTGTGTTCTTTATCTTATTGCAATTTTTCATTATAGCAATTATTTCAGTCTCCTTTACACTTGTGTGCAGGAAATGACATTAAGCAATCTTGAATCTATATTTAAAGTGGAGGAGAATCTATATTTATAGGTCCTTGTTTAGTAAGGGTGTCAAAGGTTACAGGGGGAAGGCGGGAGTATGAGGTTGAGCAGGAAAATAAATCAGCCATGATGGAATGGTGCAGCAGACTCAATGGGCCAAATGGCCTCATACTGTAGGTACTTATGGTTGTACCTACGTGTCTGTGCTGCTACAAACAATCTTTCATTCTACATCTACCTCACCCTACTGCGGGCACAACACAATAAACTCAATCACAGGGTGAGGGCTCTTAAAAGGTTAATTTATGAGGCCTGTGTCCAGCAGTGAGGCCTTGTTGTCCCTGGAAGTTAGAAAGACAGAAAGGTGATCTGATGTGAAAAGATAAAAGGCTTCGATAGGGCAGCTAAACTGCAATTAGTTCATTTGGTTGGAGAATCTAGGGCAAGGGGATGTAATCTTTAAATTAGTGTTGGGTCACTCAGGAGGGAAATCAGAAATTTCTTCAGCACACAAAGGAGAGGAGCAATCTGGAGCGCTATGCCCCTTAAGGCTGTGGATGCTGGGTCAACCGGAGCTCTGAAGGCCGAGACTGTGAGATTTCTATAAGGATATCAAAAATAATGTGGTTCAGGCATGAGATCACTGAATGATGGAGTAACCTCCAGCAGTTCCTATCAACCAAATAATCCAATTATTCGCAGAGTTACCTGTGATAATGTGATGAAGTCCTCTGGGCAAACAATGACAGTTTTTATCAGCATCAAGCTCCAGGAAAGCCTCTCACTCTGCCTTGAGACAGGTCAGGGCAGTGGAAACACTTTCCTGAGTCTGGCTGAAAATCAGAATCAGAATTAGCATCATGTTTATTATCCCTGAATTATCTTAATATTGTGAAATTTGTTCACAGGGCTCGGCCTCATAACAGAGGGACGTCCATTCGAACGGGAACGATGAGGAATTTCTTTAACCAGAAGGTGCTGAATCTGTGGAATTCATCGCTACAGGCATCTGTGGAGGCCAAGTCATTAATTTAAGGCAGAGTTTGATAGGTTCTAGATTATTCAGGGCCTAATGGGCTCTGGGGGAGAAGGCAGAGGACTGGGGCTGAGAGGGAAAATGGATCAGCCATGATGAAATGGCAGAGCAGACCTGCCATTTACAGTATATATTTTAATTTTTTTTTCTCACCTCTTATGAATGGTGTGAATGTATATTTTTCCCTCAGTCTCAGCTCCTCTACCAGAAGCCTGGGAGCTTGAGGGTTCGACGCAGTATCTGTCCTGTTCCTAGTAGTGTGCTCTTCTGGACTGAGATTTCAGATGCTGTTCCCAGGATTTGTTGGAGCCACTCTCCCAGTCCAGGTGCCACAGCTCCAAATGCTCCTGTCACCATTGGTTTTACTTGATCTTTCCACATCCTTTCTGTCTGTTCTTTCAAGCCCTGGTATTTCTCCAGCTTCTCATATTCTTTCTTCCTGATGTTACTGTCACTCGGGATTGCCATTTCTATTACTATTGCTTTCTTCAGTTCCTTGTCCAGTATTTCTATGTCTGGTTGGTTGGCCAGTACCTGCTTATCAGTCTGTATTTGGAAGTCCCACAGGATCTTATATATATAAAAACAACAAAAACAACTCCCTTTTTCTGTATGTAAAAAGAGAGCAAAAGTCGTGAGCTGGTTTTCATGGTGGTTCATTAGGGGAGCAACTTTGGGTTCCATACTCAAGGAAAGATGTGCTGGCCCTGGAGAGAGTCCAGAGGTGGTTTACAAGAATAACCCCAGTAATGAAAGGCTTAATGTACGAGGAGTATTTGATGTCTCTGAGTTCGTACTCTGTCTGTCTGTAGCGGCTGCAAAGGCTCTCTGGGGAAAGATCACAGTTTATGGCTCTCCTGCCAATGCACAGCGAGGGATGGGAGGCCACGTTAAGACAATTCAGTCTCTTTACTTAAGGAATCTGTGCGAATCAGAATCATAATCACAGTCACAATCAGGTTTAATATCACTGGAACATGTCGTGAAATTTGTTAACTTTGCAACAGCAGTAAAATGCAGTACAAAATAATAGAGAAAAAACTGCGAATTACAGTAAATATGTATATATATACACATATTAAATGGGTAAATTAAATAAGTAGTGCAAAAAAAAAGAAATTAAAAAAAAGTAGTGAGGTAGTGTTCAAGGGTTCAATGTCCATTCGGAAACCGTATGGCAGAGGGGAAGAAGCTGTTCTTGAATCGTAAACACAAAGTACACTGCAGATGTCGTGGTCAAATCAAGATGTAAATCGATGTGTGTGTGCCTCCAGCTCCTGTACCTCCTTCCTGACAGTAACAATGAGAATTACACTGCCGCATCCGCTCCTGTTCTCTCACTTGCCCAAGACATGTGGGTTGCCAGGTTAATTGGCCGCTGTGTAGGTGAGTGATAGACCTAATGAGAATTTAGTGGAGAATAATGTTGGATTATCAGAACTGGAATCAGGTTTATCTTTATTGACATATGTCGTGAGATTTTTTTTGTCTTGCTGCACCAGTAAGCTGCAGTCGCTCAGCGATTCAGGAACAGCTTCTTCCCCTCTGCTATCTGATTCCTAAATGGACACTGAACCCATGAGCACTACCCCACTATTTTTTAATTTCTGTTATTTTGCACTAAATTTTTTAACTTCACTACTTTATAGACATATATATATATATATATAATTAATATAACTCAGTTTTTCCCTCTGTATTTATCTATCATGTATTTCTCTGTGCTGCTGCCACAAAGTTAACTAATTTCATGACATATGCCGGTGAAATTAAAACTGATTCTGATTCTGTGGGCACCTCGCTAATGAGAGAAGTCAGAGGAGACTGGTTCAAGCTGACAGGAAGACAACAGCAACTCAAAGAGCCACACATTACAACAATGGTGTGCAGTAAAGCATCTCTGAATGCACAACACATCAAAACTTGAAGTGGATCGGCTACACAGCAGAAGATCATAAACACACACTCAGTGGCCACCTTATTAGGTACAGGAGGTACGTAATAAAGAGGCCACTGAGTATATATTGTGCACACGGTATTTTATAAGTAACATAAAATTCTAATGAACGGAATTAGATCACTGTTCTTGGACATCTGGAAGTGGCATCACAGGCAGACAAGGTGGTGAAGAAAGCATCATGTACTGGCCTTCATCAGTCAGGGCACTGATGACAATGTGGAGCGGAGAGCAAGTTGGTAAATCTGGCGGGAGTGAAGGGTGTTGGGAATGGTAGGGGTGGAACGCCAGAGGAGGGGTGTGGGACAGGGGGCAGGGAAGGAATCCCACAGGCGGGGGATGAACGGGTGCAGACAGACCCTCCCCTGAGAGGGTCATTTGATTCCAAATAAATAGCTTACTGATCATTACAGAATGACTCACTGGTCCCTCCCATTCCCTCCCCTTTCCCTTCCCCTTTTCCTGACCATAATTCACATCTCTCTGCTCCCTTCCCACTCTCAGTCCACAATAGAGACCCAGATCAGAATCAACTTTATCATCACTCATGTATGACATGAAATTTGTTTTGTTTGTGGTAGCAGTAGACTGAAATACATAAAATTACTGCAAAAATCATAGGCACCCTAGTGATATATATATATAAAATCAGAATCAGGTTTATTATCACCAGCACGTGACGTGAAATTTGTTAACTTAGCAGCAGCAGTTCAACGCTATACAATATATATATATGACTTTTGCACAGTAATAAACAGTAACAACATTAAAAACATCACTTGGTCAGGTACGTGGCTAGGAAATGCTTAGAGGGATATGGGCCAAACGCAGGCAAGTGGCACTAGCTTAGATGAGCATTATGGTTAGCATTGACAAGATGGGCTGAAGAGCCTGTTTCTGTGTTGTATGAGTCTATGATTCTATTACGATAATTTCCTGCAACCGGATGGTAAAAGGTTAAATGGACCATACCAGTGAAGTGAGAATGTACAGAGGCTTTATTTTATACTGCACAATAAACAATTCCCATCAGAGAGTAAGAAAGTAAGATATTGACTGGAAAGTGTTTCGCTCCGACGTTGTAGCTCTGGGGATTCTAAATATCAGATCAAAACCACCTAAAAAGTGGTGTTTCTGCAGAATTTGCTCTCATTTAGAAATAAAATAATGAGCTGCATTTTTATAGATCCTATCATGGCCTCGTGATTCCCCCCAGCACTTTGTAGCCAATGAAATGCATTTGACATGAAGTCATGGTTTTCATACAGGAAATGTGACAGTCAATTTATGCAGAGCCAGTTCCCATAAACAGCAGGGCGATGCAGGAAAATACCAGTGAGCATGAGACATTAGTTATAATGAACAAAAACTCTACTGTAGCTTGAAACTGGGAGAGGGGGAAATCAGAAATTAGTTTTGTATACGTAAGCATACAATAATGACGTGTATTTCACTTTTCTTTGCAGAAGTCCTCACTGACTGTTTTTTCGTGCCATCTGTCACTAAGGACCCTCATCGTCTGGAATATGCCCTTTTCTCATCAGCAGCCTGAAGACACACATTCAACATTTTAGGAACAGCTTCTTCCCCTCCGCCAGTACAATTCTGAATGGATAATGATCCCAAGAACATTTCCCTATCAGTCATTTTTTATGGTACAAAATATTTATTTTGTAATTTATAACAGTTTTATGTCTTTGCACTGCGCTGCTTCAGTGAAGCAACAAACTTCATGTCATAAAAGTCAGTGATAATAAATCTGATTCTGTATCCGTGGTACTCTGTAGATTGGCCACTTTCAGTCTATGATGTCGGACATTTTGTTTGGCTTGTTTGTACTTCTTGGACTCTTCACAAATGACCTTATTTTGCCCTTGCACCTGATTGTGAGCCTGGACATGCATTTTCTTCATAAGTGTAATGGTTTATTCTTCATTCTGAAATTATTTCTCCTTGTACGACCTCGTGGCACTGATGTGATGAGATGATCTGTACAGATGGCAAGCAGGACAAGGTCTTCCATTGTCCCTTGGTACATGTTAAGTCAATGTAAAGTAAAGTAAATTTAAAACAACACACACAAAATACTGGAGGAACTCAGCAGGTCAGGGAACATCCATGAAAAGGAATAAACAGTCAACATTTCTGGCCAAGACCCTTCATCAGGAAGGGCTATGCAGTAGGGAAATTCCAGGCCGTTTCTAGAGTAGGCTACATGGTTGGCACAACAGTGTGGGCTGAAAGGCCTGTAATATGCTGTAGATGTCTATGTTTCTATGAACGGCCTTGGCCTGAAACATTAACTGTTCATTCCACTCCACGAAATGGTGTCCACTCATTCCGGAACCATTTGTTAATGGAGCAACTTCAATCTGTTTTACCCTTTTCGAGATTGTCTCAGATCAAATTCATTTATTTAGTCCTGGTGAAGGGTCTTGGCCTGGAAAGTTGACTGTTTATTCATTTCTGAAGATGCTGCCTGACTCATGGAATTCCTCCATCATTTTGTGTGTGTTACTCTGGATTTCTAGAATCTCTTGTACTTACATCAAACTTATTGCCTCTCCCTGCACATGAAACTAAAGAGTGTCATCCTACACAACAGTAAGGTTACAAGACGTTACACGCCGGGCTGCTAAGAGATTGACATTACTTTCAATGGTAGGGTAGGGCACTCCATCATGCTTCACCCTTTATTCAGAAACCAGCCACTCTTGTCAGCTTGTGCCCTCAGGAAAGGAAGGGGGATGACTGACTATTTTTGTCCAATGCTCCCTAACTTGTATGCAAGAATCTTTGGTTTGTTACCATGCCATTTCTGTGGAATTGCAAGCTTCAGCAGAAGGAATTTAATTTATCTTCCAGCAATCTTGCACTTCCTCACCAGATTGCAAGCCTGGGCACATTATCTCAAGAGGCATAAACACAAGAGAATCTGTATTTGCTGGAAATGCAGAGCAAAGCACGCAAAATGCTGGAGGAACTCAGTAGGTCGGGCAGCATCAAGGGAGCAACATTGAATCTTTATTCCTCTTCATAGATGTTGCTGAGTTCCTTCCTGATTTTAGAAGTATATTGTCTCAGAGATGTTGTAACAGGCAGAAAAAAAGAACAGTCCTTTCAAAAAACCTTGTGGAATGATTGAAGAAAAAGTTTTGAGGCAAAGGGTGGCTCTTAGTTGTACAGTACCTTGCAAACATAGAGAAGAGAATGAGCTTGTAAATTTGGCGGGAGCAAAGGATGATGGGAATGGCGAGGGTGGAGTGCCGCAGGTCGGTGTGTGGGATAATTGACAGAGGAGGAGTTGTCAGGGGCTGAGAGTGGTGTGAGTGCAGACACACCCAGCACTGAGGGCATTTGATTCCAAACAATTGGTTTATTGGCCGTTACAGAATGTCTCTCTGGTTCTTCCCATTCCCTCCTTTCTCCCTTCCCTTTTTCCCAGGTGCAGACAGACCCTGCCCTGAGACACTGGGTAAGGTCATTTGATTCCAAATAAATGGTTTATTGATCATTACAGAATGACTCGCTGGTCCCTCCCATTCCCTCCCCTTTCCCTTGCCCTTTTCCCAACCATGATTCCCCTCTCCCTGCCCACTTCCCACTCTCAGTCCACAATAGAGACCCAGATCAGAATCAGGTTTACCATCACTCTCATTTGTCATGAAATTTGTTTATTTTTCGCGGCAACAGTACAGTGCAATATGTAAAATTACTACAGTACTGTGCAAAAGTCATAGGCACCCTAGTGATATATACGTGCCTGAGACTTTTGCACAGTACTCGTATATCTCGAGTCTGGGGTCACCTACTGGTTGAACACATAAGATTTCCTTTCTGAAGGAGAAC
Source organism: Hypanus sabinus (assembly GCF_030144855.1). Classification (NCBI taxonomy): domain Eukaryota; kingdom Metazoa; phylum Chordata; class Chondrichthyes; order Myliobatiformes; family Dasyatidae; genus Hypanus; species Hypanus sabinus. The sequence goes on from NC_082707.1 coordinate 17,489,056, forward strand.
AATGAATCTTAATAGTAATTAGGTTGATTGGAAACATTGGTCAGATCACGTTTGGAATGTTTTGAGCAATTTTGGGCCCGGTATCTCAGGAAAGATGGGTTGTCCCTGGAGAGGTTCCAGAGCAGGTGTAGAAGAATGAAGCTGGGAATGAGGGGCTGAGGAGTGTTTGCTGAGGAGTGTTTGCTGGCTCTGGGCCTGTACTCAATGGGCTGCAGAAGGATGAAGGTGAAAGCTAACTGAAACCCACTGAATACCCAAAGCAAAACACACAAAATGCTGAAAGAACTCAGCGGGTCAGGTGGCATCTGTGGAAATGAAGAAATTGTCAACGTTTTGAGCCAAGACCTTTCTTCAGAATTGGAAAGGAAGAAGGAAGAAATGGTACTTTCCCCCTTCCCTTTCAGTCTTCTAGAGCTGACTGTTTGTTCATTCCCATAGACGCTGCGTGAACTGCTGAGTTTCTCCTCTGGATTTCCAGCATCTGCAGAATTTCTTGTGTTTATGATTACCGGAAGGCCTAGATGAACTAGATATCAGAAGGAGAGTTCCAGATTGGAGTCACAGCTTCAGAATACAGGGATGACCCTTTAGAACTGAGATGGGGAGGAACTTCTTCAACCAGAGGGTAGTGATCTGTGAAATTTATTGTGACAGATGACTGTGGAGTCCAAATCATTGTGTATATTTAAGGTAGAGATGGATTGGTTCTTGATTGGCAGTGGAGTTAAAGGTTATGGAGAGAAGGCAGGAGAACAGGGCTGTAAAACAATCACGATGACTAAATGGCAGAGCAGACTCGATGGGCTGAATGTCAGATGGTGCTCCTATGTCTTAAGCTCTTGCACTAATTGTTACTATTGCTCACTTTCGATTGCGGATAGTTTATTGGATAATATTTAGAATCCTGGAGCTGTAGATCCACACAGCACAGAACCGGGCCCTTGGTCCCAGCAGGTCCACGACAACTAAGATGCAGATCTAATCTAGTTCCATTTGCCAGTGTTTGGCCCATATTGTTCCAAACCTTTCCTGTTCTTTTACCTGTCTCAGTGTCTTTTAAATGTTGTTAATGTACCTACCTCAACCACTTCCTCTGGCAGCTCGGTCCATGTGCAGAGCTCCCTCTGGATGAAAGAAATTGCCCTCAGGTTCTTTTTAAATCTTTGTCCACTCATCTTAAACCTATGACTTCTAGTTCTGGGAAAAAACACTGTGTGCCTTCATCCTGTCAAGATCTCATATATCTCTATGAAATGATGACAGAATATAGTATTAATGGTAAGACTCTTGGCAGTGTGGAGGATGAGAGGGGTCTTGAGATCCAAGTCCATAGGACATTCAGGTTGACTCTGTGGTTAAGAAGGCATACAGTGCATTGGCCTTTATCAATTGTGGGATTGAGTTTAGGAGCCGAGACCCCACTTGGAGCACTGTGCTCAGTTCTGGTCACCTCACTACAGGAAGGATGTGGAAACAATAGAAAAGCTGCAGAGGAGATTTACAAGGATGCTGCCTGGATTGGGGAGCCTGCCTTCTGAGAATAGATTGAGTTAACTCGGGCTTTTTTCCTTGGAGCGATGGAGACTTGGAGCGATGATGAACCCCAAGTTCTGGAATGCCTTGAGCTGTAATAGCGTCAAGCTAATGGCTGCACTACCATGGCTCTGGGGTGCCTAAGGCTTTTGCCAGTGCTGTACTCGTCACGGTGGAGCAGAGAGTGAGTTTGTAAATCTGGCAGGAGCAAAGGATGTTGGGAATGGCGAGGGTGGAGCTCCGTGGGAGGGGTGTGGGACAGGTGGCAGAGAAAGAGTGCTGGGATGGAGGATAGCAAGGGTGCGGATACACCCAGCCCTGAGACACCAGGCAAGGTCATTTGACTCCAGACAGCTGGTTTATTGATCATTACAGAATGTTCTCTGGTGCTTCCTGCTTCCTCCCCTCTCCCGTCCCCTTTTCCCAACCATGATTGCCCCCTTTCCACTCTCAGTCCACAATAGAAACCCATATCAGAATTAGGTTTATCATCACTCACATATGTCATGAAATTTGTTCTGTTTTCTGTAGTCCAGTGCAAAATTAGTATAAAATTACTACAGTACCGATGAAAAGTGTTAGCACCCTAGTCATATATATATGTGACTAACACTTTTGCACAGTACTGTATTGTCATTGTATCTTACAGTAATTTTTTATGTGTTGCACTGTACTGCCATCGTAAACCAGCACATTTCATTGCATATGTCAGTGATAATAAATCTGATTCTGATTCTGTAAGTTTGAGTGGGAAATGTTTAGAAAGGTGTGGTCCAGGTGCACATTGATCAGACTAGGTAGGAGATCAGGTCAACATGGACTAGATGGGCTGATGGGCTTGGTTCTATGCTCTGTGAGTCTAGGACTGTTGTCGTCCAGGTGACATGCAATGACTGGTTCTGTTAAAGTATGAGTTATAAAGTAGATCCTCCACCAGCCCTCAACACCCTCTGTGCAACTTACCGCCTTCAGGGCAGGAAGGAGAGTCTGCCTCAGAAATTGTGGGGTCCCCCTGCCAGTCCTTTGAAATTACAAAAATCCGCACAAGGAATTCCTCGCTCGTCCAAGGCGTTTGAACTTCCCCACAGGGCTGCAAGCCCAGGCACATTATCTTTTACAAGCCCCCGCACCAGACAGGAAAAAGGAGTTTCCCTCTCCAAAGCTTCTGCCGTGTAATTAAACAGAAGTTATGTGGTGTTTTAAATGCAGAGTGGGACATGTCCCGAAGTGTGCAGCCTTGCAGATTAAACAGACCACCGGCCACAAGTTGCAGCATCTGAAACATTCTGCCAATGGGTATTTTAGTGGCCGGCAAGGCAATGGAAGGGTGCAGCCTGAACAGTCTGCATTAGACGCTTCGGACGCAGACACAAAGCATGCTATCCAGCCGGAGACCTGGTATCTCAGGAAGTGATCATCACTCTTTATTGCTTCTCTGTGCCAGGGCCCGCTGCAGTAACAATTTGCTGTAAGGTGACAAATGTTCAGATCCCATAAAAGTTCCCCAATCAAAAGAGGCAGATCAAGGCATAACATCGCGGCTAAGGAAGCTCACAACCTTCCTTAGAAGCAATGGCCAAATCTGTTGCTTTCCAATCATCCTGGGCGCAGGATAAGTACAGAGTCAGGCAGTCTAGATGCAAAAACTTCAGCCCAAGGACTCTACACCTGCCAAGAAATATTCTTCATTTTGGAGCAGATGGACAAGAAAACTCATCAAAGACTCTAACTTCCTCAGGAGGCTAAAGAAATTTGGTGTGTCCCCATCGACTCTTACCAAATTTTATTGACCAGAATACCATAAGATTTAGGAGCAGAATTAAGCCATTTGGCCCATCGAGTGTGTTCTGCCATTCCATCGTGGCTAATCCGTTTTTCCTCTCAGCCCCAGTCTCCTGCCTTCTCCCAGTATCCTTTCATGCCCCAAATAATGAAAAATTTATCATCCTCTGCCTGAAGTATACCCCATGAATTGGCCCCTACAAGTGCCTGTAGCAATGAATTCCACATATTCCACTCTGAAATTCCTCATCATTTGCATTCTATTCTAAGGCTGTGTCCTCTGGTTTTAGACTCCCCCACCACAGGAAACATCCTCTCCACATCCACATCTATTGATGCACCATTGAAAGCATTGTGTCCGGATGCATAACTCTTTACAGGCAGTGGCGGGAATTGAACCCTAGTCAGTGATTGCTGGTGCTGTGAAGCAATAGCACCAACTACTATCCTACTGAGCTGCCCCTATTCTGCTCCTGTGTCTTATGGGATCTGCTTTGCCCAGAAAGAGGAAAGTACTCCGAATGCACTGCAGGAGCAAGTAGTGGAAGCAGAGTTGTTGGCAGATTTTAGAGGGTTCTGGACAAACATTTGAATGTTTGGGCAAAGGGGGCTATTGGCCAAGTGCTTGGAGATTGGATCATGAGGAAGAGTACTCATTGGTCAGAATGGACAAACTGGACTAAATGGCTTATTTTCATGCCATTTTCTTTACAAATCTATAAAATACCTGAAATACAAATATAAAATATTTACATTCCCAGAAATCTCCCATGCTCCCTCTTCAAGGATACCTGGGCACGAATGAATCCCTGGAAGAGGGCAGGCAGTTAGCCCTCATCTGCCCTCCACCTGGACCTGCAAATGGGCATCGGCCATCTTGGCCAGTCTCAGAAGCAAGCCCACCAGTAGCTCCTCCAAGTGGCCTGCAAAACCTCCCCCCACCCCCCGAACTGCATGTACTGGGTGCACATATATTGTAAGACCATAAGACATAGGAACAGAATCAGGCCATTTGGCCGATTGAGTCTGCTCTGCCATTCAGTCATGGCTGATCCTTTTTTTCTATCTCCTCCTCAACCCCAGTTCCCGGCCTTCTCCCTGTAAACTACAAGGCCATGACCATTCAGGAACCTATCAATCTCTGCCTTAAATACACCCAATGACCTGACCTCCACAGCTGCATGTGGCAACCAATTCCACAAATTCACCTCCCTTTGGTTAAAGAAATTTCTCTGCATCTCTGTTTTGAAAGGACACCCCTCTATCCTGAGGCTGTGCCCTCTTGTCCTGGACTGTCCCACCATGGGAAACATCCTTTCCACATCTACTCTGTCTAGGCCTTTCATTATTCGAAAGGTTTCAATGAGATTTCCCCTCATCCTTCTGAACTCCAGTGAGTACAGAACCAAAGCCATCAAACGTTCTTTGTATGATAACCCTTTCATTCCGGGAATAATCCTTGTGAACCCCCTCTGGACCCTTTCCAATGCCAGCACATCTTTTCTAAGTTGAGGGGCCCAAAACTGTTCACAATACTCAAGGTGAGGCCTCACCAGTGCCTTATAAAGCCTCAGCATCACATCCTTGCTCTTGTATTCTCGACCTCTTGAAATGAATGCTAACATGGCATTTGCCTTCCTCACCACCGACTCTACCTGCAAGTTAAACTTCTGTTCTGCACAAGGTCTCGCAAGTCCCTCTGCCTCTCAGATTGATGGATTTTCTCCCCATTTAGAAATTAGTCTGCACATTTATTTCTATTACCAAAGTGCATGACCATGCATTTTCCAACATTGTATTTATTTCATTTGCCACTTTCTTTCCCATTCTCATAATCTGTCTAAGCCCTTCTGCATCCTACCTGTTTCCTCAGCACTACCTGCCCCTCTGTCAATCTTTGTATCATCTGCAAACCTGGCAAGAAAACCATCGATTCCATCGTCTAAATGGAATTTGATTAATAGTTCGGCATGGAGTAGATGGGCCGAAGGACCAGTTTCTGTGCTGCAGTGCTCTGTGACTCTGAAAATCAGCCCCGAACTCACTCAGATTCAGTTTCAGAGTTATTTATCGCATGGATATCGAAGCTGCTTTAAAATATGTTGTCTGTGTTAACAACCAACAAAATGTAAGGAACTGCTGGGAGCAGCCCACATATTTAGCCACACATTCTGGTGCCAACATACAGTACCCTGCCCACAACCATCCTTAAAGCAAAAGACCATAAGGCGTAGCAGCAGAATTAGGCCGTTCAGTCTGCTTTGCCTTCCATCATGGCTGATCCTTTTTTCCCCAGTTTGAAGTTCCAAGTGGCCTATTCCCTACATTTATTTTTCAATGATTATGGCAACTTGTTTATGTTTTTAAGAATGGGAGAGCCTACAAATGTTAGTGGATCTAGCCTAGTCCATCAAAAGTAAAGCCCTCCCCACCATTGATCACGTCTACAACGGGCACTGCCACAAGAAAGCAGCATCCATCATCAAGGCCCACGCCATATACACCACGCTCTCTTCTTGCTGCTGCCATCGGGGAGATAGTACAGGAGCCTCAGGTCCCACACCACCAGGTTCAGGTACAGTCAACTATCAAACCCTCAACCCTGAATAACAACCCAAAGACTCACTTTTAAGGAATCTACAACTCATGTTTTCAGTTATATTTATTTACTTAGCTATTTATTACTTCTGTTTATTTGTATTTTGCAAAATGGTTGCTTGTCTGTCTTTGTGTGAAGTTTTTCATTGATTATAAAACCATAAGACAATAAGACATAGAAGCAGAATTAGGCCATTTGGCCCATCGAGTCTGCACCACCAATCGATCATGGCTGATTCATTTTCCCTCTCAGCTTCAATCTCCCGCCTTCTCCCCGTATCTCTTCACACCCTAACTATCTATCAACCTCCGCCTTAGATATACATGAAGATTTAGCCTCCACAGTCACCTGTTGTTGTGTTCTTTATATGTACCATGGGTTTCTAATAACAAAACCTATTCTGGAAGAATAGAGCTAAAACTTTTATTTACAACAGCAACAACTGCACGTGTGTCTGACAGCACCATGCTTCTTGATGTTCCTAGATCTTTCATAGATTTCTGCGCATGCTCCGAACCCTGTCCAATCATGTTCTGATACATGATATCACCACATCTTCCTTTCCTTAACATTAATCAAATGCATAATTTAACACGTCTCTATCAGTCTCTCTGGGGGTTTATGAACACGAGTAGACCTTCTAAGTGGTTCACACAGTTCTTTTGTTTCGTTGTTATTTCCATGTTTTGTCTGGTCTACATCAGTTAACTGAAACTCTGAAGTTGGCTCTTTCTTGAGGTCTTTGCGATTTCTTCTTAACACTGCTCCTTCTTCTGTTTGGACCATGTATGATCTAGGTCGTACTTCTTCAAGAATTCCTTCCACTTCCATTTGTAATGAAATACGAATCTTCTTTTCTTCATCTAATTCATTCATTAACTGTGTAATCTCTTTTTTACACTGACACTTTATCATTTCAATAAAACTTTTCAATTCCTTCACTTGTGCTTTCACTTCTTTAATTGGATCCTGATTCTTGTTACTCTTTGGCTTCAGATCAGTATTGTACTGTACCGGCAAGTTTGGTTTAGGTGGCAATGCTTCGCCAGGTGCTGGTAACAAAGGGATGGCTCTGGGATCTTTCTTTATGACTTCTTTTACTTTTGCTGCATTGGAATCAAATTCTGTTCTCTCTTGCTCTTTCATCAAGTCACTCTATTCTGACTCTGTGTCACTGTCCAGGACTAAGACTCTTTTCACCAAATTCAGTCTCTCACAGGCAGATAAACCCAGTACTGACTGTACACTCTTTGGCACGATCACAAATGAAAGCGTGTGCACAATATGTTTGTGTGATACATTTGCCACACATGATCCTTTAACCGGAATGTCTGCACCTGAATACCCAGTCACTTTTATATTCATCTGATGCAACTTCGGTCTTGGCTTTAAAGCATTAAACTCAGATTCTGCAAGAACAGTTACTTGTGCTCCAGTATCCAGTTTAAACAGAATTTTGTTTTGATTCACTTGCAATGGAAAAGTCCAGTCGCTCTTACTTTGTTTCCACAAAGCACATCTAGATAAAACTCCTCACGTTCATCTTCAAGCGCTGCATTTATTTGTTTTATTTTCTTTCTACTTCTGCAACGGTGTGAAAAATGATTGCTCTTACCGCAGTCATTGCACATTTTTCTGACTTTTAGGTCGGTGCTCCCACCCACAACGATCACAAAGTTTTTTCCTTTCAAACAATGTTTTGTTCTCTGTCAGTTCTGTTGTCACTTCATTACTTTTTCTAATAGGTTCACGCTTTACAGCATCTACGTAGCTCTCAATAAAAAGCTCTTTAGCCTGCAACGTCACAGATTCCGGAGCTTTGTAGAGAATCAAAGCTTTTTCCAAATCCACGTCTGGTTCTCTTAATAGTCTTCCTCTCAGACCATTATCCAAAATGCCACAAAAATTCTGTCTTTCATGAGAGAGTCCATCAGCTCTGCAAACTCACACGTTTTACTGTGGTTTCTCAACTTGCTAACAAATTGATCAATCGTTTGACCAGCTCTCTGCTGGCAGGTAAAGAATTTGTACTTTTCCTAAGTCACATTGCAATTTGGGTATACAAAATGCTTCAAACTTGTCCAGTATCGCTTTTAGATTCAAACCATCTCCATTCTCAAAAGTAAAATGGTTATATACCTCAACTGCATCATCCCCTATTACGTGGAGTAGGATTGCTGCTTTCATTTTTTCCATTTTATTTCCTGCTCTGGTTGCCGATAAATAAATTTTAAAATGCTGTTTGAATTCTCTCCAGTTTTCAGCTACGTTCCCAGTCAGCTAAAGTGTTTTCGGAGGTTGCAGCCCTTCCATTTGTAAAGCTGTTACCAAACCCAAAAAACGTTTGCGCTCTTTTTTTCCGATTATCTTCACTTCTCCCGTGTTTATTCTTCCAGACCGACTTCTGGCACCATGTTGTGTTCTTTATACGTACCATGGGTTTCTAATAACAAAACATATTCTGGAAGACTAGAACTAAAACTTTTATTTACAGCAGCAACAACTACACATGTGTCTTACAGCGCCATGCTTCTAGATGTTTCTAGGTCTTTCATAGATCTCTGGGCATGCTCAGAACTCTGTCCAATCACATTCTGACACGTGATATTACCACATCTGTGGCAATGAATTTCACAGATTCACCATTCTCCAGTCCAAGAAATTCCCCCTCGTCTCCGTTCAAAAATGACCCCCCTCTGTTCTGAGACCATGTAGTCTGGTCTTAGAGTCTCCCACCATAGGAAACATCCTCTCCACATCCACTCTCTCAAGGCCTTTCACCATTCAATAGGTTTCAATGAGGTGACTCCTCATTTACCTGAATTCTATTGAATAAAGGCCAGAGCCATCAAACGCTCTTCATATGACAAGCTGTTCAGTCCTGGAATCATTTTTGTGAACCTCCTTTGAACCCTCAGGTTTCAGCACATCCTTTCTAAGGTAAGAACCCCAAAGCTGCACACAATACTCAATATTTTGTTGTACTTCTTTCCTTTACCGAGAATGCCTGTAAGGAAATAAGTCTCAGAGAAATATATGGTGATGTATACAGTAAATACACTGATAATAAATTTATTTTGAACTGCATCAGTGACTCTCTTTTCAATCCTCTCTCTGTTTCATGTGCACATAAGTATGAGTAAGTAATCTCACTCAACTTCACTTTGCCCCATCATTGAACTATCCCATGACCAATGGACTCACTTTTCAAGGACTCGTCATCACAGGTTCTCAATATTTATTGCTTATATATTTATTATTATTATTTCTTTCTTGTTGTGCTTGCACAGTTTGCTGTCTCTTGCATGTTGATTGAATGGTATTTTTTGGGGTCTTTTATTCATTTTATTACAGTTATTATTCTATTCTGCATTTATTGAGAGGATATGGTGAGAAGGCAGGTGTATGGGTTTGAGTGGGATCCAGGAGCAGCCATGATGAAATGGTGGAGTGGACTCGTTGGACTGAATGGCCTACTTCTGCTCCAATGTCTTGTAGTCTTATAGATACATAGAAACATAGAAAATAGGTGCAGGAGTAGGCCATTCAACCCTTCAAGCCTGCACCACCATTCAGTATGATCATGGCTGATCATCCAACTCAGAACCCTGTACCTGCTTTCTCTCCATACCCCCTGATCCCTTTAGTCACAAGGGCCATATCTAACTCCCTCTTGAATATAGCCAACGAACCAGCCTCAACTGTTTATACATACATGGATGCATGAGAAATGGAGGGAAGGGCTAGAACGATAGTGGAGTAGGTTTCTATGATTCATCAGCACATTGTGGGCTGAAGGGCCCATTCTGTGCTCTACTCTTCTATGTTCTACCAATTTACTAAATGTCCTCCTGTGTATCACCCATATCCTCCCATTCCCTTCATGTTCATGTGCCTATCTAAAAGCTCCTAATGTCCACCAAACTGCTTGCTTCCACCTGGTAATCTATTACCCTCTGTGTAAAAACACTGCCCTCACATCACCGTTCAACCTTGCCTCTCTAACCTTACCTCCATCAGTAAGGACTCCCGACACCCAGGTTATGCCCTCTTCTCATTGCTACAATCAGGGAGGAGGTACAGGAGCCTGAAGACACACACTCAACTTTGTACACATATTTACTGTAATTTACATGTTTTATTATTTGGTACCACGTAACAAATTTCATGACATATGTTGACGATATTAAACTAGATTCTGATTCTGGTGTTAGACATTTCTACCCTGGCAATAAGATTCTGACCACAGGTTCTCTTCACAACTGAAATGATCTACCACAAGAAATATCCTAGTGGATCTCCAGTACATTATCTCCAGCAATCTCACAACCTTAATCTATCCTGTTGCCTTCCCCGTTTGCTGAAGTATCTTTGTCAGTGGGCGGGACAGAGGTGCAGTAGTTAGCACGACGTCATCCAGGTTCAATTCCCTCCACGGCCTGTAAGGAGTTTGTACGCTCTCCCCGTGACTGTGTTGGTTTCCTCTGGGTGCTCCGGTTTCCTCCTGCAGTCCTACGACGTACCAGTTAACAGGTGAATTGGTCATTGTAAATTGTCCTGTGATTAGTGTAGGGTTAATTCGTGGCCTGTGGAGCGGTGAGGCTCGAAGGCCCATTCCGCGTCGTATTTCAATAAACAATGAAAATGAATAAAATAAACATGCAAAAAGACTCAAATTTCCATGAAGCAACTCCCAGACTATTCAGGGTAATAATTGGAAATTTTTTTATGCTTTGTTTGGGGTAAAACCATCAGTTAAGACTTTGAAAAGAATTCACCCAATTTGATCTAAAATAGCGCAGTGGGACTATTTCTACCTGATGGTGGTTTTAGTCAGTACTTTCACATGTACCATATGACTTAGCATTAACTGTTCTCAAATTACTGGAATTAAACAGTCCCATTGTCCCACATCTCTTTAAACTAAAGTATTTAGAATGAGGAATGCGGAACTGACAGTAGAATAACTTTGTGTACGTCTTCACGCAAGAACATCGGCAAGTGCTACCAGGAATACAGAATCAGAATCAGATTTACTATCACTGAGTCAGATGATTGTTTACTTGTTGTTTGCTGTTGCAGCATTAAATTTATGTCAGTTACAAAAATAAAAATAAATCACTCAAGGTAGTGTTCATGGATTCATAGAGCATTCAAAAATCTGATGGAGGCAAAGAAGCTGTTTCTCAATCGTTCTGATGTGGGTCTTCAGGCTCCTGTGCCTTGGTAGTAATGATAAGAGTGATTGTCCGTTATCCTGGATGGTGAGGGTCCTTAATGATGGATGCCACCTTCTCTTGAAGGTGGATAGTCAGAAGCTTTTCCCCAGGGCTGGAACGGCTAAAGCGAGAGGGCACAGCTTTAAGGTGCTTGGAAGTAGATACAGAGGAGATATCAGGGGTAAGTTTTTTACGCAGAGGGTGGTGAGTTAATGGAATGGGCTGCCGGCAACAGTGGGGGAGGTGGATACGATAGGGTCTTTTAAGAGACTCCTGGACAGGTACACAGAGCTTAGAGAAATAGAGGGTTATAGGTAACCTGAGGCAATTTCTAAAGTAAGTACGTGTTCGGCACAGCATTGTGGGCCAAAGGGCCTGTATCATGCTGCAAGCTTTCTATGTTTCTATATTCTTGATAGTGGAGTGGGTTGTGCCCATGATGGAGCTGGATGAGTCTATAAACTTCTGCATTGTACATTGGAACTTCCCTACTAGGCTGTGATGCAACAGATCAGAATTCTCTCCACTGTATATCCAGAGAAATTTACAAGTCTTTACATGATACCACAATGGCACTTGGCAGCGACTTCGTTGAGCAAATCTGCAGAAACAGCTTAATTTCTACCTTTAATGTCTCACTTTATCTTTTTCAAAATGAGTGAGTTTCTGTCAAAGACCTTGACCTAGAGTTAACACGCAAACTTCAGTTCTTTGCAGCGATGAAACCCGCTCCTGGGCTCACCCACCGAGCTGTCTTTTCATATCCCAAGGATGCGGCCTAGAAGATGAGAACAGCTTCAGGGTTCTGAGGCTTTGCAGCCCAGGGGAATGAACTGATTCTACACCAGCACCACCGAACGAAACATCGCGGATGAAAACAGAGCATCGGGAACAGCCGGAGGCTCTGTACTCACCAAATCACACGCTCTCCCTCCCTCTTTCTCTCGTTGGTGGGGGAGAGTTTGTTGCCGATTCTCGGGTGGAGAAGGGTGACGTGGCAGACTTCGACACCATGAATCAACGAGTTGTTTTGTTTTGTTGGTCTCCCCGCTCGCTGTGAAATGGTGACATCCCGCTGTCCCTTTGTTTTTGGGACAGAGAGCCTGTGGCATGTCAAATTGTCAGGTGAATGGTAAGTTTTTGTTGCACTGAAGATCATGGTCTATCTTGGGGGCTTTGCTGTTGCTTGATGGGTGATGTGTGCTGATGCTTTTTGCTGAAGTAAGTGGGGAGGGGGAGGATGGATGCATTTGTGCTGCTTGTGCGTGAGAGGGCGAGTGGGGGGGGGCTTTGGGTTTTGAACACTTTTACTGTCACTCATTCTTTGGAATACCCTTCTGCTTTCGAAGGCCGAAAATCTCAGGTTGTATATTGCGTACATTCTCTGACATTGTGCACACACTGAACTATTGAACATGCCAAATGTCCCGAATCTCCTAATGAAGTACAGTCACTGCTGTGCCTTCTTCATGATTGCAGCAACATCAAAGAAGTACGGGAAATAAGTATTAATAAAACAATACAGTCCAAAAGTGCTTGGTGATGCCAAAAACCAATAAATCCCAGTGATCTTCATCACAAATTCTGGAGAGAGATGGCCAAAGAAAAATGGCATATGATGATGCTCACCTTCTGACATTCGTTAGTTTCAGGAATGAACAGTACAGCGCAGTGCAGGTTTCTTAGCCCACGATGTTGTGCCGACATTTTAACCTACTCTAAAACCAATCTAACTTTCTCTCCCTCAAGCCTTCCATTCTTCATTCTTCCACATGTCTATCCAAGAATCCTCTAGCTGTCTCTAATGTGTCTGCTTCTACTGCTAACCCTGTCAGTGCATTCCATGCACCCTCCACTCTGTGTAAAAAAAAACTACCACTAGTATCCCCCTATACTCCCCTACGGACACCTTAACGTTATGCCCTCTCATATTTTGTCCTGAGAAGTCTGGCTGCCCACTCAATCGGTGGCCCTTATCATCTTGTACACCTCTATCAAGTCAGCTCTTAAGCTCCTTTGCTCCAAAGAGAAAAGCCCCAGCTCACTCAACTTATCGTCGTAAGACATGCTCCCTTATCCAGGTAGCATCCTGGTAAATCTGCTCTAAAGCTTCCATATCCTTTCTGAAATGAGGCGACCAAAACTGAAAACAATTCTTGAAGTATGGTCTAACCAGTTTTATACACTCCTAAATAGTGCATAAATGCCCATTTTTCTTTTATTCATGTGCCTATCTAAGAGTTCTTTAAATGCCCCTGATTTACACTCTGTGGCCACTTTATTAGGTATACATGTACACCTGCTTGTTAATGCAACTATCTAATCAACCAAACATGTAGCATCAACTCAGTGCTTAAGAGCATGCAGATATGGTCAAGAGGATCAGTTGTTGTTCAGACCAAACATCAGAATAGGAAAGCAATGTGATGTAAGTGACTTTGACTGTAGTGCCAGATGGGGTGGTTTGAGTATCTCAGAACCTGCTGATCTCCTGGGATTTTCACACACACCAGTCTCTACAGTTCACAGAGAATGGTGCAAAATCAAAAAGAAATCAAGTGAGCAGCAGTTCTGTGTGCAAAAACATTTTGTTAATGAGAGAGGTCAGAGGAGAATGGCCAGACTGGTTTAAGCTGTCAGGAAGGTGACAGCAACTCAAATAACACATCAAACCTTGAAGTAGATGGCTACTGCAGTGGAAGAACATGAACATACACTCAGTATTAGGTACAGGAGATAGTTAATAAAGTGTCCACTGAGTGCAGAGCACAACATTAATTCACTGCTCTTGAATTCAGCCCCTCGATTAATGAAAGCTATCACATCACGCACTTTCTTAACCATCCAATCAACTTGCATGGTAACCAGGATCCTGCTTATTATGGCTGCTCCAGTTTGCCTACTGAAACAACAGGTCCACAGCAGATGCCATCTCGTTGGCTCTTCACTCAACCCTGGAACATCTGGAGAGCCAAGATGCAGGCATCAGGATGCTCTTTATTGACCACAGCTCAACATTCAATACCATTATCCCCTCAAAACTAATCAATAAACTCCAAGACCCATGGCCTTGATACCTCCTTGTGCTATTGGATCCTCAATTTCCTCACTTGAAGACCCCAGTCATTTTGGAATGGTAAAAACATGTCCTCCACGACATCCATCAGCAGAAGTAAACCACAAAACTGTGTGCTTAGTCCCCAGCTCTAGTCGCTTTACACTTACGTCTGTGTGGATAAACACAGATCCAATGCCATATTTAAGTTTGTTGATGACACCACTGCCATACAGCAAATCAAAGGTGGTGATGAATCAGCATATGGGAGGGAGAATGAAAATCTGGCTGAATGGTACATCAGCAACAAGTTCTCACTCAATGTCAGCAAGACCAAGGAGCTGATTATAGACTTCAGGAGAAGGAAACCAGAGTTCCATAAACCAGTCCCCATTAAAGGATCAGAGGTAGAAATGGCAGCAACTTTAAATTCCTATGTGTTATTACTTTGGAGGACATATCCTGGGCCTGGCATGTAAGTACTTCCTTAGGAGTTTGTGAAGATTCAGCAAGACATCTAAAACTTTGACAAACTTCTATAAGATGTGTGGTGGAGAGTATATTGACTGTCTGCATCACAACCTGCTATGGAAACACCAGTGCCCCTGTTTAGAAAATGCAACAGAAAATACTGGATATGGCCCGGTCCATTGCGGGAAAAGCCCTCCACACCATTGAGCACAACTATACAAACACTCTCACAGGAAAGCAGTATCCATCATCAGGGACCCCTGCCACATAGGACATGCTCCCTTCTTGCTGCTGCCATCAGGAAGAAGGTACTGGAGACTGAGGTCCTACACTTCCAAGTTCAGGAACAGTTATAACCCCTCATCTATCAGGCCTTTGAACCAAAGGAGAAAGCTTCACTCTACTTCACTTGCCCCATCTCTGAGCTAATTCTACAACCTATGGACTCACTTTCAAGGCCTCTTCATCTCATGTTCTTGATATTTATTGATTATCTATTTTAAAATTATTATTTCTTTCTTTTTGTGCTTGCAAAGTTTGTTGACTTTTACAGACTGGGTGAAAGCCCAAGTTGCTGCTGTATTTCATTGATCTATTATGTTTATTCTATTATGGATTTATTGAGTAAGCCCATAAGAAAATGAATCTCAGTGTTGTATATGGTGACATGTATGTACTTGGATAATAAATTAACTTTGACAGCAACTTTCACCTTGATAAAAGAATAGGGAACATCAACCTGTCAGCTAATGTCATTTTCAGGTACGTGCTGGCATCTGTAATTAATATTGTAATAACAGACACTTTGAAAAGAATCGCTGGAATATCACATTTGATTGACTTGTATTTCCTTAAGGATGTAACAGGTAGAATAGAGAAAGGTGAACCAATAGATACAATATATATTTGAATTTTTTTAAAGGTTTTTAATCATCCAAATAATATTATTAATAGGAATAATGACTTATTTATAGAGGACTTTCCATACAGATGGTGTTGTTCAAAGTGCTTTACAGTGGGATAAAGTGTAAATAGGAAAATAAAAGACAAAATGATGCTAGTTAAATTCAAGGTGAAACAAATAGGTTTTGAACTGGTGTTTAAAAAGTCTATTTCCCTGGTAGTTTTAGTTACTGAATTGCACAGCCCAGGAGCACAGTTCAGAAAAGCTAACCTGCCAATTATCTTTTGAGGGAGATTGTTTAAGAGACTGGTGGAAGATCTGAGAGCTCGTGCAGGATTATAAACCAAAAACTATTCTGTGATGTACTTGGTCCCAGACTATTAAGGGCTTTAAAGACATGTAAGAGAACTTTAAACTCAATTCTACAAGATACAGGAAGCCAATGCACAGTAGGCAGGATGAGAGTGATAGGTGTCCTCACCCTAGTTTTAGTTAAAAGTCATGTTCTGAATGAGTTTAAGTTTGTCAATAGATTGCTTTGGAAGGCCCAGTGAAAAAGTTCACATCAGAATCAGAATTTAAATCACGTTTAATATCATTGAGATATTAGAAGACCCTAGACACTAGAATACTACAGTACAATACAGGTCCTTCAGCTCTCAATGTTGTGTCGACCCATACATTCCTTAAAAAAAAGTGTTAAACCCACACTACCCCGTAACTCTTTATTTTTCTTTCATCCATGTGCCTGTCCAAGAGGCTCTTAAATACCCCTAATGTTTGAGCCTCCACCACCTTCCCTGGCAAGTCATTCCAGGCACTCACAATCCTCTGTGTAAAAAACTTACCCCTGATGTCTCCCCTAAACTTCCCTCCCTTAACTTTGTACCTATGCCCTCTGGTGTTTGCTATTGGTGCCCTGGGAAACAGGTACTGACTATCCACCCTATCTATGCCTCTCATAATCTTGTAGACCTCTATCAAGGCCCCTCTCATTCTTCTATGCTCCAAAGAGAAAAGTCCCAGCTCTGCTAACCCTGTCTCAGAAGACTTGTTTTCCAATCCAGGCAACATCCTGGTAAATCTCCTCTGCACCCTCTCCATAGCTTTCACATCCTTCCTATAATGAGGTGACCAGAATTGAACACAATACTCTAAGTGCGGTCTCACCAGAGATTTGTAGAGTTGCAACATGACCTCTCTACTCTTTAACTCAATCCCAGTATTAATGAAGCCTAGCAACCCATAGGCCTTCTTAGCTATCCTTTCAACCCATGCAGCGACCTTGAGGGATGTATGGATTTGAACCCCAAGGTCCCTTTGTTCATCCACACTCTTAAGTAACTGACCATTAATCTTGTACTCAGACTTCTGGTTTGTCCTTTCCAAAATGCATCACCTCACACTTATCCAGACTGAACTCCATTTGCCATTTTTTCTGCCCAACTCTGAAGCCTGTCTATATCGTCTTCTAACCTTCCACAACCTGCAGCTCCATCCACAACTCCTCCAATCATCGTGTCATCCGCAAACTTACTCACCCATCCTTCCACCTGTACATCCAGGTCATTTATTAAAATTACAAAGAGCAGGGGTCCCAGGACAGATCCTTGCAGCACTCCACTAGTCACCAACCTCCAGGCAGAATACTTTCCTTCCACTACTACCTTCTACTTTCTTCCTGTAAGCTAATTTTTTATCCAAACAGCCAAGGTTCCACTGATCCCATGCCTCATGACTTTCTGGATGAGTCTCTCATGGGGGACCTTGTCAAATGCCTTGCTAAAATCCATGTAGGACACATCTACTGCCCTACCCTCATCAATTTCTTTTGTTACCTCTTCAAAAAACTCAATTAGGCTTGTGAGACACAACCTTCCCTTCACAAAGCCATGTTGACTTTCGTTGAGTAGACTGTACTTCTCCAAATGCTTGTAGATCCTATCCTTAAGAATCCTTTCCAATAATTTGCAGACCACCGACATAAGACTCACCCGTCTATAGTTCCCAGGTTTCTTCCTATTATCTTTTTTAAACAAGGGAACTGCATTTGCCATTCTTCAATCCTCCGGCACCTCCCCTACAGCCAAAGAGGATTCAAAGATCATAGCTACTGCTCCAGTGATCTCTTCTCTCACTTCCCACAGAAACCTGGGGTATATCACGTCCAGCCCTGGGGACTTATCAATCTTACTGTTTTTAAGAAGATCCAACACTTCTTCCTTAATCTCCACATTGTCCAGCAAACAGGCCTGTTCTATTTCGACCTCACCCAGATCAAGGTCCTTTACACTTGTGAATACTGAAGCAAAGTGTTCATTTAGGACCTCCCCAACCTCCTCTTCTTCCAGGCACGTTGCCTTCTTTATCTTTTGCGGCCTCACTTTCATTCTTGTCATCCTCCTATTCTTCACATACGCATAGAACGCCTTGGGGTTCTCCTTAATCCTACATGCCAAGGCACATGCTCCCTTCGAGCTCTCCTAAGTCCTTTCTTAAGCTCCTTCCTGGTTACCCTATATTCCTCATGAGCTCTCCTGCTTCCTGCTTCTTATATCTAACATAGGCTTCCTTCTTCCTCTTGACGACTTGCCTAACATGTTTCTTCAGCCACGGTTCCCTTGTCCTACCGTTTTTTCTTTGTCTCAGTGGGACAAACCTATCCTGAACCCAGCTCAAGTGGTCCCTAAACTTCCGCCCCATTACTTCTGTGCTTTCACCCTTGAACATCTGTTTCCAATTTACTCTCGCTAGTTCCTGCCTCATCCCTTCATAGTTAGCCCTTCTTCAGTTAAGCACTTTCCCATTTTGTCTGTTTTTATCCTTTTCCATAGCTATGCTGAAGCTAAGGGAGTTGTGGTCACTCTCACCAAAATGCTCCCCCACCAAGAGGTCTGTCACCTGACCAGGTTCATTACCCAGAACTAGATCCAGTATGGCCTCTCCTCTTGTCAGCCGGTTCACATAGTGTCAGGAATCCTTCTTGAACACACTGACAAGTTTAGCCCCATCTGTCCCCCTCTGTCATGAAATTTGTTGTTTTGCGGCAGCAGCATATGCAATACATAATAATAAAAATTTCTAATTACATTAGGATGTATACATAATAAAATAAAGAAAATGCTACATGTAATGCAAAACGAGTGGGGAAAAAATGCTGAGGTAGTGTTCATGAGTTCATTACCCATTCCAAAATCTGATAGTGGAGGGAAGAAACTGTTCCTGAAATGTTAAGTGTATGTCTTCAGACTCCTGTACCTCCTTCTTGAAGGTAGCAATGAGAAGAGAGTATGTCCCGGGTGATGGGGTCCTTAATGATGGGTGCTGCTTTTTGAGGCATTCCCTTTTGAAGATGACCTCGATGGGGAGGTTAGTGCTGTGATGGAACTGGCTGTTTACAACTTCCTGCAGCTTTCTCAGACCCTGTGCATGGCCCCTCTGTGCCAGATGGTGATGCAACCAGTTAGAATGCTCTCCATGTCTGTAGACATTTGTGAGTGACATACCAAATCACCTCAAACTCATAATGGTATATAACTAGTGGTGTGCCTGCTTTGTAATTGCATCAATATGTTGAGGCTGGATAGATCTTCAGAGAAAACGACACCCAGCAACTTGAAACTATTGGGCCTTTTCACTTCTAATCCCTCGATGAGTTCTGGTTTGTTTTCCCTCAACTTCCCATTCCTGAGGTCCACAATCCAATTCCTTGATCTTACTTATGTCAAGGGCAAGGTTGTTACAGCGACACCACTCAACCAGCTGAACCATCTTGCGTCTGTATGCCTCTTCATCACATTTTGAAGTTCTGTCAGCAATAGTTGTGTCGTTGGCAAATTTATAAATGGTATTTGAGCTGTGTTTAGCCACACAATTGTGGGTATAGAAAGAGTAAAGCAGTGGGCTAAGTACACACCCTTCAGGTGTGGCAGTGTTGATTGCCAGCAAAAAGGACATTTTATTTCTAATCTACACAAACTGTGGTCTCCCAATGAGTAAGTTCAGGATTTAGTTGCAGAGGGAGGTCCAGAGGCCCAGGTTTTGGAGCTTGTTGATTATAAATGATAGTGTTGAATGCTGATCTATAATCAATAAACAACAGCCTGATGTTAAGTATTACTATTGTCCAGGTGAAAAAAGGCTGAGTGAAGAGTCGATTTGATCTAAATATAATTAACTGATCTCTAAATATTAGAGATAATCTAGTCTAGTTGATAAAAAAATGTGGATTATATAAATGAATTCCATTAGTGAGAGGAAATATAACTGGTCTTCAGTTCACTTTGGATAATACTGTGTGTAGCTGTTACTTGTAAAACAAGCCAAATTCACGGACAGACTGAATGAGGGACTCGACACATAACTGAGTTCTGAGTTGAAAGAAGTATGTACAATTCTTTATTATGAAACAAGCAAAGACCAAAAGACCATAAGACATAGGAACAAAATCAAGCCATTCAGCCCATCAAGTCTGCTCTTCTATTCCATCATGTCTGATGCCAGATCCCACTCAACCCCATACACCTGCCATCTTGCCATATCCTTTGATGCCCTGACCAATCAGGAAACTATCAACTTCCACTTTAAATATACCTACGGACTTGGCCTCCAACAAAGTCTATGGCAAAGCATCCACATATTTATTTCTCTCTGGCTAAAAAAGTTCCTCCTTACCTCTGTTCTAAAGGGTTGCCCCTCAATATTCTAATTCTGGATATCCGCATCATAGGAAACATCCTGCCCACATCCACCCTATCTAGTCCTTTCCACATTCGGTGTGTTTCAGTGAGATCCCCACGCATTCTACATCAGGCTGTGATATCATAATCAGCTGTCAACAAAAAATATTCATCTCCTGCTCAGTCTCTATTTCTAATTAAACTAATGACACGAAGGGTAAATACACAATTGCACTCATTCTTTTAACATGCTCCAACCCATGTGACAAATTACCATAACCCATAATAAAACACACAACAGAAAATACAAGACAGACAGAAAATAGATACATTGAGATGTAGAAATAAATTTTGCTTTGTTATTTACAGGGATTACAGTCTAATAAGAAAAGGTGCATTGATTTAATTATTTGTTTAATGACATTGTTAAGTACTCCATTGTGCCAGAACATAGAACAGCACAGGAAAAGGCTCTTCAGCTCATCTGTGCTGACCATGCCAATCGAAACTAATTCCACAGGGTTTCTCCCAACAAGCACACACATGTTATCCACTTATGAAGTATCTGGCACTAGTGGCTTTCCACAGAGGTTGGTGTTGGGACTGCTTCTTCTCATGTTATATGTTAGTGATTTAGATGACAGAATTGATGGCTTTGTGGCTCGGTTTGTAGATGATACAAAGAGAGCAGGAAAGGCAGGTAGTATTGGGGAGGCAGGGAACCTGAAAAAGGAATTAGATAGATTGAGAGAATGGCAAAGAAGTGGCAGATGGAATGTAGTGCAGAAAAGTGAACGGCTATGCATTTTGGTAGAAGGTGTAAAGGCGAAGACTATTTTTGATATGGGAAGAAACTTCAAAAATCAGATGCAAAGGAACTTGGAAGTCCTTGTGCAGGATTCCCTGAAGGTTGACTTGTAGGCTGAGTCATTGGTAAGGAAGGAAAATGTAATGTTGATTTTGAGGGCACTGGAATATAAAAGCAAGGATGTAATGCTGAGACTTTATAACACTTAGCTTATTATGAGATGTTTTGGACCCTTTATCTGAGAAAGAATTCGGCATTGAAGAGAGTCCAGAGTAGTGTCATGAGCAAGATTCTGGGAATGAAAAAGTCAACGTATGAGGAGTGTTTGATGCCTCTGGGTTTGTACTTGCTGGGGTTACGAAGAACGAGGGAGGGATCTCAGTGACACCTGTCGATGTTAGGATGCAAGAAGTTGGGGTTGGCATGTCAACATGGTTTGAGAAGAGGTTGTGGAACGAATGGATGATCCTCAAGTTGGGCAGCATGTGCCTGACAGAATAATGGAGGGAGGAGTGGCTGGGCCACAGCTACTTTCAATCCATACTAGTGATTAGACTGAGGGACAAAATGCCATATTTCCAATGTTTGCTTGGATTGCAAGTAAAGAAAATGGAGTAAAAAGACATCTGTATGGTTGATATCGGAAAACCCCTTCCAGTGTTCACCTTCCCATAAACAAGGCAAAGTGAATTTATGATCAAAGTACGTAGATGTTACCATACACTATCCTGAGATTCATTTTCCTGCAGGTATTTGCAGGAAAATAAAGAAATAGAATAGAATTTATGAAAAACTGTACATACCCAAAGACTCCAAGCAACCAATTTACAAAATTGAATTGAGCTGAATTGACTTTCTTACATACATCCTTCACATGCAGTACATGAGGAGTAAAAGCTTTACATTAAGTCTCCCTCTAAATGTGCAATGTGCAATTTATAGTAATTTGTAATAAATTGTATGTACAACAAGTCAGACAATATAGCATAGAAATACAATTGTATCAGCATGAATTAATCAGTTGGAAGAAGCCCTCCTAGAACCTGTTGATCTTGGCTTTAATGCTGTGGTACCATGGCAGCTGGAACAGTTTATGGTTGGGATGACTCGGGTCCCCAATGATCCTTCACGCCATTTTAATCACCAGTCTCTGTAAATGTCCTGAATAGTGGGAAGTTCACAGATGTGCTGGGCTGTCCATACCTCTCTCTGCAGAGTCCTGCAATTGAGGGAAGTACGGTTTACATACCAGGCAACGTTGCAGCCAGTTAAGATGCTCTCAATTGTGTCCCTATAGAAAGTCCTTAGGATTTGGGGGCCCATACCAAACTTCGTCAGGTGGAAGAGGCACTGTTGTGCTTTTTTCACCACATACCCAGTATGTACAGATCACGTAAGATCCTTGATGATATGTATGCGGAGGAACTTAAAGCTGTTCACTCTCTCAACCCCAGATCCGTTGATCTCAAAAGGGGTTAGCATGTCTCCATTCCTCCTGTAGTCCACAACCACCTCCTTTGTTTTTGTGACATTGAGGGAGAGGTTGCTTTCTTGACACCACTGTGTTAGCATGATGACTTCTCTATAGGCTGCCTCGTAATTATTTCAGATTAGGCCATCAAAAAAAAGACAAACTGTGTAAATAAACAATAAGACTGTAACACGGAGAACATGAGTTGTAAAGTCCTTGAAAGTGAGTCTATAAGCTGTGGAATCAGCTCAGAGTTGTGACGACTGAAATTATCCACCCCAGGTTCGGGAGCCTAATAGTTTCACCACTGAGCACATCTGCAAGGAATGCTACCAAAAGAAAGAAGCACCCATCATCTAGGACCTCCACCATCCAGGCCACGGCCCTCTTCTTGCTGCTCCCATTGGACAGGAGGTACTGGAGCCTTAGGTCCCACGCCACTTGGTTCAGGAACAGTTATTACTCATCAATCATCAGGCTCCTGAACCAACGTGGATAACTTCACTCACCTCAACTCTAAACTGATTCCACAGCCTGTGGACTCACTTTCAAGGACACGACACTCATGTAATCATATTATTTACTTACTTTTTGATTTTTTAATTATTATTGGGACTGTGTGTCTCCTTTTGTGCATTAGTTGCTTGTCAGTCTTTTTGTGTAGTTTTTAATTGGTTCTATTGTATTTCTCTGTTCTACTGTGAATGCCTGCAGGAAAATAAATATCAAGTAATAAATCAATAATAAACAAGAGAAAATCTGCAGATGCTGGAAAACCTCTATCAGATCTCCCCTCAGCCTCCCCCACTCCAGAGAAATCAATCCAAGTTTGAATTAGAATCGGGTTTAATATTACCGACGTATGTTGTGAAATTTGTTGTGATTTGTGATATGCACCAGCTGCTCATACGACCATCCACCACCTGCTCCCTTGCCTTCATGAGGGGGGTTAAGTCAGGCTACATCTTGCCCAAGGGTGACAGGCCAGCTAGAGGACAGAGGGAACACCTTACACCTCCTTTGGTAGAGACCTATCTTCACCCTGCCACCCGAGATATGGAGTTAAGGTGGGTAAATGGGATTAGTGTGGTGCAGTGTAATGCAGAAATGTCAGGATGCGAAGGACCTGTTTCTGTGCTGTACGAGTATGATTTTAAGGGGCTTCAAGACAATATGAACAGGCTGAAAGCGGGTAAGAATTCAGCAAAGGGATTTAGCTTGGGAAGTGTGATGTAATCCACTTTGGCGCATTCCAAGGGGCAGCACAGTAACATAGCAGTTAGCGTAATATTTTTCCAGCGCCAGCAAGCAGTGTTCAATTACCTTGCTGAGTATAATGAGTCTGTCCGTTCTCCTCATGATGACCTGGGCATCCTCCAGGTGCTCCGGTTTCCTCCCATATCCCAAAGACATATGGTTTATTGTATCATGGGTGTAATTGGGTGGCGTGGGCTCGTTGGGCCTAAAAGGCCTGTTACCAAGCGGTATCACTAAATAAACAAATAGGTAGAGATAATGGAGGCTTTGTTATCTGCTGAGTGTTGATGTTCTCAGCAACTTCATTGTGCTCAGACACAAGTTTCTGAAAGAGCAGATACTGGCGTACACAAGGGATGATTGTGTATTGGCTTTTGTTGAGGGAGGACTCATGTACAGGACTAAAGATGTAGAGTACAGTGCAATTATACAGGACCTTGCAGAGACCACAAATATGATGCAAATAGCAAAGAAAGAGTGCAGTGAAAGCTCAAGGACAGAGTCTATCCTGTTAGACCATAAGACACAGGAGCAGAATTAGACCATTCAGCCCATTGAGTCTGCTCCACCAGAGCTGATTTATTACCCCTCTCAACCCCATTCTCCTCTCTTTTCACTATAACCTTTGACACCCTTACTAATCAAGAACCTATCAACCTCCCTTTTAAGTATACCCAATGGCTTGGTCTTCACAGCCACCTGTGGCAACAAAGTCCACAGATTCACCATTCTCTGGCTAAAGAAATTCCTCCTCATCTCTGTTCTAAAGGAATTCTTCTTTTTTTTCTGAGGCTGTACCCTCTGATACTAGAATCTCCCCCCATAGGAAATACCCTCTCCACTTCTGCTCTATCTAGGCCTTCCACTCTTCAGTAGGTTTCAGTGAGATCCCCTTCATTCAGAATCTGAATCAGGTTTAATATCAGATTCAGATTCAGATTCAGTTTATTGTCATTTAGGAACCACAAATGCAATGCAGTAAAAAATGAGACAACGTTCCCCCAGAATGATATCACTGCCATATGACATGAAATTTCTTGAAATTTGTTTTAAGAGCTCATGGTATTACAAGAAAGTTATTCGCATGGTTGGAGCATTGGCTGATTGGTAGGAGGCAGCGAGTGGGAATAAAAGAATCTTTTTCTGGTTGGCTGCCAGTGACTAGTGGTATTCTGCAGGGGTCGGTGTTGGGACCGTTTCTTTTTATGCTGTATATCAATGATTTAGATGATGGAATAGATAATTTTGTTGCAGAGTTTGCAGATGATATGAAGATTGGTCATGCACTTTGGTAGAAGAAATAATTATGCCAACTATTTACTAAATGGGAAGAAAATCTAAAACTCTGAGGTGCAAAGGAACTTGGGAGTCCTTGTGCAGAACACCCTAAAGGTTAACTTGCAGGTTGAGTCAGTGGTGAGGAAGGCAAATGCCATGTTAGCATTCATTTCAAGAGGTCTAGAATACAAGAGAAGGGATGTGATGCTGAGGCTTTATAAGGCACTAGTGAGGCCTCACCTTGAGTATTGTGAATAATTTTGGGCCCCTCATTTAAGGAAAGATGTGCTGGCATTGGAGAGGGTTCAGAGGAGGTTCACAAGGATGATTCCAGGAATGAAAGGGTTATCATATGAGGAACGTTTGATGGCTCTGGGCCTGTACTCACTGGGATTCAGAAGGATGAGTGGAGATCTCATTGAAACCCTTTGAATGTTGAGAAGCCTAGACAGAGTAGATGAGGAAAGGATATTTCCTATGATGGAGGAGTCTGGGACAAGAGGTCACAACCGCAGAATAGATGGGCATTCATTTAAAACAGAGATGCAGAGAAATTATTTTAGCCAGAGGGTGGTGAATTTGAGGAATTTGTTACCACAGGCAGCTGTGGAGGCCAGGATATTGGGTGTAATTAAGGCAGAGATTAATAGGTTCTTGATTGGTCATGGCATCAAAAGCTATGGGGAGAAGGCCAGGGAGGAAGGGGGAAGAAAAGAATCAGCCATAATTAAATGATGGCACAGACTCGATGGGCCAAGTCGCCTAATTCTGCTGTTATGTTTTATGATGTTATGGTCTTATTGACTCTGCAGCAATAGTACAATGCAATATATAACAATAGAGATAAAAACTGTGAATTACTGTAAATATATATATATAATGGTTAAATTCGATTGGTAGTGCAAACACAAAAATAAAAAGTAGTGAAATTGTGTTCATGAATTCAATGTCCATTCAGAAATTGGATGTTAGAGGGGAAGAAGATGTTCCCGAATCATTGAGTGTTTAGCCTTTCACTTTTGTACTTCCTTCCTGATGGTGGCAATGAGAAGAGAGCATGTCCTGGGTGATGGGGGTGATGCCACCTATTTGGGGCGTCACTCCTTGTAGATGTCCCGAATACCTTGCAGGTTAGTGCCATGATGGAGCTGACTGAGACTACAACTCACTGCAGCTTATTTTGATCCCGCGCAGTAGCTGCTCCCCCCACCCCCCCCCCACCAAATCCAGAAGGTGATGCAGCCAGTTAGGATGCTTTCCACGGTACATCTGTAGAAATCATTGTGTGTTTTTGAAGATGTACCAAATCTTCTCAAACTCCAAATGAAATCCTAATGATATCGCCTCCAAACTCATTTGAAATCGTTCCTTAGCCTGCTGTAGGTCGTACTTGGCTGCCTTGTACAGACCTGGGTCATCAGACTTGACTGCCACAGAGGTAACAAACCTCCTAGTTCATCCACGGCTTTTGATCTGGGTATGCAGAGTTAGTTCCCTTGGACACAAACTCATCTACACAAGCACCAGAGCCATCAAACTCTCCTCAGTCACTGACCATTCAGTCCTGTGATCATTCCCGTGAGACCAACCCTAACAACATGTGGTGAACTACGTGTGCCTGTCTGGACATGCCCCCTGCTGACTGCTCCTGTGGCTCCTCCCACAGGCCCCTGTATAAAGGCGATCTGAGGCCTGATGCTCAGCCTCAGTCTCCAGGACATAGTATGATGGACACTCACTCCTGGTTCCTTCTTCCAGTCAATAAGAGCTGATATCTCGCCTTTCGTCTCAGTGTGAGTTATTGATGGTGCATCACAATATCCTGCTGCTATAAAACTAATCCAATGGGCTCCTAGCACAATGAAGTGGAATCTCGACCTCACAGCCTAGCTGTGTAGAAACTTGCTCCTTTTTGGCCGCTTGCAATGCATTTTGTTGAAACTATAATACTTCATTTTGCATTCTGTTATTGCTTCTCCCTTTTACCAACTCAATGCACTGTTGTAATGAAGTAATCTGCATGGATGGTGTGAAAAAGTTCTCCACTCTATCTCTGCACAGAACACAGGAACAGGCCCTTCAGCCCACAATGCTGTGCTGAGCCAATTCAATTAGTAATCAAATGACCAGCTAAACTAATCCCTGCCGCCTACACAATGTCTGTATCCTCCCATTTCCCTCACATTCATGTGCCTATCTTGCTGTCTGTTCAAAGTCTCTAATGTTTCTCTAATGTGTGGAACAAGCTTCCAGTAGAAGTGGTAGAGGCAGGTTCGGTATTGTCATTTAAAGTAAAATTGGATTTGTATACAGACAGGAAAGAAATGGAGGGTTATGGGCTGAGTGCGGGTCAGTGAGACTAGGTGAGAGTAAGCGTTCAGCACAGACTAGAAGGGCCAAGATAGTCTGTTTCTGTGCTGTAATTGTCATATGGCTTCTGCCTCTACCACCACCTCAGGCAGCACATTCCAGGCATCCACCCCTCTCTGTGTAAAAAACTTACCCCTCATATCCCCTTCGAACCTACCCCCTCTCACCTTAAATGCATGCCCTCTGGTATTAGGCATATTAACCCCGTGGAAAGATATTGTCTGTCTACTCTATCCATGCCTCTCATAATCTTATAAACCTCTATTAGATCTCTCCTCAGCTTCCTCCGCTCCAGAAAAATCATTCCAAGTTTGAATCAGAATTAGGTTTAATATCACCGGCATGTGTATATAAATATATAAAACAGTTAAATAAATAGTGTGGCTGTATCCATGGGTTCAATAGCCATTCAGAAATCTGATGGCAGAGGGGAAGAAGCTGTTCCTGTACCGCTGACCGTCTGCCTTCAGGCTCCTGCTGGTAGCAATGAGAAGAGGGCACATCCAGCCTCTCATTAGGACACATGCTGTCTAATCCAGGCAGCATCCTGGAAAACCGCTGTTGCACTCTCTCCAATGCCTCAGCATCCTTCCTATAGCGGGGCGACCAGAACTGTATGCGATACTCCAGATGTGGCCTAACTTGAGTTTTATAAAACTGTAACATAACCTCCTGCTTTATGAGCTCAGTGCCTCAACTAATAAAGGTAGCCATGCCGTGTGCCTTCTTAACCATCACTTTCAGGGAGCGATGGACTTGGACCCCAAGATCCTTCTGTGATTAATGCTGTTAAGGGTCTTGCCTTAAGCCTTTTTATATTTGATCTATCAGGGCTACAATAATAAGTCAGTAACACCATTTAGACTGATTTACCCTACAAGGAGAGGTTTATTTATTTAGAGGTCCAGCATGGAACAGGCCCTTCTGGACCAACAAGCCACCCCGCCCAGAAAACCACCCAATCACAGGACAATTTATAATAGCCAATTAGCCAATGAACTGGTAGGTCTTTGGACTGTGGGAGGGAACCCTGGCAGTCAGGGGGAAAAGGTATGAACTGCTGACAGACGGTGCCGGAAATGAACTTTGAACCCGGCATTGCCCCAGTGTCGCACTAACCGGTATGGTACCCTGCGTGTACTCTCTGGAGGAGATCTCACTGAGACTTGGAACATTTTTATGGCTCTCATTAGAGTGGATGTAGAAGGGTGTTTTACCTGTCTAAGGTGTGTTGGACCAGAGAAAATAGAACAGTATTGTATGCGTCAGACCATTTGACTTACTATTTCCATACTGGGCAGTGTTAATACCATATGTCAGCCTTGACCAATTGCCTTCTATACCTTGGCAATTCAAATGCTTGATTGGAAACTTTTTAAATGCTGTCAGTGACTCACACAGTGAGTAGTAGGGCACTGAGGAGCATGGTAGAACAGAGGGATCTGGCAGTACAGATCCATAATTTCTTGAAAGTGATGGTGCAGGTAGATAGGGAGGTAAAGAAAGCTTTTGGCACATTGGCCTTCATAAGTCAAAGTTCCGGATGCAGGAGTTGGGATGTTCTGCTGAAGTTGAATAGGATGTTGGTGAGGCCTAATTTGGAGTATTTTGCAGTTCTGGTCACCTACCTATGGGAAAGATACCAATAAGTTTGAAAGAGTGCAGTGAAATTTACAAGGATAAGGCCAGGGCTTGAGGACCTGAGTTATAGGGAAAGATTGAACTTTACTTCCTGGAGCGAAAGAGAATGGAACAAAATTATGAGGGGAGCAAATAAGATAAATGCATGCAAGTTTTTCCACTGAGGTTGGGTGAGACTAGAGCGTGAGGTCATGGGTTAAGGGTGAAAGGTGAAATCTTTACGGGGAACATCAGGGTGTGGTGAGAGTGTGAAATGAACTGCCAGCACAAAGTGGTGGATGTAGGTTTGATTTCAACATCTAAGAGAAATTTGGATAGGTACGTGGATGGAGGGCCATGATTCAGTGCATATCATTGGGACTAGGCAGAATAATAGTCTAGTATTACTAGATAGGCTGAAGGGCCTAATTTTGTGCTGTGGTGTTCTTTGACTTTGTTGCGCCAACCTTGATACCAATTAATACTTCCTGTTGTTCACAGTCTCAGTGCAAAGAGAGATGGTTTGGGACTGATATGAAGTGTTATTTCTCCACACTGAGGTGGTGAATTCTCTCTCCGTGGACACTCAGTCACTAAGTTTAATTTTGCTGATTAGGGGTGGTCAGATATCTGGATATTAAACAACATGAGGATGATGCAGGAAAACGTGCTGAGGCGACCAGATGTTTTAATTCCGATTCCCATTTCCATTCTGACACGTCGGTCGCATGGTCTCCTCCTGTACCAAGATGTTAACAAGTTTCACAACATATGCCGGTGATAATAAATCTGATTCTGTTTCTTAAGATGAGGCTACCCTCCAATAGAGGAGCAACATCTTGTATTCTGTCTGGGTAGCCTCCTGATGGTGCGAATACTGATTTCTCCTTCTGAACAAAATACCCCCTCACCCCCGCCACTTCTGTATTCCCCAATCTGCCAACTATTTCCCTCTGAATCCCCTCCTCCTTCCCTTCTCCTATGGTCCACTCCCTTCTCCAGCCCTTGACCTTTCCCACCCAACTTCCAGCCGCTTCTTTCACCGTTCCTCACCTTTTTATTCCGGCATCTCCCCACTTCCTTCTCAGTCCTGAAAAAGGGTCTCAGGCCAAACCATCAACTGTTTGCTCTTTTCCATAGATGCTGCCTGACCTTTTGAGATCTCCCAGCATCTTGTGTCTGTCGCTTTGGATTTCCAGCATCTGTAGACTTTCTCATGTCTGTGTTGAGGTATATGTTTGGAGATGTCTTCTGTCAGACGATGGAGAATCTCTGGAATTCTCTGCCCCCAGAGGGTGAGAAACAGACTAATAGAAATATTTCAGGTGGACTTAGCGAAATATTGGAAAGATCTTGGGGTTTGATGAACTGGCTCAGAATTACGTCTGCATAGATCAGCCATATCAGCATGGAGGGCCAGGCTGAAGAGGCCGAGTGGCCTATTCCTGCTTTTATTTTCCAGTGTTTTTATATTTATGATGACTGTATATTGGCATTGTTTGGTACGAAGGGGCCAATGCACAGGATTGGAAAAGGCAGCAGAGGGCTGGTAACTCAGCCAGCTCGATCAAGGGCACTAGCCTCCCCACCGTCGAGGACAGCTTCAAAAAGTGGTGCCTCAAGATTACTGGAAACTCTGAGCACCAATCTCCCCTCTAATTTGTAATGACCAGTGTGCACTAAGCTCTTGTGCTGCGCAATTTTTTTGCCCAGTGACAACAACATGTGCATGCTGAATTTTAAATAGACAGGTATTCATTTTAACAGCTAGCAAAACACTGTCAATAGGAACTTTCTTTTCCAGTGGGTTGGTCATTTTTGCTTGCTAAATGACGCCTTAAAAAGTCAAGTTTTCAAATATCTCTTTACCTCTTCCTACTTGTAAATTGTTCATCAACTTTTGTGTCATGACAATACACGCAGGTAACTCCAGTTTCTTTCTTTTACATAAGCATTCCTTGTAGCTGTGCGTTCCTGACCTCATGTGCTTTCGGTGTAGCACTTTCAATAAGCCATTCTGCTAGCAGCTCTTTTGCACTTCATACCCTTTGCTTCTCTGGAATTCAACATAGTAAATCAATAATTTCTTCAATTAAAAACAGTATAAGTAAGCCAGTTCTGACATCTGCAGACAAACCATTGCCAACTCCACACCATCCGCATCAGAAACAAAAAAAGGAAATGCGATTGGGTACGATCGTGGAATATACTTAACATGCCAATGAGGTAGAGAGTGGCAACCTTTTGTGTACTGCATAAATTCCCTTGTGCACGCGCACATGCGCACATCTTCGAGGGAACGTTGGATGCAGAGGATTGTAAACTCGGCAATCTCCATCAAAGACACTAGCCTCCCCACCATTGAGAACTCCTTCAAAAAAATGATGCCTCAAGATCATTAAGAACCCACGGCACCACCAGTTATTACCATCAGTACAGAAGCCTGAAGACCCAGACTCAATGTTTAAGGAACAGTTCCTTGCTTTCTACCATCAGATTTCTGATTGGTTCTTTAACCTATGAACACCACCTCATTATTTTACTCTCTTTTTGCACTATTTATTGCTATTTTAAAATTTATTCTTGTTGCAATTTATAGTGATTTTTTTTAATGCATTGCACTGTACTGCTGCCAGAAACCAGCAAACTTCATGACATATGTCAGTGATAGTAAACCTGATTCTGATTCATCAGCCACCGCCTCCAAACTGGATCCCCCCACCCTCCACCTCCCAGACAGAGTCAGAAATTAAACTGACATAGTTGCAATTGTGATTCTGTGACTCACCCACAACAGGAAGTCTGCTGCAAGTCCACCCTTCCTGTTCAGCTCACCCACAAACTCAGCCTCGTGCTGAAACCTGGATCTGTTTGGCAAGAGGTGCATTCCCATTTCAAAGCGGAGCTGCCTGCCTGGACAAGACCCAGAATCACAGGCCAGCTCTGTCATCAGCACCCTTCGCTTCCCCTCAGAAGCAGGTCAGCACGTGACGTGTCTCACAGGTGGTTTCTGCTCTGGCAGGAAAGAAACAAGTTTGCTTCTCCTTTTTAGACTCTCCGTTTCCACTTTTGCCCCAAGCAATCAAATAGATAAGCCCTTCAGCAGGAAGGAGTCAAACTGACCAAAGGTCCACTTTCAAGCAACAGCTTCATTCGCTATACACATTTACATGTATTAGAAATTTCCTCTGCTGTGACACACAACACACATTTATAAACAGTCAACATTTCAGGCCGAGGCCCTTCATTTGGACCTTTTAAAGATTGTTTGTTTATTTATTTAGAGATACAGTGTGGAACAAGCCCTTTCAGCCCAATGAGCCTCAGTGCCCAGCAACCCACCTATTTAACACTAGCCTAATCACAGGACAACTGACAATGTCCAAGTTAACCTACTAACTGGTATGCCTTTGCACTGTGGGAGGAAACCAGAGTTCCCAGAGGAAAACCACACAGTTTACGGGGAGAATGGACAAGAGACAGAATTGAACTCTGAAGTCCGTAACGCTCCGATCTGTAATAGTGTTGCGCTAACCACTACACTACATTAGCAACATTTAAAAGGCACTTGGACAGGTGTACAGTACATGGATCGGGAAAGTTTAGAAGGATAGAGGCAAATGGAGCCGCTTAGATGGGAATCTTGGTTAGCTCAGATCATTTGGGCTAAAAGCCTGTTTCCATGCTGAATGATGATACCTCTGTCACATCTCACCTCATTCTCCTGTGCTCCAGGGAATAAAGTCCTAATCTACTCAACCTATCCCTATAACTCAGATCCTCAAATCCCAGCAACATCTTTGCAAATTTTCTCCACACACTTTCAATCTTATTTCCATCTTTTCTGTAGGCAGCTGACCAGAAATGCACACAATACTCCAAATTAGGCCTCACCAACATCCTATACAACTTCAACAGAACATCCCAGCTTCTGCACTCAACACTGGGATTTATGAAAACCAATGTACCAAAAGCTCTCTTTAATGACCCCGTCTAACTGTGTCGCCACTTCAAAGGAAATGTAGATCTGTATGTCGCAGCATTCACTAAGTCCTACTCTGGTTTGTCCCCCTGGGTAGGACTTAAACTTTTCTAGCACCAGTGACTTAGTAACTTTGAGGTTCGGTGAAATGGAACCATCCTGTAAATGGGTGAAAACTTCAAGTTTCTAGGGTAAGTATCACCATTAATTTGTCCAGGTCCAGACACATAGATGCTGTGGTTAAGAAAGCACACAGACGCATCTATTTGCTGAGGAGAGGAAGAAAATTCAGGATCCAATGACCCTCACCATTTTTTACAGAGAGTGTCCTAACTGGATGCACTACTGGTTGCCACGGCAACTACTCTACCCAGGATGGCAAGGGTTTGCAGAACTATGAGCGCAACCCACTCCACCAGGGAAACCAGCCTCCCCTCCATGGGCCCTGTCTACACCTCACTGCCTCAGGAAAGCAGCCGACATAATCAAATGCTCCTCCCATCCTGGTAAATGACCGTCTCCCCACTTCCCAAGAGTTTGAGAACGTGCACTACCAGGCTCAAGGACAGCTTCTATGCTGCTGTCATAAGACTATTAAATAGACGTGATGTACAATAAAGATGAATTCCCCATCTCTCAGTCTATTTCTTCCAGCCCCTGCACTTTGTCTACCTGTACTGCAATTTCCCAGTAAATGTAACGTTATACTCACTATTCTTTTGTTGTTTTTCTTTTTGTACTATGAGCCTCAGTGGACTTGTGCTCAGTGGCATCATTATTAGGTACCTCTTATACCCAATAAAGTGGTCACTGAGTGTATGTTCCTCGTCTTCTGCTGCAGCAACCCGTCCACTTCAAGGTTCGACATTTTGTGCATTCAGAGATTCTCTTCTGCACACCACTGTTGTAATGCGTGGTTATTTGAGTTACTGTCACCTTCCTCTCAGTTTGAGCTAGTCCAACCATTCTCCTCTGACCTCTTTCATTAACAAAGCGTTTTCCCCCACAGAACTGCCACTCACTGGGTGACTGGGTGTTTTTTTTGTTTTGTTTTTGCACCATTCTCTGTAAACTCTAGAGACCATTGTGAATGAAAATCCCAGAAGGTCAGCGGTTTTTGAGACACTCAAACCACCCCGTCTGGCACCAACAATCATTCCACAGTCTAAGTCACTTAGATCACATTCCTTCCCTCATTTTGATGTCTGGTCTAATCGATGGAACATGATTGGCTGAGTAGATATTTGCATTAACGAGCAGATGTGTAGGCGTGAAGTGGCCACTGAGTGTTTAATCCCCTGAGTGTGAATAAATGAAGAGATACTGCTTGACCTGCTGATTTCCTATACCAGATTGTTTGATGCTGTCCTTAAACACCTCTTATCAACTGGTCCCAACAGGGCCATGGAGTCAAAGAACACAGGGGCGGGTCTTTCAGCCCATCTAGTCTCTGGTGACCTATTAATCTGCCTAGTCCCATCAACATGCACCTGGAACATAATGCTCCATACCCCTCCATCCACGTACCCATCCAAACTTCTCTTAAATACTGAAATCAAACGTGCACCCGCCACTTGTGCTGGCAGCTTGTTCCACACTATTACCACCCACTGAGTGAAAAAGTTCCCCTTAGTCATTTCACCTTTTATCCTTAACCCATCACCTTTTGTTGGGTGAGATTCACCCAACCTCTGTGAGAAAAGCCTGATTGCCTTTAACCTATCTATATACCTCATGATTTTACATGCCTTTATCAAATCTCCCCTGAATCTTTTACATTCTCTGGAATAAAGTCCTAACCTATTCAATCTTCCACAATCTCTCGTTGTGGGAGCTAGAGCCGGATTCAGTGCTTGGATCCCCCTAAATTCCCTGGTGATTATTTAACAGCATAAATGCCAAAGTCTCCTAAATCTTCTCCACACGTACCCTATCAAACCTTCCCATTATTTAGGTCAGCCTCTAGTCTTCTGCTTTGTAGAGAAAAGGGGAACCAGGCAGTGCACTTCCTCGATCTCTAACTTGTGGGGGTCCATCTGGTAAAACTCCTCTGTCTCTTCTCCACCACCACTGTGGACAGCTCTCACAGTGTGGAGACATGACCCTCCGCAGGGTCTCTACACCGTGTGACAGGTCAGGAGTAGTCCTGTCAGTGTAGTACAGCAACAATGTTGTGATTCTCTGAAGTGCTGAACTTCACCGATATTGAGTTTTTCTCTTGCACTGGCACTTCCCTTGGGTTTGGGGAAAACGTGCTCTCAAACCAGTTGTGAGGATTGCAAGACAACTGTGTGAAAAATCTCTTAAAGTGGAATGCGTCTGTGTGTATTTAGTGTTTGTGCTTGAGTTTAAGTGTGTATGTGTGTGTGTGCATGTGATAATAAATTTACCTTGACTTTGACTTTGATTTCAGGTCCCACTGCACTTCCTGGATGCAAACTTTGTCCAACCAGATCTAATTGATTGATTCCTCGGTTGTGCTGCATAAAGTATTCTATTGCTGAACAGTAAATTGATAATAAATTAGTTTTGATTCCGTGTGTGTATGATTCAGAATCAGGTAATCCTCACTGATACTGTGTTACAACAAAAGCATAAATAAATAGTGCAAAAATGAAAGTGTTCATTGGTTCATGGACTGTCCAGAGGTCTGATAAATGTGCATGTGTGTCATGTACATGTTTGTGTGTGTATATTTTGCTATCAATGATATTTATTGCTTATTTCATTTTTTCTTTCTTTTTGTTCTTGTACAGTCTGTTGACTTTTGCACACGGTATTTGTCCGTTCTGTTGGAATTGGTCTTTCCTTAATTCCACTGTGTTTCTTGTGGATCCTTAAGTTTGTTGGGGAAGAGGGGAGGTAGTGGAGATAATCTCCCACTACCTTTTAAATGCCCCGAATGGCATGCATCTTAAATAGACTGACAACAAAGTCCATCTCTTGGCCTTCATGTGTGGCTCAGCCACTAAACCCAGTGGAACAGTTCCTAATACCAGGAGAAGCAGCAAAGGTGGCTTACTGGTGCCCCAGATAACCAGTCGCTTCAGGCAGATGGGCTGTCAGTCGTGGCTGGCAGCTCATCTAGGAGAAGGAAAACCGTTTATATTTTACTGCCCTGGCTCGCATATCACATAGAAAGCTAAGGTGCAACATTCATGGTTGATCCTGACCAATGGTGGAGGTAATTGTGTTTCTTGTATTTACTGTGAATGCCCGCAAGAAAGTGAATGTCAGTGTTGTTTGTGGTGACATCTGTACACTTTGTTGAAAAATGTACTTTGAACTTCGTGTGTGTGTGTTTGTGTATGTCTATGTTTATGTCTCACGTGTGATATGTGTTTTAATGTATACACATGTGAGCTCATGTATTTGCTTCTGTGTTTGTGTATGTGTACACATCTGTGTGAATATCTATGTGTGCAGGTTTTATGTGTGTGCATTTACGCACGTGTGTGTATGTGTATATCTGTGCCTGTATTTGTGTACATCCACTTGTTCTGTGCAGCAGGGACCTGGTCTCCAGTCATCCCGGATTTCCCTGCCTTTGGACCACAAACACTCTCTGTAAGCCCCTGTAGCAGACATGCCAATCCTTGGCAGGTGACACACTGCATCTGGCAAACCAGGGAGCTGCCCCAACAACCTTTATCTGTGCGCCAGAAACACCCAGCTCAGAAATCACTGATACTATGGGATAAACGTGGGTGGATAGGACAAACTCACCAGGCAACACAGTCGGCATGGTCAAGGGTGAGATATAGTTAATTCAGACATTCCTTTGTCAAGTCCATGACAATCATTTTCCTCCACAGTACTCAACGTTCCAACTAAGGTTTAAAAATAAATGTTTCTGACATTGGAGTAAAGAGATAATCAGCATTGACTGGGCTCAGAAATGTTGTTCCAGTGGCCTTGGCTACAGAATAATTCTATTGTCAGTGTTACAGAATCATGAAATAGACTGGCTAACAGCAAAGAGTCACATGGCAATTATTGGCATGAAAACTCTCAAATAAAACTTTTGCAAAGAAAACCATGGAACATAGAGCATCGAACTCTGTGGCACAGTACAGGCTATTTGGCCCACAATATTTTGCAAACATTTTAACCTACTCTAAGATAATCTAAATCTTCCTTTCTCCTTTGGGCACTCAATTTCCCTATCATCTATGTACCTATCTTAAATTTCTCAAATGCCGCTAATGTATCTGTCTCTAGCGCCGTTCCATGTGAGGCATTCCATGCACTCACCATTCTCTGTGTAAAAAAGCTCCTCTCTGAGATCTCCCCAATCAGCTTCAAATTATGCCCCTTGCATTAGACATTTCTACTCTGGGAGCAAGTCTCTGGTTGTCGATTCTGTCCATGCCTTTTATTATCTTATACACCTCTATCAGGTTGCTTCTTATCCTTCTTGCTCCGAAGAAAAAACTCCTAGCTTGCTCAAACCTGTTCCTCGTAAGACATGCCCTCCAGTCCAGACAGTGTCTTCGTAAATCTCCTTTGCACCCACTCTAAGGATTCCGCATCCTACAATGAGGAGACCTGAACTGGACACAATACTCCAGTTATAGTCTAACTAGGGTTTTATAGAGCTTTAACATTATCTTGTGGCATTTGAGACTACAAAATGACTTTCAAACTTTAGGTTGTCCTGGAGTGCTAAACAACAAAAATCCCTTTCCTTGCAGCATTTTTTCTAGGAGGAGCGTTATCACAAGAAAGTAGCATCCATCATTAAGGACCCCACCATCCAGGCCATGCTGTTTTCTCACGGCTGCCATCAGGAAGGAGGTACAAGAGCCTTAGGTCTCACACAACCAAGTTCAGGAACAGTTATTACCCTTCAACCATCCGATTCCTGAACCAACTTGGATAATTTCACTCACCACAACACTGAACTGACTCTGCAACCTATGGAGTCATGTCCATGTTCTCAATGTTATTTGCTTACTATCATTATTATTATTATTATTATTATTATTACATTTACACAGTTGTTTTCTTTTGCACATAGGTTGTTTCTCTGTCTTTGCTGAGTGTGGTTTTTCATTGATTCTATTTTGTTCACTTATTCTATGTAAATGCCTGCAAGAAAATGAATATCAAGGTAGTATATGGTGACGTAGATACTCAGTGGCTACTTTACCTATACATCTGCGTATTAGTACAAATATCTAATCCGACAATCACGTAGCAGAAACTCAATGCATAAAAGAATGCTGACATGGTCAAGAGGTTCAGTTGGTGTTCAGACTAAACGTCAGAATGGGGAAGAAATGTGATTGAAGTGACTTTGACCTTGAAATGACTGAAGGTGGTTTGAGTATCTCAGAAACTGCTGAGCTCCTGGGATTTTCACGCACAACGGTCTCTAAAGTTTGTAGAGAGTGACAGTTCTATGACAACAACACCTTGTTAATAAGAAGGATCAGAGGAGAATTGACGGACCGTTTCAAGCTGACAAGAAGGTGACAGGAATTCAAATAGCCACATATTACAACAGTGGTGTGCAGAAGAGCATCTCTGAATGCACAACATGTCAAACATTGAAGTCGATGGGCTACAGCAGCAGAAGACCAAGAACATACACTCAGTGGCAACTTTATTAGCTACAGGAGTTCCTTTAATAAAGTGATCATTGAGTGTACATACTTTGATAATAAATCTACTTAGAAATTTGAGCAACACACACAAAATGCTGGTGGAACACAGCAGGCCAGGCAGCATCTATAGGAAGAAGCACTGTTGACGTTTTGGGCCGAGACCCTTCGTTAGGACTAACTGAAGGAAAAGATAGTAAGAGTATCTAAAAGATAGTAAAGTAGGAGGGGGAGGGGGAAATCCGAAATGATAGGAGAAGACTGGAGGGAGTGGGGTGAAGCTAAGAGCTGGAAAGGTGATTGGTAAAAGGGATACAGAGCTGGAGAAGGGAAAGGATCATGGGACGGGAGGCCTCAGGAGAAAGAAAGGGGGGGGGGGAGCACCAGAGGGAGATGGAGAACAGGCAAAGAGTGATGGGTAGAGAGAAAAACAAAAGGGGGGAAACAAATAAATCAGGGATGGGGTAAGAAGGGGAGGAAGGGCATTAACGGAAGTTAGAGAAGTCAATGTTCATGCCGTCAGGTTGGAGGCTACCCAAACAGTATATAGGGTGTTGTTCCTCCAACCTGAGTGTGGCTTCATCTTGACAGTAGAGGAGGCCATAGATAGACATATCAGAAAGGGAATGGGACATGGAACTAAAATGTGTGGCCACTGGGAGAAATTTGAATTTACTTTGAACAAAGTAATCACCCTCACGACATCAGAAACAAAGCATAGAGAGGCCCCACAAAAAAGTGACTTATCAGGTTATTTGTATTTGGTGATGTTGGCTGAGCAATAAATACAAATCAGAACAATCGTTCGAGACTTAATTATGGCTTTCTGCCTCTATAGTCCAGGGTACTTCAACAATACAGTGTTTGCAGACAATTATAGCTAACGATTCAGCAGGCACGGAGAGGGTGCAGACACAGAGAGTGTGAAGGCACATCTGTCTTCTTCCCAGAGAGGGGGTTGCTAAATACAAGAGGACATAGGCTTAAGATCAGAGGTGAGACATTTTAAAAGGACCCCAGACACAGCTTCTTCAAGCAAAGTCTGATGAGTATTTGGAATGAGGTGCCAGAAATCCGTTGTTCAGGTGGAAACATTAGAAAAGTGCAAGGATAGGAGAGGTCTAGAGGTCTAGAGGTCTATGCGCCAAGGTCAGGCAGATGGGACCAGCTCTCCGGGAAACACAGTTGTCATGGCTGAGTTGGACCGAAAGGCCTGTTTCCTTGCTGTGTAGCTCAAAGTCAAAGTCAAGTTTATTGCCATCAGCACAAAGTTTATCAGCACAAAGCACAGGTGGAATGACAAACCTACTTGCAGGACCATCAATTTAAAAGAAACATATAAATTAAACAAAAATATGCTCAATATTTTACCCCAAAAAAAAGCACAGTTAGAACAAGAACAAACTCTATTTTGGACTCTATTGCTCTAATTCAGTTCAATTAGGGGCACCATGGTCACATAACATTTAGTTTGATGCTGTTACAGCTCTGTTCCTTGGTGTTCAAAGTTGAACTCCAGAACCTTCTATAAGCAGTCTGTATGTACTCCTTGTGACCACATGGGTTTCCTCCCACAGGCCAAGATGTACCAGTTAGTAGGTTAATAGGTCATTGTAAATACTGGATGAACTCAGCAGGTCAGGAAGCATCCGTTGAAAGAAGCAGTCAACGTTTCGGGTCGAAACCCTTTGTCAGGACTGAAGAAGGAGGGGGCAGGGGCCCTATAAAGAAGGTGGGGAGAGGGTGGAAAACCAATCAGAGGAAAGATCAAGGGGTGGGGGAAGGGAAGTGAGCGGCAACCAGGAGATCCTGTCTCACTTCAACTCTCCCTCTCATTCCCATTTGGATATGTCCATACATGGCCTCCTCTACTGCCATGATGAGGCCAAACTTCGGTTGGAGGAACAACATCTCGTATACCATCTGGGTAGTCTCCAGCCCCTTGGTATGAACATCGAATTCTCCAACTTCCGGTAATTCCCTCCCTCTCCCTTCCCCATCCCACCTCTACTCTGTCTCATCTTCTAGCTGCCTATCACCTCTCTCATGATCCTGCCTTCTTCTACGACCCATAGTGCTTTCCCCTTAGATTCCTTCTTCACCTCTCCTGCCTATCCCCTCCCCCACCCCTTGATCTTTCCTCTGATTGGTTTTCCATCCTCTCCCCACCTTCTTTATGGGGCCCCTGCCCCTTCCTTCTCCAGTCCTGACAAACGGTCTCGGCCCAAAACGTTGACTGCTTCTTTCCACGGATGCTGCCCGACCTGCTGAGTTCCTCCAGCTTGTTTGTACATCTTGATTTGACCATAGCATCTGCAGTGCACTTTGTGTTCATTGTAAATTCTTCTGTGACTAGACCAAGGTGAAGTACATGGCTTGCTGGGCAGTGTGGGCCCGTTGGGCTGGAAGGGTCTGTTCTACACTCTATATCTAAATAAATAAACTCCCTTAAGTTGCATTCAAATCCAACAATAACTGCAACATCACGATGAGGATATTCTGCACGGAAATGGTGTTCTCCTTAACAAAAGAAGAAGGAGAAGATTACATAGAACTGGTTGTCGATGTGGGTTTGATCTCAACACGTCGGTGAAATTTGGATAAGAACGTTGGATGGGAGGATTATGGAAGGCTAAGGTCTGGGTGTGAGTTGATGGGACCAGGCAGAGTAATATTTTGTCACGAGCAAGATGGGTCAAAGGGCTTTCTGTGCTGTAGTGTTAGATGACACTATGGCTCAAACTGAAGTGACAAGATTCCCCCTTCCTTTGAAAGTGCTGGACCCTTAGGCTTCTATACCACAGGGCAGCCCTGGAGGCATTCTGACACTGCCTGCAATCATACCTGGAACTATGGTAGGCCAGAGAGGGTTGTAGATTCAGCCAGCTCCTTCACAGGCATACCCTTCCCAGCACTAAGGAAATCCTCAGGAGACAATGCCTCAGGAATGAAGCATACAGTATAAAGGGCCCTCACCATGCGGGACATGCCCTCTGTGAGTTACCTCCACCTGATATGAGGGGCATGTTTTTCATACTGAAGGTGATGTTTATCTGGAACGAGGTGCCCGTGGAGGTGGTAGCACTGGACACAGTAAGACATTATCTGAATCTGCTCGAGAAAGTGATTGAAGCAAGTAAAATAGCAAGCTTTAAGGGATACTTGGACAGGTGTACAGACAGGATGAAGCTGCTTAGCAAGGTAAGGGCCCACAAAAGATATTAGCATGGAGTGAGCATTGGCTGAGTGGGAGGGGCAAAGAGTGGTAATACAGGGAGAAGGAAGATGAAGAGAAATTCCTTTAGCAGAGAGTGGTGAATCTGTGGAACTCATTGCTGCAGGCAGCTACGGAGACCAAGTCACTGGATATATTTAAGGCAGAATTTGATAGATTCTTGATAAATCAGTATGAGAAAGGTTACAGGGAGAAGTTAGGGGAACAGTGTGATCAAATAGTGGATCAGACTTGATAGGCCAAGTGACTTAATTCTATTCCAATGTCTTACGGTCTTATTTAGAAGGATGTGGGCCAAATGTGGACAATTAGGACTAGCTTGGATGAAAATCTTGCATAGCATGAACCAGATGGGCTGAAGATCTTATTTTCATGCTGTAGGACTTTAAAAGGCATTCAGACTTGGATAGGAAAAGCTTAAAGGGATTTTTATTTTATTTATATAGAGATACAGCATGGAACAGGCCCACTCTGGCCCAATGAGCTGCACAGCTGAGCAACTCACATATTTAACCCTAGCCTAATCACAGGATAATTTACAATGACCAATTAACCTACTAACCAGTATAACTTTGGACTGAGAGAGGAAACAAGAGCACATGCAGGAAACCCACGCATTCATGGGGAGAATGTACAACCTCCTTACAGACAGCACCAGAATTAACCTCGACCTCAGAACTGCAATAGCTGTAGAGTTGTAATAGTTTTGCTCAAACCACTATGCTACTATGGTGCCCAAAACTAAGAACATAACTTGTCAAATTCATGAAAGTGAGAAAGAATGGGAAAGGAAGTTAGCAAGCAAGGAAGGGGTTGAACCTATAATCTTCAGTTCCGTAGTCAGACGTTACCCATTGTGCCATTGGCCCACTAGGGTACAGGCCTAAAGCGGGCAAGCAGGATTAGCATAGATAGATATTAAGCATATCTACACGAAGCGTCGTCAGAGGAAAGGAGCAAAGGAAAGGGGTCCCCGCCACCCAGATCGTACTCTCTTCTCACTGCTGCGGTCAGGAAGAATGTACAGGAACCTCAGGACTCACAGCACCAGGTTCAGGAACAGTTATTGCCCCTCAGACATCAGGTTCTTGCATCGGGGATAACTTCACTCAACTTCACTGAACAACCTATGTATGATTGCGCATTGCACATTTAGACGGAGACGGAGACGTAGCATAAAGATTTTTATTCCTCATGTTTGTGACGGATGTAAGAAATAAAGTCAATTCAATTCAAGGACTCCATCTCAAATTCTCAATATTTATTTGCTTATTTATTTATTATTATTTTATTTATATTTTTCTCAGCTTCAACTGGTAAAACCTGAGGTACAGGCACAGTCAAGCAGTTTCATTTCTCAATCGCTAGGAACTTTTGGACTATTCAGGTGGTGTTTGGTATTGTGGCTTTCTGTAGATTAACATAGATATTGCTGTGTATCCCTAATTGTTTAATGCTATTGTGTAGTGGTGCCTTGGCAATGATACCAGTTGTAGATGTTACTACCGGGATATGTATACGCTGTTCCTGTTCCAAAGTCTTTCAATTTCCTCTTTTAATTCATCATACTTCTGGTGCTTTTTTATTTATTGATTTATGTATGTTATGTGTGTTTGAAATGGCTATATTTATTAACTAAGTTGTTCTTGCTTGTTTATCATTTATTATATCAAAACTGTTATTATGGGCTGTCCTATCTGTAATAATATAATCAGTCATAATATAATTTGTGGGATTTTGCCTCTAAAACTCGATCAGGCTTGTACTTATACCAAGATATGATTTCTTTTATGAGTGTATATTTTAAAGGAAGATTTTGGTGAATGATGTTTGCCATTTGATTGTGCCTAAATAAGTAATCAGATTGAATTAAACTGCTGCAGGATCCTGTAACGTGTTGGATTGTTTCTAGTTTCCCTTGGCATTTTCTGCACTCATCATCTTGAATCTGTTTATTATATCTTTTTGATCATTTTTTCTGTTAGCTTCTGGGTCCAGTATGGCCACAAGGAACCTGCGGAGAGGTCTCCAAGTCTGAGCCAGGCGTTAGACACTTCCTTGTCGACATCTAATCTGCTCAGACCATGGGGATGTCTTCCATGGAGGGTCATGATCTTCCATTGGTTAATTTTTTCTTCAATAGTGATAATTTCTTCATTCTTCTGGGCTGTGGTGTCATTAAAGTTTAGTGGAGTGTAATTATCAGGATTGCATATGCTCACATGGAGTGCCAAATCCTTATTATTATTATTATTATTTCTTTTTCCATTTTTACAGTTTTTTGCACACTTGTTATCTACTCTGTTGGTGCAGATTTTAATTGATTCTGTTATGGTTATTGGATTTATTGAGTATGCCTACTAGAAAATGAATCTCAGGGTTGTACGTGGTGACGTACTGTATATGTCCTTTAATAATAGATTTACATTGAATATCACGGTCAGTATGGATGAGGTGGGCCAAGGCACCCGTCTCAGTACTATTTGATTCTACGTTTGTCTCACACTGTACTTAAAGGAATTTCTCGTAATTGCAGTCATCAATAGCTAACCTCTTAACTACCAATTACAAACCGTTAAGTGTTTTTGAGAAGTCTTGTGGTTATGAGGAAAAAATCCCGAGAGCAGTGGAATGGTGAATGCAGAGTGTTCTCAGCATTCAAGGGGTTAG
Organism: Hypanus sabinus; assembly: GCF_030144855.1. Classification (NCBI taxonomy): domain Eukaryota; kingdom Metazoa; phylum Chordata; class Chondrichthyes; order Myliobatiformes; family Dasyatidae; genus Hypanus; species Hypanus sabinus. The sequence goes on from NC_082707.1 coordinate 17,533,595, forward strand.
TAGTTTAGCTCCAGGCTAACGCTCACAATGCCCTCGCTGTGTGATATCAGCATCAGACTTGACAGTGCCGAATGACAAAGTCTGCCTGTTAAGACAAGGCACTTTTGTGCATTTTAGTCATTACCAACACAATGGACAGTAAAAGGAAATCACTCTTCTTTAAAATAACATTTCAATGGGTGATGTTGAAGACAATGACCGAGGCAGAAGCTCAGAGCTCTGCTGTGTGACCTCTGACCCGTGCAGGATATGGACCAACTTACTCGACGTGGCTGTGAACGGCACTGATTGTTTAGCGTGTCTCTTCCTGCCTGACACTGGCTCAGTCTGATCAATTACAAGCTCAAGATGGTGATCTTAAACATTAAATGATTATGCCTGGATTAGGAGTAGACTGCTTGCTCTTTATATCCAAGACTCTTCCCCCTCCATCCCCCTGCCATTCTCCTCCTCCCCCTCCCTTGTGACTGCCTATCACTCACTGGGGAAATCCGCCTCAAAGTAAAAGCAAAAATACGTAGATTTATACTTCACAATGTGCTTCTTTTTAAAGAATATTTGTGACCATTTTCTGAAACATTTTCAATCACAAGGCCAAAAGACATAGGAGGAAAATTAAGCTATTTGGCCTGTTGAGTCTGTTCCGCTATTCCATCATTTATTTTCCCTCTCAAACCCATTCTCCTGCAGCCCTGACGAAGGGTCTCGGCCCGAAACATCGACTGTGCTTCTCCCTATAGATGCTGCCTGGCCTGCTGTGTTCCACCGGCATTTGGTGTGTGCTGCCCTTGCTTTCTCTTGTCACCTTTGAAAAGGGACGGATTCAAGTGTCACCTGTACAAAAGGGATGGGTTGCACTTGAATCTGAGGCAGACCAATATTCTTGCAGGCAGATTTACTAGAGCTGTTGGGAGTGGTTCAAACTAATATGGCAGGGGGATGGGAACCAGGATGATAGAGCTGAGGGTGAGCCAGCAGGTTTATAAGTGGATGATGTAATATATGTAATATGAATGTAAGGAAGGACAAGCCAATGATTGCGTACAACTGCAAACAGAGCAAAGTGTTAAGTTGTACCCCAGAGGCAAAATTCATAAGGGCAAAGAATGCAGGACTGAAGGTGCTGAATTTAAATGCCCATAGCATTTGGAATAAAGTGGATGAACTCGTGGCACAATTAGAGATTGCTCGGTATAATGTTGAGCCATGGCTGAAAGAAGGTTGTAGTTGGGAGTTTAACATCAAAGGATATACTTTGTATTGAAAGGACAGGCAGAAAGGCATAGGCAGTGGCGTGGCTCTGTTGGTAAGAGATGGGAGTACACCTTTAGAAAGAGGTGACACGGGGTCAGAGAATGTTGAATCTTTCTGGGTGGAGTTAAAATGCAAGGGTAAAAAAAACATAATGCGAATCATATATAGGCCTCCAAATAGTAGCCAAAATGTGGGGCTGAGATTGTAAAGGGAGCTGGAAAGGGCACGTAATAAGGGTAATGCCACAATTGTAATGGAGGACTTCAGTATGCAAGGTGATTTGGCAAAATTAGGTTGGTGTCAGATTGCAAGAGAAGGAATTTAATGAATGCCGACGAGATGGCTTTTTAAGAGTAGCTTGTGCACGAGCCTACTGGGGGAAATGTTATCTTAGATAGGATGTTGTGTAATTATTAGTCAGCTAAATGTAAAGGAACCCTGAGGAGCCACTGATCATAATACGATTGAATTCATACTGCAGTTTGAGAGGGAGAAGCAGAACTCAAATGTATCAGTATCACAATGGAATTAAGGGATTTACAGAGGCAAGAGAGAGGAGCTCGTCCAGGTGGATTGGAGGAGGATACTGGTGGGGATGACGGCAGAGCAGAGACGGCTGAAGTTTCTGGGATGAGTTCACAAGGCACAAGATAGATAAGTCCCACAGAAGAAGTTCTTGATGGCAGGGCTGACAAAGGAAGTTAAGGACTGCATAAAAGCTAATGAAAGGGCATATAAAGTAACAAAAGTGAGTGGGAAGTTGGATGATTGGGAAGCTTTTAAAATCCAACAAAGGCAACTAAAATGCCATAAGGGAAATGATGAAATAAGAGGGGAAATGATGAAATAAGAGGAGAACCTAGCCAATAAAATAAAACAGTATACCAAACGGTTTTTCAGTTATATAAAGAATAAAAGAGAAGTGAGATTTGATATTGGATCACTGGAAAATTATGCTAGTGAGGTTGTAATGGGGGATAAAGAAATGGCAGATGAACTTAATAACTACTTTGCTTCAGTCTTCACTGTGGAAGACATTAGCTGTTGGCCACAGGTCCATGAGTGCCAGGGAGCAGGGTGAGTGTCATTGCTATTACAAAGGAGAAAGTGATAGGCAAACTGAGAGAGGAAAGAGTAAAGTTATACCACAGAGTCTTAAGGTGGATAAGTCACCTGGGCCAAATGGACTTCATCCCAGAGTCCTGAAAGAGGTTGTTGAAGTGATATCGGATGCATTGGTCATGATCTTTAAAGAATCACTTGATTCTTGCGTGATCCCAGACAACTGAAAGATTGCAAATGTCACTACTCTTGATAAGAAGGGAGGAAGACAAAAGAGAGGAAATTTGGCCAGTTAGCCTAACCTCAGTGGTTGGGAAAGTGTTGGATTCCATTATTAAGAATGAGGTTTCTGGGTACTTTTAAACTAATGATTAAGTAAGTCACAGTCAGCATGGTTTCTGTAAAGGGAAATCTTGCCTAAGAAATCTATTAGAGTTCTTCGAGGAAGTAACAAGCAGGGTGGACAAAGTTGAGGCAGTAGATGTCATTTACTTAAATTTTCAGAAGGCATGGCTGACAGGTAGGAGGCAGCAAGTGGGAATAGAAGGGGCCTTTTCTGCTGCTAGTGATTAGTGGTGTTCCTTAGGGGTCATAGAAACATAGAAAATAGGTGCAGGAGTAGGCCATTCGGCCCTTTGAGTCTGCACCGCCATTCAGTATGATCATGGCTGATCATCCAACTCAGAACCCTGTACCTGCTTTCTCTCCATACCCCCTGATTCCTGCAGCCACAAGGGCCATATCTAACTTCCTCTTAAATATAGTCAATGAACCGGCCTCAACTGTTTCCTGTGGCAGAGAATTCCACAGATTCACCACTGTGTGAAGAAGTTTCTCCTCATCTCGGTCCTAAAAGGCTTCCCCTTTATCCTTAAACTGTGACCCCTCGTTCTGGACTTCCCCAGCATCGGGAACAATCTTCCTGTATCTAGCCTGTCCAATCCCTTTAGAATTTTATATGTTTCAATAAGATCCCCCTTCAAACTTCTAAATTCCAGTGAGTATAAGCTTAGTCAATCCAGTCTTTCTTCATATGAAAGTCCTGCCGTCCGAGAAATCAATCTGGTGAACCTTCTCTGTACTCCCTCTGTGGCAAGGATGTCTTTCCTCAGATTAGGGGACCAAAACTGCACACAATACTCCAGGTGTGGTCTTACCAAGGCCTTGTACAACTGCAGTTGTACCTGCATGCCCACTTTCAATGACTGGTGTAGAATGACACCCAAGTCTCGTTGCACCTCCCCTTTTCCTAATCAGCCACCATTCAGATAATAATCTGTTTTCCTGCTCTTGGAACCAAAGTGGATAACCTCACATTTATCCACATTAAGTTGCATCTTCCATGAATTTTCCCCACTCACCTAACCTATCCAAGTCACCCTGCATCCTCTTAGCATCCTCCTCACAGCTAACACTGCTGCCCAGCTTCGTGTCATCCGTAAATTTGGAGATGCTGTATTTAATTCCCTTATCTAAATTATTAATATATATTGTAAACAACTGGGGTCCCAGCACTGAGCCTTGTGGTACCCCACTAGTCACTGCCTGCCATTCTGAAAAGGTACCGTTTGTTCCCACATTTTGCTTCCTGTCTGCCAACCAATTCTCTATTCACATCAATACCATTCCCCCAATACCGTGTGCTTTAAGTTTGCGCACTAATCACCTGTGTGGGACCTTGTCAAAAACCTTTCGAAAATCCAAGTATACCACATCCTCGGGTTCTCCCCTATCCACTCTACTAGCTACATCTTCAAAAAATTCTATATGATTCATCAGACATGATTTTCCTTTCACAAATCCATGCTGACTTTGTCCGATGATTTCACCGGTTTTCAAATATGCTGTTATCACATCTTTGATAACTGACTCTAGCATTTTTCCCACCACTGATGTCAGACTAACCGGTCTTTAATTCCCCAGTTTCCCTCTTCCTCCTTTTTTAAAAAGTGGGGTTACATTAGCCACACTCCAATCCTCAGGAACTAATCCAGAATCTAAAGAGTTTTGAAGAATTATCACTAATGCATCCACTATTTCTTGGGCTACTTCCTTAAGCACTCTGGGATGCAGACCATCTGGCCCTGGGGATTTATCTGCCTTTAATCCCTTCAATTTACCTAACACCACTTCCCTACTAGCATGTATTTCCCTCATTTCGTCCATCTCACTAGACCTTCGGTCACCTACTATTTCCAGAAGATTATTTATGTCCTCCTTAGTGAAGACAGAACCAGAGTAGTTATTCAATTGGTCTGCCATGTCCTTGTTCCCCATGATCAATTCACCTGTTTCTGACTGTAATGGACCTACATTTGTCTTAAACAATCTTTTTCTTTTCACATATCTATAAAAGCTTTTACAGTCAGTTTTTATGTTCCCTGCCAGCTTTCTCTCATAATCTTTATTCCTTTTCCTAATTAAGCCTTTTGTCCTCCTCTGCTGGACTCTGAATTTCTCCCAGTCCTCAGGTGTGCTGTTTTTTCTGGCTAATTTGTATGTTTCTTCTTTGGACTTGATACTATCCCTAATTTCCCTTGTCAGCCACGGGTGCACTACCTTCCCTGGTTTATTCCTTTGCCAAACTGGGATGAACAGTTCTTGTAGTTCATCCATGCGATCTTTAAATGCTTGCCATTGCATATGCACTGTCAACCCTTTAAGTATCATTTGCCAGTCTATCTTAGCTAATTCACGTCTCATACCTTCAAAGTTACCCTTCTTTAAGTTCAGAACCTTTGTTTCTGAATTAACTATGTCACTCTCCATCTTAATTAAGAATTCCACCATATTATGGTCACTCTTACCCAAGAGGCCTCGCACGACAAGATTGCTAACTAACCCTTCCTCATTGCTCAATACCCAGTCTAGAGTGGCCTGCTCTCTAGTTGGTTCCTCGACATGTTGGTTCAGAAAACCATCCCACATACATTCCAAGAAATCCTCTTCCTCAGCACCCTTACCAATTTGGTTCACCCAATCTATATGTAGATTGAAGTCACCCATTATAACTACTGTTCCTTTATTGCACACATTTGTAATTTCCTGTTTAATGCCATCCCCAACCTCACTACTACTGTTAGGTGGCCTGTACACAACTCCCCCCAGCGTTTTCTGCCCCTTAGTATTATGCAGCTCTACCCATATCGATTCCACATCCTCCTGGCTAATGTCCTTCCTTTCTATTGTGCTAATCTCCTCTCTAACCAGCAACGCTACCCCACCTCCTTTTCTTTCCTGTCTATCCTTCCTGAATATTGAATATCCCTGGATGTTGAGCTCTCATCCTTGGTCACCCTGGAGCCATGTCTCTGTGATCCCAACTATATCATATTCATTAATAACTATCTGCACATTCAATTCATCCACTTTGTTACGAATGCTCCTCGCATTGACACACAAAGCCTTCAGGCTTGTTTTTACAACACTCTTAGCCCTTATAGAATTATGTTGAAAAGTGGCCCTTTTTGATTTTTGCCCTGGATTTGCCTGCCTGCCACTTTCACTTTTCGCTTTACTACTTTTTGCTTCTACCCTCCTTTTACACCCCTCTGTCTCTCTGCACTTGTTCCCATCCCCCTGCCACATTAGTTTCAATCCTCCTGAACAGCAGTAGGGTCAGTATTGGGACTGCTACTTTTCACGTTGTTTGCCATTGATTTGGATAATAGAATAGATGGCTTTGTGGCAAAATTTGCAGATGATATGCAGATAGATGGGGGGGTAGGTAGTGCTGAGGAAGCAGTATGATTGCAGCAAGCCTTCGACACATTAGAAGAATGAGCAAAAAGATGGCAGTGGAATACAGTGTTGGGAAATGTTTGACAATGCATTTTGGTAAACGGAACAATAGTGCGAACTATTATCTAAACGGGGATAAGGTTCAAACATCAGATGTGAAAGGGGACTTCGGAGCCCTCATGCAAAACTCCTAGAAGATTAATTCACAGGTTGCGTCTTTGGTAAAGAAGGCAAATGTAATGTTGGGATTTATTTCAAGAGAAATCACATCTAAAAATAAGGTGATAAGTTTTATAAGACACTAGTCAGGCTGCACTTGGAGTATTATCAACAATTTTCGGCCCCTTATCTCAGAAAGGATATATTGTCATTGGATAGAGTCCAGAGCAGGTTACTGAGGATGATTCTGGGAATGAAGGGGTTAACATATGAGGAGTGTTTGGCAGCTTTGTGACTGTACTCACTGGAACTTAGAAGAATGTGGGAGATCTCATTGAAACCTACAGAATGCTAAAAGGACTAGATAGGGTGGATGTGGAGAGGATGTTTCCTATGGTGGGGTATCCAGAACTAAAGGGCACAGACTCAAAATTGAGGGGTGACCTTATAGAACAGAAGTAAGCAGAAATATTTTTAGCCAAAGAGTGGTGAATCTGTAGAATGCTCAGCCACAAACTGCAGTGGAGACCAATTCCACGGGTATATTCATTGCAGAAGCTAATAGATTCCTGATTGGTTAAGGCATCAAGGGATATGGTGAGAGGGCAGGTGTATTGGGTTGAATGGGATCCAGGATCAGTCATAATGAAATGGTGGAGCAGACTCAATGGGCTGAATGGCCTAATTCTGCTACTATGTCTTGTAGTCATACATGGATGCATGAGAAATGGAGGGAAGGGCTAGAACGATGGTGGAGTAAGTTTCTATGATTCATCAGCACATTGTTGGCTGAAGGGCCAATTCTGTGCTCTACTCTTCTATGTTCTACCAATTTACTAAATGTCCTCCTGTGTATCACCCATATCCTCCCATTCCCTTCATGTTCATGTGCCTATCTAAAAGTCTCTTAATGTCCACCAAACTGCTTACTTCCACCTGGTATTCTATTACCCTCTGTGTAAAAACACTGCCCTCACATCACCTTTCAACCTTGCCTCTCTAACCTTACCTCCATCAGTAAGGACTCCCGACACCCAGGTTATGCCCTCTTCTCATTGCTACAATCAGGGAGGAGGTACAGGAGCCTGAAGACACACACTCAACTTTGTACACATATTTACTGTAATTTACATGTTTTATTATTTGGGAATGCAATGCACTGCTGCCATAACAAATTTCATGACTTACCTTGGTGATATTAAACTGGATTCTAATTCTGATCCTGGTGTTTGACGTTTCTACCCTGGGCATAAGATTCTGACCACAGGTTCTCTTCTCTTGTGATCTTATGATTTAATGGACACCCTTACTAATCAAGGATGATCAACCTCTGTTTTAAATACTTGACTGAATGAGTTGGCATTTCAGCAATGAACTCCACAGATTTACCACTCTCTGGCAAAAGAAATTCATCCTCCTTTCTGTTTAAAGCGATATTCTTGTATTTTCCATTTACCATGGGCAGCAACGTAGCATAGCAGCTAGGGCAATGCTTCATAGTGCCAGAGATCAGTGTTTAATTCCTGCTGTTGTCGGTAAAAAAAAATTGCACACTCTTCCTGTGATCATGTGGGTTTCCTCCGCAAGTTCCACTTTCTTGCTGCAATCCAAAGGACTGTGGTTTAGGGTTAGGGTTAGTGAGTGATGGACATGCTATGTTGGCACAAGAAGCAGGGCAACACCAGCACATCCTCGGATGCATGTCACTGTACGTTTCGATGTATATGTGACAAATCAACCTAATCTTTAATCTCACTAGAGTAATAATTAGCAAGTGCTAAGATCACTTTATGCTACTTCTCTCAAGTGGCTGTAAGCCTCCTTCACTGAAGGCATTGACACAAATCAGCAGGGTGAAGAGAGAAGGCCTGACTCTATTCCTCCAGGAGGGAGTGGTGAGACCATTCGAGTCGGGTATGATGTTCTCCAAAAGGGGTTGCCTTTTGCTGTGTCCTCTGGTGGCTGTAGAGGTTGATCCGGGGTCCACATAAAGGGGAAATTAGGTTGGATTCCTGAATGGTGAGCACTGTGCATGACTTGGCTTAGCTAATTCACCGGCAGTCACCATGTGGACCTTGACAGATCGGTGCCGGGGTCCAGAGGCACGGAATGCAAGATGAGTGCTGGTCCTCTACTGCTGCAGCCTCCCTCCACTTCCACTTCCCTGTGATGTGTTATCATTTTCCGTCAGCTCCACGACTGAGGTCGCGGTTGGACCACTCTTGGTCTGGTACCTTCCACTCAACAATACCACCATGGCTGACAAAACAGGAGTTAAACACCAGATGCCATTGCTCTCAGGATCTTGGGATCACTGTCTTCCAAACATCAGTAAATTCAGTAATGATGTCTGTGGGCTGAACAAGTGTTAGGTCAGTAGGTACAGACCACTCTACACAACCTTCATAGTACAGACGCTTGTAGAAGCAATAATCAGATACAATATCAGCAGTTATTTAATGAGGATCAGAATCAGGTTTATTACTGGCAGTTCTACAGTGCATAGCCGGCCAGAGGACCATCAGATACAGGAGCATAATTAGACCATTTGGCCCATCAAGTCTGTTCCTCCATTTCATCCTGGCTGATTTATTTCCCTCTCAGCCCCAATCTCCTGCCTTCTCCCCATATCCCTTCATGCTCTGGCTAATCAAGAACCTATCCACCTGTACCTTAAACATACTCAATGACTTGGCCTCCACAACTACCACAGCCCCCACAGCACGAATTCCACAGATTCACCACTCTTTGACTACAGAAATTCCTCCTCATCTCCGTTCTAAATGGATATCCCTCTATTCTGAGGCTGTGTCCTCTGATCTTAGATCCCCCCCCCCACCATAGGAAACATCCTCTCCACATCCAGTCTATTGAGGCCTTTCAACATTCAATAGGTTTCAATGAGATCCCACCATCACTCTTCTGAATTCCGAAGAGTAGAGGCCCAGAGGCATCAAACCCTCCTCATATGATAAGCCTGTCAATCCCAGAATCTACCCAAACTACACAACAAAAAATGCAAACAAATCCACCATCAAGAACATTAAAATGAGATTATATTTATTTGTCACATGCACATCAAAACATGAGCAACATGACTGGGGTAGACAAGTCAGAATCAATTTCTCAGGACAAGGGAGTCTCGAGCTAGAGTAGATGGGCTGATGGGCCCTGTTTCTGTGTTGTAATGCTCCAAGACTCTATAATTGCTTAACACAGAGGCAGATCCACCTCATTTATACCAACCATGATGCATTTCTACTCTAACCCTCTGTTCGCCCAGTGCTACATAAACACAGAAACAGACTTCACCCCATCACTCTATTCTACTTTGTTATTATGCAAAGCTCCATTGACTTGCAGATGAACCATCGCCCTCCATACCCCTCCCATCCATATACTTATCCAAACTTCTCTTAAAAGTTGTAAATGAACCAGCATCCGCCTGACAGCTTGTTCCACACTCTCACCACCCTCTGTCCTTGATGATGGATGCTGCTTTCCTGGGACAACACTCTGTGTAGATGTGCTCAATGGTGGGGAGGGTTTTACCCATGATGGACTGGGCTGCATCAGCCTCATTTTGTAGGATTTTCCTTCCAAGAGCATCGGTCTTTCCGTACCATGCTGTAACGTAACCAGAAAATATACTCTGCACCACGAATCTATAGAAAGTCTGCCAAAGTTTTAGATGTCATGCCAAATCTTTGCAAACTTCCCAGGAAGTAATAACCTATTCAACCCTTCCTTGTAACTCAGACCCTGAAGTCCCAGCAACATCATCGTGCATTTTCTCTGAACATTTTTAAGCTTATTGATATTTTACCTGTAGGCAGGCGACCAGTGATAATCTGAACAATCTGCGTTTCAAAAACTTCAAATCACCTTTGCCTTAGGTTGTGTATCAAAGAGATGGACACAAAGATATAGTCTGCTGAATGAGACACAACAGAAAGCCCTGTTGGTTAATTGTGTAAGGTGCGATGATCTGTGGCCTCACTGTATCTCTGTAATTCTCCCAAGTGATTCTGAACATTTCATCTCTCAGACAACAGAGTGGGTCAAGCTTTGATGGAAAGAAGGTAGACTCAATAAATAGCGTAAAGTATTGACACTTTACTCATTTGAACAAGAAGAAAAAGGTGTTGTTCAAATACTACAGTGACTTCCTACCATTGTGTTGACCATAACACTATAATTCATAGCAGTAGAATTATGCTATATGACCCCTCGAGTCTGCTCTGCCATGTTAGCATGGCTGATCTATTATCCCTCTCAAACTCATTTTCCTGTCTCCTCTCCTGACTAATCAAGAACCTATCAAATTCTGCGTTAAATACACCCAATGACTTGGGCTCCACAGCCGTCTGTGGTAACAATTTTCACAGATTCACCACTCTCTGGAAAAAGAAGGAGGGAGTGATAGTCTGCCCTTTGCCTCTTTCCTTGTACTCCATTCTCCTCTTCCATCAGAATCCTTCTCCAGCCTTCTACCCCTTCCATCCATTACACCCCAGCTTCTTACATCTTCCCCCTCACCTGGCTTCACAACCTGCCACCTTCTTATTCTGGTTTTTGCCCCCTTCATTTCCAGTCTTGATGAAGGGTCTTGGTCTGAAACTCTGACTGTTCATTCCCCTCCATAGACGCTGCAAAGATCCTCCTGCATTTTAATATAATAACTATGTGCTGGAAGAATTCAGCAAGTTGAGCAGCATCTGTGGGAGGAAAGAAATGGTCAATGCTTTGAGTTGAAACCCTGCCTCAGGACTTCAGACTAATTCCTTTCCTTCTACAGATGCTGTTTAACTCATTGAGCTACCCCAGCAGATTGTTCGTTGCTCCAGATCCCAGCATCGGCCACCTCTTGTGTCTAGAGGAAATATTGCAGCTAATTTACATTGAGCAAGCTCCCACAGACAGCAAAGGGAGAAAAGAAAGAGAGGTGTGCAGGATCGTGGGTGATTAGAATCAGAGGCACAGTTAAAGGACAGCTCATTTTACAGTACAGTACCCCTCGGTACTGCACTGGAGGTGTAAAAGGTGATAAAAAGTTTGAGAGCCAGTGCCTTTTTCCCAGGGCGGAAATGGTTAATACAAGACGACATAATTTTAAGTTGATTGGAGGAAAGTATGGGGGGTGTATGTCAGAGGTAGAATTTTTATGCGGTGGTGGGTGTGTGGAATGCCCTGCCAGGGGTGATGGTAGAAGCAGATACAATAGGGACATCTCAGAGACTCTTGGACAGGCACATGGATGAAAGAAGAATGGAGGCTATGTGGGTGGGAAGCGTTAGACAGATCTAAGTGTAGGTAAAAAGGTCGGCAACACAGCAAGGGCCGAAAGGACTGTATAGTGCTGTACTGTTTTACATTCTAAAAAAAGCATGATCTTAGATTACGTCTAAGATTAGTCCATGCAGGTACCAATGGGTAGGACAAGTGATGAGCTTCAGGGAACTAGGTAGTAAGTTAAGGGGCAGCACTTCCAGGGTTCTGATCTCAAGATTGCTACCCATGCCCTGTGCTAGAGAGGATAGAACTAGGAAGATTGTACAGATTAATATCTGGCTAAGATGCTGATGTAGGAGGGAGGGCTTAAGATTTTTGGATCGTTGGTTTGTCTCCTCCAGAGAAGGTAGGACCTGTACAGAAGGGGTGGTTTGAACCTGAACTGGGGGTTGGGGGGTGTCTAATATCCTAGTGGGACGCTTTGTTCATGGTGGGGTTTAGACCAGAGTTGCAAGGGAATGTGAACCAGATGTGGGTAAGATCTCAAACAAAGTTGGGAATCAAGAGGTTGAGTACAGTGTGACAAAATTGAAAAAGGAGAATACAGGACTGAAGTTGTTCTATCTTAGTTGCGTGAAGCATACAGAATAAGGTCGATGAACTTGCAGCACAGTTTCAGATTGGCAGGTATGATGATGTAGGCATCACTGAATCATGATTGGATTATAGCTGGTAGCTTAACGTCCAAGGATACACATTGTATTGAAAGGACAGGCAGGATGGCAGAGGGGACAGCTTTGTTCTGGTGATAAAACATGAAATCAAATCATTGGAAAGAAGTGACAAAGGGCTGGAAGGTGTTGATTCATTGTGGATAGAGCTCAGGAACTGCAAGGGTAAAAAGACCTTGATGGGAGTTGGATACAGACCCACAAATGGTATTATGAATGTTGCTTACAAATTACAACTGGAGATGGAAAATGCATGCTAAGAATGCAATGTTACAGTCGTCATGGGGGACTGCAATATGCAGGTAGATTGGGAAAATCAGGTTGGCGCTGGATTACAGGAGGGGGAATTTCTAGAGAGCCTATGAGATGGCTTTTTAGACCAGACGATCAGCTAATCTAGATTGGGTGTTGTGCAATGAACCAGAATTGATTAGAGAGCTTAAGGTAATAGAACCCTTAGGGTAGAGTGATCACAACATGATTGAATTCACCCTGAAATCTGAGAAGGAGAAGCTAAAGTCAATGTACCAGTGTTACAGTGGAGTGAGGGGTATTACAGAGCCATGAGAAAGCAGTTGGTCAGAATTGATTGCAAAAGAACACTGGCAAGGATGATGGCAAAGCAGCAATGGCTGAAATTTCTGGAAACAATTTGGAATGAACAGGATATATACATCCCAAAGAGGATAAAGTATTCTAAAGGAAAGATGACACAACTGTGGCTAACTCAAGAAGTCAAAACCAACATAAAAGCCAAAAGGAGGGTAAGATTACTGGGAAGTTAGAGGAATGGGAAGCTTTTACAAACCAACAGAAGGCAACTAAAAAAGTCATTAAGAAGGTAAAGATGGAATATGAAAGTAAGCTAACCAATAATATTAAAAAGGATACCAAAAGTTTCTGCAGATGTAAAAGAGAGGCGAGAGCAGATATTTGACTGCTGGAAAACAATGCTGGAGAAGTAGTAATGAGGGATAATGAAATAGCAGATGAACTGTATTTTGCATCAGACTTCACTGTGGAAGACATTAGTACAGGTGTCCCCCGCTTTACGAGTGTTCGCTTTACGCCACTTCACTTTTACAAAAGACCTACATTAGTAACCTGTTTTCGCATTACAAAGAGGATTTTCACTTTTACGAAAATGTTCCCATATAAATTAATGGTTCTTCGCTTTACGCCATTTCAGCTTAAGTAAGGTTTCATAGGAGTGCTCTACCTTTGTAAAAGAGGGGACACCCGTAGCATGGTGGAAGTTCCGGGTGTCAGAAGGCATGAAGTGTGTGAAGTTACTATAACAAGAGAGAAGGTTCTTTGGAAACCGAAAGGTCTGAAGGTAGATAAGTCACCTGGATCAGATGGTGTACACCCCAAAGTTCAGAAAGTGGTGGCTGTTGAGATCATGGAGGCATTAGTAGTGATATCTCAAGAGTCTCTAGTTTCTGGAATAGTTCCGGAAGTCTAGAAAATTGTAAATGTCACTCCAGTCTTCAAGAAGGGAGAGAGGGACAAGAAAGGAAACTATAGGCTAGTTAGTCTGACCTCAGTGGGTGGGAAAATGTTGGAGTCGATTATTAAAGATGAGGTCTTAGGTAACTTGGAGGCACATGATAAAATAGGAATTCTTTGATGAAGTAATAAGCAGGATAGACAAAGGAAAATGGGTTGATGTTGTGTATTTGGATTTTCACAAGGTGTCGCACACGAGGCTGCTTAACAAGCTATGGGCCCATGGAACTACAGGGAAGATTCTAGCATGGATAAAGCAGTGGCTGAATGGCAGGAGGCAAAAAGTGGGAATAAAGGGAGCCTTTTCTGTCTGGCTCTCGGTGACTAGTGGTTCTCCACACAGTCAATGTAGGGACTGATTCTTTTTAAGTTGTATGTCAATGATTTGGGTGATGGACTTGATGGCTTTGTTGCTAAGTTTGCAGGCGATAGGAAGATAAGTGAAGGGGCAGGTAGTTTTGAGGAAGTAGAGAGGCTAAAGCAGGACTTAGATTGGGATAAAATTCACATAAATGACAGACAGAATACAGTGTCAGGAAGTGTATGGTCATGCACTTTGATAGAAGAAATGAAAGAGTTGACCATTTTCTAAATGGAGAGAAAATACAAAAACTTGAAACTTGGGAGTCCTTGTGCAGGATCCCCTAAAGGTTAATTTGCAGGTCGAGTCTACAGTGATGATGGCAAATAAAATATTAACATTGATTTCAAGAGGACTGGAATATAAAAGCAAGCATGTAATGTTGAAACTGTATAAAACACTGGTGAGGCCTTACTTGAAGTACTGTGAGTAGGCTTGTGCCCCTTATCTTAGAAAGTAAGTGCTGAAACTGAGAGGGTCCAATGGAGGTTCACCACAATGATTTTAGGATGGAATGGTTTGTCGTATGAAGAGTTTCTGATGGCCCTGGCCTTTATTCACTAGAATTCAGAAAAATAAGATGTGACCTCATTGCAACCTATCAAGTGGTGAAAGGCCTTGATAGAGTGGATGGTGGGAGAATCTAAGACCAGAGAACACAGCCTCAAAATAGAGGGGCGTCCTTTTACAACAAAGATGAGGAGGAATTTCTTCAGCCAGAGGGTGGTGTATCTATGGAATTTGTTGTCACAGGAAGCTGTGGAGGGTAAGTCAATGGGTATATTTAAGACAGAGGTTGATAGATTCTCGATTAGTCAGGGCATGAAGGGATATGGGAAGATGGCAGAAGACTGGGGCTGAGAATGGACAATGGACAATGCTCCTATTTCTTATGGTCTTATGGTCTATATGAGGGATATCAGAGGTAGGTTTTTTCCAGAGTGGTGGTTGCCTGGAACATACTTTTGGGGATGGACATCAAGAATGATATATTATGGATATTTAAAAGACACCTAAATAGGAGCATAAATGAAAGAAAAATGGAGGGTTATGCGGGATAGTAGGGTTAGATTGACCTTGGAGTAGGGTAAAAGCTCAGCATAACAACATGGGCTGAAGGGCCTATACTGTTCTATTTTCTATGTCCCATGGTGGATCAGCTTGGATTTTTATGTCGAAGTCCCCAGAATTAGAGTGGGCACCACAATAATGTCCTTCAGCTGACACTTACCCCAATGGTTAGAATGTGTGATAGACCAGAACCCCTTTATCCATGAACCACTGCTCATCATAGATCGAGGACTGTATGACTTCTCTCGTGTGAGATAAGGCAGCAGTGCTGGTATGCACCCAGAACATTTCAGGCTCTGTCTAGTCCAGTGAGTGTACACTCTGTTTACATTCCAGTTTCAATGAAAGAGAAAGTGAAAGATATTTCGAGAGAGAACATGAATCAGGAAGCTAAGTTGGAGCTTTATAACTCTCCAGTTTTTATTGATTTAGAGATACAGCACAGTAATGTTCCTTTCCATTCCAACCAGCCCGCACCTACCAATTACACTCGTGCAGTGGAGATTTACCAGTACACTTCCTGGACTGGAGTTCAAATTTCGAAGTAATAATATTATAAAAGACCATATATACACTGCCTATAAAAAGTATTCACCTCCCCGCCAGAAGTTTTCATGTTTTATTATTTTCCAACATTGAGTCACAGTGGATTTAATTTGGCTTTTTTGACACTGATCAACAGCAAAAGGCTCTTTCATGTCAAAGTGAAAACAGATCTCTACAAAATAATCTAAATTAATTACAAATATAAAACATGAAATAATTGATTGTTCGCCCCCTTCAAGTCAGTATTTAGTAGATGCACCTTTGGCAGCGATTACAGCCTTGAGTCCGTGTGGATAGGTCTCTGCCAGCTTTGCACATCTGGACACTGCAATTCTTCCCCATTCTTCTTTACAAAACTGTTCTAGCTCTGTCACAAAACATGTGGATTGTGAGTGGATCACCCTTTTCAAAACCAGCCACAAATTCTCAATTGGATTGAGGTCTGGACTCTGACTTGGCCACTCCAGGACATTAACTTTGTGGTTTTTAAGCCATTCCTGTGTTGCTTTAACTTTATGCTTGGGGTCATTGTCTTGGCGGAAAACAAATCTTCTCCCAAGTCAAAGTTCTCCTGCAGGCTGCATTATGTTTTCCTCCAGGATTTCCCTGTATTTTGCTGCATTCATTTTACCCTCAACCTTCACAAGACTTCCAGGGCCTGCTGCAGTGAAGCATCCCCACAGCACAATGCAGACACCACCATTCTTCACAATGGGGATGGTGTGCTTTTGATGATGTGTGGTGTTTGACTTACACCAAACATAGTGTCTGGTCTTATGGCCAAAAAGTTCAATTTTTGTTTCATCACACCATTGAACCATCTTCCAGCTGACTTCAGAGTCTCCCACATGCCTTTTGGCAAACTCTAGCCGAGATTACTTATGAGTATTTTTCCAACAGTAGCTTTCTCTTTGCCACTCTCCCATAAAGCTGTGACTGGTGAAGCTCCCGAGTTAACAACTGATGTTTGCGCAGTCTCCTCCATCTCAGCCACTAAAACTTGTAACTCCTCCAGAGTTGTCATTAGGTTTCTCAGTGGCCTCCCTCACTAGTCCCCTTCTTGAACGGTCACTCAGATTTTGAGGATGGCCTTCTCTCGGCAGATTTACAGCTGAGCCATATTTCCATTTCTCGATGATTGACTTGATTGTACTCTAAAGGATATTCAGTGACTTAGAAATGTTCTTGTAACCATCTCTTGACATGCTTTCAATAACCTTTTCGCACAGTGGCTTGGAGTGTTCTTTTGTCTTCATGGTGTAGTTTTTGCCAGGATACTCACTCGTCAGCAGTTGAACTTTCCAGATACAGGTGTACCTTGAAACACCTTGGCTACACACAGGTCTCCAAAAGCAGACCTCTATTTAACTAATTATGTGACTTCTAAAACCAATTGGCTGCACCAGTGAGGATTTGGTGTGTCATATTAAAGGGGGTGAATATTTATGCAATCAATTATTTAGTGTTTTATATTTATAATTAATTTAGATAATTTGGTAGAGATCTGTTTTCACTTTGACATTTTTTTCTGTTGATCAGTGTCAAAAAAGGCAAATTAAATTTACTGTGATTCAATAAAAAAACATGAAAACCTCTGGGGGAAGAGGAGGGGTAAATACTTGTAATAGGCACTGGATCATGATATACTACACTGACATTAACTTTCTTGCAGGCATCAGAGTAGACCCAAAGAAATACAATGAAATCAACAAAATAAATACACACAAAGACAGACAAACAATGTGCAAATACAAAAATAATAAATAAATGAATAATACTTTATAGAATATTAGTTGTGGATTCCTTGAAAGTGAGTTCATAGGTGCTAGGCAACACACACAAAGTGCTGGAGGAACTCAGCAGGTCTGGAGCATCTATGGAGGAAAATAAACAGTCCACATTTTGGGCCGAGACCCTCCATTAGGAATTAAAAGGAAGAGCCAGAACAAGAAGGTGGAGGGAAGGGGAAGGACCATAGCTAGAAGGTTGATTGGTGGCAACAGGCGGGTGGTGGAGAGGGGAAAAAGAAAGAAGCTGGGAGGTAATAGGTGGAAAAGATAAATGGCTGAAGAAGAAGAAGAAGAAGAAGAAATCTGATAGGAGAGGAGAGTGGACCACAGGAACAAACAAAGGAGGAGGGGCACCAGGGAAAGGTGATAGGTAGGTGCGGAGAAGAGGTAAGAAGAGGGACAGACTGTGGAATGAAGAAAAGTGAAGAGGAAGGGGGGAGAGGGGAAATTCACCAGAAGTTGGAGAAAACAATGAGCATGTCATCAGGTTGGGAGCAACCTCGATGGAATATAACGTGTCGCACCTCCAACCTGAGAGTGGCCTCATCATGAAAGAAGAGGAGGCATGAATCGACAAATAGGACTGTGAATGGGGATTGGAATTGAAGTAGGTTTTGGAATTAGTTCAGTGTTGAGTTGAGTGAAGTTACGCATGTTGGTTCAGGAACCTGATGGCTGAGGGGTAATAATTGTTACTGAACCTGGTGGCGAGGGACCTAAAGCTTCGTATAAGCGAGAAGGGAGCATGCCCTGGATGGTGCAGGCCCTTGGTGATGGATACTGCTTTCCTGCAACAGTGCTCCTTATAAATGTTGTTCACTGATAGAACATAAGAACAAGACCCTTGTGAACTTCGAGGGGATGTGGGAAAGAGAAACAGCTGCTTTTCAAGAAAATGGAATCCTGGTGATTTTAAAGGGAACACTAGAACCAGGGACTTAGTGTGATTAAAGGGACAGGTGGCCTAGATCTACAGCATGTAGAAGCACGTAAGAGAATTTTGAAGCAAAGGAGGATGAGAAATGAAATGACAGGAGTGTATAAGTTTATAAGAGGAATAGACAATGTGGACATCCAGCATCATCTTTCCAAAGTGGCAATGGCTACTACAAGAGGACAAACATTTAATGCTGAGTACAGGAGTGTTGAGAGAAGATGCAAGAATTTGCTTTTTTTCACACTGAGAGTGGTGAGTATGTGGAATGCAGTGCCGAGGGTGGTGGTAGGGACAGATGCACTCAGTGGCCACTTTACTAGGTACCTCCTGTACTTAATGAACAGGCCACTGAGTGTACGTCCATGGACTTCAGCTGCTGTGGTCAATCCACTTCAAGATTCAACATGTGGTGCATGCAAGGATACTCTTCCACACACCGTTGTTGTAACACATGATTCTTTGAGTTATTATCACCTTCCTGAGAACTTGAACCAGTCTGGCCAGTCTCCTCTCTCCTCTCTCATCAAGAAGACATTTTTGCCCATGGAACTGCCACTCATTGGATGATATATTTTTGTTTTTCACACCATTCTTTGTAAACTTTAAAGACTGTTGTTTGTGAAAATCCCAGGAGATCAGCAGTTTTTGTGATACTCAAACCACCCCACCTGGCACCAGCAATCATTCCACGGTCAAAGTCACTGAGATCACATTTCTTCCCCATTCTGATGTTTGGTCTGAACAACAACTGAAGCTGTTGACCATATCTGCATGCTTCTAAGAGTAAACCTAGCAATTATAGGCCTGTCAGTTTGACGTCAGTGGTGGGTAAATTAATGGAAAGTATTCTTAGAGATGGTATATATAATTTTCTGGATAGACAGGGTCTGATTAGGAACAGTCAACATGGATTTGTGCATGGAAGGTCATGTTTGACAAATCTTATTGAATTTTTTGAAGCGGTTACGAGGAAAGTTGACGAGGGTAAAGCAGTGGATGTTGTCTATATGGACTTTTAAGGTCTTTGACAAAGTTCCGCATGGTAGGTTAGTTAGGAAGGTTCAATAGTTAGGTATTAATATTGAAGTAGTAAAATGGATTCAACAGTGGCTGGATGGGAGATGCTGGAGAGTAGTGGTGGATAACTGTTTGTCAGGTTGGAGGCTGGTGACTAGTGGTGTGCCTCAGTGATCTGTACTGGGTCCAATGTTGTTTGTCATATAAATTAATGATCTGGATGATGGGGTGGTAAATTGGATTAGTAAGTATGCAGATGATACTAAGGTAGGTGGTGTTGTGTATAATGAAGTAGGTTTTCAAAGTTTGCAGAGAGATTTAGGCCGGTTAGAAGAGTGGGCTGACTGATGGCAGATGGAGTTTAATACTGATAAATGTGAGGTGCTACATTTTGGTAGGAATAATCCAAATAGGACATACATGATAAATGGTAGGGCATTGAAGAATGCAGTAGAACGGAGTGATCTAGGAATAATGGTGCATAGTTCCCTGAAGGTGGAATCTCATGTGGATAGGGTGTTAAAGAAAGCTTTTGGTATGTTGACCTTTATAAATCAGAGCATTGAGTATAGGAGTTAGGAGGTAATGTTAAAATTGTACAAGGCATTGGTAAGTCCGAATTTGGAGTATTGTGTACAGTTCTGGTCACCGAATTATACAAAAGATGTCAATAAAATAGACACAGAGAAGATTTACGAGAAAGTTACCTGGGTTTCAGCACCTAAGTTACAGGGAAAGATTGAACAAGTTAGATCTTTATTCTTTGGAGCATAGAAGGTTGAGGGGGGACTTGATAGAGGTATTTAAAATAATGAGGGGGATAGATAGAGTTGACGTGGATAGGCTTTTACCATTGATAGTAGGGGAGATTCAAACAAAAGGACATGAGTTGAGAGTTAGGGGGCAAAAGTTTAAGGGTTACACGAGGGGGAACTTCTTTACTCAGAGAGTGGTAGCTATGTGGAATGAGCTTCCAGTAGAAGTGGTAGAGGCAGGTTCGGTATTGTCATTTAAAGTAAAATTGGATAGGTATACGGACAGGAAAGGAATGGAGGGTTATGGGCTGAGTGCAGGTCAGTGGGACTAGGTAAGCGTAAGCGTTCGGCATGGACTAGAAGGGCTGAGATGTCCTGTTTCCGTGCTGAAATTGTTATATGGTTATATACAGGTATACCTAATAAAGTGGCCACTTTATGTACGTCAGTGGCATTTAAAAGACTCTGAGGTGCATGGCTGAAAGGAAAATAGGCACTTATGGACTGCTTAGGAGGGATGGACTAGATTGATCATGCACAGTAACGTAACAGCTTGCATAGCACTTCATAGCACCAGTGATCGGGACTCAATTCCCGCTGCTGTCTGTAGGCAGTTTGCACATTCTCCCTGTCACCGAGTGGGTTTCCTCCGGGTGCTCCAGTTTTCTCCCACATTCCAAAGACATACATTAGGGGTGGGTAAGTTGTGGGCATGCTATGTTGGCACCAGCAGCGTGGTGACACTTGCAGGCTGCCCCAGCGTATTCTCGTACTGTGTTGGTTGTTGACACAAGTGACACACTTCACTCGATGCTTCGATGTACATGTGATAAATATATCCAAACTTTCTAGTTTAGATCAAAAGGCTGGCACAACGCTATGGGGCCAAAAGTTCTGTAATGTGCTGTACTATTTATGTTCTGTGAAATAGCTCTGGCAAGCCAGATGCTGAACCATCAGGGTGTCTGAATGGTCTGATATTGGATTGTTGGAGTTTCAGATAAACCATCCTTGCACTCAGTTCTGCCACTCCACTTATCTTTCAATCCCTCTCGCTTCCACAAGTCCTTCCTCTGCTCCTTCCCTTTCTTTGCAACTTAAAATCATTCTTAGTTCATTTAGCCCTCCCCACCACTAAGCACATCTACAGGAAAGCAGCGCCCATCAACAAGAACCCCCACTAGCCAGGTGATCCCAATCAGGATCAGGAACAGTTATTACCCCTCAGCCATCAGGGTCCTAAGCCAGTGTGGGTAACTCCACTCACCTCGTCACTGAACTGATTCCACTACTGATGAACTCACTTTCAAGGTCTCAAGCAACTCATGTCCTATTATTTATCACAAACTTATTTATTATTATTATTATTATTATTATTATGATTATCTTTTTCTTTTTGTGTCTGCTTTTGCACATTGGTTGCTTGTCCGTCATTGTGTGAAGTTTTTCATTGATTTTATAGCACTTCTTTTTAGTTACTCTGACTGCCCACAAGAAAATCCATCTCAGGGTTGTAAATGGTGACATCAATGTACTTTGAAAATAAATTTACCTTTAAACCTTTAAAATTTTCAACGTGCTGATGAAAAGTTGCCGACTTGAAATATTAACAGGTACTTATGGAATCAGAGGTGTTGGGCACAGAAACTGGCCCATCAGCCCACCTTCTTTATGCTGACCACCATGTCTATTGTGTCTGTGCCTATATATATTAACTGAAAGCATGCACGTGGGAGATGGCTTTAACTGGTGTGTTCACAGTGCAGTGAGAGAGAGAGAACAATGAACATGGGTAGACAACAGTGCATGCACAGACAACAGATCAATACATAGAGCTGGGGGTGGGGTGGTCATTGCTCTAAAAGAAATAGATCCACACATTATACTTCCTCCCCCTTTAGATTAATGCAACGTAAAACTGTGTGTGTACAAAAGATTGAATTTTCCTTTCATAAACTCATAATCCGAATAATCATGCTTTCACAATAACAGTCCATAACTGACTTCACAGTTCTACAGGCTCAGTCTTTTGGGTGGTGGTCTGATTCTTTCAGGATAGTGTCTCTGGACCTGTGGTGTGGCATTAGGTTTGGTAGGGGTCTTGTCTAAGACAAAGTTCTTGGTTTCTGGTGTCACATTGCCATCAGTGACATGATCATCACTGAGAGGTAAGTCTGGTGTCTTGTTGGATGCAGTAGACTCTGGGGTGTTCTTCAGCTGAGCATCCAGTATATGGGACATGTGACATTTCCATGTCTGATCTCCAACATCCACTGTGTACATCAATGGTCCAGTTCTTGTGGTTGTCCTATCGAGTGTCCACTTGTCTTCTGGGTAATCACACACAGGGACTTCCTGTCCAAACTCAACGCTCCTTGCAGCTTCACTTGGCAACTGGCTGAACTGTTCTCTCCGTAGATCTCAGATTCCTATTATGAACAGCATTGCAGATATTTAATTTGTCTTCGCACGGACAGAGTTCCGATACACAAAAAGGAAGTTGTCCACCTTGTGCTGAAGAGAAATAACTTCCTCGTCCAACATCTTAATAGACTTGTTGAAGGCTTGTACAAATCTTTCAGCTATACCAATCATTGCTGGGTAGTGAGGAGCTGACTTGAAATGTCTGATGCCATTTTGTTTCATGAACAGTTGGAATTCTTCTGACATGTTTTGTGGTCCATTGTCGCTCACGATTCGTTCTGGTAGGCTGTTTCTGGTGAAAGTCCTCAGACCGGAGACAGTCTTTGCTGATGTGTTTGGTTACTTGGTATAACCGCCGACGGCAATCAGAAACTTGAATGGCCCAGCAAAGTCAATTTGTACTATTTGCCATGGTGAAGACGGCCACTCCCACAGGTGTAATGGAGCCTGTGGATGTTGCATTTGAAGTTCTCATCATCCCAAACAGCTTTTGGCAAAGTCTTCAATCTGTTTATCTATTTCCAGCCACCGCACATAGCTCCAGGTGAGACCCTTCATCTTGACTGTACTCAGGTGTCCTTCATGCTAGTGCTCTAACATTTTGGTGCACAGTTTAGAGGGAACCACAACAAGAGATCCACACATCACCGTTCTTTGACATACAGACAGTTAGTCTCATATCACTGAGAACTCTGGAAACACCGGGTTACTGTGAGCTGGCCATCCTTCCGTGGTGATTTCCTAGACTTTTGACAACGTTGGGTCATTCCTTGTTTCCCATTGTATTTCAGAATTCGTTACCGGCAATTGGTCCACCAGTGTGGTGTGGGGCACTTCAGCTGGGTCACAGTATGAAGACTTTTCTTCTTCAGTTGCCAATAGTGGAAGACATGACAAGCCATCAGCTTTGGTGTGTTGTTTGGTACCTTTGAACTCTCTGTCACAAAGGCGGGCTTCGAGGAATAGTGCCAACGTTGTAACCAGGTAGCGGTCATCACTGGACTTCCCTTCCCGGGATTGAAAGTGGACACAACGGGCTGGTGATCTATCACTAACATAAATTTTTGACTGTCAAAGTAGTGGTGGAACTCCTTTATTCCCCATACTAGACTAAGGATCTCTTGGTCGATCTGAGCATAGTTGCATTCTGTGCTCATGAGTGGTCTTGAGGCAAACGCAATTGGGCGTTCAAATCCACCTTTCATAATGTGTGACAAGATGACTCCAATGCCATAAGGGGACACATCATAGACCAGTCTAATGGGCAGGGATGAGTCATGATGAATGAGCAGTTCATCGGATGTTATTAGTCTCTTTCTTTATTTCCTTGAGAGCTTTTTGATATCTTTGACCATTCCTACTTGGCTCCTGTCTGTAACAGTGCATTCAATGGACGAAGCACTGTAGCAAAGTTTGGGAGAAATTGGTAGTAGTAGTTTACAAGGCCCAAATATGACCTGGGCTGTGCCACATTGTCCGGTTTGGGTGCCTATAGCACTGCTTCATTCTTCTCTTGTGACTTATGTAAGCCATGATTGTCAATGACACGTCCACAATAGGAGATTCATTCCTGAAAAGCTCACTTTTCCCTCGCTTTACACGCAGACCACTTACCAGGGTTCTGGAAGTGCTCTTCATTGTTTTTGTCAGTCACGATGAAGTCATCAAGGTAACATTGTGTTCCAGGGCTATCTTGGAGCACTTGGTCCATTGGTCTTTGCCAAATTGCTGGAGCTGATGTGATGCCAAAGTCGAGATGTTTATACCGGACGTGCTTTGTGGAATCTTGGTTTTGCTGTTTACATCAAGTTTAATTCTGGCCCTCATGCCTTTGAGTTTACCAATCCACACCTTACAATGTCTACCTATAGTAGTCCCATTTGCCCACATTAGGCCCTACTCCCTCACTATCCAATCACCCACCCAAATGTATTTTAAACGTAGCAATCACATCTCTCTCCACAGCTGTTGCCTGACCAGCTGAAATGTTCCAACCGCTTCCTGTTTTTTTAAATCTCAGATTTCCTGCATCTGCAGCTTTTTGCTCATGAAAGGAGTTCTGGTTCCCTGTTTCAATATGCGGGTGCCCTTGCGTGCGCAGCTCTGAGCAGAAGTGGCATGATGTCTCCCCACTCCGATAAGCTGCAGGAAGCCTTTTGTTGTCACCTGGCACACTTACCAGGGCCGCCCTGGTGATGATATAGGAGGACAGCGAGTTCCACAAGCGTAAGGCAGGCTGCTTCATTCTTAAACCCTCTCAGCACAGTTTGCCATGTTTTTCTTTCAGTGACTACTCCATTCCCTTGTCGAAGCCTCAGCTGAGTTTGCTCGTGATCTATTAGGTAATCACAGATCCAAAACGTGCTCTCTATTCAGAAGTTTAGCCTTATGTTATCTAAAATTCCCCTACAATCGCCTTGAACCCACGACAGCCACTTTGCAACAAAGGAAATCCCTTATTGCTCGGAACCTGGCTTTCCCAACCTCTCAACTGTCGATGTTTTGGACCGGGGCGTTTCATCAGGGAAAGTCAATTGTTAATTCACTTCCCTAGATGCTGACTGACCTGCTGAGATCGGCCTGCATTTTGCTCTGGATTCCCAGCATCTTCCAATCATCTCTCTGGCAGCATGATAGTAACATAATGACTTACAGTGTCAGTGACCGGGTTCAACTCCCACCATTGTCTGTAAGAAGTTTGTATGTTCTCCCCATGGCCATGTGGGTTTCCTCTGAGTGCTCTGATTTCCTCCCACATTCCAAAGAGGTGTGAGTTAGTAAGCTTTGGGCATGCTATGTCGGTGTGAGAAGCAAAGAGACACTTGCTGGCTGCATCTCGGACTGTGCTGGTCATTGACACAAAAGGATGCATGTCACTATATGTATTGATGTACATATGACAAATGAAGTTAATCTTTAGAATTAATCTCTTTAGCCAGAGGGCAACTAAAGAGGGTCTTTAGGCTCCCTGATGGTAGAGCTTTTCTTAAATTTATTGCCACAGAGAGCTCTGGAGGCCAAGTTTAAAGCAGTGGCTGATAGGTTCTTAATCTGTAAGGGCATCAAGGGTCACAAGGAGAAAGCTGGAAAGGGGTCGATAGGAATAATAAATCAACCATGATGGAATGGCAGAGCAGAGTTGATGGGCAGAATGGCCTGATTCTGCTCCGATATCTTATGGTTTCTCTGCCTTCTCCCCTCTAAGGAACAGCAACATATTAGTAGAACACAAACAAACAAGGAAGCCTCCTTTGAGGCTACTTTACCATTGAATTAGAATCCAAATCAGATTTATTGTCCCTGATATGTGAGATGAGAGATTTGCTGTTTTGAACAGCTGTACAGTGCAAACAGATAAAAATCCATCAATTTCAAACATAAATAAATAGTGCTAAAATAAATGGATTAGGGAGATAGTGTTTATGGGTTCACGGATGGCTCAGAAATCGGATGTCAGAGGGAAAGAGGCTGTTCCTGAATCATTCAGTGTGGATCTTCAAGTTCCTGTATCTCCTCCCTGATGATAGAAATTTATTAAGATCATGGTCGATCTTCTACCTCAGTGGCAGTTCCTTAATACCCAAGAAGCTATGGATATTTGTATCAATTGAACTCTCTGACTGGGCCTCCTCATCCCCCAAGGGTAGAAAACTCCAAAGATTCCCTCTGCAACTCGATCCTCAACTTCCCAACCAACAGGCTGCAATTAGTAAGGATAGGCGGCCACACCTATCCTTAATCAATGGCGCCCCTCAAGGCTGCGTCCTCAGCCCCCAACTCTACAGCCTGTACACTGATAACTGTGTGGCCAGATTCAGATCGAACTCCATCTGCAAGCTTGCAGATGATAATGCCACCGCAGTGGCTGATTTCGTTAAGGTTGTCATAGCCAGGAGAGGTAATGAAGATAATCTCCAACTAACTACTAAAAGCTCCCAATGGCGTGCATCTCAAATAGCCTCTAGCAACCAAGTCCAGCTCCTGGCCTTCATGGGTGCCTTAGCTACTAAGCCCAGCGGAACCATTTCTAATTATAGGAGAAGGGGCAAAGGTGGGTTACTGCTACCCACCTTAAAACTAGTCGCTCGGGGCAGATGGGGCTCGACAGCCATGGTTGGCAGCTCATCTAGGAGAAGGAAAAGTCTGATCTCAAACCTCCGCTGCTTTGTGGCTGTACCCACTCATGGGGAAGGCTTCACGAGTAAGCCCGAGGAGTTCCTAAAGCCGACCCCGACCAATGGAGGGGCCTCCATTGGAAGCATCTCAAGAACATAAGAAATAGGAGCAGGGAGTAGGCCATCTGGCCTGTCAAACCGGCTCCACCATTCAATAAGATCATGGCTGATCTGTCCATGGATTCATCTCCACCTACTCGCCTTTTCCCCATAACCCGTAATTCCCCTACTATGCAAAAATCTATCCAACTTTGTCTTCAATATATTTACTGAGGTAGCCTCCACTGCTTCATTGGGCAGAGAATTCCACAGATTCACCACTCTCTGGGAAAAGCAGTTCCTCCTCATCTACGTCCTAAATCTACTCCCCCGAATCTTGAGGCTATGTTCCCTAGTTCTAGTCTCAGCTACCAGTGGAAACAACTTTCCTGCCTCTTATCTATCCCTTTCAGAATTTTATATGTTTCTAAATGATCTCCTCTCATTCTTCTGAATTCCAGTGAGTATAGACCCAGGCAACTCAATCTCCCCTCATCTCTGGAATCAACCTGGTGAACCTCCTCTGCACCGCCTCCAAAGCCAGTATATCCTCCCTTAAGTAAGGAGGCCAGAACTGCACACGGTTCTCCAGGTGCACCTTCACCAGTATCCTGTACAGTTGCAGCATAAGATTCAAGATTCAAAAACTTTATTGTCATTCTAACCGTACATCAGCTCTGCAGGGCAGAATGAGACAGCGTTTCCCAGGAGCAGTGCAATCATAACATAACAAACACAACACTAAATAATAAACATAACAATAAATAGTAAAACACAACAGCCTATGTCAGTTAAAAACAAGTTATAAGTGTCCAGTGCAAGTTAAAAGTGTCCAAAGCAGCTATTTAGCAGTCTGACTGCCTGTGGGAGGAAGCTGTTTAGTAGCCTTGTGATTTTAGTTTTGATGCTCCTGTAATGTTTACCTGATGGCAGAAGAACAAACAGTTCATGGAGAGGGTGTGAGGGGTCTTTAATGATGTACTGTGTCTTCTGGAGGCATCGACTCTGAAAGAGGTCTTGGACAGAAGGTAGGGAGACCCCAATAACCTTCTCTGCTCCCCAAACCACCCTCTGCAAGGCTTATTTGTCGGCAGCACTGCTGCTGGCTACCAGGTTGTGATGCAAAAGGTCAGCACACTCTCAACCACGCCTCTGTAGAATGCAGTTAAGATGTTAGTGGGGAGTGATGCTTGTTTAAGCTTCCTCAGAAAGTGCAATCTCTGCTGGGCTCATTTCACAATCCCAGTGGTGTTCCTGGACCAGGTGAGATTGTCCAAGATCTGCACCCCAAGGAGCTTGATGTTTTCCACTCTCTCCACTGGGGAGCCGCTGATGCTGAGGGGTGTGTGCTCAGGCTGAGACCGTCTGAAATTGACGATCATCTCCTTGGTTTTGGTGACATTAAGCATCAAGTTGTTGTCACTGCACCAGCTCTCATAACCTCCCTGCTCTTAAATTCAATCCCTCTAGCAAAGAAGGTCAACATTCCATTTGCCTTCTTGACAGCCTGCTGCACCTGCAAACCAACCTTTTGTGATTCATGCACAAGCACTCCCAAGTCTCTCTGCACAGCAGCACACTGCAATTTTTTTACTATTTAAACAATAATCTGATCTTCCACTTTTCCTTCCAAAGTGGACGACCTTGCGTTTACCAACATTGTACTCCATCTGCCAGACACTTTCCCATTCATACAACCTATCCATATCTCTCTACAGACTCTCCATATCTTCTGCTCAGTTTGAGTTTCCACTCAAAATAATGATGAGTCAGAGCACAGGAAAGGAGATAGAGAGCCTAGTGGCATAGTGTCATGACAAACCTCTGCCTCTATGCCAACAACAGAGCTGGTCAATTACTTCAGAAGGTGGGGGGGGTGCACTTGCTTCTGTTTGCATCAACAGTGAGGTTCAGAATGTTGAGAGCTTCCAACACTGAGGAGTGAACATTCCCCAGTAGCCTGTACTGGTCCAAGCATTGTCAAGAAAGCATGCCAATGACTTTAACATTCCTCAGAAGGCGAAAGAAACTTAACATGTCTCGGTCGCCCTTACCCATTTTCATTGAAATTCAGATTCATTTAATTATCACATGTGCATCAAAATATACAGTGATCTCTTGATTGGTCAGGGCATGAAGGGATATGGGAAATGGCAGGAAACTGGGGCTGAGAGGGAAGTGGATCAGCCATGATAAAATGGTGGAGCAGACTTGATGGGCCAAATGGCCTAATTCTGCTCCTATATCATATGGTCTTATGGAAATGTTTTGTTTGTGTTAATGACCAACACAATATAAGGATGTGCAGAAGCCCACAATTCTGATGCCAACGTGCCCAATATGTTCTCAGAACAGCACAATCAACAACAAGAGAACAGCAAAACAAGCCCTTGTTTCCCTTGCACTCCTCCACAGATGGTTCTCCAGTCAGACTATCTTTGGCCTCCAGCCTCAAGCCGACTTGGACATGTAGACTTTGGCCCTTTGACTTTCCCAGTGGCTAAACCAGGACTCCAGCATTTGAGCTTCAACATCCGGACTTTGAACGTTCGGGCTTCAATCTTCAATATCTACTCAGGTGACAATGAGATGAATAAGGACTCTGAACTCCAGGCCTTGAACACCAACTCTCTGATGACTGAAACCTTGAACACTAGGCCTCGAACTCAGATGATTTATCAATGCACTACAGAAGGCCTCCTACCTGGATGTATCATGGCTTGATATGGCAAAATAATAAATCAATTCCAATAATAAACAATTCTAATTCCAATTCTCTTGCATGAAGAATTTATTTTCTCATCTGCCTTAACTAGTCTATCACTTATTTTGAAAACATACCTCCTGTTTATAGACTCCTCAGACAGGGGAAACATTCTCCCTGCATCATTACATT
Organism: Hypanus sabinus; assembly: GCF_030144855.1. Classification (NCBI taxonomy): domain Eukaryota; kingdom Metazoa; phylum Chordata; class Chondrichthyes; order Myliobatiformes; family Dasyatidae; genus Hypanus; species Hypanus sabinus. Next base: position 17,563,294 of record NC_082707.1, read on the forward strand.
GTCTCTAATGGCACAGGGGTTCCCCATCTGCGGTCCACGGATCTCTCGGTTAATGGTAGTGATCCATGGCATATAAAAGGTTGGGAACCCATGGTCTACGATGAGAGCTCCGGAATTTACATCCTGTATCTGTCCATATATCCATTTCACTCTCCTCTGTAATATGGCTCCAATTCTTTAATAAATCGGGCATGTCTTGTGTGCCTTCTTGCATAAAAACAAATGCAAATGTTTTAAATCCTCTTCCACTTCCTTATTACTTTATACAAATTCAGCTGCCACTTTATTAGATACCCCCTGTGCCTAATCATGTGGCCACTGAGTGTACGTTCATGGTATTCTGCTGCTGTGGCCCATCCACTTCAAGGTTCGACATGTTATGCATTCAGAGATACTCTTCTGCACATCACTATTGTAACATATTGTTATTTGAGTTACTGTCACCTTCCTGTTAACTTGAACCAGTCTGGCCATTCTCCATTAACAAGGCATTTTCATCCACAGAATTGCCACTCACTGTTCCTTCTCTTTATTTGTTCACCTGCCTCTGTAAATTCTAGAAACAGTTGTGCGTGAAAATCCCAGAAGATCCGCAGATGCTGAGATACTCAAACCATCTCGTGTGGCACCAGCAATCATTCCACGGTCAAAGTCACTTAGATCACATTTCTTCCCCATTCTGATGTTTGGTCTGAACAACTGAACCTCTTGACCATGTCTGCATGCTTTTATGCATTGAGTTGCTGCATCAAGATTGACTGAATAGATATTTGTATTAACAAGCCAGTGTACCTAATAAAGTGGCCACTGAGTGTATTACCACAGCAATCCCAATTGCTGTCCTTTGGCAATGTAAAAAGATAATTAGATATTTACAGCCTTTAGGATCTCTGTGTGCAGATAGCTGCTGTTGTGGAGAGGGGTATCGGTCTGTGTTATAAGCTCATCTGTGCTCAGTTCTGATCATTTATTAGAGGAAGGATGTGGAGGCTTTGAGAGGGTACAGAGGTTTACCAGGATGCTGCCTGGATTAATTTGAACTTGCTACAAGGTGAGACTGGGCAAACTTTGGGTTGTTTTTTCTCCCCCTGGAATGGTGAAGGGTGAGAGGAGATCTGACAGAAATTAGGAAGATTATGATCTTTTTTTTCCCTCAGGCTTGAAATGTCTAATACCAGAGGGCTTGTTTGAAGATTGGAGAGGGCAAGTTGAAAGGAGTTAAAAGTTTCCCTTTACCCAGCGTTGTTGGTGCCTGGCATATGCTGCCAAGGTTGGCAGTGGAATCAAACATGAAGGGAGTTTTTAAGAGGCTCTTCAGTAGGCACTAGATGTGTATGAAATGGGAAGGTATGAACACTGTAATTAGTTTGGTTGAACAACTGATGACTAATTTAACTGGTTCGGCACAATACTGACGGGCCAGAAGGCCTGTTTCTGTGCTGTACTGGTCTATGTTCTATGTACTTATCTGTCCATCATAGAGAGAAACATTGGCTATGGTGAGCAAAAAAAGAGAATGCCTCCGTTGTCCCAACCTGCACGATAGGATTTGGTCAGAGCATCCACACAAAGAACTAGAGCACTGTACCCCATCAAAGTTCCTCGCACCCTCTATAAACCACACACCTCGTGCAGTGCTGCTGCCCGGTCGCAGGCTAGGTGTCACCCCTCCTTCTCTGACCCACACCAAGTTGTTCCTGGCCTGGGAGCCAATTTCTTAATTGCTTCCTGGACTTCCAAATCCCTCCTCTGACCCCAAAGGCCCACAATTACTGCACTCACTGAAGTCCAGCTTTGTACCTGCTGGGTATAGCACTGTGCATTCAAGTAGCCCCAGGCTTCCCGTGTTGGAGTTCCCTCCTTAAAACTCCATGACTTCCTTTAAGGTGCACTTTATAACCTTTCTCAGTGAATAAACCCTCGGACACCTTCAGCGTTGTTCCTTTTATCTGATCCATAAGCACTTGATTAAGTTCCAGTGAAACACACTGGGTCAAAGAACTGAAGGAAATATTATAAACACATTCAAAATATATATAGGAGCACCGGTCCTCAAGCCTGTGCTAGAGCTGCATTCAGTCCGAACATCCCTTCAGATCTACTCTCTTGCCTGTTCTCCACAACCCCCGATTCCCCTGTAACACACAAATCTCAAAGAAGCCAGTGGCGTAGGAACACCCGCACCAGACCTCGAGGTGAATGGTTCCGGGTTCGAATCTGGCACGCTTTCCACCATGCTGTCGAGCAAGCAACTCAGCCTCGTAAAAAAAAACAGACAGATGCTAAAAAAAAACGGCAAGGTTGTTGCCACAAGGTGTGGAAAGTAACTCAAAAGCCCCTCAAAGACCTGAATCTATTTGAGATGGCATAATAAAAAATCCCCACCCACCCCGGACATTCTCTCTCTCTCCCTTCCAAAAGCCCGAAAGCATGTACCACCAGGCTCAAGAGCAGCTTCTATCCCGCTATTATAAGACAATCGAATGGTCTCTTAGTACGGTAAGATCTTGACCTTGCAGTCTTCTTCATTATGGTCTTATAACTTATTGTTTTCCTGAGAAAGAAAAAGAATTCTCACTCTTTATTCTGTTACTGCTTTTGCTTTGTACAAGCTGAATGTAGCGATGCAATGAAATGATCTGTACAGATGGCACACAAAACAGGGGTTTTCCCAGTACCCCGGTTCATTTGATAAGCGTAAACCAATTTATTGATTTGCATAGTCAGAGCTTTCTGAAGCTGAGAATTCCACAGCACGCTGAGAGACGTCATCTTGCATCATCGACCTTTGGAGCACACATCACATCCTAAATCTACACTTCCCTGGCTCTTGATGTGCCCATCAAGGGTAATATCCCTTTGGCATATGTTCTACCTAAGGGAATATGAGAAAGAGTTTTCTAAACTGCTGTGGCTCTGAGCAACCCACAGCACCTTAGCACAGGCATATTCCAGGTGAGCTTGTCATGTGACCTCCCAACTCCAATCACAACTCTACTCTCGGTCACCTGACTTGCTCATCTTCCCCTTCCCCACCATCCCACAGGCAACGGGAAAAGATGCTTCCACCTCCAACCTCAAAAGGCATTGTCCCTCACTTGTAATAGTTTCTGAAGGAATCAATGCTTGTTCCTATATCTCACTCTCTTGGGATTGGTTTGCTATTGTCACATGTACAAAGATACAGTAAAAAGCTTGTCTTGCATCACATTGCATTGAGCTAGAATATGGTAGGGCAATAACAATGCAGAATAATGTGTCAAAGCCACCATCAGGCTTTTGAACCAAAGGAGATAACTTCACTTGCCTTATCATTGAAGTGTTTTTGCAACCAATGGACTCAATTTTGAGGACTTTTCTTCTCATGTTCTCAATATTTATATATTAATTGGTATTCTTTCTTTCTTTTTATCTTCTGCACTCTGGTTGAATGGCCAAGTTTGGCGGCTTTCATTGATTCTGTTATGTATATTATTGTATACATTTATTGAGTACGCCTACAAGAAAATGAATATGGGTTGTATATAGTGACACCTATGTACTTTGATTATGAATTTAATTTGAACAGTTAAATGATAAAATGCAGTATCACAGCAAGGAAGATTGCGAGGTCGAGAGTCCATCTTATCGTACAAGAGGTCTGATAACCGTGGGATTAAAGCTGTCCTTGAGCTAGTTGGCATCTGCTTTCAGGCTCTTGTATCTTTTGCCCAGCAGGATGTGAAGGAGAGAACAGAGAATGCCTGGGGTGAGTGTTTTTTCGATTATGCTGGCTGCTTTAAGACCATAAGATATAGGTGCTGAATTAGGCAATTTGGCCCATTGTGTCTGCTCTGCATGGCAGATCCATTTTCCCTCTCAGCCCCAGTCTCCTCCCTTCTCCTCGTACCCTTTAGGCACTGATCAATCAAGAACCTACAACCTCTACTTCAAATATACTAATGACTTGGCCTCCACTGCTGCCTATGACAACACACTCCACACATTCACCACTCTCTTGCAAAAGAAATTCCTTATCATCTCCACACTAAATGGACGTCCCTCTATCCTGCGGCTGTGTCCCCAACTCCCCTACCATGGGAATCATCCTCTGCACATGAACTCTATCGAGGCCTTTCAATATTCAATAGGTTTCAATGAGATTTCCCCCTCACCCTCTCAATTCTTCTGGATTGTACTGAGTACGGTATATGCTTTACTGAGGTAACCTGAAGTATAGACAGAGTCCATAGAGGAAGGATGGTTCCTGTAATGTGCTGAGCTGTGTTCTCAACTATCTGCAGTTTCTTGTGGTCACATTCAGAGCAGTTGTCATACCAATCTGTTATGCAACCGGACGGAATGTTTTTCATAGCGCATTGATAAAAAATAGTAAGAGTTAGTGGAGATGTGCTGAATTCCTGTAGCTTGCTAAGGAAGTAGAAGCGTTGGTGAGTTTTCTTGGCCGTGACGACAACATGGTTGGACCAGGACAGGCTAAAGACTCTGGATTAATCCCAGAGGATGGCCGTCCCAGGAACGTGAGCCAAGTAGACTTCCCAGCTAAGGTAATGATTGAGACTGCACCAGGAAAGTAAAACTGAATATACTGGAAACCTGGAGAGCAGAAACACTCACCAGAACTCTGGAAAGACAACCAGTTATAAAACACCATATGGTTGGCCATTCAGCCCATCAAGCCTGCTCCACCATTCCATCATGGCAAATATATTATCCCTCTCAACCCCATTTTCTTGCCTTCTCTCCATAATATTTGATGCCCTCACTAATCAACAGCACATCAGCCTCTGCATTAAATATAACCAATGACTTGGCAGCCACAGCTACCTGTGGCAACGGACTCCACACGTTCACCACTCACTGGCTAATAAAATCCCTCCTCATCTCTATTCTAAATGGATGTTGCTCTGAGGATGTGCCATCTCGTCCTAGATTCCCCATCATTCGGAAACATTCTTTCCACGTCCACTTTGTTTATCCTTTTCAACATTCGATAGGTTTCAATGAAATTCCCTGCCACCCCTCCCACCCCCCATTCTGCAAAACTCTACCAAATACAGGCCCAGAGCCATCAAACACTCTTCGTACTCTCTCATTCCTGGAATCGTTCTTATAAACCTTCTCTGGACGTTCCCCAAAGCCATCCTTTCTTGAATAAAGACGACCAGTGACCTTATAAATAGAAAGGAGGAGTCAGGTATCCAGGCTGATTTTGCTGCCCGTTCTCAGTTCTGCTGAAGGATGCCAGACTTCATCAGAACTGAGAGAGAGCAAAAGGTTACTTTCTGTTTCACTTTCCACAGATGTTGCCTGAACTGTTATGTTCCAAACCCCCCACCCCTGCATTTTGCTATCCTACCACAGAACAAATCTACCTCTGTACTTATTGAAACCCACAACAGAACCGGTCCCATTGAATGAAAAGTTTATTTAAAAAAAACACAATTTGATCAAACAGCATTGCAAGTCATCACATGATCCTGCACGAGTAGACACCCACTGTCAGAGGAAGATCTGATGGTAGATATCAGCATTCTCACCCCACCCAATACCACACACATCTTATCTGACACCTACTTTCCATCACAATTCATTCGCTCTAGTTCCGTTAGCAAGAGGTAACAGCCATCTGCCCCAGTTTGAATGGACTCTGGCACCGAGCTGAGCCAATTTGGTGTACATCCAAAAAAACATTCGGAATTATTATATATAAAATAGGAAAAAAAGCACTATCTAGCTGTGAGTGCTACCTTGGCAACCAGCCTTGTGAAAAGATGCTCAGCGTCTCTGTTCGTACGCCTTGTTTTCTCTCATCTCCTCACTCACATTGCACGGCGTCCTGTACAATGTGAGTCACTCTCCTACACTGCTGACAGCAGGCATGGACTACAGGACAACGCACGGAGGAACCTAGCGGGCCAGGCAACACCTATAGAGGGGAATCAAGAGTCAGCAATTCAGCTGAGACCCTTCGCCAGGACAGGAAGGGAAGGGGAGGAGGAAGGAGGGGAGAGTACACACTGGCAGGCAGTAGGTGAGGGGGAAGGGGTGCGGATGGAAGGGGAGAGGGGGATGGTGGTGGTAAGTGAAGAACGTATTGAGGGAGTGTAGGACCCGAGGGCAGAATCTCAGAATAGAATGATGTCCCTTTAGAACAGAAATGAGGAGCAACTTATTCAGCCAGAGGGTGCTGAATCTCGAATTTATTGCCTCAAATGCCTGTGGAGTCCAAGTCATTGGGTATTTTTAAAGTGGAGGTTGATAGGTTCTTGATTCATAAGAGCATCAAAGGTTATGGAGAGAAGCTAGAAGGATAGGGTTGAGAGGGATAATACATCAGTAATGATTTACGCAGAGCAGACTTGAATGGCCTAATTCTGCTGCTATGTCTTAATTTATGCCAGATGAAACAGCTGTTTCCATTTGCAACACCTCAGCCGGTGAAGCATCTCTACCTCGGACCAGCGTGCAGCAAAGCATGCATGCACATTCAGGCACGGGCTGATGTGATAGATAACAATTCACACCACTGCAATTCCAGGTAGTGACAGCCTTCAACAAGAGCCAGCTGCACTGCACCACCCACTCAGGTCCTAATAATGTCCTGTGGGGGGTGGGGGGGGGGGAGATACCAGCTATCAATGAACCAGACAGACATGTGAAAATTGCGAGGGCTGGGCATCCTGTAGCGAGGGTCCCACCTTGCAGTGTCATAGAGTTCCCCAGCAGAGAAACAGGCCCTTGGGCCCATCTAGTCTATGCCAGGCCAGTCTTCTGATACTTGCCTGATGGGAGCAGATCCAACAATACCCACTGGTTTCCAGGCATAGTTACAGCACTCTACAGCACAGAAACAGGCCTTTTGGCCCATCTAGTCCATGCCAGCCTCATCTTCTGCACTCGGAACATAAGTCCTCCCACCCAAGCTGTTATAACTGGGCCCACATCTACCTCTTCCACTGGCAGCTCACTCCACCCTCTGAGTAAAGAAGGTCCCCCTCAAGCTAACCTTAAATATTTCACCTTTCACCCTACACCCATGACCTTTGGTTCTAGTCTCGCCCAGCCTGAGGAGAAAAAAGCCTGCAAATGTTCACCCTGTCTATACCTGTCATCATTTTGTATACCTCTGTAAGATTAAGGTCAGCTTCAATTGCCATTTGTGCATCAAACAATCCATTGTTTGCATCAATGGCCAGCACAGTCCAGCGATGTGCTGTTAGCTTCTCACAGGAGAAGCTTCTGGTGCCAACATAGTACAACCACAACTCACTAACAACCCGTGCGTCCTTGGAAAGTGAAAGGATACCAGAGTGCCCAGAGGAAACCCAGACGGACATGGGGAGAACCTACAGTACAAACTCCTCTCAGTAGCAGGAATTGACCTCCGACCTTGCAGCTGGCACCATAAAACATGGCGGTAACCGCTAGGCCCTCGATCTCCCCTCATTCCCTTGCGCTCCTAACCCATTCCCTAGAGTTCAACACCACCGAGGACTAGACAGCCAGTTTGACCAACGTCCTCTCCACCACCTGGAAATTTCACTCCAACAATCGTTCACTGCTGCGTCACCTATAAAAACATGCCAATGATTCTGATCGCGTCTTCCAAACCAGTGACCCTGACCAGCAGGTAAAAGGGCAGAAGGAGCGGGGGAACACCACCGCCTGCAGGTTCCCCTCCACCACACACACCTTTCCTTCAAGGTCGCTGTGTCGAATTCCAGGACCTCCCCTCCTCAACAGCACAGCAGAACCACAGCATTGCAAAATTAGATATTAAGGATTAGGTTTGCTTATCAGATGTAGATTATAAAGGGCGGTAATGTAGTGGTTAATACAATGCTTTACAGTACAAGCGGACTGGGTTCACCTCCTGCTGCTGCAGTTTATATCCCCTACCTGTGACTGTGTGGGTTTCCTCCGCTGCTACCATTTCCTCCCACAGTCCACAGACGTACCAGTTGGTCAGTTAATTACTCATTGTAAATTGCCCTGTGATTAGGCTAGGATTAAATTAGGCAATTGCTGGGCGGTGCATCTTGAGGGGCCGGAAGGACCTATTGCATGCTGTATCTCTCAAAAATATAAAGAAATGTGACAGCAACCAACAGCCCACAAGCGTCACCAACAACACAGCATGCTCACAACTCACTAACCCTCATCTGTAAGTTTTTGAACTATGGGAGGAAAGCTGCAGTCATCGGGAGAATGCGTAACCTTACAGAACGTGATCATCGGTGGTGCAGTGTGCCTATGCTACTGTGCCAAGGAGGCAAACTCAGTACCACATGCTCAAGGTCAGTTAGAGATGGGCAGTGTGTGTGCTCCCAACCTGAACAATTAATTTAAAACAAAAACAAGCTCATGTACTGTGCGCATTTTGAGGGCTATACAAGAATCGGGTGGTTTCAGACGGTCAGCTCACTGACTGTAAAGTGCTTTCAGAGGCAAAGGATCCAGTCATAGACCACTTCAACAGAGAAGACTTTCGGCCCATCTAGTCCATGCCAAACTAATAATCTGCCTAGTCCCATCGACCTGCACCCAGAATATACCCCTCCCATCCAAGTACCGATCCAAATTTCTCTCAAATGTTGAAATCAAACCCACATCCGCCACCTCTACTGGCAGCTTGTTCTGAAAAGAAATGCACACAAGTTTGATTGGCTAGCTTAACACTGTTACATTGCCAGCAACTAGGTTCAACTCTGCCTCTGTCTCTGGACGGTTTGCATGCTCTCCCCGTGATCACGGAGGTTTACTCCAGGCACTCCTGCTTCTTCCTACATTCCAAAGACGTACGAGTGAGGTCATTTGGTCACATGGGGGTAAGTGGGCAGCGCGGGCTCGCTGGGACATAAGGGCTTGTTACCATTCAGTACCTCATTTACCATATCAGAAATAAACTCTTTTCTTTAATAGGCCCCATGGTGGGATAGCTGTTAGCGTGACGCATTCCGGAGCTCACAGTTCAAATCCAGCGTGAAATGCGTGGGTTTCCTCCAGATGCTCCCGTTTCCTCCCACAGCCCAAAGACTAGGTTAATTGGTTATTGTAAGTGGTCCCATGATTAGGTTAGGGTTAATCGGGGTCGCTGAGATAGTCTGGCTCAAAGGGTTGGAATGGCCTCCTCCACGCTGACCATTAAATACATAGCACCAGCCCACCGTTTCAAGACTTGTGAGAAAATGTGAAAGGGTTTTCCCTGAAGTCTAAAAGGATTAATTGCAAATAAATAATGCATGGGTTAGAATTTCCTTCTGAAACCAACACCAGGAGGGACTTCAAGAAAACTGCAGCACCTACCCAACTCAAGAACGATGGGCTTTCAACTCAGAGACCAACTTGAAACTATATCACCGTTAAACAGCTGAATTCAGAAGACATTGGAAAACCACTCAGTGGCCATTTTTTTTGGGCACAACTGAACGCCTGCTCGATAATGCAAATATCTAATCAGCCAATCGTGTGGCAGCATCTCAATGCATAAAAGCATGCTGACTCGGTCAGGAGGTTCAGTTGTTCAGACCAAACATCAGACTAGGGAAGAAGTGTGATCTAAGAGACTTTGATTATTGGTGCCAGATGAGGTGGGTTAAGGATCTCAGAAATTTCTGATTCCCTGGGATTTTCATGCATAACAGTCTCTGGAGCAGGGGTTCCCAACCTGGGGCCCACAGATCCCTCGGTTAACGGTAAGCAGTCCATGACATAGAAATGTTTGGCGACTCTGCTCTAGAGCTTACAGAGAATGATGCAAAACAAAAACAAAAACATCCCGTGATTGGCAGTTCTGTGGGTGAAAACACCTTGTTAATGAGAAAAGTCGGAGAATGGCCAGAACAGTTCAAGCTGATAGAAAGGTGACAGTAACTGAAATGACCACGCGTTACAACGGCGGTGTGCAGAAGAGCATCTCTGAATGAGCAGCACATTAAACCTTGGAGTGGGTGAGCTACAGCTGCAGAAGGCCACAATCATACACTCAGTGGCCACTTTATTAGGTACAGGAGGTACTTAGTTAGAGGTCCTTCCGGTCCAATAAGCATGTGCCACAAGATTACACCCATGTGAACAATTAACCTGCTATCCCGTACGTGATGTGGGAGGAAACTAGCTGTCAGAGAAAATCCATGCAGTCACAGGGTGAATGCACAAACTCCGCACAATCAGAAGCAGCAATTGAACCAGGTTTGTTGGCGATGTTATAGTGGTACACTAACCGCTAGGCTACCGTGCTGCCCCTAGTGGTTACTTGCCGCATTTGCAGTACCCGAGGTTGCCATGGATACTCAGAGAAATTGTCTCCTGTGTGTTAACCCCTGGTTGTCTTCAACAATCAACACTTTACTGACAACTTGATACCAGGCCCACCAACTGAAATTCCCAGCAGCTCATTCAATCCCTCTACAGCCTGAACCCTCTTCCTTCTCAGAGATTTCCTCTATACCTCCCAGATTTCTCCTTGATCACCCCCCATCCCCAACCCTCAACTGTGTCTCCTGACCAACCCTGCCATTTTATCTACTAAGCTGCCTGGGCCCCAAACCCTTGCATTCTCCTCCCCAATGTAACACACATTCAAAAGGCCTAGACAAAGTGGACATCGAGAGGATGTTTCCTATAGTGGGGATGTTAAGGACCAGAGGGCACAGCTTCAGAATAGAGTGACATCCCTTTAGAACTGTAATGATGAGGAATTTATTTAGCCAGATGGTGGTGAATCTATGGAACTCATTGCCACAGCCAGTTGTGAGGGCCAACTCATTTGGTATACTTATAGTGGAGGACGATAGATTTTTGATTTGTAAGTGTGCCGAAGGTTATGGGGGTGGGGGGGGGGGGAGGCATGGATAATAAATCAGCCATGACAGAAGGATGGAGAAGACCTGATGGGCTAAATGGCCTAATTCTACTCTTATTTCTTATCATCTAAAATGCTGGAAGAGCTCAGCGGAACCAGCAGCAGCCATGGAGAGGAATAAACAGTCGACATTTCGGGCCAAGACCATGATGAAGTTCTCCACTCGGACCTGCCTAGCAGCATGGGAATCTGGATTTTAAGTCCGCAATGCGTGGTCCCAAGCCCAGCTGCAAAAGCAGGAGGGTTGGACATGGGGCTAGCATCTCCATCTTGTAAAAACTACAGAAGTTCCAAAGGGCTCATCGACGGGAGAGGAAGGGTCTTCACCTAGAAGACATGGGAAGTTGTGTGGTGAAAGTGGGTTAATCTATCCCCCCCCTCCAAGACAGAGGGCTTTAGTGAAAATGCTGCTGGCGGCCTCGTGCCCTGTTGGACTTTAAAACCACTGGACTTCCAGCATCTGCAGAATCGCGTGTTTATCAGTCTCCTCTCCACCCTCCCTCAGTATTCACTCCTCATCTGCAAAGCTCCTCTGCCTTTAACAGTCTGTACCAATGTCCCTTTTTGCGGCTTGACAGCAAGTTTCTCTTGTGCACAGGGCAGTCTATTACATAAGACACAGAGCCCTGTTGTCTTGGTGCTGTAGCCCCTAAGAATTTGCTTAAAATCACAACCTGAGAATCCATTAGAACGTCTGAGGCCTTAACTCACCCCTGACTGCCAGATTTGTCACTTCTCCCATCTTACTTGCCGGAGTTTGCCTGCACATGCCTATGCCGATGAGTGCGTGCCTGCACAGGAAGGTGAGATACTGCATCACAGGGGAGAGAAACAGAAATGACAGAACTAACAGCAGCAGTCCAACGCAGTTCCATACACCCACAAAGCAAAGCAGAACAAGTCTTTAAATCAATAAATCTTTTTACATGCAAATTCTGTTCAGTCAGCTTTCTCCCACATGGACCTTAACCCTCGCATAGCTGCAGACTGAGTCATCAGAAACACTCTCCTAGGCTGCTTACATGACGCAGATTTGCATCCAGTTCCCCTCCCTTTCCCTACAGGATGACCTGGCAATGCTCGACAGGCATCCCCCAGGGCAACAGAAGCTGCAGGTGCTGGAAACCTGACTTTAAACTAGGAGCACACATGCGGAGGGAGTTAACAGTTAACGATTCAGATGCCACATTCTCCGCCAAAGCTGAGAAGGGTTCTGCAGGGCCATATGATATAGGAGCAGAATTAGGCCATTCAGCCTATCCACTCTGCTCTGCCATTCAATCATGTTTAATTTTTTTTTAATTCCATTCTCCCTGTAATCTTTAACCCTGTAGCAATCAAGAACCTATCAATCTCTGCCTTAAAAACACCCAATGAGTGGGCCTCCACATTCCTCTATGGCAATTATTTCCACAAATTCACAGCCCTCTGGGCTGAACATCTCATGTCAGTTCTTCTGAGATTGTGTCCTAGACTCGCCAACTAATAGAAACATCTTTTCCACATCCACCCTCAGTCTTTCTGTATCAATCAGATCCTTCACTTCCACCATCCTTCTGAACATCAAATACAGACTCAGATATCAAACCCTCCCCATACATTAACCCTTTCATTGCCGGGATCATTCTTATGAAGCTCCTCTGGACCCTCTCCATGGCCAGTACATCTTTCCCTTAGACATGGGGTCCAGAATTGCTCGCAATATTCCCTAACCGTAAAACATTAACAATTTCTGTGTTCTCAGATGCTGCCTGACCTGCAGAGTAATTTAACCCTTTCCTGTTCACAGTACTTCCAAAAACAGGGTGATGAATGCTACACATGCCGCGAGGACTTTTTGATGGCACCTTCCAAAGGCATGAACCAGCCATCCAGAAAAACAAGAGGAGCAAGCGCATGACAACAGTCACCTTAGAGTATCCGACCACCCCCCCCCCCCCCCCCCCCCAGCCCCATGGGCTGATGGAGGGCACGTTTTAGTTGTAGCTTCATTATCTGCTGGCTGAAATGCCTAATACTGGAAGGGCATCTATTTAAGATTGAGAGGGGACAAGTTGAAAGGAGATGTGCAGGGCAGATTTTATTTTACACAGAGTGGTGGGCGCCTGGAATGCACTGGCTGGGGGGGATGGTGGAGGTAAATAGCACAGGGGCATTTAAGAGACTCTTCAACAGGTACATGATTGTGCAGGGGGTTACGGACATCGTGCAGGTAGAAGGGATTATTTTAGGCCAGGGGTTCCCAACCTTTCTTTATGCCATGGGCCAACATCATTAAGCAAGGGGGTCCAAACACCCCAGGTTTGTTACCCCTGGTTTAAGCAGATATTTACTTACTCATTTAATCAATTTGACACATTGTTGTGGACCAAAGGGCCTGTTCTTGTGCTGTACTGTTCCATGGTCTTAAAATCCCTGAATTCACAAGCAACACAACAGCTTCAATTCATGGACTGCAGTGGTTCAAGAAAAGCAGCTCGGCACCACCTCCTCAAGAGCCAAGTCACAACAAACAATCTTACCACTAATTACCATGAGTCAACTTTTAAGAAAATGTATCTCTATGCTGTACGGATTATTTCCCATGCACAGAATGACCACATAGCTACTCATCAGGCAGAGAGACACAATTTCAGGGAGCAAGGAGGTGGAGGAGAGTGGGGGTCCTTCACATCTCCCTTTGCTCACCAAAGGCTCATTCTCACCAGCTTCCACACAACACCCGATTGCGCAGCCATATCATTTACATTAGAATTTACTGTGAATACTGCAGCACCTCTTAAAACACTCGAGTTAGCACAGCAAAGCAAGCTACCTACCGCTTCCTTCCAAAATGGGTCACGGGTTCACAAAAAAATTATTTCCCTGCACAAGTGGCCACGTTAAACCGCACACTTTTAAACTATAAACAAATTCAGCAGGTTACAATGCACGAAACAGCTTATGACAATGTATAAAATTTACAATCAGGTTGACAAAAAGGCCACTGGTTTTCAAGTAATATTTGAAATGGCATTATACAATAAAACACCCAACGCTTAATATCATTTTGTTTGTTTTTATATATAAAAAAATGCTTTTTGTATTAAAAGTCTTGGATCAGGCAGACAGCTGTTAAATGCACGTCTGGTTTTGCAACATACAGAGGACATTAGAATTCCTTGATACGCCAGAGTAAAGCTCCAGTGTCACATCCCCTTTTCCCCCCTTGCCCTCCCTACCTCCCTCTCCCCTTGCCCTCCCATCCTTACCACTGCTGGGGAATATTAGATTAGCACACGGAATACCAAACTGAGGACAGACAGTTCCTTTGGAAACAAGGGAAGAAAGGTGACTTCTTGAACAGCCCAAAACATAGGCAAAAAGCGAGACTTAAAATACAAAAGGACTATGGATTCAGTCAAGGAGAAGCTCAGAGAAGGTTGCCATGTTTTGTGCGGGAACATTTGAAGAAGAAATTTGAGTACTTTTTTTTCTTGTTAAGTAGTGTGGAGGCTTTGACAAATTGGCACAGAGTCTCAAAGGCACTAGACACAAGAGTGGATGTTAGCCTGTCTTTGACAGGCTCATGGACCACAGCACAGAAGTCAGTCATTGCCTAAAACCCTCTGGGGTTTTACTGTTCGTCCATTACTTTCCCTCCCCACCCCCTCCCAATAAACCCCCATCCACACCCCTTGCCCCTTGGTTTGTACAAGTCTATGGTTGTGGCAGTCACATCACAGTTGAAAAAAATACCACTGTTGCCTTCCCCTCCCCCTCCCTCCACCAATTGCCCCAACACTGTTTTTTTTAAAATATATTTGCTGTCTTTGCCCACTTCTGGGGTGGGGAGGGGAGAGGAGGCTAAAAAATAGACACTACAGCAGTTCAGCAACGGAAAAAATGTACTTCCTGCCCCCACCCAATGAGCAGAATTGTAGTTATGATGAAGCTGTTAATCCACTCTGTAGCTTCTCTGATACAGTCTCCAAGTTTAGCTGGGCGCCACATTGTTATGGTTTCCAGATATCCACACTTCCAACTTTGCATAGAAATTCTGTGCCTGTAGAAAGGGGGAAAATATTGCTATTAATCTGGAATTCAGCAAAACTTCTAACCCACCCCTGCCTGCGGTGAATATGTTGGCCTTCTACTTCGACCGGGTGGCCTGCACATCGGAAATTAGACCTTACACTGAAAGAAATATCCTCCCTTTCCCGCAGCTCTTGCGGTTAAGAATTTGGGGACACCAATCTGATTTAGACTCCGTCCCCTCCTTCAGAACTGCATATTGTACATACGGACACACACAGATGCACAGGAGACACGAGGAGGCGCCTGCAGTTTAGCAGCCCCACCATTTTAAGACGGGAGACTTTTTTTTAAACTGGTGTTGAGAGATAAGCTGTTGGTTTAAACTTGTCTTCCTAGAAGTGAACGGAGGGGAGGGGGTTGAACCCATCTTCCCATCCCCCCCTCACAGACCCTTCACAAGTGTCTCATCTTTTTACCTCCCCTCCTTATAATTATGAAAACAATTCTCTCGCTCGCAGTGTATTAAAAAAATCTTATATTAATCCCAACTAAGTTAGCTGAAAGCACGTCTTAAAAGCCTTACCTTTGATTTATAATGTATAATATATATTTATATAGAAATTTATCACAGCACCACACACGAGGAACAACACTGATCGTCTCCGTTAGGCTGGGATACATAGTTCATCTGTCGAACGATCTCTGCAAACAATTCGTCTACTGAAATTTTATTCTTGGCAGAGGTCTCCATAAAAGGGCAGTTCCATTCATCGGCCAGGGCTCTCCCCTCGCTGTAATTCACCTCTCTCTCCCCTTCCAGATCCACCTTATTGCCCACCAGAAGCAGGGGTACCCTCTCGTATCTCTTCACTCGAATGATCTGATCGCGCATCGGCCTGATATCCTGGAAAGACTGCTGGTTGACCAAACTGTAGACGAGGATGAAGCCCTGACCGTTCTTGATGTAGAGGTCTCTCATTGAGGCGAACTGCTCCGTGCCTGCCGTGTCCAAGATCTCCAGCACCGACGGCGACGAGTCCACCTCGATCTCCTTCCTGTAGAAATCCTCGATGGTGGGGTCGTACTTCTCGATGAAAGATCCCGTAACGAACTGGACGGTCAGGGCAGATTTGCCCACTCCGCCGCTGCCCAGCACGACCACTTTATATTCTCTCATGGTTTGACAGCAGCCACTTTCTCTTCCCCCTGCAGGGCTGGGGTGTGTGTATGTGTGTGTGAGTGTGCGTGTTGCAAATCAGTGAATCTTCGTCCACATGAAGGGCGATCTGAAAACACGAGCGGTGGAAATTGATCCGAAATTGCAATCCCACGGGCAAGGGCGACCTGGGGGGGGGGGGAGGGTTATAATGATAAAAAAAATCCTTTTCCTTTCCTCTCGCTGCCTTCCACCCGCCTGCAGGTTTGTTTTAGATCCGGTGCTGGGTATAGGCCCTCTCCAGGGTTGCAGGGGGCTCCCAGCGCTCGCTGCACACTGCGGCTCGCCGGTGCGCTCTCTCCGTTCGGTCAGAGTGCCAATCTGACGCGGCGCGGCTCTCTCCCACGCTCCCTCCCTTCCTTCCCATTGACACCAGGCTTTTGCAGGGCGTGAACGAGGCGACTTCAGCCTCAAGCTTCGCTGCTGCGGGAGGAGGAGCCAGACTCTTAAAGGGGCAACTCTCAGAATGCGGGCCCCATCAAAAGTTCAAAGTGAATGACAATTGGTTATCAGAATACTTATATGTCACCATGGGATCCATTTTCTTGCAGGCATTCACAGTAGAACAAAGAAATACAGTAGAATCAATGAAAAACACACAGAAAAGAACAGACAACCAATGTGCAAAGTAGATAGATAAAAAGATGGATAGATCTATAGATAATACCAAGCGCATAAGCTGTGGAATGCTTGAAACTCAGTTCAGAGTTGAGGTGAGTAAAGTTATCCACTCTGTTTCAGAAACCTGATGGTTGAAGACTAATAGCTGCTCTTGATTTTGGTAGTGTGGGACCTAAGGCTCCTGTACCTCTTTCCCTATGGCAGCAACGAAAAGAGCAAGGAGATGTATTGTAGAGTTATACCGCAGGTAAGTCGACCTTCGGCAGACAACGATTTTTACTTCTTCAAGGAGAGTGGCGATAAATCTGAGAAAGCTTGTCTTGAACATTGTTCCTACAGATCAGATCAGATCATGGTGCATTGAGGTAGGACAAGGGAAACAGTGACAGGATGCAGAATAAAGTGCTGTATTTACAGAGAAAGTGCAGTCCAGGTAGAAAAGGGCCATAACGAGGCAGATTGTGAGGTTAAGATTCCAAGTCATCATTTAAAGGAACCATCCAATAGCTTTCTAACAGTAAAGTAGAAGCTGTTCTTGAGCCCGGTGGTACCTGATTGCAGATTTCTATATCTTCTGCCTGATGGAGAAAAGAGAGGAAATGTTGGAAATCTGGAGCAACACAGCAAAATGC
Source organism: Hypanus sabinus (assembly GCF_030144855.1). Lineage (NCBI taxonomy): Eukaryota > Metazoa > Chordata > Chondrichthyes > Myliobatiformes > Dasyatidae > Hypanus > Hypanus sabinus. The sequence goes on from NC_082707.1 coordinate 17,580,647, forward strand.
TGGAGGAACTCAACTGGTTAAGCAGCATCTGTGAAGGGAAGTGTCCAGATGACATATACTGGGCGGAAATATCCACCGACACTTTTCCGCTACAGATGCTGCCTGACCTGCTAAGTTCTTCCGGTGTTTTATAGGTGTTGCTGTAAAAAATCTAGACCTGATTCTGAACTTGCCCATGACAAACTAGATGTCAAGCAGCATCTACGGAGGGGAAGAGATAGCTGACGTTTTGAATAGATAAAACGAACAGCCAGTGTCTTTTTCCCCAGACTGATAGCTGGGGAATCCCTACTTGCCATGAGTGCAGGAGGATATACTTTTAAAGTGAATGGATACAACCTGGAGAAGATGTCAGTGGTACCATTTTTACACAGAGAGTGGCGAATGCACGGAATGTGCCGCCAGGACGGGTGGTAGAAGCAGATACATTAGGGACATTCAAGACCCTCTTAAATAGGCACATGCATGAAAGAAAAATGAAGGATTATGTAGGAGGGAAAGGTTAAATTGATCTGACTCTCTCTCTCTCTCTCTCTCCCTTCCTCTCTGTCTCTCAAAGCTCTCACCCAATATCTCTCTCTCCCATTCTCACCCACTCTATTCCTCCCTTCCTCTCTTGTCCTCTCTCTCTATTTCCTTCTCTTGCTCTATCTCCCTCTTATTTACACATTTACCCTCTCTATTCCTCCCTCTGTCTATTGCTCTCTGTTTCTCTTTTTCTTGCACTCTTGCCCTCTCTGTTCCTCCCTATCTCTCTCACCCTCCCTCTGTGTCTTTCCCTCCCTCCCTCCCTTCTCTCACTCTCTCTGTCTATCTCTCTTGCCCCTTTCACTCTCTCTATCCATTAAGAAACTGTCTTTGTTCTTGTTTTGTGCCAGAATAAAATGGGCCCAATTGCTTGGCCATGGTAAGGAAAAACCTGGCATGAAGTGTGACCATTGTGGGTATGAGGAGATGTAAAATATACAAGTTGCTTGCAGTAGTTGGCTCTTGTGACATCAGCCACTGGGTCTCAAAGCTCTTGAATTCTCTCTCCAAACATCTTCAGCTCCTTCCTTCTTTTAGAATGTTGCTGAAAGCTTTCCCATTGGTCACTTGACTTAATATCTCCTCGCATAGCTGGGTGTCACAGTGTGTTTAGTGACCTTACTGTGAAAGATGTTGAGATGCTCGGTTGAAGAAAGCATATCAAAGCTTAGAGTTGTAATGTTGATACTCTCGTCTAAATTTGGGGAACTGGCCATTTGGGGAAAGTTTACCCAACCACGTTAGTGAATCAATCTGGTTCCAGCTGTATATTTGCACTCCTTTCCAACTCCAGTAGGGGTCACTGGCTGAGTGACATCAATTGCAGCACCTAACTCCGAGGTAATGTTGGACTTCAACAACAGTTCAAAGATCAAAGTAAATTTATTATCAGATTGCATCTCCGTCACAACATACAACCCTGAGATTCATTTTCTATACATCTTCAGAATAATAACCATGAGTATCAATGAAAGACTGCCCAATCTGAGTGTTCAGCCAGAGTGCAGAGACAACTGTGCAAATTCAAAAAGAAAGAAATAATAACAGTAAATAAAGGAACAATAAACATTAGAAGATGAGATGAAGATTCCTTGAAAGTTAGTCTATTGGTGATGGGAATGTTTCAAGGATGGGACAAGAAAAATTGTGCGAAGTTCAAATTTTGTTCAAGAAAATAATGTATATAAGTGGAGAAATTTTCCTCCAACTTGACAAAATTTTGGTGCTACCACAATGTCATTTCAGCCTCTTTTCATTACCACCATCAGACAGGAGGTACAGGAGCTTTGACCAAAACTCAAAGTTTAGGAACAACGTTTTCCCCTCTGCCATTAGATTTCCAAATGGCCCATGACATTACCTCACTATTCCTCTTTTGCATTCTTTATTAACTTATCGGTTGTGTTTATAGAGAGTATTATGTTTCAAACTGTACTCACTGCACAAAACAACAAATTTCCTAATATACACTCGGTCCAACTTTAATAGTTACCTCCCGTACTTCATAAACTGGCCACTGAGTGAGTGTATGTTTGTGGTCTCTGCTGCTGTAGCCCATCCACTTCAAGGTCAATGTGTTGTACATTCAGAGATGCTCTTCTGCACACCTCTGTTGTAATGTATGGTTGTTTGAACTAGTGTCACCTTCCTATTAGCTTCTCAGAATGTCTTCCCTTCTCCTCTCCTTCTTGCAAAAGAGCTGTGACTCCTGTGATGCTCTGGTACACTCCTATATCATCAACAGCACCCTCCTCACTTCCTCTGGTGTCTTTCTGGTAAGCAGTGAGGAAGCGGTCAAGCTATCTCTTATTCTTAGGTAATGAAAGAACATTTGAAATATGTTTCATTCAGCCCCTCCCACTGCTTAGTCACTCAGTATAAGTAGGGCTGACCTTAGGCTCAGTTCCATCTCCCTGGAATCAACGCACACCTCTTGTTTCCCATAATCAGTGGCTACTTTATTAGTGCTTAATAAGTTGCTACTGGGTGTTTGCCCATGGTCTTCTGCTGCTCTACCCCATCCACTTAAAGGTTCAATGTGTTCTGCATTCAGGGAAGCTCTTCCATTGTAATGTGAGGTTACATGAGTTACTGTCACGTTCCTGTCAGTCTGGTCATTTTCCTCTGAACTCTCTCGTTAACAAGCCACAGAACTGCCTCTCCCAGATTGTTTTTGTTTTGCTTTCCTGCACCATTCTCTGTAAACTCTAGAGACTGTTGCACGTGAAAATCTCACAAAATCAGCCGTTTCTGAGATACTGAACCACCTGATCTGGCACCAACAATCATTCCATGATCAAAGTCACTTAGATCACATTTTTTCCCAATTCTGATATTTGGTCTGTACAACAACCTGAGCCTCTTGACCTTGTCTGCATGCTTTTATGCAGTGAGCTGCTGCCATATGATTGGCTGATTAGATATTTGCGTTAATGAGCCGCTGTGCGGGTGTACCTAATGAAGTGTCCACTGAGTGTAAGCCTGTGATTACAAACCAGTTCCTGATTCTGATTTTGGGCTAACTTAAGGAGGAGTGAACTTACATTCAAGGCAGTAGAGACATGGTTAATTCAGGTGATGAACAACTGGGTCTATACCCAAGTGAAAAGCGGTGTGATTCTGAAACTTCACTCTGGTGAGTTCTGACAAGAAAGGGTGGCAAAATTTCTGATAGACTCAAGATTCTGAGGTGGTGAGAAGATTGTGCAGAATCTAGAATTGGCTTGGTATGGAACCGCTCTGCCGATGATCACAAGAAACCACAGAGAGCTGAAGGAGTAAGCTCAGTATATCACAGGAACCAGTCTGCCCTCCATGGATTCCAGCTATACTTCTCACTGCCTCAGTAAAGCAGTTAGCGTAATCAGACACCCCACCCACCCGGACGTTCTCTATTCTCCCCTCTCCCACCAGGCAGAAGATACAAACTCCTAAAAGAAAGTTCCATCAGGTTCCTATCCCACTGCTATCAGTCTCTTGAACAGACCTAATGTACGAATAAGATGAATTCTTGACCCCGTAATCGACTTTGCTATGATCTTACACTTTATCGTTTACCAGCGTGCACTTTTTTTGGTAGCTTTACACTTTATTCTACATTGTTATTGTTTTACTTTATTCTAGCTCAATACACTGTGTAATAATTTGATCTGTATGAATTGTAGACATGCCAAGTTTTTCACATGTGACAATAATAAAGCAAAACCTATAATAACCCAATGCCAACTAGGGTGATGTTTTCAGAATAAAAAAGGTCATATGCTTAAGACAGAAGTGAGGAAGAATTTTGTCTTTCAGAAGGTTGTGAATCTTTACAATTTTCCATTTCAATGGAGCTAAGTCACTGAATGTGTTCTGACTGAGAGAGGCTTATATTGGATTAATAAGAGAATTAAGGGTTTCAGCAAAGCAGTCAAGACTCTGAAGAGTCTGTCACTGAATGTTCCATCAGGTTGAAGAGTGAAGTCTTCGCTCTTTCCCCTACACCTTATCTTCTCATGAATGAACAGCAGGAATCTTTACGGATCTGTTCTCCTCCCAGTTCAGGACTCCGAGGATAGTCACCTGACTGGAACCCTTTTCTGATGGTTGATGAACTTAAAGCACGGATTGTCAAGTACGGTCATCTAAGACCGGAGGCACAGCCTCACAATATAAGGATGCCGATTTTTTTCAGAGGTGACGAGTACTTTCTTTCGCCAGTGGGTAGTGAATCTGTGGAATTCTTTGCCACAGATGGCTGTGGAGGCCGCATCTTTAAAGCAGAGGTTGATTGGTTCTTGATTAGTAAGGGCACCAAGGCTATGGAGAGAAGGCAGAAGAATGGATAAAACTGGACAATAAAGATTTTGCTTCCTGAATACTTTTAAGAATATCTTATGGCTTTTGGCTGCTGATCATGAAAATCACTTTGAAAGTTCTCTATCATGCACCATTTAAAAAAAAATCTCCTCTATTTGTTATTTCAATTCATAAGTCAAGTCAAAATAAGATTAAGGAAGGGGGTTTTGTTGGTCCACAAATCAAGTCAGTCATTAATGACAGGCAATTCGAAGAACTTCTAGTGGGAGCGGAGAAAATCGCATGGAAATTTTCTTGGCAACTACAAAGCACCAAACTATGTGCAGCTGGTTGACAACATGTTTCAAGCATAGAAAACTATGAAGTGCAGCTTGTCAATAAATATTAATTTTCTGCATTCCCATTTCGACTTCTTCCCTGTAAATCCTGACACTGTCAGTGATGAGCACGGTGAAAGGTTTCACCAGGACATTGCAGTCATAAGGAAACAAGGAAGAAATATACAAATTAGCCAGAAAAAGCGGCACACTGTGGACTGGGAGAAATTCAGAGACCAGCAGAGGAGGACAAAGGGCTTAATTAGGAAAGGGAAAAAAGATTATGAGAGAAAGCTGGCAGGGAACATAAAAGCTGACTGTAAAAGCTTTTACAGATATGTGAAAAAAAAAGATAGGTTAAGACAAATGTAGGTCCCTTACAGTCAGAAACAGGTGAATTGATCATGGGGAACAAGTACGTGGCAGACCAATTGAATAACTACTTTGGTTCTGCCTTCACTAAGGAGGACATAAATAATCTTCTGGAAATAGTAAGGGACTGAGGGTCTCGTGAGATGGAGGAACTGAGGGAAATACATGTTAGTAGGGAAGTGGTGTTAGGTAAATTGAAGGGATTAAAGGCAGATAAATCCCCAGGGCCAGATGGTCTGCATCCCAGAGTGCTTAAGGAAGTAGCCTAAGAAATAGTGGATGCATTAGTAATAATTTTTCAAAACTCCTTAGATTCTGGATTAGTTCCTGAAGATTGGAGGGCAGCTAATGTAACCCCACTTTTTAAAAAAGGAGGGAGAGAGAAACAGGGGAATTATAGACCGGTTAGCCTGACATCGATGGTGGGGAAAATGCAACAGCTGGTTATCAAAGATGAGATAACAGCACATTTGGAAAGAGGTGAAATCACTGGACAAAGTCAGCATGGATTTGTGAAAGGAAAATCATGTCTGACGAATCTTATAGAATTTTTTGAGGATGTAACTAGTACAGTGGATAGGGGAGCAACAGTGGATGTGGTATATTTGGATTTTCAAAAGGCTTTTGACAAGGTCCCACACAGGAGATTAGTGTGCAAACTTAAAGCACACGGTATTGGGAGTATGGTATTGATGTGGATAGAGAATTGGTTGGCAAACAGGAAGCAAAGAGTGGGAATAAACGGGACCTTTTCAGATTGGCAGGCAGTGACTAGTGGGGTACCGCAAAGCTCAGTGCTGGGACCTCAGTTGTTTACAATATATATTAATGATTTAGATGAGGGAATTAAATGTGGCATCTCCAAGTTTACGGATGACACGAAGCTGGGTGGCGGTGTTAGCTGTGAGGAGGATGCCAAGAGGCTTGATGACTTGGATAGATTAGGTGAGTGGGCAAATTCATGGCAGATACAATTTAATGTGGATAAATGTGAGGTTATCCACTTTGGTTGCAAGAAGAGGAAAACAGATTTTTATCTGAATGGTGGCCGATTAGGAAAAGGGGAGGTGTAACGAGACCTGGGTATCATTCTACACCAGTCATTGAAAGTGGGCATGCAGGTACAGCAGGCAGTGAAAAATGCGAATTGTATGTTGGCATTGATAGCAAGAGGATTTGAGTACAGGAGCAGGGAGGTTCTACTGCAATTGTACAAGGCCTTGGTGAGACCACACCTGGAGTATTGTGTGCCGTTTTGGTCCCCTAATCTGAGGAAAGACATTCTTGCCATAGAGGAAGTACAAAGAAGGTTCACCAGATTGATTTCTCGGATGGCAGGACTTTCATATGAAGAAAGACTGGATCGACTAGGCTTATACTCGCTGGAATTTAGAAGATTGAGGGGGGATCTTATTGAAACATATAAAATTCTAAAGGGGTTGGACAGGCTAGATACAGGAAGATTGTTTCCGATGTTGGGGAAATCCAGAACGAGGGGTCACAGTTTAAGGATAAAGGGGAAGCCTTTTAGGACCGAGATGAGGAAAAAGTTCTTCATACAGAGAGTGGTGAATCTGTGGAATTCTGTGCCACCGGAAACAGTTGAGGCCAGTTCATTGGCTATATTCAAGAGGGAGTTAGATATGGCCCTTGTGGCTAAAGGGATCAGGGGGTATGGAGAGAAAGCAGGTACAGGGTTCTGAGTTGGATGATCAGCCATGATCATACTAAATGGCGGTGCAGGCTCAAAAGGCCAAATGGCCTACTCCTGCACCTATTTTCTATGTTTCTATGAGATGGTATCAGAGCAACTCGAGTCCATCAGTGATGACTGATTATTGCTGGGCACTTAAAGTGAGAAGCCTCAGACAGTGAGTACAAATGAAAATCATCAACAAGACATTTTTGCTTAATTGAACTACTGCAAAGAGTCAGCACTGTTATGCACGGAAAAGTATTACATTCAATAAAAGTTAATTTCTTGTTTCTCCAAATTCCTACATGATACAAGTTGTCTGAAATTATATTTGTGTTCAGCTTCAAGCAGTCTATCATAAACAAAACAAACAATTCTGAGGAAGCAACCTGTTTGAAAAAATGTGTTGTCGGGTGTAATAAATTAGCCATACTGGAAAGGTAGAGCAATCTTGGTGGGCCAAATGGCCTAATTCTGCTCTGGTGTCTTGTGGTTTTATGGCCAGAACATTGTTGCACGTCAGTTATTCATACACAACAACTGATAATGATAGGGGATTATAATGAGGAAATCCGTCACTAAGGTGGTCAACAGAACAGACTGCAGAGGACAACGTTTAAAATATCGGCATCGAAGGAGGTTGAAGGCACATATGTTGGTGTGGGCTGGGAGAGGAACTTAAATAGCCAGACACTGGGAGCTCAGGACGGCCAAGGCAGACGGACTGAGGACTAATCCGAGAGATAGGGGCCACCAATGGAACTGCACAAATTTACAAACTGACAGCAGGAGAAAGCCATTCAGTCACCAAGCTCCTGTTCCACCATTCAATAAGATCATGACAGATCTAACAGTGCCCCCAAAGCTTCATCCTTGACCACCCATGGTAATCTTTCACCCACCTCACACCCCACCCCCCCGCCCCCGTTGTTCAGACATCTATCGAAGGAAACGTAAAAGACTGTAGGCACTGGAATCTGGAGCAACACACAGGATGTTGGAGGTACAACAGGTCAGGCAACATCCATGGAGGGAAATGGACACTCAAGATTCCTTATCTGTTAACTTTTGCCTTAAAGATAGAGAGACTTGCATCTGTCTCCTTTGGAGGGAGGCTGTCCCAAAGTATTGCAAGGTTAAAAACAGAACATGTAGTAGGTACAAGAGGTCAGAAGAAAATGGTTCAAGGTGACAGGAACTCAAATAACCACTTGTCACAACAGCGATGTGCAGAAGAGCAGTGCTTTGAGCCTCAAAGCGGATTGGCTACTGCAGCAGAAGACCATGAACCTACACTCCGTGGCCAGTTTATTACGTAGAAGGGAAGTGCTGAGTAAAGAGGCCACTGAGTGAAGTGAGAGACAAAGGCAAGACTGTGCAAAAACAAGGCTTCATTGCAAAAAGAGAAAGACTCAATCAGAGGCAAGTTCATGGAAGTACAAGATGTGGTCCATTATGCTCCACTTTATGATGGAGAGTAACACAAAGTCTGCATTGTAATTCAGGGCCACCGTGCCTTTGCAGATGACTGAGCAATGATCTAAAGTGACCTCTTGTATTATATTCTTGTACCCTGTTCTGAAGATGAGGTTAATACATTTTAAACAATGATTGAGCTCTGAATCAATGAGCAATGCCATAATCATGCAACCATTCATTCTCACTTGTGACTAACAGAGAGGGTAAGCCCTTGTAGTCACTATTTATAAATAAAGGTTTCAACCATTGTAGACAATGTATAATTGTATAATAGATATTCTGTGTGTAGTCTGTACCTACCTGCCTGTGATGCCTCTGCAAGTGAGAATTTCATTTGTACCTGTTCCTCGCTGTACCTGACATGACATTTGACATTAACTTTGCTTGACCTTAATAATAGATCTAGGAATTGTAGACTGCTCAAGAGTCTATTGCATCCCTGCCAAAAATTTGACAGACCTAGCCAATTAGTTTTATACACTCAGTGGCCACTTTGTTAGTTATACATGAACACCTGCTCGTTAATGCAAATATCTAATTAGCCAAATGTATGGCAGCAACTCAATGCATAAAAGAATGCAGACATGGTCAAGTGGTCCAGTTGTTGTTCAAATCAAACATCAGGAAGGGGAAGAAATGTGATCTAAGTATTATACAGATTTCATGACATATGTAAGTGATAATAAACCTGATTCTGATATGGGATTGTATTGCACTGAGAGTAGGAAGAGGGCAGGGAGAGAGGAATCACGGTTGGGAAAAGAGAAAGGGAGAGGGGTAGAAGTGGGAAGCACCACAGAGACACTCTGTAGTGATCAATGAATCAATTGTTTGAAATCAAATAATCTTGACTGGTGTCTCAGGGCTGGGTGTGTCTGCACTGTACCATCCCCACTCCTGGCACTCCTTCTCTGCCACCTGTCCCACACCCCTCCCATGGCACTCCACCCTCAAAATGCCCAATATCCTTTGCTCCTCTCACCCTGCCAGATTTACAAACTCTCTCTTCGCTCTATGTTAACAAATACACTACTGTACAAAAGTCTTAGGCAATCTAGCTTGGGAGTTTTGCACAGTCCTATAGATATATATATATATATATATATAGAGAGAGAGAGAGAGAGAGAGAGAGAGAGAGAGAGTATATATAATTATAATTTATAATATATTTTATGCATTGAATTTGGATTTGCATTTGCATTTGGAATTGAATTTAGGAGCCGAGAGGTAATGTTGCAGCTTTATAGGACCATGGTCAAACCCCACTTGGAGTACTGTGCTCATTTTTGGTTGCCTCACTACAGGAAGGATCTGGAAACCCGAGAATGGGTGCAGAGGAGATTTACAAGGATGTTGCCTGGATTGGGGAGCATGCCCTATGAGAATAGGTTGAGTGAACTTGGCCTTTTCCCCTTGAAGCAACAGAGGATGAGAGGTGACCTGATAGAGATGTATAAGATGATGAGAGGCATTGATCATGTGGGTAGTCAGAGGCTTTTTCCCAGGGCTGAAATGGTTGCCACAAGAGGACACAGGTTTAAGGTGCTGGGGAGTACGTACAGAGGAGATGTCAGGGGTAGGTTTTTTTACTCAAAGAGTGGTGAGTGCATGGAATGGGCTGCCAGCTACAGTGGTGGAGGCGGATATGATAGGGCCTTTTAAGAGGCTTTTGGATAGGTACATGGAGCTTAGAAAAATAGAGGCTTCTATGTAAGCCTAGTAATTTCTAAGGTAGGGACATGTTCAGCACAACTTTGTAGGCCAAAGGGCCTGTGTTGTGCTGTAAGTTTTCTATGTTTCTATTGCACAGTACTGCTGCTATAAGACAATACATTTCATGATATAAACCAGAGATAATAACCCTGATTCTGATTCTAATGGGCCTCACCACCATTTTGTACAACTGTAATATAGGATCACCATTACCAATCAGATTATTAATACAAATTTAAATCCCATAGCTGTCATGGTGTGATTTAAACTCTGAATTGTTGATTCGCAACTCTGGATTAGTAGGGCGGTTTAACCACTAAAGCATCACTATATCCATTACAACATCTCAACCACAGTTCCTATCCTTTATAAATCATGGTGCTAGATTGCTCCCATACCTGGAAGGTTCATATCAACACTGGGTAGACCAGGACAAAGCAAGAGCTGGGGAAAAGGAAAAATGAAATAGCAAATGGAAAAGTCTCTAAACTTCTGGCAATTTCTCTCCTTCTCCTTCCTTCTTCTTCCATTCCCTTCTTCTCCTCATCTGGCTATCACCTCCTGCTGGTGCCCCTCCTCCTTCCCTTTCTCCTATGGTCAGCTCTCCTCATTCATCAGATAGCTTCGTCTTCAGCCCTTTGCTTTTTCCACCTATCACCTCTCAGCTTCTCACTTTATCCCCCTTCTCCTCCCACCTACTTCCCCCCCTCATCTGGTCACGCTTATCACCCGCCAGCTTGTCTCCTTCCCCTCCCCCACCTTCTTATCCTGGCTTCCTCTGTTCCTTCACATCCTGATAAATATCAACCAGTTATTCCTCTCCACAGATGCTGCCTGGCCTGCAGAGTATAGCCAGCACCGAATTGAGTGTTGCTCTGGATTTCCAGCATCTGCAGAATCACTTGTGTTTACAATGAAAAAATTATTTAAAAATGTACTTATAACAAATCCTTCTGTGTTATTTCTGCTTTTATTTTCATCTCAAAATATGTCTTTCCTGCTCCTCTCCTTCTTGTAAAAGAGCTGGGACTTCTATTATGCTCTGGGCTGCTCCTTTATCACCAACAACACCCTTCCCACTTCCTCTGGTGCCTCCCTGGCAAGTAGCAAGGAAGTGGTTAAGCTATCTTTTATAGGTAATGAAAGAACATTTGAAATATGTTTATTTCAGCCCCTCATACTGTTTAGTCATTCACGAGAACTAAGCTGAACTTAGGCCGCCACCTAGCTGAACTCAACACACATCCCTTTATTCTCACAACAACTACATATGGTGGTCACTTTATTGGATACAAAAGGTACCTAATAAAGTGGCCACTGAATGTATGTTCATGCTCTTCAGGGTTCAATGTGTTCTTTATTCAGAGGTGTTCTTCTGCACAGCACTGGTGTAACACAGGGTTATTTGAGATTTTGTTACATTCCTGTCAGCTTGGAAGAGTCTAATCATTTTCCTCTGAACTCTCTCACTAACAAGGCAAAGAAATGTTGCTCACTGCATGTTTTTTTTTGTTTGTTTTTCAAACCATTCTCTGTTTGATGTGCATGAAAATCCCAGGAGATCAGCAGATACTCAAGCCACCTCATCTAGCACCAATAATCAATCCATAGCCAAAGTCACTTAGATCACATTACTTCCACACCTCATGTTTGGTCTGAACAACAGATGAACCTCTTGACCATGTCTGCATGCTTTTATTTTCATCTCAAAATATGTCTTTCCTGCTCCTCTCCTCCTTGTAAAAGAGCTGGTACTTCTATGATGCTCTGGGCTGCTCCTTTATCGCCAACAACACCCTTCCCACTTCCTCTGGTGCTACCACGTCATTGGCTGATTAGATATTTACATTAACCAATGGGCTGAGACATCTCTGGGTTACCTGCAGGAAAGGCAGAGGATACAAAATCCTCAAAGCACACACCATCAGGCTCAAGGACAGCTTTTACCCTGTTATTATTGGACACTCGATCGGACCTTTTGTACAATAAGATGGACTCTTGCCCTCACAAAACCTGGTTATGATCTTGTGCTGCACCTTCTCTGTAGATGTTCTGCACTGTTATTGCTTTACCTTGTACTACCTCAATGCACTGTGTGATGATTGTATGATTGTGGGAGATTTTAATTTTCCACACACAGACTGGGAAGCCCAGACTGTAAAAGGGCTGGATGGTTTGGAGTTTGTAAAATGTCTGCAGGATAGTTTTTTGCAGCAATACATAGAGGTACCAACTAGAGAAGGGGCAGTGTTGGATCTTCAGTTAGGGAATGAGATAGATCTGGTGACAGAGGTATGTGTTGGGGAGAACTTCGGGTCCAGTGATCACAATGCCATTAGTTTCAATATAGTTATGGAGAAGGATAGGACTGGACCCAGGGTTGAGATTTTTGATTGGAGAAAGGCTAACTTTGAGGAGATGCAAAAGGAGTGGGTTGGGACAATTTGTTTTATGGGAAGGATGTAATAGAGAAATGGAGGTCATTTAAAGGCGAAATTTTGAGGGTACAGAATCTTTATGTTCCTGTTAGGTTGAAAGGAAAGGTTAAAAGTATGAGAGAGCCATGGTTTTCAAGGGATATTGGAAATTTTGTTTGGAAAAAGAGAGATATCTATAATAAATATAGGCAGCATGGAGTAAATGAGGTGCTCAAGGAATATAAAGAATGTAAAAAGAATCTTAAGAAAGAAATTAGAAAAGCTAAAAGAAGATACGAGGTTGCTTTGGCAAGTAAGGTGAAAATAAATTTTGTCATTTGTATTGTCATTTAAAGTAAAGGTATTGTCATTTAAAGTAAAATTGGATAGGTATATGGACAGGAAAGGAATGGAGGGTTATGGGCTTAGTGTGGGTCAGTGGGATTAGGTGAGAGCAAGCATTCAGCATGGACTAGAAGGGCCGAGATGGCCTGTTTCCATGCTGTAATTGTTATATGGTTTTATGGTTATAGATCCAAAGGGTTTCTGCAGTTATATTAATAGCAAGAGGATGGTGAGGGATAAAATTGGTCCCTTAGAGAATCAGAGTGGACAGGTATGTGTGGAACCAAAAGAGATGGGGGAGATTTTGAATAATTTCTTTTCTTTGGTATTCACTAAGAAGAAGGATATTGAATTGCGTAAGGTAAGGGAAACAAATAGGGAAGTTATGTAAACTATGATGATTAAAGCGGAGCAAGTACTGGTGCTTTTCAGGAATATAAAAGTGGATAAGTCTCCGGGTCCTGATATGATATTGCCTAGGAGCTTGAGGGAAGTTAGTGTAGCAATAGCAGGGGCTCTGACAGAAATACTTCAAATGTCATTAGAAACGGGATGGTGCTGGAGGATTGGCGTATTGCTCATGTTGTTCCGTTGTTTAATAAGGGTTCTAAGAGTAAACCTAGCAATTATAGGCCTGTAAGTTTGACGTCAGTGGTGGGTAAATTAATGGAAAATATTCTTAGAGATGGTATAGACAGGGTCTGATTAGGAACAGTCAACATGGATTTGTGCGTGGAAGGTCACGTTTGACAAATTTTATTGAAATTTTTGAAGAGGTTACTAGGAAAGTTGATGAGAGTAAAGCAGTGGATGTTGTCTATATGGACTTCAGTAAGGCCTTTGACAAGGTTCCACATGGAAGGTTAGTTAGGAAGGTTTAATTGTTAGATATTAATATTAAAGTAGTAAAATGGATCTCCCTCTTGGCTTTCCACAGCACGTCTGCCCAGGCCGCCATCTTCCGGGGGTCGCTGGAATCTGCGTCGCCCAGCAGCAGATGTATGTCCTCGGGCAGTTGCTCTCGGAACGCTTGCTCGAACATGAGGCAGGGCTTGTGTCTGTCAGCCAGGGCCAGCATCTCGTTCATCAATGCTGACGGCAGTCTGTCTCCCAAACCGTCCAGGTGAAGCAGGCGGGCACCCCGCTCACGCCGTGAGAGGCCAAAGGTCCCAATAAGCAGCACTTTGAATGCTTCATATCTGCCTTCTTCCGGGGGCGACTGTATGAAATCCGCAACCTGGGCGGCCGTCTCCTGGTCAAGGGCGCTCACCACGTGGTAGTAACGCGTGGAATCAGAAGATATCTCCCGAATCTGGAACTGGGCTTCTGCTTGGCTAAACCACACACGTGGTCACAGCACCCAGAAAGTTGGCAGTTTTAGAGAAACTGCGTGAACAGATGAAGAGTCGGTCATCTTTTGTCCAAATCCCGTTTGGACCGTCGGGGTCACCAATGTAGCGATGTACTACATACAGAGCTAGGGACAATGACATGCAGTCGGTAAGTCATTTTGAAACTAGTTTATTCAAACTTCGTGGCGCTGGCATTTAATTCCTAGCACTCGCCCTCTCTGGGTGGAAATGACGTCAGAGGTGCATTACCAAAGTCTCTCCCCGCGCGCTGGCTATTTGTGAGCCGGTTCGCCTGCGCAGAAAGTGGGCCGCCACAGCATTTCCTGTATGCAATTCCGCTGTGATATACCATGAGATTCCTGAGCAAGTTAAATGATTCAACATAGAACATGGGAATCTATAGCACATTATAGGCCCTTTGGCTCACAATGTTGTGCTGACCACGTCACCTAGAAGCTGCCTAGAACTTCCCTACTGCAGAGCCCTCTATTTTTCTAAGCTCCATGTACCTATCTAAGAGGCTCTTAAAAGACTTCCACCACCGCCACCGGCAGTGCACTCCATTCACACACCACACTCTGTGTGAAAAACTTACCCCTGACATCCCCTCGGTACCTATTTCCAAGTACCTTAAAATTATGCCCCCTCATGCTAGCCATTTCAGCCCTGAGAAAAAAGCCTCTGACTATCCACACGCTCAATGCCTCTCATCATCTTATACACCTCTAACAAGTCACCTCTCATCCTCTGTCACTCAACGAGAAAAGGCCGAGTTCACTCAACCTATTCTCATAAGGCACACTCTCCAATCCAGGCAACATTCTTGTAAATCTCAAGGTAAAAACGTTTGGCAGGACTGTTACAGCTAAATCCTGGTCTGTATTGCGACTGAGCAAGCTACTCAACCCAAGAGCAAAGGATGGACAAGATTACCACAGTGAGATCCTGAAAAAATGTATCAATAACATAAATGGGAAAATAGGTTACAAAGAAATGCACAATTTAAAACAACATACAAAATACTGGAAGAACTCAGCAGGTCAGGCAGCATCCATGGAAAGGAGAGAGGACCTTGACAGGACTGGCATGACATGTGGACTGTTTATTCTTTTCCAGTGATGCTGTCTGATCTGCTGAGTTCCTCCAGAATTTTGAGTGTGTTGCTCTGGATTTCCAATATCTTGTGTTTTTGTGCACAATTAAAAAAAAGCACTTCTAAATAAAGATGTTGCCCTTTTAAGATACACCGTGATCGCAACTTCAGGAAACGGGCTTTTAAAAGTCTCATTATCACTGTTATATTTATAATAAGTCAAGTGTTATTAATGCAACAGTATAGAACCAATATAACTTGCAGTGTAATTGGCTGCAGTAGCTAATCTTTCTGTGCCTGCCTTGCACTGATGGCAGTAGACGTTGGAATGAATGAAAAATTCACAGATACAGTAAATGTGAAAATAGAAATTGCTGAAAAACATTCAGCGGCTCAGAAAAAGAGTTATGTTTTAGGTCAAAGAGTCTTCTCCAGTGAATTTGACTTGAGACATTAATTCTGTTTCTCTATCTATACAGCAGATGCTGATTAGCCTGCTGAGTACTTTAGAATTCTTTCTGTAGTTTTGTTGAAGTTAAGTTCAAGTTTATTGTCATCTGCCTGTACATATATACAACCAAACAAAATAACATTCCTCTGGACCACAATGCATATGAAACCCCACTGGTTTTTTTGGCTGCGTAAGCATGGGGAATACACATTCCAGTTCCGCCAAACCTGGGAGATTGAGGCGGGTCTCCCACCCCAAACCCTGGCTTGTGTGGATGCTGTGTAATTTGCTTCCCTGTTACAACTCAGTGCCAAGAAATAACAGACTGCACACTGCATACAATTAAAGGAATTATGTTTATGAATCTTAACTTATGGGTTGGTGGTAAAGAAAGGAAAGAAAAATACAAGAATTATAATTAAACAGTCAAAAGTGCACAAGTTGGAGCTCAACTCTTCTAGAAGTAATACTCACCGATCCTCAGTCATGTGTAGAACCTTGCTCCATCAACTCACGGCCCCCCACCGGGTCGAATCTTACAACTGCTTCTCTCCAACATCTTCCCTCTTCATGTCCCACCGAAAAAAAGACCCCACCCATGTTCCAAAGCGCCCATTATCTCTAATCTTAACCCAAACACGGCTTCTACAGAAAGAATATGACGTTAGCAGTGAAACCCTTCCCTGTGAGTTACACATATATCATACACAACACATAAACCAAAATATTATCATAAGTTAATAAAATATAATTCAAAATGCATGTGAAGCATGCAGCAGAGGTTAACAGTAAATAGTAAACATTCTTAGTGACAAGACATTGGTGCTGGCAGGGTATTCATTAGTTTCACAGCCTGAGGAAAGAAGCTGTTACCCAGTCTGGCAGTTCTATTTCTGATGCTTCTGTACCTCCTTCCAGATGGTAGTGTGTCAAAGAGATTGTGGGATGGGTGGTGGGGATCCTCCATAATGCTTCTGGCTCTTCATATACAACACTTTTGGTCAATGTTGCAAATTAAGGTGAGGAAGACACTCATGATCTTCTCAGCTATAATTCCTGGTCTGGCAAAATTCCAGTGGATCAAATGTGATTCCAGGTGATCATTTGAAATCTAGCTGATCCCATGAATTGGTTCCCCGGCTTCCCTAACTGTATGGAAACTTTGGGTTTGTGTGGGCTCTGAGGTTTTTAGAACACCTGAACTGGTTAATTGTTGTTTTATAAGAGTTGTTAATTATTAAAGTTGCTTGTGTTTTTTTTTTCTCAAACGACTGGCTCTTTGTAATGGGGTCTCCTGGTGTTTTCTATTTAAATTTGTTAAGTTTATTCTGACAGGCTCAGGGGTTCTGTGTTACTTGTTTCATTTAAGCGGATGCCTGATTAGCACTAATCACGTGGTCCAAGTTTTGAGACTGTTATGTCTTGCAGTGTCACTTGGCCGGGACACCGATATTCTGTCGGAATTCTTCTGAATAAACTTTGGTCACCACCTCTACATCAGAGTCTGTCTTTCCTCCGCCCTTGGTTCTGACAATGCCAACACAGAACGTGCCACTAAGTTGAATTACAGAGAGAATCTGATATGATGAAAATGGTTTATTATTGTACAGAAATTCAGTGAAATTTTTTGGTTTTGCCGTACAGACCATTTCATCACTTCAGTGCATCGAGGTACTACAGGGGAGAATGATAAAAGACTGCAGAAAAACAAACACAAATGGAAGGGGGGGGGGGGAGATGCAGAATGAAGTGCTACACTTACAGTAAAAGAGCAATGCAGGTAAAGAATAAAGTGCCAGGCCATGACAAGAGAGATTTTGAGGTTAAGAGTCCATCTTACTGGTTCTATTCAGAAGTCTTATCACAGTGGGAGAGAAGCTGTCCTTGAGCCTGGTGCTTTCAAGCTTTCCTATCTCTGCCTGATGGGAGAGGGGAGAAAACAGACTGTCTGGGATGGCTGGGGTCTTTAATTATTGCAACTACTTTACCAAAGCAATGAGAAAGGCAGACAGAGTCCATGGCTGCTTTCCGTTTCTTGCCACCATGGCAGAGCAGCAGCCGAACACGACGCATGCAGGTAGGATGTATTCTCCGGTGTATCTATAGAAGTTGGTGATGGCCAACGGGGACATGCTGAATTTCTTTAGGCTCCTGAGGAAGTAGAGAAGCGAATGCACTTTCTTGGGTGTGGCACCAGTGTGGTCGATCCAGGACAGGCTATTGGTGATGTTCACTCCCAGGAACTTGAATCTCTCAACCCTCTCAGCGTCAACACTATTGATGTGGACAGAAGTATTGTGCACCACCTCACTTCCTGTCTATGTCCCTCATGATCTTATACACCTCTATCATGTCGGATCCCAATCTCCTGCGTTTAAGGAGTAAAACTCCAGGTCTATGTAACCTTTCCTTGTAATTCAATTCCCCAAGTCAGGCAATGTCCTGGTAAGTTTTCTGAAAACAATAACTGACACAGCATGAATGACTGATTTAAAATCGGAGACTGAGTGATCGATGTTTACTAAAAGCAATAGTACCAATAGATGTACGGAAAAGACAGGCTTCGTTTTATTTTTTATACTTACTTTTATTTTAGAGATACAGCTCAGAAACAGGCCCTTACGGCCAAACCAGCCCATGCTGCCCAAATACACCGATGTGACCAATTAACCTACTAACGCGAATGTCTTTGGAACGTGAGAGGAAACCAGAGCACTCGGAGGAAATCCACATGGTCACAGGGAAGACGTACAAAACTTACAAGCAGTGGGAAGAATTGAACCCTGGTCACTGGCACTGTAATAGCATTACACTACCAAGCCATCCTGAACTCAGATTTGTGGAGTTCAGATTCATATCCATCAGAATCCTATCGAAGGGTTGGATGGTCTCCTCCTCCAGTTCCTATGTTTAGTATCACAGGCCATTTGTAGGCAGCACTACCAACTCTTGAATAGGAGCTCATCATATGGTGGGTGGGTGGAGTGTGAGATGTTCTGATCTGCTGTGGGATGCAAGGAGGACCGGCTGTTGAAGACTATTTTGGCTGCTTAATTAGCATTTTATTCAGAAAAGCAAAAAAAAGGAGCAGAAGGCAGAGATCTGAAATGAAATCAGCAAAAAGCTGTAAGTCAGGTCAAGCAGTTACTGTGGGCAGAGGAACCAACTCAGCCACTTCAGGTCTATGACCCCTCAAGGGTGATGTTTCCGCTGAGTGGGATGTCAAAAAGCAAAGGTCAGCCTCTCAGGTTATTGGAATGTGAGGTCAGCCTGTTCAGGACATGGATGGCCATTTGATAAAGAGGTGGTTCCCAGGATATAGGAAACCTCCATCCTTTCCAGAGTCCTTGTTCCACAGTCTAGAGAGGATGTCTCCCAACATCCTGTTCCTGCCATGTTCAGTTTCTCCAGCGTTCTGTGGGTCATTCCATGCAAAACAACACTGAGGCTGAACACCGAGACGTTCGGGCTGTTGATTGCTTCAGGCTCCTTGCTAGAGGCAGGTTGCTGATCCTCATGCATCCTTCAGATCCGGAATCAGAATCAGATTTATTATCACCGTCTCAGAAGGTGTGAAATTTGCTGCTTTGCAGAAACAGTTCAGTGCAAAGACTATAAAGTACAAAAAAAAGAACAGTTAAAAAAAAAGAACTGAGGTTGTGTCATGGGCTGATGGACCATTCCGAAATCTGATGGAAGAAGTAGTTTCTGAACTATTGAGTGAGCGTCTTTGGGCTTCTGTATTTCCTCCTGAGTAGTAGCAATGAGAAGAAGTCATATCCCAGAAGATGAGGGTCCTTGGTCAGACATTGCTTCTTGAAAGTGTTCTTGAAGGTGGGGAGGGGTGACTCTACAATCCTCAGCCGACTTTTGCAATCCTGTGCACTGGAGCCTTCACATCAGGGACCTCTGCCTTCAGAGGTTTGTAGAAATGGTGACACGGTATGGTAGCATTATGGTTAAGGGGATACTTTACCGTGCCAGTGATCAGAGATCAGGGTTCGAATCCTGCCGTTGCCCGTACGGAGTTTGCATGCCTTCCCATGACCATGTGGGTCTCTTACGTGTGCTCCAGTGTCCTCCTACATTCCAAAGATGTATGGGTTAGGGTTAGTAAGCTGTGGGCATGCTATGTTGGTGCCAGAAGTGTGGTGACTCTGTAGGCTGACTCCAGCACACATTCCCATTCTGTTGGTCATTAACGCAAACAGTACATTTGTGCTGATTTTTTGATAAAAAATGTGATAAATAAGGCTAATCTTAACCTTTCTTTTATACTAATGGAGCCTCCTGTTTGGGATCACTGTACATTTGTGGTTAATGATTCTCATCAAGCCAGTTCTGATTCTTATGTGTAGAGAAAAATGTTATGAGAAAAGGTCTTGGTCAGAAAAGTAGGCTTTTTATTCCTCTCCAAAGATGGTGCCTGACCTGCTGAATTCCTCCAGCATTTTGTGTGTTAAGCTGGATTTCCAGCATTTGTAGAATCTCTCTTGTCAGTGAATAGGTTTTCGCAGGTTTGTTCAAGAACTGAATAGTTGAAGGAAAGTCGCTGTTCATGAATTTCAGGCTTTTGTATCGCCTACCTATGAAACAGGAAAGAAAGTCTTGAAAAAGGGTCTTGGCCCAAAACATCAACATCTACTCATTTCCATAGAAGCTGCCTGACCTGCTGAGTTGCTCCAGCATTATGTGTGTGTTGCTGAGAAAGATTTGTATTTATTTAGAAATGTTCATCACCAAACTCCTTGCAGCTGATGAAGTGTGAAATGTGTCTATTAATATTGGAAAAATAACAGAAAATCTGTGCACAAACAGAGATAGGAAAATTTCCATGTAATCCACCAATGTTGACATTGACTGAGGTATATATATTGACTGAGTTTACAAAAATACCCACAGGTATTTCCTTAGAATGATGGTCTGGCATCTTTGTCCTTACATGTGGAATGAGAGGAAAGTGGATGAGAAATCTTTTGTCTCTGCATTGCAAAAGACAAAGGGCCCTAATTTATTATCTCCTCCAAAGTAGAACCATCTCTTGCAGAGAACCATCCCTTCAGCCTGGGTCAAAGGCTCATAAAGGCTATAAGACCATAAAACATAGGAGCAAAATAAGGCCATTTGGCCCATCAACTCTGCTCCACCATTCCATCATGGTTGATTTATTATCCATCTCAACCCCATTCTCCTACCTTCTCCCCGTAACCTTTGATGCCCTTACTAATCAAGAACCTATCAGCCTCCACCTTAAACATGCTCAGTGACTTGGCCTCCACAGCTGTGCGTGGCAATAACTTCCACAGAATTAACCACACTCTGGGTAAATAAGTTGCTCCTCATCTCTGTTCTATAGCGATTTCCTTCTATTCTGAAGCTCTGCTATATGGTCCTAGACTCCCTCATTATAAGAAACATCCCCTCCCCATCTACTCTATCTAGGCCTTTCAATATTTGATAGGTTTCAATCATATCTCCCGCCCCCATCCTCTAAACTCCAGAGCGTACAGCCAGAGCAATCAAACACTCCTCATATGTTAACATTTTCATTCCTGAAATCAATCTTATGAACCTCCTCTGGTCCTTCTCCAATACGTTAACTCTTTCATTCCCAGAACCAAACTTGGGAACCTCTTCTGGACCCTCTTCTATGCCAGCACATTGTTTCTTAGGTAAGTGGCCCAAAACCGCTCCAAGAGCCATCTGACAGATGTCTTTTTAAGCCTCAGCATTACATCCTTGCTCCTATATTCAAGTTCTTTAGAAATGATTTGCACTTACCTTCCTTGTCATTGCTTCAACCTGCATGTTAACCTTTAGGAATCCTGCGTAAAGACTCCCAAGTCCCTTTGCAACCCCTGATTTCTGAATTTACCCCCATTTAGAAAATAGTCTTCCTTTTATAAAAGTGCATGACGAGACACTTCCTTGAATTACATTCTATCTGACACTTTTTTGCCCATTCTCCAATTCTGTATAAGTCCTTACAGACTCCTTACTCCCTCAACACCACCTGCCCATATATCCATTTTCATATTGTTGACAAAGCCATCAATCCCATTATTCCAATCATTGACATATAACGTGAAGAGAAGCAGTCCCAACCCCTGCGGAACACCACTTATCACCGTCAGCAAACCAGAAAAAGCCCACTTTGTTCCCAATCTTTGCCTCCTGCCAGTCAGCCCAATCTTCAATCCATGCTAGCAACTTTCCTGTAGTGACATAGTCTCACATCTTGTTAATCAGCCTCATGTGCGGCATCTTGTCAAAGGCCTTCTGAAAATCGAACAAGACAATGTTCACTGACTCTGCTTTGTCTATATTGCCTGTTTTTCCCTCAAAGAATTCCAACAGATTTGTCAGGCAGGACAGAGGGGCAGTATGGTCGCATAATGGTTAGTGTGACTCTATTACAGTTGTCGCCTGTAGTATTGGGATCAATTCCCACTGTTGTTTCTAAGGAGTTTGCACTTTCTACCTGTGGACTGTGTGGGTTCTCTGGGTGCTCTGGTTTCCTCCCATATTCCAACATATTAGAGTTGTGGGCATCCTACGCTGGTACTGGAAGCAAGGCAACACCTGCATGGTGGGCTGCCCAGCCTAATCCTTGTTGATGCAAGCAATGCATTTCACTGCATGTTCCAATGTACACATGACAAATAAGCTAATCTGCTCTTTATCTTCAATGTTTCAGGAAAGATTTCAATAAGCTTGAAAAAGTACAGAGAAACTTTGCAGTGGTTTTCCTGTGACCGAATGACCAGAGTAATAGGGAAAGGCTGAATAGGTTAAGACTTTATTCCCTGGAGAGCAGGAGAATGAGCGATGATCTTACTGAGGTGTCTACAATTATGAGGAGAAAAGAAAGGGTGATTGTAAGCAGGCTTTTCCCCCTTAGGTTGGGCGAGACTAGAACTAGAGGTCATAGATGAAGGGTGAAAGGTGAAATAATTAAGGAGAATATGAGGCTGAGGGGCATTCACTCAGAGGGTGGGGCATGTGGAACAAATTGCCAGCAGAAATGGTAAATGTAGGTTCAGTTGTAACACTTAAGCGAAATTTGGATGGGTACATGGATGAGAGAGCTATGGTCCAGATGCAGGTAGACGGGACTCGACAGAAGACCAGGTGGATATGGACAAGATGGGCTGAAGTGCCTGTTTCTGTGCGGTAGTAGTCTATGACTCTATAAATGGGATCTGTCTCTGTCATGAGGTTCTTGAATGAAGAGAAGCAAAGACTTGGGAGAGATAGAGAGGTCGTGCGCAGAAAGGATGTGCCGGCTTTGGAGTGAGTCCAGAGAAGGTTCATGAGAATGAAAGGGTGTTTACTGGAGTTTAGAAGAATAAGAGGGAGATCTCATTGAAAGCTATCAAATATTAAAAGGCCTAGACAGAATGGACATGGAGAGGATGTTTTCTGTAGTGAGGATCAGAGGGCACAGCCACAGAATAGAGAGATGTCCATTTAGAACTGAGATGAGGAGGAACTCCTTTAGCCAGCATGTAGTGAATCTGTGGATTTCGTCACCACCAATAGCTATGGACGCCAAGTTATTGAGTATATTTAAAGCAGAAGTTGATAGGTTCTTGATTAGAATGGGTGTTGAAGATTGAAGCAGGAGAATGGGGTTGAGAGGGGTAATAAATCAGCTGATGGAATAGCAGAGCAGATTTGATGGGTCAAATGGCTGAATTCTGCTCCTATGTCTTATGACCTTATGGAGAGCTATGCTCCCTTAGGACATTACCATTTTATAGAAGGCCTGATGACAATACTGCCTCACACATGGCAACACTGTGGTGAAAATGTTTTAGGCCATATGTTAAAAGAAAACTGCAGTATTATGTAACAGAGTGCTTAAGGTAATTAAATTAGTCATAGAAAGAACCAGGCTCTTTGTCAGCCAGCAACCCACCCATTTACACTAATCTCACACTAATCCCATTTCAGTCTCCCCATATTCCCATCAACTCCCCCACTCACCCACAGGGAGGTAACTTATGATGGCCGATTAACCTGCCTGCCGGCATGTCATGTGGTGTGGGAAGAAACTGGAGCCTCCAGAAGAAATCCAGACAGTTGCAGAGAGAAGTTCAAAGTTCAGAGTAAATTTATTATGGGACTATGTTTTTGTTACCTGAAGTTCATTTATTTGCAGCTATACACATTAGAACAAGAAATACAATCGAATCAATTAAAAAAACTGCACACTAACGAAGACTGGCATAGACCCAATATGAAAAGAAGACAAACTGTACAAATACTAAAAAAAAACAAATAATAATGATAAATAAATACAGTACTGTGTAAAAGTCTTAGGCACACATATATTGCTGTTGTGCCTAATACTTTTGCACACTACTGTAGTGATTTTATGTATTGCACTGTGTTGCTGCCACAAAAAAATAGTGATAATAGTTGAAGAATAGTGAGTGATGATAAACCTGATTCTGATATGGGTCTCTATTGTGGACTGAGAGTGGGAAGGGGGCAGGGAGAGGGGAATCATGGTTGGGAAAAGGGGAAGAGAGAGGGCAGGGAGCAGGAAACATCAGAGAACCATTCAATGATGTTTGGAATTAAATGACCTTGCCTGATGTCTCAGGGCTGGATGTGACTGCATCTGCAGCATCCCCCCCCCCCCCCAAGCAATCCTTCTCTGCCACCAGTTCCACACCCCTCCCGCGTCTCTTCACCCTCACTATTCCCAACATCAATTGCTCCCGCCAGATTTACAGATCCACTCTCCACTCCACAATGACAAATACAGCGCTGTGCAAAAGTCTTAGGCACCCTGACGATATCTATGACTTTTGCACAATGCTGTGAGTAAATAAATAATACTGAGAGCAGGAACCGTAGCATGCTTGAAAGTGAGTCCATGGGCTGTGAGGTCAGTTCAGTGATGCGGTGAGTGAAGCGACCCAATCTGGTTCAAGGACCTGATGGCTGAGTGGTAGTGACTGTTCCTGAATCCGGTGGTGTGGGACCTCATTCTAACGGCGGCAGCCAGAAGAGAGCGTGGCCTGGATGGTGGGGGGTGCATCTTCCACAGGGTCAGGATTGCATCCCGGTCTGTGGTACTGCAAGACTGCAGCTCTGCAGTCTGCACCACTGCACCGTTCCACATCGCCGGCCCCTCCTGAGAAGGAGCTTTAACCTCGGTGCTAATGCCAAGTTAAAATCCTCACATGGATTCTAATTGCACGTTATGTCTATTCTGAGCATCTGCTAAACAACTCAAGGTGTAGAGCTCTGACATATATAGGTTATTTAAACCTTTCTCAGCCTCTCTCAACCTGATGGTAATAAGGAGCTACTGTATTAACATAACACGCTACACCAGCCGTTAGGAATGTCAATGGATTCGAAACAGACTCAGGTTTATTATCACTGACATGTGACGTGAAGGTACTGTTTTGTGGCAGCAGTTCGATGCAAGACATTAAAAATTACTTCAAGTTACAATAAAATGTAAAATAAATGAATAGTTTAAGAATAGTGAAATTGTCCATTCAGAAATCTGTCAGCAGAGGGAACAAAGCTGGTCCTAAAATGCAGAGTGTGGACTTTCAGGCTCCTGTGCTTCCTCCCAGATGGCGGTAATAAGAAGAGAGAATGTCCCGGATGGTGTTGGATGCTGCCTGCTTGAAGCATCGCTTTTTGAAGGTGTTTGCGATGGTAGGGAGGGCTGAGACCATGATGGAGCTGAGCCCAGTCTATAAGCCTCTGCATCCGCTTTCTATCCTGCACATTGGAGCCTCCGCAGCCAGTGGTGATGCAACCAGTCACAATAGACTCCCTTGTACAACTAGTGGAATTTGTAAGTGTTTAAGGTGACACTACTTACCCCTACTCTACCCCTTGTTTGCCACTTTCCCATCTTACAGTAACATCTAGATTTCAGGAAAATATTTAATTGTGTAAAAGAAATGTTGGGTCGTCCTGAATTCAAGAATCTGTTTTCATAGAACGTAGATCAGTACAACACAATACAGGCCCTTCAGCCTTTGATGTACAGGCCCTTCAGCCTTTTAACCTACTCTCAGATCAATCTAACCCTTGTCCTCTATTTTTCTGCCATCCCTGTGCTTAAATGTCATTAACATACCTGCTTCTATCACCACCCCTAGCAGGGTGATCCCACCTTTACTTTCCTCCAATCAGCGTAAAAATATGCCCCCTTGTATTAGGCATTTCTGCCCTGGAAAAAGTCTCTGGCCATCCATTCGGTCTATACCTCTTATCCTCTTGTACATCTCTATCGAGTCGCCTCTCATTTCCTTCGCTCCAAGGAGAAAAGCCCTAGCTCACTCGACCTATCCTTATAAGGCTCTCTAATCCAGACAGCATCCTGGTAAATCTCCTCTGCACCCTCTCTGAAGCTTTCATGTCCTTCCTATACAGAGTAGACCAGAACAAAACAAAACACAATATTCCAAGTGTGGTCTATCCAGGGTTTTATAGAACTGCGATATTACCTGTGGCCTTTGAACTTAAGGCGCTCAGTGACCACTTAATTAGGTACCTAAAAAAGTAGCCACTGAGTGGATGTTTGTGATCGTCTGCTACTGTAGCTCATCCACTTCAAGATTCAAAGTGTTGGGTATTCAGAGATGCTCTTTTGCACACCACTGTTAAAACACATGTTACTGTTGCCTTCCTGTCAGCTCAAACCAATCTGACCTTTCTCCTCTGACAAGTCTTATTAACAAGATGTATTTGCCCACACAACTGCCACTCACTAGATGTTTTTGTTTTTTTTACATCATTCTCACTAAACTCTAGAGCCTCTTGTTCATGAAAATCCCAGGAGATCAGCAGTTTCTGAGATACTCAAACCACCCCATCTGACACCAACAATCGTTCCACGGTCAAAGTCACTTAGATAACGTTTCTTTCCCATTATGATGTTTGGTCTGAACAACGGAACCGTTGGACCATGTTTGCATGCTTTTATACAATTGAGTAGCTGTCACATAATTGGCTGATTAGGTACTTGCATTAACAAGCAAGTGTACAGGTGTACCTAATAAAGTGACCACTAAGTGTATACTGTATTAGGTTAAAATTACTTCTGAGTGTCATTGATATGGGATGTGTACCAAAACCTGAGGACTGTTTCTGCCCAGTGATTCTCACAGGTGTATGAGTCATTTATTTTCTTGTGACACTGCCATGTTATGCAATGCCAGGCATATCTGGTGAATATTGCGAAATAGAGAGCCGGAAGGGTTGGAACAGCGCAGATGATTAATCAGCAGTTGAAAAGAGAAAGCACAATATTCAGGCTGAGGCTCTACGTAAGAGATATCAGTGTCATCTGTTTGCAAGGAATCTGTCTCCAACCACTTCGCCTGGAGTGCTATTTGCTTAAGACAATATCGCACCTGCTTTGTGACATAGGCTGAGACGTGAAGAGATTTCAAACTCTAAAACTGACAAGCTGTGATGATGCATCAACAGGTCCCCAGACTGTTATGAAATTTGTGTGTATTTGAAGAAATGTGTTGGTGCTTGAACAAGCGATGACACAGAGGAATTCACCAACTAATTAAATTTAACTCTCTCCTGACCAGATCGCTACTGGCATTCCCAACTCCAGACTCACTTTCAAGAACTCACAGGTCGATTGGATCGTAAGAAGAGCTTATGGCACGTTGGCCTTAATAAATTTCAGTATTGAGTAAAGGAGCTGAGATATTAAGCACTGGACCAGATTGAAAAGGTCGAGGTGTCGGGCTGGAGGTGTGAGACGGGCCAGTCCAGTTCGCAGCTCCTCGACATTTACTTGGCCCTGCACGGAATTGAGGCTGTTTATTCCTGTCTGTGGACAGACTCTCTCGTAAACTTCAGTGCTGAATGCTACTTGTTTACTTTTATTGTTTGTACAACTTCTTTTTTCTCCCTGCACATTGGGTCTTTGACAGTCTTTTTTTAATGGGTTCTCTTGGGTTTCTTTGTTTTGTGGCTGCCTGTAAGGAGACAGATCACAAGGTTCTCTAATGTATACGGACTTTAGTAATAAACGTACTTAAAACTTGGAACTTTGAATGTTATGTTGAAATTGATTAAGACACAGGTGAGTTCTAATTTGGAGTTCTAGTCACCTTACTACAGGAATAATATCAATAAGATTGAAGGAGTGCAGAGAAAATTGACAAGACTGTTGCTGGGACTTGAGGACCCGAGTTTCAGGGAATGGTTAAATGGTATGAACTTTATCGCCTAGATCGTAGAAGATTGAGAGGAGATTTGATGGAGGAAAACAAAATTAAGAGGGTAAACGCTTGCAGGTTTTTCCCAATGAGGTTGGGTGAGTTTCGAACTAGAGGTCATGTGTTAAGGGTGAAAGGTGAGAAGTTTAAGGGAACCTGAGAGGGAACTTCTTCCCTTAGAGGATGGCAAGAGTGTGGAAAGAATTGCCAGTAGAAGTGGTGATTGCAGGTTTGATTTCAACATTTAAGAGAAGTACAAGGATGGGGGTACAGAAGGAATTGTTCTGGATGCAGGTCAATGGGATCAGGCTGAGGATGGGGGTGTGGAGGGATCTGGTCCTGGTGCGGGTCAGTGGGATCAGGCTGAGGATGGGGGTGTGGAGGGATCTGGTCCTGGTGCAGGTCAGTGGGATCAGGCTGAGGATGGGGGTGTGGAGGGATCTGGTCCTGGTGCGGGTCAGTGGGATCAGGCTGAGGATGGGGGTGTGGAGGGATCTGGTCCTGGTGCGGGTCAGTGGGATCAGGCTGAGGATGGGGGTGTGGAGGGATCTGGTCCTGGTGCAGGTCAATGGGATCAGGCTGAGGATGGGGGTGTGGAGGGATCTGGTCCTGGTGCGGGTCAGTGGGATCAGGCTGAGGATGGGGGTGTGGAGGGATCTGGTCCTGGTGCAGGTCAGTGGGATCAGGCTAAGGATGGGGGTGTGGAGGGATCTGGTCCTGGTGCGGGTCAGTGGGATCAGGCTGAGGATGGGGGTGTGGAGGGATCTGGTCCTGTTGCGGGTCAGTGGGATCAGGCTGAGGATGGGGGTGTGGAGGGATCTGGTCCTGGTGCGGGTCAGTGGGATCAGGCTGAGGATGGGGGTGTGGAGGGATCGTGTCCTGGTGCGGGTCAGTGGGATCAGGCTGAGGATGGGGGTGTGGAGGGATCTGGTCCTGGTGCGGGTCAGTGGGATCAGGCTAAGGATGGGGGTGTGGAGTGATCTGGTCCTGTTGCGGGTCAGTGGGATCAGGCTGAGGATGGGGGTGTGGAGGGATCTGGTCCTGGTGCGGGTCAGTGGGATCAGGCTGAGGATGGGGGTGTGGAGGGATCTGGTCCTGGTGCGGGTCAGTGGGATCAGGCTGAGTTTGGGGGTGTGGAGGGATCAGATACGGGTTCAGGTCAGTGAGATGAGACAGAGGATGGAGGTGTGGAGCGATTGGATACAGGTTCAGGTTGATGGGAATAGTTCAGCATGGACTGGATGGACCAAAAAAGCCTGTTTTTGTCTTGTACTGTTCTGTGTCTCTACAACTCATGCCCATAATATTATTTTTATATTAATGTTGTTTGTCGGTCTTTATTTATGTGTAGCTTTACAATTGCATTTCTTTATTTACCTGTGACTACGTGCAAGACAATAAATCTCAGGGTTGTATATGGTGACATAAATGTTCTTTGATAACAAATTGACTTTGTCTTTGACTTTGCCTTCTTTTGTCATGGAAAGCTTTAACATTTGACCCTGGATTTAATTAAAACAACAGGGAATTCAAGATGTTCAGAGTGTCACAGTGGGCAGGGCCAGAGGTGACAGAGGTCCCGAAAATGCCTCTCAACTCTCCACGGCCACATGTCCAGCATCCTGTGTATGGGCAGCTCACTTACCCAAATCTCAGCAAGGTGCTGTGCTTGTTGGCAGAAACAGTCATAGAACCGGCAAATTCTACAATTATGCAACTCTAACTGGCTGCATCAACATCTGGTATGGTGGGGGGGGGGGGGGGGTTGGGGGAGAGGGGAGGCACAGGGTCGAAATAAACTGCAGAGAGTTTTAACTTTAGTCAGCTCCATCGTGGCTAATAACCTCCATAGTATCCAGGCCATCTGCAAGGAATGATGCCCCAAAAAGTCATTGTCCACCATTAAGGACCCCCATTACCCAGGACATGCCCTCTTCTCATTGCTTCTATCAGGTAGGAGGTACAGAAGCCTGAAGGCACACACTCAGTGATTCAGGAACAGCTTCTTCCCGTCTGCCATCGGATTCCTAAATGGACATTGAACCCATGAACACTACCTCACTACTTTTTTAGTTTTATATTTGCACTACTTATTTAACTATTTTATATATATATATATATATATATATATATATATATACCTACTATAATTCACATTTTTTTCTCTGTTATCATATCTTACATTATGCTACTGCTGCCAAGTTAATGCATTTCACGAGATATGCTGGTGATATTAAACCTGATTTGGATTCTGTTTGTAAAGAAGCAGGCCTCCTGACCGATGATATCCAGGTAGTCATCACCTGTTTATTCTGGTCCCTTTTACCGGCAGTTGGATCATAACATTCCATGATGTGCAGTTCATAGAACAGAGAACAGTACGACGCAGGAACAGGCTGTACGGCTCACAATGCTGTTCTGAACTAATAATGACCCTAATCCCTTCTGTCTGCACATGGCACATAGCCCTTCATTCCCTACACATTCATGTGCCTTTCTAAGAGCCTCCGAAGTGCCTCTTTTGTATCTGCCTCCATTCCATGCGGGACATTCCAGGCACTATAAGACCATAAGACCTGGGAGCAAGTTAGGCCATTCGACCCATCAAGTCTGCTCCACCATTCACTCATGGCTGATTTATTATCCCTCTCAACCCCATTCTCCTGTTTTTTCCATGTAACCTTTGACCCCCTGATGAATCAAGAACCTATCAAACTCCACTTTAAATATGCACAATGACCTGACCTCCAAAGCCACCTGTGGCAAAGAATTCCACGTATTCACCTCCCTCTGGGTAAAGAAATTCCTCCTCTTCTCTGTTCTGAAGGGACATCCTTGAATTCTTATACACTTTCACTATCAGAAACGTCCTCAGCATGTCTGGGCCTTTCAATATTTGGCAGGTTTCAGTGATATCCCCTTTATTATTCTGAACTCCAGTGCAGGCCAGGTCCATCAAGTGCTCCTTATGCCCTCAGGAATCCACCACTCTGTATATAAAAAAAAATTAAAACCTTGCCCTGCACATTTCCTTTAAAATTTCACCCTTACACTTTAAATGGATCCCTTTCGGAATTTGACATTTCAACCTTGGGGAAAAGACCTTTCATAATTTTGTGAACTTCTTTCGGGTCCTCACCTCAGCCTCATTAACTCCATTTATCCAACCTGTCCTCATGGTGCATGCCCTCTGAGCTGGACAGCATCCTGGTAAAACCTCCTTTGAATCCTCTCCATAGCTTCCATATTTGGGACGACAAACCAGGGCAGGACTTACACAGTGAAAGGTAGGGCACTGAAGAGTGTGGTAGAACAAAGGGATCTGGGAATATGGAACCATAATTCTTTGAAAGCACTGTTAAAGGTAGATAGGTTTGTAAAGAGAGTTTTGGCACAAGAGCCTTCATAAATCAGAGTATTTTGTACAGGAGTTGGGATACTGGAGCTGTACAATACATTGGTGAAGCTGTATTCAGAGTATTGCATACAGTTCTAGTTGGTACCACAGGAACAACCTGGCACTCAACGTCAGTAAGACAAAAGAGCTGATTGTGGACTTCAGGAAGGGTAAGACGAAGGAACACATACCAATCCTCACATAGAAATCAGGAGTGCAAAGAGTCAGTGGGATCAGGCTGAGGATGGGGGTGTGGAGGGATCTGGTCCTGGTGCTGGTCAGTGGGATCAGGCTGAGTTTGGGGGTATGGAGGGATCTGGTCCTGGTGCGGGTCAGTGGGAACAGGCTGAGGATGGGGGTGTGGAGAGATCTGGTCCTGGTGCGGGTCAGTGGGATCAGGCTGAGGATGGGGGTATGGAGGGATCTGGTCCTGGTGCGGGTCAGTGGGATCAGGCTGAGGATGGGGGTGTGGAGGGATCGTGTCCTGGTGCGGGTCAGTGGGATCAGGCTGAGGATGGGGGTGTGGAGGGATCTGGTCCTGGTGCGGGTCAGTGGGATCAGGCTGAGGATGGGGGTGTGGAAGGATCTGGTCCTGGTGCGGGTCATTGGGATCAGGCTGAGGATGGGGGTGTGGAGGGATCGTGTCCTGGTGCGGGTCAGTGGGATCAGGCTGAGGATGGGGGTGTGGAGGGATCTGGTCCTGGTGCGGGTCAGTGGGATCAGGCTGAGGATGGGGGTGTGGAGGGATCTGGTCCTGGTGCGGGTCCGTGGGATCAGGCTGAGGATGGGGGTGTGGAGGGATCAGATACGGTGAACAGCTTCAAGCTTCTTGGTGTCAAGATCTCTGAGGATCTAACCTGATCCCAACAGATTGATGTAGTCATAAAGAGGGCAAGACAGCGACTATACTTTATTAGGAGTTTGAAGAGATTTGGTATGTCAACAAATACACTCAACGACTTCTATAGTTGTACCGTGGAGAGCATCCTGACTGGCTGCACGACTGTCTGGTATGGAGGGGGAGTGGGGGGGGGGCTACTGCACAGGACCAAAAGAAGCTGCAGAGGATTGTAAATTTAGTCAGCTCCATCTTGGGTACTATCCTACAAAGTACCCCAGATATCGTCAGGGAGCGGTGTCTCAGAAAGACATAGTCCTTTATTAAGGTCCTCCAGCACCCAGGACATGTCCTTTTCTCACTGTTACCATCAGATAGGAGGTACAGAAGCCTGAAGGCACACACTCAGTGATTCAGGAACAGCTTCTTCCCCTCTGCCATCCAATTCCTAAATGGACATTGAATCCTTGGACACTACTTCACTTTTTTTTAATATACAGTATTTCTGTTGTTACATGTTTTTAAAAAAATCTATTCAACACACATCATTAACTTACTTGTTTGTTTATCATTATTATTATTATTTTTATTTTATTTATTATTTTTTTCTCTGCTAGATTATGTATTGCATTGAACTGCTGCTGCTAAGTTAACAAATGTCACACCACATGCCGGTGATAATAAACCTGATTCTGATTCTGATCCTGACCTACTCTTTATAAGAGTGTTGCTGGGACTTTATTCCCTGGAGCACAGGAGAACGAGGGGAGATTTGATAGAGGTATCTTTAATTATGAGCGGTAGGCTTTTCTCCCCTCAAGTTGGGTGAGACCAGAACTAATAGGCATGCATTGAGGGTGAAAGGTGAAATTTTTAAGGGGAACATGAGGGGAGCTTCTTCACTCAGAGGGTGGTGAGAGTGTAGAACATGTTACGCACGGATGCAGTAGATGGGAGTTCGATTGCAACATTTAAGAGAAATTTGGATAGCTATATGGATAGGAGGCATATGGAGAGCAATGGTCTAAGTCGATGGGACTAGGCAGAATAAGAGTATGGTATGGACTAGATGGACTGAATGGTCTGCTTCTGTGCTCTATGACTCTACCTTTAGGGATTTTCCAAAGTTACAGGCACAAACAAACAAGAACAGAGATAATGGCTGGCAAGTGTAAGGGTTGGGTAAATATGTTAGTATAATATAAGGCCATATGGCTATAAGAGGCTGTGCTGTCTGGTCCTGGACTCCCCCTTTACAGGAAACATCCTCTGCACATCCACTCAATCTAGGCCTTCAATTTTTGATGGATTTCAGTATGATCCCCACCTTTCATTTTTCTAAACCAGCAAGTACAACCCAGAGCCATCAAAGGCTACTCATAGGTTAACCCTTTCATTCCCAGAATCATGCTCGTGACCACCCGGACCCTCTTCAATGCCAGCATCTCTTTTTCTGAGATAACAGGCCCGAGCCTGCTCGTTATTCTCCAATCGCAGTGTGACTAATGCCTTAGAAATCCAGAGCATAACAACCTTGCTTTTATAGTCTAGTCCTCCCAAAATGATTGCAAACTTTGTACTTGCCTTCCTTCCCACTGGCTCACCCTGCAAGTTCACCTTTAGAAAATCCTGTATGATGACTCCTATCCCTTTGCATGTCTGATTTTTGAGTTTTATCCTCATTTAGAAAATAATCTATGCTTTTATTTCTGCTACCAAAGTGCATGGCCATACACCTCCCTACATTATATTCCATCTGCCACTTCTTTGCCCATTCTTTGCCCATGCAGACTCTCTGCTTCCTCAAAAGATCCTACACTGTGGTCCTTCCGCACTGAGCTGTTGTGGTAATAGCTGTGCTGATAACTTTTCTCAACCTTTCTTGCCCAGCACTGATCCCACAACTTATGGACTCAATTTCAAGGACTCTTCAACTCACGTTCTCGTTATTTATTTACTATTATTATTTTCATTTTGCAGTTTGTTGCCTTTTGCACATTGGTCGTTTGTCCCTTTGTATATTTTGTTTCTTTGTTCTACTGTGAATGCCTACAAGAAAATGAATCTCATAATAGTATACGGTGACATATATGGACTTTGATAATAAATGCATTTTGAATTTAATAGTGGCCACCACAGTCACAAATTTTAAAAAAGATTGTTTAAACTAAAAAAATACTTTATTCATAATAAAAATGGGAAGGTTACATAAATACGAAGTTGGACAGTGCCCTTTTAAATGGCTGATCCTCATTCGGACATTGCCCCTTTAAGAACAGTGGTTCTTGATTGGTCAAGAAAATGCTGCCTAAGCATATCCTCAGCCTATTAGGTACGTGGAGACATATGTTCATTTATTTAAAAAACCTTTATAGAGCGACCTATTTGCATTCCCACTTGCAGCATTCTGCACCATCTTAGTGGTAGACATAATTTTTAACCGCAAGCTTCCCCCCACTTTCGGTATTTCAACCTCAAGACTTACGGGACAAAACAAACACAGCCTTCTTGTCTGATCCAGGCGATTAAATATTCATAGAGTCTGTTTAAACAGATTGTCTTAACCCCTTCAGCTCCCACCTACAGTAACAAACCTACCACTTCACGTTGGAAAATTAATCATATCAAAATTGATCCCTGGAACACTGACAAGTAAAATTTATTAAATAGTTTCATAAATGTATTCTTTGAATGGGTGGCAGGGTAGAGATGAGTCTCTACTGAAGGAGGTATGAGATGCTCCTTCCCTCCGCTAGCCTGCAGCTCACCCTTGGGCAAATTGTAACACTGACTTACCCACCCTTGCGACTATGATTGCCTACGTCATACTATATGACACATAGCGATGATGATTTTCTTCGAATATTTTTATTTATTCGTGATAAAACAGTAGAAGACAGGGAAAAGACATAGGCTTGTGTGGAGCTGTAGAAATTGCTTGGTTTCAGGGATGTAAGAAGCTGCAGAGAGTGCTGGACTCGGCCCAGTACATTACAGGCATATCCCTCCCCACCATTGGTTGTATCT
The DNA here is from genome assembly GCF_030144855.1 of Hypanus sabinus. Lineage (NCBI taxonomy): Eukaryota > Metazoa > Chordata > Chondrichthyes > Myliobatiformes > Dasyatidae > Hypanus > Hypanus sabinus. The sequence goes on from NC_082707.1 coordinate 17,615,697, forward strand.
TCAGGAGACGCTGCCTCAAGAAGGCAACATCCATCATCAAAGATCCCCACTATCCAGGCCATGCCATCTCCTCATAGCTTCCCTTGAGCAGGATGTACAGAAGCATGAAGTCCCACACCACAAGGTTCAGGAACAACTATGTCCCTTTAACCATCTGGTTTTTGAACCAGATGGCAAAACCCTAATCACTGTGGTTTACCAGAACTGTAACCACTTTGATCACTTTGTATTCTTTCTTGTAAAGATTGTATATAATTTATGTGTAATTTATGTTTTTTTTGCTTGTGAATTCTGTATCTCTGATGCTATGTGCCTCTGACGTTGTTGTCGATGCAAATTTTCATATGCACGTCTTCATATATCGGGTCCTGATGAAGGAATTGTCCTGCAGCACACAGTGACCCTGTGATCGCTGTCTCAGAGGCCAACATCAGAACATCCTTCAAGAGGGTTGTGGTAAACCACTTATACCTGTCTGGACACGCCCCTCTGCTGACCGCTCCTGTGGCTCCTCCCACAGTCCAGGGCAGTCATCCGGCACGGACATGCTCCGTTTTACTGCTAATAAAAGCCTTCCAGTATTTACTCTACTTCTAGTCTTTTGGAGTTATTGATAGTGCATCAAGGGTGAACCTTTGCCAAGCTACAGGCCCTGGTGGTGTATCTGTCAGAGCTCTGAAAACCTGTGCCAACTAACTGGCAAGAATGTTTGAGGACATCTTCAGTCTCTCACTGCTGCAGTTGTGGGTTCCCACCTGCTTCAAAAGGGCATCATTCCAGTGCTCAAGAAGAGCACGTGAGCTGCCTCAATGGCTATCACCCAGTTGTTATTCACATCCACTGTGAGGAAATGCTTTGAGAGGTTGATCACGGCCAAAATCAACTCCTGCCTAAGCAAGGACCTGGACCCACCATAATTTGTCTATCACCACAGTAGGTCAACAGTTAATGCAATCTCACTGACTCTCCACTGGGTCACCGGAACAACAGCAATACCTATGTCAGGTTGCTGTTTATTGATTACAATTCAGTGTTCAACACCATCATACCCTCAGTACTGATCAACAAGCTCCAGAACCTGGGCCTCTGTACCTCCCTCTGCAACTGGTACCTCGACTTCCTCAACGGGAGACCACAGCTAGTGCAAATTGAAAATAACATCTCCTCCTCGCTGACAATCAACTCTGGAGCACTTAGTCCACTATTCTACACTATCTACACCCACGACTATGTGGTTAGGTACAGCTCAAACACCAACAATAAATCTGCCAATGACACAACTATTGTTGGCAGAATTTCACGATGACGAGGAGGGGTACAGAAGAAAGATAGATAAGCCAGATTAGTGGTGTCACAGCAAATATTTTGCATTCAACATCAGTAAGACCAAGGAATTTATTGTAGACTTCATTAAGGGGAAGCTGAGGGAACACACACCAGTCCTCATTGAACAGTGGAAAAGGTGAGCAGTTTCAAGTGGTGTCAACATCTCTGAAGATCTATCCTGGGCCCAATATACCGATGCGATTACAAAGTAGGCACAGCAGCTAAAGCTAAATTTCATTAGGAGTTCGAAGAGACTTGATATGTCAACAAAGACTATCAAATTCCTACAGATGTAACTGGTTGCATCACCATCTGGTATGAAGGGGGCCACTGCACAGGATTGGAAAAAGCTGCAGAAGATTGCAAACTCAGCCAGCTCCATCATGAGCACGAGCCTCCCCAGCATCAAGGACATCTTTAAAAGGTGATGTCTCAAAAATGTGGTATCCATTGTTAAGGTTCCTCATCACCCAGGACATGTTCTCTTCTCATTGCTACCATCAAGGAGGAGGTACAAGAGCCTAAAGACACACACTCAACATTTTAGGAACAGCTTCTTCCTTTTCACTACCAGATTTCTAAATGGACAATTAACCCATGTACTATATTTTTCTCACTATATTTTTCTTTTTTTTTCCCTCTTTTTCTGCACTACCAAGTATACCCTCCTGCTTGCTGCTTCCAGAGGAAGGTCCCTGTGTTCGAATGACCTCTCTCCCTGCTTTGATGCTGTGGGCAGATGGTGTTGGAGTAAGTTTTAATTGTTGCTGTTTGTGGATTGTGGGCTCTGATTCTCATTTATGACACTTTCTAGTTTCTGGTCGCTCCTGTTCTTTTGTTACTAGTTTGGGCAGTTTTGAATCAGGACAGCCTGCAGATATAGAGTACAGAGCAGAACTGAAACATGCCTTTTCATTTTGTGTTTTATATACTGTGTTTTTGCTCATTGTTCTGTTGCTGTTAAGCAATTTGTTTGATTTTATTTTCTTCCATGGTTCTTCTTTGATTTGTGGCTGTCTGTGGGGAAAACTAAGAACATAAGAACTAAGATTGGAGCAGGAGTAGGCCATATGGCCCCATCGAGCCTGCTCCACCATTCAATATCATGGCTGATCTGGCCATGGATTCATCTCCACCTACCTGCCTTTTCCCCGTAACCCCTAATTCCCCTACTATGTAAAAGTCTATCCAATCTTGTCTTAAATATATTTACTAAGGTAGCCTCCACTGCTTCACAGGGCAGAGAATTCCACAGATTCACTACTCTCTGGGAAAAGCAGTTCCTCTTCATCTCCATCCTAAATCTACTCCCCTGAACCTTGAGGATTTGTCCCCTAGTTCTAGTTTCACCTATCAGTGAAAACAACTTTCCTGCCTCATCTATCCCTTTCATAATTTTATATGTTTCTATAAAATCTCCTCTCATTAGTCTGAATTGCAGCAAGTGCAGTCCCAGGTGACTTAATACTCCTGATTGTCTAACCCCCCTCATCTCTGGAATCAACCTGGTGAACCTCCTCTGCACCACCTCCGTGCCAGTATATTCTTCCTCAAGTATGGAGACCAGAACTGCACACAGTACTCCAGGTGCAGCCTCACCAGTACACCTGTACAGTTGCAGCATAACCTTCTTGCTCTTAAATTCAATTCCTCTAGCAATGAAGACCAATGTTCCATTTGCCTTCTTGATAGCCCGCTGCACCTGCAAACCAACCTTTTGTGATTCATGCACAAGCACTCCCAAGTCTCTCTGCACAGCAGCATGCTGTAAATTTTTTACCATTTAAATAATATGACTAATTTCAGGGTTGTACGCAGCATATGTACTTTGATAATAAATGTACTTTGAAACTTTAATTTATTTTATGCATATATTGTGCATGTATATATATGCCCATTCTGTTTCTGAAAAATCGACTGTCTATTTCTCTCCATAGATGCTGCCTGACCCATTGAGTTCCTGCACTTAGTGTGTCATGCGTAGCTGTACTTGTGAATATGACAATAAACTGACATTGACTTTCTTGTAATCCACAGACTTTAACTCATAACTTGTCCATGGGTTCAAATCCTGCATTCGTCTCTAGCACAGTCACAGTGGCATAACGCAGAAACTGGTTCTTCAACCCAGAAGATCCAAACTGACCTTCATACTAGTTGGCAATCTGTAATTGGTTTATTATTGTGACATGCATCAAGAAACAATAAAAAGTTTTGTTTTAAAACATAGGACAGTGTAGATCCTTCATTATGGGTTTCAGTAACAGTATAGGTTTCAACATGGCACAGTACAGGCTCTTTGGCCCACAATGTTGTACCAACATTATAACCTACTCTAAGAGAACTTTAACCATTCCCTCCTACATTTTACTATCACTCCCCTAGTGTATCTGCCTCTACCACCCCTGGCAAGGTGTTCCACACACCCACCACTGACATCTGCTATCTCTTCAGCAACCTCTCTCAGGACTCTGGGGTGTAGTCCACCCGGTCCAGGTGACTTATCCACCTTAAGACCTTTGAGTTTGCCTAGCACTTCTCCCTTTGTAATAGCAATGGCACTCACTCCTGCTCCCTGACACTCACAGATCTCTGGCACACTGCTAGTGTCTTCCACAGTAAAGACAGATGCAAAGTACCCATTAAGATCATCTGCCATTTCTTTGTCCCCCATTACTACCTCACCAGCATCATTTTCCAGTGGTCTCTCAACTCTCACCACCCTTTTACTTTTTCTATAACTGAAAAAACTTTTGGTATCCTGCTTTATATAATCATTTAGCTTGCCCTCATATTTCATAATTTCCCTTCTTAGAGCAGTACAGAAGGCAAGAATGAATTTCATTCAGAGTTTGAAGTGATTTGGTTTGTCACCTAAAACACTTGAAAACTTCTATACATGTACCATGGAGAGCATTCTGACAGCCTGCATCACTGCCTGGTATGGGGGGGGGGGGGTGGGGGGGAGATACAGCACAGATCAAAAGAAGCTATGCAAAGTTGTAAAATTAGCTTCGACTTGAGTACTAGCCTCCAAGCCATCTTCAAGGAGTGATGCCTCAGAAAGGCGACGTTTATTATTAAAGACCCCCAGGTCAGGTCCTCTTCTCACTGTTATCATCAGGTAGGAGGTACAGAAGCCTAAAGGCACACACTCAGCGATTCAGAAACAGCTTCTTCCTCTCTGCTATACAATTCCTAAATGGACATTGATCCTGTGAACATTACCTCACTTTTTTATTATTTCTGTTTTGCACTATTTTTAATTTAAGTATTTAATATACGTATATATACTTGCTGTAATTGATTTACTTAAAACTTTTCTTTCTGTATTATCATGTATGCACTGTACTTCTGCTGCTAAGTTAACAATTTTCATGCTTTATTTATTTAATAAATTGATTATCAGAATTAGATCCAGGTTTAATCAGGATAATAAACCTGATTCTGATAATTGATTCATTAAATAAATAAAGTGTAATTGTACCTTGCAGGGTAATGTAGCAGCTCTATAAAACTCTGGTTGGAGCACACTTGGAACATTGTGTTCATGTCTGGAGGCCTCATTATAGGAAGGGCATGGAAGCTTTAGAGGAGATTTACCAGGTTGCGGCCTGGACTAGAGAGCATGAAGACAGTTTGAGTGAGCTCGGGTTTTTTTCTTTGGAGCAAAGGAGGATGAGGTGTTAGGTGGAAAGTATGTGTGTGTGTGGAGGGGGGTGGGTAAATTCCTCACACAGAGAGTGGTGGGTGTCTGGAAAGAGCTCCAGGGGTAATGTAGAGGCAGATACATTAGGCAACATGATGAAAGAAAAACTGGAGGGCCATGTTGGAGGGAAGGTTAGATTGATCTTAGAGCATTTTAAAAGGTCGGCACAACATCGTGGGCCAAAGAGCCTGTTGTGTGCTGTACCGTTCCAGGTTCTATGTTCTATGTACCCAACTCTACCTCTTAATCTTGGTAATAGTGACCTCTATGAAATTGTTGTAAGATTGGTTTATGAACATCAGTCAGTGAAGGGTATCAGAGACCATTTCTGAGTCGGCTACATGTGACTCCACAGCCTTCCTGGAAGGACTTAGATAGTCACATGGTTTAAGATCAATGATAGATGGGATTCGGCTATTGGCCATTCCCACCTCACTCAAATCCCGCTTATCGAACAGGCTTCAGACTGTCAAGATTCACCCAGTTGGTTAACGTTAGATTTCATTAGGGTAGTGGGTTTACACAGTTAGTCACGTGAGTGGATTTGGCCTCTGGGTTGAGTTATCGCAAACTGTTGAGAATCAACACCGAGTTCTGAGAGCTTGGATATATCTATAGTTTGTGGAGTCGCACCTCACCTTCCTGCTGGGCACTCTGCAGCTTGCTGGGCTTGAGAGCACATTTAGAAGTTTCAGTTAACTCACGTTTCCTGTTTGTGTCGGAACTGGACGGTTCTGCTGTCCGGTTCTCTGTCTGTCAAATAAGCTCAAGTTCACGTTTATTGTTATTCAACCATAGACATGGATACTGCCAAATAAAACATGGTAGGATAACTCACAAACAACACATGAAGTAATATTACCACAAAAAAAATTACAAATAATAAAATACTGTATATTCCAGAAAACTGATATTTCTTCAGCCATCACATGGAAGATGCCAAAACCTGCAGAGTCATTGATTCACACAGCATAGACACAGGCCCTTCAGCCCAACACATCCATGCTGACCATCAAGTTCTCATTGATGCTAATCCCATTTACCAGCACTTTGGCCACTCAGCGATTCAAACACTCACCCAGATGTTTCTTAAATGTTCTGAGAGTCTGCACCTCCACTACCTTCTCAAGCAGGGGTTCTAGATTCCAGACTATCCTCTGGGTGAAAATATTTCCTCCTCAAATCCCTTTAAAGCTCTTACTCCTCACCCTCAATCAACTACCTCTTGACTGTTCCATGCTGTTTTATTCTATGACACGGGAAGAGCAAGATTATTGAACACACTGAGTGGTGGATGCCTGCAACATGCTGCAGGGGATGGTTGCAAATAAGACAGAGGCATTTAAGAGGCTTTAGATAAGCACATATATATGAAGAAAATGGAGAGACTCAAGGAGAAGATATTAGGTACAATGAAAAAAAAATTACGACCTGGACCTAATAAAGAGGCCACTGAGTGTATGTTCAAGGTCTTCTGCTGCTGTAGTCCATCCACTTCAAGGTTTGACTGATGCTTTTCTGCAGACCACTCCTGTCAGCTGGAACCAGTCCTTTGACCTCTCTCGTTATCAGTTCTGTGTTTTCACCCACAGAACTGTCACTCACTGGTGTTTGTCTAGATCTTTTTTTGTCTTTTTGCACCATTCTCTGCAAACTCGAGAAACTGTTGTGCGTGAAAATCCCATGAGAGCAGCTGTTTCTGAGATACTCAAACCATCCCATCTGGCACCAACAATAAGTCCACAGTCAAATTCACTTAGTGTCAGTGCCTCCAGTTGAACTCTGTCTTTTTGTGTGTTTCCCCCTGGCTGTCAGTCTGTGGTTTTGTATAACCGTGTGGTCTTGTTTGTTTTCATGCCCCATGTGCTCCTGTCCCCCCTCCTGCTCTACTCCGGCCCCTGTATTACTGAGTACGCTGCCTCTCAACTATCTCCCAATATTACCTGTATTGTTGCCACCCGTGTCTCATTGTGCTCCACCTATCATCAGCCTCTCTATTTATTGCTCAGTGTATTTCAGTCCTGTGTTTTCACCTGTTTGTTGCCAGATTGTGCCAGTGAGTTTTCCTGAGCCTTTTCAGCATTCGCATCTGAACTCTGGCCATCTGAATATCGACTCTGCCTGATTCCTGATTCCGGTTTTTGGATTTCCCTAGAATTTTTGATCTCCACCTGAACTTTGACACCGACTCTGTTGTCCCTTTGGATTTGCTATTCAGTAAATATCACAGAGTGCACAGTACTTGGCCTATGATTGGGTCCCCTGCTTCAGCGTCCTGACATTTAGATCACATTGCATACTCATTCTGATGTTTGGTCTGAACAACAACTGAACCTCTTGACCATATGTACATGATTATATGTACTGAGCTGGCGCCACATGATTGGCTGATTAGATATTTGTATTAATGAGCAGGTGTACAGGTGTACCTACGAAGTTGGCCACTGATTGTATCTTCTATCTGTGTATTGAGGAAATGTTTCTCACGACCTACCCTCTCCACGTTTTCATAAGTTTGTATACCCCTTCAAGGTTTACATACCTCTATTAGCATCCACCCAGCCTCCCCTACTCCATGCTTAATCCAGTACAAAGAAAATTACAAGGATGTTACGTGGGCTTGAGGACCAGAGTAAAAGGGAGAGGTTGAATAGGTTCGGACTGTTCCCTAGAATGTAAGGGAAGAGGGGAGATTTGATAGAGATAAACAAAATTATGAGGGATATAGATAGGGTAAAGGCAAGTCGGCTTTTTCCACTGAGGTTGGCTGAGACTAGAACTGGAGGAAATAGGTTAAAGGTGAAAGATGGAATGTTTAAGAGGAAACTGAGGGGTGAGACTCTGCACTCAGAGGGTGGTGAGGGCATGAAAAGAGCTGCCAGCAGAAGTGGTTGATGGCAGTTGATTGCATAAAGTTGAACAAGTATTTGGAGGTAAGGCGAACAGTGGGCTAAGATCCAGGTGCACGTAAATGGGAACTGGCAACATAACAGTTCCACATGGACTAGACTGGCCAAAGGGCCTGCTTCTACCCTGCAGTTTTCTGTGACTTTGCCTTTAGGGATTTTCCAGAGTTATAGACTTGGCACAAATAACCAGGGAGCAGGGATAATAATTGACTAGTGTATGGGTCAGTTAAAGAAATTGATATGATATACAGGGAAGACCATAAGGCCTCGGAGCATAATTAAGCTCATCGTCTCTTGCACCATGCCATTGTGGCTGATTTATTATCCCCCACAACTCCTTTTCCTGCCTTCTCCTCATAACGCTTGACTCGCTTATTAATCAGGAAACTATCAACTTCCTCTTTAAGTATACTCAATGACTTGGCCTCCACAGCCGTCTCAGGCAATGAATTCCATAGATTAACCAGCATTTTGCTAATGAAATTCCTCCTCATCTCTGTTCTGAAGGGACATACTTCCATTCTGAGGCTGCGCACTCTGGTCCTAGACTCTCCCACTGTAGGGAACTTACTCTCCACAGCTCGCTCTAGGCCATTCAATATTCAATAAGTTTCAGTGAGAACTCCCCCCCCCCCCACTTTCTTCTGAACTCCACTGAGTTCAGGCCCAGAGCCATCAAACACTTCTCATACGTTAATCCTTTCATTCCCAGTATCATTCTTGTGAACCTCACTGGATCCTCTCTTATGCCGAGACATCTTTTCTTAGATAAGTGGGCCAAAATTGCTCACAGTACTCCAGTCTGACCAATGCCTTATGAAGCTTCAGCATTACATCCTCACTCCTGAAATGAATACTAACAAGTCTCATCTTTATAGCTCAGCTTCCCAGCTGAGTGGCATCTTTATCTACAGCAGGTTGTCCAAAACTGAATGAAGGCAATTTTGGTAGTCCACAGGTGCTTTCATGTGCAGCTCTCTGAAATAGTTATAACATGGCTCACAGTGAGTCACATCACCCTGGCTGAGCAATGACTGTTGCCAGGGTTGTTGGTGCATGTTCTGGCCCATAACCATGCCAGGCAACATTATCACAGAACACGCCTCTCAAGAATATCTCCGAGACTTTCAGATAGTTAATGATTCAAATGTTAAATATTGATTTTTCATTTTGAATGGGATTAAACAATGCATGGTTGCACTATGACTAAGAGAGACTATGTCTGGAAAATTCTGATGTCAACTTATTTTATAAGCCCCAGGATGTTGATTTATTATTTTGTCACTTCTGTTAACAAAATATCTGGGGTGCCATGTTAGTGTAGCAGTTAACGCGACACTATTACAGTTCAGAGTTTAACTCCACCGCTGTCTGTAAGGAGTTTGTAAATTCTTCCCATGATTACACGGGTTTCCTCCAGGTACTCTGGTTTCCTCCCACAGTCCAATGACATACCGGTTAATAGGTTAATTAGTCATTGTGAAATGTCCTGTGATTAGCCCAGTATTAAGTAGGTGGGCTGTTGGGTGGCACAGATCATTCGGCCAAAAAGGCCTGTTCCACGCAATATCTCTAAACCAATAAATAAATAAATAGATAGCTAACTTTAGAGGACAACTAACAAACAAAAATATAGAAGCAAGATTAGGCCAAGTGGCCTCTCAATCTTCTTCAACAAGATCATGGCTAATATATTACCTCAATTCCATTCCCCTTTCACAAAACCATATCCCAGCATTCTTTTAATATACATAAACCATAATGTTGGTGCATGGTCAAGTGGTTAGGGCGTTGGTCTAGTGATCTGAAGGTCGCTAATTCGAGCCTCTGCTAAGGCAATGTGTTGTGTCTGAGCAAGGCACTTAACCACCCATTGCTCTGTGATGACATCGGTGCCAAGCTGTATCAGCCCTTGACATTCCCTTGAACAACATCGGTGGAGTGGAGAGGGGAGACTTGCAGCATGGGCAACTGCCGGTCTTCCATACAAACCTGCCCAGGCCTGCGACCTGCAAACTTTCCCAGGCGCAAATCCATGGTCTCTCGAGACTAATGGATGCCTATTATAATTGTATTGAATGAGCTCAACAGCTGAGTCTCCACAGCGCTCTTTGCATTGAGTATTCCAAAGACTCACCCACCACTGAGAGAACAAAACGGCTCTGCACCTCACTTTGAAGAAGGTCACTTTGAGACAGTGGCCTTCTGGTTGTAGTCCCCTCAGCCAGTGGAACCTCCACTCCAAAACTACTCCATCAAACCCACCAAGAGGAGACACAAGAGATGCTGGAAGCTGGAAAAAAAAGTCAAATTGTTGGAACATCTCATTAGTTTGAACAGGGTCTGCAGATAGGAAGAAATGTATGGTCCCTTTCTCAACACTAAGCATTAATCATCCATGATACTTGATACTTTGAGTTTTTCCAGGACTTTTTGAAAAACCCACTAAGAGTTTTAAGCACAAGAGCTTCTGCAGATGCTGGAAATCCTGAGCAACACATACGGAATGCTGAAGGAGACGCTGTGGTAGCGTAGCCGTTAGCACTCAGGGCATTCTGGTGTTTGGAGTTCAATTCTGGCACTGCTTTGTAAAGGGTCTCCATATGTCCTCCCTGTGGAATGCATGGGCCTTCCCCTACAGCTCCAGTCTGAAGACAAAGTGGGCAGGTGAATTGGCCATTGTAAATTATCCAGTGATTCGGTTAGGGTTATTCAAGGTTGTGAGGTCGCTGGGATGGTGCGGCTTAAAGGGCTGGAAGGACAATTTGCGCTGAATCACTAAATAAAATAATAAATAAAACTCAGCAAGTCAGACAGCCTGTGTGGAGAGGAATAAACAGTCAACGTTCCAGGCTGAAACCCTTGATTGCGACGAGAAAGGAAGGGGACAGATATCAAAATAAGAAGGTGGGTGGGGGGGAGGAGTACAAGTTGGGCAGGGGGTGGGTGAAACCAGGTGAGGGGAGTGTTGTTAGGTGGTGGTGAAGATACAATCTGGGAGGAGGATAGGTAGAAGAGGTAAAGGGCTGTAGCGGGAGGACAGTGGATGATGAAGAAAGGAAGGAAGAGCAGCACGACAGGAAGGTGATGGGCTGGTGAGGAGAAGAAAAGGGGCAAATTGGGGAGGAATATCCAGATGTTAGAGAAATTGATCTTCATGCTGTCAGGCTAGAGGCTACCCAGACAGAATGAGAGGTGTCGTCCTTCGCCTGAGTTTCGCCTCATTGTGGCAGAAGAGGAAGCGATGGAGCGATATGTAGGTCTAGGAAAAGGAAGTTGAAATGAAATGGGTAGCCAGCGGGAGAACTTCCCTTTTGTGGTGGACAGAGCTTAAATTGTGGTGCCACTGGGAAACAGTACCGCTGGGGATGGGTCTGTCACTGTATAACACTGGGGTACAGTTACGGTGGGGATGGGTCTGAAACTGTATAACACAGGGGTACAGTACCGGTGGGGGTAGGTCTGTCACTGTATAACACAGGGGTACATTACCAGTGTGGATGGGTCTGTCACTGTATAACACTGGGGTACAGTTACGGTGGGGATGGGTCTGTAACTGTATAACACAGGGGTACAGTACCGGTGGGGATGGATCTGTCACTGTATAACACAGGGGTACATTACCAGTGGGGATGGGTCTGTCACTGTATAACACAGGGGTACAGTACTGGTGGGGATGGGTCTGTCACTGTATAACACAGGGGTACAGTACTTGTGGGGATGGATCTGTCACTGTATAACACAGGGGTACAGTACTGGTGGGGATGGGTCTGTCACTGTATAACACAGGGGTACAGTACCGGTGGGGATGGATCTGTCACTGTATAACACAGGGGTACATTACCAGTGGGGATGGGTCTGTCACTGTATAACACAGGGGTACAGTACTGGTGGGGATGGGTCTGTCACTGTATAACACAGGGGAACAGTACTGGTGGGGATGGATCTGTCACTGTATAACACAGGGGTACATTACCAGTGGGGATGGGTCTGTCACTGTATAACACAGGGGAACAGTACTGGTGGGGATGGGTCTGTCACTGTATAACACCAGGGTACATTACCAGTGGGGATGGGTCTGTCACTGTATAACACCGGAGTACAGTACCGGTGGGGATGGGTCTGTCACTGTATAACACAGGGGTACAGTACCGGTGGGGATGGGTCTGTCACTGCATAACACAGGGGAACAGTACTGGTGGGGATGGGTCTGTCACTGTATAACACAGGGGAACAGTACTGGTGGGGATGGATCTGTCACTGTAAAACACAGGGGTACAGTACCGGTGGGGATGGGTCTGTCACTGTATAACACAGGGGTACAGTACCGGTGGTGATGGGTCTGTCACTGTATAACACCAGGGTACATTACCGGTGGGGATGGGTCTGTCATTGTATAACACAGGGGTACAGTACCGGTGGTGATGGGTCTGTCACTGTATAACACAGGGGTACATTACCAGTGGGGATGGGTCTGTCACTGCATAACACAGGGGTACAGTACCGGTGGGGATGGGTCTGTCACTGTATAACACAGGGGTACAGTACCGGTGGTGATGGGTCTGTCACTGTATAACACCAGGGTACATTACCGGTGGGGATGGGTCTATCATTGTATAACACAGGGGAACAGTACTGGTGGGGATGGGTCTGTCACTGTATAACACAGGGGAACAGTACTGGTGGGGATGGGTCTGTCACTGTATAACACCAGGGTACATTACCAGTGGGGATGGGTCTGTCACTGTATAACACCGGAGTACAGTACCGGTGGGGATGGGTCTGTCACTGTATAACACAGGGGTACAGTACCGGTGGGGATGGGTCTGTCACTGTATAACACAGGGGTACAGTACCGGTGGGGATGGGTCTGTCACTGTATAACACCAGGGTACATTACCGGTGGGGATGGGTCTGTCATTGTATAACACAGGGGAACAGTACCGGTGGGGATGGGTCTGTCACTGTATAACACAGGGGAACAGTACTGGTGGGGATGGGTCTGTCACTGTATAACACAGGGCTACAGTACTTGTGGGGATGGGTCTGTCACTGTATCACACAGGGGTACAGTACCAGTGGGGATGGAACTGTCACTGTATAATACAGGGGTACAGTACCGGTGTGGATGGGTCTGTTACTGTATAACACCAGGGTTCATTACCGGTGGGGATGGGTCTGTCACTGTATAACACTGGGGTACAGTTACGGTGGGGATGGGTCTGTCACTGTATAACACAGGGGTACAGTACCGGTGGGGATTCAACTGTCACTGTATAACACTGGGGTACAGTACTGGTGGGGATAGAACTGTCACTGTATAACACAGGGGTACAGTACCGGTGGGGATGGGGCTGTCACTGTATAACACAGGGGTACAGTACCGGTGGGGATAGAACTGTCACTGTATAACACAGGGGTACAGTACCGGTGGGGATGGGTCTGTCACTGTATAACACAGGGGTACAGTACCAGTGGGGATGGGTCTGTCACTGTATAACACAGGGGTACAGTACCGGTGGGGATTCAACTGTCACTGTATAACACTGGGGTACAGTACTGGTGGGGATAGAACTGTCACTGTATAACACAGGGGTACAGTACCGGTGGGGATGGGGCTGTCACTGTATAACACAGGGGTACAGTTACGGTGGGGATGGGTCTGTCACTGTATAACACAGGGGTACAGTACCGGTGGGGATTCAACTGTCACTGTATAACACTGGGGTACAGTACTGGTGGGGATAGAACTGTCACTGTATAACACAGGGGTACAGTACCGGTGGGGATGGGGCTGTCACTGTATAACACAGGGGTACAGTACCGGTGGGGATAGAACTGTCACTGTATAACACAGGGGTACAGTACCGGTGGGGATGGGTCTGTCACTGTATAACACAGGGGTACAGTACCAGTGGGGATGGATCTGTCACTGTATAACACAGGGTACATTACCAGTGGGGATGGGTCTGTCACTGTATAACACAGGGGTACAGTACTGGTGGGGATGGGTCTGTCACTGTATAACACAGGGGAACAGTACTGGTGGGGATGGATCTGTCACTGTATAACACAGGGGTACATTACCAGTGGGGATGGGTCTGTCACTGTATAACACAGGGGAACAGTACTGGTGGGGATGGGTCTGTCACTGTATAACACCAGGGTACATTACCAGTGGGGATGGGTCTGTCACTGTATAACACCGGAGTACAGTACCGGTGGGGATGGGTCTGTCACTGTATAACACAGGGGTACAGTACCGGTGGGGATGGGTCTGTCACTGCATAACACAGGGGAACAGTACTGGTGGGGATGGGTCTGTCACTGTATAACACAGGGGAACAGTACTGGTGGGGATGGATCTGTCACTGTATAACACAGGGGTACAGTACCGGTGGGGATGGGTCTGTCACTGTATAACACAGGGGTACAGTACCGGTGGTGATGGGTCTGTCACTGTATAACACCAGGGTACATTACCGGTGGGGATGGGTCTGTCATTGTATAACACAGGGGTACAGTACCGGTGGTGATGGGTCTGTCACTGTATAACACAGGGGTACATTACCAGTGGGGATGGGTCTGTCACTGCATAACACAGGGGTACAGTACCGGTGGGGATGGGTCTGTCACTGTATAACACAGGGGTACAGTACCGGTGGTGATGGGTCTGTCACTGTATAACACCAGGGTACATTACCGGTGGGGATGGGTCTATCATTGTATAACACAGGGGAACAGTACTGGTGGGGATGGGTCTGTCACTGTATAACACAGGGGAACAGTACTGGTGGGGATGGGTCTGTCACTGTATAACACCAGGGTACATTACCAGTGGGAATGGGTCTGTCACTGTATAACACCGGAGTACAGTACCGGTGGGGATGGGTCTGTCACTGTATAACACAGGGGTACAGTACCGGTGGGGATGGGTCTGTCACAGTATAACACAGGGGTACAGTACCGGTGGGGATGGGTCTGTCACTGTATAACACCAGGGTACATTACCGGTGGGGATGGGTCTGTCATTGTATAACACAGGGGAACAGTACCGGTGGGGATGGGTCTGTCACTGTATAACACAGGGGAACAGTACTGGTGGGGATGGGTCTGTCACTGTATAACACAGGGCTACAGTACTTGTGGGGATGGGTCTGTCACTGTATAACACAGGGGTACAGTACCAGTGGGGATGGAACTGTCACTGTATAATACAGGGGTACAGTACCGGTGTGGATGGGTCTGTTACTGTATAACACCAGGGTTCATTACCTGTGGGGATGGGTCTGTCACTGTATAACACTGGGGTACAGTTACGGTGGGGATGGGTCTGTCACTGTATAACACAGGGGTACAGTACCGGTGGGGATTCAACTGTCACTGTATAACACTGGGGTACAGTACTGGTGGGGATAGAACTGTCACTGTATAACACAGGGGTACAGTACCGGTGGGATGGGGCTGTCACTGTATAACACAGGGGTACAGTACCGGTGGGGATAGAACTGTCACTGTATAACACAGGGGTACAGTACCGGTGGGGATGGGTCTGTCACTGTATAACACAGGGGTACAGTACCAGTGGGGATGGGTCTGTCACTGTATAACACAGGGGTACAGTACCGGTGTGGATGGGTCTGTTACTGTATAACACAGGGGTATAGTACCGGTGGGGATGGGTCTGTCATTGTACAACACTGGGGTACAGTACCACTGGGGATGGGTCTGTAACTGTATAACACTGGGGTACAGTACCGCTGGGGATGGGTCTGTAACTGTATAACACAGAGGTACAGTACCGGTGGGGATGGGTCTGTCACTATATAACACAGGGGTACAGTACTGGTGGGGATGGGTCTGTCACTGTATAACACAGGGGTACAGTACCGGTGGGGATGGGTCTGTCACTATATAACACAGGGGTACAGTACCGGTGGGGATGGGTCTGTAACTGTATAACACAGGGGTACAGTACCGGTGGGGATGGGTCTGTCACTGTATAACACAGGGGTACAGTACCAGTGGGGATGGAACTGTCACTTTATAACACAGGGGAACAATACTGGTGGGGATGGGTCTGTCACTGTATAACACAGGGGAACAATACTGGTGGGGATGGGTCTGTCATTGTATAACACAGGGGAACAGTACTGGTGGGGATGGATCTGTCACTGTATAACACTGGGGAACAGTACTGGTGGGGATGGGTCTGTCACTGTATAACACAGGGGAACAGTACTGGTGGGGATGGATCTGTCACTGTATAACACAGGGGTACAGTACCGGTGGGGATGGATCTGTCACTGTATAACACAGGGGTACAGTACTGGTGGGGATAGGTCTGTCACTGTATAGCACAGTGGAACAGTACTGGTGGGGATGGGTCTGTCACTGTATAACACAGGGGTACAGTACCAGTGGGGATGGAACTGTCACTGTATAATACAGGGGTACAGTACCAGTGGGGATGGGTCTGTCACTGTATAACACAGGGGTACAGTACCGGTGGGGATGGGTCTGTCACTGTATAACACAGGGATACAGTACTTGTGGGGATGGGTCTGTCACTGTATAACACTGGGGTACAGTACCGCTGGGGATGGGTCTGTAACTGTATAACACTGGGGTACAGTACCAGTGGGGTTGGAACTGTCACTGTATAATACAGGGGTACAGTACCAGTGGGGATGGAACTGTCACTGTATAATACAGGGGTACAGTACCGGTGTGGATGGGTCTGTTACTGTATAACACTGGGGTACAGTACCGGTGGGGATGGGTCTGTCACTGTATAACACAGGGGAACAGTACTGGTGGGGATGGATCTGTCACTGTATAACACAGGGGTACAGTACCAGTGGGGATGGAACTGTCACTGTATAATACAGGGGTACAGTACTGGTGTGGATGGGTCTGTTACTGTATAACACTGGGGTACAGTTACGGTGGGGATGGGTCTGTCACTGTATAACACAGGGGTACAGTACCAGTGTGGATCGGTCTGTTACTGTATAACACTGGGGTACAGTTACGGTGGGGATGGGTCTGTCACTGTATAACACAGGGGAACAGTACTGGTGGGGATGGATCTGTCACTGTATAACACAGGGGTACAGTACCAGTGGGGATGGAACTGTCACTGTATAATACAGGGGTACAGTACCGGTGTGGATGGGTCTGTTACTGTATAACACTGGGGTACAGTTACGGTGGGGATGGGTCTGTCACTGTATAACACAGGGGTACAGTACCAGTGTGGATCGGTCTGTCACTGTATAACACAGGGGTACAGTACTGGTGGGGATGGGTCTGTCACTGTATAACACAGGGGTACAGTACCGGTTGTGATGGGTCTGTCACTGTATAATACAGGGGTACAATACCGGTGTGGATGGAACTGTCACTGTATAATACAGGGGTACAGTACCGGTGTGGATGGGTCTGTTACTGTATAACACTGGGGTACAGTTACGGTGGGGATGGGTCTGTCACTGTATAACACAGGGGTACAGTACCAGTGGGGATGGGTCTGTCACTGTATAACACAGGGGTACAGTACTGGTGGGGATGGGTCTGTCACTGTATAACACAGGGGAACAGTACTGGTGGGGATGGATCTGTCACTGTATAACACAGGGGTACATTACCAGTGGGGATGGGTCTGTCACTGTATAACACAGGGGTACAGTACTGGTGGGGATGGGTCTGTCACTGTATAACACAGGGATACAGTACCGGTGGGGATGGGTCTGTCACTGTATAACACAGGGGTACAGTACTGGTGGGGATGGGTCTGTCACTGTATAACACCAGGGTACATTACCGGTGGGGATGGGTCTATCATTGTATAACACAGGGGAACAGTACTGGTGGGGATGGATCTGTCACTGTATAACACAGGGGTACAGTACTGGTGGGGATGGGTCTGTCACTGTATAACAAAGGGGAAAAGTACTGGTGGGGATGGGTCTGTCACTGTATAACACTGGGGTACAGTCCTGGTGGGGATGGGTCTGTCACTGTATAACACAGGGGAACAGTACTGTTGGGGATGGGTCTGTCACTGTATAACACCAGGGTACATTACCAGTGGGGATGGGTCTGTCACTGTATAACACCGGAGTACAGTACCGGTGGGGATAGGTCTGTCACTGTATAACACAGGGGTACAGTACCGGTGGGGATGGGTCTGTCACTGCATAACACAGGGGAACAGTACTGGTGGGGATGGGTCTGTCACTGTATAACACAGGGGAACAGTACTGGTGGGGATGGATCTGTCACTGTATAACACAGGGGTACAGTACCGGTGGGGATGGGTCTGTCACTGTATAACACAGGGGTACAGTACCGGTGGTGATGGGTCTGTCACTGTATAACACCAGGGTACATTACCGGTGGGGATGGGTCTGTCATTGTATAACACAGGGGTACAGTACCGGTGGTGATGGGTCTGTCACTGTATAACACAGGGGTACATTACCAGTGGGGATGGGTCTGTCACTGCATAACACAGGGGAACAGTACTGGTGGGGATGGGTCTGTCACTGTATAACACAGGGGAACAGTACTGGTGGGGATGGATCTGTCACTGTATAACACAGGGGTACAGTACCGGTGGGGATGGGTCTGTCACTGTATAACACAGGGGTACAGTACCGGTGGTGATGGGTCTGTCACTGTATAACACCAGGGTACATTACCGGTGGGGATGGGTCTATCATTGTATAACACAGGGGAACAGTACTGGTGGGGATGGGTCTGTCACTGTATAACACAGGGGAACAGTACTGGTGGGGATGGGTCTGTCACTGTATAACACCAGGGTACATTACCGGTGGGGATGGGTCTGTCACTGTATAACACAGGGGTACAGTACCGGTGGGGATGGGTCTGTCACTGTATAACACAGGGGTACAGTACCGGTGGGGATGGGTCTGTCACTGTATAACATCAGGGTACATTACCGGTGGGGATGGGTCTGTCATTGTATAACACAGGGGAACAGTACCGGTGGGGATGGGTCTGTCACTGTATAACACAGGGGTACAGTACTGTTGGGGATGGGTCTGTCACTGTATAACACAGGGGTACAGTACCGGTGGGGATGGGTCTATCACTGTATAACACCAGGGTTCATTACCAGTGGGGGTGGGTCTGTCACTGTATAACACTGGGGTACAGTACCGCTGGGGATGGGTCTGTCACTGTATAACACAGGGGTACAGTACCGGTGGGGATGGGTCTGTCACTATATAACACAGGGGTACAGCACCGGTGGGGATGGGTCTGTCACTGTATAACACAGGGGAACAATACTAGTGGGGATGGATCTGTCACTGTATAACACAGGGGAACAATACTGGTGGGGATGGGTCTGTCACTGTATAACACAGGGGAACAATACTGGTGGGGATGGGTCTGTCATTGTATAACACAGGGGAACAGTACTGGTGGGGATGGATCTGTCACTGTATAACACAGGGGAACAGTACTGGTGGGGATGGGTCTGTCACTGTATAACACAGGGGAACAGTATTGGTGGGGATGGATCTGTCACTGTATAACACAGGGGTACAGTACCGGTGGGGATGGATCTGTCACTGTATAACACAGGGGTACAGTACCGGTGGGGTTAGGTCTGTCACTGTATAACACAGGGGAACAGTACTGGTGGGGATGGGTCTGTCACTGTATAACACAGGGGTACAGTACTGGTGGGGATGGTTCTGTCACTGTATAACACAGGGGTACAGTACCGGTGGGGACAGGTCTGTAACTGTATAACACTGGGGTACAGTTACGGTGGGGATGGGTCTGTCACTGTATAACACAGGGGTACTGTACCGGTGGGGATGGGTCTGTCACTGTATAACACTGGGGTACAGTACCAGTGGGGACAGGTCTGTAACTGTATAACACTGGGGTACAGTTACGGTTGGGATGGGTCTGTCACTGTATAACACAGGGGTACAGTACTGGTGGGGATGGGTCTGTCACTGTATAACACAGGGCTACAGTACTGGTGGGGATGGGTCTGTCACTGTATAACACAGGGGTACAGTACCAGTGGGGATGGAACTGTCACTGTATAATACAGGGGTACAGTACCGGTGTGGATGGGTCTGTTACTGTATAACACCAGGGTTCATTACCGGTGGGGATGGGTCTGTCACTGTATAACACTGGGGTACAGTTACGGTGGGGATGGGTCTGTCACTGTATAACACAGGGGAACAATACTAGTGGGGATGGATCTGTCACTGTATAACACAGGGGAACAATACTGGTGGGGATGGGTCTGTCACTGTATAACACAGGGGAACAATACTGGTGGGGATGGGTCTGTCATTGTATAACACAGGGGAACAGTACCGGTGGGGATGGGTCTGTCACTGTATAACACAGGGGTACAGTACTGTTGGGGATGGGTCTGTCACTGTATAACACAGGGGTACAGTACCGGTGGGGGTGGGTCTATCACTGTATAACACCAGGGTTCATTACCGGTGGGGGTGGGTCTGTCACTGTATAACACTGGGGTACAGTACCGCTGGGGATGGGTCTGTCACTGTATAACACAGGGGTACAGTACCGGTGGGGATGGGTCTGTCACTATATAACACAGGGGTACAGCACCGGTGGGGATGGGTCTGTCACTGTATAACACCAGGGTACATTACCGGTGGGGATGGGTCTATCATTGTATAACACAGGGGAACAGTACTGGTGGGGATGGATCTGTCACTGTATAACACAGGGGTACAGTACTGGTGGGGATGGGTCTGTCACTGTATAACACAGGGGAACAGTACTGGTGGGGATGGGTCTGTCACTGTATAACACTGGGGTACAGTCCTGGTGGGGATGGGTCTGTCACTGTATAACACAGGGGAACAGTACTGTTGGGGATGGGTCTGTCACTGTATAACACCAGGGTACATTACCAGTGGGGATGGGTCTGTCATTGTATAACACCGGAGTACAGTACCGGTGGGGATAGGTCTGTCACTGTATAACACAGGGGTACAGTACCGGTGGGGATGGGTCTGTCACTGCATAACACAGGGGAACAGTACTGGTGGGGATGGGTCTGTCACTGTATAACACAGGGGAACAGTACTGGTGGGGATGGATCTGTCACTGTATAACACAGGGGTACAGTACCGGTGGGGATGGGTCTGTCACTGTATAACACAGGGGTACAGTACCGGTGGTGATGGGTCTGTCACTGTATAACACCAGAGTACATTACCGGTGGGGATGGGTCTGTCATTGTATAACACAGGGGTACAGTACCGGTGGTGATGGGTCTGTCACTGTATAACACAGGGGTACATTACCAGTGGGGATGGGTCTGTCACTGCATAACACAGGGGAACAGTACTGGTGGGGATGGGTCTGTCACTGTATAACACAGGGGAACAGTACTGGTGGGGATGGATCTGTCACTGTATAACACAGGGGTACAGTACCGGTGGGGATGGGTCTGTCACTGTATAACACAGGGGTACAGTACCGGTGGTGATGGGTCTGTCACTGTATAACACCAGGGTACATTACCGGTGGGGATGGGTCTATCATTGTATAACACAGGGGAACAGTACTGGTGGGGATGGGTCTGTCACTGTATAACACAGGGGAACAGTACTGGTGGGGATGGGTCTGTCACTGTATAACACCAGGGTACATTACCGGTGGGGATGGGTCTGTCACTGTATAACGCAGGGGTACAGTACCGGTGGGGATGGGTCTGTCACTGTATAACACAGGGGTACAGTACCGGTGGGGATGGGTCTGTCACTGTATAACATCAGGGTACATTACCGGTGGGGATGGGTCTGTCATTGTATAACACAGGGGAACAGTACCGGTGGGGATGGGTCTGTCACTGTATAACACAGGGGTACAGTACTGTTGGGGATGGGTCTGTCACTGTATAACACAGGGGTACAGTACCGGTGGGGATGGGTCTATCACTGTATAACACCAGGGTTCATTACCAGTGGGGGTGGGTCTGTCACTGTATAACACTGGGGTACAGTACCGCTGGGGATGGGTCTGTCACTGTATAACACAGGGGTACAGTACCGGTGGGGATGGGTCTGTCACTATATAACACAGGGGTACAGCACCGGTGGGGATGGGTCTGTCACTGTATAACACAGGGGAACAATACTAGTGGGGATGGATCTGTCACTGAATAACACAGGGGAACAATACTGGTGGGGATGGGTCTGTCACTGTATAACACAGGGGAACAATACTGGTGGGGATGGGTCTGTCATTGTATAACACAGGGGAACAGTACTGGTGGGGATGGATCTGTCACTGTATAACACAGGGGAACAGTACTGGTGGGGATGGGTCTGTCACTGTATAACACAGGGGAACAGTATTGGTGGGGATGGATCTGTCACTGTATAACACAGGGGTACAGTACCGGTGGGGATGGATCTGTCACTGTATAATACAGGGGTACAGTACTGGTGTGGATGGGTCTGTTACTGTATAACACTGGGGTACAGTTACGGTGGGGATGGGTCTGTCACTGTATAACACAGGGGTACAGTACCAGTGGGGATGGAACTGTCACTGTATAATACAGGGGTACAGTACCGGTGTGGATGGGTCTGTTACTGTATAACACTGGGGTACAGTTACGGTGGGGATGGGTCTGTCACTGTATAACACAGGGGTACAGTACCAGTGTGGATCGGTCTGTCACTGTATAACACAGGGGTACAGTACTGGTGGGGATGGGTCTGTCACTGTATAACACAGGGGTACAGTACCGGTTGTGATGGGTCTGTCACTGTATAATACAGGGGTACAATACCGGTGTGGATGGAACTGTCACTGTATAATACAGGGGTACAGTACCGGTGTGGATGGGTCTGTTACTGTATAACACTGGGGTACAGTTACGGTGGGGATGGGTCTGTCACTGTATAACACAGGGGTACAGTACCAGTGGGGATGGGTCTGTCACTGTATAACACAGGGGTACAGTACTGGTGGGGATGGGTCTGTCACTGTATAACACAGGGGAACAGTACTGGTGGGGATGGATCTGTCACTGTATAACACAGGGGTACATTACCAGTGGGGATGGGTCTGTCACTGTATAACACAGGGGTACAGTACTGGTGGGGATGGGTCTGTCACTGTATAACACAGGGATACAGTACCGGTGGGGATGGGTCTGTCACTGTATAACACAGGGGTACAGTACTGGTGGGGATGGGTCTGTCACTGTATAACACCAGGGTACATTACCGGTGGGGATGGGTCTATCATTGTATAACACAGGGGAACAGTACTGGTGGGGATGGATCTGTCACTGTATAACACAGGGGTACAGTACTGGTGGGGATGGGTCTGTCACTGTATAACACAGGGGAACAGTACTGGTGGGGATGGGTCTGTCACTGTATAACACTGGGGTACAGTCCTGGTGGGGATGGGTCTGTCACTGTATAACACAGGGGAACAGTACTGTTGGGGATGGGTCTGTCACTGTATAACACCAGGGTACATTACCAGTGGGGATGGGTCTGTCACTGTATAACACCGGAGTACAGTACCGGTGGGGATAGGTCTGTCACTGTATAACACAGGGGTACAGTACCGGTGGGGATGGGTCTGTCACTGCATAACACAGGGGAACAGTACTGGTGGGGATGGGTCTGTCACTGTATAACACAGGGGAACAGTACTGGTGGGGATGGATCTGTCACTGTATAACACAGGGGTACATTACCAGTGGGGATGGGTCTGTCACTGTATAACACAGGGGTACAGTACTGGTGGGGATGGGTCTGTCACTGTATAACACAGGGATACAGTACCGGTGGGGATGGGTCTGTCACTGTATAACACAGGGGTACAGTACTGGTGGGGATGGGTCTGTCACTGTATAACACCAGGGTACATTACCGGTGGGGATGGGTCTATCATTGTATAACACAGGGGAACAGTACTGGTGGGGATGGATCTGTCACTGTATAACACAGGGGTACAGTACTGGTGGGGATGGGTCTGTCACTGTATAACACAGGGGAAAAGTACTGGTGGGGATGGGTCTGTCACTGTATAACACTGGGGTACAGTCCTGGTGGGGATGGGTCTGTCACTGTATAACACAGGGGAACAGTACTGTTGGGGATGGGTCTGTCACTGTATAACACCAGGGTACATTACCAGTGGGGATGGGTCTGTCACTGTATAACACCGGAGTACAGTACCGGTGGGGATAGGTCTGTCACTGTATAACACAGGGGTACAGTACCGGTGGGGATGGGTCTGTCACTGCATAACACAGGGGAACAGTACTGGTGGGGATAGGTCTGTCACTGTATAACACAGGGGAACAGTACTGGTGGGGATGGATCTGTCACTGTATAACACAGGGGTACAGTACCGGTGGGGATGGGTCTGTCACTGTATAACACAGGGGTACAGTACCGGTGGTGATGGGTCTGTCACTGTATAACACCAGGGTACATTACCGGTGGGGATGGGTCTGTCATTGTATAACACAGGGGTACAGTACCGGTGGTGATGGGTCTGTCACTGTATAACACAGGGGTACATTACCAGTGGGGATGGGTCTGTCACTGCATAACACAGGGGAACAGTACTGGTGGGGATGGGTCTGTCACTGTATAACACAGGGGAACAGTACTGGTGGGGATGGATCTGTCACTGTATAACACAGGGGTACAGTACCGGTGGGGATGGGTCTGTCACTGTATAACACAGGGGTACAGTACCGGTGGTGATGGGTCTGTCACTGTATAACACCAGGGTACATTACCGGTGGGGATGGGTCTATCATTGTATAACACAGGGGAACAGTACTGGTGGGGATGGGTCTGTCACTGTATAACACAGGGGAACAGTACTGGTGGGGATGGGTCTGTCACTGTATAACACCAGGGTACATTACCGGTGGGGATGGGTCTGTCACTGTATAACACAGGGGTACAGTACCGGTGGGGATGGGTCTGTCACTGTATAACACAGGGGTACAGTACCGGTGGGGATGGGTCTGTCACTGTATAACATCAGGGTACATTACCGGTGGGGATGGGTCTGTCATTGTATAACACAGGGGAACAGTACCGGTGGGGATGGGTCTGTCACTGTATAACACAGGGGTACAGTACTGTTGGGGATGGGTCTGTCACTGTATAACACAGGGGTACAGTACCGGTGGGGATGGGTCTATCACTGTATAACACCAGGGTTCATTACCAGTGGGGGTGGGTCTGTCACTGTATAACACTGGGGTACAGTACCGCTGGGGATGGGTCTGTCACTGTATAACACAGGGGTACAGTACCGGTGGGGATGGGTCTGTCACTATATAACACAGGGGTACAGCACCGGTGGGGATGGGTCTGTCACTGTATAACACAGGGGAACAATACTAGTGGGGATGGATCTGTCACTGTATAACACAGGGGAACAA